>NC_089987.1:8813750-10242500 GCF_036417845.1 Apteryx mantelli
TCCAGGGAGCAGAGAACCACCCAGGGAACTCCATGACCCTGCACTGGGACTACACAAAGCACGGTTGAAACTGCAGCACTAACCTGCCCAACAGCTTTCCTGGGCCACATTTGCTCCCTGCGGAACAGGGAAATCAGTAAGGAACCACCGCCCTAACCTGCCTAACTTCTCTGTGCACTGCACCATCTCTCTGACGGAACGGGGAAGTTGTGTTGTTAATAAAATTGCATATATCTGTGCATGAAGTGGTTCAGTATCCAAATCCATTTAGCTTCCATGCTGTCATTCGGTCTTAAACCACAACACAGGTGAAAAATTCAAAGATCATTATTTTACCACATACCTAAAACTTAACATTTTTTCCATTAAAAAGTTCAGTTTCTCACCAGTTCTATTTTGAACTTACACAGTTTGATCTTCTAAATGTATTTCACTAACAAGGTCTATCAGAACACCCTGCTCTCAGTAGAGTAGTACGTATGCAACAAGAGCACAGTGCACTACAGACTCGTATTCATCCTGATTGTTGACATCCCAACAGAAGCACACAGCACTACTGAGTATCACAACGTACTCGTTACGGTCTGGCAGCACCTAATGGAACCAGCTGCAGCTGTGCTGGGGAGAACGAAAGGGAAAAACTGAATTTGCAATAGACTTCCTAAAAGTTTTAAAAAAAAAAAGTTTGTGTATTTTTGTTAGACATATCCTTCAATAAACTGACAGAGGCTAGGTAATTGTAATTGGCATTTAACTGACAAAGCTTCATTTATTATAGGAACTACCAAGCTCCCATAAGTGTAAATGGTTAGAAATTAAGGATTAAAAATAAAAACAAAAAAAACTGTATTTTCTAGGAAAAGGACCAAAAGACCATACTGCTGCAATAAATTAAAATAAAATAACCAAAACCAAACATATTTAACAACAAGAAACAATCAATATTACCCTACAGACCATTCAGTCCACCTTCTTTGGCACTAGTGTATTTCTCACACTGATGGGAAATGGGGAGAGAATTGACACAATGCCCAGCAGCATGCTGGAGGTTTCCATTATGAAATATAACGTAACGAAAAGAGTTCAGGGTTTAGGCTGCCAAAAGAATATTAACCCATTGCCTGGATGATATTAGGAAGTATGGAAGCTGGGCCCAACAAAGATATGTGTGTGTGTGTATATATATACACACCACACACCAAAAGATAAATAAGTGACAATATGTGGTAGGAGAAAAGAACACTTATACTTCATTCTAACCAGTGCTGTTCACTCCCGTTCCCTCCTTCATGCAGGGAACTGAAGTGAGCTTCCTTATAACCTGACCTCAAGGTTTGTGACTTAAGCAGAAAGGGAAGAACAGTACTCTGGAGGCAACTATAAGCAGTTCAGAAAGCAGCATAATTTCGGATGCCAGTTCAAATGAACTCAACTAAACCATCTCTACATAATCATGTTTACAAAATGCCCAGCTAGCCAAATGATTATTCACATTTTGCAAAAGTACAAAAACATAGGGATAAGATTTGCCGCCAAAAGTTCAGAAGACTGTGTCTTTTGCTAAGACTTTCATTTCTTAAAGTCAAAAACTATACTATGATCATACTGTTAATGTTTCAAGTGTAAGATTCCAAATTTGTTCTTTACATTAATATTTTTCCTATGAAAATAATCCTGCAGTCCTTATAGTTCTGCTTAGCATTAACAAATGGAATATGCTGCTGCCATCCATTAAGATATTTTAAAGTAATTTACTGGCAACCCAATTGCATTCCGCTGCAGGAAGGGACTCATGGGGTAAGGTGATCCTTTCCTATTTTCTGTTTTTATCCTAGTATTTATACCAGTATACCCCTAATATACTATTTTGCAGTTCTATATACATCCTTTAGAACGATAAAAAAGCACATACAGAATGTTATAGCTGAAAATTGTGGTCTTGACAGTGGTTTGTAGATTTTAACAAGTGCCAAAGAGTCAGGACTAAACAGTAATGAATTAGGTACCTCTTAGGTGTCTACTCTCTGAGGACATATAATCATATCCTGTAGGTCTATGGTCAGAAACACCTTCATAGAAATGTGCAGTTTCTTAAAGCTTGAAAATATTTTGAAACTTACAATTTTTTTTAAAATGTAACAGGTAGGTATAATATACTTAATAAACTCCATTTGAAAATGTCTAATAAATTAATTAATAAAAAGAAAAGAAAAAATGACTGAAGGCAGACTTCATTCTTCCATTCCTGCTTCAGTAAGAGCAGAAGTAAAAAAAAACAAAAAACCCAAAACAAAAAAACACACTCTGGTTCCTTCTATTACATAAACACTATTAATTTATACAAAAAAGTACAAGCCTAAGTAGATTCCACACCTTCACAACTTTATTAAAATAGCTTTTAAATGAATCCACTTACACTGAGAGAAGCAGCATAGAACAATATGCATATGGCTTTTTTTTTTTAATGACCAGTTATATCTCTTAATTGGTTTCAGAAAATGTCTGACTATTGAATCAAATAGAATGCGTGTGTGGCCTTTAAAATCCTTGTAAATGAAAACTGTTGGCAGAACAATTAGCATTTAAAAGCTAGAATGACCTTAAATCTGCGCATCATTGTGATTAGTTTGGACTTTAATATCAAGTACAGAACTAAAAAAATACCTTAGTTGCCAAGATAAAGAGCTCCCAGCACCAGCAAAAGGACACTGGGTAATAGGGTGAAGCATGTGCAATGAAACATAAAGGACAAACTTGTATGATTATGTCTGATTTGTGTTGACTTAGCAACCAAGCAGAAGGGCCTTACTGAGCAGTGTAATATGGAAAAATAAGAGAACAAATCAGCTACTTCTGATGCCGTGTGATTCTGATGATGTAGTGCTCAGATGCACTAACATGGGAGAACTGGCCTAAAGATGTATCCCCACAATGAATTGCAAGTTGCAGAAGATAACAGACTGTGCATAAATTTATTATCAAGCTATTTATCACATTTTATATACAGATTATATAGTGTATGAAGTGTCATTTTATTTTAAATATCACAACTTGCATATACTGCATGAAGCTATACTAACTAGTGTAATATCCGCCAATTCTGAGAGGACTTTTTGTATCTCTACAGAAGATAGCACTGACTTGGGGTAGGGGTAAGTACAGGTTCTTATCATATTAAAATGAACAGTTCTTAACTCAAAAGCTGAACATGTATACTGGAATTCTGATACTAGTTTTCAGTACTACAGATATACTTAGCTGAGTATGTAATAAAAACAGGATAACAAACTACAAAATATCACCTATTTGGAAGTGAAATATTTCTTTTTCATTTAAAGCATTTGGTTCAATTTTTGTTCTAGCACTCATTCTCACATTTCAAAGTAATCAAAGATAAATATTTATAGAATATGAGTATTTCTGCATATGAAGTATTACTATAATTATCCCATACTGTAATAAATAGATTTACATCAAATCTATACTAAATAAAACCAAGATTATATTTTAAATATCATCAGTTATTCACATGAACAATTCATAAGGATTAGATCTTCTCAGTGAAGATAGTCTTACTTAACCAAGCAGTCAAGACATTATTTACTAATAATACTAGTAATATTGCAGTAGTAGTGCCTGGAAAACCCACTGATGGCCAAAAATCTCACAGTACATTAGTCATCATACACATACTGAATACTACAGTGAATGCTGTTGTTTGAGACCAGTGAGATTTGCTCATCTATTGCCCCTCCAAGAAAGAGGTCCACTGATGTTTCAGAGTGCTATGGAAAAATTCCCTGATGTTGTTTAGCTGAACTTATGGCGAGTGCATTATCAGTTTTGCACTTCAAAGTAACAGTTTATAATTCCGAAAATGACAGTTTCATATAAATATATATTACCAAAGTGTGTGTGTGTGACTGTGCACAGCTTCAGAATATTAAGATATTTAATAATTCACAGGGAGATTAAGGATCAATCTAGACACTGGTTTGACAGACGTAAAAACACTGACAGATCGCTGTATTATAGTCTTCTGTCACACACCCAGCAAAACCAGAGTTGCCTACCAAATTCTTCTGGACTGTACGGAAGATTACTTTTAGCAGCTTCTGACTAGAAATTTTCTATGTTAATATCTGTGGAAGAATGGTTAAGTGAAAAGGGGCATGATCTCTTAGAAGTGAGCAATCCTGTCTTCACAATAGAGGGAGGATCCCGCGGCTATGTGAACTGTCCTTGAGCATTCCTAGACCATTACAGAAGGGGAAGACAAGTAGTGGTAAACAAGTAAAGGAGGGGGCTGACAAGCCCCTCCACGGGAACAGCAATTCTGCACCAATTATATATCCGCTTTAGGCGCGTGGACAGAAGCTGTAAACCAATCATACAGCTATTGCTAGTGCATGCTTATTGCTTGTCTATATATACTCTGTGTAAGCTCTAATAAAGGGAGAACGACCATACTCATATTGAGACTCATCGTTACTCCGGGTCCGTCTCCCACTCCGACAAATATCCTTTAAAATCACAGAGTATGCAATTTGTTTTTTATAAAGGAACTTTCTACTACACACACTCTTCAGGCTTGGTTCTCACAATGTGTCTGGCCCATAAGGCTCAGTCAATCTTGGGTGTTCTGCTTCCGAAGAAAAACCAAAAAGCTGAATTTTTCAGCAAGTTATTTAGCCCTGGCTAAATTTCAACTTAGATAATCACATCCTACCAAGTAAGTTATTTAGAATTTCCTGCCAAGACTGTACTGTAGATTTTTCACATTAACTTCCTATCCCAGAAGACAGAGCACTGATGTCTATATAAAAAGGGTAAATCCAACTCCATGAAGACAAGCTAGTATGGTAACCAGATGCTTTATTCACGTGTGGTATAGTTTGTTTTATAAAATTATGATCACTATTTTCTGCCTCAATTTCATTTCACATATAATTACAACAGTATTCAAAGAGTAAGGAGTATTTCTGCTTTGTTTACCATCTTAAGAACCTAGTAACAAAGGTGAATAGGAGGGGAGGTGTATCAGTATACGGTGGGCATAATCAGACTTTCAAACAGAATGGAAAGTTTGATAGCCATACGGTTTCCCCAAAAGAACAGGTGTTAAAATAGACCCTTCTGAAAGAGCCAAACAGATTGAAGCTGGTAGTCTCAAGTGCAAGCGTTCAATAAGCAGAAGGAGAGAAGAATCCAACAAATTAGACATACAGAAAAATTAGAGGGAACTGGTGACATCAGGAGCATTAAAGCACAGTTTGATCAAGTCTTGTAGTTACAGTAGCAGTGGCATCTGAATGGGGTGCATTTGGTCAGCAAGCAAGACAATGAAGCAAGCTGAAGTGAGAAACAAATGTCTCAAGAAGCAGCACACATGGCAAGAGAGCTACGAAAACACTCTTTAGAGAGATGGAAGGCACTGAACTGTACAATCTAGTGTATTAAGATCTTTCTCTCTCTCCCTCTATATAATTTTATATATAATTTATATGTAATAATTTATATATACACACACACATACACATGCATGCACACACACAGAGAAAGGCAATAAAGCAAACAAGGACAGGATTTGGCAGGTGAGGTGAAACCATCCAGAGAATGAGCAAGCTGTAAAGAACACTCACAGTTATATTTGTCCTGAATGCACGCACGCACACACACACACACAAAAAGCAATTGGCCCTAAACAAGCTTCTCTCATTCCTAGTTCTTGAAATTTTCTTTGCAAACCAAAAAGACTCCTTAAAATATGGCTGGTCAAGCATGGGCAGAAAGGGGTGAGCCACCTAACAGAAGAATAATTTAGATTATTCTTCCTGTAAAGAAGAGTGATTTTTCTTTCATTGCATTTCAAAAGTTTTCTCACTTTTATAATTATCTGACTGAAACTGTGAGTAGTGGGGCACAAATTGCAGCTGGTTATACACTAGAACTAAAGGAGTCCACAGTGTTCAGGATTTCTGATTCCAGAAATTTGCAAGTTATGATGGGAAGAGGATAACTGAATGTTGGTATTAGATTACATGTTTATTTCCATTGCTCTTACCTGCATTCACAGCAAAGAATAGCTGAGGAAAATTCACATGTATGATTTGTGAGTGCTGGAACAATACAATCAAGTTTGAAAAACCTTTGGACTAATCACTTTACAAAGTGCAGTTCCATTCTATTAAATATTCTGGACCAGAATGCCCAAAATTAAGGTTTTATTCTTAACTTTCAACTGTTCTGATTTCGGGGGGGGGGGGAGGGAAGGGCAAATGAAATCTCATTTTTAATGTTGCATTCACTTAGCTTTCAAAATCCAATCCATATTATATTCTCTGTGTGCTAACATGAGCACTCTTATAATCAATTCCATTTAGCATAGTGAATTGATAGAAGTACTTTCATTACTTATTAATATTAAAAAAGTGCTGGGATGAAATTTTCCTCACAAAGAAAGGTCCTTTCAGCAAGACCTACTTTTATTAGTGGCTAATATGCTAGAGTATATTGGTACCATTCAGATTTGCTCTTCAAAATCCTAATCCAAATTCTTCTCTACTTGTATGTGAATATCTTCTTTAACAGTAATTATGTTGTTTCAAGTTTACACTGGAATAACCAAACCAAATTAAAGACACTGCAAAATAATGCTGGGAAATGAGAGGATGTACTCAGTTATGGTACACATTCATTTCTTAATGATTTTTTTCATTCATCTAACAATGCGATTTCTATGGTCACTTCACTATCCCATAGTTTCTAAGCCCTTAACCTTAAAACCCTCTCTCATTGACTTTACACAGGTTTACAGAATTTAACATAAGCGACTCTACTACAAATAATGCTGTACACATTTTAGTATGTCTTACATTTAGCCAGATATGTGGGAAACAGGAAACTGAAGGTCAGACATACAACCATTAGGCCTTACAAACCAGAAGGCCATCAGCTTGCCTCCTCCAAGGTTCTAGCCTGAATCAGAAAAAGTGCTCTTACCCTTTTCTTGATGGATGGCATATCCCATGAGACTTCCACATTACTTGGGTGCCACTGATAAAATGCTGGAGGAGACAGAATAATGACTGGGCAGTGTGTAGTGGGCTGTGTTTAGTGGCCTATTTGCTGACTTGTACCTCAGCCAGCTGAGAACATTCTTCTCCAATGCTTTTTTTATTCCTGAAGCCACTAAAACTATGAACACTGGGAACAAGTGAAGTAAGCACTGGACTGATTTTCCCTTGTAGTTCTAGCAACATACTTAAAAACTCAGCTTTCAGCACATTCTTCACATTCCTGTAAGTCTCAGTCCAGCCCATACTCATTCCTGATTTTTCAAAGGAGTAAATATTTGTCTATCCGATCTCTTCCAAGTAACGGAGCACCCCCCAATAGGGCAAGTAAAAGGACTAAAACAATGACAGCCACCTTTCATTTTATATGCCACATGCTAAGCAGGAGGCCTACAGAAGCAGTGATATGATGAGACTGGAAACATTTCATTAGAATGTGCACATAGACACCTCTGACAAGGAATAATTCACAGGGCTTGAAAAGCTACTAAACTGTTGGACTAGAATTAGGCCTAATCAAGAGAACCTGCCTACAGAGACAGAGCAGGCAGCCCATCGCACAGATTATGTAAGGATTTAATAAGCCCTACATAAAGAAATCCTTACCCTTGTCCTATTACTCACTTGGTAAAAGAAACATTATTATACCCTGTGGCAAAACCCTAAATCAGCCAAGGCTCTGAAATGGACCTGCCTAGATATTTTAACGAGGATTAATGAGGACCTCCCAAAGAAGCAAAAAAGGATTTTAGACTCAAAAGCTAGACTTGACCTGAACATAACTAGAAAAGTAATTAAAAACCAATCACACATGAAAACACACACAAAAACACACACACACACAAGAAAACCATCATAATTCCTACGGACATCATGATTAAAAGGACCACATAAATATGTTACCAGCCACCTATCACGTCATGGAATCACAGAATAACTAAGATTGGAAGGGATCTGAAGAGGTCATGTGCTCTAATCCTACCACTCAAAGCATATTCTTTCTTCTTCTCAGCATGCTTTCAATTCATGAGCTCTTTCTGGGTTGTAGTACATTATACGTTGCCCTCTCCGACTTCCTAAGACCATCCTTCCATCATCTCTGCAGCCTGCCAATGTGTGTGCGCCTTTGCCTGCCTGCCTCCCCTCTCCCAACTCCCAACCTATGCTATTCTTTAAAAACACTGTTTCTTTCTATTCCAGCCTCCTCCTCCTGCCACAAGCTGCACTCTGGAAGCTCACTCAGCTGCCCCCAGGGCCTTACCTCATAAACCAGGCTTTTCTTCCCCTCCTTCCAGAGAGTTACACATAGCAGTGCCTGGAAAAGGTAAATAACAACTTTCTCATTGCTTTACAAGAAGAGTCTTTAAAGAAACACTAAAAACTTGTTTGCAAATGAACTAGCAAAAACATCCCTACAACTGCCCTTTTGAGACCTGAAAAACTTTGATTTAATGTCTAGCTAAAAATCACCCAACCTTCCAAAATACTGAAATTCAATTTCTTGAATTACAGCAGTAGCTGTAATTGTTGCCAGCTAGGTAATCAGTGACTGTCTAGTTAGTTATAATATTTATAAACTTAGAGAATACAGATTTGTTGTATTGTTAAAAGGAGGCTGTCTGGTTTAATCATTCACCTACAGGGTATCTAGTATTCTAGAAAGCTTCAAGCCTATAAAATGAAATCAAAACTTATTCATGCAAATCTAAAAAAGGATATAATTTCAATATGCTACAAAGAATGATCACTAAAAGTTTGTTTAGTTCTCAAAAGGACCTTTATGTTTAAAAAGGGATATTTTTTACCACTGGGATAAGTCAACTTCTAGAATCTATGAGTTTATTTGCATAACAAAAGAATATACCTTCTCGCCTGGAGATTTCAGGAAGGATTTGTGTGGGATTTCATTCACAAAATCCTCAGACATTAAGGTGACTACAAAGAATATATTATGTGGAATAATAAGGTTGCTGCCTTCATATGAAATACCTCCTCTACAGTTGCCAACACAGCTGCTTAAAAAATCTGCCAGAGACAAAGAAAGAAAGTGCAAAGTGTATGCTGTTGCTGCTAGGGAAATACATATGTATTTACCCATGTCCTAACATCTCTAATCTGTGCTCAGCAAGGAAAATTTTCCTCAAAGAACAAGAGAGAGAACATATAGGAGCAACAAGGTTTACCCTTAGCTTAGAAAGTTTAATTAATAGGCATGATTATTTAAATGAACAATATCTAACAGTCACAAAATTTATCTGGCAAGCATAAAAGGCCAAACTCTGCTCCCACTAAAAATACTATTAATATGGCTTCCGCAGTGCTAGTCCATCATATTGCTTTTCTTTCTTTTTTCTTTTTTTTTTTTTTTTTTAAACAGAAAAGGGGGCTATAGAGATCTACAACTCATTAAAAAACGGATGTCTTTTCCTTTTCAAAGCAGAAACCTAGTAGGAAGAGACCCTTAAAAGGACATGGCATTGCAATGTTCAAGATCATCACTAGGTTATGTGCCAGTAGCATAAAAATACTGAAGTAGTCTATTAAAATGTTCAAAGTTCAGGTGTTTTAACAAATTTACACCAGATTTCCTGAATGCACGTCCTAATATGCACAAACTTTAAGGCAAAATTTATCCTGATCCTTAAATGAAAGCTCAGCAGGGAACAAGGGATAATCACTACCTATCTCACACCAACTGTCCTTAAGGCATACATGTGTAAAACAGCAAACACATTCATCTGCTACTGTACTGAGCGTCAAATGAGCACAGAAGTAACAGTACACATTACTTCATGATTCTTCAAAAATATCCTCTAATATGCTCTAAGACTGTCAGGTAACTGGTTACTGCTGCCATAAATCCTAAAGAGTAGCACAAAATGAAATCAACTCACACATTTTGAGATCATAATCAATACAAAAGACCAGTGCGTAAGGAGATTCACGTTATTCTAACATAGGAGAGCTAACAATATTAAGACTTACACCTGACAGAAAGTGCACTGAAAAGAAAATTAAGAGTCAGATCATGAAAGCTTAGAGATGCAATTAATCAGATGATAGGGGCTTCTCATCCATTGTCCGCAGGCTCAGGATTTCTACTGCACATGGAACTTTAGAGATTGTCAGAATTTTTCTGAAATTACACTTGATACAAATTAATTTTTTATATTTGATTAAAAGAATCATTTCTTTTTCATTATTCTCTCCACTTTCAGAATCATGTCATTTTCTAAAAACCCAGATAGATACATATGTAAAATTTACATTAAGGTATTTTAAATATTGGATATTTCACCAGAGAACTGAAACATGGTATTTTTAATTACCTTTCTACTTCTGTATCTTGTACCCAAAAACAGAACCAAATAAAGGTGTAGCAATCTGCTTATTATTTCATACTGAATGCAAGATGATTCTGATCTGAAAATTTCCAGTCTGTACTGTGCTTGCATATTTCCATGTTCTCCCTATCCAGAACACTTTAACGTGTGTTACATCAAGGATTTGTGACACTACCTTTCCCATTGAGACAGTGAACTTAATTGATTTATCCATCCACTTTAAATGCTTAAGCAACTCCTTTGTCCTTTGTTCTTTTTAATAACTGGAAAGGCATCATCAACTTGCATGCTATGAAACTTATAACATTCCTCTTTGGAAGTCCTAAAATATTTGATTTTAAAACACATCAGTAAACAAAGTGGCATCTTTTGTTTGAGCAAAAATTATTTTTCCTCAAGAAATTATGAAAAAATCATGTTCAGAATGGGGTTTTTCGATCTTGAATATAATTCTTACCTCATTCATTGTAATACGCTTGTAATAAATAAACATTAAAATGTCAGAAATGTCTCTAAACACACCTACTCTGATTAGTTTTTTCTATTAAATGATATGAATCCTTAATCTAGTGTACTAGAAATCCAGTAGCTTATCTCAGCATCAAAAAAATCTTATAACAAAAGCCATTACCCACTATTGTGGAAGAATTTATGCATTCTATGGTATTGATCCAAAACGATTGTTGTTGGTGGTTTTTTTCCTCCATTTTTCCATTTTTTACATTAGGCATGAACCACAGCTGTTTTCTTAATTTGATAGACCTATCCTGCAGAACACATACAAGAAGTTCCTTATATTTTTGTCCATAAAAGGTCTCACATTAGTCTAAGTTTGAAACTACTCCACTCAATTTCATTTGCTATCCTGGCTCTTTCATTAGAGACAGTACTCCACAGGAAGGAGGACTGAGGCAATAAAGCAAACTGAGGTATGGTTTCCGGGGTCTCTCTTGTAAAGCAGTATTGATGGTTTCAAGTCTTAAGTTTCAAGTTCAAGTATGAGATAAGAATTATAACTCTAGTTCTGGTTGGTGCAAAGTACAATTTTTTGAAAACAGGCATTAATTTCATAGGATTAGGCTACTTATTTTGTATCCATAAAAAAAATCCAGGAGTCCCAGTTTATCTTAAAAACACTTTCCAACTACGATCATCGTAAGCAGCCAATCCCTTCCTCCAGACTTACTATCAAATTATGATTTGTCAATGTAATCCAATGCAATTTAGCTTGAAGCTAATCATCAGATTAAGGCTATTGCAAACTAAGGTCAATGGAACTTGAAACATTTCCTAGAGAAGGTGGTAGCAGCGGCTACTGCTGCATACATTAATGAAGCTCCTCATGGTCAGCTCTCCAACAATACAGAGCAGTGAAAAAAAATCTTCTTTCATCACCCTAAGCTCTCATATGTTTAGGGCTTTAAAGCCCTGAATAACACTTCAGCTGAGAATTCATATGTAGCCAGTCTAAGCTTACTGCGATAATTCAGAGTAATGGATTTAATTCCGGTTTATCTGTTTTTGTTTTTAAAGAGAACCTTTATTATGTTTTTTGGGGGGAGTGTATTTTCTTGCTTTCTTTTTTGATTCATTTATCTATAAGCGCTGTTCCTTTCTTCCTTAACCTCATCCTAAAAGAAAACCCTGGGTTTCTAACATGATCCTCTCCTTTGTAGCGTTTACCATCAACATCAAACCCAGGACTAAACTCTCTATTAAGATAAAGGGACTTTATCAAAAACTGAAAAAGGTATGTTGTGTAATACTGGGTGCTGCATGAAGAAAAAAACTATATAGCTGTGACTATATGGCAAGTTATGTGATAACATCATTTTTCATTTTCTCAGTCACTTAATTGTTCTTTGAGAAGTCTTGGCAGCTAGTTCATTAAGAATTCCACTTACTGTATACAATTTAACTATACAAAGTCACATTGAAGTGAAGGATACATGCACCGTTGATTTTAATATAACTTTGCACAATAAGAATAATATGCAGTTATAGTATATTGCAATGAAGTATTTTGTAAGGTAAAAAAAAGCAGGCTTAAATACATAATGTATACATGGCAAAAAGACTGAAATTTTAAGACCAAAAGCCTAAGGGCTAAACTTATCAAAATATGAACCTATTATAATCCATTAGATATTGGAGAACTGATTAACTTCCCCACTCTCCCCCAGTCCTGACACTTTTCACTTACAAATAGCTTTTTCCTCACAGCTTGCAGCAAGACTCCATTCCTGGTTTGACAATGCAAGTGTGGGATGGATCCCATATCTACATGCAGCACCGCAAAAAGTTCAGCTACAGAGTTGCAGGTTCATTGCCTAAACTACTAATAATTTTAAACACAGGAGAAGAAGCAAAATTGTTTTCCCGACTGAAACATCAGACAGTATTTTACAAATGAGCGATGAGATAATATCCAGCACTTTCACTTACAGGTAAAACATCATTCCTTGGTAAGGAAGAGTATTTAGAGAAAGTATGTGAGCTAAATCTTCCCCCTCCAAAGTAGATATGTGTTCATGTGCATTATTTCACACTGCAAAGTGTACATATTTCTCTAAGAACAACACTAAAAAATTAATGCGTGTGATGTGTTTATGAATCTGCCAGTTACTTGAACTTTGCTGCATTTTCTCAGTTGATTAATTACTGAGTACCTCCCATGGAGTTTAGCTAGCTGTTGTAAATTAAACTGTAAGGCCATATTATATTAATTGAAGTTGAAATGGAAAAAATCTGACCTTAAAGTTTTTCTTGTTGCAAAAAACTAAATAATGGCCCTTAGAAATATCTATAACTTATTAAAATTTCCTTAACTGTTCACCTCCAATTTCTAATTTTTTTATTTTTATTTTTAATTCTTTCCCTACCTTCAAAGGTTCAATGGCTTCTCCATTCTGATCTCTCCCAAACATGTGCTGATAGGAACTTTTAAAGACTCAAAGAATTAAATTTTTTGGTAGGTATATATATTAAAGCTAATGAGGATACAATCCTGTTTTCCCTACAGATAAGCTATCAGAAGCATCCAGGTACTCCAAGTTCCTCAGTGGTAACTCTTTGCAAGTACAGCCCCTTCTAGCTTGAAGTCGCATAAAACTTGGATATACAACCAGGGACTTAAGAGACTTCCAAGAAAAGGTGCTTCTGTCTGAAAAATAATGTCTCAGAAACAAATCAGACAATCTCGAGTTTTTAAAATGACAAACTTCCGTAAGATTGAAATCTAGCAAAAGAAGCTTTCTTTCAGAGATGGTAAGATGCCTTCAGAAACCTAATACTAATTTTGTAGCATTCATCCCAGGATTACCAGTTTATTTAGCTTCATTACTACCTGTTCACTATTTTGAGTCTGCTACAAAGATGTGTTAGGCATCAGCACTTCTACAATGTTCCATTTATCAGTCTGTGTTTGTGAATGAAATGCTATACACAAGGCGGGGGGGGGGGATGACGACAACAAACACTTACATTGAATAAGGCTGTGTTTGGTGTTATTTGCCTAGATTGATGTGAAAGTGTACCTGGAGAAAGCAACTCTAATAGACTGCATCAGAGGAAATTTCAAATCTCTGCTTTGGAGAAAAACAGTCTGTCAAATGTTTTATATGCTGCATGAATACAGTACTTTTACTATAACTAACATGATTCTGCATCATTTCATCAAATCAAAAAATAGTACATTTCTTCAAAGAAACGTACTGAGCCAGCAAAGTTTCTCCGTAATTAGCAGTGGCAGAATGCATCTGAGTAACCTCCCCAATTTAAAACTCATTCTTAAATATAAATCTTTTGAAGGATTTTATGTTCTGTGAATATGACCACTTAATTTTATTTATTTAGTATTAGCACCTCTGGTTGTACAACTAGAGGGTCAAATCTCACTGGAAAAGAAAACCTATCATGTCTTAGGAGCTACTTCTGCGCATATTTCTCCCAAGTTCAGAGATTTGGAGATCTACATCACCAGCTGTAGTCAATGAAAGCCACAGATCCTAAGAAACTCTTTAAAATCTGTTAGTGAATTAAAGCATAGAGATCCAGAGCTCAAGACCAAGAAAGCAAGGATACTTTTCAAAAGACGTGTCTTCATTTAGTCACTGGTTTGACTGATTTCCTTTCTTTCTCCCACAAATTCTCTTGATGTTTCCAAAGGCAGTGAGAACAATCCTCATGAGAAGACTACATGTATATATATAAAATTTTCCCTAAATATAGAGTCTGGTGCATAAAACCCTGTATTTAAATAGACAATTTTTTCCACATCACGTGAACTTCCGTAGAACAAGGGACGAACACAAATGCAGTTTAAGAGAGGTTTCGGCATATGTTCACATCTAATGCTTCTTATTTTACCAAGTTTTATCAACATCCACATTAATATTAACAGCTATAAAATACAGGAGCACAGGACTCAACACACAGGCACAGTTGTACAATGCAATTTACACCATAACTTCAAATCAACATTTAAGGCACAACTCTTGGCAACTAAGCAAATTGCAAATGGACTCTAATCACTACACAGCACCCAGGCAAAAGGAAAGATTCACTTTAAATTAATACCATTAATACCAAAGTCCTATAAAACACTCAAGATAAATATCTGCTTTCTCAGGCAAGGCACAGGGATAACTGGATTAATTTTGTCTGATTTAAATTTCATGTAAATGTTTTTCATGATTCTAGTTGTGTGGTATTTTGATAAACTTGCTTAGAAAGGAAAGTTGGTTCTTGACAAACAAAACGCTTGTTATTCATTACAGGGTAGAACTACTATGAAGATGTTAGGCTGTAGATTTTCCATCATGCATTCCATCATCACACTTTTTGGTGTGGAACTCATTCCATGTTGACATGAGGAGACAATGTGGTCCTTATACAGCCCCATAACCTCATAACCACCCCCCTCCCCGCCATAGAGACTGCATCGCTACCTGGAGTATTATGTAAAAGAATTCTTCTTTGTTACATCTTATTTATTCGGATACTTAAAGATCTTTCTTTACATCTTGTAAGAGTGCACATGGAACATAAGCAATTACATTAGCCACTTCAGTAAAGACAAAATTAACTGGATTACAGTCAGCAAATCTATAGTCTTTAATTCTGAAATAACTGAAGATTTTCAGGAAGGGGAACAATGTATATTTACATTTATATAAATATAAACATACATTTATATAGCTTTATATTTAATGATTTGCATTACAAACAAAGCCAAGAGTTTGTATTGGTTTTGAGTATATATTGCAGCATATATTGGAGTACATAAGTTTAGCTAGTGTCAGGATAAAACTAAAAAACACCCCCCCAAAAAATACCCCTCACAAACACACTCCTTACTAGCTTTAAGGGTTTTTCATAAAGATATCTGAGAGTCAGCAAGAGGTCCAAGTCCTGAAAACGCAGAATACAGTTTTATGTGCTTCTATTAATTAGTAAAAGGTTACTGTGGGATATTTAAGTAGAAAACTACATTAATAATATGACCAGAGGGGAAATCATTTAGCTGTAGGTTGCAGTGGTGATAAATAGAGGTTGCCATAATCTTTGAAAATATAATCTGAAATTACAATGCTATATCAAGGGTCAAGGCTAGTCTTGTTCATTTAGTAAAAAGCTAATTAGATTCACAGCATAAACCACTAGAGTAATCAAGCAGTAAAACAGCCTGTTTTTAGAAGCGAATCAACAAATTGGTTGACTGGCCGTCAATTCTGCAGATTCAGTTGATTTAGAAACCTAATGCTCAAGAAATGTGAATGAAGAAAAACTGCTTGCACAATCTCCTGTCTCTTGCTGCATCAAGAGCATTTTAAGAGTGTTCTTCCAGAAATCAATCAAAAGCAAAAATTGCGGTTACCAAATAATCTACTAAAGATGAGAAAAGGCTACTTGCCATTGCTACCAAATTTGTAAACATACTATATCAACTGGGTCACTTGTTAGCATTTACTCTACGACCTACACTTCAATCAATTATAGAGAACAGGCAGCCAAACATAACTTTGCTAGCTGCCAGACAATCTTTTGCAGTGATGGAAAATTTGCATGAAATTTGTGCATTTAAACAGACATTCTGAAAGTTTTCCACAATTACAGACTCTCACCGTTTCAATGTATATGCAAGTTTGTCTAGAGGCTGAAACTGCACTTTTGGAAAGACACAGTAAAATAAACTTATTTTAGGAAGATGAAATAATGACAAAGATGATAAAGAGCTTTAAAAAAAAAAAAAAAAAAAAAACTCCTTTGCATAGTGAATGCTTACCTAAAAGACACCTAAGGCCAATGGAGTAACACAGTAATAATTCTTTGCCCAATGCAGGAAATGAGATAATACACACAACACCTCATGCTGACTACTATCAGAAACAGAAGTCTATATTACACCCTTTCAAGTAGAGAAAAGGCTGAGAAGACAGAGAAAGCTGTGATGAAAGACAGCCCGATAGCCAGTCGCTTTTTCATTGTTTTAAATTTCCCCTTGGTCTTGTCCCTTTCATCATCAATGTTTGAATATGCAATTCCGAGACTATGAATACTACACTGAATAGTATATCCACCACAGTGGCAATTAATTAAGAAAAGTGCATATTCAGGATTCACAAAACCAGTGTGAATGAACTGGCTGTGACGCTGCTCTTTCAATTTTAATATAAGTGCTTTCAGGATATTATGTTGTTTAAATAGCTGTTAAGCATCTCTGTATTCTTTCTTAATTCATAGAGCTAACATTTTTCAAGAGACCTTTCAAACAGAAAGGAAGGAAGAGAAACCTTCCCAAATGTGGACACCTGCATTCACAGAACAGGAAGAGAATGCTTTTGCTATTCTGATTTTCTGACTCATGATTTAAAAGTTGTATGCCTTACATATGGCATTATTTTGCATTTAGCTAAAAATACTCAGATATCAAGAAAAATGGGACGCTATATTATTATTTAGGATGAAAAATGTGAAATTAAGGTTTAATGATCTTGTAAAAGGAAAGTAGAAGCTGCAAGGAGACTAGCGATGACAAGGATTTGTGTCTTGGAACCAATCATTTTAGTATTTTCATTATAGTACCCTGGCACAAACAACAGACAAGCATGATGAAACTAAGTTAGGACCATTGTTGATAAAGAGTAGAACAGAGATATACCAAACAAACTGGAACATGTTGACAATTGGAATTACAGAAAAGGAAAGAAAGACAGAAGTATAAAACTCAAGATGATGCAGCAGGGACCTAACAAGAAAAACATACTGCTAAGCCAGAAGATCTCACCAATCAGAAATAGCGAGGAGAATAAAGATATGGATGCATTAGAAGCCACCACTGCAATACGGCCCTATTGACACAGACCATATGCGTGTAAGTCATATACAATGATGGAATGCAAAAAGCAAGGTATACTCACTAGAGGCATTAGTATTAACACTATGTAAAAAGGTACTGGTGAGACCACTTCAAATAAAGTATGACACTTTAAGCATCATTAAAAATACACAGAGAAACATGCACAGGAAAGAACCATTGGAATGACAGGAGGTACAGAGTTTTTAATGAAAGGAGACTCAAAGACCTTGATTTGTTCATCCATCAACGTGGAGGCTAAGTGGACTGATGTACACTGATGGTACACTAATGTATATAAATACATTGTATGGGAGAGAAGAGAAAAGAGCAGGAGCAAAGGGAAAGATTAAAGGAACTATCTTAAAGACCAATGTGAATGTGTATTCACAACCACTTCACAGATTTAAATTGGAAATTAGCAGATTTTCCTACCCTTAGAGGTATCAAAGTCTAAAACAGCTTTGGAACAGAATTTCTAATGAGAAATAGTAGGGACAAAAAAATTTAACTTCTTTAAATGCATCTTCATAAATTTAAGAAAGGAACACTTCATGTGGTATGTTACTTGTGGGACCAGATCCAAAGATCTTTCCAGACAATTGCTTGAGGTCCTACAATCCCATCTCTCAACTTCAATAAATGGCTACTGACCTACATCAACTTTCATAGGTTATTCTTCACTTTAACTAAAACTATCTATTGAGGACCTACATTGGTGAATCACTGTGTCAAACTTACACCAAAAGTACAGGGTTACTATTCCAATGTGAACGAAGAACAATTCAAGTATCAAATATACAATCATCACATTTTCATGTAGAAGGAGGGTCAGAATTATCCACAGCCCACAGCTAGTCAATTATAAAAGGCAATTTATATCCAAATGATCTTGCATGCATAGCTAGACATCACAGACTTCTTAACAGTTGATATGTCCTTTACACAATTAAAAAAAGAGATAAACAGGTCCTATCTTCATACTTAGAAAACTATTAGGACATTCTTACAACAGCTGTTGCAAATTAATCCACCATAATCCTTCCATATTCTGCCATTAGTTACACAATAAAATCAGAGCTTCTTGAAAACCAAAAATAAAGATGTGTGAAGTTGTTCTAATTCCACACTTGAAAATGAAAAATTAGACTATTCCATTTGCCCTGATTCAAATCACCCGGAAAATTTAAAGAGAAATTAAACTATTTTACTTTGAACCTCATTGTGTACAACTAACTGTAGGATTTCTTCCACTGAGGCCTTACCTTAATTAAAGACACTTTTTCTTAACACCCTTATGGTGAGCAAATTTGTTTTCCCTCTTTACCCGATATACTAAGAATATATCCTCAACTGAAAAAATATGAACTACAGAAAAGTAGCAGATGAAGCGCCTCCCCCCCCCCAATCACTAAAAGCATCCAAACACTATCTCATTTTATTTTCAAATTTAAGAAGCTTCTTAATACACCTTTCTATGGCTACATTCTTTATGAAACCTGACTGGAAAAACAGAAGTGTGAAAGGAATGAGAAAGGATTTAGGAATGCTAAAAACTGCAAAAAGAGAAAGAAAAGATATTTAGGAACTTGGAAGATTACCTGTCACCAGTGGCATTCAGCTGTGAAATGATGGCATCTTAATTTCTATGCCTAAAGATCCCCGATTTGAAATATTTATAAAATACATTAAATGGGACCCCTGGTGACAATGAGAACTGTCAAGTACTGAAAATAGTGAGTATTACCATACTAATATTTTTCCCCCCATCAAGCTTAAATCCCATAAATCAGAACTGGGAAAGAAGTATCACCTAAAATACAGTTGTTATTTTTTAATTTCCTTCTAAAGAATGATGTACAATGCTATTATTTCTAGTCATATGGTATGCCAATTAGCATCATTAGATAAGTTCCTCTCCACCAATTAGCAGTCATAGTAAGCAACTTCCAGAACCTCTAATACCAAAGAAAACGGCACAAACTCCCAGTGCATTTATTTCCTCAACACCACAGCGGGGGCATTTCTTCTCTTGAGAAAGCTTAATCTGCACTGTCACTTTGGAGGGGGAGTTTAGTGGCACGAAGTACCCCAAAACTAGCAAAAACGCATTCTAATCCTTCCCCCCCACACTCTGCTTAGAAGACTCCATCCTTCTTGCACACTTGGTGTAGCTCTCTTGGTTATTACCAAAAGGGATTGTTTACATTTTGACTGAAGCAGGAAGGTAAAATTCAAGTAAACAGTGTCATGTGACTGAAGATCAAGCAAAATCTGTGCCATCCAGTTACCTGCTCTTCCTCACCAACAGACAACAAGGAGCTCGCTCCCAGTGTTTCTCTTCACCTTCTTCATCACAGACAGAAAAGGAGATGTCTGAACAAGATATGGGTGCAATTAATCACTTCTTTCACTCTGTCAGAGCAAAGGCTCTTCAGCTTCAGTTTCTAGTTTTACACCAAATCAGAAGGAATTCATGCAAAATATCAGTGCTCTTCTAGCAAACAGAAAGGTTATGTTTTCAGGTTCATACTTTTGCTGAGCAGCTGACAGTAATAGTTTCAAGTTTTTTCTTTAAATCCAGTTATTTTCATTCATGTAATGGGCCAATTCAGATGTATTTGACAACACTGGCCCAACTTTTCAAGGTTGAAGTAAAACACTCCAAAATAAAACTTCTCCAACAGATTCAACTATTTCTGAGATGGAAATCAAAGAACAAATCCATTCTTGAATGCTAACCTCCTTTTAGGTGAGTTACAGCTCCTTTTAGCAGAACATGCCACTGTTTAATAACAGCTTCCTTTTTGAACTTGCATAGAGAATGGTTCAGCTAGTGGTAAACATTATTGGGAAAAAAATGTTCACTTTTTCAGAGATGAATATAGCTAGACAAGTATACAGATGTCTATGTAGCAATACATTTCATAAAACCTTTTACCTACTCAAGTAATTGTCAATGTTACATTTATCTGAGAAGAATAAAAATATTTAATGATCCTTGACTATCACTATTCTATGCAATGTCAATAAATACAAACCAAAATAGAGGGATGCTGACAAAACAATGTTAATTATATCTCCTATATATTTACAGTGAAATAACCATCTAGTAATTGCGCTGAGCTGGCCCAGCAGCACCAGCCATAGTGTTATACCAGGTAATTCAAATCTTCAGTATGGTGTTAGGAAGCAACAAATTCACATACAGTTCAAATTCATTTAAAGCAGCATAGGATACTGCAAAACCACTTCTAAAAGCATTCAGTTTAGAGAAATGTTGCAACACCTTTTATGGCAGCTGCCCTAGGAGATAAGACTATATAGATATGGCGAAGTAAAAATGCTTGAGCTGACATCTGTTGCTATCTGAGAAATGTACAAGACTGCTAACGATAACTGTCCAGTAAATGATGGAAACGGAGCACAAATAAGATTCATAGAAAATATCACATAATATTTACTGTCAACAGAAAGCAGTGAGACACCAATGATACACAAACTGGATTCCTTCCAAACAGTGCCTAGAGAAATCCATCACCCCCTACCCCCCCCCAAAAAAAATCCAACTCATTCAAGATGTCAGGATTGACCAAACCAAGAAATAATGGAAATACTACAGTCCTAAGACTGCTAGTGCAGCAGGCTGCAGCCTTCACCACCGTGAAAGAAAGAAGAGAAACGGAAAGCTGAGACTGAGTGATCATTACTAGTATCTCACATTAACTGAAAAGCAGAATGCAGCATTTGAAAGAAATGAAAAAAGCATTCAAATTGTGTTTCATTTCCATTTTCTATCAAATCTTCCAAAAGAAAACAGGGCAGCGGAGCCAAAAAAAGAAGTGTGGAACAAATCATTTTTCTTTCAAGTTTACAAAGAAAGGTCAACTATATATGTAATGTGTAGATTTAGTTTCCCAAAGACTCAATGTGGAGTTAAATCAGATCTAGAAAATTGATCATTTCCTCACACATTTGCCCCACAGTTCACAAGGGTACTAAATAAAGTTCATGTTAAAATCAGCGTTAGATCATTTTTAATCACAGGGAAGTTGCAGAGGCCCATCCATTCACTTTGGAAAAAGACTAAAGCTGGTTTTAAAAAACCTTAGGATTAGTTACAAGAGGACACATAAGAATCCACTTTGGTCCCTAGTAAATGTGGACCGATAATAAAAATATATATATATTAGAAAGTCAGAGTCACTAAGTAAAACAAAAAAACATCTTGCCCTGTAAGAAATTAAAGTTTTACATTTTCTTCAGCCTTGAAAGTATTTTGCATGATTGCTTCTGTCAGCACTTGACAAAACACTAATTCCTGCAGCTATATATATTTTAAGCAAGTTTACATCTTAAAAATTTTATGATTGCAGGAGGAATGGCAAAGTAAGATCTGCTTCCTTTAAATGCATTTTATACTAAGTTTAATCTTCCTGCACTGTCTTTTGCGTTTCCAATTTAATTTTAACACTGAGACACACAATGATTCAGTAATAAACACAACTGGTTGACTTTATGATATTATATGAATTGTCATAAAGAATGTTTTCTAGTTGAATTAACATGACAGGTATGTAACGGATTCTATAAAAGTAAAGTCACAATATGCCATAATATTTCGCAATGTTCTAAAACTGACAAGTGGTACTCTAATTACTGCTTACACTGGAATTCTAAACACCATTTTCATGTATTTACTTTGCTAGGCAATCTATTATTTCAATGCAATCTTTGCTGAAAATGCAACTGCAGTTAGAGAGCGAAAGTGATAGATTTATTAATATTTCATACTTATCAGGAAAATGTCAAGAGCTAACATGGTAAATTAAATAGCTGGCATCTCATAAAAAACTCTGAAACAGGTTATAAACAGAACCAAGAGTACAAAGAAATATTTAGTTTTATTTCTATGTTTTATTTCTATTAGTTAAAAATAACTTCCAGAAGCACTTCTTCATTTTCTAGAGCTTATTTACTCTAGTTGCTTAAGATCCAAATCAAATTCAATACACTATAAAGTGAAAGCGAGTCCTTTGTAGAAGACTTTTTCACAACCAAAGACTCCTTTAAGTCCTCCCAAGTACATAACTGTTCTTCAAGTACACTCAAGTGATGTAGAGGCCTTGTGCTGGTACCCTGAAGTACATGCACAGGTAGCATCTCAGCAATAGAATTATTCTTTAGAAAATGTCAATATATGAAAATTAGAACAGTTCCCATGACTTATATTGCTGAAATATTTCATATTCAGTGTGAAATGTCTGGTAAAAACTAGACAGTAAAAAGGACCACAAAACCCCCCACAGGCCAATGATTTAGCACTGAGAACAGAAAAACCATTAAGAGGGGTAAGGATTCAAATCTCTCTATCTTGCTAGATTCCTTGTGAAATGAAAACCAGCAGTATTCTCAACTACACTTCTCTTCTCTTCTCACTGGCTGTTTGCTTTCAAGACTTGTCTTCACCATTAGCCATGGCCCCTTATTAGTACTTCCAGGGACCCAGCCCTGTCAGGCATGTCCAATATACTGATAAACCCGCTTCTTCCAGAAATACAGTTTATTACTCTATTTTTGGCTCCACTATGTATCATAGACTATCACAGATTTTTAAGTTAAGCACACATACACAGAGGCAGCAACAGTACCTTATGTTCAGTGTGTGATCTGTATACTTAAATGCTCTATTTTAACATTTCTCAATCTACATGTTCTGCAATGCAGCTTTTCAAGTACCTTTTGTAGACCTTATTAATCTTCAATCCATTATAGAAATCCTAACATTTAACATTTTGTCATTCCTTCTATACAGCTTCCTTTATTTTAGTTATCATCAGACTGATTTTTCAGGCTTTCATGGCTTGCTTTAAGATTACAATTCTGGTTAAGGATCGTATATTCATCGTCAGTTTAAATTCCAGCTCTCTACACAAACACAAAAACATATTATCGTTTAAAAGTAAGAGGTGCACAAAAAACAGACAAATCATACACTAGTGATTCACGAACGCTATATAATCTTTTAGTTGTCTTCCAGGATCAAAACCTCATGCTGTACGAATAACCAAAATTAATTTCAATAGCTTCATAACTTGCTTCTCTCTATCCCATAAAACCTTACCAAAAAACCATCAGTATATTCTTCCCTACTTTAAGGATATGGACCTTTGTTTTCAAAACAAACAAACAAACAAAAAAAATCAAGTCACTATTCCAAATGCAAGTTCTTTGAAGCACAGACTATCACCTAGTGTGCACACAGTTGGGGCTCTAAGCTTATCTGTGAAATGTCTCTCAAATAACCAATTCCTTGTTTAAAAATATTTGACTATTAGCTGATTAAAACTTGGATTTAATTTTTTTTTAATTTCTTCAGAAATTTTTTTAACTGAGATGAAAACAGAATACAGTGTTAGTATAGTCAAACAATTATTTTGCTGAAATGAAGGCTCCAAGGAGTGAGGAAGAAAAAAGCCTGTGAGAAAACAGTCAAGACCCAGTTTACTTAAAAGCAAAAGCAACTTGAAACAAAAACAACAAAAAGAAATCACAAAACTGACTTGATTTGTAAGTTTTGTAACAACTTAGCAACTTTTATCCTAAAACAAAGACTGTCCACTGAATAGACTTCCTCTATAAAATTCTGTAATTTAGAGCTTATCATTTAATGTAGTAGTTGTACCTATATACATAAAAAAAGTTACTAGTTAAGTTGGTAACTGTTGGAACTTCAAAAAAAACAAAAAAACACAGATTGACTTCATTTTTTAATTTAATTAAAGCAGTTACTTTTAGTATCCTCAAATACAGACACTGAACTCTCAAATGTTTAGTTCTATGAAGCAAATAATAGCTAAATAAGCCTATGCACAGATTTAATTAAGACAGTGAAGTGGCTCCAAAGGAAGCCCTGTGGTCTACTGTGACAAACCGCAGCCTAAGAAAATCCACAGGAGAGTTTAAACCAGCGCAAATTAACCATCTAAAAAGAGTTTACCTAAAATAACTTTATGGAATGTATGGCTAACAGCTAAACAAAGCTTCCCTTTTTTTTAAAACCTTTAAATGAAGAGGCGCACGCTTGGCTGCTGAACAAAACAAAAAAAACAAAACAAAAAATAAACACCACAAGATACAGGTGCCCTATTATGTTTCCTTTCTTAAGTAGAATATTACAGAAGCAATATCCTATAAAAATGCCTAGAAATGGTTCTTTTCCCTCACATCTACATAAAGAACTTCTGCTATTTGGAGTGTCTTTTTTTTTTTTTTTTTACTCCCCTACTCCCCCTTGTTTTAATAGGAAGAGATCAAATTTAACTAGACTTTTTATTGAATATAAACTCGCAGGGCTTGGCTTGAATGTGAACCACTCCGTTTTTACTACAATGCCTCATTATTTACTCAGTCTGATTCTACTCAAACTCTGGGAAATTAATATTCTACTTTGCAGTTTCTTCTCTGGGATCAGAGCCCCAGTATCTTTCTCATTAAGGCTTCCAGTGCATATTTCAGTACCAATGTACAGTGCAGCACCTCCTCTCTCATTCCTTCTACACAGTCTTTAATTCCCAATACACTGCAACCATAACCCACTTTTCCACTCTAATTCCTAAAAATATAGTTCGCTATTTAGGAATACCTTTGCTTCTCACAGGCTTTAGAACATTACTCTTTCAATGCTGTGAGGCTGCTCTTATCTTTGGGATGGGAGCGTCTATCCCCACCGGAACTTTTTAACTCTTTATAAAATCTTTCTCAGCCTTGCAGCTTCCTGCACTAAGAATGGAAAGTGCACATGCAAGCACCAACTTCTGTATTCCACACAGCTCAGAAAAGGTAAATCGCTTCTCAAAACTTACTCTAACTTCTAAAAACAACAATCAACTATGATTCACAATTTTTCCACATTTTGTGGATTTGCAGTGGTATAATCTAGAAGATAGACTATGGGACTGAGAGAGAAGAAATCTATAATCTGATTTGGACTCAAAGATTCTGGCAAACAACTTAATCACTTGTTTTCTCTCCTGCAAAACAGTAACGTACCCCGAGAACCACTAAACAAAAGACTAGTGTGCAAAGAGGCAATTACATATTCATAGTAAATACTGTGATTATGTGTCGAAAGTGTTTTTAGCTCTCCTTGCATACATTAATTCATTCAGTGAATTCTGTTAATTTTGTAGACACCTTTCAACGAAGCAACCATTCAAGAGGTGTGACAAGAAAACAGTATCTTTCTTACAAATCAGCAAAGCCCACCTGTATCTATCAAATGGAAGTGGACTTATTGATACCTAACTTGTGCAAGAAACTGGACTTTCCAATATGATTTATACTGTTGATTGGATACAATGAACTCACCAACAATAAATGAAAGAGAAACAGTTTTATAAACCAGCTGACAACCAACACTTGTGTTTCCTTCTGCTTTGTGGTTGACCTACACTTTTTTTAATAAGTAGTAGTATCTTCTGGATATAAAACTCCTTATACAAATAATTTAGTATTTCAGAAAGAAAGTATAAAACTTGAGTCCACAACCTAGTCACAGTTCCTTTAATAAATGGCAGTATAAAAGTCCAATTATGGATGTGCAAGTTTTCTACAACAGTAGAATAACATTTTCTATTCCTCATGTGTTTTAAATGTATATACTCTGCAGTAAAAATTCATGATCATTAAAATACTAATCATCCATAATTAATATACTGCAAAAGAAAAACAATGTGTAGTGAAGACAGGGCACATAGGCAAGTTGTAGCACAGCTATTTAACTTCTAAGCTTCAGTTCCAAAGTGCTGGAACAAATTTCCATGTTCTCCATATGACACCAATCATTACCAATTATCTCAGGGGGCACACTCACTGGTACTACTCCAGATGCTAGCACAGGGGTGGGATGATTTTACTTTTGGTTTATGATACTGGAACCTATTCTGATTTGCTACAGGTAGAAAAGCAATGCTTCAGATATTCATGATTAAGTTCCTTAGTAAGATAAAAAATGATGCCAATTTTCTGTTGCAGCTTCTTCAATAGGAGAAAAGAAAAGATGAAACAGAGGGAGTTTTACTACTTACGGCGCTTTTGTTAGGTACAACTCTTACATGAGAGCTTAAAACTGTTGTCATTTAAAAGGTTGAATGATCAACATATAAAATGCAATACTTAACACAGTGGCACTCTGGAGGGCCATGGATCCCTGCCCATACTGAAATTTTCCTGGAACATTCAGCAGTCTCTTCTCTAATGTTGAGTTATTTATGTTGGGAGATTAAATGCTTCCACTTTTTTTTAAACTTGTTTACCACTTGAGAGAGACGGGTAACACACAAAGCAAGATGCAAGTCTGTTTTGTTTTTTAAACCTAAGAATGCAAAATTTCAACATGCTATGAAACATCTTCTGCTCCTTCCTTTTTGACACAGAGCAAGCTATGTACATTTTCCCTGCTTAATCTGGTATTTTTGTAGAGCATAAGTAGAAGGTTATTTTTACTCATTTTCAGCCATAATTATGAGCAGAATACAAGAGTTCCTCATACCTCTGAAATGAAAGCTGCAAACCCAGGTAATACTGATCACCACCATTTCATAAGCACTATCCATATCCTAGAATGTTGTCCAGAAATATCTAAGTAAGCCCAGGTCACACGTGAGACTAGAGAAAAAAAATTTGACTGATAATGCAATCACAACATTTCTACAGATAGGAATAATAAGTATATCAGAACTAAGGAGAAAGATTCCTCTATCACACACACAGGAAGGAGACAAAGTGAGCGTTGTAACATCAGTATCCATCAATAACTTGCACTTCTCTCACTTGTTCTACCTTACAAGCATTTTTAGTACTAACTCTATTCCTGTTTATTGTCCATAAAATTATGCCCTTTGCATTTTAGTATATTATACTGTTTATACTAGAAAATTTAAAGTGTTATGTACTCTCGTTATAAGTTGCCTACCAGGTCATACACTGTCAAATATTATTTCTGTGTCTGATTCTGTGCCTTTATCACATATCTCGGTCATTCATAAGTTTAACGCATGGAGACACAGTAGGCTTTCCTTGCTTTAAAAAAAACTACCTCTATGATAAATGTCACCAAAGTAAAGCTGTCCACTGTTTTTGACATTTGAGTTAATATTATTTTGAATTTTAAAAAAAATGCATATGATCTAAAATTTAATCCAGAGTTTTTTGTAGCCAGTTATCAAATTGTCTCTGTCACACTAGTTTCAGAATTTTCTATGCTTTAAATTGTAGGAAAAAAAAAAAAAAAAAAAACTACAAGAGGAGCATAACCTTTTGTTGAAACATAAGCCAAGAAATTAAAACCTGAACGAAAATTTTAATGAATTCAGTATTGTTGGGATATGTCCATTTCATTGTGACATTTTTTGTTGTTCTTTTTGAGAACTTGACTCAGACAAAAATCATTTAACTTAGTAAAGGTTACACAGTTTTCCCATCTCTGCTTAGTTCTGTATCAGGTCCAGCTGTGTTGAGTTTACTTTGAAATTACACCACTTGCTTAGTAATGCAAACACACACAGAGTAAATACCATAATTTTTGCCTTATACACTTTATGACCTTTGAATGCTATTTCCTTGCTTTGAATAGCCACTTACTCCACAACTGGCTTCACTGACTTTGAGAACTGAGAAATAGTACACTCTGAGAAATGCAATGCTACTTGCTGCAAGCATCAGCATATAGATTTTAGAAATTTTATACGTTTTTTCTCCAAGCAGCCAAAATTGTGGCCTTTTGGCTAAGTGGGTGGACACACTCTCACATGCCATCTAAAATGCACATACCTTATGAGTTCTCTATGTGAATGATAATTTAAAGTAACATTGTTACAAATGTGATTTATTAATCAACCAATAGGCTTTTAATAGTACTTTTCTACTGAAGTATGTTATAATTTAGGTAACATTTTTTTTACCCAAGAGCACATGCTATGTCAGAATTAGCAATGTTAATGGACAAAATCCAATGGCAAACAGGCGCACGAAGTCCCAAACCTACCTAACAATTCATATTCTTAGTAAAAGAAGATCACTACTTACACACATGCATTTGTGCTAATTATTTTTTAAAATTCACATCAAAATACTGGAACAGTATACATAGTAGAATAGGAATTATATCTTGGTGAGTAAATAAATAATTATGATGTGGCATTTTCCTATGCAACAAGTATGTGTGTCATTTTGTTTGTATGTTTTTAGAAAGTCAATATATCTAGCCAAAATATGGGCAAGAGTTCCATGGTCCATGCTTTTCTTCAGCATTTCAAAGAATATTGCCAAAACTTAATTTTGATTCATGTAATCTCCTGGCGTAACAGTGATACACCGAGCTGTGAAAACAGACTTATTAATCTGGCTAAGCAGACTGGATAAAAAGGTCAAGATTCGACCTTCTTTCAACAGTTGAAGAATGAAGACACCACCTTTGACATAGAGTCATCCTACCTAGGTAAAAAACAGAATTCCTGCCTATAGTTTTGAAATCAGCATGGACTGCTTTACCAAGCTGAATAAAAATCTACTGCTCTAACTTCAATATCCAACAGGATATATTCAAAAACATCTATATGCCTCATGTTCAAAGCCTCATGTGACTAGAAGTCAAAACCTACAGTACATAAATATATCCATTTCTTACCAACAGCTCATTTAGAACACATCTGCAGAGCATAAGCAAATTCTTAAAAAGAACCCTGAAAAACACCAAGAAAAACTATTGGCATGTAAACTACCCAATACATGCTACAAGATGTTCATTTGGCCTTTGATAACACTGCAGCACTAATAAAACAGTTATCTTGACTGCAACAGACTATTATGTGAATATCAAACACAGTAACAGACTCAGAAAAATGCATAGGAAAGGATGTCAAGAAGCCATTTATGTTCATTTTCTGCCCTTTAGAATGCTTAATGTATGTGCAATACATGTTTTGTAATTGCTTCAGATATGTACAGTATTATATGCTTCCATGGAAGAGGGCTAGTAAGTTGAGTATTCTACCTTTTCATACCTAGCGAAGCTGTTGCTTCACCTGTTCCACATATAACACTGCACCTCACTTGCAGAAAATCAAATAGATAAAAATATGCAGCCACATCCCCTGTTCTTTCCACTCTGAACACCGTTTTAATTTCACTTCAAGTCCCGTGTGGCTGTGCAACATGATGAGGGCTCTACCATCCCATCTCATTTAGCTCAGTGAAACTGCCTGACTTCAGAATGGATCTCAGCATGAACCACAGAGACCATGAACCCACTGAGTTACTAGTTACATAACCTGGTCAGTTATTTGCGCTTTTAGTCCTCAAATTCTTTCTTCAGTCCCTGGTTTGCTGGTCAAAAAAGGATCACTGCATAGTATTGAAGGGTGTTCCCTAAAAATGCAAAGGAAGACTTCAAATAGTGCAGTAAACTTAGCAATTAAAAATGAACAAAGCTAGCAAGGCTTTGAAGGATGAGAGAAGGAATTATAGTAGGTGCTTCAATAATATTAGATAAATATTTCCTACTGCTGTCATTATTTCACAGCAATTCTACATGAAAAATTCTTCATACACCCTTTTCAGCCTTTTATATTTTATAGCAAGAGAGAATATTTGAAATTGAAAGAGAAAGATTAAAAACCTCATGTTTGGTATGTTTATGCCATTGATTACTGCATACAGGCACCCAATGAACAACTGAATCACTGGGTTGCATAGGGTCTGTTTTTTAAAGTGCAGTATGTATAAGGCTCATTGCTATTTATGCCTGCTTATTTTCTATGACTGTTGGGCGACTGATGAATAGAATATGAATCACAGAAGTAAACCAACAGATGTGATTCTACTTCATGCTGAAAGGAAAAAAAAAATCTCTAGATGTGCTCTTAAAAGTTGTAATTTCATCTAAATGATCAGAGGTTGCGCATTTCTTTGAATTACTCGGGTGAGAGCCAGGGCTGATAATCAGCTAGCTTGATGCAGCTCTTACCAACAACTTGTAAGGATTAAGGAGTTGTCAAAAAGACATCATTAGAGTTCTAGTGATTATTTTCCTACAGTAAGTCACTTTAAATTAGAAACTAATGCTTGCTTTCTTTGATGGTTTTTAGTTATCTGCAGGTGAAAGAATATAAGCCACAAAAGAAATTTCTGTTATTAATTTTTAATTTGTTTTGAAACATTTTGCAAGTATCTTCATAGACTTCATAGTTCATGTCACAGACAGTACAGCACATATTCTCAAGTAGCACAGTGATGGAAAAGATGTTCTAAATGTCAAATCCTAGATATCAGCTTGTACAGGTAGCACTACTCTTAGTACAGTGGCAATGAAAAATATTTTTGAAGTTACACCGTGAAGAAAATCCACTAGCCCTTCAAGAATAATACATGAAGGAAACAGATTACCTTTAAACACAGAGAAGATTTAGTCTTCTACTTTCAAAAAACTCACAAAATGAAAAACAGAACTATCACCATTTTTGACATTACTGATTTGTCTGAATCTAAATTTAGAGCTGAAGTATTGGGGACCAATATCTAAACACGAATACACTGTCTTTAAATTTATGATTCCAATGTAGAAAACATTTAATCTTATTACATTGATAAACTGCTGCACTTTATTACAATTAACACCTTGTCAACAACTGTTACCATTAAGAACACACACAAATACTTCCCCCAGGAGAACCTGATGTCCACAGTAACTACAGAACATTCCAGGGATGTAAATCAGGAATACCACTTTGTATAGGAAACAACCAGGGTATTTTCATCTTCCATATCAAAATACCAAATGGCTATACTTGCCCCTAGTTTTTGCCTGGCTAAATGCAGGAGAGAATAGAAGGAGATTCTGCTCTCCTTCTCCACGTACCAGGAATAAATCTTGGATCACATGAGAAAAGTTTATGACAAAACATTGGTCAAGAAGCACACAGTATGTGTTCCATTCTGTGCATCTTAATCTGCAGATGCAACTGATTCCTGACAGGAGAACTTCTTAATTGTGTCTCCATCTTCAAGCACATGCAATACTGCTCAGAAAGACCAAACTTGTGACACACAATATGGTTTACCATACACAACATTTTTTGGAAATCTACTGATTTTTTAGTGCCTCCAGTAAGTTCATACAAAATGATAAATTTTCAGGACTGTATGACTACATCCACACTAAAGGATCCTGCCTTCTTGCTTCTTATATGTGATAGGATTATTTTCATACATGGTGTTCTCAAAGACTACTGATCATGGACACTTTACAGAATACTCTATTTCTAGAAAGTACTCTGTGAAGAGTATGAGGATAGCAAGCCCCTGGCTTCCCCAGTTACCTTCAGTTTACATGCCACTGAAGTGAGACTGAACAAGAACCTTTTTTAATCAGAATCCTTATGGATTCTATCAAAAAAGAGAAGAAGTTTTTAGAAGTTAACCTCCGCATTTGTAACTTCGCCACAGAGAAAAAACGAGTTATCAAACACAGATACTATACTTTATCTTAGCCAAAAGATCATTATTATTATATATAAGACAGAAATAAGAAAACAGAAAAGAATGAAAGCTCAAGAAAACTCTGGGGTTCACATTAAGATCACATATTCACGGTAGGGACACGTGTTTTACGGGTGTGGCATTAGACCTATATGACCATCTTAGCTCCTGGGTGCTTTATAGACAAAAAACAGAGAGAGAATGCCAAAGTCCCTTAAGTGTTGGCTAAAACCCTACACAATCATAGCCCCATATGCAGAACTATAAGAAAAGTAGTTTTACATATGGACAAAAATTTCTCAGGTTATTTTTGGGGTGCAAGTTTAGGATAAACCTGTATGTGTAAGAACTGACAAATCTTAGGATCAGTATTAATACCTAGAGCCACAAAAGTGTGTCAAAAAGTTCATGGGCCTGTTTTTCAGGGCTGAGTACACCCTGCAATCCCATATGAAGTCCAAAAAACCCAAACCAAAACAAACCAAAAAAACCCAGGTTTTACATTGTATCCAGTATACTCAGATTTTTACCACATACATCATACATCCTTTATTTATAGTGAGTACCACCTTCCTCTGCCTTACTGATTTCACAACTGTTTACAGAGTGCATGCACACTTATTCTGAGCGTGGGTGGGAAAAATCTGGTATATGAAACTGGAGGAACACTATGCTATCCTTCTGGCTTAAGCCAGACCAAAATGCTCATTAGAAATGGCAAGCATTTCAAATGACAACAAGAATTCACCTCCTTCTACACATGATGTCTCCCATACAACCTACTGAAGCCAGGGCAAGCTCACTAAGCAGTATGACATTAACAGTAACAGAATAGTTAAAAGTCTTCTCTGATAGAAAGTACATGTATATATTTTACCAGCAACAACAAATGACACTGCACATTCCCAGTTCAAACGACCCCTTCTCAGTTTTTTGCAGCCCTTCTTTCAGTATTGTGATTTATTCAGCTCTTGCCTTTTACTAACATTGCCTTTTCTTTCTGTTCCATCATGATCTCTTCATTGCTTCACACCACTGTGTAACAGTGTACTTAAGAATCCACACAGCATTAAGAAACCAAAAGCACTACAGTTACGTATGAGGGGGACAAAGAGGATGACAGCTAAAAGAAGAGTTGAGAGACTGAAAAGAAGGGTGGAAAGCTTGTCTGAAAATAGGGCAAAAGAAAAACTGCCACAACATGAGAAACAGAAAGAAGAAAGAAATGACAACTCTTGAGAAAGGAAAAAAGTGAGGTAAGAGAAAAGTACTACAGAAAATTTATACTCTCAATGTTTTAAAATATGTATGGGTGAGAACATAAATTAGTTTATGATAAGACAGATGTTAGCAATTGAGGATTTAGTTTTTATGTACAAATCCTCAGTGTACTCCTAACTTATGCTTAGTGAAAACTTTCTCTTTTCCTGCACTCTAAGCAGTTATGCATAACTATATTTTGTTATAAATATGGTTATACTTCTTCATTGCCAAACTGCTCCCTCTAACACCAAAAAGGCAGCAAATTTATTTGGAGGAAACAAAATATGAACGCTTTTAAAATAATTTTCAAAAAATCTCAACAGTACTTTTGATTCATTTTGACTCATTTTGTTCACTTTTTTTTTTAATGCAAGATTCCTTACTGCAGCACGTATGCAATTACACCAGCAGAAGACACTCTTCTAATGATTTGTCAGAAGTTAGTTCTCTGTCCTGTCAGCTTTTTATTTGTTGAGGAAATAAAAAGGAAAAAAAAAAAATCAATATCCAGAAAACAACTGAAAATTAAACTACTTCAGGTGATATGATCTAATTTCTACAGTTTACTTAGCTCAAAGCCACTGTCTTTGTATAATGAGTATGCAGTACTGCATATTAAAACACACCTCCAAAAAATTAGAACAATAATTTTGCCGCAGCCCAGGACTCTCCAAATTAGGGCAGGAAGCACTGGTAGTTAATTATGAAATACTGTCAGTCTTTATATTAAAATTAAGATTTGTCTTTTTAGTATGTATTTTACTATTTCTCCAAAATAAAGAAAACATTTAAACATAAATTTTTGCACACAAAACAAGCCTTTAATGATAAACTGTTGACACCAATTTCTTTTAGCACCAGAAGTAAATTACCTATAATGCAACAAGCCACTGACAAAGCAAAACTGTGTTTGTGGTTCTCACTGCAACAATTTGTACCTTAAAAAGAAAAAAAAAGGAGAGCCCACTCATCAGATACAGCCAAGGATAAGGCAGTAACCAGAACTACTTGGTAAACAACAAAGCATAACACATACGCAACATTACTGTTGAAATATTTCTGCGACACAGTGGGCCAGCATATACTGCTGGCCTACCAGAAGTTCCTTTAAATACCAGTGAATGGAAAGAAACTGCTCTAGCATGCCAACTCCTTCTTTCCACTTCTGTGAAAACAGCTTTTATTATGCAGCATGCAAAACATAAATAATTTTATAACATTAATTTTAATCTACTTACCGCCTGAGGAAAAAATACCACAGATAAAGGTATTATACACATGAACATCCTTCTCTATCCAGAGATTCATTCTCAAATTTTATTCATTACTAGTCTTACAAAGGAGGTTGCCAAAAGCAAGGCCGCAACACAAGTCTGTCCCACATTATTAGAGAAACAAGGAAGTCTGTGCAACATTATGCCTTGAAACTCTGCTAACACTGAATTGCAGCTAGTCTCCAGGTAGTGTCCAGGTACTAAAAGAAGTTAGTAGTTCTGGAAAAGAGTCCTACTCAGACAGTGATGGAGCTCTCCAGACCAGGCTCTCTAGTGACCTGCAGAAGCGGTCTTCTCCAGCATTTACAATAGACTCAAGCAATTGATACTAGGTAAAGAGCTTTCACAGAGGCAACTCAAACTGGAGTCATATACTACTTTTGAGGTAACGGCAAACAAAGAAATTTGGAGATCTCAAGACTGGGAAGTTACACCCATGAAGCTGTAAAAGCAAGTGTGGAAGGTGCTATTGTCCAGTGCCAAGCAAAAGAGGTCCTTCTTTGGCAAAGGGCAAAGAGGGAGAGCACAATCCAGCGCTTTAAAAAATCCTTATCATCCAAAGTATCTGTCTTTTGAATTCAGTCACATAGTCTGCCAGACTTCTTTCATTTATTCCTATGTTTCCTTTTCAAAAGCTTCCTTAATTACTTTAATGAACTTTGTCCTGGCACTTTCATAGGATGTAATGAATGTTTTGGGAAATAATGCATGAAACAAGTTACTTGCAGTTCTATGACGAATGATTGGTGATTGGTTTTAGATAAGCTCTCAAACAAAACATTTCAAGTTCAAGATTCCTCTCTGCCTAATTCAGAGCAATATCTTCAACTAAGGTTTCCATGTCCTGGGTAAGTGTGCCAGTTACCAGACTCTATTACACTCTAAGGTGCACTGATCTCCCTTTACTGATGCTATTCCACTTTAAATAAAATGACTATAATCGTCATGAAAACAAAGTCTAAGACCCATTCACCTCGCTTTGCAGGTAAGCCTACAGCCCAGCCATTATGCACATGAAGCTCACTTTCATCTTCCCCCACAGTAATAACACAGAACAGAATGTGTCGTTCCAGTAGCTGAGTGACACTGTTATTGAACAACCCTTACCAGGCTAAGAGAGTAATTTTTTCCCAGACAAAACTTCCTAGTAAAGGCATAAAGCATTTCAGACCAATGGAAACCACCTTTTTCCAAGGTAGAGGGCACATAGCTTATCTTCTTTGGATAGAAACAGCTCAGTCCTGTGTTTTGATCTGTAAATATTTGTAAACAACCTCATTTCTCTCCCAGGAATATAGTGACACTGCAGGACATCCCTTCTCTTTTAAAAGATGTAAAATCATGGTTTACCTTTGTTTCCCTTTTAATCCATTTCAGTTTCAGTTTTCTATTATGTGCTCAAATATTGGAATTATTTGACTATTGACAAATTTACTTGATGAACTCCACATTTTGGTACATACACATTTCATATTAAAGATAATAAACAGACATCATCATGAGGTTTCTGCAGTCAGCGATGACCATGCCATAATGGGGATGACGAATTCATTAATTTTGCCAAATGCTTTTAACTATCCATCTCACAAGTACCTTCATATTTGAAATGAGCTGTTCTTTCTGACATGGCTGCTGACCATTTTCCAGTCTTGCACACCAACACACCTTTTTTTTCCCCTTCCTGTTTTAACCTTTATCTTAGCCTCGTGATGAGCTACCTGTACCCTATTTGCAGCTAAGGATCACAAAGTACTTAAAACTAGCTAATACTATTGCCTACACTTGAAATGTCATCTTTGGAAAAATAATCCAATCTTTGTGGTAAAAATTGTAACTCCCCGATGTCTCTTACACTTTTGGATGTGCAATATTCATGAAGTCTACTGCAAAAGGAGAACATATCCCTTATTTCTATGTTCCTAAGAGTGTGCTTTAACTGTCAGGATATAGATTATTCTGGACTAAGGGTGACAAGAAAAGTATGATACCTCTCTCTATGTAGGTGTGTTTTTTTGTTTTAAATGGATCACTTAAAAATTCATTATGCCAAAGAAAGGGAGGGGGAAGGCCAGTTGTGCCTCTCCCAGGTTGGTTATACAGCTAGCAAATTCACAAGTGAAGATGTGAGAACTTAACGGACCACAGACCAAGTACGCATAGCAGCTTACTACTCCACTAGAAACATGCCTCAATCATTACAATATTCATGATTACACTGTAAGAGCAATGTATGAATAGCCACCGAGCAAAAGAAAGTAGGACTCTAATCCAGGGTCCCATATGAGAGATGAGGAATCTCGGTTCCAATCCCAAGTCTGCATTTTATGTTACACTAGTACTTCAAATCTCTGACTTGAATGCAGGCTTTTGTCTTCTCCTTACATTCCTCATTTCTCTTCCTCAAGTCACTTACATAAAAAAAGCCTTTGCCTTCCCTAGCATTGGCAATATAATCAAATATCCAAAATCTGCTATACAGATAAATTATCTTGTATTTGCTGTGGACTGAGAACATACACCTGAACTATAGGTCAGCTAACAGTTACTCATTATCCAATGGTAACTCATTCATAGAACTAAGTCTTACAACTCATTCTAGATCAGGGCTTACATCATTTAACCTATTTAAATCTATACTTTAAAATACATTCAATGATTTTCCAAGACCATTTGGCTTATCTTTAGGTTATTTTATTACCTGTAAAGTGTTCAAATCTGCATTTAATCTCACAATCTCCACATCTATTAATCAGCCAGTTGTATTTCAGCAAATATGTCTCTTAGAGCTGTCACCTTGTCTAGTTGGTTATAACAACTGGATTAAAAAAATAATAACAACACAAAAAAATCCTCATGGTTCTTCTGAGCACTAATATCCAGGAACATATGCGGTAGCAAAATATATTATAAATACCACAGATTAACTATGGGACAAAACAATTACATACAAATCACAATAAATATTTAGCAAAAACTTGCCACAACTACCTTCAAATTAAGCTGTTAAAACTACAGGCTAAACATTTAAATACAAAATAGATTAAGTATTAATTATGAAATTCATGTATTGAAATCCCACTGATGGTTTCAAAACACAGTGATTCATCTGAACCATGGCAAACATTCCTTGAAGGTACTCCTGCATTTACAGTTGGGAATTATAATTTAAATACCTCCTCAAAGAGCTCTATCTCTAAAATCTTTGATATTAAGTTCTTCTCAAAAGGAATTTTTTATGAGCCACAACATTGCTACCAAAGATCTTCTAAACAACCAGAAGCACAATGACTTTGTGGGACAAGGAACAGTTCAAAGTAGTATCAAGTTGTTCATAGCACCACTTTAGGAGGTTTCTGAAACTGATGAATCTCTTGTTCAGATAACACAGTAATAGCTGCATTAAAAATGCAGTCAAAAAAAGGAATTTTTTCAGCTCTGAATGGTATGTGAAACAACTCACCTACTCTTAATGTTACTTTTTTCTTTCTAATTTGCTCTGCAAAGCATGTATCTTTACTCAGGTATCTGAACTTGTCCCACAAGAGAAAGACTGGGACTTCTACATGTGAAACAGCATAGTGAAGAGTGTAAAGAATTTTGCCTGATGGTTAGGAAAAAAAATAAGTATTTCCTATTTGTATGAAGCAAAGAAGTTTGAAATGTTTCAGAAGATAGCATCATCTCAAAGACACTCTCCTCAAGTGCAAGAAAAATTTTTAGGGAAGATCTTTGGAAAAAAATGTGAAAGGTCAAGCTATATAAAGTTAAATTACCAGGCAAATCAGGTGATTCCACTGCTAAAGGTTAAAGAGTTTGTAGCAGTAGACTGCCAGATGTGCACTGGTAGTAACTGTTGAACAAAACATTATTTCCCTTCCAGATTGGTTATACTTAACAATTAGCCACACAGTTTTGACACTACCTCGGAAGAACAGAAAACCAATTTTCACAAGTCTGATTATCTAAGAGTAAATGGTGTTGTCTGACTGTGTTTAAGTGACTAAAAAGTATGTATCATTATTCTTTAACACTAAACCTGAACAACACTTTGACTTAAAACTGATGGAAAGTGTTTAGGTATGTAATATTTACTTAACAGCAATCTATAGCAAATTGATTAGATAGCATGTTTAAACATCTTATTTTCTTTAGTTATGTGGTTAAATGCTAATTAACCACATACATTAACCACATTGTGAAGCAGTCCTTATATGCCTAAGATAACAACAGAAATATGATCCTACACTTACTGATTCAAAAAATTTGAATTACACGGCAAGTAGATTTATATACCTCAGTAGGTGCACTTTCTATCAACAGTCAAATGGGATTTGATTTCTTTACAACTACTCTTCAACATATTCACATTTAGTAACAGTTGCACTGCATACTTGCAGATTCTTTAGTGTATTACATTTGTTTCTGGTATTGTAATCCATTGTTCACTTTCTGAGAAAGGACTGAGATTACCACTAGGAAATTATTCTCACAAGACAACTTCCACCCCCCCCCCCCCCAAAAAAAAGTTAGGCATAAATTTAAGAAAATCCACCAGCCATGAGAACTTCAGATTAGATCTTTCAGTGTCCCATCCTCTTTCAACAACTCCCTATAAGCAGAGTTTCATCCACCTGTGTGTTTTCTTAAATTACAACTGGTCTAATGGGGAAGACAAATGCAACAGTCTATCTCACTTTCAACTGTTACAAATTGCAGACAGACATCACTAATGCGCCACACATTTTTAAACTTCTCTTTGCAGCCACAAGATTCAGAACTCTATTTAGACTCTTTTAGTAAGACTGAATATTCTGATCAGATCCCAGAATCAGGATCTGTAATTCTTAGCCAATTTTGTTATGACAGTCTCAAAAACAGAAGATTAATAGAGGAAAAACACAGACTCTTTCAGTGCCATGTTAGACAAGCATTTTGTAAGCACTGTGTTTTGTCCCTGAAATACATAGTCAATGTTTTTTTTCATGGCTAGGGGGATTCTAGCCAGTATTAGACCCAGAGCAGCTATTTTTGCCACTATAGGTTCACCTTTCCTCCTTTCTGAGCCAACACATTTACTCAGCAGCCTGAGGGCCATTTAACATAGTGAACTAAGAATGAAGGACTCTTACATTTTAAGCCCAATTCAAACGTTAACTATCTATTGTGTTCAGTCCAGTATGCATTCTACGTAATTTCTTTTTCAAGCTGGGAATAAAAACATGAATGCTTACCAACTTCCTGACTAGTGCTGTAAATATAAATACAAATTTGCAAAGCACTGAAAGGCTAAAATTAACCTGTGCACACATAACCACCTGTAACCTGAAAGAAGCAGACCAGCTTATGTGGAAGCCTCACAAGTAATTCCTTAAAAATTACAGTAATAATTTTGCAGAAAGGAAATTATGACTTGAACACGCTCTTTCTCTGTAAGAGGGGAATACTGCTTCTGTGAGAATCACCATTGGTTCCCTAAAATCTGAGCACTGTGCCTGTACATTCAGGCAGAATCACAATTCAGTTCCGTGCAGGAGGAAGAATTAAAATACTTAAGTCTGGTAACAGTGATGGCATATTTCATAATAAGCATCATCTGTACATCACTGCAATAAACAGGAGATCTACCATTAAATTTAATGAAAAGTGGTACATCTCTGTATCCAGTTGGTAAAAATAAAACAAGAAAAATATTTTTAAAAAAGGCTTCCCTCAACCACAAAGTCCAGATTTAAAGGAAAGATTTTCCAGCAATTTAAATCCTGAATTGAACAGGATTATAGAAGTCAGAGACCTTTTAGAACTTCAAGGGCAAGTACAGGATAAAGGAAGAATCAAAATTAAACGGATAGTACTTTTTATGCAGGCCAAAAAGTTACGAGCTCTCTCCAGCTCAAAGTCAGAGCAAGACCTATTGGTCTCTGAACATATATCCTCATAGATCTCCTGATATTTGTTCGTATCTTTTACCCTGTTAGGAAAAATCAGCTACCAAACAGCATTAACCTCACGGCTGACAGCAGCAGAATTCTAGGTGCTGGTCACAAGACTTTCAAGTTTTCCTTGTTAGAGTCTGCAGAAGGTTCAGTACTTTGCATCGTTCACATGCTTTTCATTTAGAATGTAATGACCTTTTTCCCTTTTTTTTTTTTTTTTTAAGTCATATCTAAAAATCTTAGACAAAGTCAGAAATAAGAGAGCTTCCTCCTGGCAAAGAAAATTTAAGACTTATCAAGGCCCCAGGCAAAGCTTAAGGCCTTCTCCTCCCTGCTCATAAATGGATGATATGTGTTGTCACATAACTTAGCCTACAAGAACCTTTACTAGGAGTTGAAGCCTTATGCAATTGCCTACAGACCAAAGAGTCTCTGGATTTAGGGTGATCATAAATGTAGATTATGCTTTTTCCCTAACACACTTACCTGCAAACGTACCATCACTGAATCTGGAAACTACATATTCCAGTGGGAAGCTTTCCCAGAAGCATAATTTCTCAAAGGTTAATGTGCAATTAAAGCAGAAAATTTATTATATTGGATGGGATTTTTAAAATGCAAATACACATTTTGTGTTCAAATTGCTTTGGAGTAGATATTTCTATTAAAATTTCCAGCAAAGTAAGTTCAATAAATCACATCATTTGTAATTAGTTATTTCAATGAAGCATGCTCAGCGTATCACCTATTCATGAATTTATGATATAAGGCAGAAATTTATGACATGTAGGAGATAACTGAGTTCCTATGTGATTAATCCATGATTATTTTAGCAACAATAGCATTTCATATAGTCTGTTCAACTTGTGTGCCTGTTAGAACATACCTACAAGATTAATCTGATGTCCAGCTTGTTAAATGTGCTGTGTTTGATTGCTCAGGGAAGACAGTCTACTTAAAACAGCTTTCACTAACAGATGATTATCTGTGCATTGTATGACATCTTCTCTTGCAACCAATTATCTTTTTTTTATATACATACTTTTTGAAGTGAACACCTAGGTATCGGGGGGGAGGGGGTTCCAAATTGTTTTGTTAAGTGCTGCTTCTCCATACCTCAACTTGTATAATTAAAAGAAGTAAATATAGGTTCTGTGTCAAAAAGTCAGCAATAATGTATTTGGATATCAGTCAGGTATTTTCTTGGGGTAGGGTGATATGAAGGCTCATAATCAAATCCAGAAGTGCCTTAGATCTCCCTGTACCCTTGGAGTTATTCGCTAAACTCTTATGAAAAAAAGTAAAAAAGACTAGTGACACAATGCTTTCCTAAGTAAAAAATAAGCAAGCTTCTACAATATCTGAAAGTATTATTTAAAAATTGCTATGTCCAGCCCACTTTTATGTACAGCTACATGTAGGACATAAAGAATCAGTGCTAACAAGAACAAAGGCTTTCAACTCCAAACTCAGATCCCTGCATTTGCTAAGTCAATCTATAGTCAAAAAATTTTACGCGTAACAGGTGAAAAGTAAAAAATTCTGAGAGAATCAAAACATGGGAAGATCTACAGCTTTCTGTATATTTTTCTCAGCCAGTCACTAAAAAAGTAATGGACAGAAAAAGCCTTCTGGCTGTCAGTTTTGGATTTCATCCCTCACTATCTGTAAGATTACAAAAACTCAAGCTGTATTTTCTAGTACTGTAAGAGTCTGGTTTTAACCATCTCAAACAGTGAATCTTGCACTATTCCCTTCAGAATGTTATTCTGCAAACAAAATATGAGAAAAGAGTAATTAATACATAGCAGCTATACAACCTTTCATATGTTCAAAGAGCTCTACAAATTTGACACAGGGTTTGAACTACGCTTGTCACTTATGGCCATGCTTAAACTGAAGACATCTCCTTAAATCTCACCACATCTGTTCAATAGCATGTTAAAAATGTCTTTGGCATCAGTTGCTCTTGATGTTGCAATCCTGGTAAAGCTAACCTAATACGATTGTGGACACTGATGTAATAGAGACAACATGAGCGAGTGGGGGGGGGGGCAGGAAAGAGGGTTATTTTTTTCTTCATTTGTTTCTGAACAGTTTTAGTTATGCATTCAGACCAAAGTAAGATAATGTGATTGTTGGAACGATGTCAGACTAAGAACAGCAGAGATTTCACTCCATCACCATCAAGACACAGACAACACATGGCAGACTAGGCCAGAAGATTCGTTCCACAATTAATGGAAGGCTGCTTCTCTAACACTTCTTGCCTCCTGCCCCCTTGAAGTCTGGAAAGTATCCCTGTTTAATGTTAATATCCTGTGATCTTAATCTCTTATTGATATCAAATAATTATGCAGTGAAATAAGGGGAAGAGAACTTCAGAGCTCTGCAAGGCCAGTTGGCACTCAGGCACCTAGTTAATATTTGTATGAATATTACTTTTGCTGTTCTAATTTTTCACTCTGTACTCTCCATAAAGTAAACTACTGGCTTTATTACCATTGTCTACTGGAAATATTCAAAAGGATGCAAATTTGTAGGTTTTGTAGGATTTGTGAATTTTTAAGAAAAGCTGAGTTTTCATCCATATAAATGTTTACAATTTTGCATGTGGAAACTATTAATCATTTTAGGCTCTAACTTAATCAATGATCAAAACATTTGCATAACTAAGAGTGAATTGCCTCACTGATATCAGTGAAATTATTTATGCTTAAAAGATCTGCCTCAACAAACATGGATCAATTTAGGCCCACAATCTCACAATTCACTCCTGACCTGGGTGTGAAACCTGAAGTTTCCAAACAAAATCTTCCTTCTTTGCAAGTCTTTCAGCCCCTCAGAAAAGGACTTATAGTATTTTGTATGAAGGGGAATGGAAGACTTTAAACAGCTCTAATCAGAAAGTTGCATATTTGTTTGTTTACAGACTATTTTTTCCTATTTTAGAAAAAGAGCAAACAGGACTTGTGAAAAAAAAGCCCCCTTTAATAACCTGGCAGTTATTTATCTCACAGACACAAAGAACAAACCCTTTTTGCTTTTTCCACACTCTTCTGTCAATAGCTGGCATTCATCATCTGCAGGAACAAAGAAATGACTTGAAGCATTGGTGTCTTAATAACCATTGTTGTACATTGTACCACAAGAAAAACATGGAGATCAATTTCTTAATATCTCAAGTTGAGGATGCTATTTTCTTGTAATGAAATTAAGCTTCCTACTTTTGCAGGAAAAACATATATAAAATGCCTAGATAGCCTATATAGATGTACATATACTCAAAAGTTGCATTTTTTACTGAAAATGTGGCAAGCCATCATCATTTCATATTTTGAAGTTCTTTTCCTGTCAGATCTAATAATTTCAGCCATGAATTTATACATTCATAGAATTAACTTATGTCTCATTAAGTACTCCTTATGTGAACACTTAGGCTTCGGGACTTGCTTCTTCATGTTCTTTCTGTTACCACAGATTTGCATACCCAGCATTAGAGTGAGAGAGCAAAGATTCTCCAGAAACAGTTTCCCAGTATTTTAGTTTAGAATCAAAATAGCTGAATAACATTTTCTCAGAGAAAATTTTTGCAGCATTTTACAGGAACGTTTTCAAAGATTTGGGGAATGTCTTTAAGGGAATTCCCATTAAAAAAACCCCTTTTCCTTAAAAAGCAGTGAGGTCTGATTAGAAGTACTCTTTTATACTTTTAAATAGCCTCTTAAACAGAATAATGATACCTTCTTTTTCCTCAAAGTAGAGTAACTCCTCCGGTCTCAACTGCGCTCAGCCATTTTTTCACATGCTTCCTGCTCATCAAGTAAAATAGTTGAAGAAATAATGTTTGGAAAACTAAGGCACTTAGTTCATCCATGTGTAACCATTCCACTCCTTGTGTGGTTGCTTTGATAAATGATCCAAATAATCATGATCTATGATTTTAAACACTAAGCATATAAGGAAATATGATCAATGCACAATCTGCCAGTCTAAATGCAACTGACTGGCATTTCTGCATACAAAATATTTCAAGCAGTACCAGCTAGCTTTACTGCTCATAATTAGTGACTAGGGTCAATTTTCCATTAGATATAGCTGAGAGGGATTCCATTTTGAAAACTTTTTCAGTTTGGGGTGTGTGTGTGTGGGGGGGGGACTATAAACATAACACTCCTTTCTGATACAATAGTACAGCTCATTTCCCATAGTAACTCAGCAATAAGACAGACAGAACTACCAGTGATTGTTATAATATAAACCTGCTACCTAAATGCTACTTGTACTTATTAAAAGCAGTATCACCACCCTGTGCTGAGCTTTTTTTTTTTTTTAAAGCCCAGTAATTCATGTAACTAAATAAATTAAAAACATTTTGAAAAAAACAGCAACAGTAATAAATATTACAAAACTAAAAGTGACCAAAGGCTTAAAATGCTCCGAAGTTGGGTTAACTGCATATCACTTTCACATGTTCATAAAGATGCCCTTGATTAGTTCTGTTCTCAAATAGCTCATCCCTGGTCCTAAACACTGATCACAAGTCAGTTCTTAAATGCTCTGAAGTGTTCAAAGAAAATGAAGGTTTATGTCTACAACATGTGAAGAAAATCACAACTGTGCTTACACAAGGGTTAAAGAAAAACTTCTATTTTTCATACCTAACATTTATGTTGATTACTAATCAAATCATAAATCAACCCACAAGAGAAGAAAAATCTCTACAATTATCCAGTCCACCAGACTGGAGAGTGACCGCAAAATACCACAGATAACACAATCCTGAGTGAATGTTTACTTACAGTAAGGTACTCGTAGATACCTAGGGTATGCTCTGATTACTGAAAAACATTTGTTAAGATTCTTTACATAAGAGGTCAGACATTCTGGAAGGGCAGTATTTTTTTGCATACGGATATGCATTATCAACTGTTCAGTCTGTGGTTCTACTGTAATTAACTTTTATTTGGATTTTTTTCCAGTTTCTAATTCATACAACTGAACATTCTAGCGACAACTGGATAGTACATAACTATATTATCCTTCTTAATTCGCAGTTCATGGCTCTATATCCTGCCTAATACTATTAAGATCCTTACAAACTCTTCCACTTCCTAGTACTCAAAATTTCCCCCAATTTCTTCCTGCCAAGGGCATTTTTTTTCCCCTACTGCTAGTGATTCCCAGTGAGAGCCTTTAGGTCTTGGTCCCTCTTATCCCTTCATCTTCGTTCATATCACCAAAGGGGTCAAGTGCCCTGCACAACAAACTCTTCAAATTTTACAGCTTTGATTAACCCTTTTTCTTTATAGGACTCCCCAAAAATTTCTAATTAGAACTTTTGTCTGAACTACTCCCCAATTCATCTCAACATTTAAAGGAAAAAAAAAAAAAAAAAGTTGTTTCTTTCTTCCTCTGCATGACTACTTAGCTCTCCTAATTATCTTCTATACTGCCTCACTCTTTTCACTGTTTGCTGTTTAAAATCATCTGAACAGAAAGTCAGCTTTGTAGTTTTTGCCTTAGTATCCTTAATTTCTGAAGCTGGCATTGATATTAATGCCAACATGTACACACATAATGCAATTCAGTATTTGAGAGCACATCTTTTTAACAGCCGGCTGTTATCTCAGTTTTATCGTTAACTATTGGTCAAAAAGCTTTTTCTCGTTTGGAAAATTTTGCTTTTTGTCTTTCCCTGCCCAGGCTTTTGACAATACTGTCTGACAACAGGAGAAATACTATGCTACTTCGAGTAGATTTATAAAGCCAATTTCTGCCTATGGAGACTAACTTGTTTTTTATTATAGGTAGCATAACTGACTGTTCTTCATTACCAGCAGAAGCATTTACCCAGCCCAACACAAGCAGTGCCTTTAATGCTATATAGGATTTTTAGTGTACAGTGATGCTTTTGGGGATTAAATGTAACGTCTCTCTGCACTGTTTCTGGCAAAATTCATTACCTAGTCCTATGTCAACGTGCACATTCAAAAGGGTAATACCTAAATACATTATAATGGCATGCCTTTCACCTGCTCATTCAGTAGCCATAAGTATGGGCATCCAAGCTTTTCAGTATAGTGAAGCTTTTCAATATACTGTTAATTTTGTTAATTTCCCCAGCTCTGAATCAGTATTCAATTCTAAAGCATACACGACACTTTCTTTTTAATATTTTATATATGTGTGTATATATGTACACATTTTATAAATATGTATATATACGTGTATATACACACACATATAATACGTGTGTGTGTATACAAATATACACACACACGTACATATAGCTACTTGGCATAAGCCTTCCCTTACATGCACAGCACTTTAGATGACTTTTAGGTCCCCGAGTTGTTTTACTTACACATCCACTGGAGGAATACTTCATGACAAAACCACTGTCAGAGCAGCTTTTGATTTTTTGTACCGCATATTTTATTTGTTCAAATAAGTTAAAACAAGGTTTCTCCTGTCAAATTAATTTTCTGGGCTGTTTTTTTTTTTGATGATGTTTTTTCATGAAGTTGTATTTCCAGAAGATACTCTAATTCAACCTACACTTCAAAACAGATTCTTACTCCAGATCTATCACATAGGAACATTACAAAGTGCAAAACATGGGTGGTTGCTTAAAGACATAATTTGAAAGGAATTTAAGCTTACTCTTAATTTCAAATCAGAAAAGTGACATTTATGCTAAGACAATGTTATGTGATCTACTTTTAGTAATCAACACTTAAGCTGGACCTCTCTATTAAGAAAGGATTTTTGGGTCAGATTTTCTATTCCTTAAACAGGATTCATAATCTTTATAGACAAATTACTTCATAGAAAAATGCAAACATATTAATGCTAACGTGTACAAATACATTCTAGCTATTGGTATGACAGGTCACTGGACAGGCAGAAAATCATAGGTAGACTGCCTCTTTCTAATAAATGACCTTTCCAGCTGAGAGGCCAAACTCTTGACCATACTCTTTAACTGACACCATATAAGCCTATCAGTTGAACAAAGATGATGCGCAGTTCCTAAGCTGTGCCTGTAGTAAGGCTTGGTCTCATACACTTCTGTGAGAAATTGTATCTTTAAATTTGGAATTTCTAAAACAAACAAACAAAACACACAGCCTTTGCCTTTGAAATGCAACTGTGACTCAATGAATTTGTTTACAAAAAGATGGAAAAAATAAAGCTTGTGCTGTGTTTTACATAATAAAATTGCACTATATATATTTAATATATACCTGATGTGCATAATAGATTATGTTACATATATCAAATTACAAATGCATAGCTCTTTCTAAATTTTTCACAAGGGTGACCTTTTATAATTTCTTATGCATTCTGGAGCTGCATTAAAAATACATTTACCATTTGAAATTCAGATGGTTACAGTTATAAAGCTGCTGACTCATAAAATCTGAAAATGTAATAGCGAGTAGGATCTTAACTTGATGCACAATTTGCTGAACTTTTATGATAATTTCTATGAATTATTAAATTAATTCTGTGCTACTTCTGTATGCTTGTACAGAATTTTCCACAGATTCAACAGTTCATATTAATTGTTTGGCCTTCTTTAATTGTAGTATTTTGAATTTAACTATGATGTTTTATCAAAATGTCTCAAAGCTCCTTGCAAACATTCATTTTGTATTACTCCTAATTGTATCACTCACTACTCTGTGAAAAAAAGATGCATCATTACGTATGTTTGCACACAGATGGACTGTAATCCAGGATCCAGTGTCATGAGTATCAACTGTCTCTCACACCTAGCCCAATTCTGTAAAGCACGGCTGTGTAACCTTGGCTCATCTTCAAAGAAAAAAAAAATTACTTCTTGCTTGTTTCTTGTGAATAATTCTCAACCATGTAATTGAATATAATGCATGTTTTGATAATGCGTTGTAGTCACATGCTGCAGCATATTCATTTCAGCAGCATCCCTGAACATACAGAAAGATCATTAGGGCCTGAGCAGATGAACCTGCAGCGCTCTGTTCTTTTCAGCTCTCCACAAGACAGCTTTCTTCAGTTGTTCTGTTCCCAAGTGGAGGACAGGAGGCTTTTCTCTGACAGTTCAGATAGGGCCAGGTGCATAAGATGGCCTTGGCTAAAGCTTATTTTGCAGCAAAACATACATACATAGAAGTGCTCAACCTCTATTCCCCTAGTCCTTGGTACTTGGGCTTCATCTGTTGGACATTTCCTTTACAGAAAGGATGGACAAAGTGCATTCTCTCATATGTCTGTCTGGTGATTCATATCATCATCCACTATTCATAAAACTGATATTAGTTCTATAAATAATTCTAAAATTTTAACAAAAAAGTTACCCTGAGACAAAAATATAATGAAGGCAAACAACCAAGGAAAGGATAATTGGATTTTTCTCAGGCTATGCTAATCCGTAGACTATAAATGCTGTCTGGTTACACTTGAATACTGTCAATTTGCATGTAGCTAGGAGCACTGGTGTGAACCACTAACATATTAGATCATGACTCCTAACACTAAATGCTCTTCTAGACTTCTAGCATTTCATACTCGAATTAGTTGACTGAGCATACTTAGACACATAAAACTAGGCTTTTGTAGAACTATAAATCAGAGGAAATTACTTTTAATACAATTTTTAAAAAATCAGATGTGCAAGTATTTGATCAAGTGTTTCTAGTAAGCAGAAGCTAACTACAAGTATATATGCAATAGCTGTTTATGCCTTGCTTGGCAAAAACAATCATTCAGACATTGGTATTCAGACAGTAAAGTGCTTGTCAAGATCAAAATGCTAATCATTGCTTGCTGAGAAATTCAGTTGTTCCCAGCTGTAGTGAAAGCAGCATGTAGCTAGAAGCAGCTGCAGAGTATTATTAGGATCTAGTCTTGACTGATGTAGGATTCCTATGCAAGTGTATCAGGCAATGGTCACCAATGAGTCTAGGACGATTTACAGAGCATGTAACTACAATGCTTGTCCTAAACATTAAAAAAAAAAAAATTTAATCGGTATCAGAAGGCCTGTAATTCCTAAGTTAGAATACAACCTTTTCCAGCAACAAAACAAAATGTATTCTGAGATTTCCAAAAATGCTTCTTCCTTTGAACAAAGGATTTGCCCATTGTACCCATCCAGAATAAGTCTTAATGTAATTCAATTATATTAAGACTCCACATAAGGTAAGTCATACATACATAAATTCTTCTTGTTTTTTTTTTTTTCCTAATAATACCACTTCCATTAAAATCTTTAAAATAATTTTCAAAATCAGTAGTTATTTTTTAATCTTGATTACATATTTTGAAAAGGAGCCACATTTGAGGTTTAAATGAATGTTAAATCTGACAAAAAAAGGACAAGTACAAGCACTGTTTCAGATTTATCCTTCATCAGATATACGTATGAGGACCCTTGCGTCAGCCCCACTGGTTTTAACCAGGTTTCACACAAGTACTAGAACCTCTTCTTACAGGCTTGATTTCAGAATCAGAGTTTAAGTCATCAATGCATGCTACTTAAAAAACAACTACTTACACCCTTTGAGCTACCATACACACAGCACCTAAAACTGCAGTTCTGTTTATTGTTATGTAATTATAGATTGGTCTCTATACTGCATCATTCTACTCTAATCCTGGCAACACCTCAAAAAGCAAACTGAATGCCATGAAAACATAATAAAAGTCTTTAATTAAAAAAAGCCTTTATAAAAGATATCACTTTGCAACATACAATAAAATATTTAATCAAATCATTCTGTAACCCCAGGGAAGAGCCTGCCCTCTTTTGGAAGGACATCATAAACACAGTGCCCCTCAAATGCAGAATCCTGTGTTGAACACCAATTAAAAAGAGGGAAAAAAAAAAAAAGGAAGAAGAAAAAAAAAGTGTCCTATTAGAAGGATTACTCAGGCACGACACTCTGCTTCACTCTTTCTCAGGGACATAATGACACACAGTTCAGATTAAAGGCAAAAAGGCAATGTGAGTCCCTTGTAATGCCTAGTTTTGTCCTTACTTCACAGGCACACAGTTGTCTTAGCACTAGACAATCTTGATCTTCACATTTAATCCTTTTAATTTTCTGATATTTTTCTCATCCTATATTCTTCTCCCATATTGCACACCTGATTCCAAGTCTGGGTCCATCAAACTACAATCACATAGTGAGTTTAGCTTACTGAATTTTCTATGATCCTTAAGTGAAATTGTAGTAACTTTTGAAATACTACAAGCGTTTTGACTTTCCATAGTCTGCATTCCTTCATATTTTGGGAAGTTTTCACATTGAACTACAGTATCTAGCAGGTATGACACAAATTGTTGTATACATGAAAGAGACTACTACTAGCTACAGTGGAAAGAAAATCTGAAAGTATAAACACTTCTACTCTTTCAAGATCAAAATGTCACTGACATCAGAATAACCTAGCAGGTGCAGACACAGGACTTCAGAGACCAAAGTTCAGTTCCGGGCTCTACAAATGACCTCAACGACAAATTATTACACTTCTCTGTTTCTTATTATTCTTTGTGAAATGAGGATAATCACAGAACTTAAAGACCAGGAGGGAGAGTGCTATATAAGGGCCAAGGGATATAATGATGATTATTACTACTAATAGCACAGAAATCAGTATCTGGTTTCTGTTGAAAATAATCATTATGACAGGAATTGCTAGTATTTATTTCAAAACAGTATCTTCTTGTATTTCTACACAGCCATTACAATTACATAATTAGAGTAACCAGGAACACATCTGATGACCAGTATTATTACCACAGTTGTCTTATATGCATTTTTTTATTATTTTCTCATTTAAAATATTAAGTGCAATTGCTTTGAATGTTGCCGGAATGTTGAAAACATACTTCATTTCCAGGAACGACACTCCATTTACCTAAATGGCTATTTTATATTAAGGACTGTTACTTTAAACAATGGAAAAGACTGCTTTAAGCTGGCCTGTTATGCTGGCTGACAGTTAATTTACAGCATGCTTATTAATTCCTGGTAACAAATAGCTTCTTTGGGAATGTTTTTATCCAAAGACTCCAGAAGAATTGGAAATGTTTTTAGATAAATCTTGAAACCAGTTCCACCTTTCACAAATAGAAAAATAAGTCAATAAATTGAAATAAATTCATTTCTGACATACCAATTGTAACTCTAGAGAATTCTGAAATTACAAAAACACTGCATTAAACCTAAAGAAATTAAGTTTTCATATTAAAAATACTGCTTGCCAAAATTTTACTTTGGGGCTGTAGTACTGTTCACTCGCCCATTCTCTCTCCTTCTTTCAAGGGATGAAAGCAGGATGAAATTACAGGATAGAGATGTGGAGGTCTGGGGGTTCAGGCCTTTTATATTTCTTCAATATGGCTCTTCAGGTACAGATATAGATAAATCTATACCTCTGTACATCAGAGCCTTAGAAACTCAACTACACATTGAGTAGTACTTGAAATTACAAGCTCCAGTGAACTCAGCTCTGGAACAGCAGCATTCAGAGTTATTCCTCTGTCCCAGTACTATCCACTTAATTATCTTCATATGCTGTGTTCCACTGATCTATTGAAAGACTTCATACTTGCAACGAAATTTAAGGGGAGTCTGTATATGAAAGCTTCTTAGGATCAGGTTCTTAACTTCACTAAACTCGAACAGAATTTTGTTGTTATGAATTCCCCACATTAAAGTTATCTGTAGAAAAATGTTCTAAATATCCAATCACTATCTTCTGAATATGACAGTTTCAAAACTACCATTTCAGCAGAGCATAATCTTACTCTTGCACTTCACGTAAGAAATTTCACGGAATTAATCTACTATATGAACTCAAGCAATACACACTAATTAGATGCTTTGTATTTACTCCAATGAGTTTTATTTAACCTACTATTTCATTAGAAGTATATTTTTCAAGTAGATCCCACAATGAAACAACAAATAGCACTGTCCCTAGGAAAGTCCAAATATCAGCTATTATACCCATAAGATACATGTCTAATATATATGATTGACTTTGAAAATATACCTTATATTCTTTTCAGAAGTACTAATAGAATGATTTGGATGTCAGTGTTGTATTTCTTTGAGTACTGCATGTTGAATTCAAAGACTAAAACTGACATATTATTCTGGAACAAGCAACTTTTTGAGTAATCAGATCTTGAGCACCTTTCTGAGATGCTTGAACAGTAGTAAGTTACAACAGAATTGCTCCATGTCAACTAGTACAAAATTTGTAACATTCTGTGAGGATGAAATCACTTATTTTTCATCTTCTGTTAAGAGATGCATCCATTATTTTCTTTAAGTTAGCACAGCCATTTCACTGTTTTAGAGCAGCAGAACATGACAAGGCTAATATGCAATTCCACCGAACAGATTTTAAACTAGACTTAAATGGAACTTTTCATACTGCATATCTTTTCAAATTGGGCAAGCTGTCACAAGTGTATTAACTTCTGGCAAAAGTTTGACTTGATTACTGGAGATCTCACCAATACCACTGCAAAACAGTATGACAGAGATCGTCTACAGTCTTGATCCAGACGGAAAATAAGAAACACTATTCACACACTTAGAGAGACCATCAGAGCCCATAGGCTTGATGACCACTAATGTGGAGGAGAATCAGTGGTTGCCCTCTGTTCTATTCAGGCAATTAAGATATATGACACTGAATTTGCAAATCACATGCTATTCACTGATGTGGTCAGTAATGATCATTTTGAAAGTACAGACAAGATCCCTTCTCGAACCTGAACCAGAACAATCAAAACCAGCACTGAGGAAGGTAAATAATACCCTCAGATAGCTTACACAAACACTTCTTTGTCTCTCAACCTTCCTGCTGCTGAAACACCAGTAAAAAGGAGCTGTGGCCTTGTAACCACTTCCTTATTTTTAGTGTCCTTTGTATATAATTGCTGACAGAATGTAAATTATGTTCCAGCATAACACAAGGGGGCTTGAGATTCAGTTGCACAAAGCTGCATGAGGATCAGAAGACGGGTGAACCATAAGCAACCATCTTCTTTTAAAGTGACAGAAAATTTGTTTTGTTGCATCTATTTGCCAAAGAATTAAATCTGAGTTTCTGAAAGTTTCAAGTGCAAGTAAAATATTTTTAAGCATAAGGAAAAATAAGTGCAAGGCTATCATCAGCCAGTAACTCTAAAAGTCCAAAATACAACACCTACCCAAGGTGGTGTGTTCTCCTCATACACTTACCACTTCACAAATAAGCCTTTACAGCTCACTTACTGGAAAGTATTTACAAAAAGAGAGTTCTAGCTGTACAAAAACAAGGCAATGGTAATGATTTTTGGAATTAAGAGATCTTTAACTTAAACAGACCTGTAACTGCAATATTATTTGCCTTTGTGGCACAGTTAGAAATTCCCAATTCAAGGAAACATAAATGCCTTCCTGCAAATATGAGATAAAGTGCCACCAGGTAAGTGAAATACTGTTTTATACTATTCACATGTTCATAGCAAGATATGTTTATAGTACAGATGTGTTTAAACAAAACAAAAAAAAAGCAGAAGACACACTTAAGCAGCTAGCTTCTAGCTTCCAACAAAATTAACACAAGTACCCAAGAACTTGTTAAATACAGTGATAATTGCTTTGTTATACTGAAACTTTGCAAAGAAGTCAAAGAAAAAAAACCTGTAAAATACATTTCATTTAAAAACTTTTATCAGAATGCTTTTTTTTTCATTCACAAATAGCTTTATAACCATGAGAAACAGAGTGGCAACTCAAAAACAGGCAGGTGGTAGTTAAAAGAGTATTGAAAACAAGTAAAGCTAAAACAGCAGTGTAAGAACCATGATGAAACTGCTATACTAAAAGTTAGAGATGATCAACCTAGGTTTCAGAATACCACATTCAGGTCCTCTGGCATGGCACAAGCTTTCTCTGTAAATTTCCAAAAATAACTTGGCACCATGCTTTCTAGTCACTTCAAGGATTTCTATGCTTAAACATGTGGATAGTAGGATTTCAGACACACCTCAGGATGCAGCTTCACATGACAGCCAAGCCAATCCAATGATTACTTGATGCCAGAAGATACAAACCTATTCTCCATCATTACCTACACGCTACAATCACAGCCCATGCCTCAGGACCAATACTCCTCTGACTTCATACTGCAACAGTTCACAGAGATAAGCTAGCAAAAAACCCTAATTATGTTTCTACAGAGTTTACTCCCTATCAGCTTAGCTCTTTGATGTGGCTCATCACAAGGTCAGAAAAACACTGAGGGTGGCCCAAAGGAAACACTGGAAATGGGAAGCCAGCATCCTTTAACAACAGTCACTAATCAGCTGAGCTGTATTGCAAAACTGCACCTGAAACACATAGCTCCCACTGAAATCAACACAGTTCAGTGGGATTTCTAACAAGCAAATCACGTGATGCCTACCTGAAATTGCTAGGTACCTAAATGCCATTAAAATTCTAATGTTTATTATGTTTGTGTCCAGTTCTGTTATTTGTAAAATAGGAATAGTATATGTCTGTTTGGTACTCAGTCTGATAAGAGAGAACAAAAGTATTTTGAGTAACATTTAAATTAACTGAACATAAAAAAACTACAGGCCCAGTATTGTCTGTGTGTACATATAGGGTAAGAGTTGTTATTAAAAACAGAGCAAACCTGCTCAATATATTGTAGGGTTGAGGACTTTTAGCCTAACTTTCAGCAGAATCTTTTAGGTTTTCAAGAGCTTGAGACAACTGTAGCTTGAAGGAGAATCACATTGATCTTCAGGTGGATATACTCACTGTTCTTATTCATCTTAGTTATAAAGACCTAATCTAAAGCTACGTAGAAAACAGTGAGTTACCACCTTTAAATAACCCTCCACTTTTTAGAACCAAATTATGAAAAAAAAAATACAAAGTGTCAGCTGAACAGATTATTTTGACATTTTTCTGCACTGACATCCAAGTTTGCTTGTGCTCAACACAGACACCAATAGTGGTGTTAAACCTGCTTTGATGCACCCCACCTTGAACCGTAGTTGAATACATTTGTCAAGTGACCCGAAACATGTTTTAATTCAGTAAATCCACTGTTCTGTAGCTTTCCAATTTCATCACAGCATCATGTATCCTTTATTCACCATTAAGCCCTCTTTATCACAGGCTTTCTATGCACCTCTCACAGACTTCACCCATATAGTCATATTCAGACATATGATAATTGCAAGTATATTCACATGCCCATCAGATGGTTGATACTTTCTGAAAGTTCATCTGTCTTTAGAGGTCATCAACTTCTCAAAGATTTTGGGGCCCTTCTGGTGATTCCGCACGCAAGCCAGTAATGTTTACAACTTCTTATTCTTCATTAGAGACCAAAGACCTCTGCATCTTAAGAACTGCTGGTAATGTTTCTGTTTTTTCAACATTCTTACTGCTTCATGGGAGGAAATCCCCAAAGTAAACAGAGATCATTGCAACAAAGCAACTTCCAGTTAAACATCCAACAGAACTACCATAAAAAGGAGAACAAGTCAGCTTGAGCTGCCAGTCTCCCTTTGTGCAATATCAGGCAGTCACCAAATGCCTACACAGGTTTAATATAACATCGGGGTGGGGGGAAGGGGAATAAAAAGGCAGAGGATGAAGGAAAATGTGTTCCTACTGCAGTACAACAATCTGGATTTAGTAGGAATAAAGTATAGGTACACATTGTAATTCAGTATCAGTTACAATTCATGCATTTACAAACATACATTTAAAGATAAGACAGAAACAGGGATATTGGATGAAATTCAATAAGCTTTTCCAAAAAACCAATATTGGTAACAATGCTCATAATTAGCGCAAACATACAAAATACCTAATCTCTTCTCTTGCCTAAAAATTCCAGGAATTAAGTTACCTGTGAATGATCTTGTAAGTGTCATGCTTTAAACTAGTAAAGTATTTACAAGATATTTAAATTTATGCACATAAACATTCCCATGAAAGTAAAAAGTCTTTATTTTACAATACACCCCCCCTCATTTTTAATATAAATTCTTCAGGTTGCTGCGGTCTGATACTTGGAAAGTATTTTTAATATACACAGAGATATATAAAGACAGGTTTATATATATATATATATAAAAGTATAAAATATACGTATGTATGTGGGCACATGCATATACACAAATGTGGCAAAAATGATTACTCATTTTCAAGAGAAATGGAACAGTTTTTCTGTTTTCCAACTGGCATTGAACAGAGCAGCATAGAAAAAAAAAATCACTGGCAGACAATCTGGTAAAGCTATGCCAAACATGGGTTTGAGCAGGATGAACTTCATGCGCTCCCCACCTTATGACAATATTTACACAATTTTTTCATGAGAAGTATTTTTGCCCCTGCTATTCCATGCAGAATTCACATTTGTCCATGTGTTTGAACATACCACTGCAATCAAGAAAGTGTTTGAAAAATCCTAACTAGGATTACTTTTCTGCATTGATATTTGTTCGTGTTAGACTGTGCCAATGTTATAGAACACTGAATATATTTACTGTGACAAGTGATCTAGTCACCAAGCTAAATCTCTAGGGAATGATGATTTCACCCATCTGTCCAGGACTAGAAAATAGACTGTGTACTTATGCCACAGCATTTCATTTTCCATGTGTTAGTCTGAGCATGCTAAAGCTGAATAGCTATCACATGCCACAGAGAAAAATCTCTGCATACTGTTCAGAGAATCTCAAAGTTACAATAAGGAAAACATATATAATATAGCTGCAATGACAACACATAACTCTTCTGCAGTTTATTTCCACAGTTGTTCAGCATAATGTACAAGTGAAGAGATTCAAGCTGGATACTGAATAATAAATTTCAATACAACTGTTTTACTGTTCTGCATATTAAATGCAGAAGTAGCTTCTTATTGTAATTAATATTTAGGGATTTGTAATACCTTTCAGCCAGAGCTCACCTCCACCCAAACATCCTGAAAAGGATTCAGTTTACATATATTCTGTTTATGTCCCATTAGATTTTAGGTAACCTCAATCTTATTTCACGCAGCCTGCTTCACCAATAAGCATCTAATAAGTCAGCAGATTCGATTTTTACATTAACTACCACAAGTTATGAATCTCTCCCTATTTGCCTTGGGAGACCACTGCGAAGTTAAAACTGTGCTCCCACAACCATTCCGAACCCCATTTCTAAATAAATGATTGAATTACCTGACAAGACGAGTTGCAGAGCACATGAGAACACTCTTGAGATGTGGAATAAAAAAGGATTCATGGCCAGTCAGAGTAATTCCGTTGTATGCTTTGTACTTAACATATGTAACCTGAGAATCTCATAGATACATTAATATTAAAATAATGGGTCTTGCAAAATATCTGAGACCTTAAACATCCTGCAGTGTGTCTGAGGCCTAACTAGAAACATATACCCTTGATATCAGGGTTATGGCTATACTGCTTATACATCAAAACAGGATTATCCTGCTCATTCTCCTGCCATCAGGCAAATATACACATAGGCGTACATGTAATCCTTGCAAACTTGTCTAGCTCCAATATCAGCTCTTTTAACTTTCCCTAAATCTCAAACATTACCTAATATCAAAAGCGGACTGAACCAATAAATGTCGGTTACATTCATGTCTATATTCCTAAAAGAAGTTTTCACATTCCTAAGTTAGAAGAAAAATATTCGTATTATTCCACCAAATTCAGGTCTATTAGTATTTTACTGTAAAGATAAACACTGAATCCTCTAAAGTCCTTCAACTAATTTAATTTTGAAGATGGTCTTAATAATATATGTAGGAGTATTTCACCTGTAGTAGCAGTGATATTGATCTCACACCATTAACTTGCAGCATTTTTAAAACCCATTACCTTCCTGCATATTAGCTCTCCCTAGGAGAAAGGGCATCGCTTTCTCTGTTAACTTCTGGCAGACATCAACACAAGAAGGTAATTTTACCTGCTACAGTGTTTGCTTGACTGCTTGATAATGTCAATCAATAAGTAAAATCGCTTTCTTATGGTTAGCATAAAACAAGATGTCTTGTTACAAATTCAAATACAAAAACTATATGGATAAGGAAAAATAAGTATTTTAAGGCTTATTAATATTTTGAACACAAACACATTTACTAACATATACTTCATGAATATTAGCAGACACGTTATTCCACTACTTCTTACACTTTATAAAGGAAGAGTGGCTGGATGACACCAGAATGAATTTACAACATTGAAAGATGGCCAATGTGTGCAGCAGGTCATCACAGACACTACTGAATCATAAAAGAAAGACCTGTCAAGTTTCAGATAATGCTGGCACTTGACGATGATAAATTATTTACTAAGTGCTCTTGTTGAACCATTAGGGAAATCCTTCCTTCTCCCTTTGCCAGCCATTCACTCTGAGAACACTACTTGCTTATTTTAAAACAATGCATAGCAAAAGAAAGGACATCTTCAGAACAGCAAACAAAAATGAAAGTTCAATATGAAGATACCAGCTGGGGACAACCCTGTGTTACAAATCTGAAAACATCGGAATCTTCATCAATAACATCAAAATTGTTCCAAATAATGTATCTAGTGAAAGGTTAAAGGGAAATAGGTGGGTGTGAAAGCATTGAAAAAGCAGGTGTTAAAAAAAAAAAAAAAGTAGATTCATAGCTGTACCTCTTGTGTAAAGATTTATGCTTTGAATTCTTAGGATTTCCTAGGAATAACCAAAGAAAAGCAGATCTACCTCAGATTCCCAGACACAATCAGGAGCACCAGTTAGGCTGGAAATCATCTGGGAGCAGTCAGCATTGCAATCTTATAAAACAGAATTCTGTGCCCTGCCTACCAATTCTACAAGAACAGTCTTGCTGAACATTCTCTGCCCTATCAGCTTGCTACTGAAGTCTGAGCTGCACATGCACTTACCTAAACATTTCAAAATCCCCAACAGATTCAGCTCCATTCTATCAGTTTGTCCAGGTATTCATCTGAAACCAAAACAATGCAGTTATGAAAGAGCAGATTTTCCAAACCTAGAAACATCACCAGCAAAAAGGACAGACTCAAGAGGATTTGACATATACAGTTCAAATCACTGATCAAATGTTGGTATTAACAAATATTTATTGAACAAAAAGTTATACAGGATTTGCCTAAATATAGAAGATATTTTTGAAAGCACATCAGTGAGTTAGTATTCTTCAAAGGCAAAGCAGAATTTTAAATACGCTACAACTTTCCCTCACTATAGTAAAAGAGCAGTCCAGTTTAACATCATGCCTCACAACTGCAGCAGTAAACTTTTAAGCTACTCTGGGATACTATATACTTTAGTCCATTAAAAACAAAACACTGAAGAATCTTGAAAGCAAACATGAATATAGCATACAGTATCCATTAGTGCATTAATACTACATGAAGCCATTACATTGTTTCCACCTATTACAATTGGTGATAACAAAGGTTTGGGGAAATCAATAATATTTTAAATGTCAAGAGAAAAAAATATCATCTTTCACAGTAATTCATATCTTAAAATAGATCGGTGATTCTATACATTCTATGTATAGACTTCTAGGTACTCCAATTTTAAATCCAACCAGGAAAGCATACATTTTTACCTATCAGCTTCCTAAATGAAAAGGAAGAGGAAATAAAAATATATATATTAAAAATACATAAAGTCATCCTCACCAATACAAGATTTGCCTCTAAACAACTGCATGCCTATGATATCTTTATACAGGTAGTTGCTTGGTCTGTAAGAACTAAAATGTACACATTATCTATATGGTGTTTTACCTACTGCCAATAAAGCTAAAAAAAACAAACCAAAACAAAAAAAACATGGCTTGAGAAATAAACTTCAGTTATTAGAATAAACAAAGCTATCTCATGATTTTAAACCTCAAAGCCACATAAGAATAAGGGAAAGAGGTTTTAATATATACTTCTTCATATTGCCTACATACTCTTTGTCATAATAGTAACAATTAGGATCCTTTCATATAGAAAAAACAAAGCAGGAATTTAGAAAACTAATTTCAGTCCTTGGAACAATACACTTACATATATAAACATGTATGCACATCAATCCATTATTAATAAACTCTAAAGGGTGCATACGTAAATATTTTTTCAATAGATTTCAGCATGCTATAGGATTATAGTGACATACTGACACCAGAAGATATTTTCAGATAATTGCTGCGGGACTGTGGGTGTGCTATTCATACCATTGAGCAAATATGCACATGCCCTCTTGTGAAAACACACATGGCTACTGAAGCAGCAAGCTTAAGGATGCTGTCCCGCTGCCTTGTTAAAGATGGTTGGCTTACCCATGCCAAATTGAGGTGTCCTAAAGCCCCTAAAATGCTCTTCAGAACAATCACATCAACAGATACAAAGTAGTCAGATGTTTATTTTGAAGAGTGTTTGAGTTCCTCTGTTAACTGTTTCATTTAGAAATAGATCAAAAGTCTGTAAGTCTTTCTACTGACATCAGAAATGCTTTGGATAAAACTGATTGCTCTATTGTTCAACAGTACAATTGGCAGTTACAATGAGCACGTCTTCTTTTTTAACGATGCCTACATCAGAGTGAAGAAATACACATTAGACAAAATTATTTGCAACCTGCAAAAAATCACATTGCTATAATCTAGAACACATTGTGACCCTGATGAAATCAGTTGTGGTTCCACTACTGCCATCAACAACAATGGGACTGGCTAGTACAGTGGTAAGCAACACACTGTTGTGAAGAGGTTTAGATAAAACAGGCTTTCCACAGATCTTATTTAAATGTCACAAGATATATCACTTAGTCTAATATTAACATACCTCTACTGTGCACCTAGCTGTCTAAGCTGGATCAAACTAACAGTGTTTATTAGTCGTCTTCTGTTGTAAGGACAAAAAAAAAAAATTCTTTTAAGCTACAGAGACAGACTTTGGGCTCTAACCCTGGTATGAAAACAGTCATGGAAAAAACACCTATTAACTTCAGTCTATTATGACTTTTGGTTAATCTATACAACTGAGAGAAGGAGGGGAAGACAGCAAAAAAACAGGATGATCAGATATACAGTCTGAGTCAACATAAAACAACTTCCAAATAATTTGAACATTTGCTTCATAACTTCACTTGTGTTTTGCTAGCAATAGGGTCTATTTATTTTTAGAATATACAGGATAATATTAAGTTAATTCATTTTAAATTAATGCTCTGTTTCTCTGCTATTGTTGCCCCCCACGTTATCCCTCTTCACTTCCCTTCCTCTTCTTTCCAGACTAAACACACAGTGCAGGCAATCATTGCAATGATACAGTGAAACAACAATGCAATGAATCCACTGTTAACAACTCATCACTACAAGAAAGCTCCAGACTAATATTCCCCTTTAAAAATTTACATATTTGTGATTTCGGACTGGCTATAAACAACCACATAGATGGGATATCTCTACAGTAAATTTAACTTCATCCCATCCCAGACTGAGCACTTTGTTTCAGGTATAGAATTGGAAATTAAAAGTAACAGGGAGTGACAACTCGACCCCAGCCTTCCTTGGAATCTAAGGCCCAGAAAGATCACATCAACACTCCAGGCCACAAAAGCGTATCTGGTTGTTGAATCAAACTTTGTGAACTGTGCTTATCAAATCCATTCCTCCAGAAAGCCATCTTCTTTGGAACGCTAGAATTCACAATACAAGTGCTCTTCACCCTAACATCCACTGAGACTTGCCAACATGTTACACGGTGACAATCTTGTCCTAAATAGACAGTTCTAGAAAACAACAAATGTACTGCTCCCCTGTTAATAAAACTTCTACACTATTCTGTCCTGCTGTAGGTAGCCTGTGACCTCTGGGCAAGCTCTTCCAGCCTAATGGGCAAGCCTACCCTGGAGCAGCTGTCCAAAGGATACAAGTTCTTCAAAGAGATGAAAAACGTAGTATGAACTGTTTTTAAAGCTCAAGCATAACTAAGTTCCTTATTAAAGGAACAGGGAAAGTATTTTGATACAAGAAGCTCTTAGTTTTCCACACACTATCTCCTTAGAAGCAAATATCCATTACTTCTTGTGCTTTCTCCAAACATAGAGGACCAATCCTTACAGATAGAGAATACTCCTTTACAAGATTAGGTGTTACAGGACCTCAGGCCTCAAAGAGAACTTGACCCAAAGTCCTCTGAACTGCTGATAAATACTTCTGCAGGCTTCGATGACTTTTGCATCATGTCAGCCCATAATTACCATCATCTTCTACGAAAAAGGCTGAGGTTACCGGACAAGAAGTGTAAGTATAGAAACTAAAGCTCACCTGCTTCAAAGAGATTACTTACTTTCACTCCCACAGAGGTCAAAGAAACTTTGCAGCTCTGCAGTGTGCTCTGATATCCAGTTCATTAAATGCACAGGGGAGTCGCATTTTGTTTCTTTTTTTTTAAATAATCAACATACCTGAAATTTGATATAATTTTCAGCATCTAGTTTTCACTGTAAGATGTTTCTGGTTTGAATTTCTGAATTGGTTCTGTGTAAGAGTTAGACTTTGGTAAGTTTTTAATTAAAAGTGATAATATCACTTAAAAAGCTAAAACACCTACAGTATAAAGGACATAAGTAATAACAGATTTTATAAGGCTTAGCAGATTTATAAAGCTTGCTTGCTTTGTGGAAGAAACTGCTTTCATGAAAAAGTGCATTATCTATCTGATTGCTTCTGAAGAAGATTTAGAGAAGGTTAGTCACCTCTGGCTTTAAGAAGCATTGGGTATTAAAGTTTCAACAATACCATACTGTTCTGTACTTCAAAATGGGAGGGCTGAAAGCCTTTCCTACTTAATTAAATAGCTCTGCATTTCATGCTGTCTCTCCTCCTCTCTCAGAAATTGAGCTTTGCCTGTGTGCTAGATTGTATGCTATGAAACAACATTTCTACTTAATTACATTGTACTTGCAGTTTAACCACTACAATTATTTAGAAAATATTGCTAGCATCTGAAGAGAGGGCCACCTTTTAAACAGGTGGGTTCCAATCTGGCTCTCGAACACTGCAGCTAGGTAGTACATCAGCTATACAAGATTTTACATGCAACTAAGGAAACAACCAAGCAAGCAGTTTTCAAAGACACAAAGAGCCTGTAACTGGGAATAAGGTAGCTCCAATGGAAGCTGGACATTTTAAGGTTTTGAAAGCCTCTGGCTAAATGACCAAATAACTACACAAATTAAAACTGCACAAAATTGCCATAAAAACCACACTGGCAAGACCACTTACATAGAACTTTACTAAATTAAACAGCACTCTATAAGGGAACAGATTTCAGCCTAAATTAGTAATATCTCAGAATCAAGGCTTCAACCACCATACTAAGAATTTTTGAAAATTCAGTCAAACTCTCTTCAGTAACAGAGAATATAAAAATCTTAAGTGGCACAGACAAGCAGATTCATCAAAAGCCACAGGATTACACTGTAGAACACTTCACCCAAATTCTGTATTTCTTTACCTGGTAGACACCAAGTAACAGTATGATATGGTAACAGTAGAGTAAAAGTTAGGCTACTATTACAATTGACTAGTTATTTCTAAAGCTAACACAAGACAGTAAGAGCAGGAGGTATAGGATTTAGGTTGAAGTTAGGCTGTGAGAATGTGGGCCAGATACCTATTCTTTAATCCAGTCTCAGAAATCTGCATTGCCAGTTCTTAGTACAGAAAGACCATTGACATCAACATGAATTCTATGCAGGAACCAAGTGCAGAATTAATAAGAGTGCACGACAATGCAGGAAAAAGAAATATTGCAATTTCGTCCTTGCTTGAATTAAATATTCAAAGGATCAGTGCCAAAGAAAGTCTTCTCAGTGTTCTCTTAAATCATTATTTAAGTAGTCGTTAAGGATGGGTTTGACCTCACAGTACTGTACATTCAAAACAAGGCAAATCTGACACCTGGAAGGGTCACAGAATATTGTTTGTCATGTCACTAGAAAGCAAATCGCTATCGCTTTTCTATTTTCCCTTTGATCCCTATTCTTACAACAGTTTCTGTGGCATTTCAGAGGAAGTATCCTATGACTAAACAAGAGTGCCTGATTTTACAAGTATTTGCAAAGAATACAGTCATTTATTTTCAAGCCCTGTCATTTCTTATCTTAAAAGAGCACTAAATTGATAGATTAAGCAACCTGAAATTATGAGTAACACTGGTTCTAAAGGTATTTTGCTATGTATTTTGTTTTTTTAATCTGTCCAAACTATAAATGTACTCATTCTGACCTCAAACAGGAAAACTAGCTTGATACTTTTCTACCAGTAACAAAAATGTAAGATGAATCTCCGAACATCAAACAATTTATACAGAAGCTGATTCAACACCTATTATTTTAGCTTTAGTTAAACTATTATTCCTCCTGAGAATTTGTATCTATGACTATTAACCAGAACAGTTTGAAAAAACACCTTCTCCCTCCCCCCTTTTTCTTGCTGCACATCAAAACAAAATTAAACCTTTCTTTAAGTTTCTTTTGGTTAAAAAATGAAGCCTATATAAGCACTGAACCCAAGTCTCTTATTGCTTATTTAGGTATCAAGGCTACTACATAATAGGGGTGTTATTTAACTTCATCCTGGATATGGAGAAATTTTCTGTAAAGCCAAAGCAAACTCAGCAATAGCTCTCCACTTGTATTTAGCTTTAAAATCTGCCGTTCCTTTTTCAGATTTCAAGAAGGGCTTATGTGCTTTAAAACTCCCCTAGTTTTTCAAACTAGCACCTGGTCCAATAGAAGTTATCACAAGTCTTGGTCTTGCCTACCTCCTTAGTCCATCATGCCAAGAGCAAAACATCATCCTGTAAACCGATATATTCCTTCAACAAACTATTTTAAAATGTTCATTCACTGAAAGAATTGACTTTAAATTTCACTTATCAGACCACTACCAGCAAGTGGAAGGCAAGTTATTTTGTACTCTTCTTTATCCAATACAGAGAAATTTTCTCAATAATATTGTTGAAATTTGTAATAATTTGGCCATCTTTCTCCTATTCACAAGTGAAATACTCATCTGAAGTAATATACCTGAGGTGTACACGTCACGTGCTTTCTGTGATAGCAGTATAGAAAATAATAGTTTGCTGCATGTTTTATCACATTTTCATGCTGTTTCCCCTAACTCTATTGAAAGGAATTCATATTGCAATCACCAGCTCTATTCTCGTATCTGACTGCTGATGACATTTAATATTTGTAATTCCTAAATACTGCAGTAATTTACCTCTATGTTTGCTGTTATCAAATTTTAAAAGTTGAAGAATAACAAGATGGGTAGGACTTCTTATTTATTCACTATTAGCTATATATGTACCTCTATAGTATATCTTCTTTTCAAAAGGGTGAGTGAGCCACAAATAAGAAGGCTGCCTTATTTAATCTTTCTAGCCTCTGTACTATGGATGTAATCAGGGTTACCTTGTTCTGTTTTGTTCCAAAATAGCAGCTTTAGAAATCGGCATTCTTCAGTACTTCTTTCAATGAACAAAAGATAAAAGAGCAGTTTCCAAACCTTTACCTGCAGGCTCTGAATAATTAGATTCTATTGTAACTAATATGTTATAATACAGAGTATTAAAACATTTGAACTGAAATGTCCCTGGATTGACTATATTTGGGCAGCACTTTATAATATTCTGTTCATATATGAAACAGCTTTCATTTCCTATCAGAAATTAATTTTCCCACACTGCTCACCTTTAGAGGTCTCTATCCTATTTTTTTCCCCACACAGGAGGACTGCATCTAAATACTGAAAAACAAGGCTTAAATTTTCAGAGCTAATAAACTAAGCATCATAGCAGTTTTCACACTGATAAAACATAGAGAATGCTAATAACTGAACAAGCGACAGAACTCCAAATCTGCTAAAATTTTTTGCAAGTTTTAACCTGTACTCATGTTTGTTTTCACAAAACAGTTATATGATAAGAAAGTCGCAGACAGGCTACAGAAAGTAACTCTCCAAACACAAAGAAACAAATATGTTTCAAAAGACTGGCATGGTAACTTAGCTGTTGGACTTCCATTAGCTTCCAACTAAGAGTAGAGCCACACAAGTAAAACTGCATGTTGCTTTCAGTAATATAAGAGCAAGTGTACAGTATTCATGACAGGGCATTAAAATTTTTAAGATGTCTTTTCTTTTTTTTATGTTCTTGGAGCCTAAAAGAATTCTGGGAACAGTTGAACTGCTATTGAAAAAAAGACAACCTACAACTTTGTTCAGTCTTCAAACAATTTTTGTGCTACATATAATAAATACCGTAGAAACTTTAAATTGCTCTTGTTTTGTTTAACTTTATTTTCTGCTTCCTATAACAAGGTACAAAGTCCGATTCAAATCACAGAAGATAGCTAAATGGAGATTCTTCAGGCACTGTTGCTATGAGATACCCAACCAAACTCTCAGCATTAGAGATCTGGACTGTTTGGATAAACACAAAGGAACTGATGTTACAGTTTAAAAAAAATAACTTTTCTGGCTTTATCACTGTGCTACAGAGCAACTATACACCAAACAAGGCTACAGGAAAATGATGGCCCTCATATTTAAAACATTTTAAAGTAAAAAATGAACTCTACATCCAAGGTGACAATTACCATAGTATTACCGAAACTTAACAATTATTTATCTGAAGGGCTCACTGAATGTCACTGCTAATAACTGTTAGACACTACGGGGATGAAAAGTATTAAATAACAATCTAATACACAGTCCACCCTTAAGGTTAAGACCAGCAGGAACATGCTTTTTAAAAAGGACACAAGACAAACACCACTGACTTTTTTAAAAGAAAAATATTTATCTATTTCCTACTATCAACTACTTAGTTTACATCATCTGCTCTTCTAACGTGCTACAGCTGAGATTGTTCCATACACTGTTTTCAAAAACTATGATGTTTTTGTGCATTCTAGCGCTCGCTTAAATTCTTAAGGAAGCAGATTGGGGAAATGTTCAAAGAAAGATTTTTTTTAATTACTATTATTTTTTAATCTTAGAAAGCATTGACAATCAATTCTTCACTCTTCAGGAAAAAGACAGTTGCCTCAGTAGCAGAAAACAAACGACAAACTACACAGCAAACATTTTTAATTAACTATTTAGTTTATAATGCTAGTAAGCTTTTCAAATCTGTACTTGTAGTACGCTACTATAGCTCCTGCAGAACATAAAGCCACCGAAAGCAAGTTCAATGGCACATGCAGAGAGAAGCTTCCCCAGGCAGAGACCCTGAACTTCTTAAAGTGTGTTCTAAAAGAACTATGAACAGTCTTAAACCAAGTTTCCCAAAAGTCTAAGATATGACTGCTGAAAAGTTTCTCTCAAGCATGGACCTGAATACACCATGAATTTAAGATTTCTGTCCTCATTTATAACCACAGTTGTCAGTCCTAAATTAAGACTCCTACTTGCCAGCAATTTATCTGGTATTCTACAGAGACATCCAAACTTCAGAAACACTTCTATCATATTTTTTATGGATCACTATAAATATTACTGAGCATCGATACAAAAATTGACGTAAGAACCCAAAATTCATCCTGACACGTTCATCACAGATGAACCCATAAAATGGCTTCGATTACATTAAAACATCTGAATTGGGGTAAAGACACCTACTTATTCAGAGCTTCCTACAGAACTGAGACATTCCTTTTAGGGATTAACATTAACAAAAACATGAAGACTTTAAGGAAAAAGCATACAAATACATTTTTAAAATTCAGATGGATTTTTATTCATTTTTCATTTCAACACAATTTTCTTTTTCCTACCAATGGAGCCAACAGCATAGTACTTTCAGAAATGCCTGAGGAGAAATCATTAGCTGTTTAACACTGCAGAAGAAACATTTGTCTGTCTTGTTTAACCCCTATGTGAACATGTACATGGAGGAAAATTACTTAGGGATTCAGAGATACTAAGATAATGGTTTAGAACTGTGATTCTTGCATTAGAAAGACAAAATATTAGTATCTACTACAGGAAGTAGAAAAAACAGCCAATAAAGGAAGTATGAACCATACAAAAGGTCCCTTCCTTCCACACACGCATTATAACTATCTTGCCTTTTCTTTTGCAGCAACATTGTAAAATATCTAAAAATGAATAAAGGCTGTTATTTTGTAACTTTTCACATGACGTAGGGCAGAAAAAGGAACCATGACTTGGTTAGGAGATACAGAGCATTTGAAATAGCTTGTCACAAGCAGTTTCAAATACGTAGATGTGGGAAATGCTTTTTTTCCTTCAGACGAGTGATATCAGCAAGCTACAGGAAGAATTCTCAAGAAATCTTTTGATGTGGATGAGCACTGAATAGGGATGCTCCTAAAGATGCCAACATCACTTCCCTTAAATGCTTTCATGTAAAACCCTTTGACAAGTCATTCACTTCTGACAACCCACTCTCACACCAAATATGCATACCTATTAATAAGAAATCCAAAATAGTGTAGTAAGAACCATAATTCATCTTGGTGGAACTTCTTTCCTTGCCAATATACAATTATATTTAGTTATACTCAATATTAGACACTCCATAAGTACTCTATTTGTCATCAATGATAAAGATGCACCTCTGAGCAGAAGAAAAATAGTGTATTCCACTATACAGCTTACCATTTAATTCTTTTTTGTGAACTTGCTGCATGCGATCTTCCTAACACAACAAAGCTATTTTTAAATTAAGTGGACAAGAATTAATTTTCATGGAATGGATAACAATCTGATACTGTCTTCAGAGTGTAATATATACCTTGTCATGACACTGATTAAATAATTTTTACTGATCTTTAAAGGGGCCCTCACAGCTCAATACTTTGAAAGAAAATAGCAACAACTTAATTCTTACAGATGAAGTGAACAATGATAGTCATTACATTCAGTGAAATTTTAACCACAATTTTTCCTCCTTACCATTGTTGTTTACAGATGGTTTTAAGACAATGGGGAAAAAGAAAAATTAAACCAGGGCTTCAACTCATAAGGCTGATATAAACTTTAAAGTCAGCAAACAGCATTGTAGAAGAGCATGCCTTTTTCACTTAACTGTATTTTTGTCCAACTATGTATTTATAACTTTCAGAATTACAGTACTACTCATTTGGATGCCTGACTGTTCTAAATTATAGTTAAAGCCACCTTAACTGAACAGCAGCATCATTGTTAATGTGTGACATTCTCACCTGTTTACCTTTTATCAGCTGGTGCATTATCAGAACAATGCATTCTTACTGTTCAGTAAATTATTACCTGAATAATTTCTTTATGGGCAATGACAATTAGCATGTCTGCCTAAGAGCTGTTTGTAAGGTACATCTTTGGATCTTTCAATGAAGCAAATGTGTAGCTCATTGGAGTGAGAACACCACATATTCAGGGGAAGATATTTTTAGCCTAGTCTCATATGGAAAAAAGATTTATGAGATCTCACTCCCTTCTTCCTCACAATCACTTAAGCTACTGGCCAGTTTCAACAGAAATATTTTTTTAGATGGCAGTTCCAAATAAGTGACTGTCATGTAAGTTTCACAGAACCAGGAAAATAGGTTGACAGGTAACTAAAATCTCTCCTAAGGAACATAAGCATACAGGGAAACCTACCACAGAGAACCACAAGAAAAGCTGCAGTGGTAGGATGATCACAATTAAGTGTTTGGCAATTCCACAAGATACAAACCCTTAAAAAACAGGTTCTTCTACTGTTCACAGTTGTTGCAAGTATTCTTACCTTCATAACAAGAATACAGTAATGTAAGTGCAAAGTATATTAAAAGAGATGGGTAGATGAGTTTTGATATGTAGTCTGACTTAGGGTTATAAAAATATGTATTTAGGCGTAAGTACAGCCAGGGAAAAGGACTGATGCTTACACAGATAACACTCCAGAAGTAAATTTTTGAGGCACTGAGAGTTAGATTTCAGTAAAAACGTCTGTTTTTCCTGTCCTTCTCTGGGAAGTTAGATATGTTTTAATGCTTTAGAAACTTCAATAACAATCAGTTAATGCAAACACCTCAAGTTGGATCAACTGTCTTCACTACTGAAGCTCTGGAGCCTACCTACCCCTTTTTCTTCTTCACTGCCAGCCTCAGGGAGACATTAAGCAAGCACGTTTTTCTGGAGGACACACAATTTGTCTAAGCATCACTGGGACCATAAGCGACTCCCAGATCTACCCTATGTCCTGTGCCATTCATCAGTTCACCAAGCTAAAGCTAGATATGAGAATAAAATTCCTCAGTACTGCTTCATTTGACCACACAAATGCAGTGTTTTGATTATCACTGATTTACGACAATTTCAATTTGCAAACACAAACCTTATATAGATGGTAGACATCTATATAATGTATTGATCACTCCTAATATGTCAGACTTGAATGACAGCTGTGCTTAAATAAATAAATAAAATAAAAATATTAACACTTTTAAACCTTTTTTTTTTCCCCTGGGGAAAAAAAAAAAAGGAGGAAAAATGAACCTCAAAGAGAAACAGAAAAGTTGTTCCATTCCAACTGAAAAAAGCCCAAAGATGCCTTTATGGTAAGCTCTCCTATGGTTATACTGAAGTCTAATCATCCTTAATACCAAACTTCTCAGAAATCTATTGAAGAAAGTTGAAAGTAAGGACCTCCCTTCATAATCTGAGTTGCACTAGGTTTGCAAATCTAATCATCCACTGTAATAGCACAGCCTTTGTTCTCACCTTGTTTTGTTTCACCATCTGAGAAATGGGACTATCAGATGTCAATGATCAACTGACCTAAAGAAAACATTTTGCAATTCAAGAACTTCAGAGGTTTTGAAAACAAACAGCTCTCCCCTACAAGTAAATACAGTTATTTGTGAGAATATTTAAAATTGTCCTTAATGACCCTAATGATTTGAATGCATCATATAACCAATTACAGATATAAAGTACGGATCACACAGCCTTTGCATACGTAATATGTGAACAGAATTTCACAGGGCTAGATCTGCTATAAAATTTAATTTGTGTCCAAAACTCTAGTCTACAAAATTCTAACAAATGTGCAAGTGTTCATTCCACCACCCTTGATGCCTGAGTCTGACCATGTTTAGTTGAAGTTTCAACACTAACCAGGAATATATTTTAACTAAAACAAATGGAAGATTTCTCTTGGCACAAACTCCCATATTTCTGTAACAGGATGTCTGCTGGACAGAAACATGGGCATATGCACTAGGTAAGGCATTTGTAGCAAATCCAATGCAGAGGATTTCCTATACAAATTATCTGTGCATAAGCAGCAAGTCCAACATGTCCCACACACTTCAATTTGCAACATGTGCACTACAGACCTGGCAAATTCAGAAAGCATCAGTTTAGAGTTCTTGTGTTCCAAAAATAGTCTAAAGATGTGGACTGGATTCTCAAATGTCTATCGGTTTAAGCTGGAAATACTGCTAATACTAGACTAATACCTGAAGTCTCTAGATACTTTTTGAACAACAGATCTGCAAAGAAAAGAACAGATGCCTGTGGAATTCATTCACAGTATCAGTGAAGACAAGAATTTTTTAAATACTACACAGTGTGGGCATCTTGTTTATCTTTAAATTACTCAATCTTACAGCTGTGATTGCTGTTCCCTAAATGAATCAAATTCTTTTCTAGTGAATTTGAACCACAAAAATCAATAGCAAAATAACTGAGCTGGAAGTAAGTGTTGCTCAAAGGTGTTTTATTTAAATGGTTTCTCTGTTTTTTAAGCAAGCTGTCTGCTGCTGTAAGAAACATACGGTATATTGATTTAACAGGAATTCCTTGAAAGCAACGCATTCTTTAAAGTAGGATTTCCCATACATTTTTATAAACAAGCAGAGTACATATATCCACAAAATAATTTCTCACCAACTCAAAATTTAAAAAGAAAAACAAATAAGAAAAACGTTAGTAATGCATTATACCTCTCCTAACAGTCTGCACTTTTGTTACACCAATTCATTTTATACTGAATATGAAAAAGATGGGATCTCAAAAGATGCGGAAGATGCATTCAAGAAGGAAAAGGAAAGCAACGACCGGAAGTGTTTCTTTCTATTATTATTACTATTAATAGTACTTTTTCCTCACAGCACATCAGTTTCATTGCAGTTACTATTCATCAATGGTATGCAGCATACATCACACCACCAAGTGTCCTTAGTATATATTTTTAGCCAGCTCAAGTTTCGCACTGTACAAAACACTTCTTCAGAAGTATTGTGGTGATAGATATCTCTACAGAAAAGTAAGTCCTATTTTAAAGGCACTACAGAATTAGCATTCTTTAAATTTACAGAAAAATTAAAAATCAGCACTCTCCCTACAGATAACAAAACACAACACTGATCCAGATCTGCCTTCTTGTTTTAGTTGTCTGCGTTCTAGACCTTCTTTCCTGAGAAACATTGTCTTAAATCAAATTAATCTTCCTTTAACAAGGGCTGTAATTCAAAAAACAGGAATCCAGACCTCAATTTAAAAGCATCATTAAAGTTAGACCACAATTTGGAAATTGAATCTAGTTCACGAAGACATCACTTGCAAGTTCTAGATCAGCATCATTTGCTTGTGAACAGTGCTAGGCTTTAATTGTTACTTTAAAACATACTCACTGATCAGCACTGTTTTCCAGAGGATCTGGCTGTGACTTTTTCATAGAGATAGAAATCAGTATTTTACAGCCACAGACCTATCAAACAAACTGCCCTCTTTTCATCCTCCAAAAACAAAGAGGGCCTACCCACATTTAGTGAAAAAATAATATTCATCTTTTTATTCTGCTCTCTGTTTTGAGCCATTATTCCCCATGCTTCCACCTTTGGCAAATGAAGGGGCAGGCATTTCAACTATTCATTACTTACCCACAGACAGAAGAAACAATGATATTCGCTACTGGCTAGTACATTTCTGGTAGATATATACAACAAAGCCTCTATCAATCTTGATCATTTCTACTTTTTGATACAATCAGATACACTGCTCCAACACAAAGTGGCAGGCTGTACTGAGGATGAATGCTGAGCTATTGCTTCAAAATTTTAATGGTGCTCAGTATGAAAAAAGCAGTTTCCCATTTCTGTTCTCTTCACAGCAGACTGCAGTTTGCAGTGGTTTGCTCACTGCTACATCAGCAAGGTGGTACTTACAGCAGGGACAGGAACCTCAAAAAGGGTAGCACCAAGAGTAAGGCAAGGATACCATTATATATCCACAATCAATCAGGGCCACACAGAATGAGGACTGCTTAGGAAGGTAAGAATCATCACAGTAAGATCTCATTTCTGTATGGTCTTAATGAGTCTCATGACACATAGCACAACTGAAGAAACATAGCTGTTACTCAGCAGGAAATTAAAATCAAAATTTCTTTTGCCTCTGTCTTCCCTTCAAAATATTCAAAAGGACAGAAACATTTTGTAAATTAACCTTCCATTTTGCATTTGCATTTTGAAAATTTACTTTTTTCTCATTTTAATTGATTTTATGTGCTTAAGCTAAAATATGACATTTCAATTTTCAAAATATCAAAGTATTTAATTTTGAAACAACAATAGAGGATAGCAGCAGGCACTTTTAAGTCTGCCAAGTTCAACCATTTAAAATTACTCAACCAGGGAAAGCTTTCTGGCATGTCACTTGGATTCTCTCTCATATTCGCAGAAAGCTCAGAACATTACCGAACATAGGAAAGGATCCCATGTAAGAGTGAACCCTCTGACGGGCGAGTGAAGAGTTAACAGGACTGAAGTTTGTCAATTGATACGCAGAAGAACTGATAGCACAAGAGCTGACGTGCACAAAGCTGCTGAACAGAGGACTTAACAGGACTAAAGTCGTCTACCAACCGATATGCGCAAGGATTGATATGCGCAAGGCTGCGGAATGGCAGCATTAACAAGACTGAAGAGGTCTGCCACCTGGAATCCGCACGGACCCCCAGGGAGGGAAGAAGCAATACGGAGGTGTTGTGGTCTTGCCTCGCTAGCAGGGTCCTCCCAAGCAGACAAACAGACAGTCCTGTGATTGCGAAACTTGCTAAAAGTCAGCAAAAGCAGTGTTTGCCCAGAGCCCCAGCCGTATAAAAAGAGACTTGGGAGCTAGGAGAGTTTGAGCAGGGACGGGAACGTGACCTGATCATCCTCTCCGGCTGGACCGTGAGTATCCCCCCCTCCCCTTTTCCTGGGACGCTGGGTTAAGGTAACTCCTCGAGGTTGAGAGCCCTCTCACTAGGAGAGCCAACAAGAAAGCTTTCAAGTAGGGATAAGCAGTCCTTCCAATTAATAACGCAGTAATCGACGGTTTCAGGTTATCCTTTCTAAATTAGTAACTGATGGTTTTGTGTTATCCTTCCTAAATTAGTAATCGCATTATTTTAATGGATGTTACTAATCCAAGAACTTGTGTGAGGAAATAAACATCTTTTTTATTATTATTATATTACTGTCTCAGTCGTTGCTATCGAACCTTCATAGCATGACAGCGTGACACCCTCTAATGAGTTCATCCTAGCCACTCACTTTCTGATAGAAGGAGGGAAACTATTAAAGTAGAATCCCAGCTACTTTGCTTTTTCTTTTCCCAATGCACACATGCCACATGATCTGTGTGATTGCCCCCACATTTACCCTTTCCCTTCTCTTCAGAAGAAACACATTATAACACACAGAAGGTCACTCTTTGGAATCTGTTCATTCACTTCAACAGGTCCTGAGCTGACATCATTTGCATTTTTCCACAGATGCAGCAGTGGAAGTGTGAACTATGTCTTTAGACCTACCCTTCATGGAAAACCTGGTAAGGCTGATGAAAATTAAAACTCTGAGGCCAACCAGAATGTAGCGTACCAGTAAAACATGGCAAGCTTAGAGCAGCTTTGTTAGCCTGAAGACACTGCTTAAATGTATAGCTTGACATGGCCCTAGGTATTTCCAATTCACATCCATACCATTGCAAGTGATTCCTAGTAATGATATAAACTAACATTGTCCATTCCATCTACTGTTCTTTCTAAACTTCACAAAACTCTAATTTCACTAGAAAAGAATTACTATGATAAATTCAGCAATTCATGTTCTAAGGCCTACACAAAAAAAGGATCATGGTTTGACACTTGTATATAGCAGAGCTTTTGATCTATTAATTTTCTTATACAGAATAATTTTTCAAAAAAGCTGTAATCAAATACTCCTTTTCTTCCCTAAAGTAAATGGTAGGTCTGAGCCACTGCATATGTTTCACCCATTAAATACAACGAAGGTATATACAGAGCAGTTAATATTTGGGACATGTATCTTGGGGCGAAAAAAAAGGCAGGATTTTATCAAAAGCTAGAGATAAACCAAAATTCACAACTGATTCTTTAAAAAGGGATAGGCTTCACTTCCCTAGCATAAAAAATAAATATACTGGGAGTTACAAAGCATTGAAATATTTAAGGAAGTTGGATTGAAAAGAGTGAGATACTGCTTTAAAGTGCTTCAATTTTCATAATCATTTTTCTTTTTCCCCTCTCTTTTAAAAAGGAAAAAATACTTCAATGCTTTAATAAGGGGAAAATGTATTTTAATACAAAACAAAGAGCCTATAACTCAACAGTTTTTAAAGACACTAAAGAGTAACAAATTATCCTCTTTTTAAAGGGGGGGAGGGGCAAACTGCCATGGATATGAAACTGAAAAATGCTCCCCTCTGCCCCCTCCAGCTACCACATAGGTATTTCAGACTATATTTGAAAGTGTTTCAAAATAAAATACAGACTTTGCAGAGGAGAGGAACAAGTTGTGCATTAACTAATTACTTTGTAAATTTTCACTACTATCAGGCTAAAATTCAAATCTCTTGGTCACACCATGTAATGATTACTTAAATTAATATCCCCAATGAAGGTGATAGGCTACCTGTATAAACAGTTCTGAGCCCTTTTACTCCATTACTGAATGACCTGAACTGCAGGATGGTCAGTTTTGACCAAGTTCAACGTTTCTTAAATTGCCCATATCAGCATTGCCTAAAATAAGAAACAGTTCATTATCCTTTAGAAAAGATGAAGAAGCAGAGAGGAGTAGAAAACAGAAGCTGTAAGGAGTTATGAAAAGCTATTTGCATTTGCAAGCTATTGATTTACTTTTTGCTACAATCCCTCAATCTACAGTTTTTTAGCTGTTTACCCTGCTTTAAATTAAACTGATAGCACAACACAGAAAATCAGTAATTGAAAGTGGTAAAACTTTGACCTCATAAATTTCAAATGAGGACCACAGGCTATATGTTTGGTTGAATCAACTGTGCAAATTCTGGTATGGGCAGAATTTTAATTACAAAAATATCCTCTAGAGAGAACATCACGATACATAGAGACTTGTTTAAATTTTAAGAAAATTATCAGAAGCATGGCAGATCCGTGTATTCTGATGGCTGAAGATGCACAGCCTACTGCATCACGCAATAAGGTGCACAGCCTCTGTAAGTCATTCAGATGTGGAGCTCTACTTCATCCTACATTAAATCTATCCAAAAACCACAAATTCAGTAGAGTCAGAGTTTAAATACAGTACAAAGCTGGAAAATGGTCCTACACTATCTAACACACTGTGCAATAAGGGCCCTCCCTCTGGCACAGAGCAACCAGCAGAGAAGGTCCACCCCCCCAAACCCTCCGCAACAAGGCTGAGTAGTTTTGTGAAAATCTATACTCTTTGCACATCTTGCAGATTATGCACCCCCCCCCCAAAAAAAAGCTACCTAAATATCCTTAAGGCTGAAAGGTCAAACACTCACCAGTTAGAAAAAAAAACAACGCAGAGCACGACTCCCATCACTATGTCAGGTTTGCTCAAAAAAAAAAAAAAAAATGCAAGCAGCATAAAGATTATTAGAGTCAAAGTAGGACAAACATGTAATAACCTAAACCTCATTTCTTTAGAAAATCAGGCTAGAATTCTTGGTGACCAAACAATTATTCACTTGGAAGCTGAATATTAATACTCATTTCTGAGTACCTGACTTCATAACCTTCAAAAAAATTGTTTAACAAACTTTGTATTCCCCTTTTAAAAGGTAAACAAAAAAAGTTTCTCAAGAGTTCCACCATGAGGCATGAGACACAACATCCACAGGGAAGAGCAATCACAGTGGCATACTGAGAACCATAACCGTCACCTCTCCCTTGCACCAGCCAACACAAACAGGAGGCCGCCCCCCCCCCCTTCCCCGTGCACAGGCCACTGCTGGCGAAGAAGGTAACGGACGCCCACAACAGCACAGCAATGCCACCCCGAGGAACCTCGCTGTGACCATCTTTTTTCAAGTAAGCCTCGCAGCAGTCACCCCTCACGGCACCACCGCCACGCAAAGCAGTAGCTAGTCAGGAACACGCCACAGTCGCTTTCAATTCCACCGTTACTGACGGGGAGAAACGCACAGGATTCAGGAAGGGGGAGAAAACAAACACAAACAAAACACACGGATATACCAGTGCTGGGCGATCAACTGGCTAAGCCCGTGCGCAGCCGGGGTGCGCAAAGCCCTCAGCACCCACCAAGCCCCCGCGCACAGGAAGCAGAAGCAACAGCCGCTTCCCCCTGCCCCCCTTGGAGCTTCCAGAAACTTCTGGGTTGCTAGGCAGACTTGGCCTCAGAGGCGCCCACGCTAGCACGGCGCTGGCCGGACTCAGCCAATCCCGCTCGCCCTGGGGCCGCCGTTTTATTCCGATTGGTGCATTCGAACTCCCCTCTGGCTCCTTGTGTCCCGCGCCCCCTTCCCGCCCGGCCGGGCCTCGCGCCCTCCCTCCCAGTCACGCGGGCGGGCGAGGGCCGTTCCCGCCTTCGGGGCGCCGCTGTGCCGTTAGTGAGGGGCGAGGGCGGCGGGGGGGACCGGGCGGCCAGGGTGGGCAAAGCAGGGTCTGCTGCTAAATGAAGCCTGTCCCCAGCTGCTCCCTCTCTAGTCCTCCAGGTTCCCAAAGGTGAGGCAGTAGAGGGGAAAGGCTGTAGGTATTTGGGGGACGCAGGGGAAAGTTGGGGATCTAAACCACCTTGCAGTGCTGTTCTGCAGGAAAAGTGAAGTATGGAGTATGGAGGGCTCTTGTTTCTTAGCCCTTTAATATCAGCCTGTCATCCCATTTTAGGGGAAAGGTCTGCTGGAGGAGCATCCCAGCTGCAGCAACTCATTTCGGCTTTGCCCTCCCCCAGCTTATCTCTATGGTGTTTTGGGGGTAAAGCATTTTTAATTTAGGGAAATTCATACAAATGTTAAGATTCATCCAATGCTATCTCCTTGGTGCGAAAGGAGAAAATACGCAGTCCATGCACAAGAATGCTAGTACTTTCCAAGGAAAAGATTGTCTTTTGTACCCCCAAAAAGGCAAAAGCAAGAATCCGCTTTCAGAACTGCTTGATAAACATTTTATCCCATCTTCTCTACTGCTCTTCTCACATCCCCAAAATCAGAGATAAGCATCCAAACTGGAAAACTTTGACTTACATAACTGAATCATAGAAATGTCAGAAAACGTCAACAATAGGTGACTCTCCATGTCCTTTCTGGAATTGGTTTTATCCAGGAGAAAGACCTAGGAGCAATGACAAGCGACCAATTTCTTGAAGAGTCATAACTTTCTTACCTGAATCTGTGAGGAGCAAAGTTGTTAGAAGGATAAATTAGAGAAGCTAGAGGAAAATCAGCAGTAGTCAGCGTTACAGTACAGATCACTTGAGGGGACTGTAACTGCTTGGCCGCTAAGTGAAGCTTAGCAGGATTTCCAAGGCGTTCGTCCCAGTTTTATATTTGATTATTAGACATTAGCTCAATAGACTGCAAAGAGTAAGAAGCAGAGAAGCTGGCCCAACTGCTTTTTCTACCAGAGCTAAAACATCAGGTACAGCTTTGAGCAGAAACACAGAACTGAGTCTAGAGGAATTTCAACCCTGAATGTTTTTTGTAAAATATGCCAGTGGAGGAGAATTATAAGGTAGGGCTCGATCAGGCAACGTGTGATTCAAGAATGAGGAAATGGCTAGGCCACTTCCCAGCTGCTATGCAGTTCCTAGAGGACCAGAAAGTAGACAGCCACTCCAAGTTAAGTCAGCCTCAGAGAAGCACAAAATCTGGTTTCCATCATTCTGCAGTGATACAACGCCAGGAGTTCATTGTGGCCTGTCCTTTCATATTCATATCCCTGTAGCTGGATACTTTAGAGCCATAGAAAAGGACTCTGTAGAGCTGTGAGGAAGCGCTCCATTTCACAGACTTTTTGTGAAAATTAACAGGGCTTAAGCAATACTACTAGATAGGTAATTGTGTAGTTACAATAGAATTAGCTAATTAAAGTGGAAATGGGAAATATCCACTGTTCTGTTTTGGCAGGCAACATAGAAAAATTACACACTGCATGTATGTAAGTACCCCTGAGCCATTTATATCTGTAATTCCAGATCTTTTCTCTAAGTTAAGGATTACAATTTTTTGCAGCCAGTGTTAACAAGAGAAAAGCAAACAGGAAATTTTAGTTTTTAGCTGTCTGTTACATTCTGAAATTACCCTTTGGAAAATGGTATCTTCTCCCCTCGATCTCCTCCTGATCAAATTTGATCTTAGTAACTCTTCAGCCTATTCTAGTTCATGGCAAAGCCAAAGTTTAATTTCAACAAAGAGTGAAATCAGAAATCAAATTAGAATAAATTAATTTTTGGTTTTTTTTTTTTATGGTGTTAGCCTTCTAAAGCAGGTATGAAGGAGTACATGGGATTCTGTCCCTTTTTGAGCCTCAGTATCAAACGTTTACTGAATCAATTCAATTTGTTGAGGATTACTGAAGATGCAAACAAGTAAATTTATCCTGTTCTTTTGCTACTTGAAGAATATTTGGGGCAAGCATTGTGCCATCCTACTTTCAGAGAAAAGTAGAAATGTTTTAGCTGGACAATGGCTCCAATCTGTGGATGGTACATCCCACTCATGCCTACTGTCATGAAAGATGAGGTAAAGATAGAAGAGATGAGAAAGCAACAAAGCCAGGAAATTTGTTTTGTTTTTCCACTATTTTTTATGAAATTCTGTGGAATCCTCCACCTGTATTGTCATGCATTTTTGATATGCAACAGATAAGAAGTGTCTATTTTACATCACAGGGTATGAAAGGGAAAGAGAGTGATCACTATCTATTTTAATCTATAGAATCTGTAGCAGCAAGAACAGGAAATGGGAATAATAGAATGAAATTGAAAAAAGAAATCTTTTAGTGAAAGCAGAAGCTATAGGGATAGTGTTGAAGAAATACTGGAAATCCATTTCCTTTAACTTTTTAAAAGTAGCCAGACAAGCCATTAGTAAAACTAATGTAAGGAATAATCCTACAATAGCAAAGCTGACTACATGACTTTATGCATCCTTTCCATTCTTCTATCTCCCACAATTCTTACGATAATCTTATCATTGTGTAACCATCACAAGCAGCATCATCAGAAGCAATGGTTAGCTATTCTCAGACCACTTTTAAATTATTCACAGCAACTATGTTTCCATTTCTCTGACTCATTCTTTTAGAAATAACAGGAAATAGAAAACATGGAAATGGAGGAGTTATGACATTACATTTTTAGAAAAAAGAGAAAGCTGAAAAATTATCTAATCTATTATTTCTTTTCTCGGTAATGCAAGAAACATGTAGTCATCTTACTGAACAATGACCCACTCAAGCATTAAAAAAAAGACTTGCTCAGTGCTGGACAGTTCTGTGGGTTCTTTTCTGCTGCTCTTTTACCAGAAAAAGGACCTGAGTGAAGATGAAGCTTTGCTAATCAAACTCTGCTGTAAGAGTAGCCCCAGAAAATAAACTTGGCAGACACCTTTTAGTGCATCTTGTTCAGGAGGGATGTTTTTAAGTTCCACAACATAAACTTCAATACTACTTTCTAGTTTAAAAATAAAATAAAATAAAATAAAATAAAATAAAATAATAAAAATAGGACAATCAGTTCAACTCAAGCTTTTCATCAGAGATGTCAAAATAATTTACAAAGGTAATTGACCTTTCATTATCCTTATTTTAGAGAAGAGAAGACTGAAGCACAAGGAGAAAAGAATCTTGCCAAGATCTCCTGTGAAAGTAGCAGAACTGAGATCCGAACCCAAAAAGCCTACACACCAGCTCACACTGCCATCCAGAAACTGGGTGAGTTTATAAAGGGAACAAGTCCTCCATTTCACTACCCTCATTATTTTTAGTTTTTTTGATAGTATTACGAAGCAAGACTGTAACAGGAAAATAAACAGCCTGATCTTTCTAGAAGGTGTAATAGAAGGCAAGGACAAAAACCTTAAAAAGGGTTCAGGATGCTATAGTCTCTCTGTGCCACAAGAGTATTCCATGTGTAGAAAGAACTCCTCCAAAGGTTGAGTAAATTGGCTTCAGGACTGCTCCCCATATAGAAAAACATATATATATATAGAGAAGCTTCTAAAAGGATGATCTGGCTCAACATCTCTATAGTAATAAACTATGGGACAGAATGTCTTACATAATCTTCCAAAAGCAATTCAGAATTACTTGGATACATGCCAGCTGGACTGAAAGCTGGCTGAAGAACTACAAACAAATGGTGATGTTACACAGTAATGCATCGAGTAGTCCGCTCAAACACCAGAAAGAGCAGTGTTCTCTGCTTTGGAAAGTGACAAGATAAAATGGCACCTTCTTTCTCAACAAATCCGATCTGTACATGTACCCAGTCATATCTAATTAGTGACAAAAGTTTATTCCTGTTACTCCTGCAGAGTCAAAATAGTTTGGAATTAACTGGAGGGTACTGCTGGTAGTACATCATCAAAATAGTTTTCTAGGTTCCAATCAGTTATAGCTATACAATTCCACGCAAACCAATAGAGGTAACACAGGTGCCACTGGAGGCTTACTTCAGCAAACTGACTCTTTATTACTAGTAATAGTGCTCGAGATGGAAAGAAACCTGACTCAGAACACAGCCTGAGCTTTCCAGACTGACAGACAGATCCCTCTTCTTGAATGATAAAGCACATTCAGTAAAGCCTTGAAGTTCAACAGTCATGGAGCCCCATAATATTACATGTACCACATTACTTTTCACAGTGAATTGAAATAGCAAGCTCATTAGTGATTTAAAAGTGGCAAGCTACGGCCTGCTAATGAACAAATGCAAAATGATGACCTAAAAGGAAAGTTTAAAATCTTGGCAAGTTTAATATATAATATTGGAATTTAGTATAGTATAGTATTTGGAATTTAATGTATAGTATTTAATATATAGTATAAACTGGCCCTTCAGTATAATTTCAGAGTTTCAGTAATTCTACTCTTGGATCCTCTTAAAATTCTTCAGCATTAGGTATCTTAAAGTGTACATAAGCTGATTTAACTGGAATTATCTTAAGTGATCAAGGAGAATATACACTGTGATTTGGTGCTTCTTTTCTTAGCCACAATGCTAGTGAGTATCTTGAAAACAGTACCAAAGCCAACAGGTGATATTGATCTATCTGAAAATAAACTAAGCTAAATAATAAAATAAACTAAGCCAAACATGTACCATATACTACTATGCTAAAGGCTGTAGCATACCGTACATAATGGATTTCTTGTGGTTCATAAGTAAGCCCTAAGTATTGAATGCACATAATACAATCTAGTACAAACTAGCAATGGAGAGGAGTCTCAGCCAACTCCAAATTCTAAGCTACTGTGAATTTTCCAAAAAAGTAGTAAGTAAACAAAAGACTTTCTTACAAAAGAATAAAATAAAATCAAACAGAATGAGAAATAAAGAGAAGAAATCAGAGAATACTTTCTGGCAAATTTTGATATTGTGAAGGGTATATCTTGATCATAGCCTCATTAATAACCAGAAGAGTGACTTGCCCAATTTTGAAAGATATCTTCCTACTTCATACAAGAATTTTCTAGCAAATACACAGGAAATATGAATGCACTGCAGTGAGCTTTTTCCCCCCATGCTACCACATGTTCTGCTGCAGAAAGTCGTATGTAATTCCTTGCAAGAGTATGTCTGGTATAAGGACTTACTTAGCTTTTCCATTTTGAAATGGTCATTTCCCAGGAGAAGGCTTTACAGACGGCTATTGTCCAAAGGCCAACATTAAGAGAGAATACCATCCATTCCTTCCTTGCCATTCCATTCCCCAAATGTGAAACAAACTGTTTCTACAGCAACAAAAGATTTAAAAAAAAAAAAAAAAAAGCACTCAGAAAACCAGAAGCAAACGTCCCCTACCTACCCATATGAAATCTTAGCAGTGCAACTGAGTTGCTCTCCAGGCTGCAGAATGTTTTCATAAAACAAAAAAAATAAAGAAAGATGTCTATCACAGTTCTTCACAAAAAAGAGACTCTCTGAATACAAGCTTCATTGTTTCTTGCAGAGAAGAACTGGTGTCAACTTTCACCCTCCTTTTTTTGTACAATTCAGCATGTTCATACTACTACAAATTTCAGAATTCATTTGTTATTGTGACCTGCAAAATACCATCAAAATATGAGGCTGAGACCTAAAAGGTACTGCCATGCTGAATTATAAAAATAGACTCAGTAGCAATATCAGAGCTTTAATTAAAAATATTATTTTCCCCTACAGACCTTGATTCTTTTATTATCTAATACCAAGTTTCAATATGACTATTGCATACTTTTAAAAAGTGATTCTTCTGCTTAGAATAACCATATAAAAGTAATTGCTGAACTTTGCCTTTCAATGAAAGTGACATGCTTACTTCTATCACTTCAAAACTAATCCTGAAATCAAAACGTCAAGATCTTTTTTAAGAAACCCAAAAGACACTGTCAACTTGCTCTAAAGATCACCAATTCTGTTGATTACAACTGAACCTTAGTAAACTTCACCTAATTCTTCTCTCACTTCATTGCTTGTCAGTGCCCATAGGAGAACAGCATGGTATAAAAACAAATTGTTGTCACTGAAAATCAGTAAATGTGACTGAATAAACAGAAAGAGATCAAATGGGTAAAGAAACTGCCATTTTTATAACTGTTTTGTCAGGTGGAATCATACTTTGGAACACCACATAGTGATGTTTTAAATATCTCTGCAGATATGTACTTCTATTGCCTAATTTTCCTCATTGTTAAGGACTTTTCTCCCTAATGTCTGTTTTAAATGTTTCCTTTTATGCAGTAATTTCACGCTATTGCTCCTTATTATGCCATTCTCAGCCACTGTCAATAACACAACAGGGATTCTTGCTGCTCAATTATTTGTAGACAGTTATGTCCCTATCATAGTCCCCCTTTGACTCCTTTTCCTGGTTGTGCATATCAAAGTGTGGTTCTGTCTGCAAAGTGTAAAGTGTATATAATGGGATATGGTATTTATCATCCATCATTTGCCTTTGTACCAAAATGATACACAATTTGCATGTCAAAAGCCTTTCTCCCACTTCTCCAACTGCTAGAGCAGCAAACTCAGTCTGGGATCTGAAAGTCAAGCTGTGTTCCTTCTGCTTCATACATCATCTTTCTAATAAAAGTTTTACACTGAGACCCAGCTGCAATTCTGCTGATGACGCATGCAACAAAATATATACCAGCTCACAGTACCATTGGCTTAATAGTCATAACAGAAGTGGAAACTGGATGTCACTCAGGTGATTGAGCGTGGCTTGAATTAATCACCTGGGACAGGGCAATGTTGTCGGTCGTTTATGCCTGGCGTCTCACAGAAGTCTTTCCTTTGGAAGATTTGATTTCTGAAACTTAAATATTCTCATTCTAGATTGTGAAAAACAACATTTTGTAACACTTTCACAGGTATGAAGTAGTGGTTCACATTTTGTTCTTTTCTGCTGAGTTGTTTACTGACAGTCCTGAACTGACATTAAATGTAGTGCCTTCTTAACATGAACTCTCGCTATAGGATTTAGAGTATGTTCTTCTGATGTGTGCGAAAAAAGAAATTGAGCTTGAAGTTTAACTGACTAACAGCCTGTTTAATTTAGCTCATCTGAGACCTATCCAGAATTAAAACCCACAGTACAGGGCACAGATCCTTACATAATCTTTCTGCCAGGGTGAAAGTTGCCAGCAGCCATCCACAGCTAGCGTTCAGCCTACTGGGAAAGAGTATTTTCTCTTCACTTCTCTAGGTGTTAGGAACCCTGTGTTATTCCCCAAGATTTCCTTCACATGTCAATATATTAGAGAACTAAACCTCCTATTCATCACCTGATTAAGTGTCATGAACACACTATTGAGAACACGGTAACTTGTGCGTTTGTCTGCTTCTTGCTAAATGCATCAGCTAGGCATCAGCTGGGCCCTTCTTCCTGTGAAAACTCCATGTCCTCCTTGACCTCTTGTCAGTCTGAACTTAGATTCAGCTTTTCATGGAAGCCCAGAAATAACCCCCCCACACTGCCTTAGCCAAGGACTCCTCCCTAACTAGTGGTCCTCATAACCTTTGTGCAACTTCTGTGGGGTCGGATTTTATTTTAAGTGTACTGACTTAACTGTGTTTTGTTGTTGAGTAACAAGATCTCTACCTTCATTGATATGACTTGTCTGTAAGCTAAGTTACAGACAGAAACAAACATTTTTATTTTCTGTCAATAGATTGGCAGGATAGAAGGCATCATGTAGGAATGCTGGAATATTCCAGAAGATTGCATTACATGAGTCATAAGCTACACTTTCAGTTTTTCACCCCAGATGGCGCCATGGGGGCTTTGTATTGACAGTCAAGCACAATTTAAAATCAAGTCAATATATGGAGGTTTCATTTAGTGCTAGTCAACCCCTTAAATCAGTGTGATAGTATTTCTGAAGAGGAAAAACTGGTTACCAAAATGGAAGTAAAACTGAGCAATGTCCATCCTGCTAACTGTCATGCAGCCACTGCAACCATGTCTTCAAGTTACTGAAAGCATCAAAAGGGTGGAATGGGAACATTTTTGTTGGGTAGTCCAGTGGAAGCTGCTTGCATGCTTATCCATTTTGGCTTATTTGAGCACCCAGAGCACTCAGGTTATGTTGGAGGCATGAAGGTTTTGGGGTTTTGTTTTTTTTCCCCCCTCCAATTGCACAGGAACAATTCCTCTCCTGTCAGAATTTGACGCTACAACTCAGGCTGGAGCAGCATATCTTCCCTGACTATACAGCAGCTGATACCTTGTCCAAGATCTACCACCCAAGCAAAAGTTCCCATTGTTCCTTCCCACCTTCTTCTGCTGCACCGAGCATGTACTCTTTAGGCACATCATAAGCTCAGTGATGATAAGCAACCTGATACAATCTAAGCTATCCAAGCCTTCTACCCAAATTTAGGGGCTTCCTTTCCTCCTTTTTTTACTCGAAAAGTCCTTTACAGAGCCATTACCCCAGCCAGACAAGAGCTCACTCTGCAAGTAAATCAGTTCACATTGATGTGATGTGATGAATTAGAAGAATAGTTTTGTGTGATTGTATATTCTGCAGAACATTTCTTGTGCATTTAACACAAGTTTAAACATAAAGACAACAGGTAGGCCTGATGTTGGTAAAGTTTAATTTTAGAGTCAAATTTCTCAAAAATTATTGACCGTTTAAATTTGTGAAGTTAGTCTGGCATTGACTAAGGTCCCATAGCAAGTAAGTTATCTAAGGTTTGCTGGCTTGATTGGATTATGGCACAGATACTTTAATGAAGATTTTATAAATAACATTTGGTTGCTATGATTAAGCTTTGCTTCACATACACTTATGATATCATGTTTGGGTTTTTTTTTCCCCTAAATTATCTAGCAATACAGACTAAATGTTAAAGTGCAGAAGAGTTTCTCTGTGGGTTTTTTTGGCTGTGGGTTTTTTTTTTTTTTTTTTTCCTTTTGAAGAAAGCACTTGATTCTGGATATCTTTTCCAGAAACAGTTGACTATGAGGAGTTCAGAAGTCTTGAAAGCAATGTTCTATTTCTCTGCTTTACCCATACACAGTGTAAGGAGCAAAAGGTCGGAACAAGCACAAAGCACAGAGTAACAGAAGATTTGCTTTGGAATCATTATGATACAGATGTTTTTCAGGAAAAAGAATGAGGTGCTGGAACAGGGGAAAAATGAGAATTAGATCTGGACTATATTGCTTTCATAAGGAAAATATTGAAAAGGAATGCAGGGAAGTAAGGTAAGCTGGAACACACAATTGAGCAGTGACTTAGAGCTATGAAAACTATAAAAAATTTGAATCAAACCAAAACAATTAATACAATTTTCATGAAAAGAGTAATACTTAAAACAGAAGTACCTGAAAAGATTAAGGCATAAACATTACAGCAAAACACACAGAATGAACAGTATCAGTAATAGTAACTGAATTGCTTGTACACTTCAGTCAGCTAGTGCTTAATAGCTTTGGTGAATCAGGACCTAAGCTTGAATGCATCATTAGGCATGCTAGAGATCTGGTCTACCTATTTTAAAGCACATTGGAGATACCATGTCAAAATGTATTTATTATAATCACGTCATGCTTGGGCTGACAGGTTATTTGAAGCAATGCTACTATTTTCAGAATGCAGAGATGAAAACCTTTCCTAAAGCTTAGCCAGCCTCTCAGATTATTACTTTTAAAATATATTTAATATAAACTGTTAGTTAATGGAGACTGTTAATGCGCTACTGAGCTACTCTCTATTTGTGGTATTTTAAATTTGATTGAAAACAATTAGCAGAAGAGAGAGTTGCCTGTGAGCATTCATTAAAATGAGGCCTGTGGATTGTGACTGCTGAATTTTCACTGTGCATCTGGAACAGTTTACACTGATGGCACAGTTTTTCCTCATAATAAAAAAGGGGCTGTTCCCTATAAAGGTTATGCTGGCAACAAATAGAATGTATTACATTTTTCCAAAACTCCCCATTGAAAGAGCAACAGCTTGTTACCCAAGGGGAATTTCTGTACCACACATGACAATGGCTCACGGACAATTTAATTTATTGTTTAGTTTAACAGCTTGTAAGTCCCTCTCCTATAAATAACATGCAGTTGTAAAAGCTGACTCCTAATGAGATGATTGACCCTAAAGGTCATACTGGCAGAATCCCCCATTGTTTGCTTAAGGATATAATTTTCATTTCATCTACTAGAAAATGGACATTAAAACATAGTGTGATGATAAATTAAACAAAAACAGAGATCTGTATTACTGGAAGAACTATGCTATTGTTTTTTCTTTGGACTGAAATGCTGCCAAGGCAGTCAGACGATGAATCACGTGTGGCTCTCAAATGGACTCTAGAAAAAAAATGAACACACTGAAAAACCATATCCAGAATATCCAGGGAACAAGTACAGTATCAAAAGTGAGCACATTCAGTTTTGTTTTCATTAAACCAAGTTCAAATCCAGTGAGACAAGTGGAGTAAGGAGGGGCATTAAGGTTTTGTTTGTTTTGTATTTGAAAGTTTTGTTGCCTGAATTTTTAATAATGAATGGGCCAGAAGAAGCTTAGTCAAAATTTAAATATGATACACTAGAGGAAGAGTACTGTAAACTTAAAACAGTTTAAACAGTAGAAATCTTTAGACTAGGTTAACCCATTCTAGGTACCCAGTAGTCTGAAGAAAGAAACGGTGTGTGTGTTGGGGGGGAGACAGGGAACTAAGGTACCAGGATGCTAGGTTAACTTGCACTTTCTGAACTTCTATCATAGAATAACTCATTCTTCTGCACTATAAGACTGGGTAAAATTTATGCAAAAGAGCTCCAAATTATTTTAAGCTTTTTTAGCTTGTAGCCTTACATCATTCGCAGCATTGCTTCTTTGCTTTCATCTACACACAACTCAATAACTGGAATTATGAAGAATCAAATAAGTATACTAACAAAGTTAGCTCTTAGGACAAGATCAAGATCCCTCTTTGGCTTAAATTAGCAATACTTACTTCAACAGGAGGAGTAAGAAAAAAATTTCTAAATATATGATAATGTGTCATTACAAAATAACTACTTGGAAAATTCTGGAGTTGAACTTAATTGCTCAGACCCATCATTAGTGCTCATGTACTTTAGTTGACATTTATGCATATGGAATATTTTAGGCTTTTGTGTCAATGTGCATCTTGAATCATGAATTACTGGGTTAATGTCTAACAGTATATCTAAAAGTGAATTATTTAACAAATACAGAAGAGAACATGAATTAGTCATTTGATTTAATCCAGTATTACTAAATAACGTAAATAAAGTGTGCAATACTTATGACCATTTTCGGAACATTATTTGCGATAATCATGGTGATTATGCATCTCAACTAGACAGTTGGCTATGTAAACAGAACTGTAATAATACCTCAGATACATGAAATATATTGATAGATACCTCAGTACATTTGTAAACCTCTTGCATCCAATGAGGAAAGTGTCTCCACAAGAAATGCTGTTGGTATTCATATATTGTTCTTATCACAACATTTGTTATATAAAAAGCACAAAATAATAGAGCACTTGAAAAAATATAGTGCTTTTTAACAAGATAGCTTTGTTCATTCTTCCAACTTCCAGGTAGCCATTTGAAAACTCAAGGTACTTTAAAAGGGCAATCCCTGCCATTTAGTTCATAGCAAACATAATGTATACTAACAAAAAGACTAAAATTAGCACTAGTACTCACAAATCAGTCTCAAGAAAATTATAGGCTGTATGTAGGTAGATGATTCCTCATTTTTGTATTTATGCATATTCAAAACTTAATAAGAGCTATGTGTTCTGCATGTCCCATTTACATCTCTAAAGTTTCAACAACAGGGTAGTCAGAAATTGAAGGTCTCCATGGCAATGATGTGGGTTGAGCATCTGTTTCCTCTGAATAAAAAGTGATGGCCATATTTTTATTCTACTTGGCACCGGTTATCTTTGAGTATAGTCACAGATCAGCTCTCTTTTTGCGATCTTCATATTCCATCATATTTTCACCTATTTGTATGTTTTCTAGAAGAGGAGAGGTTGTATTTATTGGCAGGAAGAAAAAACAAAGGTTGCTTGCTGGATGGAAGAAAAAGTGGAGATTACAACAGTCTTCAGAAAAGATCTGGTTATACCTGTGTGTTTCTGATGCAAATGAATCAAGTACGTATTCAAATAACTTCAACTTTCTTTTTACTTTGGAATCCTGTGTCAAGACAAGCCGTATCAGCAAGCATTTTTTTTTTCCTTAAAAGCCAGTTCAGTGTTTTCTATTAAAAAGGTCAATTTTTGACTTTCATGGTCAACCACTTAAAAATAATAATAAAAAAATCCCACAATCCAGAAAACTACACCTCAGACTTTGCATGAACAAAGGCTTTACTGCTGTGTTTTTAACAGCCAACATTGGTGTAAGAGAGATGTCATGCTGTCCATGCAACAAAGCTAAAGCTAATTGACAGTTCTGGTTGTCAAAGCAACATTTCACGTTACCACTTGATACATCTAGCCTTCCTATTCAATTGTTGTGGTGATACTTTAGGTGGAATTGTGCTTCCACCCTCTTTTTCTTTCTCAGTAAATAAAAATTCTTATGTAGTCCTTGGGTTAAACAAAAACAAAAAAAGAAAGACTGAAGAGGACAAGCAGATGAGAAGATATTAAGTGGCATGAAACTCCTTTATATTTTTCAGCATAAAACTGCTGAAGGACTGAAAAAGAAATGAGATATTTTGTATTTCCTTGGCATTTGCCACAGTTCATGTTTTCACTGCTGTAGGACCGAGGAAGCAACAACATTTTTTGACTCTTTTTTGGGGTGAAGGAGTAGATGAAAGTTACTTCTTTCAAAATGTATGTTTTCAAAATAGAGTACACTATGCTTCTTCTTTCTCACTGCCATTTGACCTACAAAAAAGTATTGCATTTCGTATCAAAAGTCATAAAAAAAAAAACAAAAAAAAAAAATCAACCCCCCCCCCAAACTTTGACCAAGTTTCTGAAATTTCACTTCTAAATTTTAATGAAACTTTGCTAGTGGTTTTCATTCCTTTTCTGTTGTGAATGTAGTGTATACCTGCCATTTTTCATTCACTTCCTGCTTAATCAAATATCTGTATATGTTTGGAATGAGGAACAGTGAGGATTGCATTTATACTATTATAGGAAACCGCATATATTATGTTCATACTATCTAGGAAAACACAAACTTCTATGCATTGTATTTATGGCATAGACTTGTGATTCAACAAAACACCTGCAAACAATACCTAAAAGTCTTTAATTAATTAATGTTATTGGAGAACCCTGAAGAATTTGCAACTTACTGTGTAGAAGTAATTGATTACTAAACATAAGAAAAGGCAAGGTGCAATGAGAAGAAATCAAACAATGGATTAGTATAACATTTGGCACTTTGTAGTACCAAAAATCAACATGAAATTTCATGTCAGAGTTTCCCTTTAGCATTCTAAATGAAAACTACTTCACTTCATGTTCTCTCTACCATGTATATCTGAATCTGCTCCCATATCTTAATCATACAAACCACTTCCTAGCAAACGTTGCACCTGTGGCATTGCATGTAACAATACTTATAGGTGGGAGTATGTATTTCTCTACAAACAGAAATACAGTAGAAGTTTCACTTGTATATTATAAACAACTGTATGAATATGATTTCATTATATGTGTGAGTCAGACCAAGATGAGTGTCATATCCCAGCTTTGCAGGCACATTGACTTGAGGTAGGAGAACCATGCAGTAGGTGCCAGGCCACACGCATGAACAGATATGAGCTCATCTTAGTCACCCCATTCCTATCTGTTGGAGATAGTACTTTGATTTATAAGAACTTAGCAGAAGGGCCATTTGTAAATGCTGAGGTGTAATAGCTGTGGAAATAGCGTAAACTGTTCACAGAGCTGTTCTTCTGTTTCTTCTGAAGAGAAGTGTCTAACAGTTAAATCATACTGGCCTTGGTCATTTGGGAGCAAGAACTGTCCTGCTATTAGCACTTTTTAGAGTAGAAACTGTTAAAGACTTATTGCTTGCTCGCTGCTGAGGATCACTCTCAGGTCATAGCTTAGATTTCTAGATCAGAATTTAATACTGAGAAACCTAAAAGAACACAATAAAGGCATTTAAGACTTAAGTATTGTTTATCAATGAGAAAATGAGTGTCTTTGGTTTGAAGAGTTGCACTTTATTCGTAAGCTAGCAACACAGGATAATACTCTTCCTGAAAGAATTGCACAAAGAGTTTATTGGGCTAATCACAGCCCCTGGTGAACAGGCCCAGTTGCTAAACTCCCATGGAAACATCAGCACAGTTCCAGGAGACTGATAACTTTTGTTATTTCCAAAACACAGAGAACAGTGAAGAAGAAATATTTAGGTAAATGAATAATGCATAGACATGGGGGGAAGTGTTGTCATACCTTTAAAGAACATTGCATTGTAAGGAACTGCTGTGCTTATCAGCATCCATTATCTCATCCTTTTATCCATAGTCATCACAAAATATATTAAAGCAAAACAGAAGTCATTTGTTGACATTCTCTCCAGGACTATTGTTTTTCCTCAAATCACTGAGGGAAAAATTGCCTAGAACCTTTAATCATATGGGCCAAATAGAATATGGGAAACATGTTGAAAGCAAAAAAACATTAACAGGGGTCATGACTCAGATGTTATCAGGGATCAATGCCCACATGTGGGCAAGGTTACACTAGTATAAATCTGGAGGCAGGGTTGCAGGCAAACCCACCATTCCTTTCATTGGCTTCAGCTGGCTCTGCATGACAACTTCATTGAAATTACTGCAGATTCACAGTGGTATAAAAAATAGTCAAGAATCTGGACTGATAGTTTATGGAATGTTATTACTTAAAGCCTTCCGGATCATGACTGTTACAAAAAAAAGCTCATTGTCTAGAAAGAGGTTGTGGCAGCCACTCTGTTTATTTAGCTGACAGCCTGACACAGTCATTATGTTGTAATAAAAAGGAAGAGTAACAAGGTTGTCAGGCATATTGTATTTCATGGATTTAAATGAGAAATCTGTCAACTTTCTTCCAGTTCTACAGGGAATGAGTTATCATTTCCTTTAACAGCACCCACTCTTCCATTTTTTCTTTCCACACAGAAGATAAGGTCCCCTATATTACCTCCTTGCAAACCAGATGAAAAGAAATAATCTTGGCCGTTTGTCCAAGAGCTCCACATGTCAAAGTCAGAAGCTCAGTCAGAAGAGTAGCTCCTTGCTGTGTATGCCCATCAACTTCAGAGCATATGCTCAGCATGGCCAAACTACCCCGATACATCAGATTCACTGTGCATGCAGTGCAGGACTAATCTAAACATCACTGTGACTTTTAGAATCCTCTCCTCTAGTCCCAGCCCCCTCAGGAACAGGAATGACTGTGTAACCCATAATAAATACATTTATTCTGTAACTTGTGGACAGTACATTCTGGATTCAGGGCATGTTCAAATCACTACTTATTTCTATCTGCTTAGATCTAGAAATACAAACATGCCATTGAAATGTAAAATTTCTGAGCATGGGAACAGCAGCCCTTGCCACATAATCTCCACTGAGATTGCTTAGAGCGAATAAAAGCCAAATTCAAACTAATGTCAGAGAGAAATAATTTTAAACAGAGCAACTTTCATCTTCATTTCATCTCACTGATGTGATGCAGAAAAGGCCTTTTATGAGGGAGGGATGATTCTCAAATGTTTGAAGGTTCATTTCAAAAGCTTTTTGAATGATTATCCAAAGCAGCCCTTTGGTTTAAAAAGCAGTCAGGAGTCATTTTTCATCTCCTGAGACTACCATCCCTATTTGGGTTACTCAGAAATGCCTTTCCCATATCATACTTCCATTCTACTCCTAGGTACCTGATGGGAGTGCAGAGTCATGCAAATTATTAATTTACAGACAACAGCAAAAAAAAAAAAAAAAAAGGCTTTTGAACTGGAGAAGAAATTCTAGTTTGGTTCACTTAAAAATATCACTAAGGGATGAGGCGGATCACTCATCTGAATGGCAAGAAAGCATTTATTAATCAGCTGGTCACAATGACATTAGGCTCAGTGAAAGGTTCTTGTTCACTTCAGTAGAAACTGGACAACATCACAAATATATTAAAAGGGAGTATAATCAAAGGATAATAAACTGAAATCAGGTCTTTCCTTTTTTACTTTCTTCAGTTTTAATTTATTCTGTTTACTAATTCAAGCCATTGTATAGTCTGCTTTATTACAAATAGGAAAGAATGCTATCCTGGTCTTACAGGACACGCATAGATTCTAGGTCCCAGTTCCCATTTCATTACATTTTCTGCAGGCCCATTAAGCTCCCCTATCTATGCAATGTTACATCTACAGCATATCGTTACAACACAGAGGTGTCATGAGGGTAGCTGTTAAAAAACTGAGGCACTCAGCTACAACAGTAATGGAAACTGCATCATGTACATTAGAGATACAGAAGTATATACCTCCCCTTCAATTTTGTTAGGCTCCCGATGGAATCAAACTCTCAAGAAAAATTTCTTGCAGTGTCTTGAACAGTGGCTATTTAACTCTGGAGGCAAATAGCCAGGCTAATGCTTTAGGCACCTCCTGTGACTAACAAAAAAACCCAAACAAACAAAAAAAAAAAAATTTTTTTTTTTGATCTCCATTACAATTTTGTGTCTCTCACCAATGCAATATCATGACCTCCTCTTTTCCTTCTTTTCTTTTCTGCCTTTCTACTAACTCCAGGCAATACAAGGGCAAACTGTTCACTTTATTTTTTTTTAATTGATGAGATAGACTTCAGAAATTATCTAGCTCGAATCTCACATTAGATTTTATTTTCAGAGATTTTATCATTTAAAACAATCATCTTCAGTCCCATTCACAGAGACACTCATAAACAGAGTATCAGTTCCTGAGAAGGGCACTATTTTGGTACATGACATTCCCCTTTAAATGAGTTAAGTGATGACTAAAAATAACTTTTTTCCCCAGAAGTCAAACATACATCAAAGCATATGATGTACATACAGTTCCTCTATGCCATGGCAAAAGGATTTAGAATGACTTTATTTTTTTTTGATTGAAAATATAAGTTACTAAAAAGAAGCAATAGAGGAGAAAAGGGGTGAGGGTGGTTGTTTTTTTTTTTTTTTTTTTTTGCCGCCCCCATTACATAAGAAGTTTGGTATGCTACACATTCCACAGGAACATCATCAGCAAAGCACACAGACATAAGCCAGAAATCTTTTGTGAGAGATCAGCACATAAAATAAGACAGGAATAGAGTAAAGGGTAATGAGAAATTGACCATTGTTCTAAAGCAGCTGCTTGGGAACTATATAAATCCTCTTTATTGATCCCTGTATTACAATGACAACTCCTGCTCAAAAAATTCAGGTTATTTATAGTATCATATAACTTCTTTAAGCTTACTGCATATTTTTACAAAACAAGATTTGGAAGTCTTTTTTTCTTAAGTCTCAAGAGGAATTAATCTCACAAGGGACTAGATATTTAATTTCTAATCTTTGCTTTTTATGGTTTTGATTCTAATGCCTTCACTCACACTTAGTAATATACTCAGTACTCAATAAGGAAAGTCAGACTCTGGTCTCCTAATGAGACAGCAAAACCACTTTCTGATAAACCTGAACTCATCTAGGCAACACCTAAATAGATCATCCCAGGAATGCATTCAGGACTCAGCATCCTGCCTCCAGGTACTGTCCTCCCTCATACGCTGGTTTCCATGGAAGACATTCCTGACACACAAGGGGAAAGAAGCTGCTACAAGTTCCAACTAAGTCTAAAATCTGTATCAGCATGGGACCATATTTCTAGATATTTCTCAGAATCTTTCCCCATCTCTCTCTAATCTCCAAAACATTTATTTTAGATGTAGCCTTAGACTTCTTATGGAATTGATTTTTACTTTGCTTTTTCAAATACTGGGAGAATAATAGTCAGATATAGTCAGTTGATCCACAGAAGTTGAGCTTTCTTTGATTTCTGTTTAAGAGCTGCTGGCATCTACATAATGCTTTGCTGGTATTTGTTTTTGATACAAGTTTTTTGTTTGTTTGTTTTTAAACTTTTGCCTAAAAGAAAAAGGCTAAATGCTAAAGTCATCTAGTGGTTTAAATCAGTGAAGCTTCCACAGACTCATACTAAAACTCAGCATATAGATTTAGGCCAGCTAGTACTCTGAGCCACATATGATTTTTACTCCTTTCTCCTGCCTATGTATGAAATAGTTAAATAAGCTGTCATATAATTTCTTTTAAAATGCTAATTCCATAGCTTATATTCTTTCTAATACATAGCAAAAAAATATGATTAGCCATTTCTTAATAATTTTATCTGAAGGGTAAGTACACATCATTTTTAGCTGTATATATTTGAAAAATTGTTTTGTCTGTGAAATGTAAAAAGCTTAAACCATACTGAAGGATGAAAGAGCTGGTTTGTTTAGCCTGCAAAAGGGAAGGATAATGAGGAACCTAGCTGCAGTCATCAGCTGCTTAAAATGGGGTTACAGAGAACACTGAGTCAGACTCTTCCCAAAAGCACACAGGGAAAGGACAAGAGTCCATGACCACAACTTGCAACAAAAACAATTTTGAGTGCACAGAGGGAAGAATCTTCACATGAAAGTGGATGAAGCACAGCAGCAGATGCCCAGAGGCTGTGGAACCTCTATCCTTGGATATTTTCAGAATTCACCTAGTTCTAAGCAACCTGCTCCAATTTTGAAGTTAGCCCTGCTCAGAGCAAGGGGTTTTACTCTAGGCCTCCTGAGGTCCCTTCCAACCTAAATGTTTCTATGATTCTTTGGAAAAAACAACGATGCTCTCTGGCATCATGCTTCTGTGGTGCTCATTGTCAGCTAGACAGCTGTGCAGCATGGACAGTCATTCACTCCTTCAGGGCTCAATCAGCGTTTTCCACAGTGATTGTATCACACAAAAGGATTTATTGCCAATCAAGCTCAGCCTTAAACCTGTTACTTCAAGAAAAACCCAGTGCTATCTAGCTTCTTTTAAGCATCAGCGTTAATAACATCAGGATCATTGTAATTCTTTCCCTAATACAAGTATTTGTGTGTGTGCATGCATGTGCGTGCGCACACAGGGCACGAGAGGTAATAAAATCTATCTGTTCTGGAAAACAGTCTCAAAAAAAACAACCCCCCCCCCCATAAAAGTGTTCCTTTGTTGCTGTGAAATTCTACTGAATTCTACTGAAGAAAACAATTTCTTCACCCAATATTATTTCTCTGAAATTGATCAGTGAGGATGATTTAAAAAAAAAAAATTACATTTCTTTCCTTCAGTTTGCAACAGGCAAAGGAGCTATATAAATATCAAATCAAAGAGATGAAATACTGAAACATCAGAAAGAAATACTGTAAGATGTTGTAAGATGTTTGATTGTCTCTCACCTTCGGGTGAAAGGCAATCTGAAATAGGGAATTCTATTTAAGGCATAGCAATAAGATCAGACAACATCTTTTATTACTCAAATCATGTGACTCTGATGATGATACCTTTTATAACAAGAAAAAAAAAATTGCTTGCATTGCAGATAAGAACAGTAAAAAAATAACCTGAGCAGGTATATAAGTTTACTAATATTTAACTCAATATGATAGGCATGCTTGAGAACTGTAAAAGCTGGACCTCTAATCCTGTTTATAAAGACTGGATGTCAGGATGTTAAATGTCCATCTCTACAGTTTTTTTTTTTTTTTTTTTAATTTTGGTAATTTCTTTGTCTTTCTCTCTCCCACACTCCACACACATACTGTCTCTTGTATTTCTAATATATTTGGTAGAAAGAAAAGCTATTTTGTTATTCTCATTTATACTTCTCTTCTGCTCTGCCACTCATCCCAGAAATCACTACATTCCCAATCAGATTTGGGGCTTACGGCATACACAATAAAAGCAATTATATTCAGACTCAGATTGCAACACAGTGATTTGATTATAAGCGACACCTCATGTTTTAGCTGCTCATTCACTTTCAACTCTTGTATATTATTTGAATTTTCACCAGCTGACTGGTACAATTTTGAACATTTTCAGCTTACGCTGCACTACCAGACTGTAAAGCCATTGGGTACAGGCATGAAAGTTACAATGATGTATGAGACTGCCAACATAATGGCAATAGCCTGCAAGTTTGAAGCTTATTCTCTACATTTGTGTCCTCAGAGAAAATCACTGCAGTGCTGAGGGCCATATTTTGTGGGTTTAAGTGTTAATTAAGTGGTGTATAGGTCTCACTCTAGTTCCCTGCACAGGGGAAGCTTTTACCCTTTGAGCTAGGTGAACTATTCACAGCAGTAATTTTTTTCCTTCAACTGTACCCCTTTTTTCATTATTAGCCCTTCACAACTTCTAGAAACTTGTTTCAATGTTTTATATGAAGCATCTAGTGCTACAAATAAAAACCATATTCTATAGGCACTTCCATGCATTCATAATTTCAATTCTAGCTTTCAAAATATAAAGAAAAACACTTAGGTTCCTATGACAAATATAAAAAAAATAATTGATACACACTTACCTGGTCAGGTATCAGGTTAAATCAGAATGTACTGTGTTATTTCTGGCTTAGTGCCTCAGGTTTTTTCTTACTCCTTTTTCCATGCTTCACCTTCCACTTAAAAACAATCATAAACAAATGCCAAAACACAAATAGGCAATTAGTGCTTCTCAGTCTAAAGCACTCACAGCTGGTACAGTGGGCACTTGCTAAACAGTTCATTACCCCTTTACTCATTGGTGCAGTTCTTATTCATTCCTTCACCATAGAAATCTCTACAGCAATATATAACACCGTATAAAGCCCTACACACTTCCTCCTCTGTCTTGAGATACTACATAATGAAAGGTTGTTTGCTTCCCACCAGTCTGTATAGCAGATTCCTAGGTCCACTCCCTAAAACGCCTATTCAGCCTATTGTTTTCTAGGCTCCTACCAAGACAAAAAATTAGAGAGTAAAGTGAGCAAAATTAAGATGAGGAGGCATTTAACAGCATAACACTAAAATCTGGAGCACTATTGAGCTTTCAGTTATTTAAGAAACAATGTTCCCAGGCTATCAAAATCTGCCACCACCGTTATAAAACTCTTCTGCTCCTGCTGTAAAGACATCATAACAATCCCTGTCTTCCCAACAACTTTCCCTATGCTTTGTAAACCTCCTGTTTACTGTAGCCACTGCTTAATTTGTAATAAAGAATTGAATGATGTAGGAGAAACCCAAGAATATTCAGCCATGGAGACATGTTCTTCAATGTAAAATATTACTTTCTATCAAAAAGCTTACCTGAACTCTCATTATATTGTTCCTTGAGTGGAGAAAAAGGATTTCGTCTGCGTAATTTGTTTCACAATATGAATATTTTGTTTAGCATATCTTGGGGCTAAATTCAGGCCTTTGTTATGTAGAGCTAGCCAGCAGTCATGGACTTCAGTGCAAGTAACTGTTAGAATTATTGGAACCCCTAAGTAGGAAATGAAAATTAAAACTGGACTGAATCATTCTCAAGATTGAAGAAAAGATATGTTATCATTTCTTTTTATTTTAAATGTAGTTGTGAATGGAAAGAAAGAATAAAAAGACAAGGTGGATTTGTGATAAGTACTCTTAACATCAGCATGTGTTCCTCTGACTTTCATAATACAAGCGGAAGTAAACTCTCACAATGAATAGGTTCAGTTTGCATGACAGTAGTGTTGCCGAAAACCAGTCACCTAATTCTTGTGTCTTTAACTGATAAAATATACTGAGAAAAGGAAACTGTGGAAAAACTGGAAAAGCAGTTGTTAAGGCAGTCACTAGTTCTTAAGGTATTACTTTTCGTCCCTGTGTGTTATTAGCACACTGCTTGAAAGGAAAAGGTTCTTAATAGAGTCTGAGTCAAACAGCTCTCAAACGAGCTCTCCTGTGGACAAGACCAAACATGATGCTAAACATAATGAATGGCTAAACAATCCAAAAGCATTCATGAAGATGGGACAGAAAGGAGTCACTAATGTAGTCTCTTGCTCTGGTCAGGTATTAGACTGGTTCTATGCAATGATGGGCTGAAAATTTCCTGTTTGGCTTTGTAAGTTATAAAAAGAACCAGCAGTCATTAGGATAGTCTAAATAAAGCCGCTTTTTCATCAACTGTGATGTTTTATTTAAGGAAGGAATATCTTATACAATAAAATAGATGGCTGCTGTTTCATGTGGAATAAGGAGATTGGAAAATAACCATTAAAATCCTACAGCATTTGATGAATCATACTTGACCTTTTTCTAAAAGGATTAATTGTATCTCCTGCTCTATGTTGCAGTGACATTTTGCTTAACAATACCCTGCCTTTAGTTGGTGTAACAGGTTATACTGGGTTGCTACAGCTTGAAACAGTTAGAGCTGAAACTGCAAAAATTATAAGGAATCCAGTGCTGACTGGAAGACTGCAAAAACTGTATTAATGCAAAGACTATAATGCTACATCTACCCTGCTGTAGATGGCAGGCTCTTGGCCACTTTCACCACTTTGCCATAGAAATTACTTGGCAGTAGCTTGGTGTAACCTAGAAAATAACTGTGTGCTTGACAGCTGCAACAAGACTGGCTTGCTGTGTGGAGAAAGGAGGTCATACACATTGCCCAAATAGTTGTATCACTTTGCTCCAATCAGTTGCCTACTTGGCTGTGCCTTAAAAATGGCTTGGAGCTCCAGTATCTCACAGCTAAGACACTTGACCAGGACTTGAAATGCAGCTCTGGGTTCTGCATTTGCATGTGATTTTGAATATAAATCCATATAAAATTTGGTTCTTGATAGAACCAATTCTTTCCTTGTCCGTAGGTATGGGTCATGGCATACTTCTTTGCTGAAGAATAAGCTTCCTTTATGTTATCAAAGTCTAAGGAAACTGAGGTACTCCCATGCATGCAAAACTCTTAGCAACTGCATGTGAATACAGGTATACCAGCATGTTTGAAAATGAGACCAAAAGTGATCACATCTGTGCATAGAAATGTGGGACTGCTGTAATTTATTTTAAAGGTGATTCAATGCTTTTGCATTGCGTCCAATTATATAATTTGCATTTTAGTAAAAAAAAAAAAGCACATCTTTTGTTTTCATATTGTTAAAATTGCCAGATTGTGAAATTTGGCAGCATGAACTGTGTTAATGTTGCAATCAGTATAAGTTCCATTAATGAAGAAATGAGAAAACAAATAAAACAAAAGACCTGTTTTATAATATAAAAGGGAGCTGTTACAAGGAGCAGAGAATAGACTTTTTGCCATTGAATTTTCCCTCAACTATTTCCAACCCTATGCTACCTGCCTTCTGTCTCTCTGACTGCTTATGCCAGACTTCCCAAATCAGAACCTTTCTGCATCAATGAAAAAGCAAATCTATGTATTTGATAAGCACTATGGAGCGTGTCTGTATATGGGCGTCTAGCACAGAATAGCTGGCATGTGTTAATTTGATGAATGGGAAGTTGAGATGCCAATATCTGACATAAAGTAGTTGTTTGGGAAACAGTAGTCGTTTGAGTGCACAGAACAAAGGACAGATCTATTTTTGGATACCTTTGGATACATGTGGCATAAGAACTCCCTAGAGGAACCTCTGTAAGATCTTTATTTCAAAAGAACTTTGAGGAGAGGGTACTACCCTCATTGTATATATGCTTTCTTCATTTGTGTAATGAAACAGGTAACTTCCACCCCTCTATTCTCTCTGCGTGTCATCATCACATGGACTTCATTCATGCAAGTATCTGAAATAGTGGAAGGAGAGGAAATGTAATTTTATAAATTATTACATTTCCCCTATAAAGAGAAGGCTGAAGTTTTCATTTAGTTCATTTTACTGGTTTAATTTTGGTAATCTAGGGGGGTAGGAGGAGAAAAAAGAAAGAAGATGTAGTTGTGTTGCAATGCTAATGAGCACATTTACAAGGCTTTGCCAAAAACTGTGTGCTTCAGCTTGCCGTTATTAGCCATTTTGGAAGATGTCTTAGTTGCAGTTGCACAAAAAGCATTGTCAGTGCTTTTATATTTTCTCATTTAGAATACTATGACATTATTTGGAGATGGACTACTTCTGCAGCACACAAGCCTGTATCAGTATTGTATAATAGAGCAGCTAGACTCATTTCGCAGTGTGATTACAAAACCCATCATAGTGAATTATACAGCAAGCTAAATTGGTTTCCACCTTCTGCAAAGCCAGAATATTATCTTGCACAAATAGTGTACAAATGTAGAAATAATATGAGTCCAGCCTATCTGAATGATAGACTACAGAAAACTTCCACTGTTCACTCCATCAATACTCTGTCTGCTAATGACACCTACTACATTCTGAAAGCAAACTCTAATAATGGTGAATACTCCCACATCGGTGAATACTCCCACATTTTTTTTCTTTTACAAAGCTTCAATTTACTAGAACATCCTGCCACTGCACTCTCCAAATCTGAAAATAAATTTTTTGAGTAACCTTTCTCCATTTCTCTTGATTAGAAATTTTTGTGCACACCTCTGATGCTACTGTACATTCTTTCTATTAATTAAACAGTACCATGGTTTGCTTTAGACAGATTTTTCTGCATCATTTTAAATATAAAAGCAGTCCTTTGGTATAAGTAGCCCAGACTGTTCACTATAAATCTTCCTATAATAAATTTTTGAACTGCTTTCCAGTTATGCATTTTACTTTTTTACATAGCACTTGATCTCCTTAAAGTAACATTACAGTCCTGTGACTACAGCCAAAAAGCAAGCCACTTGCATACAGATTTTTTAAAAACACAAATGGGATAATAAGGGAGGAGGAAGAGAGCTTTATGAACTTTACTATCCTGCCCTGCCAGCTTTCTTCCAGTCTCTGAGCAACACCAGCTGAAATGAACTGAAAAAGAGCTATGCAGTCTTAATGAGCTTTCTTCCTAATATTGCGTTCACAGTATTACAGCTTGGGATAGGTTAACTGGGGCAGAAAGGGGCAGGGAAAAGAAGAGAAACAATCAAATAGCTCAGACGAAGACTGAAATTATATCCCAAGAAAATCAGATACAGAGATAGAGCACCTGGCAAGGTTTCCTGTGGCTGGACAAATCTCAGAGAAGCTTTCCAAACCTGTCTATCCATTTCTAGAATTCACTGACAATGCAGACTGCTAAAAAAATTGCCACAAACATATGCAGATACATACAACTGCATGCATATAGTCTAGTTGATTTATTTTTCTTCCTGTATTAAAATCAATAGCTCCAACTCTAGCAGAGCTGTACAAATAAAGATACTTAGAACATACTATTTTGCAGACATTCTGTCTGTTCTCCAGATTGAGAATTATTAGTGCTGAGCGGAGACATAGTTGATGGTATTTGGAGTTGTCATAGTTTTAAATGTTTCTTCTGTGATCAGCAGCTGTTGATTTAAATGAAAATCTTCAGCTTTTTTCTCTCATATATTTCACAGTTGTTTCAAGTACATCATAGACAAAAAGGTATAAATGATACCAGGTGAAAAATGCATTTCTGCGATTTGGTTTCAAGGTCAAAGCACAGAAATAGCATCTACTTCCAGTCACTGTAAAGGACAGAAGATGTTGAAGACCTTTAGTAATCTCAGCTATAATTAGTAAATGAATAAACATAAATCACTTCACAGTATTTCCATATTGAAATGCCTGAGCTGAATTTTTGGTCTGGACAATGTCCACGCTAAAAATTTAGGATTCCAGCATTTACATCTGGGATGATTTACATTAGCAGTTCTGACAAAAGAATGTGAGACATAGCTAGGTGAAGGCGAGCCAGAATCAGTAGGACTGTAAGGCTCTTGCCACTTGTAAAAGATTTTGAGAATTAAATTCTCAAATTTATCAGTATTAATAATTATAATTTAATGCATTTTCCCTGTCACTTACAAGGAGTCAATTGCTAATTAAATGTTGTTGAAAAAAGATGAATTACCATTTAACATGCTTAAAAAGAATGTCGCTAATATGTCTAAATCTAGATGTGAAACATAAGATGATTCTAAACCCCTAAATACTGTTGTTATCCAAAACAATTTTACACAGAATTAATTTCATTGTCAAAAAAGGAGCAAGTACTGCAAAACTGAATGATCAACACTTAACCCTCTAACATGTAGTGCTATAAATTTTATATTAAAATTACACTGAATTTGTTTACAGAATGAATCATTTCCCATTGATGGGGTAGCAGTGACTTAAAAATAGCATGTCACTATTGGCAGATCCCATAAATTCATTATTTTTTCTCCCCTATGCATTGTAGATATTTGTGTTTAAAGCCTATATAAATGCACAATTTAAAGCTATACTCACCAGTAGTAGCTACCATATCTTTTTGACTGACAAGGATGAGATTTCTGTCATGCTTTGCCTCTCCTACAGTGCCAGTGATGGGATTTTTTTTTCTAGAAATCTTATTACTGGATGTGCTGTCGTGGTCTCAGATGGAACTTTCAATCAAAAAAGCAATCAGAAGGTTATCCATTTGTGAGTTTTCCTACTAAGGAGCTTTGCAAAGCTCTGCAGTGTGTACCATAACTCAAAGTCAGAGCTACTTGTCCTAAACACTTATGTGACTATAAACAATAATGTGATCCATATCTCACAGCACCTCTTTTACTCTCAGGACTGTGATGTAAACTAGAAATTGGTTCAGCCTACGTTTCAAATCAGACTTTTGCATTTATGCTACTATAAGATTTAGCATGACAGCAATGCAGCACACCCTGGCACTTGGTGCAAGTGATTAGTAAGAATGTGTTTGGCTGTTACTACAATCTGCTAGATAAATGTATTTGATTTCACTGAAACCCTGGTGACTGCTGCTTTTCTATTCTCTGATGATTTCACTCTTTATTTATATTATTACCAAAATTGCTAAATAAAGTTATTCAGAGACAGAATTTGTGAGTACAGTCTAACTTAAATGAATTGGGGACTTCATTAATTTCATTAAAAGCTTTACAATACGTGTAGAAGTGGCTTTTGCATTAGTTATTTGCAAAATGCAGTCATTAAACGAGCTGTGCCATAACTAAAGCAAATGTCAATGTTTCCATTTTGAAATGCATGCAAAGTTGGGGGTGATGTGTTAAGACACTTTTGTTTGCAGAATAAGCATAACTGAGGATCCTAAAACAGCAAGTTGTTTTTATTAACAATACTTTAAAGAAATTTTGTGAGGTTAATTTTCAGCATGGCACACTGAGAATTGGACACACACACAACTCCTGTGGTCACAGGCTGCTGCATATCTAATTCTCCATGCATTGTCAAAAATTGTTTCAAACATCCATGCCTTTTTTATTTTGACTGTATTCATTATTGTGGCTGCTAAATAAATGATTTTGGAGGAAATGCATCCATCAACACATTATAAAATTATTCAGGGAAATTCTTTTCTGTTTTGTACAGGTAAAACTGAAAGAAGAGCAGTAACAAGAAAGGTATTTATAAAAATATATTTCACAAAGTAGGAAACAATACAGGAGTTTCTCTGAATACAATACATGGAGTAAATAAACAAACAATAATATAGCATCAAAACAAAGTAGAAAATTAAAATGATTTTCATGTAATACATAGTTTTATTATACAGTTGCTACTTCTAAATGGCAAGTTTGCATTACAAATTGAATATGCTTGCAGCTTCTAGTGTATTTCTTTCTCTGTGTGCAAGAGCCTTGGTGCGTCACCATGAATATTATAGAAAAGAAATGCTAATAACATAAGCAGTAAAATTATGTACACACTGGTTCCTGCTCTAATACAGTGGAGAACTATAAGCATTTTTTTTTTTTTTACTGTACTGTGTTATGTGTGGAATTCTAAAAGTCAATAGTTTAAATATTCACATGAACCAGTTTACTTCCAGCTGTTTGTGCTTGTATTAAAAACACCAGTTACTAGATTTATGAAGAAGATATAAAACTGTCAAAAGTTTTCTCTGGGAAAATTTTATTCCTGCCAGCATTCTCTTAAAATTCAGCTACTGCAAATGGATAGGTTACTGCTTTAACCTGCAACAGTTTGTCATTTTTCTTTTCAAAATGTACATGTATTAAACATTCATTATATATAGAAAAAAAAACCTCTAATGGATATAATTTAGTTTTCTGTATAATCTTACTCTACAGATTATCAGTCATAATAAATAAAAGCAGTAATGGACATCAATAAAATATTTATTTCAAGGATTGAACAAATAAACTCGATCTTTAGCAATAAAATCAGCAATTCTTTCATATATGTAAGTCCATCCCCTTTCAGAGTTTTTTTTTTCCTTTCAGAAGATGAAGCACAGGACTGATCCTTCTTCTAGAAGAAATCCTTTTGTAAAGCAAGGTTTTGTACCCCTGCCTCCGAATCTCTGCACATGAGTAGGATTTATTACCCATCACTGGAATGGATTAAGAACATGTGAATATTTTAAGGCTTGACACAATATTTAATGATGATCAGTCTGTGGTTACGTGGCCAACAATTACTGTATGTACAATGTATGGTCACTGCACAGTAGAAGCCAGTAGGGATTTACAATGCTATTTCTATTCAGCATTGCTAAGAAGACCAAGATATTGCTTTTTAACATTTCTGTGGTGGGATCTTTGTTGGCAATGCAGAAACAAACCATTAGCTTTACACATACTGGCAGGAGATACTGTTCAACAGCAAAATCCCTGCAAGTCCATTACCTAAGAAAGCACCGTTTTCTTTTCATTTCACTGAAGATAATCAAAGATCCAAATCTCCATCTTCAGAGCGGCCAAGCGAATATCAAATATCCAAAGACTTCTAGACACTCCACATACTTTACTTCACACTCCACAAGACTTAACCTCCTAACATATACTTTTTTTTTGGTTCAACATTACAATGTAGTTGACTTTATAGATGACTGGCGCTAAACTTGCCTCTAAAACAAAAAGCCACATTAGTTTTAACTAACAGCAGTGGCCCTAGAATATTACATGATTGTTAAGTCAACAGTGAAAAAGTTTGTAATCCACTGTCAAGTTTCTTTGTCACTTTCTCCAACTGAGTAAAGTTCTCCGAGTCTTTTAAAGCGAGGACCCCATTCGCTGAGGTAGTCAAAATTCTGATCTGAGTCTGATGCAGAGGACTCCAATGAGCTAAGGGAACCAGCCACTGAGCCTCTTCCTTCATAGCCATAAATCTGGATAGAGTCATATGGTGGAGCTGTAGGATCATTATCAGCTTCATGAAGCCTTACGTTAATAAATTCATCAACATCAACACCATTAGGAACAGGTGCAAGACCCTGCCTGGGCATAAATTGAAGATCAGGCTTAATATCCTTACGAGGCAAAAATCCATTAATTCCATCAGGATTTTGCAAAGTTGCAATATCAAAGGCTTCTGTATCTTCTTCACCACCTCCTTCATCATCATAGCGAATAATATTTTCCCTCACATCTTCATCATCTTTGATAATTAGAGGCTCATTCTTATGTCTTCGCAGTGTTACAAACAGCACCACAATGACTGCAAAGAAAGCATCATAGACTGATTAGGTGAAAATTTTCTAATCAAAGCATTACATATAAAGCACATTCACGGAAAGTGAGAGGTAGGGGTTTTTTGTTAAAATAAGAGTAATAAAGCATAGTGAAAAGCTGAAAGACCTAAAACTATAACCACACTCCACTTGAGTGATGAAAATTTAATCAGAAGCTCTGGTTTGTCCTCTAGTTTTCTATTATCAGCCCATATTTACATTTGAAGCTCAATTTTATTTAATTAATAATGTTTTGAATACCTCCAGTTTTGAGCCTCAAATTTAGACAACAGTATTTATTTTCCTTTTCTAAGAGTTACAGACCTAGGTGAAGTCAAGTTGCTATCATTCACTGAACAGTAGTCTATAATGATCTACACTTTGTAGTAGTAATGATCTACACATGCAGTTTTTTTCAGAATTAGAGGGTGTTTTTCTGAAAGCATAGGCCCAACGACAGAAGGAAAATGGTGTCATTTGTTTATATGTTGCTAAAGATTTAAACTATCTAATAAAAAAGAGACTGAAACTGTAAGGGAAAAAGAATGAGCCCAGGTCACATCAGGTTCAGAATCATGGCGAGAGGCACAAACAGCACCACACTGGTTACACTTGTTTTTGCAGCTTAATGCTGAAATTTCAGTTACTGATGTAAATCTCAGATACAAAGTAAAGCTGCAAGGCACAGAAACAGGGCTCTTCATTCACTGTTCTCTCCCTTGCTTGCTTGATGTCATATACTAATTTTGTATGTTTTATTAAAATATACAGTGCTTCTTATCTTGTAAAACTGCAATATCCCTTAAGCCATTACAATCTGTAATAAACTCATACAAATCTTAGAAGAAATAACACATAACAAATAATCCATTTTCCATCATCTGCATTTATATACTCTGTTCACCTTGCTATTCAACATACCTGATTTGATTTTTGGTTTCATAATTCAACCTTATAATTATGTAACTTATATGTAAGACTCTTTCAGACAGGGACTTTGCTTTATATGTTTTTTTTCAGCTCTTAGTACCATAGGGATCCAGTCCTGATGTCTTTTGGTACCAATACATATTACATATATCCAAACTGATAATAATTTTCCAGATTGTATTGCCTTCTATGTGATTTCTTTGCTTACTTATAGCCATTTATGAATCAGAAATATTTTGAACTGCAAGCTGTGAAATGAATACATACCTAGTAGCAAAATGATGCATGCTAATATTGCAATTAGGGCTCCCATACTGAGTCCAATGGGAAGTACATATGCTTCAGCATTACAGGACTGGACAATACCATCACTGCTGCAACCACAGACTCGAATAGTGAGGGTGCTAGTGCTGCTCATGGGAGGATTTCCGCTATCACTTATTATGATTGGCAATAGATATACTTCTTGCTTCTGCCGGCTGAATCCACTATGCTTTGCCAAAATGCTGAGAGTATTATCTGGAAAAGAGAAAATTTGCATTGTTTTATCACTTAAAATAACTGCTAAAACACAGCTTTTTCTTAATGAGTTCGGAAAACCTCTAAACAAACACATGCACACTGTATTATACACATTAAACTGGCAGCACATGATGGAGAAATCCTTCCGCTTCTCCTCTGGCTGCCCATGTCCCAAATGAATGCATATAACATATGCATTTTCTTGTGTCATGCAATATGATCAAAACTGAATAGCAATCCCCCCCCACTTTCTTCCCTGCATACATCCCTATAGCTGTCAATCTCTTCCCATCATGATTCATCACTGATTTTTTCAAGTCACAGTCATAAAAATTCAGCCAATACAACAAGAGAAATTAATTGTTAGAGTAACCCAAACTTAATAAAGCATGTTCATCAATTAAAGCAAATGTTCCATGTCTTATAAGCACAAATTGTGCAATATTCCACTCTGCAATAAAAGATTCTTCTTTTTTATTAACGGGTAATATAAAGGCTGAGTGTATTAAGAGTTGTAGGCCTAATTTTCAATGATTTAAACATTTAGTAGGCCTTAATAACTTGATGAAAATAAACCAAAACAAAACAGAATGTGTTTCCTATGAGACAGCCAGAGGAAGTGAGTCCAGGATATTCTTACCTTTGCAGACTTATCCAGGTACTTAACTTTAGAACACACCGAGGCATGCTGGCTAACAAGCCTTTTTGTTCTCTCCTCTTTCTTTTTCTCATACACAGTTAAACTTCTCATAGTCACTAAGTTCTCAATTCACCATTAAAATGATAAAATATAACTCCTTGAATACTTAAGGACAATGTGGTATCTGTGATATTTTAAATACTATTAATTGTAATTGATCACTGTAAGCAATTGCTGTAAGAGTAGAGTTGATTTCATTTAGAGTAATTGTATAAATTCTGTTCTGCATAGTTGTAAGAACTAAGTCAGTCATTTAATGTACAAATAATTTCTGAATCAAATTCCTGATTGAATGCCTGAGATTTTCTAGAGCCTTTAGGTAATTATAGATTCTAGCCATTTAACAATATATTCTTTTCAAGTATCAATAATCTTGTATGTGCCAGATATGAAAGACACTTCAATTTATTTACATACACAAATATTTAGCTTTTAAATGCTTTATTCCATGGAATAAAAATGGAATTAAAAAAATCAATTCAGTATTATGAGTTATATACTAAGAGTGCATGTTGATTTCTACTAGTTTGTTTTCCTGTGTTCCTTCATCAAAAATAACATCACAAGCTAACAAAATGATTTTCACAGAATAAGAATAGGATTCGCACATAGAATAGGAATGTGTATGTGTTACTGAAGAATATAATGACAATTGAAAAATAAAGTTGTGCATCATGTTTGCGAGTATGAGGGTTAGATTGTAGCTCCTTTCATTAACCTCTCTTCTCCTATATTACCAAAGTAAATGCTCCTGAAATATCATGAACAAAAGTAAGTCTCCTGATATTTTATGTTATGGAATGGACTAATGCAGTCACTAAGTGACATTTCATGGAAGGAAGGAAGTTACTGGGAGTTATGTGGCAGGCAGGGAGAGAAAGGGTTCAAAGACAGGCAATGTTCATATGACAGATACAACAAACACCCTATCTTGAGATGAAACTGAAAAACATGTAGCTGAAGTGTGTGACAACATGCGTGTGCAAATTCGTATAGTGACTGTAGGAAAGCTTTGTATCTCCTTTGATCTTGGTACTGGTCAGGTACTTGCTTGAAAACAAAAAATAGTTTAAGAGATGTTTAATTTGTAGCAACTGTCCATAATTGCCGGGAGCATTTCTGGCAGCTCATGGTATTGTGCAGCGTATCACTACCCCAGCATAAAGGAAGACAATGTATGCTGCAAGCAGCTTGCAGTCTATGAAGTACAAAAACAGAGAAAGATGCAGAAGGAAAGAGGGGAAACATATGGAAGCTAATACTATAAAGACATTCTTCACCTAAAAAATCAGCTACTTTATAAAGCAATATAAATATGATTACTTCATAATACCTTTGCAGAACAGAAAGGATTCTTCTTATGATTTTTCTTTCTAGGAATCCAAAGTTTCTATCTATTCAAGTTAGAAACAGCCACATCAAAACTGATGGCACTCTGGAGTTAAATAAATAGTCTAGTCCTTTCTCATGCCCTTTTTAAAATTAAAGGAAGCATATGTGTTTATTAAAGATAAATTTCAGGTATGAGCTCCTAAGAATTCTGACAACTCAGATATGATCAAACTCCTGGATTATACTCAGTATTATCTGTGCCACTGCGATGCAGTGGAAAAAGCAGGTGTGTATTAAGTCACCAATTAGCACACCTTTAGAATGAAGCAAAACCTGCACTCCTTGCTGGTTAAATGTGTCAGAGGTTTAAATATACACATAGCAAATAAACTCACTTCCACTGTCATACTTGCTCTCTAGCTGAACTAGAAGGAACAAGGGTAAATATTCTGTTAGTAAAATAATATTGTTGCTAAATTTTCCTGAACTTAAGTGTGTACAGCTTTACCAAAAGAAGAGAGGCTCTCACATCTACTATAGGTGTACAAGGTACATTTTCCTCTGAGAGCTTCCCTGTCCTTCTCAACACTACTCCGCTCCCTGCAATTTCAAACACACACACAAAATCTGTCCGTTTATCTATTTCTCATGCAAAATTACACATTTCTAATGGCAGTTAAAAATATCTAAGCATAAGTTGTCTCTATAATCCTCTGCTTTAAGCTTTCAAAGGGGAAAAATGATGTGGGGCTCAATTTCCAGCTTTCCGTGTCTTTGAGACAAGTCCCATTCAGGATAGTGTCACATCTGTAGTCACTTATTTGGAGCTCCAGATACTCTTAACGTTGTATCATTCAATGGCTTCTTGTGGCCTAGAATCTATCCTAATACAGACAGTTCTTTCCTATTACCCTGCTACAGTCCTTCTCTGTCCAACCTGGAAGGCAGGATTGATATGCTGAGCCCTAGCATCTCTGCCCTTTACAGATATGCAGGAAAGGTACAGCACGTGCTTTAGGAAGGAATGGAAAAAAGAAACTGCTGCGGGTGGTGGCAGCTTCAGATCCCTTCCATCTCTCTGACACATAAACATTGCTATTCTGCCTGGTTAAAAAAATTCTAATAAACCAGCATCAGAGACTAAAACAAAACAAAACAAAAAAAGAAAGAGCAGTATGAAGACACAAAAAGAAGAGGGCAGAAGAAAACAAGAGGAAGGAGGTGGGTTGGAGAAGATAAAGGACCCATTCCTGCTAAGCAGTGAAGCTACTCTGTGAGTTAGAAGCTACTTGGTAATGACTATCAATTCCAGCTCAAAAGAGAGGAGAAAAAGACAAGAAAACCAAGATATCTGGGCCAATATTTATCTGAACTATTTAAGCGTAATAGATGTTAAACTGTCTTTTAGTACTAGTATCATGTAAGAAGAGCCACAAGACAAGCAGAAGAGAAAAGAGAATAAACTTTCTGTTTTACAGAGATTTGTTTTGTTAAAAACTGTTGTGTTAGACTAAGGTTCAATTTGTTGTGCCCAGGAAGAAACTGGCAATCAGAAGTTGCTAACCAGAAAAGCAAAATGAAATGACAGCATTGGTTTGCCAGTGGATGGAAACTTCTCACTTTTGCCTTGGGAATTTTGTTTAGCGACAAATTCCTTCCCCTTTTTTGCCATCTCCTAAAAGAAATATCCCTTGGTGTTGCTGGAGGTGTGACTCCAAGTGAAGAAAAATGACTCCCTATCTGACTATTTAGTTGGCTCCTAAACTTGAAAATAAATCATAGCAACTGATTAGCAATAAAAATTTATCTGATTGGCTTTTTCCTCTCTGTGGACACTCTCCTTAAAGCATCTGGATGTGGCAAAATAGCAGGAATCTTCTCCAGGAACAAACCCCAGTGCTGCTGCATGAATTAACTTGGCAGCAGGTGCTCAGCAGGAAAGGAGCTGATCACCTTCCCTTCATCTTTCCAATTAACCTGCTGTTTTTTCACTATAGCATTGTTCAGGTTATTTATTTATTCATGCTACTTTTAGCAAAACAAGGAAAATTACATGAGGAAGAGAAGAACCCCTCTCTGTCAATAAAGCTCTGTGGTAAACTGCTACAGGCAAAGAGAGACACTGAGTCTTTACCTCAGGTCACTGAGGTATATTCAGGGAGTCCTCTGACATTCTTAGTAGTCACAATATCAAAATGAGCCTCCCTGAATTCTTTATCCTTCTATGAGGAGAAGGGATTGATGAAGTTCATTGAAATGCCAGAGTCCTATTAAATGCCATTTCACTGATAATGTACCAAATAGATAGGATAGACTACGAGCTGCATTCTGTCCTGCAAGCTTAAGGAATGGTGTGAGACAAGTGATCTTAACAATTGCCTTAACTCTTCACAACGTTTTACATCAGTGTAAGGACAACTCCAGGAACACATATGTAAAACTTAGATCAGGGGTCCATTTTAACCATTTTTAGAACATGAAATCAAATCAGTCATTTAGATAAGTGGATGACTCAGTTTCTTAAGTTTGCAGCTGATACACAGAAAAGATGGCCAGGACACCACAACAGACCTGTGGATCATACTGTGAGCTAGTTCTGTTAGATAATCATTCTGGCACAACATTTCATTCTACTAATTCACGTTGCTTGCCATAGTTTATGGAGATTCATGTCTTAAATTTTTCTTTGGGTTCTGAAGTTGTTTCTATTCACTTTCTGGAATGGCTGAATCATTTTTCATGGTGTTTCACAAAGAAAATAGAAAGTTTAGAAGTTGGAGTTGATCTTTATCAAGCAGTACTTCAGCCAAAAGGATAGAAGTTAAAAATTTATGAGCAAAAAACTTATGAGCAATTAGAGGGCAAAATTGTGAAGCACTCTTATTTATTCCAGTTCTTAATGGCATTACCGTAATAAAGTAAGAACTAACTGCAACTTATTGTTTCCCCAAATCTTGATTCAAAACCAGTCCAATGAACACTTTTTTTCTCTTCAGTCTGTTTCTACTTGTTCTGTCTACAAGCAGATTTGCCAAACAACCATCAAATAGACCATCAATTATGGGAATATCTCCCTCACAGCTGGAACAAATAATGATAATGAAGCAGGTCTTAACAAGGTGTTCAGTGTGATTTCTAGACAAAAGTGGTTTGAATAAGCACAACTGAGGACATGCTCAACATGGGGCAAGGGTTTCCTGCAGATATCCGACTGTACTCAAGATTCCCAATCCCTTGAGATTCTTGGATGAAAGATTTTAAGAGAAAGTAAATGTAGTACTTTAAATACAAAGCAATTTTTGTATTTGGTGGATGTAAGTGACCTTAATGGTATTGACATTAACCTTTGGACATGAAAATAACAGGCAGGAGTCATCTTCCACTTTGTACAAGACATGTATGCTGCAATTTTAAGTTTGACAATAAAATGACAGAACAGAAATAAAAACAGAAGCAGTCAGTTTACATTCAAATGTCACTTTCTATGTGCACATCACTGCAATTCTTTAATTCCCTGACGATCTCTTTAATATTTTCAGATCAGTGGACTTCCCTGCTGCGTAACCTTACACCTACATAGCTCTTTTTCTGTCTTTCTTTTTTTATCCCTTTTATAATGCTCTCAGAAAGATCAAATCATTAATGGTAATAAGGACTTTCTGGTAGAAATTGTTATCTATGCTGGATGTGTTACTTATGTGAAGAAAGAAAGAATTTTAATTGGAAACTTTACAGCTGGAAACCCTGGAACCACAGAGATATATGTTCCTTATGTTTATTAGAGCTATGTTTGAAACTATTTTCTGAAGTCATTATCTAAAGGGGGCTTTGTATACATATTTTAGTCTGAAAAACAGATTCTCTGTAATATGAAGAGTCCTCTGGCATAAATAGAAGAGCAGCAAGAATATCCTTACTAAGATACTGCCTTTATTTTTTATAAATGAAAAGACAAGGACAGTTCATTTCCTTTCTGAGTTCATAAATGGCATACATTTTCACAAAAAAAACTTGAAATAATCAAGTAATTAAGTTATTATCATAAATGTTTGGGTGGAAACTACGACAGCAGAGGCAGAGGAACCAGTATGTATTGCACTCAAAGAAATGTTAGTTATATATTTAGTAGTCAATTGCAAATGCCCTAGAAAAATGCTGAGAATATTTCAGCAATACACCCCCAACCATTCACTACTCCTAGTCCCACATGTGAGATTCCTCTATAAACACAACTGTTGACTGAGAATTTTTTTAATTCTGATTCTGACAAACGGAGTGGAATAGAATATTCGCAGCCTGCTTTCTCATCTAATGCAAAGAACAGCAGAGGCAACTCAAAGCATACCCTCCTCAATGTTCACCTTTGTAAAGGAACGTACCATTTATAGGACTGGTCCTGCATTGCAAAACTGATCGGTATGTCTCAGACTACACTAGAGTACAAGTTAGAAGCATCAGTTTGTTGCTTGTAGAAGAATGCCATTTAAAATGCTTTAAAAGATTTGTTTATCTAAGAAGGTGCTTTTGTTTCTGCGTTAGTCTGCAACACTTCTTAAAGAGAGCATATACCTGTTTTAAAAGGGAATGATTTTGAATTTGCATGTTACGCATTTGCCAATCGTATTAGCAGGTGAAAAGATGATCTATTTGTTTATTAGTATAACAATTTTGTTTCCTGATTAAACTCAGTATTTTCAATATGGATGAATAGATACATACCACATACATTTTTATGAGAATGCCTACATGTATATATGCTTCTATATATACAACTGTATGTTATGTATAATATGTTACACATACTTACTTGATCTTTCTTGAGGACAGAATATCTCAAAATAAACAAAACAAATTCCTGGTGAACAACAGTATTCAAGGAAGATGACCCTTTGCCTAATCATTATGGTAAAGGCATAAATTCCCTATGCCAGTGGATGGCTCATAAAATAATCTGAAAATAAAAATGTCATTTTTATAGTATATTTTGTCTGATTTATAACCAGACCATACAGGCACTGAAGCATTAACAGGTATTTCAAACTGACCTGCTTTTCATGGATGCTGAAAATTTGTGATGTGTCTTAGAAAAAGAGAATGAATGACTGCTATCGATTTGATAGTAGACACCCAGTTCAAAAGAAGAAAAATTTTTGTGCCATAAAAATTCACCTGGCTGATCAAACTGTCTCATTTGCACCATAGTAAGTCACGTGTCACACTTATACATAATATAGCTGCTACTGTAAAGCAATTCACAAAACGTGCCTATGACTCACGACCAAATTCCTAAAGGATTTTTATTTTTCTAGAGACCTGGACTTTCTGGAATCCTTTAAAACACTGATAAGAACACAGGAAAAAAGTATTACATGGGAGAAAATATATGGATGAGGAGGTAAATTGGAAAATTTCACATATTTTGTATCTCTGAATTTTTTCTCTTTACCAGTTGACCTAAACACTTCTAGCTTATGCCAGAATTTAACTGTTGAATCAAATTTTGGATAAAAGAACTAAACACATTTCCAGGGCATGTATTCCTGCACAGAAATAAAAAGTGCTGCTGAGAATTTCAAATCATGATCAACATAATATTTTAAGGTATCTTCTTACCACTTTCATATGTTAAAATTCCTTGAAAAAGGGAAATAATCACATTAACACTACTCTGATGCAGAACTTGTAGTAAATAAATTCTTGAAGTAATAAAAAAATACAGGCAAATAACAGCAATGTAATGGAATAGGCATTTATTCCTACCTTTTTCCTTTCAAAACGTGAACTTTAAATAATTGTATAATTTCTAGTTCTACCTCTTTGGAAAAGTCTGAACTTTAGCTAATTGTCTCTTAAGTATTCTCAAACTTTCCTTTGACCTTTAGTCCAGCAGAGCTATAATCAAACATATCTATATGGTCACTTCCAGTTTAGCACCAGCTGTTACATTTTATATATATATATTTTTTTAATCCATTGAAGGAAGGATAGAAATTCCCTGCTTATGAAATTATCATGTAGAAGCATGGATTAAGTCTGAAATAATACTATTTTTATTATTAACAGGGTAGAGAAATAATAAGGATGTAAAATCTCTCTTTTTAATTTATAGGTGCTAATGACAGGTGAAAAATGAAACTTTGGTTCTGTTTATGCCACACAGTTACCACAGTTCTCACTGAACTATACCCAACATCCCTGATTTTAATCTCACCCACTCTGATTTTATACCCATTTATCTCCTCTGAGTCCCCTGGTACCAGTTATAATTGACACCCCCATAATCTGAAACAAATTCATGCCAGTGAAAATGAAAGATATGTTAAATCAGCACTGGCTTTTGCCTCTTATTTTTCTCTGCTGTACTCAACAGGCCAGCCACAAACTTGTTTACTAATAATCACATTTCTTTGACATGCATTACTTTATTCGGATCACATCACTACATGGCATGTGCATTGAATGTTACATCTGTAAAGTATAAGAATTAGTGCAGGTTGCCAAGCTCTAGCTTAGAAAGAGAGACGAAATGGCTGTCAAATGTGCTCAGCATTAAAAATACATTATTAACGCAGCAATTTGCACAGACTGATGGATCATTTTTGAAATCTACATATTCTAGTTAATTCTATTATCTTGTTAATTTAACCAAAAAGTTTCAGAAAGTAATACTGTTTTATAATGCTTTGATAAAATAATGGCCACAGTTTGCATTTGAATCAAGACCTTTCCATGACCGTGTTACCAAATTCCAGCAAGATGCTTTAAAGATAAATAAAAAAGCCAAAATGCCCCAAGGCTTTTCCATCTGCATTCCTCTTTAGGGTTAATGGATTCTTTCTGTTTCTCTGACCGAATACTTACATGTGCAGTTCCAGGAGGTGAAATTAGTGAAAGATAGGTATCTATGCTTTCAGACCCCATGAGATTTATACTTCTACACATTACATTGATTTGGGGTTCTGTTATGTCTAAAGCTAAATCTTAGGCAGGTTCAATGAAATTTATAATGCTTTTTGGTAGGTGATTGGAGAGTTCCAAGAATTCCATCCTATGTTCTTCAGCTTCCTCACTTCACCCATATCTTTCATTTCTCACTTACTGTTTTGCTTCTAGGTTCTGGAGAAGTTCAAGGCCTTCATGAAAATGAAGACAATCACAGATGTTTGAAATGAATCTTGCTTTCTAGTATTTTAACCATGAACTCCATAGTAAGAAAAATAAAAGTTAAACATGAACATTTCTGGTTTTAAAATGTCATATGATTTTGGCATTTAAGTAAGTTTCACACAAAGCAAGTTCACGTTTACTTCTCAATGCCATGATCATTATTTTTTCCTGTACCAATATTGTATGAAATGCATACCTGCACACAGTAAGAATTTAGAATGATTTTACCAATAGAACATATAACAGTCCTTTAAAACTAAGTCTAAAACAAACATATCAACCATATTGGAGTTCTGTTAGCTAGAGAGCCAAATTCAGGTCATGCCAGTGTAGTTCCATTATGCTATTACTTTTTATAACGTTCACTCTGAAATACAGTGGCAGAAAGCAACCACCTGACTGGAAAAAACTGACCAGCATTTATCGGAGTGCTGCCTATTTGTACTGGTATAATAAAGGTCTTGGCAGCACTTTCATTTCAGAACCCTGATTTTCAGGGGTTATAGTTCTGGCATAACAACTTGCTATGAGAAGAAATTTAGAATGTGTACTCTCTGCCAAAGAACATTGAAAGTTAAATGTGACTTAAATTGGGTCAGACATTTTAAGTAAAAAAAAAAGAATAAAAATTATGACAACATTTTCTTGAGCTGGTGTGATTTAAAAAAAAAAAAAATGTGGCTTTGCTCTTAAAAAGTGCCAGATCCTGCAGTTCTTACATACACAAAACTCTACTTCATTGAGAATAATTTGTGTGAGAGAACTGCAGAAAAGTGCTGTTATATATTTTTTGTAAATGTCATTGAGAGTTATATTAGCTTTTTTTATAATTTGAAAGACTGAAGTGCTATGGTATAAGATTGCCCCTAGGCACACAGGCAATCTAATAATGACTTTTTGAAGACATTCTCATATGCAGATTACATATAACAATAACAATTTATCATCAGACCATTAATAGTAGCAATTTATATCCATCTTACATCCCAAGTACACACATAATGCCTTATTATCTGCACACCTCTCCATTAGGACATCTCTTATGGTGAAGAGTAATGGTCATTTGATATGCAGGACACAGCAAAATGCATCCAGGGAAAGAATTTCAGTCAGTGAAAAAAACAATTTCCTGTATGCAGAGTAGAATATATTGTATTCAATTTTCAAATGAAACATTCCAGATACTCTCTGGAACTTTTATGCACACCATATAAACATTACATACAGATAACCTGACATAGCCAGAAATCCCAAGCTTGCATACAGTTGGATTACTGAGAATGAAATCAGGTGTACAAGAACATGCATGCATATGCCTTTAAATTTCAAGACTGGTATGTACTGAAGGACTCTAACTTTGCATAAACGCTATGCTTTGTTTCACAAAATGTATTTAACTTGGAAAGAAGCAGCAGTCAGGGAAAGATGTCAGCATTTGAATTCTGCCTCACAGCTGTAGAGATTTTTCAAAATCAATGCTAATATTGATAAATACTATAGATCTGTAAACTAATTTATAGCACTGGTTCAAAAGATGTACCAGAGCTTTGCAAATAATAAAACATTTGGCAGTCAGAATTAAAACGTGTGCAACAAAACAGAAGACATCTTTTTCATTTATTTATTCTCTTCATATCAAGCTGAGGACTTATAAGATACAAGTATGGAATCCATCTCTATGCCAAGGGAGCAACTTGCATATCATAATGAAATTGTTCCCTGTTATCTTCTAATCCAGGGATGAAGAGTCTGGCATAGCACAAATGAAGTGTGTAGGCAAAAGCTGCAATAAAAATATGATCAAGTAACAGTATTACAAGAGACTAGACAATTGTAGTGGCAAAGGAGAGTATATCTTAATATGAAAAAAAAAACATGATTATGAAAGAAAACTGAAATAGTCAAAAAGGAGAGCAGAAAAGCAATAGGTACTCTCAGAAAGATATAATTTTCCTTACTGGGAAAAAGAAGAGAAAAAAGATCAAGAAAGATTATTTGAATCTAGAAAAAGCTAAGTTCTTCATAAAAAGTTCTGAAGCAAGTGCTCCTGCTAGATGGAGTGCTGTACAACTCCACAAATTTTTTAGCAAATACTTCTTTTGGTCTTTTATGTCTTTGGTCTTGAAGACAAGCACAAAATATGAGAAAGTTGATTTGTTATAAAAAATTACTTTTCTCATTTAAAAATAGAAAATGGTAGTACAAAGACAGAAGTAGCAATGTTGTAGGATTGATAAAGATTATACAGGAGATGTACAGAATCCAGTCCCAACTCACTTCCTCTATGTTTAGTATTACAGCTTGTATCAAAGATACAACAATGCTTCAGCTACAGGCTGTCATTAGACTGGTCTCTGCCATTTCCTTGATTGAGCTGCAGAAGCACTTCTGCATATTTTCTAACTGGGAGTTTCAAAAGAACCCAAAGAGACACCCTAATGCACTCTCAAAAATCACAGTCTTTAGTGATCCATAGGGAGCTGCTAATAGGTGCCATCAATGTCATATGTGAGTATCAGATGAGCATTTTAAAAGAATGTCTGCAGTGTATGCATGGCACAATGACAGGCACAGTGATTAAATGACTTGTCCAAAATCATACAGGAAACCTGTAACCAAGCTATAGAAAACTATTCTGAACTCCAGTGCAGTTCCTTAACCACAAAACCATCACTCCTGTAGAGTGCTCTTAGATCACAGGGCTAAATCTTTATTGGGGTGAGCGCTGTATAATTTAGAGAAGGGTCATATATAATGGATTAAAATGTTATAGAAAGCTACATGACAGAGTTAAGTGAGTTCAAGGAGCAGCGAGTTCAAAAGGGCTACATGAAACATTTTTATCTTATTTCTTATGACTTCCTATAACCTCAATTTTAGCTTTTATTTTAGGTTAGACTGGATGAAAGTTTTGTAAGAAAGCACTTGACAAAGCCAAAAAGTTCGATGTATTTTTTATGAAAGGAATGCAAAACTGTTAGGACATTTATTTCAGTCTAAAAAGAAAAAAAGAAAAAAGTGAGTGTTCATGTTCAAGATGGTCCAGCATTCTATAGAATACTATCTTTTGACATTCAGTGATTATTGATGCTCCTTCTAAACTTTATGACTGCAATACCGAACTCCAATCAAAATTCTACACAGAAGACTATTCCTGACTTATCTCTTTTATAGAATGAGATGTATGAAAAATTACTGTAGTGTAACAGTAACTGTGGGAATGTATACAGCCCTTAGCCTTCAGCAAAACTGAAGGTGACTTACTTGAGCCCACAAAGAAGTTCAAGTCGAGCTGGGGTAATCTGACTTTGCTACTGCAACATGGGCAGACAGCTACCACAGCTCAGCTGGTTCACACTGATCTGACTGAGCATCTATGTTACTTTCCAAGGACCTCCACTAGCTCTTGTTCTTTAACACTGTCAAGCAGACATCTGGTCCTTTTCTTCAAGTTCTTCTATTTACAAGCTGGCTTATTATCTCACTGCAGACAGGGGTCCATCTTCACTCCCTCTGTAATCAGCACTTATTACCAAGTACCCACATGCTATCATTTTAGCTAACCTTTGTCCCCAGACTCTAGACAGGTCAACATATTTGTTTGCATTTGGCTCAGTCTGTAAGAGTTTTGCATTGAGGAATGTCATGTACTCTGCCTCATTTCTGGCCCCTGAATGAAATATCTTCTAGCCACATTTATTATACAAATATTAAATACTAATAATTATATAAATGTGTAAATAATTACTGGATTTTTGCCAAATAGAATTCAGTCCTAATTAGACAGAATTAAATGAAGGCAACAACGTGACTCATTTTACAACAAGGCCACCCATACAAGCTACAAAATCATAGGTTGATGGGAAAAATCACAAGCTGTAAAAAAAAAAACAAAAACAAAAAACAACAGAATAAAAGCCAGGGGGCTTTGTCTCCATTACTCTTTAGAGCATGCTATAAGCAGCTCTGGTTAAAAGGATTTAAAAAAAAAAAAAAAAAAAAAAAAAGCATGGGATAATAGACACTTGAGACTACCTGCAGGCTACCACTGCTACACTTGCTCTTGCCAGAGAAATCCAGCCCTTTCTTGAACTTAAAAGGAGTAAGGAGGAACTGAAACGGTATGGAATGCATTTGACCACACCAGACAGTTTCAGGAGAATATACAGATATAGAGTTCATATAATACTCAATATAATGGTCACCTACTATGAAGAATGATTGAGATTCTAATAATAATTACTTCCTTCCTGCACACCACTTGTGTAATTGGCTCAAAACAGGATGCAAATTGGAACATGATCTTTGTCTTTTTAATTCACACTATAATGTTAGTTGTGCAATAGTTTAGGTAGACAAGCCTTTAGGCTAAGTGTGAAAAACGAATGCCTTCTATCTTAAAGGAGGAACCACGTGCATATTGTCTGTATACTTTGGACCTGTTCTATGGTAGATTTATTATATCCCACACTGATAAAAGGAGAATTTTACCAAATAGAATAAGAAATTTTTAACAGCTAATAACTGATGATTCCTGCTTTGTTTTTCTTTTTTAACCCTTTTTAGATTCTTCCTCTAGTACAAGAGCGGGGTATTTTTTTTGTCTTTACTACAACTGTAATTTTACTATGGGAATAGTAGCTAGTTTCTCATTAACTGACAAAAGGAAGAGGCACAATTAGGGAGAATAATAAATTAATTGTTATTCCCCCCAACTGCCTTCATTCAGAGCATGATAAAACAAAGAAACACTCCATTATCAGAACAACTGATAAATTTACAAGATGCGAAACAAGGAAGAAAAATGGTCTTATGCCATAATTACCAATTAGCTACTTAGAGAGACAATCCCAATGCTCAAAACAAAACCAAAACCAAACCTAACAGAGAGGTGAAAACAGAGAAGGACATATTAAGATGCCATACAGCTCTGTCAGGTAATATGACCAGATGGTGGATGGGCAAAGGCCCTAGCAGAACCTTCAGCTCTAGGACATTATCTGGGGGTAGTCTCCAAACAACGTATGCTCAGAAGATAGTTGCTTAAAAATCTGGAAGTTTATCTCCAAATATTCTTATGTGCACGTGGTTATAAAAAAAACAAAAAACAAAAAACAAAAAACATTCACCTCACCCAGAAAGCAAGAGAGCCATCTTTCTCATCTACATGTTCCTAACAACATATGGCATGAAAAGGTGGTAGGGAAATAGTTTTATTCTTTTACTTCTGCAGTCTGAGTTCTAAATGATGCAACACATTTTAGAAATTTTAAATCTCTTGTTCAACAGATCCTGTGATCTTTTTTTGGTGGGAAAGATATTTCTGTTTTATAATCACTTTACATTTCCAATGCAAACTGTCAGGTGGCAGAAGAAATACTACATCATTCAGAGAACCTAGTAAGTCTAGCAAACATGACAAATGATAGTGATGAGCAAATTATGCAGACTTCTCCTCTAACTCCTGCTGCTTTAAGACCTATGAACTCATGAAAGCTGGTCTCTCCGTCTATGATCAGAATTTGGTTCACTCTGCTAAGATTAAAGCAAAATGTACATTAGAACAGTTTTTAATGTGATCAAATAATACTTAGCTCACTAATCTGCATACATAACCAAAACATTTTAAAACACTGAAATGACTTGTGAGATGGAAAGAGCAAGTTACTGCTGTCCACGTGGCTACTATCATTTAATTTCATTCAAAAACTGAAATTTAATTTCAGTTTTTATATGCAAAAATGTTTTGAAAAGTAGATGTAACACTACAACACTGGCCATTTTAAAAGAAAAGCAGACAAAGATAGGAATGGAGGCAAATACTACTATTAAATACTTTTGAAGTCCTCTCATATAATTGTCATGGTTGCTGTTGGACTTCAATGACTTCTGTTTTTAAAGCACTTAGGGAGGCTTTGAAAAGTAAAGGGCTACTGGAACAACGTTTCTGGGGAAGAAAAGATAAATTTCAGAGAAATGATACTGTGGATCTTACTATTGTCCTAATAATACTTAATACAGAACTTTAGTACTCAGTCAGAACAAGGCCAAGAAGTGTCTTCTGTCTCCTGAGCAGTTCAGTTTTGAGACTTTGATTTAATTATTATTTTCCCCATTACTTTTCCGAAATTAGGTCATATTGAAAATTTAATTTGTTTTTATCTCTATCACTTCTTTCATCCATGTTCCATATTATCATTTCATGGTAATTTACTGACCAAATTTTTTTCTTTTTCTGTTTTGTTTTCATGACCTTTTATCCTTTCCTTACTATTTTAAAGTAACGTTAGTGTTACTCACTTTTCTGCATGCACTTTTATTGAGAAATTAGTAAGATAAACTAGAAAAAAAGAGATAAGTATGTTACACTATCTGGGCATGATAAAACTCCTATAGCACAAAAATTCACAGCTGTCCAATCCATCTCCTCATCATACTGTCATACATATGGTGCACAACACTGACCTCAGATCTTTTTCACTCAGATTGCATCTGGTTCTTAATTAGCTTGATTTATAAAATGAAACATAATTGACGCCTTGTCAACATTATGTTGCTAGCAGCACAACTAATAAATTATGAATAAATAAAGTAAAAGTCTCTTTGGCCATGTAAGCATAATAGCATACTGCATATATATAGTATTTTCCTGTATTTCATCCCTCACATTTTGTGTTGTTTTGGGTTGGGTCATGTTTACATAAATTTCCTGAAATAACTATGTAATCGTGATTGATTCACATGATAAATAAAAACAAGGCTTTCCCTACAAGGATACGATGCTGTGGAAATGAGTCTTCTTTTCCAGTCTGCATATACAACTCTTCTGCAGTTGTCTGTAAGATTATACTTGTGAGGGTTGGAAAGAAGTCATCATAACAGAGAGAGATAGATTAAAACAAGACTGAAAGGTTAAATAGCATTTGGAACAGAAATGCTCCAGGAGAAACATTTTCCCAGCTACAAAGCTGTAAAAAGTACAGATGTGGTGGGGAACACAGCAGAGCTGAAGAAGAGCCAAAAGATGCCTAAAAGAGGACGATCGGCTTACCAGATGGCCCCCTCCTTGCTGGTTCATTCATCAGGTTGGCCTGTCCAGTTGAATGAAGACTTGATGGATCACATCGGGCTTAGGACGGAGAAGAGAGAGATTCTGTCTGTCTGGAGCCCTGCATCCTGAATACAGGAGAGGAGTGAATAAGGTTTCAGATGGACAGAATAGACAGAATGGTCGAAGCGTGGAAGAAGTTGGTAGCTGAGTTACACTTTGAAGAGTTGATTCTATTTTTCTGACATTCAGTTTCAGCTAGAGCAGCTATGTGCACCAAGAAGAATTCATCTCTTCAGCCTACAGAAGCAGTGGAAAGCACATAATAATTTTAAGAAGGAGTAAATCATCCAGATAGGGCTAAAAAGTATGTTTGCAGGGGTATTGCACTTAGTCTTCACCTGTTCTGTGGCTCTAATTAGAAGGGAGTCCAGAAAAAGAAGTGGTCTACATGCAAGAAGAAAGATGGGAAAGACAGCAGAATCAGATGTCAGTGAAAGAAGTGGCATACAAAGGACAGAGGGAGGAAAAATGCTGGTCTCCCATCTACATTAATGAAATCTTCACTTCAGAGAATAACATAACATCCTTCTATGCCAGAGAACTTGTTTCAAATAGCATTCAGTTGTTATTCAACATCAAGGAATAACAGAACAGGGAACAACAGAAAACGGCCAACAGCAGAAAGCTACCAGACATGAAAGATATATATAGAGAGAATATTTTCACTGGTGGTCTCAGAGCAGATGGGAATAACACTATTGTACCATGGAAAAGCTTACTAGGACTGCAAGTTGGTACAGTAGAAGAGCTGAATATATTGCTTCAACTGCAATAGGAAATCATACAATGGAAATTGGAAATGGATTCAATGCCTAGCAAGACAGAACTTTTGAGTGTTACTGGAATGTATTGAGGTCCCTTGGTAATACTATAATTAACTTGAAATTCTACCAGTCTTCTAGATTTTGAGACTATTCTAAAGATTTATAGCACTGATAACCACCTGATGTTGCTTATCACTTTATCATTAGCAGAGAGGGCTTGTCTTTCTGAGTCCTTAGACACAGGCTATTACTTCACAGGATGACATTATAGCTTAGAATTCTGTCAGATATGTAAATAAGAACACTGATTACTTTTCCTACAAAGGATGGTCTAACATAGCTTCTGATCCAAAGCAGTTTCAATCAGGGCAATTGTCTAAGGACTAAGGATGAAGGAACCTGATTATAATAAATAAGGAACTGCATTTCCTCTGCCCCTTATAAAAATGAATGATTTCAGGGTCTCACAGATATCACCTAAGGCACATACACTTGCTCCAGGAAAAGCATTTGCACTGGCTGAATACCACATTTTGCATATTAATGACTGGAAGCTAGAATCTGCCTTTTCCTTTTCCAGGCCTATATCCCTGCCTGCCTGCTCCAATAGTGACAGAGGTAAGGTGGCATAACATTCTCTTATCGCCACACAGCCGGATCCTAATTCTTCCTTGTTTTCCAGCACAAAGACTGAGATACACTTCAGACATTATTCTTAGAAAGGGGCTTGGACCCAGCTGTGTAGTCTAACTTGTGCATCAGAAATAGAATGCAGTAGTTCAGGCCTATAAATCACATACTGTTTTTCAAGTAAGAAAAGCAATTATATGTCTGAAATATAATTAGGAGGTTTCTGAAATAGAATTTCACATGAGAGTAGTCTGAATATGCAGAACTAAAATGTTTCATGAGGCTAAGTCCTTAACTACCAAACAATTTGTTTTGATAAAACTGAGACCTTTGTACTCAGCCTGGGCAAAACATCTTATTTAAGCTTTCTTGTTTTAACTTCTGTAAATCATAATTTACAATAAAAAGTATAAAAAAGAGCTTATTGAAAAAAGTCTTTCAGCCATGCCAAATGAAATCTTTCAATAATTTTTTATTAACCATTTCATTATTAACTATATCATTTCATAAAAATAACAATATCAGGTAGTTCTATTATCCCCTTTCTATAAAAAATGTTGATATTTGCTCTTTAAACTGCTCCAGTTTTAATTCCATGCTGAGAAAAAGACTGATAGTGTATACACACACACATACACACACACACATATACATATGTATGTTTTTTTCACACTTTGAATGCTCCTGGAGACACATGACGTGTGTCTGTGGCTGACAGACTCTGGCACAGAAGTGCCAGATTATAGGTTAATTTGTCTTTGTTATTTTTTAATACATAGGCATAATTTATTTTTAACTCCGCTACTTGCACATTGAATGCGCCTAGCTATGTAAGTACTCCCTGTGATTTCAGGTGACAAAACTATGCCTATTAAGAGATTTTCTGATCAATAGCATTTCCCAGATTACGCATCATATTCTTTTACTATTTTAGATGTGGTTTCCTAAATGCTACTCCATGCCACTAATATTGCAGACATGGTAGAAAAATATTTGCTTATAGGATGTAGAACACATCTCTGATCATATCTCTTAATCTTAATTTTTAAGAAAAACACTAACAAGGATGTGATTTCATACATTTTATAACTGTACTTAGAAAAAACATGCAAATGTCTAATTACCTATGTATAAAAAAAAGAGGATGATCGTTAAACATATTAGAAGTGTATAAGCATGTGCTTCCCTGCAGAACTGCTATTGTGAAAGTCCCTCTGGTGTGGATGGCAGCTGGGCCACAAAGTTTCCTGAGGCTCTTGTAAAACTGCATGAAGCTGCAAAAGAGGAAGAGGATTTACAGCTTATATCCAAGGGACCATGTGGGTGCTGTTATTCTGAATGTTTATTGTACTTTCATCAAGAAATGATGGGTTTAATGATGTCCTTGCTAAGGCAATTTGTACCTGAGGCCAGTGGGTTAACTTTGAAACTGCACAAAGTAGAAGGAGAGCATTGAAATAACAGTACCACCTCTTAACTCTCCAAGATATATATTTGGAAAGAAAAGTCAATCAAAAACACAGAGGAGCTTTAGCTGGCAGCTGAGACAATGCCAGAGACTTATGGAGAAATGCAGAATGAAACTAATTCAGGGGAAGAAACTCATTTTAGCACGAGAGCTACTATTGTGGGAACAAAAAAGACATCTTCCAGGTAGGCATTTGACAGATGCTGCTAAAAAGTATTTTCAGGGAAAAAATGTGAACAAATCTAGGTTTTATTGTATTAGAAACCACTGACTGATACAGAAGTACTTTCTTTAATTAAGCAGTTCTGGTCATTTGCTTTTAGTTTTCTTATTTGGGACATCAAAATTAGATGTTGCAGGTATTCTCTTCTCCAGCTATTTCTGAATAGTTTAGAAACCTTGGTTTATAAATGGTAAGGAGGTGATGGAAAACAACAAATTTTAAATAAGATGTGCAACAGTATACAAAGGCATGGAATCCAGTTAGTGATTGGAGTGATTATAATACCAGGCTATTTCCTTTTAAACATATGGCACATTGCCTACTACTTTCAAAGCAGTACAATGAGGACATAAGTGACAGATTAAACTTGCTAGATGCAAAGAACAAAGAAAATGAACATTTAAACATGAACATTCTTGGAACTATTATAGGCATTCATAGGCATAATAGACTATGCATGACTGAAAATAAATACTAAGTTTGTTATAGAGAACCAACAGAAGTTCATCATTGAAGTATATATAATGCTTCAATTTAAAAAGAAATAAAATCCCTATTAACTATGCCAAATTCACTTTGGCTCAAATTAAGAGCTCAAATCACCAGATAGACATAGAACATCATGGGGAAAGGGAGAGGCTGCTTTCTTATGAGGCTATAGGACTTCCGGAGGAATAGGAATGTATACCATTATGATGGTCCTTCTAACCCTAACAGTAAGGTCTGCCCATGCTCCAAATAACCCTTTGACTGCTGCTACTATATGAGCCCTAGTTAGAGGTATGGAATATCACTTCTTGTCAGAAGAACAGTTGCATCCAAAGGCACTACAGAACATTTGATTCAGTGTTTAGCACATTTGGAAACATTATTTTGCATGACAAAAATGGAAACACAATGGAAAAATCTTTTGGGAAAAATGTGAAGTCTCATTACTTTATGGCAAACCTGTATTTGCTAGTTTTTGAAAGTAAAAATTGCATTTGCAGCATCGGAATGTTTACATCTGTGAAAACTGCTTTTTATCACAAAATTCTGTTCTCTGTTGATCATCCTAAGGAAACCATAAGAATGGTGGGACTTCAGTGTTGAACATGTGTAATGCTGTGAGTGTATTGCTTGGAATGAAGGAGACAATCCATTTACTAGCATTAGATTTCAGATAATGTTTTGTGAAGACCACTCACCTGAGAAAAAACTATAAACAAATGATAATTCCGTTTCCAGAGATCTCATTTCAATTTACTGATGCCATGAAGGTACAAAATCCTTACCAGTCCTCTAAATTCCTGTCAGCTTTCTGTTATGCTGTAGATCCTACAGACTTTTTGAAGGGTTAACCTCATTCAGCTAAGGATTCTAAACCATTCAAAACAGGATTCAAAAGAGAGTGTATCAAATTCTGTCTAAATATAAGACATTTTCATCTGAGTGCTTCGATTCTTTTTGGTTTGAAGTTTGTCAGAAACACTACACAAAGCATTTATTTTAATTTTTCCCATTCCTGCTTCTATCCAGAAACTCAGCACAATGACAGGTGAAAAATGATCAGCCGAACAGTCTATATGAGTTTATGTAATCAAGGATTTGATCTGTCATGGACTCACAGATTTAGTCACCTGGAGTGATACAGAAAACATTATACGCTTTCTGCTGTTGCATGAACTTATTATACCTTTGCTATGCAATTTTATTATTTCTCTTGTGAAGAGATAAAAGTTTATGCATCAGGCCAGCTAAATGACCAGCTTTCCTTGCATTACAGTTCAAGATAGTAGGATTGTTTTACACAAAGCCTAAGAAAAACTATTCAGTAGCAGACATTTGATCTGGGAAAAGAACAGAAAGAACAGATCAGAAGGTATGAGAAATAAAGATTGCTGAGAGATGATCTAGAGACATTTGGTGAGATGTATGATGACATTTAAGATTACATTTTTAGTCGAGCCATCAGAAAGGCAGTAGAGCCTCTATGGGTTATTTTAGGACATCCTGTCTGCAGAAGGGATTGTAAATATGCAAATTTATCAGACCAACAGATAAAACCCTTGTTAGAGTGCCTGTAAATCATTTCAAGGAACAGATTCTGCTATGGATCAGAGGACAATTTCTGTAAAACCCAGTATAACCTTAGGAGAAGTGGTTTTTTTGGTCTCTAATGAATTTGTGTCAGTCAACTGAAAATATCTGTCAATAACAAGTACCCTATCAGAAGATTTGTAGATCTGTTTGGGCAGAACAGTTAATTGCTGAAGTATAATTTGAAATTGCCATAGGGCAATCTGGAAAGTTAAAAAAAAAAGCATTAGCCCATAGGCAACAAACTCAAATACATGCTAATGCTTATGTTCCATATGGCAGGAGAAGGTACATGCGTCATATGTATCCTTTAGTATGAGGGACAGAAACAGAACTTCACAGCTTTCTTCCCACAGCAGATGCCAAATTGCATTGTTTGAATGCTAGTGCCAACAGATGAGATCAAATAATGTCATTACTTCCTGAAGTACAAAAGTAATTGCCAAATGCCACAATGCTACCTAAAGCACAAAAGAAGAACCCAAAACAATAAGATAATTTCAGAAAAGCTCTAGAAAAAGGGTTGTTTTGTTTTCCTCTGCACTTGATAGAATTTTGGAGAAAGTCAACAGTTGAAAAATCATTAAATAAAGAAAAAAACTCCACTAATTTTATCAAATAAAAGATTGGATTTCTATATTAGGTTTCCTGAGATAATGGAATCCATTGTTAAGACCTGTAAGATGGTATCATTTCTTCAGCAGCCATCATAGCGGTCTTTCCTGCCTTCAGGAATTTGTTGCCAAACAAATATTTAGTTGTTTTAGGGGCAGGGCCAAGGATATGGGAGGAAGGTGAGGCTGCAGTCAAGTCAGGAAGCTGTCGAGGAGTTTGCCCACCAGTACGAGGAAATGGTTCCTTTCCAAGCTTAAGTGGGTTGTGCCTCAGAACTGATCTGAGCCGCAGAAACACATTTCTCCAGAAATGAGAGCAGAGCTTATTATAGGCATTTTCTGCTGCTTTTAATAAACCATACCAAACTGACTTTAGGTCAAGCCAGACATTCATTAGTACTTTGACTATGAGTTTGACTTCTGAGTTTTGTTTTTTTAGGAACACTGAAGTTCAGCAAGAATAATCACTCATGCTTATCTTGCAGATATATGAAAGACAAAGTCATGGTCAAGTTTAGTGTTTAAGTGGTGTAACTGAATAAAGATTTATGGTGTTACTATGACATAAAACCTCACCTCAACCAAATTATACCCTTATTTTGGCTTTGACAGGAATATTTGCTTCACATGGAAGATCGTGTTGGAGTCCATGTAGCACATGGACGAAATTTTTTGGTTAGCAATTTTGATTAAAAAAAAAAAAAGATGGTATGTATAGTTGGAATTTTATTTTTTGATACTGAAAGCTTAAATCTGAAGAGTCCATTCAAGTGGATTTTTACTTCCAAAGGGATTTTGGCTGGTTGCTTTAAAAGGATTTACACATTTAACGGATTCCATGCATTAAAATTTATGTGTAAAACTGAGTTGTAACAAAATTGGACTTATTTTTCCAAAAAATGTTATACAGGAGGGTTCATTACTCCCACTCAGTTCAGGAGGTATTTTGCCATTGGCTGTAACTGGGAGTAAGAGTGGGTCTTAAATAGGTAACAGACTGGAGAGACAAGGCTAATTAGTGATATGAACTAAGTATTTAAACACAAATAGAAATGTTAAGACCTTTGTTTACTTTGTCATGCTGTTCTAAGCAAACCATCTCACATTTAGGATGCTTAACTCAATTTGTGTTACAGCTCTGCTGGTTATGAAACAGAGCTTGTTTTTTTTTTTTAATGTTCCACTGTAAGTGCAGAAAACATGTAATGACTCATTTCCTACATGAAAGTACAGATATAGGCAGATATATACTTACAGTGACTGCTATAAAAGAAAACATATCTAACTGAAGAGGAAAACCATGATATATTCAAACAGGTTTAAGAATTTAGCTTTTTATAATATCATTTAACAATCATTCTTGACTGGAACAGTTAGAATAATAAAAAGTAAAAACAGCATTTTCTGTTTATTTTTTGACAATTCATACATCACTTTTACACTCATGCACACACACCTCACACATAAATATCTTCCTATTATTAATAGACTAACTAGTGATTTCCTTTATTATCATTTCAAATATAGGAAATAAGAAAATGAACTTTGCTAAAATTCCTGATAGGGTGCTCCTATATTAAAAGAACAAAAAACAAAAAAACTTTGCTGAATGTACAAGTAAGTACAAATATATAAGGCACAATTTATAGCATTTTTGTGATTATTCCCAGCTCTTTCTCACATGACCTTCAAGTATATGCGTGCCAAGAAAAAGGATCAGTCTAAATTTATAGCTCAACAATAGTAACATGAGTCTTTTTTTCTCATCATGAATGAAATTCTGCTTCTATAATATTACCAAATGATACTATGCCTTTCCAGAATTGCTCTTAAGTGTAATGGTACAAAGTGCCTTTCCAGGCTTTGCTGACCTAGCAGATTTCTCTTTCTAGTAAAAATGCTTAACTGAAATACGTTGGGACCTTTATACACACAACAAACAGGCTTAAAATGTGTTTCCAGTTGGGGATTTAGTAGATATTTAATTTGATGCCCCCATCAATATCCAGCCAATGTTGGATCAACAATTCAGATTTTCATTTGATAGAATTTCAGATTTTCATTTTATAGTGTATCTCTTTGGAATTTCAAAATTAATAGAAATATAACAGGCATTAAATCCATTGATGCAAGTTTTATATAAGCCAGTGAACTGTCTTCTAGATCTAAATTCAGTATTCATTTTACTTTATTCTTGTCTACTGTAAAGATATTGAAATTAGCTTAACAGATGTAGTTAGGGTACCATTAAACAAACTACATTGTAATGTTCGAGCAACAAACTGGTAAAGTAACTGGAAGTCAACAAGGCAGTACAAAACAAAGCTATTCAGCTACACACAACATACATTTTATATTTACCTTCATTTTTCTTGATGGTGAAATTTGGATTGTTGACCATTTCAGGAAGAAGACTATATAGGAAATAATGCCCGTTTTTAGGATCATCTTTGTCAATGGCACTGACAATCTGAATTACCTACAACAGAGAAAGCTCTTGTTAAATACAAACATTCCTGGCATAGAGTATTGAAAACAACATTCCATTCTATAGCACAAATTCTCACTTTTCCATGTGTCAGATTAAAGATGCTAATTTACAATCTTGCAAGGCCTTTACAGACCATAGATTGAAAGTTCTGGGAACAGGAACTGGATCTGTCCCATTTAACCTTCCTCCAGAACAAAGAGGCAGAGTATATTTTACCTACCTAAATCAGCAGCAGTTTTTCACTGGCTGCCCTAAGGTACCCATCTTAGAGCATCTGGCAAAAAACTGCTGCTGATTTAAGCAAGCAAAATAATCTCATTCAGCAGTAAAGAAGGGGGAAAAGCATGTTTTAGAAAAACTCATGATGCCTACAGTAGTCTTTGATTCCTACAGCCACTGGACCAAAATATATAATTTATCTTTAATCCTTTCTCCTTTCCTCTACCACCTTTTTTTCCTTAGTTGAATAAATATATTTAAAAAAATTAACTTCTGGTGTGAAATTTTATATGCATAATAATCTAACCTTAATTTAATAAAACCTTAGTCATTCCTGTCCTGGGAACATAGGATTATTTTAACATATCATCATTAACCAATGTTGCTTGTTTCCCAGAATAATGCAAGCTACTAAGGTTAGAAGGGGAAAGACTGTTTGGATAGCCAGATTGGGATTATCTGAATAACTTTGTATGAAGCACCTCATATGATTTGTATGATCATCTATAGTATCTGCAGAGTATTTCATTTATGTCAAACAGATGTTTATAAATATCTGATGGGAGAGTGTAAAGAAGATGGAGCCAGACTTGCCTCAGTGGTGCCCAGTGAGAGGACAAAAGGCAATGGGCACAGACTGAAACACAGGAAATTCCGCTTGCACATAAGAAAACACTTTTTCATTGCGAGGGTGGTTGAACAGTGGAACACATTGCCCAGAGAGGTCATGGAGTCTCCATCCTTGGAGTTATTCAAAACCCGACTTGACATGGTCCTGGGCAACCTACTCTAGCTGACCCTGCTTGAGCAGGGGTGTTGGACTGGATGGTCTCCAGAGGTCCCTTCCAACCCCAACTACTCTGTGATTACTCAGAATGATACTGCAGTTGATCATCTTAAAATCACACAGAGCTGCAAAGGGGTATGAAAGGATGAGATATCATTTTAAAATAAGCAGGAAAGATTTATTGCACTTGATTCCAAGCATTTTCCAGAGAAGTGGAAACTAAGACAATTGTGGATCCAGATCCAGCACTCAGAGCCGAATTTCAGCAGTAGTTAGCTCATACTAGATAAGGTTTATTAGGCTTTTAATGAGAATTATTGAACTTTCCTGTGTCCAATGAAGTCAATAACATTTTTGTCTTATATATTTATTTTTGTAATCCCTAAAGCAACTGACCAATAATTTCTCGGACAATTAAATTCCAATTAGAAATCATTATAAATTTCATTTTTAAAGAGTAGAATAAAAAAAGGAAACAGTGCCTGATCCTGTCTAGATTCATTGAGCATTACTTTAAATTTTCAGTGCTTCCCTAACACAATGCTAATAACTAATATTTTACACTGGTTGTACTACAAGGGAGGACAGACTATCAATATATAAATGTTACATATATGTTAATATTCTTTATCACGTTCTTTCTTCTATGTTCTTGAAGAGTCAAAGAAAGAATAAAATCTTACTAGATAACCACATGGAACAGCATCAAAATATAAATATTTGAAATTTTATATCTAGAAAGATGTTTGAACAGGTTTTGATATAGGCATAAGTAATTTGTAAGAAGTCCTAGGAAGGAATGTGAGACAATTAATTCCTTGCCTAATGTATTTATATATTCTGGATAGGCCAGATTTACTACCAAAAATCTACTGGAAAAAGTTTTAGATAGTTTAAGTATTACATAAATTAGATCAATTTTTGGATTATTGCATCTGTCAAAGTGGAAATCTTGATTGCCATTATTTCAAGCCAAGAGATGGTGAAAAAAAGCCTAACATAGCTTTTGCTTAAAGAATTAGATCTCCAATTTAATAGCTTCATAACGGAACCCAGAAAGCTAACCATCGTGAAAAAATGTACACAGTTGAAAACTGTATAACCGGTGTTGTCTGTTCCATTGCAAAGACAGACCCACTTACGGACGTGGAACATTCCAAGCTTTCTCTTTGCAGAGGCAGAAGGTACTGACCTATCCATTTGCATCTGGCCTAGCGCTGGACTAGATTTTATTAATTCTGGATCTTAGGTAAGTGCAATTTAGAATGGAATTACAAACAAGTATTTTTAGGCACACATATTTTATGATTGTTCCCTTTCTCTAACACTGTTAGAATGCAGAAAGTAGAAGCAATAGGGAAAAAGGATATTGGGCACAGTGAAGTCTGCAAGGTCAATTGCACATAATAGATGCAGTTTATCAGATGGTTATGCAATTTCATCCGTACTGGCTATATACCTGCTAATTCTTTCCAGCATTACGTAGGACAGTGGATTCTAAAAACTTGCTTCACTCTCTCCAGGTTTTCAATTAATATACCTGAAAGCCAGTAGCCAAGAGCATAAGTGCTATGGGTTTTCAGCTCACAGAAATGATATGAAATAAGCTTAGGAGACTATCTAGATTGGAAATTTTCAAGAAATAGAAACTGGGCATATTTTAAGTCTTTTTTTTTGTTGTTCAGGAACTACAGATATGTAGTCTTAATGTCCTATAGAAGTCTTTCCTATGTTACAGTCCTTTCCATCCATTCTCCTAGCTGTTTACTAAATCATTCCTTAAAAATGCACAGAAAATTATACGCAAAAGACAGGCTTAGTGAAATACTACAGTCATTGTGTTACATACACACATCAAGGAATTAAGAGTTAGTGTTTCCATAGCAACTGCACCCTATTTCTTTGTGTGTTTGCATTAAAATAGGCTTTTTAAAAAAAGAAAATAACCACAAAGTGCTGTATCTTTCACTCCATAGGGGTGAGAAAAGTCCAATAATTTTCATTACTGCACTTTTATTACTATGCAAATGAGCATGCCATATTGCTCACTGTTAAGTGAACATGTAGTGGAAGACTCTATTAAAGTAATTCTCTAACTCTTAGTTTGTGGTTCATAACATGCTAGAGAAACTCCCAGGGATGACTTACCTTCCCTATCACAAGAGCTTACAACAGTAAATCAGCATGTTTTGCTCAACAGGAAGCTCTGGTTTTAACTTAATAGTTAAACGATCCCAGAGGACAATTCAGCATTATATTCTGCAGGTTTGTATTGCATTTCTAGAAAGTCATGTGTGCCCAAAATTGTATTTATAAAAGATTACCAGTATAACCATAAATAATAATGTAGAAGGACAAATAGCAAAACAAAGTTCCTATGACATATCATAACTATCTTTGTGTGATTTTAATATACAGTACTGTTTAAAAGTCTTTTCCTAACACAACTTATTAGCCTGACTTAGAATGGCTCCTTATAATTAGCAAACTGTTTCCTACTTTTATTAAAACAGTTCTTCCACCTTTGAAAAAACTTTTGCAGCTCTGCTGGTGTTCACATCTATTTTTAAATTACTTTGCGGACTCATAATGCTATGAGCAGTGGACTCATCACTGTACAATTTTTACTTTGCTTTTTCAGCTAGAGCCAGCTCTTTATTGCCAGAACCTGCACTTTGCCATTTGCATGAGTTTCCACTCTTCAGAATGACAAAGATCTATCTGGAGATTTGATCCTTCAGAAAGAGCCAATCTACTCCATTAGGAGAACTAAAAAAGATAGAGACAAATTGCGAGGGATTCATGGAACACCGTATTCAGTTCTATATTGCTGTAGTTTAAACATGGGCTTGAGCACTGGTACATGATCATGTACACTATTCAGCTATTTGAAAATGGTTTTATTTTGGCCTGAGCAAACAGCACTCCCCCAGAAATGCCTGGGTATGGGTTGGGGAACAGCAGGCGAGGAACTTCCCTTCCTCAGCAATACAGACATTCTGTTCTAGGAGTAGGGGAAGAGAATTTAGCTGGTCTGGAGAACAACTGTACAGCTATAAAGAGAGAAACCATGAATGTTCTGGCTTTAGTAACAAACTGGCAAGATAAGGAATAATACAGAAAGGCACAGGCTGGTTTATGTTTCATTTAGAAGAACTATAATAGTACAATCAACTCTATTTTCTTCCTAAAACTGACAAACATTTCTGGCAACTTTCTGTTGTGTGTAAAAATGTGCAAGGAGTACCTAAATATATGCATGCACATACACATTTCCTCCTTCCCTCCCTTTCCTCTCCTACTGGCTCTAAGGTTAGTACTCTACTGTTAGAGGTAGGTTAAAGCAAAGAAAATACATCTGGCAATGTTATACATCAACAGTTTTTAATACATTCTGTCACATCACCAGCAGCTGCACTTGCCACTCGCAATTATATCAGAACCCAAAATAGAACACTAGGAAAACTGAACTGTAATAGATGGTTCAGTCAATATATTTAGGGACTGCAAATAAGGTTTTGTAAAAGGTTCAGATGTAATCATTTCCCTTATGCTGATTCAAATTTAATTTAAAGTTATATTTAAGTTGAACTGCAAATGTAAATATAGTGGAGTATCATAAAACAATCGCACCTTTTCTGCATATGTAATATTCATGTTTAAACTTTGGAGAACTAGCCAATTAGGGTTTTGCTACTATGTAAAATGGTAGTGTCTTTCTCATATTAGCTATTTCATAGCTGACACATATTTCAACCATTTTTTGAATTCTACATCTTGACTAATATGATTACTTCCAAAATTTGAATATAGAATAATGAGCATAACAAAACAATCAGGTAGTATACATACTAAGATATTTACAGGAGCAGATAATTTCTGAATGACAGTTTTATTCTGATCTTGGTGGTTGCTCTGGACTGGTGGATACTTATTATCCCAATAAAATTATTTGTCTAAAACACAGAATAAATTGCAGGATCAATGCCACCCCTAGCCATGATGGCAGCCAAACTATTTGTAAAGTTCATACAAGGATTCATGCTCATGAGTGACATCTGCCAACAGATCAAGAGTATAAGAGGTGATAGTAACATGAAGAATAGCATACAGTTTAACAAAAGATTTCCATAAGTGCTTAAATAAAAGCCTTTTCTAGCAGCTGACTATCAACGATCTCATTTATTGTTTCATTCCAAAGCGAAAATGGTATGAATGCTTTTCACTATTTCTCAACCACCTGAATTTTGATAAGAATACTGAGATAGATACATTCTGAAAACAGATGCAACATATCTTTCTCATTTCAGGGAAGCTTACTGAGCCCTGGATAAAGGTGTACTCATTCAAATATAATATTTCCTACAGAACAACTACTCAGCACCTGAAATCCACCCTGAGATAAACAGAAATCCACTTGGAGCTAAAAAGAACTTAAATACCAACAGTAACATAACTCTGCTGGGAAAAGTCTGCCCATAAGGGCACATTTCAATAATCTTCTCTTCAGTGGTTAGAGAGAATTCTCATTTCTTAAGTGACGCATTTTTTGACACCTTTTTAATAAACAAAAAGGGTGCCAGAAAGTCAAATCATAAATCTTCTCTAACAATCTGATCTTGGCAGAGATAGGTTGTCATATGCAACTACATAGGTTGTCATTTAGTACTACTAAAAGAAAATAATTTCTGACTCTATTGTCAGGTAACCTACTTTGGCAAATAGTGAATTTAATGCCGAACACCCACATGAGACACAGGAAAAGCTGGATTATCAAGTCTAGTGTCAAGCTGTCAGCTGCTCTTTATTTAAATAAAATGTCACAATCTAGAAATAAATCAGAAAGTTGAAAAACACTGAACTGTTGTAACATAAAATATTTCTTCAGCTGGACAAAATATAAATCTCAGTTATACTGCATTACTTTCTAGAAGTCTGTAAATGTTGTTGAATCTTTATCTTATAATTTATACAGCATATGAGGTATTCTTCCCTAATTCTGTACATTTGTCCTTCATTATACTTACCTTTTAAAAGGTTGATTTGTTTCTTTTCTTTGAAAAAGGCTATACAAGTTACATTTTGCTTCTGAAATATAGCTCTATTTATTTGACCTTATAAAGCCATGCATAAGTTCCTTTTCCAACCTTCTTATTTCATCAAATAAAGACAGAAAAAACCTGTCAAGTCACTTTTTCTCTGAGATATAATGAAAAATTGGAACCTAAATTCTCCAACACTCCATCTCTCTTTAGACACTTTCAACCTCAATTATGTCTTTCAGTTTCGCTTTCTTGGTTCTTCTCAATTATCATAGAAAAGTGAGTAAGAACTAGATAGTTATATATTATAACTGAGACATGGGTAGGGGGAAATGAGTTTATTGTTTTAAATGTTTCTCCTAAATTATGCCTTGGGCCAGTTGCAATATAGCCCAATGTCTGGACTGAGATTCAGGTTGGATTACAGTTTCTTTTATCAATGTACATGAGCTAAAGTACTATGTAGTACTAAACTATGTAGTACTAAAGAATTAAAGTACTAAGAATTAAAGTACTATGAAGTGATGAGCTCGATCAAAAAGAGTGGAAACAACTGGAGTTTACAGATATCCAGCATTTTTCAGGATCTGGTCCCAAGATACCTACCTTTGCTTTAAAATCTGTATTTTAAAAAAATACATATGTGTGTATAGAGAGAGACATACCAGAGAATATGATCATAGATTTACCTTAAATGAAAGATGTCTTAAAGTTGTTCATAGGCACATATTTTGGAAATAAAGGTAAGATAAGATGACAGGAATAAATTGCATCCCATTCCCACACACCAAATAACACAACATTGAAAACGTGGGAGATATTTACTTGTCCAGGCTTCCCGTTCTCACATAAAAAGGCTTCATGCTCTGATGCAAACTCAGGAGCGTTGTCATTTACATCAAGAACTTTGATAGCAACAGGCACCCGGGACACTTGGCTGTGGTTCCCTAAGAGAAAAAATCATAGCATAAAAGGTAAGCATATTTAATTTGGGATTGATACATACATGCTTAAATAGAAAACATATTCTTCCTATCCTCTGTCTTTGCTTAATTGGGTTGCCTTATCTGTAATGAATAGTAGAGTTGGAGCATGAGATAAAGAAGGATGGCCAGTATTTTATGGTTGAAAAGAATAAATAAATCCCTACTACAAATAGCATTTGTTGGAGATTAGCTCAATGAAGACCTTTCTTGGACTAAATTGGTAAGATTTTTCTTTGATGAAGTTTGTATTGTTTTATTGATAAAGTCCATTATACACGGAAAAGGGAAGGCAGTAAACAACATAGATTTATTTCTTTGTTTATCTTTGGCAGAGCACAGAGCATTTTACTCTATTAGCTGTTCTGACTGCACATCTATTATTTCTTCATTGCAAATACGATTAATGTTGAGACCTAAATTGTGATAAAGACAGTCTGTAGATTGACATAGGTAAAACTAGATATTACTTTGGATTATTAAAGCAGTCTAATTCTTTTTTATCTGAACAGAAAAATGTCCTCTGAAATTCTTAGTTCATTGAAATAAAGCCTCACCATTTATAATATAAAGCTATTTTGCATAAAGGAGTTTATCACTGTAGAGAGTAGAATAACCATGTTAAGCTGTAAGGAAAGAAAAGCTAAAGCAACATTTTACATTCTACTTTGAATAAATTTCATAGTCTGTTTCTAGTGTCTTTCCTTTATTCATCATATTTAATTTATTTAAAGAGACCATTCATAAATATTTTCGATTTTATGATTCTTTTTCCCAAACAGAAAATACATGAACTCTATTAAACGAGGGTGATCAGCTGATTGAACAGTTAAAAAAAAATGCTCTATAGCTCATGCGTACCTCTACCAGTAACCCAATGCTTGTTTCAAAATCCATCTATTAATGAATATTATTTTACAACCATATTATCTCATTTATGTCATGAACAATTTGAAGAATTGCACACTATGTGAACTGAGCTCAGGTGACTTGTAATTGAACTGCCTGCTTTTGCCTAAATTATTACTGCAGCCAAGAAAGCTGCTGCATTACGTCAGGGTATCAGCTTATGTATTATTGTTGTCACAACTTAACAGCTGTCCACAGCACTCAGCAGTCCATGAGGGCTTTGGTCTCTGGCAATACAGAACTGACTTAGGAGAAGGCAACCCTTAAAATTCTGGGGGGCCAGACAGAAGTTCCTATCACCAAGTATTCAGTGCACCTCTAACAGCAAATGTCAAAATGAGAGAGATAGGTCCTGCTCCACCAGTGCGCTGGAGGCCAGTGATGTGGCAGGCAGCAAATGGTGGCAGCCTACAATTGGTAAAGATGATTAAAGGAAGAATCACAGTTTACACTGTGTATTATATGTATTCCACAGAAGTTAAATGTGTTGTGACAACTGCACCTTTTTTTTTCTTGCATGTTAAAGATGACCGTAATTTTTAGGGCTCCACCTATAAATCTAAATTTGTATAAACTCAGTTGCTCTACTAACATTAATCTGAAATTGCATAAAAATACCCATTTCAAAAGAGTTAAAGCCATGCTATCACTAAAAGTACTAGTGCTATAAACAAAGTCTTTGTGGCAGCTGGATAGCTCAAAATACTCAAATTCTACTTGTATAGGATATGGAAGATTATAAGACATCAGATCCCAAATGCTTCCCACTTGAGGTAGTCAAAGGTTTAGTTTGGAAAGAAACGTGTTACAGAAGAAAAAGAAATCCCCACCAAAATATTGTAAGACCAGTATTTATGTCAATTCCACAACATAGCATATGAACCTACTTATTAACAGGTGAGGTGAACACTTACACCATGAATTAATAATGTATTTGAAATCAAATAAAAGTTGATATGCAAAGCATAAATACCAAACTTTTAAAACATATCTTTAATCTTAACTTGATAAAAATATAGACAATGAATGCTTCAGCTTATCAGAATTCTCAGCGCTAGTGTCACATTTAAACACTAAAGATTTACTTTTATCTAAATTAATGAAATGATGGCAGTTCAAATTTTAAAGACATTACAGAGGAATGTAATTAATTAGATAAGCTTCTAAAAGAAATTATTCATGTCCCTTGTGACTGCCCCCAAAATGTTTGTCTTTCACCAGAAATACAAACATTAAATTTAAAGATATTATAATTAGAAACTTGATGAGAATTCATTTAAAAAATTAATTTACTAAACACAAGAGAGACCCAACTGGTTTGGAAATCTCCAAACAAGGGGATATCCACTGCCTATTCGGGTTCTTGTGACTACAATGAAATATATTGTTGAGAAAGAAAGAGAAAGACGAAGAGGGAATTTTATCTACTGCTTCTATTGCCCACCACACTTAATATATTGCATTATTATTTTGTCACTGCAAACTTTCCAATGAATTTTCACTTATGCTAAGTGTTTTTCCCATACATAAAAATCACTGTAAGCATCCCTACTAAAACAAATTAATGAATTCTCACTAAGCAAATACAGATTCACTTGAGGATGAAGACACTGAAGATATAAAATAATTTCATCTTCCCATTTTGATACTTTTAATGTCTGCTAGCTACTCAAAGGTAAAACATGTACATGGAGCATGACCCTCTCAAATTTTAATCTGTCTCTGGTAGCAGTGCTGAATATCCTTGAACATTTTATTTCTCTGAACAAAGTAGAAAGCACTTGAAGTGGATCCACTCTGATATATGACTGCACAAAATGTTACTTTTGCATGGGCAACTGGAAATTTTAGTTTCATTCAGCTAAACCAGCTGTTGAAAGCATGTCCAGTTTCGGAACTGCCTGTTAGTCCCTGACTCCTGCCAACGTCACCCTCCTAGGAGATCTGCTCTCCCTGCTCACCTCTGCAGCTGGTTCTTCCCTCTCGAACTTGCACCTAGACGTCCCCAGTGATGAACTGGGAAGGGGAAGGCTAACTACTTGCCATCATATTGCTTGGCCTTCATACTGATCCGCATTCAGTGTTCAGAACTCTTCCTTGTTTGTATGAATGGAGAGTCAGCTCTTTCTAAAATAGTGACAAAACTGAATTTTAATTTCTCTCTCTCTTTTTTTTTTTTTTTTTCCCAATTAACCACACAGCCAATAGAATTAAGTTAGGCTGAATCTGCTTCTTGCATGTATCAGGTAGATAGTGACTGGTTGCTTAAGTTCCAGTCAATTATTTTAGGCAAAATCATAAAAGGGAGTGAAGTTCTGCAAGTATTACTGTTCTCTTGAAAATAATGTGATGGAGACCTATCTCTAAGGAACCATCTTAATCTGTGAAAACTTTATCACCTGTATTCATGGTGATTCACAGCTTAAAAGCACATAGCTTGAGTCTCGCAATGCAAGCACATCACTAGGACTGTCACTTAGGAAGCAATGGCTTGGTTTGAAAATTTAGCATATTGAGATGTAATATTAAAAAATACTGAAGAAGATTTCCACTAGTTGTAGGTAACCAAAACTCTTTCAGAGTACGGATACTTGTAAGGACGTCGTTTTCAGTTTGAATACATTCAGTTGGTCATCTGTGGACACCACTGCCACAGTCCAGCATGGAGCTTTAAGAACCAAACTTATAGGCAAACTATGCAAATAATTTCCTAAAAGTACAGCGCTTTTATGTCTCTGCTGAAGTCTCAATTACCGCCCACAGTTGTAAGACCCAGTACTTTTTGGCAGATGAGAACTATGCAAAAAAAGAAAGGAAAAACCTAGAGAGATACTAGGAAAGGATAACTCAATGGAAAAACAACTAGTGGAATGAATCAGCGATAAGTAAACCTGAAAATAATGGAAAGTTCAGCTGAGTTTAGAAATGCAGATTGAAAGGTTTACAAGATTTATAAGCACGTGGAAAGCTCTTATTTTCTGCTTTACTTCCCAGTTCTCAAGATGCTCTTTGTATTTTAAATGCTTGAGATACAGCCTTTGTTTGTCAGCCTCATCCTTGGGCAACATTGAAACTTGAAAAACACTGAAACTTGCTCAGGGTTAAAAAAGTTTGCGGAGTTTGATACAAAAGGTCCAGTCAGATAAGATAACCAAGAGCAAACAAAAAATTCCATGACTAAGTATCTCCAAATCTGACCTACATACCAGTGCTAGCTCTTACTGTGATCAACATATTCCTTCCTTCCTTCCTTCCTTCCGTGTATTTGAGACATATGTGTTTGTGCGTGCATGTTTATCATTAGAAATTTCTAATGCAAAGCACTAAGCAGTGTTAACACTATTACTGAATGCAGCAAGTAATACTCAGAGTAACTAGCACTTATAAATCAAATTTTTGGTCTCATGCCTTGGTGACAGAAGGTAAGGCAGTTATTCAGCTCCCATTAAGACTTAAAACCCTTCTCTGCTGTTTTTCCTTGACACAAACACATACCACTGGTCTTAAAAGTCAGAGGTATTTAAGAAAGGGAATTATTAGCCGCAAAAAATGTAATTTCAGCATTTCTTTAACACAGAGAAATCCAGTTCAGTTCGTTTAGTTCCTTTAGTTAATTAAATCATCTGAAATCGTATCAAGGTTCTCTTTAAAAAGTCACAAACTGTCTTGCATTTTAATTAAAAATACCTGAATAAAACGTAGAATACTGAAGAATAACCCATCTTTTATTATCATCATCATACGGCTTGGAAATGGCTATTTCATGCTTTCCTGATTCAATGAAATTTCTAATATAATAATATTTTAAATTAGAAATAGAAGTGCTAGTTCTAACAGAGAAATCAAAAAAAAATCTGAATCACTGACCTAATAAAAACAACAGCACTTATTTCACAACTCTCATATTTCAAATTTATGAAGTTGTATTTTAACAGATCCATTTCCCATGCCTTTATCATGGTTTTATCTGATGATTTTAGTAACGTAACCCACATAAGCTTATTTCTCCTGTTGGGTTTTACATTGGTATTTTCCTTGTGCAATCCTTTACCTAGATAACACTACAGCATATAACAATTCTTTTGCCAAGGAACACTGACAAATCTATATTCAAGTTCTTGATAAACAGAGATGTTATTGTGAAGCTGAAATTTTCTTTATCTTGAAGTTTAACTATAGAAATCACATGCTGCAGCAAATGCTGTGTTCATTTATCTGAAGTGTTGCGTAATGACCTGATTCAAAAGAGCCTGAGAACCTGAAAATGACACTGAAATTGTAAGGAAAAGACATCACTAAATGACAACATTTCTGTTAAAATAACAGACCATAAGCTATTTCTGAGTTAGGGTAAAATCTAAGCAGCCAAACTAAAAAAAAACCCAAACAATATTAAAGTATGGTATTAAACAAACAGTATTAGAATATGAATATTTAGACCAAAAAAAATTAAATGTTTAAAGGATGAGAAAATACTGAGAGTTATAGAATTACTATAAAATAATATAAACATATCCGTGAATAGCAGAAAAACTTCTATACAAGTTGCTAAGACAAGAAACAAGCTCAAAATTAATATTCCATTTATATGTATTCCAGTACACTGGAGTATATTAGAGAAATACATTTTGCAGAAAATGTATGTGTGTGCATGTGTGTGGGAGGGAGGAAAAAAAAAAAGATGTGAAATGTTTCTCAAGTTTGTCACTTAAGTCATTCTTTAGGAGAAAAATAATAAGGGAGATGAAAAGTATTGTCTGCTCTCAGTAGATCTCTCAGTTTATTTTATTAGGGTCTCCAGATGCAAGATGAACAAGTCAAGAACTTATATTACATTCTATATTTATTTCCTCATTGATAGGCTGTCAAGAGTTTAACCAAAGACCTGCTCAAAATTTTCTATCTCCTTCATTTTTGCCCATTTTTCTACATCTCATCACCATGAAAAAAATGCCAGACTTTTGCAAAACGCATACTTCCACAGGTCTGGATAAATCAGGGGGAACCATACATCCTGGCTAACCAGGTGTGATATGAGGAGAGTATTTAGACTGGGCACTCTGCTAGGAGGATGCGGAGGAGGGGAAACTGAGGACAGACTATGTTTTAAAGTCACTGGCTTCAAAGCTGAATTTGTAATTAAAAAGTTTTTGAAGTTCAGCACCTGCATCTGTTAGGAGGTGACTAAGGCCATCTACCTTCCTTTGATGAATATATAAGATCTATGGCTTAGCATGAAAGGACAGGTTATACTTTAATTTTGCTGCTAAAAAAAAAAAAAAAAAGTAAGTAAAATTTCAGTGACAGATGCACAATCTATGCCAGAAAATGTTAATTAAATAAAGCCATATTCTTTAGGCCTCATTCAATAAAGTTTTCACCCACTATCATTTTCATTTATCACTTATTTTTGCTTAGTGCATGTCAGACAAAGATTGTTGAATACAGCCCAGAACCAATATGAAATAGGGATTAGCTGCCTAAAGTTTGCAGAAAAATGAAACAGGCTGGCAAAAAGACCAAACAGTTTTTTTTTTTATCAGTGGCATTCCACCCAACCCTGCACTGACTTCTTTGCTTGTCACTGTAGTAGCAAAATAATGTAAACAGTCCATGTTGGTACGTACTTTCACTTCAAGGCCTGATTCAGATCCTACTGAAGTTAATTAGATCTCTCCTACTCTGTAAGTTTTATCTAGTTCTTGTCCTTAATATCACATTATCTATTTCCTATCTTTTAAATAATTAAAAATTTAAATGTAATTTAAATTATAAAAAACGGAACCTGTTAAATTCAAAGGATCAATACTGATTTGTAAAACTTGATAATCAATCAAACTGCAGATTTATATATTTTCTAAAAACTAAATCAGTGTATTCTCTTCATATAGACACAATACACATTGATGGAATTGGCTCCCATTTTGCATATCTGAGGGCAGAGTATAATCTGACATTCAAATACAACCTCTTTGTCATTTTTCATACCATTAAGCTGTGCAGTTACTCAGCACCCTAACAAATAGTTATTCTGTAATTACCTCTGATCCTCTGTGAATTGAAAGATCCATTTACAAAACTGGGAAATATTTGTAATTTTTTTCAGAAGTATCATACTCTCCTTGGTGTACACGCATGATATTATCTTGTCTGAATGCACAGAGAAAGATCAAAAGGGCTTGGGAAGGCAAAACTAGATTGGAAAAGCAAAGCACCCCCTCAAACCTAGTTTACGGCTGTGAAGAGGATGTCTTCTACCATAACCCTGGTTAGAAGAGAAAATCAAAAGACATTGATCTGTTAAATTTGGCCATGCAGGATAAGAGAGGAAAAGTTATCTCCTGAGAACCAGGTACTGTAAGTGAGCTCTAATTTTGTCCTTAAGGGAGCAGAGGATACTGAAACTAATTCATGTCCACCTTAAAGCTGGAGGGAATTGCCAAGCCTAGGCCAAAAAAGAAGGAAAACCCCCACACTCATAGGTTGCTGTTTATTTTAAATTGCTTTGCATGCTCATCACCCTTTAATGAAAATAAATTCTTTTGTATTTTGAAAAAATCTGCTGCAGTGTCACCACTTCCTATTCATTTTCACAGACTCCAAAAAGAAAATGCTAGAAGATACACTAGCAACTAGACATACTAGGTAACACGTGAGTTTTTCACTACACGTAACCTACATGCTGCCTAAGAGAGCAGTTAGACTGCATGGGATATGCACTAGGGAAGAGAAGGGAGGGTATTAAAGAAGAGAGAGCAAAGGGATGGGATGAGGCTTGAAAAGAGATTTAAAAGGGGCATCCTAATCAGAAACTGCAGCACCTTTTCAATATTTAAGTAGCAATTACGGGTACTTGTCTCTTGTCAGAAGTGCTGGATGCAAACAGCATGTCCTTAGAGACTGTTCTTCTGCATATCTAATTTTGACCACGGTGAGCTTTATATTCATAGTGACACATAATCAAGATATATGTGACACATCAATATGAGTAAACAAATACATAATTCAAAATAAATTATTAGTATAGCTGCTTGAGCGGGTTGTATTGCAACCTGCTACAGTTGTGTCAGCTTTATGACAATGAAAACGATGCTGTTTTCATCGCGGATCCTAAGTAAATTCTTTAGGAAAAAAATGTGTGCTGCTAACATCCTTCCACCCACACATCTATCCAGAGACCAAGCTGAAACAAATGCTGGCAGAAAACAACCTGTATTTCTAATACGGTATTGTGTTATTGAGGCTTACTTTTGTCTAATGATGAGGCAAGTCAGGCTGGAGTATATGCAGTTATGTCACCTTCAGTAAACTAACTGCATGAAGTGGTGAACTGTTATTAGTTTAAAAAATTACAAACATGGCTTAAGTATCAGCAACAACTTCCAAAATCAATGCAAATAAAAGAAGTATCGTGTTCATTTAACACGAAAAAAATTATACCTAACTTAAAGAATAAGCAATAGCAATAGCAAATCTAACAGCCACTGTAATCTCTGGAAGCATCTGCAGCTAGGAGGGGCTCTTCTGTAGACCCATCATGCTAGCAAAAGGCAGAGTCTACTAAAAGCTGTTGAAAAAGTTTTTCCACTTCCTTGTGGCAGCTACTGATAAGAAGGAAAAAAAGAGTTAGAAAAACAGGGAACCACAGAAAACAGCCATATTTCTGCTACCTTTATTATCTGAATTAACATTAATAACAGTGGGATAGAAATGCTACTAGATTATTACTTCTTGTAGATCACAGCACCACAAACCTAGTGAGGCAATGGGTAACACATTAATCACTGTAAGGAAGTAACAGGTTTTCATTTCTAAATACGATGTTGAGAAAAATTTCCAGAAAATAATGTGGTGCCATTACACGACTGAAAAGTATCTGGCTCAAAAAAGAAGCCATCAAACAGTCAGGAAGAAAACTGAATAGAAGCTTAAGACACAACAAATGTTGTATCTTAAACACCAAGGGAGTTGGCACTAGTGTAAAACTGAAGCATGGCAGTCAGGAATCTGGCCCACACTTTAGAGCAATTACATTGTTAATATGCTAATACATCATGCATATTAAAATGTTATAAAATATTGACTCAGATACACAACATCTTATTAGCTTTGAAATTTTACAATGACTAGCAGTGATAAAAATAACAATAAGAAGATTGATTGAGGACAAGATGTCTGGAATATTTTGAATTTTTTATTTTAAATTATTTCATGATTGAAGTAAAATAATTGCTCATAAGAAACCTCCATCTTTTTCTTACTGCTAGACAAAATATTGGAATGCTTTAATACAGCTTTTTTATTAAATCAGAATTTATTACAAAAGATTATTTTAATTTCTTCATTTGTAGAGCTCATATCTCTTTCTGGGACTGATTTTCTTAACAATGCTGTTGTATAGATCTTAGGTTTCCTTCATGGCTAAGAAAAATTTCTAGATATGCTGGATTTGAATCAGAGTCTAAGAGTTTAGCATCAAACAGTTACTACCTCGGTACCTAAAGTAGTAAGAAAAACAAAACCAAACCCCACTCCCTAGCATATCAGTATGTACCTTTAATAAATCTTTTCCCTCTGTCTTTCAACTTGAAAATACTGTCATTCTGTGCTATCCAGCAACTTTACCAAAAACTCAAAGCATGCTACTCTGAGTAGAGTCTTTATTCTAGAAACAAGTGTGCTTATAAATGTGCTTTCAGTCAACTAAAATGATATTCAGTTACAAACCTCTACTCTGACCTACAGTCATGCTTCAGCCTTATAGAAAAAATGCTGGAGATCTTGCACAGAGTCATATTCTGTTTAGAAGTAATAAGCCTACTCTTATCAAACTAGATGAATACTATGCAGTATTTTTAAGATGAATCATATTTTCTTCAGAAATTCTAATTCAAATGTTCAAAGTGCAGAAGGCCAATGGTCAGTTGTTCAGCTTAACAATGCACTCGTTTTGCTAATATAATATGTATAGTGTCAGTTTAAACATTCCTCCAGTTTTTTCAAAGTAATTGACAAAGATATTTCACATAAATTAGTCAAATACATTTTCACTAATGACCCTTTTATTCCATACTTCAATCCTTATCTGTTTTGTGCCCCAGAAAACCTTATTCTCTTCTAAAACATTGTCTGTTTTCCTAACCTTTTGCAGTGTAAGCTTTGAACAGTATTGTCATATTCCACCATCTTTTTCTGAAATCCACATTTGGAAATCTGGACCTAAGATGTCTACCCTGGCTTTATAATGCTCTGAAACCAGAGATGAGAGAAGTTAGACTGTTGATGCAAATCTCTCTCTTTTTCTTTGCCATAATTATGTTTATTATCTCCTACAGCGGATTTTTCTGACGTATTTGTTTTCAGTTAATTACTCAAATCCTTTTCATATTCATGGTTCTCTTTCAGATCTTTCCTCTGAAATCAGAGGTTACCGACTTCTATTCAGCTTCTCATACCTGAATTTTTATGCTAGCTCCTAACTATTGAGGCCATTTTATAGAGAGATCGTTTCATAAGTACACTCCTTTCTCATTCATATTTTTTCATAATATGGTCACTCCCACACTATTATCCATGTGGATGACATCTCTTGCCATTCATGAGCTGTGAAAAACACCAGTGGGAAAGTTCATGATATGTCTGAATGCACTTTAACAGCTGAGAGCTGCAAAGTAGCTGTGTGTGATACACCAGCTCTCCATGGACCAATGGCAAATGCTCTATGATTCATTAGAACCTGTGGAGTTCTTTCTGTATAACCCTGTATTTATGTGAAAATGAATCAAAAGTACCTTACTAAATTCCCTTAGTGCAAAACTGATGGATTATCTAGTCTGAGTTTCATTAAGCCAGAGAAAAAAGGGTCAAGCGAAAAAGGTTAATATTCCTCAGCTTCTCTTGTTTAATCTCCATAAAGGCTTGTTTCCTTTTCTTTCTAAAACTTTACTTAATTTTACTCAGCTCTAAATTAAAGGTAATTATATGATGCACCAAAGTAGCTCTAAACTGTTAGAATTATTGCTAATAATGTCTATAGTCATTTTCACAATAAAAGACTAAATAAAATTAAACAAATGAAAATCATCAGCAAAAAGTTATTCATGGCACTAAAAGGTACATCGTAGCTGAATGCTTATTCTGAAGAGTAATTATGTCTCTCTCCCATTTTAATTAATGTCCTTGTATTTTTTAAAATAATACACAATATAGGTAACTTTAGCAGAGCATGTGCTGGATGATGATTCAATTATTGTATTTAGAGCCTTGGTAAACCATAAAGAGTCTTTCTGGCTTTATGCCCTTTCCCATTAGGTGATAAAATTGCCTCATACTTCTTCATTTCTAAAGAATGCAGTTGGTATGGGTAATTACCTTTGTCAGACATAGCCCGTAGCTTTGTCCTTGGGATTCCTACGCTCTATGCCTGGAAAATATTTATTGTGGTCAAATCACCATTTTCATTTCAAGATCTTGTCTATATTTTCATCTACTGCTTTGACTAATGATTCAGCAGAACTTCTACTAGTTGTGGCAGTTCTGGTACTTTGCCAAGCTTTTTTTTTTTCCCCCCATTGGCTTAACTAGACACTGGCATGTTTTTTGTTTGGCAAGTGAAGCTGTATTTCAGGAATCAATGGATAAAGTAGTCAATCAAAATCAAAATAATAGCTCCTTGACTATACTTCTCAGAGAATAAGGTAACAGAAATTCCATTAAAAACTCTGAATTCCATTCAGAGATTTAAAACTTGGCTAAAAGCATTGCTCCAGGCTAGCAGAAATATCCTCTCCCATACAATCCAGCACTGGCTTTGGAATCCCTTTGCTGACTGATCTGTTGTCTGGAGGGACGGAGACTCTCATGACTGTGATGCACAGGGAGTCCGAAGAGGGACAAGAAGTTCTGGAAAAGCCTTCCTGTAACCTGTTCCAAAAGAGGAACAGATTCATACTTCACCTCTACATATCCCAGTAAGTCTGAATAGGCTCGAGTCTATACTAATTTCAAAAGAACCTGTCTATACTTGAATATGCTAATGGTAGTGTAGCTCACAAGCCTTAACTGAGATTTGACTTGAAAGCTGCTCTCTGAGGAATCCAGTGCAGTACATGGTCATAAGAAGGGCAGGAAGAAAATGTAAATCTTGAGTAGCCACTAAGTGCTATGTTAGGTAAAAGAAAGCTTGGGCACTTCAAAGGGATCATAATTTAATTGAATTCAAAGTTTATGAGTCATGGTTTCCAACATTTGTTGGTGGTGTTCTTCACAAATCTCACAAGCTGCAAACTAGAATATTTTTAGAAGCTTTTCTTGTTGAAATCTATGACATCATTCAAAAAATTTTTACAGTGTAATACACTTTCTTGAGAAAAGGATTACCTCACTTTTGTTAAGAGAATTCCAGATAGGCATTGTTAATAATGAATGGAAGCATTATAATGTACTAATTCTTTTTAAAGAATTCACTAGAATCTTATACTTCAAGCAGACCTCAGCTGCAGCTTATGAGAGATGAGTATGCAAATGCCAGCATATTCATATTTAAGTTAGAGGAATGATGTGCAGTTAAATTATGAGACAAACACACTTCCTTCTTGCCTAAGTTATAACTGCTTCTCTGACATAAGTCTTTACTTTGGTTTCAAACTACATTAGTTCTCCATTTATTATTACTCTTATTACATCAATTAACCAGCAATGACTGAAACATAGGGCATTTCCTTAGTATTAATGAGACACATTAGGAGGACACTGAGGAAATATCTCCAATGTGGCTGTTATTCCCATTAGAAGACAGAAATAGAAAATCATGGAGCCAGAGCTGGAAAGACGATAAGAGTTTAATTGTTCTATGGCTTATAGAGGTATGACATTCCAACAGCTTGAATAATCAGGCTGAATTCAGTTCAGAATCTGTGCAAACTGTAGCAAAAATGTTCTGATAAACAAACCATGGCTATCTGCTTTTCTTTTAGTGGCTGAGTAGCATTGACAACCCAACTCATAAGTATTGCAAAACCCGTCCAAGAAACTGAGGGAATACTAAGGAGGTTGGCCCAGGCTGAACTCTGCTCTGCTTCACTGCCCAGCAAAATTGCTAACCAGTTAACGCAAGCAACACAAGCATGTCAATGTGAACAGTAGTTACAGCTATAATTGCACCTTATAAAAAATAAAAAATGCATTTGTGTGTTCAGATGAATAGGCTTACATATGACCAGAAGGTTTCTGACTTTACTAGATTTTACAGAATGTCAGAAAATTCCATTTCAAAAAGGTAGCAAGAACCAAAGATATGATGAGCCTTTGTGTACACAAAAAAAGATGAACCAAAAGAAACGTCTGTAAGTTAATCGTTCATTCTTATTACACTTCAATTCAGCCTCCTGGCAAATACACATATGCCCTCAAATTCTTCTCCTGTTCAGGGCTTGGCTCCAGAGAGCCCAAACATATGAACAGCATAATCAACCCTGACTTTCACAGCAAGGCGATATCCACTCCCATTCTCTCAAGCATCTAGTTAAAATAAACCTCCCAACCTTGGCATACGGTTTTAAGCTCTTTACACCTCCATCACATAGGTCTTCACTATACAACAAAACAATGAGAAATCTCATTAGTCCAGTATTTAAAGTCCAGAGTCAGTGACAGAAAAAAAAAGTTCACCTTTTATATCCACAGACCAAAAGGCGTGTTTTCAGGAAAAGGTCATTTGGCCAAAGAGCCTGCATCCTCTAGGCTGTAATCACCTAGATGTTCCTGCTCCTGACTCACTCATCAGAGTAAACTTGGATACATGGGAACATGGAGAGAAAATTTAAGAATCAATTCACAGGGATAACAATTTTCAATATTCCTCTTGCCATGTGAGTTAATACATGAATTTCTTCTGTGCATCCTAAGCTTGTATTTCACAGTGGTCTTTCAGAGAGGTCAACATTCTTTGTAATATTCTCTTAAAAATCTGTGTGATATAGTTCATCAGCATAGTAAAGTCACTACATGACCAGGCAGGAAAAAAACTGAACTACAAAGAAGCAAAAATTAATTTGAATATATAAGAAAGAAGTATAAGAAAACATACAATAGGAAAAAATGTCACACAAAAGGAATGGAAGGTGATCAGATTTAAGAGTAGGGGTTGAGAGGATCAAAGCTGCGCAAGGAATTTATCATTTTTCACTAAACTCATGGAAAACGTCTAGCTAAATCTGAAATACTGAAAATTTCACACAAATATCACCCATACCACATTAATCACTTTCAGTCCAGTCTTTTTCACCGATAGTTCTCTGCACTGTTTTATCTTCAGTAGCCAAAAAAAGATCCAAATTGATGAAATATTTGGGGAACCATCTGTAGGGGGTATACAACCCGTATGCAGTGTAGTTAGTGTGATTTCAAACATGAGGTATACAAATATATGCAACCTGTCTACATATTTTCAGAACCAGAGCAAGAAGGCAATACAACAGTCTAGGCAACTCTGAGGGACAGCCAGTCAAGGCAACTTTTCCTAAGTCTGTCTGGCTAGTTTAGCCACCCAGGACGGTGATGCACATCTGTGATGATTCATAAAGTGAGAAGCAACAACTCGGAACTGCTTTACAGAGGCTGGACCAAGTCTGCTGGTGATGGGAAAGTGAAAGGAGGGAAACACCAGCCTCCAAAATGTCTCACTTTGCACAGGTCCTAAAATATGATGGTAATACTATTTGTCACAAATAGCATGAATTTATTCTGAATTAGAACTAGATAGATGCTTGCCTATGATTAGGAAATGTTCTTCTCAAGAAAAACAAACTGGTCTTAACTGCCTGTTAAGGACATACAGGAAAGAGTCACAGTCACCACTAGCTCATGCTTTCATGTTTTTCCTAACTTTGCTGGACTTGAAAGGGTTAGGTCCACCTTTTGGGGCACTCAGAAATATTGAATAGTAGCATGTTTAACATTATCCATCCACACTCCAAAACAGATTGCCTTCAAAAAAATCAGCCAGCCTGAGTCTATATATCTTCATCCTCAAGCCAGGTGGAAATGCACAAGTTATGCTCAGTTCAGCCTGACCAATCTAGTTCTGGAAAATTACCACCAAAGGCAGTAGCTGAGGTCAGAATAGCTTTGTCATTGTGCCAGCAGAAAACTACCAAAAATGACTTGTGCTTAAAGCATAATTTCAGGTGCAGGTAACTTACCGGCATAGAGCATTTTGAAACAGTGTTGATGTTCGGCAAAACTTTATGTTTATCTATTTATGAAAATGTTGATAAATGAGGGTACATTCAAGATCTACCATGCTGAGAATCAAGAACTAAAAGCAATATCATGGCCTGTTATTAGTAAGTAAGTGCAATGGCAATGAAATGGTCTGATCATCACCCATACGAATAGAGGTGAGCCCTCAACTGAGCCTGGAAAGCAGCTAGGCAAGAAAGAGAAAATGTTCATCTCAGTCTCACATTCTGCTTGTATGAATGATGCTAACATATTTATTTTTCTGTGAGAGATCAGGAGTCCATTAATATTATCTCAGAAAAGCATAGTGATGACACAGTTTGTGTTTTCATTTGCTGCTTGCATCTGAGGTAGTTCACTGCCTCCAACAGATTTCTGTTATTTTACAACAGAGATCTTGCTTATTACTATGTTGGAACAAAATCTAAAAATGCCCATTTTACCCTACTTGACAATTCTCTGAACACATTTAGTTTCTTCATTAGGAACTTCAAAGATAATTTCTCTCAAATAAATAAATATAGTATTTTATGAAATTCAGCTTTTGTTTTATGTAAATGTCAAATAATTATACTGGGAATGCTAAAAAAAAATCAGCAGGAACCCAAATGCTTAGAAAAAGATTGGCATTAGTATTTTCATAGCCAGTGTTATAAAAGGCAATTTTAAAACAGTGATAGATGCTGAGGCTCCCATGAAGTCTAATGACAAGGCTGATTCTTAAAAAATTCTGACATATAATCGTGTTTTAAAAATCTCAAGAAGGAACAGGCAGACAATTCTGATGTGGCCCACAAAAGTGTACTTCTGCTAGCTTTGCTCTGGTACACAGTCAAATAAGTGAGATCAGAACAGTCAGTTGGAGGAGTTTCTTGAAAAATTCTTTTTATTTTTGTCTTTTTAGACTTTCTGGAGAAAACAAAATATAAAATTCCTTCCCATTATGTCTTATTATTCTAATGTCTGGTGTTTTGGATCACAAACTAATGATACCCCTTCTCATGCTATTGGTAAAGTTCATGATGATGATGTCTTGAGGAAATTGGAAGGGAGATTTTTATACCTTTCTCCTTTAGAAACAGTTAAATTATTAACTGGCTTAATATTATGTTTGGCAAAAAATGCCCTATGAAATCAGAGCTTGCTTTCTTTCCTCATGTAGTTTGATTCCCTGTGTCAGGTTGGCTCTCATGCCAGTGGAAAGTATTCTTGCTAATTTATCAAAGCAGTGTTTGCCTCCAAGATTTAATAGCAATTGACAGGGCAAGCACTACTGGCAATGACATACAGGAATTACTACAGTGGGTCATAGGAATATGGTTATAGTTACAGTGGTTGTAAGTGGAGGGCTTAGTTTACACTCAGTTCTAACTTCCTCCTTTATGCATACACTGCAGTTACCCCTCACAGATTCCTAACAGGTTTGTTCTTAAATCCAAGTACCACAGAAAAATATTAAACAACAAAAATGAGCCAAGCAAGTGTCCTTTATTCTCCCATTCACTGACATGTTCATAACTGCAGTGTTATGAAACTCAGCATTAAAAGTTCTATATCATAACACTACATATTTAAAAAGATGCTCTGCAGAAAGAGCAAGCAGTGATATACTACTTTCTGTACGCAAGAATTAGCAGCACTGTTCATCAAGCTTTGAAGACAAATGTTCTTACAACAACATGCAGAGTGTATATGCACTTATGGAAATTATGCATACGCATTGATTGCAGAATAGATACTTTAGCAGAAACATTTTCTTAGTTTATGTTTCAGTTAAGAAAAAGACAATGGAAAAACAATTTCTTCATTAAGGGGTTACAGTTCTACTTTCTTACGCTCTGTTTTTTTGCTGCAATATGTTTATGTCAAATTTTTAGTCTAAAATACAGTGCTAATATTAATAATAAATTACATTCTCTCATGAGAACCTGCCACCACCCTATCAGCCTCAATTCTGAATTAATCAAGAATTTTAGTTGGTTAAAATCTGAGATCCATATCCCCAGATGGGAGGACTTTCCTGGCTCCCAGTAACTTAGGTGTACAGATCAGTCACACATCTAAATAGTTCTGGAGATCCCAATAATCCCCGTTCTTATCTATAGCTGTATATGAGTAAATTTCTTCATATGTATCAAATGAGACTACTTTCATGCAACATTACCTACATGTTTAACCATTTATGGGACTGAAACAAAAGAACATTCATCATTAAGAACTTCTGGGTTTGGCCTACAATTTACTTCCACAATAGCAAAGTTTTACCCTTTTCTTATAACTGTCAGGGTTTTTTTCCATTTACCCTTTATTTCCTGTACAAATGTACTCTTGTATCTCTTCAAACTCTATGCTACTTTATTCACTGAAAAAAATGTGGTTTTCAAGAAGAAATATAGAAAGGACTTCAGCAGAAATAACACTTTCTTTCAAAAGATTTGTAATTTAAAAATCCAATATGTTTTACTTTCTCCTGAGTTACATACAGTTTCCATAGCACACGCAGTAAAAATTAGTTATAAAACCAACAGAACTAGCAGTAAGTATACACAAATACTTACTAGTTTCAGTAGCTACGATAGTTATGTTGTGCCACATATTTGTTTCTCTGTCGAGCGGTGTTGCCAAAGTTATTTTCCCATCTTCTGCATTAATGTTGAACTGTCTCTCAAGGTCAGTATGCCGATCAATGGAAAACCTACAAAATAGACATCCCTGTAATCTACTTTAAGAAGTTGGTGTGATCCACACAATCGTAAGACAATTTATGTAGCCCTCTGAGAACTGCAGTTTTAAAGCCAAATGGATTGAGAAGCTCAACAGCATGATAATTTATAAGACAAAATGACAAACTGAGACTAAAAAAGCTTAATAATTATTGTCCAAGGAGTAATCAGCTGTATAACCAGTATGAAGGTCATAAACTGCCCCCAGGTTCACTGGGTAACATCTTTGAAAAATGCTGCTGATCAAGAGTTAATTACACAATCCATCACATTTATTAGACAGTTTATATGGTATTTCACTGCTGATAATTTCAACAGTAACATATTAAGCAAACAAAAACGGTGGGCTTCATGGTTATTATAAAAAGGATTGAATAACATTATTTTACTAATAAATTTCAGATTAATGAAGCATAGACTATTAAACAAACACATTATTTGGTTATGTTTCAAGCAGCTCCATGGGCAAAAGGCAGTTAATGAATCACCATTTACCTGTAAAACCTGTAAAACACTTCAAACACAGCAGGATTGACTATTTTATGGATTGACATCACTGATTTTGAACAAAACAACTTTCATCTGACAGGTAGTCAGAGTTTGCAAATGAGAATATCCAGGTAAATTATGCAGCCTAAACAGAGCTAGCTTGACAACACAAAAGACTTGCACTAGATTGCTCCATAGATGCATTAAGCAGAATGATGATTTAAAGCTCAGAACAGGATCTCCAGGAAAGCTTTTTGCTTGTCCATTTTCAGCAAGTTACTTTATTAATGTATTATTTGTAAAAGAAAATAAATTGCAAAATGAGGCCTTCCAATTTTTTGACAGGAAAAGGTACAAAATAAGAGAGTTTATCGCTAAACTATTGATAAGGTTCAACAAAAATTGGCTTCAAGGAGTCCTACTGAATCCTAATTGTGGATTTATACAAGAGCCTTTTAAGGCCTTTGTGTCTGTGCATTACAGAACCTAACAGCACGGACTGACAATTTTTTCATCTGTTCTGCATTATATCTAACAGGGAGAGTTAGGACACAGAGTCAGACTGGATTACGTTATACTGTGGTCAGAAAAGTGACTCAAACTATCAGTTTCTCATTACACTTCTATTTTTTGCAAATAGGCTGCTAAATTCAGTGATACAAGAGCACAAACATATTTTGCTACAGTCACAAGGGCATGGTTATTTGAAAATCAGTTATTTCATTCTGTTTCATGCTTTATCATAAGACATTTCCAAAAAAAGTTCCGATTCTGAAGGTCCTTTATATGTCACAGTGACTCTATAAAAAGCAGAGTAAACATATCCTGATTAACTCAAACTCACTCCAGCATAACACCGTTTCAATAGATGCAGCATTAGGATCTGATTTCAAAGGTTAGTGTTATACTATTCATCTTTTTTCATTTCAGTGTCAGATATTTTGTTCATACTTAGAATAAGAGATATGTTGCAATTAGATTACTTGTGCAATACCTTCAGTAAGACACAATCCACTTTCAAAAATTAGTTCAAAGAGAATGCGTTTTAGGTAAGTTATGAAAATCTTACAATTTAAATGTTTAAAGACTGTATTTGTTGTTAAAGATCAAGGTTAGCATGGTCACATTGCTAAGATACTTAGCAACTAATGAACTTAAGAGTGAAAACACCTTTGATTTCCTAGATTTAAGTTTCCTTCTTTTAAACTCTGAGTGGAGCTAGTTTTACTCACCTAAAAATCAGTAGTTTGGTTAAAAAGAGTACCATAAAAATATGAAGTTAAATTTCAAACATTTATGCCTAAAGCTGGGCACATACTTCTATATTAGGACATTTAAGTAAACTGATTTTCTAGTGAGCTCAACATACTGAGTTCTCAGTGGTTTAACAGGAACTGTACTGCACTCAGCATTTCTGAAAATCAGGTCACTTGTATGGAAAAGTAAAGCTGTAGGTGCCTAACTTCAGGCAATCACATTTGAAAATGTATCTTAACCTTATTTTAATGTCTCCCTAGTTCCCATTAAAGTTTTAGAAGTAATTACTACTAGTGAAGTTAGTGGAAAAATATCTTACAGACTTTCATAGGTCTAACATTTCACTCAAGAAAATAAGACAAAGAGTGATCAAAATAACTTTTTTAAGATGCCATTACTTAAAACTCACCTATCTTTTAATGTATTAGTCTATACCTGTTTGAAGTTTATGTAAGTATACAGAAATGACTCTATCAAACCTCTGGTATCAAACTTTTATAAAACTCTTACAGTCCATAAACTAAATAAAATATGAAATGCTTATACAGTATTTAATGTTCAGTAGACCTGGGCTTGACATGAATTCCACTGAGATAAGAGAGAATTTTTCCCTAAGGATCAATCCCCCTACCAATCTCCTTCCATTCACAGTCTTCCTGCAATATATTTTCTGAAGTTATTAAAGCAGAAGTATAACATCTGGGAGTTTATTATATTGCATTTCATCTCATCCCAACAGTATCTATTCACAATGCAGAAACAGCATTCAAAATGAAACAGTTTTAACAAGTTATATGGGTTTACAAGAGTACAAAAAGGTAAAACTCTCTCCTGATTTATTTTGATAAATATTTGGTAAAAAGTAAAAAATAAAATCTGCAATGTCAGAAACTTGGGAAAACTGATAGCGTATTTGAAGTTTCCTTGTCATGATAACAGTATTCTAACTCTTTTTAATGGGAATGCATGGTCAGAACCATAAGCCATACAGAAAATGTACATTTCTCTAAAAATGAGAAAAGACTATCTTGGAAATATTATCTTTTGAAATTGCCATAAAATCAGCACAGGTTATTGGGAAGGTTTGGTTAGTTTATTGGTCTGCTATGGCAAAAACAGGAATAACCCCATGGTGTAACACAAGACATAAAATGATTCTTACTCACTCCTCTCACACTATTGACATTATGACTTAATTTGATCTATTCTTGATTTGCACCAACGTAAATAAGAGCAGAAACCCTTTTTTGCTTCACATGCTGAGATCTGAATCACTACACTGATACCCCATCAATGGCAAATCGCCATTGTTTATTAATACCAACCAGACAGGACACGTCACTTACTGACCGGGATAAACAGCTGCACTTGTAGGGAGGCAGAAAATATCGTATCTGAGTTTTTAAGGCCTGCTGAGAATTAAGTAAATGATCCACTGCTGCCAAAGATGAAATCTCCCCAGGTTTGAACGGAGGAAACCTGCCATAGTGAAGCTTACCTCCCCCACAGAGAAAGATACTGCCGGGCAGTGATTTTATTGGAGGGCAGAGACAGTATAGGAAGAAAGTTTATTACTCATGCTTTTTGCTATGCATTTGGATCAAGCTTTATCCAAGATAATTTACTGCAAATAAATAGCCAATGGTTATAAAATAACAACAGAAATATGAAGTACTACTGGAATTAATATTCTTTTATGATAATAGATAAAGATCTTACAAGCCTAATTACTAAAATCCAGAATGTGTCACCCTTACTGAACTAGAGTAGAGCTTTACAACTAGCTCAGCTGAATTCACTGGGTCCCTTTCTCAAAAGAAATACATGCGGCAAGATATGAGCTTGGAACACTGATGTACACCTCTAAAACAATCAGGATACAATTGGACAAACTACTGACCAGGTTTAAAATTCTTAGCAAAATCTGTAAATCTTTTCACCATCAGGGTTAAAAGTCAGCCAGTTCCTTAAGTAATATGCAACGCAGAATAGCAAATAAAGAGAAGAAAGAATTTTTGCTGCTTATCAAAAAACCGCTGCATTATGAAAGACATATATCTGTACTCACTTAAGAATTGATATGAAGAGATAGTTCACATTCATTGGAAAAAAAGGATAACAATGACATAATTCAGCTGAATTTCACATTATCACTTACCCATTCAAAGACACTAGTCCCTTTGTTCTTCCAAAATTATGGATAAACATCAACAATAAGAAAAGCACCATTCAACATATGCATCCTTTAGCTTCATCCATCTAAAATTGCCTAAGTTTTAAAGATCTTTGGCTGATATGGAAATTTCAGAACAAAAACCAGTGCCAAAACCCTGTATTTGACATGAGGTATTGCTTAATAGCCTTATTAAGGGATTTCCTTAAGATGGGAACATTCAGAGCCAGACTAGTAACCCATCTATCCACCTGCTTGTACATCTCTGATTGGTTTATGCATTTTAGATGAACGGATGGAAAGATCAGATGATGTGTTTCATCTCTTCCAAGCAGGTGTAAAAAAGAGATTACTGCTGTGTTGGATAGAAATGAGCTTTTTTTTTTTTTTTTTTGTAGAAAAGAGAATATAGGAGAAGAGTCTGTTCTTTCCGGGCTCTTTTCTATACTAGTTTCCCTAAACTCTTTTCTTCTTGTCTTGTGACTCAATTACCAGTGTAATTCCAGGTCCAGTCAGATCATATCATATTAGCTGTTAACAAAGTGGGGGAAGATCTGTGCACATCAAAATGAGACGGAAAACACACTGATCTGCTAAAACTCGAGGCATCTATATATTGTTTCATTTATTAGTTTACTGAGCCTGAGCGTATAAGGCTCTAACATGCAGCACATGCAGTACTGGTAGCAAGGTAAGGTGACTCATATTTTCATTTGTGTTGTTAGGGTTTTTGTAACCAATGTACACAAAAGCTCTGACAACCAAAATATTTAGAACAGATATCTACTGAAAAATATAATTTCCTTGAAATGCAATTATTTGTTCTTTCCTAAAATGTAGTTTAAAAAAAAATAAAGTAAAAAAAAATGGCCAGGCAGTATCAAAACACTCCATTATTTTTAGAACAGAATATTTTAATTTGCTTTTCAAGTTTTTTAACTTGTTTTTCCATATTTTTAAAAGTTCATTATAGATCATATACCCATAATTTACATCATATATGTGATATAATGACAGAATAAACATTTGAAAAGGCACAATCAAAATGAAACATTCTAATTAAACAAAAAAATATTTCAGAATTATTTTTGTCAGAGAACCTGCCACTTTCAAATTTTGTTCTGAACTGGAAAGAAAGTAACTGCATTTCTGCTCCCTGTTTATCTCTGATGAATATTCCTGCTAGTGTAATAGTAGAATTGATAACTTGAAAACTTGTTTTTACCTTGAAATATTTTTAGGCAAAAAATGCAAAAAAGGCATTTTGGAACTTTCCAGAGCTGTCCTACATAGAGCCAAATTAATGTGTGTAAACAAAAAAAAATCATCAAATTCCATAGAAAATGATGGTCTGTATTTTCCTCAATTCATTATCAAGCCAATACTTTGGAAAAATTCAAAGATAAGCCTTATAATGTACTGCATATAATATTTTTAAGGAAATAAATTATACTATTTAGTAAGACCTATTTGTTTTGATGTAATTAGTTTTGCCCCATCTTGTTTCATGTAGATCATTTTTTTCTTTATAACTTGCTAGAATACTAACATTCTAATTCAGTTTTCACATAAAATATTTTTGCTTCTAAAATTTTGAAAATGATACGTACAATGACGCAAAAATGGAGAAGAGGTAAAGATTTTACTCATCTCAATTTGGGAGCTTAGAGAGAATGAAGGGGCTCAATTTTAGGACATAGACAGGATGATAATTGGGCTAAATTATTGGAATAGGAGTTCAAGGCAGGACTAGAAAGAAAGTTCGAGGAACCAGAGGAAGACTGGCAAAAGAGCCAAGGTACGACTGAAGCGAAGCTGGGGCCAGATTGAGACAAGGAACAAAGGGGACACAGTCAAGAGGCAGAGGAGCAAAGGACACACAAAGTTAGGCAAGGAGAGAGCAGAACAGGGCAGATGCAAGGAACTCCAGTTAGATTGAAGAAAAAATGATTATTAGCCGGGGTAAATGGAAGAAAGCCATCTTGCTGTCACCAGGGCTGGTCTCACCATGTGTTTCAGAAGACCCTGTCTTTGGAGTGGCTGTGCAAGACCTCTTTCACAGATTCAGTGGACAGCAGCAATAAAATGAGGGGTGGAACCAGAGCTTAAATCGTGATAGGTCAAGCTGGGTGCATTCAGTGTCACCCTGTTTTTCTGTTTATTTAATAATTTTTTAACCTAGGGAACTATTCCATGCAGAATACTGCATTCATTTGCCATTTCTCCGATCAGGACACGATCATATTTGATCTTCCAGAAAGCTCCTCTGGTACGAAAATACAATGGGTGCCTGTTAGCATCGACTGGGTCGTGAGCAGTAGCATCAAGTCTATACTAATCAATTACTGACGTTCATATATGAATCTGTGATAGTTAATACTGAACTTAGCTAGATTCAAAAGGATGATTTAGAAATTATAGACTCCATGTACTCCATCTGCATATACAAGTTCTAATATTTCCAAACACTTTAGAAATTCTGAATTTCTAATTCTGAAGATCATAAAACACGATATGCATCACATAGCCCCACTATATAAAGGATTAAAGTCTGGCTCTGTCGTAAAATAATGTAAATAATAGTGATTAGAAAATGGGCTTAAGTGATAGATTACAAACGCTAGCATCATCCTTACCATGCTGAAGACTGCTTGAGGAACTTAAATACTAGACTAATATGACTGGTAATATACAATGGCGATTACTATGAAATGAATTCTCTCCAAATATACCTTTACTATAAGTTGGATTTTTTGGTGTTTGTTTTCATAATGCTTTTAGCTAGCAGTACTATACATAGCAAAATATGTTTTGGGAACAGTCGGATCATATCATATTAGCTGTTAACAAAGTGGGGGAAGATCTGTGCACATCAAAATGAGACAGAAAACACACTGATCTGCTAAAACTCGAATAACAGATTTGGTTCAATTCAAGCTAGATCAAAAGGGAAAATAGTGTAAATTGAAGATGCAAAAGCCATATGGGCATAATAATCTCTAATTTTCTAGCATAAAACCAAGGATGGGTTTAGCCAAAGGAATATAAAATATGGTTTTACACTCTTACAACTACATGGAAAAACTCAGCATTGTTAGTGTGGAAACTAGTGGATTATTTAAAATAAATGCAGAAATAAACATTGATGATCCAACCTTGTCAGGCTTCTTATGCCCTATTTCTTTTTTTTTTTGGCATAATTACTGTTTGATAAGATTACTGATGTGGCAAAGAGTAGTTCTGTGATTATGAAAATGATCTCAACTGATAAATCTATCATAAAGCAAAGAAATCCTATACAAGGATTTTTATAGAAGCAACGCAGAGTGATAATAAACTCATACATATAATGTATGGAAAATATGCTTAGTAATCTGCCAGCAGCTTTTTAAATGATAACTTTAAAGCAGCACTACCTTATAGGACTGGAAGACACATCAGGGTCATGAGCAGTCACCTGACCAATCACAGAGTTAATAGCAGCATTTTCATGCACTTCCAGTAGATAAGTAGGTGATGAAAAGACTGGTGGCTCATCAGCATCCTCTACTACAATTTTTACTGTTGCTGTATCCTTGAATGGTCCTCCACTGATGAAGCGAGGATCAATATGAACGTTGGCTGCTTCTACCTTCAGAGTATAGGATTTCTTGGTCTCAAAGTCCAGTGGCTGTTAAGAATGACAAAGATAAATGCCTTTTACTAATGGCCACAGAGCAAGAACAAATGAATATAATGCTGATGGATGAAAGTTATGTGCATTTAAGCACATTCAGTGAGTTTTAATGCAATCACTTCCCACTTCCAGAAGTTCAACCTGTAAATTTTCTAGGTATATATTGATACCTGTTTATTACCTAGCTTTAGAGAAACCAGAACTCTTTGTTTTGTTTTCTTGCTTTTCACAAGAAATTTACAAAAATATTCGCTCATGAATTATACCATTACAATTTCCTATCAGATAAATAGTACCAATTCATTGGTGATGACATGACCTGCATACTAATCATGCACTTAATCAGTTCTCTGTTAGCTGGAGATAAGAAAAAAATATATATATACTAGCTCCACAAGGAGTAAATATTTTATTATTTCCAGAACAGTGTGAGAAACGTAAAGAACTAGCAATTTTTATTTGTTGGACATAAGAGACATTATGTGGAAAAATTTAGAGCTAATCATATAAGAAAGTACTTCAATATTATTGCACTTCAGATAACTCTGCATTTCTGTTTATAGGGGTAAATGAGGTAGATATCTCTCAGGAATTTCTTACAACTGCAGCAATTCCTATTTCTGTATCTTTTTTTTTTTTTCAAAGAGAGAAACACGAATCCAATTACTTTTTTCCACCAATATACCTGCCATGTCACCATTGTTTTTACTATTTTACGGCTTCGTATTAAAACATAAAAGATGAAAACACAGTGGATTTAAAGGAATGAACTACAGAATAAAACCCAAATCCATGACACTTTCAAATATTAGAATTTTTCATTATAGGAGACTCAAGTTTGTGACTTGAAGCACATGAGTATATTCACAATATAATTCTCTTGTGTCTCACAATGATTCACATTTCAAAGATGCAAATTGCCAAGCTTTGGAAAGATATTAAGATTTGCATTACAATGTCCCAGGGATAAAAAGAAAAGACATAGAAACTGAATCTGCAATGCAAATATCAGCTAGAACACAAACAGGAATTACAAAACTCTTTCAAGAAGTCTGTCAAAGATTTCAATATGTATACTTTCAAATTGTGTTGATTTTTTCAGGTATAAATCAAGCTCTAATGGGATTTTCTCTTTCTTACAAATTCTAGTAAACATGAGAAAAACTTGCTTCTTTAGCAGCTCTTAAATTAGTAAGCTTTTGTAATTATGAATGGTGATTTATAAATCAGCATATTCACAATTTGCTAATCATACCTCCTATATCATTTTTTCAAGTGCTTTCCATATGCCTCACAAAAATGGCAGCACCCCAATAGAACCAGTCATGCTTAATCAGAATATCATATTGAAAATTTATTCTACATTGTCTAAAACCCAGGAATTTATGCTGGAGAAAATATATTGGTGAACTGTACCCTACATACATCATTTACTGTAGGAGAACCAAAACAATTATTGCTGTCAAAATGAATATATGAAACAACATGGTAGAGACTGAGTTATGAAATACAGGCAAGGGAACCGGGGCAAAAGGCTAATTGCTTTAGTTTACAGAGGAGGTCAAAGCATACAATAAATAAAAGTAAAGAACATCAGGGGCTTATATCATATTTTCCTCTTTAAGAAAACAAATCTATATACAGATAGATACATCATTTTATTTTACTTCTACAGTGTTGACCTACTCACTGAGAAACAGAAAATATAAACTTTTGACAGGTATTCTTGTCTGACCTCTTTAATCACAGGTATAAGTTGAATATGAACTACCTGTGCTCATTGGGTTCTTTTTTCACTAGAATGTCATGTTATCACATTTACAGCTGTTTATTTCTAAAGAATCTTTTAGACTGCTCTATACTACATACTTAAAACCCTCCATAACATACTGTTGTAAGTTATATTCATATCCCTTTCTGGAACACAGCATGAGAGTCTGTATTCTCCTTCCCCAGAAAATAATGCAAATTAAGTTTGTAATTAATGTTTCATTGACTTTACCATCCAAATTTTGTTCTAGAAGCTCCGTCTACCCCCCACTTTTCTGTATATACCTAGATGACCCTTCTGTTGCATACATGCAAATACCTCATCGTGCATATATCAAGACTGTACAAGCACCGAAAAGGCAACCATGTTGCAAGCTCCCTTAGGACCTGAATTTGCCGCTTCTACTCATTTGAAACAGTACGGATGTCCTTGATAAGGTTCACTGAAATCACTATTCCATTGAGCAAGGAGTGTTCAGCATGTGAAAAGGTGGAAAATTTAGTCTCTTGCACATCAGGTAATTTAAATAATAATCTATGAAAATGTTTTTTATCCCCCCCCAACAATATTTGACCAGCTATACAGCAAGTCAAATAACAGAGAAAAGGCATCTGATGAATAGTCAGCCCAGGTTTTATGAAAGTTTATACCACCAACAGAGCAAATTCCAATCCACTCTTTCCCCTTCTGAATCAAGGAGGCAAAACCTGTATGATCTGAGCATGTGAAGCAGTGGCTGGATCAGGAAGCGCAGACAAGAGCACCAATGCATTCCCAGCACAGAAAATACTTAGGGAGTCTCCTAAATGGCGATTTTGAGAGGCATGGCTAATACACCTCCAGTTCTATAAATTCACTGACTTGACGCCAACATCCACAGATAACAGAATCTTTTGAAATCCAGCGCGTACTCGCAGAGTACAGTCTGCTCGGCAGCTGTATGAACAATAAACAAACAATTTTTATAGAGATATCATTTACCTTTCTCACTCTAATAATGCCGTCCTGAGTTTGGACATCTGTAGTAATTTCAAATATATCCATTCCATCTCCTTCAATAATATCATAGGATGACTTAGCATTTTCTCCAATATCCAGGTCATTTGCTTTCACCCTTCCTATCGGTTCACCAAGAGCAACATCTTCCATTACTGAGAAGTGATACAGACCTTACAAATAAGAGGAAAAGACTAAACATTACATCCGATTCCAGTTTCTCTTGTGTTTTCTTCATTTGTTTGTGCTTCTCCAGAGCAAACTCTTCAGACATGCAACTGATACAAACCACATTTACACAAGCTATCCACTGAAAACAGCAAAATGTGCTCCATACATGGGAACACTCAGTATACTGCATGCGAATGTTCTTTTCCATTACGGTATTAACCTGTCTCCTGCTTGCAGGGATGCTCACTGCTGCCAAACATAAAATATTAAGCTACTTTCAACACAGAAAATATGCAATGTGTAATCCACTGCAAGACACTGTTGAACTTACCTTTTTATTTACAGACTTGCAGTCTATTTTTGATAAAATCCAGTTACGAAACTTTGGCTTTTACCTGCAGCAAACCACCAGAGACTAAAAACATGTCTTTTACAATTTCAGATCTTTACTGCTCTTTTAACTGTAATCCTTGCCTTTTAATTTGATCTGGACAGAATCTAATTGGTTTGGGATTTTGTTTTGTTTTTTAACTCCTCCCATCCCCCTTTTGTGGTAAGAAACTAATCAAGAAACATCTGAGGAAACTCCTGCAATTTATATCTTAAAGGAAGCAATAACTTTTCATAGTAATCATTACTGTATTTACTGTTTTGTTGTCTAACCATACAACAAACCGTCCACTAGAAAGCAGTATTCAAATCCTCAACATTTTTATTTTTTGTAATACTTGCTTCATAACTTATGACCTAAAATGTATCAAAAATCTATTTAGAAATTGCAGTATATTATTTTAGGTAAGCAGTTTATTAAGGAAAAGAAAAAAAAACATTTTTCTATTATACTCTCAGTCCTTAGCAATACTCTGAAAAACAGAAGACACATATATGCTGTACATTAGAAATCCTTTATGGAGTGCCTATTTTTATTACCTCTTGGTAATTTACACATATTGAAGCTATGGATAATAGTTGAGCTACGCAACTGCAGTACTATTTATTAGTTAAAAGAATTAAAAAAGAATTAAAGCTTAGCAGATGAGACTGTTATAAAATGATATAAATATTCTTTGATAAAGGTTCTGGACTTGTTTCCTTTCTTCACGGTTCTTCTAAGACAATATGTGATTTTTACTGTAATAGTATTTTTCTAAATATTTTTCTAAAGACAAAATGTTCTGAAGTTGCTGCTGTAACTATTTGCAGGCTGATTTCAGTGGCCATGGTTAAAAGTATGAAGTAAGGAAAGTATGTGTAATTTGCAAATACATACATTAGATACACATATAGTCTGCCCCAAAATGAAATAACTTCTTTGAAAGATGTTTTTCCTCTTCACTATACAGCCAAGATTCTGTACAGAAGTTATTCTCTTTTGATTGTATTAATTTCTATGTTTCTAGATTTAATTTATAAAGTGACATTTCCATGGAACACAAAATGTAACAGCAGTTTTACTTATAATTTACTTTTTTTTTCCTTTAATGTTTCCAGGCTAAATTATTAGAGATAATTTGGAGATCATCAAGATTCCTCAAGGATACTCATAATGGCTCACAAACAATGAGCAGCCAAAGCAATCAAATGCCTCAGGAGACTAAATTATGGGTTCATAATTTATACTGCTGTCCACACTTTGTGGTTTGACTCTCCCGACACAGTTGATTGCATTTTTAGATTGGTATTTTTCTCTTAGATTTATTAAGACAGTTTACAAAATACTGTAAAAAATGTTTTTATTATGATGCAGCTGACTTTTAAAAAAATTGCTCTTGAGAATTATGAATTGGCTTGTCAACATGTCATAGTTCAGAGCTGATCAAAAATCTACATTAAGCATCTTTGAAAAACCTAAGTTTTCACAGTCACACACAGTTCTTTTCAATATAATCCTATCGTAAACTGTTGGTTTAAAAACTTCAATGACTTATAAAATACCTCTAAAATGATTTCAGAGAGATCACAGAAGTAGTGAAAGTTCATCTTTCTCATTTCTAAAACCCAGGAGGCTAACACTCTTTGAAATCTAACCATAAATATACATTTCTGTCCTGCCTGGAAACAATAAACCGATAAAACACACTGCTTTCTGAGTTCATTACAATTTATTGTGAAAGCAGCATGTATTACATCTTATGAATTTCTATTTCTTCTGGTTAGGCTCTATTGTAAGTTTGATCCTTTCTTATTTTCCTTTTCAGACAAATGCAAACTGTGCTTTAACAGTGTAAAAAATGTTAAAGACTCGGGCAACTATTGTATAAGTTTAGAATCATGATTAATCTGTAATGTTATGCAGCATGCTATGAACACTTGTTTTAAAATGCAGAATTCGTAATAATACCCAGTTACAATATTTACTATGGCACAGTCTCATTAAATGCAATAGAGAAAATATAAATATATATTACATGCAATTTTTTTCTAATGAAGTTGCATAATAGTGTTATAGCGGGATGGTTATGACAAGATGCTAGCTTGAATGCTGTGCTGGAGTGCACTGGATATAACAAGGTTATATACAAAGTTGCCTCGAAGACAGCAACTCACTCTTTGTTGAAGGAAAATTAGTCTAATTAGTCTAATTAATTTTCCACATAGCAAATATATTTCAGGGATTTGTGATGCAGTCTTACTCATGCTATCCAGTCAACATGTCACTGTATCCCATCTAGGGGAGAACAGATACGAGTAATCTGCACAGTAAAAATACATTTTCATCTTCATATGTATTCACTCCTCGGGCTTCCTGCTGAGACCTCCAGCAAATATACCAATTAGTACCAGTTGCGTTGCTGATTTTCTGATCTGCTTACCTGTCTCCTAGGGCCCGGACAGACACCATCAGCTTGTTTCCTACTGGCAAGCAAAGGTTTTTTGACAAAGGAATTGCTGATACAAGTATAAAAGCCAGGTAAGCTGGCAAAAGTAGATCTGCAGTCAGAGATTTAGAGCTAGTGTACATTGCATGTATAAAAGAAATGTCTCTCTGCATTATGGTGATATGGTTCAGCCAGGAGTCTCATCTATAGATGTTCACATTGTTAAGGGAATTGTCATCGTACATTGAGAAACATTACTGCACAAGTGCAAGTAATGCAGTGTGATATGAAGTCAAGAAGTTATGCATTTCATCATATTTTATAATGAAAGAAAATCTTTTATTGTGCATAGAGTGCTTATCTGTTAAAAACCTTACTAAGATGAGCTAATAAGATGCATTTTTTTGCAAATAAGCTCTTACCTCTGCTTATTTACTTTATAATTCTTCTCTATGTGTATTTATATGTGTTTTTTCCAGACTACTGGGGAATATTTACCACATGCTGGGTAGTAGTACAAAACCATTTCACTCTTTGTGTCTTCAAAATAGGGCAAAAGTAGACCTTAAGTGATGCATATGTGAAAAAGAACTAATTTTACCCTAGGTGCAAAAGTAAAACTTGTTAAAAACCATGCTTATCAAAGAGTAATGATGATACAAAGTCTAGATGCGAACACTCTCCAACCCCAAAATAGATTTTTATTATTTTACAACTTCAATTTTTCAGAACAAGCTGGATAAAAAGATAAGTTTCTAATAGTGCATTAAAATGCACCTGTTCCAAATAAAATTGATCCAGTCATTATGTTCTTCCTTCATCCCTCTCCTTTTTGTCTTTATCTTTGAAATAGACTACAAAGCTTGTAGAGAAGCTCAGCAGGATACCAAATCATTTTAACCTAGCCCAGCAAGATATCCATTGGAACCACTGTAGTAAATATGGATTTTGAATTAAAGGTCAACAATTAACTAGACTCTGACTTATTTTCTTTATTTTCTTCACTCATACCTAATTATTCAAACCTTTATTTCTTCTATCAATTACATACGTCTTTGAGCAGTGGTGTCACTTGTCTGCATCTGAGAAGGAAGCGCATACAAAAGCAACTAAAACTAACACTTAGAAACAATGGAAGTGAAAGCAAAATCACCCAAACAAATGAAAAAATCCTCAAGCCCTGCAGTGTGGACGTAAGTGGGATCACAGGGAAGACAGACGTGTGTACACTGATGTGGACATAACAGCCTCTTTCCCAAAGCTCTTAATCAGGCAGAGGACTATTAATCTTTCTCTAGCAGCAGCTATGTATTTTTAAATTACATCACAAACCTAGGCAGTAAGATGATAAAAAAAGAGCTATAACACTTTCTTAGATAGGAGAAAATGCCACTTACTCTGTGCAAACTTAGGAGGATTGTCATTAACATCAGTGAGAGTAATCGTCACTGTCGTAGTTCCAGAGAGTCCACCCATATGTCCTCCCATGTCCTTTGCTTGGATGACCACAAAGTATTCTTCTTTGGCTTCTCTGTCCATGTTGGGAAGAGCTGTTTTAATTATAGCTACAATTAGGGGGGGAGAGAAGGAGGTGGAAAGAAAGGGATGGTCAGGTACAGATCCAAACTCGGTTTTGCAGGTATTTTTATTCTTACAGATACAGGTAAATATTGGTATAAAAACTGAACTGCTAAATGTCTGGTTGAGTTGCCTCTTAGAACCAAGGATAAAGAAGAATTTGAAATTTTCAGAAAAGTGTATTAGAGGTCTCAGAGGCCTACTTTGATTTAATTAGAAGTGCAATGACATTGCAGTCAAAAACGAAAATTAATCAAACCTGTGACACATTTTTACAACTTTTTTCTTGATAAAACACTTTGGTTTCTGTCCTATCCCTCACAGAAATCAATTGTTTTCCCACAGAATTAAAAATGGAAGATGGCCTCATCGTAGACACAATCTGCAAACACTGTTAACTGTATCTGTCATACTAATTTTTTCAAATATTTTAAAACCAAAATCATTATTTCATCTGATCTTGTATATAATGCAGGCTACAGATGTTCCCGAAAGTCCTAAATCAAGTGCCTAAACTTCTACTTGAGAATGACAGCTTGTCTTTCAGAACCTAGTCATCAATAATGCAAACAATTCCTACAGTCACTTCATTGCTCCTACTCCAGTAGGGCACCTTGTTGGACAATCTTGGTAGGTTGCTATCGCCTACTTCATTAGGTTAGAAGTCTTTTCTTATGGAAAACTACTAGTAAAATGATCTGTAGTACATCAAAATAAAAATGTCAGTGGGCTAGCAGGAAGTTCTCTGCAAGGGACAGTCCAGTTAAAGATATGGGGCCAAATCCATTGCAAGCTCCTATAAATTTCATGGGCATCTAACAGAAGAAATAATAAAATTTCTTTCTTTCCAATACTTGTCCATCTCTAATGCGCTATTATATTCACAGCATTCAGTATGGAAAGTGCAATACCAAACGTTTAATGGTAAATTTAGCTCACGTTTGTTACAGTCTAGTGATGTCCACCACAATAACAATAATAATAATAATAATAAAAAAAAACTAAAGAAGTCCGACAAAACCTTCTACATCTGGAAAACATCTCTAAATGTTAAATTGAAATATAGCCTTTTTTCTTTTAATCCTGTTTTTGAATCATATTTTCAACAAAATCATCTGTCCGTAAAAAGAGAGCACAAAGTTCAAGGTACTGAATTATCTTAGTGGTAAGTGAAGTGTAAGAGTGCCAAGGGATATCAAATCCACCATTACACTGTTTTTTTTAAACCATGGTGCTTGAGGGTTCTTATGAGGCATAAAGAAGAGTGTCTCTTTGCAGGTGTCTGTACTTATGGAGCTGAAGGACACTGTTTATGTGCAGACATTGACAGTAACTACCAAGTCTTTGGAAGTCATTAAAAAAAAAGTAAGAATTGTGTATCATATTGCACATTCATTAAGATTTGCATGTTCAGTAGAATGACCCAGTTCACACCCTGGATCATAAATACCTCTTCATGTGCTGGATCATACATTTCATTAGCTCTCACTCTATATTTATATGTTTTTTGTTAAAACCTGCCAAGATTTTATTAGATGTCAATCAATATTTATTTCAAATAAAATCTATGAATTTTGATTTCTCCATTAGGACTAGTGCAGCCTTGGAGACTTCAAATAGCTCTTTTTCTTGCACATAGTTTGGTTCCTATTAAATAACAGTGAGCTCCCTAAAAAAGATGCTCTTTGGCTGAATCGCCAAGATTATCTAATTCATCTTTTTATGGTGAATAAAGAAATGTTCCTCATCTCTTTCATTATTACAGATGAATTTAAGTAGAATTTAGAATCCATTTTTCTTTAAGATTATAATATTGAGAACCTGACCAGACCTCCGCTTCTTGTCTGAGTACAGAACAAAGCTAAGAACAAGGCAGCATAAGACATTTAGAATAAAGTCATACACTTGCTACATGAACCACCAAACATAATGCAATGGCAGTCTTGTAACCTGAGTTTTTGTAAGTAATTTTCCTAAAATATTATGGGTTATTGTCTTTCATATTTGAAAATTTTACAGAATATAAGTCTGGATGAAAAAGAAAGCTCTGTCTTATGTCTGTTACCACCAAGCCAAAATGATCTCTCGTTCCCAAGGAACTCAACAGACATCAGTGATTTTTCATCCCAGCATGCTGTAAGTGGGATTAGGAAATGATTAATAGTGTCAGGTAGCAGCAAGGCTTGGCCGCTCTGCAAGGAAAGGTGAGTCGAGAGCGGAGCGTGGTAATAAGGCAGGCGGGAGCAGTGACTTCGCCAACAAGGAGCCGGGATGCAGAGAGGCAAGCCAGGGTCAGGATCAGGTCCAGAGACAGTGGTCAGCATCACACACGATCCGGTGACCGCCCAGTAAGTTTGTAGGGACGAGGCAGCTCCAAGGGCAAGCCAGCAAGCTGAGCTGGCAGGTCCGGGTCCGGGTCCGAACTGCGGAAGAACAAAACCAGACCAGACATAGCTGCTGCACAGCTGCCACGCAGCACAGGCGGGAGCCAGCAGTACAGCCTAAAAGCAGCTCCCAAGGGACAGGAGGGCCGCTCCACTTCCAGCTTTCTTCACAACAGCTCTTATCAGTGAAGGAGCTGATCTTGGAGTCAGTCAGCTAAACTCTTCAACTTAGCCAACTAAACCCCTAGAAGGGGTTGTGCCTCAGGGTGCTGACAAATATAATGCAATCTGGTGCTTGTAAAACTAATGAAGCATCCTTGAAGTAACTTTCACATCACTTCACTATTCTTCTATATCATCTAAGGAAATTATTTTTCAAAACGTTGAGGAACATACTTCTTTTGGAGCTCATATTTTGAATGAAGACGGGGAACAGCAAAATTCAGAAGATAAACATTTATCAGAGGTACTACATACAAAACACTTTTTTTGAAAGAATTTCAAAATGAAAATTTTGAAAGAATTTTCTCTCATAGCAGCCTGGGTATGGAGAGTAAATGATATTTTTTTCTAAAAGCAGTTTAAAGTTGTGACTGACTGGTCTGGACTGACTGGTTTACTATTCATGATTAATAATGATGCATTCTGCAAATAACTCTACTGCTATAAACAAGATGACTCATAAAAAGAGTGCTAATACAGAGAGGTATCAGAGTTGGGTCCACATCAAATTTTTTCAATAATAGAACTGATCCAAAGATCATTAAAAACTACTCTTTTCATTTATTTTCATGGGTTTTGAATTAAGCCTGCTCTAACTTTTTTTCGACTACTATTTTTGGCAGATAGTTCTTTCCCCTGTTGCTTCTTTTTTTTTTTAATCCTAGTTTACACAGTTATGCCAGACCTACAGATGCCTTGTGTAAGAAAACACATTTTGTTTCATGCTACTGTTTGAGATAAGTTAATTGCTTCAGTAAAGTGATAATTTTTCCCAGACATTTTCACATGTATTTTAATCTGTATCTTAATGTATGAAACACTCCACCTCTTGTCTCTGGTTTGAAAGAGATGAGGAAGATTAAAAAAAAATCTTAATCAGAATTTGTTTTCAATTTTAAGACATAAAATTATGTTTTTTTCCCATGTAAAGATACTAATAGAACCTGTTACTTCAACAGTTTTATACATATTCCTACCTGCTGTCTCAGCCCATAAACGATTTGCTGGGGGCTAAAAGTCAAAGACAAAGTCAAGTATCAATTTTGAACAAGATAAAAAGATAGAAAGAAAAATAGTTTACTGTTTTAATTACTATTATAGGATCCAAAGGTTTTTAAACATCAAATACAACTGAATTACAAGTTTATTATTACCACCAGTACTTCTATGTTCAGTGTCTTTAGAACGGAGGACAGTAAGAGAACAGAAGCAACAATACCTCTTACAAACCAAATTAATAAACACAAAAAGCCTCCACGCCCATCTAAAAAAGTAATGTGATCAAGACAAAGACAGATAGAAAGTGTTATGTATAGAGAATTTTAACTTGCTGAAGGATATTTATTTGTCCTTTCGCTTTATTCACCAGTTCTCAGGCTGGACTCCCAGGAAATACTGAAACCTTCAGACCACTTTTAGAAGTCAGTTCAGGCTCACCAAATACTAACAGGCATCCAGCACACAAAACATTAACTCATTGAGCATTCAACCTACTCTACTTCAATTCAACCCAGAAACAAAATTGAGAGTAAAAACATAATCACTTCCAGCTTGCTATGAAGGATGAAAATGATATGTGCCAAACAGGAGAGTAGTTTAAAAGCTAGGAATGGGAATTACCGTAAACTAATGTAGGGCAGGTAGATGTTTGTTGGAAAATTGTATTCAGAACAGTTATCAATGGCTTAGTGTCAAAGTGGATAGATGGATGAAGTGGTTCATAGGGTTTGCTCTGCTTCTAGCATCATTCAATATTTTCTGAATGATGGAGGACAGGAAGAACTTATCAAGTCTTTCAGATGACACAAAGCTGGAAACAATTGCACGTAGTGGAAGACCACGACTAGAGTTCAAAACAATCTTGACAAATTGGACAGTCTAAAAAAGGAGGGTGCAACTCAGTTGGCAAGTAGAAAAGTATTTTGTGTGGGTGACACAATTAACTTCACAATTGCAAGACAAGAGATGACTCACAAGACAGAAAGGAATGTGGAATCAAAATGAGCTGTTAAAAATGCTCAAGTATTTTCTGAGGATGTATTAGCTAGTATGTTATATGTAAGAACCCTAAACTAATTCTTTCACTCCACTCAAACAGGTAAGGCTGCAGCTGGAATTGCGTGTCTAGTTTTCCCTATTGGAACTGACCAGGACTGTCCAAAGCAGCAAGTATAACAGCAGAAAGTCTTTGAGAAAATATTTGGTTTATGCAGTTTAGGGAAGTTTGAGGGAAGACTTTACGGCTAAGGAGGTAAAAATTACTGGGGGCTAATCTCCACTTTGACTGGGGATAACAGAAAAACAATGGACCTCAAATGTGAACCACAGAATAGGTTTAATTTGCAGAAAGAGATTTAGGTTAAACATTAGGGGAATATCTTTTTAGCAGAAAAGATAAGTAAGTGCAGAAAGAGAAAGCTGCTTGTAGAATTTTTAGTATTTCCATTAACAGAAGTTTTTAAGAACAGGTTAGACAAACATCTTTCAAGAATGAGGTGAGGTAGAGCTGATCTTGTTTTAGGGCAAGGGTACTCACTACATACTCACTTCAGGTCCCTTCCATACATACTGTCTAACAAAAGGCTTCATCACTATGTCAGGATAAAATATTTCAGCAAACCTTAGTCCTGTGAAAACCCTCAATGGACTTGTAGTACAACCAGTGAACAGATACCTGCATCATAATTTGGCTAATATGCTCTGACTGAAGCTGGAAACATGAGGAAATGGGTTGGAGAGCGAAGAAATCAAGGAGTAACATCTCTCTTCAAAGAATGAAACCATGTCCTGTACTGGATGTTCCTTTTCTTTTTTTTTTCTTTTTTTTAAGTGGAGTTGCTTTTCCTAAACAGCTATTGGTGTCACACTGCTCAATAGCAAATAAAACAGCTGCAGAATGGGATTTACTTTTACAGTGGTCCTAAATGCACACACTGAGCAATTTGCACAATCTGCCTCACAACTTGAATCAGTTAAAATGCACCCCTGTGGACTACTTTCAAAAACCTATTTGGAAGAATATACACTGTCTCACGCTGAAAAGATCAGGGGAAAAGGAGCAATGTGTCATAGGCTGTAGCCAACGCAGAGGAAGAAGAGAAGCAAGCAGGACAACAGGAATGAAGATTTGTTTTTCACTTTTCATTTTCCCCTCCATTTTTTTTAAGGATCTCTTTATGGTAACACTATAAAACTACACAAAATAATTGAGAACATAGAACAAAACCAAGCAAGCAACATGCAAAGCTGGAATTTGACCCTGATGAGCCTTTCTTAAGCATCTCATTCATCTCGTACGTTTTGATGAAGAGTTCCTGCTATTTCAGCTTGCATGCTTTGGAACTTCCCCTTCTTCATTCTGGAAGAGCTAAGTAATTGCTTTGATCTACCTTCCGTGCTAAAATCTTGGTGGAGATTCTTATTAAATATAACAGTCATTTAGGGCCCACTCTCCTGTAAAGTCAATCTTGTAATTTCCTTAGAGAGCCACAAGATGCATTCTTTGTATCCCCATGAAGAGCACTGATTTCAGTGATGCTTTAGCAGCACATTACAACAAATGTTCACTTGGAGACCTCTGAAAAACCTGCACCATAATTCCTAAAAAAAGGAATGGATCGCTACAAACTTTCTTGAATATTAAAGAAAGTCTAATCCTCTGAAGAGATGGTACAGGCATATTAATTCACTATTTCTTAATTCAATTTACCCTTCATAAGAATCATAATCATTTTAATAAAAGTTATTATCATATATCACCACTTCTTTCTTAGTTTTAATACTTCTGAATTTTTATTTTAATAAGAAAGGAAAAAGATCTGCAGTCTCTATCTAGATTGGCTAACTTTCTAAAAAATTATCAATTACAGGAACATCTGAACTACATTCAGATGTACATATATTTCAAATAAGAGCCATTAGCCACAGTAAAAATATTCACTAGGAGGAATTAAATACTATGTTATATAAGCATATCTGGAGTGATTCTTTCCCATTTTTGTGCTCTTAAGAAAGAAGCCAGCAATGTGCATGCTTTACCACCAGGTTTATTTTTACAAGTTTATAGGGAAGATGACAGCGCCTGCCTCTCTGTCAAACAAAGAGATGAAGGTCAAATATTGTTGTATTAAATCTCGTTTCTTGTATAACCTACAGTCTATCGTATCTTATTTTTCAGCCTTTATTGCTTCCATTTGTCTGTGTTTTCTGCTCATTATTTGATTTTCAAGTAGATTTTGCAAGTTTCCCATTGTATATAAAGACCACCTACATTTCACAACATATATTGTTCTTGAAGAACATCTAATGAGATTTTATTTTATAACATCTACTACAATACTGTCTTTTAATTCAGATGAACTTCTCTCTGGGTTTTATTGTATGGGAAAAAGTTTTCATCTATACTTACCAGCCATGCCTTTTTTCCCTGGGAACAAGATTTCACAGGCATAGAGGAAGGATCACCCTCACACCAACTGAGAATGAATGCAGTAAATAAGCATTTTGCACTGCATTTATAAACCTGCTTCCTTAGGATTGTATTTCTAATGATCCTCTAATATCCATAATTATACTGGACACTGTGGGGAAAGTAACTCTGGATGCTTTTTGAAATGTTTTCCAAATCTAGCTCTGCAGTTTAAATTCCTCTCTCTACTTCAGTCTACTGAAATAGAACATTATTTAACACAAATGTTGCCCCTGTTTTTCTACTCAACATAAGGAAAATGGTTAACCCACAACTACAACACTAGTTTTCTAAAAAAATACAGGTATTGCTAAAAACCACAAGAAGCAAACAGTATCAGCTTTGTTGTTGCTATTATTATTAGAAAAATTTTAGAAGCAGATATAACACTATTCAAATGCCTGTCTTCATCGTAAGTCACTCATCCTTACCCACTACAGATCTTTACAACTGTTTGAAAACACCACCACACTGATTTAAAACTTCTTTTATTAATGAGAAAAGACAGCTCTTGCTGCTACAGAAGGATGCAATCCTACAGTCCTTATCCATAATATTTGCACCTCCCAATACCGATAAGTATTAAGACCCATTGAGATACCCCCTTTTGACATATTACGCACCCCCTGCAATTTATTGCACCCCCATGCCACTTATTACACCCCCTGCCACTTACTATGCCCCCCTCTGACATATCACATACCCCCTCCATTTCTTATCCAGATCGATATATCAAACCCCCTTGATAGGTCTGGAATTCAACAGGCATCAATGCCCCGCAATATTGAGAGCAATCCACGTCAATACCCTTCGATGCCTACCAATAGCAAAATCAGCCCCAGACCTAAAGCCAGAGATGCCTGTCGAGAGCCACACGTATCAATGGCTATCGGCAGGGATCGATACCGACAGGTACCCATAACTATCGGACCTTGTCTTATTGATCCCAAGGAGGAGCCATGGAAAGCGACAGGACGCAATCTCGAGAGGCATCGATGTGTACCGAGAGAGATCGATAGCTATGGATGTCGTGCCCTTGTGATACATATGGAAATCAAGACTCATCATGGCCTGTCAATATCAAAAATTGTCAATGTTTCAACACAACTGCTAAGGTTGCATAGTATACTTAGTACGGCATGACAGGATAAGGTTTATACAAGTTTGTAGATACAGTACGTTATATTTTCAGCATTGCGTCTAACTTTTCCAAATTCCAGCTTTTTCTTCTTGCAACCAAAAAATGTACACAGATGCTCACATTTTGAAAGATGGCCCTGAATGGATATGATGAAATGGCTATTTCAATGGAAGTATCTTCACATTAACATTATATACAGTAAGAACTTGTTTATACTTTTCCCTTCAGACTGGGTGAAAAGTTTAAGTTCTTCCCACACTACTGCCGGTGTATATTACTTAGTGAATGGAAAATGCTTCTTTAGCTATGTAAAGTTATGCTAAATTAGTTATGTTAAATATTTGTATTTTCATTTTTGTAATTTTCCAGAATGACCAGGACTGAAATGATCTAGTACTGATATCTCATCACTGGGTTGCAGATTTAACAGCCATTCTTGATGTATGAAGTTCAGTTTTTACCCAGCTAAGTACTAATAGGCACTTGTCCTAAGCAGTTTTTAACTCCATCTTTACAGCATATGTTACTCCTTTGTGCATTATAAAGGTGAGTCTACACAGAAAACTGAAAATGTGAACATATCACATGTTAACTCGAGTCTTTTAGTCCTATCCAGATTGCATCAAGTGCTGTCAAGGCAGAGCTGAAGGTACTGTAATGGAAGCAACCGAGTATGAACTCCGGAGGTTCCTGCACGTGCTGAAGCCTATTCTGTTTCATCAGTAGCAATGATATTGCTCTCCACGCTGCACAAATCTACCCTCTGTATGCTACTGCACCCACTTTCATTCTTGCTTAGGAAAATGAACGGAAGTAAAGCTAGAGTTCACACACCTCACTTGCTATGCCACGACAATGTCCACCCCTCCCAGTTCATACCTCTTAAAATTATTTCAGTTAAAACTAGTTAACTGCAACTAAATCTACAGTAATTGGCAGAGTTATCACAGCAACAGTAGTTGACAGAATGAATTAGAAGGCAGTAGTTCAATCCAGGCTCTGACTAATGTAGAATACATTCTTTCTCTACACTAATACCACTAGGTTTTAAACCTAAACTATTTAGAAACTGAGCTGTTTAGAAAGACTCTGTTGAACATGACTTAGTTCTTTTCGTAAGAAGCTTATTACTTTCCCCTTACAGTTGCACATTACTTCTTGTATTAAAACTCTGTTTTCCCGTCTCTCTCTCTAGTTTGAAAATGTTACTTTGTTATTTTATCAAAAGTAATTACAGAAACAGTCTCTGTGCCTCTCTTTTATTAACACCTCTCAAATATTTGTACAGTGATTTCATATCCTCCTTTAATCACCTCTTATCTAGTTTATACAAATTAAGTTCAATCAATTTCTCATTATATGTCATATTCTTTAGTCTCTCTCACCTTAGCTATCTTGCTTTGAACTTTCTTCAGAATTTCAGTAGTCTTTTTTATGGTGATGGGTCTCATCAGTACAACATACAATATTTTGAGGGCAGTTTGAGTAGTTATTGATGGGCAGGATTACTAATAAACCGGGCATTAACAACTAGATATAAGAAATAGTCTGTAACATCACAGAACTGTCTTTAACTCAAAGGTTGCTGTCATTTATCCTGTTGTTATCATATTTGTTTTTATTCTGCTGTGCTACATTTCAAGGCCTAGATGAAGGAGGATAATAAAGACTGTAAATTAAAAGAGAAGATTCAGGACTGCCTTCTGCTGAGTGCCATTTTCACCCTTCCTAAGCCTACTCATTTATGTTCTGATTTCAGAACCACAAGGTATCTCAGATGCAACAGTGTGGTCCAGAGGGGGCCAACCACCAAATCATTTAGAGCTTTGTTGAATAAAGCACATGCAATTTCACCTGGAAATTAATGCTGAGAAATATTTTTGCATAGGTATAGAAAAAAAATCAAATTTTCACTCTCCAATGAAATATCCACATTCTGTTAGAAGAGTGCTAAGTTTTCTAGATCTTCTGACTCTTCTATTTTCATCTCAGATTTATTGAATCAAACTTTGGCCATTGTACCCAGTGACCTTATCCAAGATGGCAGCTTTAAAAATCCATTTTTATACACATATGGTAAGGGTTTATGTTTTAATAATAGAATGAGTTTTCCAGTAGAGTAAGATGTTTGGCTTAATTTGTCTTGCCCATGTAACTGTATTTCAGCTATGTGTAGGAACGATATTATTTAAGTAAGTTCATATGAAATGTAAATAAGTCAGACACAGCTGAAAATGTATTTTTTCTGCCATTCCTATACTGTAGAACACAGTGTCATTTCGCATTATGTTCCATTATGATAATCTTATTTTAAAGCTGACAGTCGTGATTTAATATCGTTGAAAAATCTTAAAAGTGAGAACTGTACTTTAGCTTCTTTTAGCAGCCTTAAGAAATCCCTTCCCCCAGCATTTTGATTGTCAGTATTTGGATTGTGAGAGAATACATACAACTTATATACCTTTATAAATAATACACACATGACTGGTCAGCAAATCTGACATCAGTCAGTCAGATGTAACAATAATGATTTATGGAATATATTTTAGTTCACTGTGAGTTACATTACTAATCTGATGTCATCTCATTATATGTTGAATCTCCCATGGAAAATCTGAATCTGCATTTTTATAATGTATTATTTATTTTTACTCTCTATCAATGAACCAGTGATCCTATTAAAATTCACCTATGGAAAGGGAAAAATAATTATATCCAGAACAAGCCATCAAAAAAAACATTTACTCCAAGCCATATTCATAGCACTGAATGAAAAATAAATTCTGAATTACCTTCTTTCATGTACCTATAACTCATACAACAGAATTTGCAAACTGGAACTACAGAAGTACTCTACATATACTCATTTTTCATCTAAGGTAATGGAAAATTATTGTTTTATAGGTCACTTACCAGTACTTACTTTTGTGCACCTAGCATTACAGAATTGTTTCACCAAGGAGGTTGAGAGTAACGTCTTAGTTGCAACTAAGAATGTGGTTCAAAGAAGGACTAAACCTGGTTAATATCAAGATAGCAGGAAAATTTGCTGAAAACTGCTGCTGGTAGCTGCTCAGATCTAAATCTGCCCTTAATTTTTAAAAAAACAAAGTTAATAAAAGGCCAGTCATTTAGCTCTAAAGAGCTGAACTTAAACCTTTGATACTCTCCCATGATTGAAGGAAAATCTAAACATTTTTAAGGCGATCGCTTTAACATATTCTATTCCTTAAAACAGTGATACCATTTGCGGAAAAACACAATTTTAGATGTAATATTTGTCTTCAGCATCAATTCAGTCTCAAACATATTGAAAAGATTTTCCATTTAGCAAGGGCGCATGACAATGTAATTATAGAGAAAAAGCACTACCCTATTTGGAGGATCACCTTCATTTTTCTTTTGTTTTTGACAAGACACTATCCTATGTAGCTCTTCTGATTTAGCTTGCAGACTGTCACCATAGTATTTGAACCTCTTCCCCACATTAAAACTTTCACCAAGGTTCCTAAGTACTAAATACAAATGTGCAAATAATGTGTTTTTCTAGTTAGTAGGAAAAAAGTATTAGGCATGATGACTCACATTGCTAAGATTGGATAAATATATATATATATAAAATCAAACATCGACATTGTTTCTGTTTGCTTTGGACATTTTCTGTTGTTAAAATGCATCTTCCATTCTATCTGTTTGTGTTAACAACCATACTATCCAAATTATAAAGCTGCTAAACTAGTGTGCATATTTTATGTATCACTACCTCTAAAAGGTGAAATATGCAATGCCACAAGCTACTGGAAAATTGTAGCTATCTTAATATATTATTATTGACTTTTTGAGGCTGCATGTAACAACCCAAAATACTCTCTGTGGTATGTAATAAGCATTATCATACCTTTGTTCCAAAATTCTTGTATTACCAAGAAAATCTGCTGCATACTTCTTCACATTTTTCTGAAATCAACACTTCTCTTCAGAAGATCCACAACAATCTTTTTCACCCTGTACAATATATGGCTGCAGTTTCTACAGGAATACTTGTATCTGGTTTGCTTAATTATTAGATTTTATGTATGTTTCTAGTTTACATATTCTAGACAACAAATCTATGCTGGGGGGCTCTATATGATTTGACATTTAAGACGGCTAATAAGTTTCTCTAAGTGAATGAAGAACAAAGACAAGAACAAATTCAGCAAATGTGAAAATATCAAGTATTATAAATAATGAATAGAACCATCTGATATCATAGAAATAACTGCATACTCTAAACTGAGAATAGGCTTAAACTATTCTGTGTGTAGCCATACAAGTAGTACTGTAGTTACACTACAGATGAGGGCCATTACATATAGATGGCACAGAAAGAGAGGATGGCCCCAGTACACAAACCCATTCAGCTATATTGCTTTAGAGAAGAATGTAATCTATGTCCTACATAGTTCTAGAAAAAGGGGGAATCAGAAACCACTTATTCATTCAGAAGCAGCTCCGGAATATGAAGCCACATACTCAGGAACTGTGGCAAAGCCATAGTTGAATTCTTTATGATTAAATTCTCTTTAAAAACTAACATGTCATTTTCCTGCTAACTGAACTGCTACTCAAAGGAATATTGATAACTAGAAATGAAGGTAGGAGGGGGAATTTAATGCTAGTGAAACAGAAGAAAAATCACAATTTTCAGGTTCACCAAAAACCTTTGGAGTTTTCTCCGGCTATCATGATAATGGAAATCACTTTCCTAGGTGATGAATGGTTATTTCACTGGATTAAGCATAAGATTTTAACGCAATACAAATAACAAACTTGAGTCAAATTAAACAGTTTTTTAGGTTTGGAATATTTTCTTTAAGGCTATTTTGTGTGAAGGAAGTAAAAATCTTCTCTCCCGGTGGAGGATACACTTCTCAGCTCCTATGTGAAAGCTTATGACAACAGCTAAAGGACTATAAGTATGTACTTCATGAACTTCCCTTGTAGAAACCAAGAAAACGGTGACAGAAAGAGCCTACATCTAACCTATCCTTTGATTAATGATGTATTTTATATGGCATATTTTCTAGTGGTTTACTCAATCTAAATTCAAGTATTCTCAGTTATTGTAACTCCACTGCTTTCCTTAAAAAATGATTTTACGGTCTTAAAGGTATCACTCCTGGTTATTTTTTCCTGATATTCAAACTAAGAATTTGTTTATTGCATTTTATTCCATTACTCTTAGAGTATTTCTTCCTCAGCAACAGTGAACTGTTTTCTTTTTGTAAGATTCTTGTGTCTGAGGATGAGTCCATATTAGATGTTGCAAACACTGCAGAACCAATACAGTTAACTCAACTCATTACTGCACACTATCATTTGTAATATAAAGAAAAACCAAACTGTATATGATGGTCAGGAATCTATTCACAGATATGATCTGTAAGAAATCAGCCAGCATGAAGTAAGGGGCTTCAATGATAACCCACTTAACATGCTTATTTTTGAAGTAAGCTACTGTGTCTTCCATTGTGCTGTTAGAGTTATTTCTTGTAGATCTCAGATTTTTATATGAAGCATAAATTAAAAAATGAATCACTTTCCAGGGACTGCTTTCATACTCAGACAGCTTTCCTTCAACCAGCGGAAAATACTTTAATGGAGTGATCCCACTTATCCATATACACTTTTTATCTAAGGTCCCTGCAAATTAAGGCATTTCTGGGAAAATGAAATAATTCCTCGCATGCAACCTCACCACGTCTGAAAGAACTGTTTAATGTTAGTCAGAAAACTAAGGACACTAAGTTTTGTTGTTGTCAGAAACATCCTTCAATAATTTCTCCTAGCATTTCTTTCATAATTTTGTTAATCTGCATGAGTGTGATATGTTTTACTCACACTTTACTCCTTTATGGCAGCATAAATTCAGGTGATTTTAGTATATTTTAGAATGAGTTATACTTTTCTTCTCCTTAGGAGATCACAACTGTTTAAGTTTCAGTGATTAAAAGCATCTTCTAGTAACAGGTAAAAGAATATAAAAATAATATCAAATCATTTAAAAAAACCATTATCAAACATAACTAAATGAATTTGCTGCAAGTACAACATATATATAACAAACAAAGAGGGAATGGATTTATTGGCACTTCTTTCAGATGATTCACTCAAGGCTTTAAAGCCACAGAGAAATAAAGACATCTTAAACGCATGCTAATAAAACTTCCTACCACCACTCAGTATCAGTTTCTTTCTTTCCCCAAATCTTTTCAATCAAGAAAGAAAAACCATTTTTAATGAAAACACACAATATATTCACTAAAATTCCCAAGTTAGGCTGTACATTCTTTAACTGGATATACTATAGTCTCATGTTGAAAATTGTATTATGTTCATTAAATCCATCCAGCCAAGTCTTTCAATCCCTAATCAGTTGTAAATCACACAGCACTTCCACTACCTTCAGTTTTGCTTCAGCAGTTTCTGTAATACTAGTGTCACCATTACTTGTATTATTGGTAATACAGATTTTTCTTTGTCTTTTCATGACCAGATTCTGATGGGATACAAATGAGACGTGCATTACAACTCAGTTATGCTGAAAGATATCTACTTATGCTCCCTGTTTAAGTATACGACATGAAATATGTAAGAGGTGCAGTCACTTGTGTAAATATAACCCAGAGATTCATAATTCAGGGTCACCTACCTGTATGTGGCTCAATAGAAAAGTAAGGTTGTCCTTCCAGAATGCTATAAACCAGCTTAGCACTATTTCCATAAACTGGATCATCTGCATCTGTAGCTGTTACTTTAGTAACAAAGGTGCCTAAACAAAAAGAATATATATAATTAATATTTAAACTCTTACTAGAAATTTACATAATTGTTATTTATAAATAATTTGAAACAATAAATAATTTCCTTGAAACTCTAAAGAAATTTGTGAGGTTTATTACAATAATAAAAGAGGAAAAATCAGCAGTAATAACTTAAAACATTACTTTTACGAAACAAAACATTTTCCTTCAAGATGATATATGCCAGCAGACCAAATTTCGGGGTAAAGAAAAACCATTTTAGTAGCTGTATATTTAATGTTTCTTTGTAGAATGCATTTAAAGCTACCTGATACATCTGTACAAACTTCAAGCATTTGCAAATGAATCATATCAAAGGGATATGAAATACAAGGTTAATAATACAATATAATATGTTGCATTTAAGATTTGCAAAATCACATTTGAAAGAACCTTGCCAAGTTACAGCAATTGCATAGAAAAGCAATAATAAAAAGGATTCTTTTTTTCTTCCCTTGGCTTTCAGCCATAATAATGGTTTGATGTGGCCAGAGTGAGAGAGTCAGGGCAACAGCTATTGTCTCTGAAATGAGTCTCTGCCACTGAGGGGTCCATGGTCTAGCCAGAGTTATACATTCCATAGTCGTCTGAAGGAAAATAAAAAATTGAAAAAATTGCCCATTTTACTTCTTGGGCAACATAGCACATACTGTTTATGTAATAAGCAAAATCAGATAAAATTCAGTAGGTTAACCTTGCTGCAGAGACTTTTTTTAATGATTTAAAAATATAATGATACATTAATTAGGCTAACAGCAAAGACAATATCTATAGAGGGAGAGAAAGCGAAAGCAGGAGAGGTTAAGGGCTGAATTATGTTTCTCATGAGCAGAGACATGTTTAGAAAGGAAAAGAATTACGGCACCCACCAAAATATTCCCCCTTTCTAGGTGTGCCAATAAAAATAGCCTCCTCTTTCTTCTCACACTTTGTGCTGCTGAATCCAAATTACACCTTGCTTCAGGACAGGGACAGTAAACTGAAGGGGGAGGAGATCCCTTTGTCCTTTCCTCACGTTGCACTCGCTTTTATTCTTTCTCTATATGGGAGCGTAGGGGAGGCACATTGCTGCCATGGCTTTGGGCAGCTTTGTGCATTACAGTACATGCAAATTATTTGGAGGAATATTTGCATATTTAGAGATAATTTGCATCTCACTACATAGCTTCCATCTCAGGCTTTCATACCTTGCCACCTCCAGCATCAAGGAGGATATGGAGCTGGCAGGATTTTGGAGTGTCTGAGGGGATGGATAATACCTCACTCAGGGGAGTGGAAGTTTTTCAGTATTCCCTGTCACTGTTTGTATATGCAAAAAGAGGCAAAAAAAATAGCATATCCTTCTTTTTCTCTTCCTTAGAGATCACCTGAAACTTAGAGATCACTTGAAGTGTAACTATAATCTCACCTAATAAAAAAATGAAGAGAAGGGAAGGATAGCATACTCTCCCAGCTCCCAGAATCAATTTCTCACACTGCCAGTCTGCCACTCTACACTCATTTCAGACCATCATACATAGTTCTGAGAAGGTCGCTCAGATTTAGTAATGTACTCCCAGCAATCTTATTGATGAAAATTGTTTATAACAGATGTAAGTAATCATGAAACAGAGATTAAAGAAATGATTTCCACTATTGAAATTATATAGTTAAGTTTCTATATAGTTTAAATTTTATCACCTGTCATTTGAATTTTTTGTTTTATGCTATGCTACTCATGTTCAGTCTTCTGTAGATGTGAAATATGCCACATTAACATGTTCATACCGGCAATGATATAGAATTAAAGGAGCAAACTTGTTCCTCTCTGCAGTTGCAGAAGACGTTGCTACCTCAGTGCTGCTCTGACCCCAGTGCAAGGTGCTAACTAAGGATCCAGAAGAACCTAGCAACCTATCCCACCCCCACAAGTGATGGACCCAAATCTTTGGTTTCTTTTCAGCTAATCATGAACAAAAGGTTTGAAGAACTGATAAATTCCTGACTGTGAAGAGCCCTGCAAAAAAAGGAACTCAGAGCCACAGTGGCTATTATTTAGGCAGTCTCCCTAACGCAGCAGAACTCTCCGTGCTTTGGACTAGAGCTTGGATTATCAATGTTTAAGTAGGATTTTACTCCACTACAGCCACTACAGTTAAAAACTACATGTATATAAATATTTTTACATGCATAATGTGCTTAAAGTTTTAAAGGTAAAAACTTTGCATTGAAAAAGCACTTTGAATCCAAGAAGGAGCACTTATTAAGTATATGCTCTTTGAAAAATAGTGTTCTGGGTTCTATCCAGCAAATAAACAGCCAAGGTTTCTGTTTGTGTTTAATTTTGACTGCATTTGGCATGTGTTTGTTTCTTTGTCAATGCTACAACAAACTCATTTAGCTAGAGACTATAAATTTGAAATGGTGCCATTTTTACAAGAAAGCCACTATTATAGTCCAAGTCACTGTTGTCCTAATTACAATAATATAGCAGTTTTATATAATCTGTCCCAACAACATAATCACCGTTTCGTTTTTTCTTTATGTACCTAATATTGCCCTATGTAATACAAAACCATTTTTAGATAGATGAGGCAAATTTTAAGTCCATTTTAAAACTTTCTGCATTTTTTTCTGAGGTACATTTCTGCAATGCTAATGACCCTGTGATTAAATATGGGCTGCAAAGAGATTCAACAGATTTTAATTAATGAACACTTCTAATGTGATTTAGCTATTAACCATTGCTGATTGCTTTACTCTGTTAGTGTCAGGTTTCATAGTTTCTCTTTGCAACAGCCTAACAATCAGAGACACAATTAACAATAAAAGTATTTTTACATGGCTAGGTAAGAAAGCCTGTGTTTACTGGCAAGCTAAGATTAAAAGCCTTCATAAAAATAAGATGTGTGTGCTCAGCTAGTGTTCTTCTGTTGTTTTGGCTGTGTTTTTATGTGCAAGTCAGGGTACAGATTCTGCACATTAGTCAGAAAGAAGAATGCATATGCTGCCACAGGGAGTAGGAAAGCAGAGATTTTTTGGTGTGGCAGTGAAACGTGCGTACTGCAAAAAATAAAACTTGCATGTTCTAGAGGACATGACACATAGGCAGTGCCTGAAATTTCCATGAATCCATATTCAATGAGGCCACCTCTTTTCTGAAAGATTGCAATGGCTGGTAAAAATAAAAAATGTGACCATAATGCAACCTAGTGGGACTATGTTTGCTCATTTTCCTCAAGACTTCTGTTTTCTTTGCTTTTCTGATGCCCTTTTTTAGTCTCACCCATTCTTTCTCCCCTACTCTTCCCAAATCTTGACAGACTGAAAACTCCATTTCATTTAGGACATCTGATTACCAATCTGAAAGGGTATTAAGGGTGCATTTGCATTAAAAAGACCTACCATTATTTACCGACTGTTTTGTTTTTCTAAGAGGATCACCATGCTTCAAAATCTCTAGCTAGATTTTGAGTTTGGCTGATAGCTGCTGTGCAGTCAGTAGTGGTCAAAGCAAAGCATTGTTTGTATTCAGCAGGTCAGATAAGCATTCTTTCCAAAATGAAGCCTTTTCTTCACTGTCCTTCTTTGCTATAATCTCACAGGTAGCATGACAGTTGTTGTCATGGTAACTATTTTTTATTGAATAAAACTGCAATAATCTCATAAAAACCTGTATAACTTCTTGACATGTAAATTATCACTGCCTCAAAGCTGAAGAAACTTATTCTTATTTGTTTTTCATTGTTGCTGAAATTTTAAAAGGTAAAAACATAGTTTTAAGCTTCATTGTCCTATATTATTCTACATGAGACCATCTCTAAACACAAAAATTATCAGCTAGAGATTTCAGTAGCCAAATACACAATAGGTATATGGAATAGAAATCTGTGACACACTTCAGAACGTAATAAATACAGAAACCTTTAAAATACAGGTAGAATATTATGACTGGTATTTTAAACTGCATAGCTTGCTGCATATGTAGATATATATTTGTGCATTCAGATGCACAAGTATTTGAAACAGACTGTGCACTCACACACATGTGTATGTTGTATGATTGCTTAGGGTGTTTTGCAGATTGTATCTTATTTCACTCCTACCTTCTACATGTGTACTTGAACATATTCTTCTTAATAGTTACTATATTTCCAAAGCTCTAAAAGCCCAATACATGGATTAGATCTCACAATGCATGAAAATCTTCTCCCCAAAGAGTCTATGAGCCAAGTACCACAAAAGAGAGAAATGCAGACAGACACCTAAAGAAAGACATGGAAATGAAGAGAGGGTGTTAATCATCATGAGAAGCAATGCTGTCAGCACACAGTGGTGCCACAGCCTGGCCTAGCTATTGTCAAGTGGTATTGTAGGTACCACGGAAAAGAAGAGTTTTAAGGATTGCTTTGAAATTGCTTTCAGAACAGATGACTGAGGCCTTGTGCGGAGTTTTTGGAAGATCTTCCCACACTTAAAGGATAGTATGTGAGAAAATAGAAAGGTATTTGCTTTTTAATTGTCCACTGGACACCTTACAGTGACAGAAGCTTAGTGGAAGCAAGACAACACCCTAAGTGGTGGTGAGGGATAGAGATATGGGTCAGAATGGTTCACAAAAGGAAAGATGAGCAACCTATGCTTGACTTGCTAGAGAAAGAGGAAGCAAGGATATATTCTACTATACCTATAGTAGAATGGTGTATACAGCCACTACTAGAGAGGGAGGAATGAGAAGAAAAAGAGAAGAAAAATTGTACTTTACAGATGTGATACAGATGTGTGGGTGATGAGGACCACATAAACACACTGATAGATATAAGGCTTCAATTAATCTTTTGCAAGCAGTTAAAAACAACAGCAAAAGCCTCCTTACAATGAGAAAACATATGAGGAATAGCTCCCCAAGGGAAATAACAGAATCCTCCTCACTGAAGAGTTCACTTTACTGTGCAGGATGCTACATAATGTATTCTAAGGGAAAATCCTAGAAAGACAGGAAGATTAACTAATAGGGTAATTTGTCTTTCCCAGCTGTAATTTATCTGACTCTAAGTAGTGAAATACTGTGATGCTGTCATGATCTTGTTTATGATGATTAAGGTGAGGAAGGAGGAAAAGAGGGTTATTCACACAATTCAGTTTTAGGCTCAGCTGGCTAAATTAGATAACTAGCTGCAAGAGGCTTCTGCTCTGTTCAGTGGAAGAAGACAGTCTAGGTTTTTGCTTTGAATTGCTCCCTCATGAGATCTTTCTTGGTTGACTAGATAGGAATCCAAAGTAAATCACCCAGCCAATTTAAATGCCTAAATTTGGATCATATGACTACCCTCTTATGTGTATGTACTCAAAATAGGCCATACCAGCCTATAATACCAACCTGCCAGGAACTTCAAACAAGTAGCCTGGCACACCGACATACCAGACAAGTACAAACCTTGCAAGAGTTCTGTTTTCATTTACATTCATTTACACTTTCTGAAAGAATCACTCTGCAATTGATATATTTCATATTCACTCATTTTAAAATTAATCTAAAAGATCTTAGTAATAAAGCATTACTTGTTTTACAAAGCAGTAGTGTAGTATAGTAGTAGTATTTCATATCACTGAAATGCACCAAAAACCAGAGATTTGGGAACCCTCTGACTCTACAGACCTACAGGAAATAACAGATGCTGCCCAAAAGAACTAGTAAGTCTTAAAAAAATGCTTTAGCATCTGAAAAATCTGATTTTTGGAAGGGGTTTCAAAGAATCAAAGAGCAGCTGTTTAGTCAACAGTAGGAAATTATCACTAAGACAAATTATGAACTACCATGCAGGAAGATGCAAGAAATAGTTTCCACCAGGAAACTTTAAACTTTCCACGCACATACCTCTGGGACACAAAGTCAGGTTTAGCTCCATATAAGTAGGAGAAGAATCTGAGTTGCTTCTTCCAAATGTTACAAATATCCTAATACAATTTTTAGAGCAGACAGTTTAGAAAATGAATGAAATGTTTCAAAAATGTTAATATCATGCAACATGTGTATGAGTCAAAGTCTTTGAACCATTGAATATCCTACAACATGTAACACAACACTGTTTCTAATTTGTTCATGTGTCATTTTAAGGACTTTCTGTCATGTGTGGCAAATGGAAAAAATATATTGTATGTGAATGTATTACTGTAGAACTTTGCAAGGTGCTTGCTATGCATAGGAGAAAACTGCCTTCCGTCCAGCATACAGACAATGGAGCAAACTGGCAGCCTTCGGCATTTTACAACTGTATAATGAGGATTGTAGGAAGCATGGCTGTGAAACATAATAAGCTGCATATTTTATAATTTTTTGTGCATAAACTAATTGTTTCAGAACTCTGATACTGCCTTTTTAATATGATCTCTTGGAAACAAAAAACGTTCAACACAGGAAATATATACGCAGATCTAGTGATACAGGTAACTCTTCAGCAATTGTCCTTGCTGATGTTACCTACTGCTCAGGTTTAGTTCATGCAAATGTAATAAGGAGGACACTGTCTTTTCAGTTTTAAGGTTGGCAGTTCTTTCTTGCTACAACTTATAAAATGGTGCCATTAGAGAGCCTGTAGGTATTCCTTTATAAATTCCCCTGGGTGACTGTTTGTTAGGATTAGAATAGAGTCTGGAACATCACTGGCAACAGCAGAAGGGTAAAACACATTTTGTGTTTGCCTTAAAGAGTTATGTTTTCTTTTCATGTAATTTTTTTATTCTCCCTTTAGATATCACCTTCACTATGGAATATTAATTGATATTTGTGAGAGATGTGGGAAATAGCTGTTCTTTTGTTCAGGATTTTTTGAAAGACTGCTTGTCTCTAATCAATTGACTATTTCATCAGCATTCATTCTGTGAGGTCCCCAGGCAAAGACAGTAAAATTGGATGATCACTGTATAATATATTTCCAAGCAGAGAAAAAAAAATACTGTAATGCTTGTTGACTTCAGTGGAAGTTTCAGGTTATGCTCAGGTAGATATTATGAAAATAAAAGTGAGTAATAAAGCAGCCCTTACTGTGTACAGGAGAAAATCTTTCATTTATAACTCTCTGTTATGAAAACAGAAGACAGTTGGTATAATCTTGCAGCTTTGATGATCTGCTTGCTTTGTTTGGTAGAGGGAAGCCAATAATGCCAGCCACTATAATCCAGGTTGTGAGAGCAGACTCTGAAATATTGCCCCCTCAGGCCACTGTGGAGCAAGCATATGGCTGCAGAAACCATTTGGGCCCCAGGGAGAGGGTATAGTTGGATCAGATGCCCAGCAGTACTCTATAGGCTGATTCATGAGAAAGCCGTATTGACATCAGCTCCACAGGCAACTGCTTATCTGTATTCATGAAGAAACATTAAGTGCTGCAGATTCAGCAACTAAACAAAGACAAAGGTACCGACTGGGGGGAGGGGGAGAGGGGGAAATGACCAGTGCCAGAAAAAAATGGATTCTGAACTGGATCTGAATCTCATTTTCCCAAATATCAAATGTGTCCCTCAAAGAGACATCTAACACAGACACACCTGAATTAACAGAGTTTGAGGAGCACTGGTCCCTAGCGTTCTAAAGTCTAAATCTTTTGTGTTAACAGAATGATATAAATTATACTAATATAAGTTCCTATGAGTATGTATTACCACAATGAATTTAATTTTCTGACCTAGAACAATGTAGCTCATGATTAGAACTTGTCTACACTTCCCACAACTGGAAAACAGAGAATACATTCTGGTCCGTAGTTCTGGGGCATTTCACACAGCCGCCTGCCGTTTGGCAGAAATCTCTGCTGGTCTACTTCAACTCATCTGCCTGGTTTCCAGCTAGGCATTATCCACCAGCCAGAAAATGGCACATATCACGAACATAGCTGCTGGAAAAATGAAATCACGTTTTCAAGAATACAAAACAAAAAACCCACCACTGTTTTAAATTTTTTTTTCTTCATAATTTGAAATTTGGGAAAATTGTGAAAAAGCCTTGTTAAGAATGGTCTTAAACTTATAGCCAAAAGAGGACATATCAAAAACCTGAGCCAAAGATTTATTTTCATATAGTCATGGAACAGAAATACTACCATGTGATTGATACGTACAAATGAAAGCAACCACAAAAACAGAATTTCAGATTCAGAATACTGGGAACAAACTGTTTGTGACTATCTGGAGACAAGAATCATCTGAAAAATTGATTATGGGGCAGATTCTTAGAGATTATATAGGACTAGAGAAGCATGCAACTAAGACTGCCAAAATTCTCTCTGCTCTGGCATCATATGATCAACACATAGCTATGTCTTTCTTTCTTTCCTCATCCTATGAATCAGGACCTTCATACAAAGAAGTATTCCTCTATATCCTTCTGGGACTCCGGAAGGAACTATGACTTCAGTTCTGATCCAAATGACTTTATCTTCACTATGTGTTTTTTGCACAATGTACCTTCCAAGACAAGTAAATATATGAGTGCAAAAAAAAAAAAAAAAAAAGAAGATAATTTTTGACAAATTGATGACCATTAACAGACAGAAAAAAGGTTGTCTAAGAAATCATCACACCTTCAAAGTTCCAAACTTTGCACGGGCAATTAGGGCTTATTTCTAAGAATGAAACAATGTCTTCAGAACCTGACAATTCTGCCTGACTTGCTGCCATTGCTACTAAGTATTGATTTTAGCAGCTCTGTATGAAGTCAATAAAATACCTTAGTACACTCAGGACCATAAAGGTTGGTAAAACTAAAGGGTCAGATTATAAATCTCTAAAGAACAATATCATAACTTCATCTACGGTCCTCAAGCTCATAATGGTCATTTAAAAACAATAAAATCTAATGACATATTCAATCTGACCTCATGAGAAATGGAAAGGACAAAAATAAAAACAAATACTTAGCAATGTATTCTCCCAAGCCTCAATAACAAGTCAAATTAGGGACAGCACTGTCTTGATAGTGAATATATCCTAATCAATTACTGAAGGTTACTTATGACTTTGCTTTTGAAACCTTCTCTCAGTCACACAGAACGTACAGAAAAGATTTAAGCACACATGGGCTCCCTAAATAAATTCCTCATGTAGAATGCTCTTCAGCACCACAGCTCATGAAGTTGATTATGCACAAGATGAACAAGTAGAGGAACAAGACAACATTATGATATACATTTTCAAACAGCTGTTACATTATTGCCATATTTTACAACATCTGCTACTTCTTTCCTTAGCTTTTGCACTCCCTTTGCATTTACCCTTTGGGCTAATTTGTATTTGACCCTAGTAACATAGTCCTTTTACTCTACAATTTTGTGACAAACTATCATTGATTTAACAGTCATGCACAGTGCCTTAAAAATCAATGATTATAAAGAAAAAAAAAGAGCATGAGTGTGGTGGATCTTGATAACACTTCATCTCAGGTTTTTATTACAACTTTCCAATTTATCAACTTATTTTATCATTATTTATATCAGACATTGCATGTTGATTTCATATCCAGCAGATTTTGTCCTTTTGCAAACAATTTGTAACTGGAGGAGAATTAGTATCTTTGCGAGCACTGAAAAGAAAAACTGCACCGTGTATGGTGTGCTTCAATATATGTGGCTATATTTATAAGTCTGTTCTGTTGTTGTGGAAAAAGCAAATGACTGAATGACTTCTTATCTACAGTGATGCAACCAAGGGCAAATTTTGCTCTGAAGGAAGACATTGCTTTTGTAGATACTATTGTGCCAAAATTGAAAACTGATATTCTGACTCAACTGAAAGCCTAAACCTTTTCCAATACAGACCTTTTCCCCCATAAATAGTTTTCATGGAAGTGTTTAAAAACCAAAGCATTATTCTGAGCTTTTTCACTTTGTTAATATTATGAGATATTAAAGGCAAAGCACTTCTAGAGCAATGGCACACTGAATGCCACTCCATATATTTTACTGGGGGGGGGGGAGGTGGAGAGAAACGGTGGTTATGACTAGGTGACAGAAAAATTTTAATATTTGGAGATTACTTCTGAAAATTCATATAAAGTTTGGCTGCTTATCTGAATCCAGGCCAACTATGAGAGATTTCTCTTCCCCTACTGCTTTCGTTCTTTTTTCATTTATGCCCTTTTTTATTTCATCATGTTTGTCACTCTACTTCTGTCTTCCTCTGTCTTTCAACATGACGCTAGCTGTCTAAACACTCTTGGCTTCACTGAGAACAGAATGAAGAAATCCAGTTCCTCATTCCTCTCCTGAAAAAAAAAACCCCTGAATATATACTGTTGGGAGACAATACCCACTTCTGCTTGCATTACCACCTTTACAGCATGCTTTCAGGGAATTCATGAACCTGTGAGTAGCTAAGAAGGCAACACAGAAACTGAACATACTCAGCTATTTTTAAAAAAACAAGCTTCAGGACCAGTTCCATTTATCCTAGTGGATCTTATCTTTCAAAATTACTCATTCATCCATATGATATGCTATCATCATTACAGGCATACATACAGAATTCATTGAAAAATTTTAAAAGAAATGAGTCACTGGATTCTTTTTCCTAGAAGCTTAGCTGAATCTCTTCCTAAGAAGGTTTTTAACTGAATTTCATTCCCAGCATGTTCCTTTACATCTAAAACCAAGGTTTTACAGACAAATTAAATTATTTCCCATTTATGAAATGCAATACCATTGCAATTAAGTGATTCCAGAAATTCCATGTTTTGATCTTTGATTCCTTAAGAAAACTAGTATCAGAATTAAAAGATTAAAATGTTTTATTTCAGCAAAGAGGACATTCCTCACATGCATCATCAGGTTTCACAACCAAATTCATCATTTTGGAGTTGGGGGATAAGGCTTACTAACGCAGATTATATAGAAATCACTATAAAAAAAGAAGAAAGGAAAAACAGAGATGAAATAAGGGAAAATTCAAGTTAAGTCCCAAAAGTTTTTCTGCAATGTGGTCCTCTGTCCTCAAAGAGAAAAATACATTATTTCAAAATAACTCTGAACACAGTGACTGTACACACCACTCAGTACGTGTGTGGGTGTGTGTTCTGTGAAGACAGCTGAAAAGTGAACAGCCTTCCTACTGGAGATAACACACTGTAATACTAATCGTCTTTGCGCCAAGCAGTGGGAGGAAAGCCCTGCAAATCCTTCTCTATTATCTTACTAGGGAAGTAGGATTTTCCAGATATCACTGACATATAACATAAAAATCAAACAGGCTGGCTTATGGCCATGTATGTGTGCGATAATCTCCTTATGCATACAGACATACATTTTGCATACAGAAGGTTTGCATGTATACTGCAGTTTTCACATCCCCATAGTGCATCATTCATGTTCTAGTCAGTGATGCAAAAGTACCACCAACATATTTATATATACATCTCTTGCAGCAAGAAACATAAGACCAGTATCTGCTATATTATGCAGAATGTATTATCTATTAGAAAAACTGCATTGTGTAAGAACCTCAACAGTTATGTTACAGGATTCTGAAAGGTTAATGTGTTCATCTGTATTTTATGCACCGCTTTCCATAGAGGTCCAAAAATAAAATGCCTTGTACCGCATCCTCATTACATAAGTACTATATATATAGCATACAAGTTCCTCCTCTGTTTCAGAGCATTCAGAATTGTTACAGCATTTTGAGGAAAGAAGAGGTTTAGCAGAACTTTGTGTTATCCTGAATAAGAATGCTGCCTAGTAATGACTGTGTTGTAGAAATGTCAAGGCTGAAATTAGCAGTAGGTGGAGATCTCTTTAAGGGGAATTAAGTAAGTGGATAATGGAAGTGGCATACATATAGTATAGCAAGGAAATTCCTTGAACTCTGAAAGGAAGAAGAGCTTCCTTATAAACCTTAAAGAGGAGTTAAAGCAATTTTAAGAGGACTAGTGAAACCTAAAAAAAGTTGAAATCATTCAGAGTTCATCATTTAGCATAGTTCTTGCTGTTTCTACCAGTGGGTTAAAGGAGAAAGGGAGAAGAAAATAGTAAGAGCAAAACTGGTAATGGGGTAACATCCTCATCTTCAGCTTGTCAGCCTTGAATTTTGGTTCCACCAGAAATTAAGAGGGAGACTTGATTGTACATGCTGCACTGATTTTAGTCATTCATTACCCAGGTAATGCAATGGGATACATGCTCTGAGTTTTGGGGTGGCAGCTCAGAATTAGGTTTTGTTTTGCAAGGAAAGAACAGTAGTATATGCTTGCACTTCTTCAGAGAAATAGCTTGAAAACTTAAGCCTCCAAGAATGTCATATAAAGAACATGCAAGGATCAGGGATCATAAGACACAGAGGTACAAAACTTGCATAGTTTTGGTAATAAAGGTACTAAATAGAAGGTCTCTGAGGTAACCTATGACATATTTCTACCCATATTTGTGGTGTTAAAATAAACTGACTTTAGACCAAATTTTTCCAGGCAGCATAGGAATATGTACAGGTAAAGAACTGCATCATTTCACAGGCAGTTCAAGGAAGAACTGTGCTTCTCTGCGTTTCCACCATGCTAGGGGAAACAACCGGATTAGATCTTGTCCTTAATATCCTGCAAAAGCCACCCCCCTTTACTATTCCCTAAGCTGTCCATGTATTGGTCATTTCTTGTACAACCTTCTACTATCAAGTTTTCCCACCTTTAATCTTTCTCTTCTTACTCATCTCTCATCGCATTCCTTTCTGTCTTTCCCTTCTCTCTTTCACCCTAATACTTTTCTGGATTGTTTCACTTTCTCTCTCTTTAGGTAATGTTTATCTTTTAGCCTTCTCTTGCTCTCATTGCACCATCTTTTAAACTGCATGTTAACCAACTCCCTATATTTTTATTCATCTGATCTTCCGACCAGTTTCCTGCCTATACTTTTTCTAATTTTATTTAGGGTGAAAGCTCCTTGGATAAGGGCCATGTCTTTATTAATGATTGTAAAAAACTGCCCATATGTATGGGTACAAATTATTTTTATAGTAGCCTTTGTGATTGGAAACCATCTTTCCTTGCCTGCATATACCTCTGTTTTCTTTTTTTCCCTGGAATACCAAACAAGTCCCATTTGTAAAAGGATTAACTGCCTTCGATTTCCCTCCTTTCTTCTCCTACTCCCTCCTTCTTTCTAATTTAATTAAGCCATTTTCTTGCCTAGAGCTTGGCAAAAATATCATCTAAAACCAGGTCCACATTATGTTTGTGCTGCTGTATAATTAAAAGCAACTTAATGTATTAAACCTGTGTTTTGGTAAAAGAACTGACACGCAGGCTTGAAAATTCACATATCAGTTTCAGCACAAGCAATTCAATGCAACCAAAATATAAAAATCTGGAGGAGAAGAGTTGATAAAAAAATGCAACCTCAACTATCAAGGTCTAGTCAACATACCATGCTTACATCTGAAAAGGACCTGGCACAATTCTTTGTACTGAATATCAACAAGAGGATGGTTCTGCTTCTCACGTTCCCCCTCTTTTTAGCTATGATAAGACCAAAGAGCTTTTTTGAAACTTTTTGATAGGGTGCTGCTTTGTTTTGCTAAGTGGCTTGGCACTCTTTCAATTACCTTGCTTTGACAGATGTAGACAAATTGCTGAAAAACACACTATCTTCAACTTAGTACTAGAAAACACTAGAATTTATTCTACATTCTATGGCCAGATTTTGATGTTTTTGCTTATACTGAATGTTTACGAGAAACTGATTCTATTGGTTTGATGGGTTTACTTCCCTTCTACTTTAGTGATAGCTAAAGATCTGCACTGAATACATATGTATCTGTAGGGGATGAGGGGCTGGGTACACAAATATGTACCTCTGTAGGTACATACTTGTACATTTGCAAATACAGAACAAGGGACTAACTCCACAAAAATGAAACCAATATATTAATCCATCAGGAAATGGACTCACAATAATCCAACAAAATGAATAAATACAAGTGAAATTTATTAAAAAGACTATTTCCTAATACTGTCTTTCTTTCTTCCCCCTGTCACACACTTAATTTCCCTTTTTATCATCTTTTTCTGTAGTTTTCTTCCTTTTCACCTTCCATTTTCCCTGCAAATCACATGGGTAATCGGTTAAGTCCACTCCTGAGTATAACCATCAATTCCCAGACACAGCATCTTTCATTTCAATTTTTTTTCCTTATTACAGTTGCATTTAGAGGAAAATAAATAAGTATGTATCAATGTACTGCAAGTGCTACATCTGTGTACAAAAATACACAGATAATTAAACATCAGCAAAATATCAATAGGATTAGAGTGTCATGTTGGAACAAATCTTGATAAATCCTTCTGAATAACAATTCTCTAACTACAGCATCATAAGGGGAATATAAATTTATCCCATTAAAGTTTTGTTGGACAAAGAAAGACACATTAATACATCTGTTAGTCATTTTCTTACTACTAAGGGACTCTACTATTGTGCTACAGATGAAAGCTTTGCCCAAGAAGAGATTTGAAAATATGCAAATTAGCACTAACAACATAATAAATATCTTATTATTCATCAACAACTCAGTGGCATACTGGCCTATTTTAAAGGGTAAGTAATCAAAGTTTGTTGTATGTTTAGACATACATACCTACAACAGACATTTCTGGAACTGTGGCATGATATGGACCATCAACAAACTCTGGGGCATTGTCATTGATGTCTTGAACCTTAATAATGAACTCTGAAGGAGGCTCCAGAGGTTTATTTGTGTCCCTGTCAACTGCTTGAGCAGTTAGAGTGTACTCAGCTTTTTCCTCACGGTCAAGCCTTTTCATTGCATGAATGTCTCCAGTCTTGTCATTGATCACAAAGATTGTTCCAGCTCCATCTCCTGATAGGATATACTTGATTTTGCTGCTGCCAGGATCCAAGTCTGTGTGTAACTAAAAGAAAAAATAAGCATTTTAGAGATAGAAATTAAACCCAGATGTTTTTTTCCATTGGTCTAACCATACATTCTCTCAAGTTAGTCTTTTGTACTTGAAATTTAGCTCCAGTGATCCATATCTCAGCTTGAATATACAAGCAGAGTAGGGATTTGTATGCATGCTAATCAAAAGTGAATGTAATCATAGGCATAATTAGACTTTCTATTTAAAAAGCAGCTGTTATATATATTTTAAATCCCTGTTCTAAAATGGGTCTTCAGAACTATTATCAGTCAAAATGAATGAGCACTAAATGTCCTTAATCTGTTAGATCAAAGGGTAAATGGAGGATTAACAATAACATATATTTTAATCTAGTTACTTATACTTAGATATTACTTTCAACTCCTTTTAAGGTGTCTGAAGATGACTGAACACTAGCATCTATATAAACGTTTTAATTGACAGCATTCCCAAAATTTTAGAACTGTATCACAACTCCACTGTTAACTGAGCTTAAAAGGTTCTATGATCTTTATTCCAGAAGTATTACCCCTGAAAGAATACTTTGTTAAAGTAAGTTTCCAGACAGATGAGAAGAACCCTTACGCAAATCTTCCCATTTTTCTCCATCTCCTGTTAGAAAAAATAGTATCTAGGTTGTACTTGGTTCTTCAAAAAATAACAATATAGGATTATAATAATCTGAAACAGTGTAGGAAAAATAGGTTTTCTTCTTTACTTTTTTTTTATTGTTGTTAATTAAAAGCCTGAACTGAAGAACACTGGAGGCAAACAAAAGACTTCCACTGATTTCCTGTGGGCTCAGAGCCACCTCCTAAATACAAGGTTTTCTCCAATAACTTCTAATTTGCAAGGGCAAGTGCACCAATTGGTGGACAAAATGTATTAATGTCAATACATTCAAAAATACAGTATAATAATTCAAAGATTAATAATACAAAGAGTTACTACAAAGAGTAATAACACTTTAAGTGCAATATATTTACGATTATGTCTAACACATTCAATGAGAACATCATTAAAATTGCAACTTGCATTTTTTATTATTTATCTTTACCTCACAAAAGATGATCTGAAAGAAATATGTACAACCTGTTTGCCTTGCAACAAATACTACTAGACTTGGTCCTGTTTGCTGATTTTTGTGCATACAGCTCAACAGAAATTGTTGCTGGTTATGCATTTTGCACTTTGATGCATAGCAGTGGTGCTAAGGCCTGGCAGCATTGTCATTTGATATAAGAGCTAGTATTAGCATATTAAAATAGGTGAGGAGAAAAGTCTTGTAGCACTAGCTACAGCCATGTCCCAAGTAAGTTTTATGTCATACCGTAGGTAGGCTGTGCAGGTTCTTTCACAGATAACTGGTCATATACAGTTGTATCTGCAAATTAACTGTTCAGAAGTAAGAGCTTAGAAAACTCTTTAACAGCATCTTATGAAAAGGAATCTCAAATTGCTGCAATGAGCACAATGGATAACTGTAGTCAGGTTTGATTTTCCGGTTGATCTAGTATTTGCCCAGTGTTTTGGATCTGGGCAACAAGCGACTTTCGCAGATGTTATTTTCTTTCCAAGTGCTTTGGACACGAAAAGGCACTGAACAAAACCTAGGGCCATCAGTGCAGTCTCTGCTCTGCAACAGTAGTTGAAGTCCCATTGACTACAACAGATGTGTCTTGATCCTCTGTGTTTTGCTGGGCAACGCATTATTACCACACCATCATTTTAACATTTTTGAAAAAGCAGTTTAATTGCATGTGAATATGAATGGACTCAAACCAGTTCACTCTTCCTGCCCAACTCACATAAACACCTACATAGACTTCAAGTGACAGCTCAGTCCTCTTCACAAAACCTTGGTCTGCTATTTCTTTTCTTTTTGTAGTTGCCATTAGCTTTTACTTGAGAATAATCTCCACAATTTAAGTTCGACAGCACTCTCATGTTGGTTGATCCTGCAGTTTTATCTGCAAAGTAATATTAATACAACTTTTTTCTTGTCTTAAAGATTCTATTTTTTCAGAGCAGGTTTATACTCTACTTCATCTAGGTGTCAGGATGTATCCGTAACATAAACATTTATTTCCAGGGTCCCAGAACCTGTCAAGATCAATTCAGAATCTATCTGTCTTTTAAACAGATTGTTTATACTTTAAGCATCTGTTTGATCCCTGAATAAGATATATATGCTATTAACACTGCACATGAGTGTTTTGGCAGAATATTCTTAGTTGAATTACAGTGATGTCATATCATAACATTGTCTGGACACTCACAGCTCAGCAAAGCAATTGGGAACATCTCCAGTTCACCCAAGTACACAAACAGTTATGGTGAAAAAGTCTATTCTGAATTTCTAAGTGGGCACTGGCTGGATAAACTGGAGATTCTGCACATCTGTTTAAGAATGTACGAAGATTCTCCAATTTGCTATTTGCTAATAAGTAGGAGAGGCTGTCAGTATAATCTCCAGCATAAGATTTACCTGCATTACACAACAAAAAGTTATGGTTCATAAATCAGAACTGGGATAAATGAATGGAGACCTACAAAAGCTTTGCATTGCATTGCTAACAGCTGGAATGAAAAAGAGTCTGTGATTAGTATTAACTTACCAGAAGAAATGGTTAAAGTGCTATGTATCCCCCCCCCCCAAAAAAAAGACATTGCTATTGGAAACACTATAAACTGACAGACTAAACATTAAACCAAAAGTGGAAGTGCCAGAAGCATTTTATAACCTTAAAGTTGAAACTGAGTATGATCAGTAGAAGACCAATTTTTTACCCCCAAATTAATGATGCCAAAAATGATAGTATTATTCTTAGCTGTTTAATAAAAACAAACTATAACTATGGCATTTACTGAAATCATATGTACTCTTTATGGTGATATATTAAGATGTCTTTTCTAGACATCAAAGTTCTTACACTTTAATATCAAAATATTATAATAAATGACCTATGGAAGAGTCAATTTTTCGAAATCATTTCAGCATTTTGATTTAGGATTAAAACACCCACATCTACGTAGAGTGACAAATCACAGAACTGAAGTGAAATTCTAAGTCAGAAAGCATAGTATGTTTTTCCAAGTAACATTTACTCTCTTCTACGAGATGTGAATGATAATTTAAAGCAATTGTCAAGCTTCAGCAAGCTGTGTTCATGTGAAGGTTAAAGATCATTAAACACATAATTATATAGGGTCTAGGTGAATGACAGAGAGCCATAATGAATACGATAAATGAATATCAGTTTCGGCTGAAAAAGCCTCACAAATGTTGCAAATGTGAAACTGCTTTCCACACCTGTAGCTTTATTCATTGCGTTTGTGTTTAAAAGCTGACCTCCTATTTTTCAGAATGATATTTAGAAATATAACAAGAATTTCTATTTAACAAAGGAAACATCAATAGCTAGCCCATATGTCCTAGTACTTGATATGGTTCCAGAACTAAGAGAAAAGTACATTTACTGGAAAACTTAATTATCTTCAGTGAGTCAAACTCACTTCTTTCACATGAGATTCAGTTAACGAGAATTCAAAGGAAGTGAAATCTTCTTCTTCCTCCATCATTGCCTTCCCTGTGGGACACACAAACATCCCTCTCCCTTAAACTGGCAGATGCAACCCCATCACCCAATTTGTGCACGGATTTATGTCAACAAGAGAGGCTCTGGATCCTCTCCGAGTTTTAATGGTGATACGGATGCTCTGTATTAATACCCTACTAACAGCTCTCATGTAGCCTCAGCACAGGCCCTCTCCTAAAAAAATGAGCTTCACTCAAAATGAACTCTCTAAACACCAGAGTTTCTAATCATTATTAATTCCCTAGCTATTCTGTATTATAATACAGATGATGATCAACGAAGCCAGGATTAATGCTAATAGCACACATAGTGTACTACCACAAAACTAACATTATTTTCAGTAATAATGAATGCATATCTAGAAGTGTTGCCAACACGCTATTCAAATATATAGCATATATTTATAGTCTCCCATGTACATATATTACAAACATGCATAATTACAATCAATGCAAGAGAAACTGCAGAGATGAAACTTATTCAAAGAGCCTCTCTATTCTGTAGATTTAAAAGTACTACTCTGCAATAAAAACCAAATACATGAGCATGTTATTCATATTAAATTCTCCTATTCTACAGATGCTCATTCTTTATATTTTTAACCATGTTTTCTTAATGGATACTTGGTTCTATATATGTAGCCAAGGACTTAATGTATAGACCAACACAGCACAAGTTCCAAGATAGGTTTATGAAGCTCTTAAGTAATTCCTGGTGCACAGAGAAATGTATGAGTTTCTTCTGCAGATGGTAACTGTCTCACCTGCTCTCAGTCAGCTACCTCGCCAAACGATGGGCAAAACGATGACTTGCAAATTCAAGCCACCTGCTCACCATCAGGGAAAAAGTGCATAATGAACTCCAGGTCTGGTCCATATCCACAATTAGCAGAAACCTGTTCACCTGGCCTTTGTAGTAGGATTGGGCACTTTGCGTCCTCTCCAACTGTGTTGTTGATGTACAACTTCATACAGATTAGCCCATAATGAGTTATCATCAGAGAGAGGATTTGTAACCCCAACTTCCTTATATTTAGTCAAAAGGTATACATTTACCAATAACTCACAAGAGGGGGAAAATCTATGTATCATGAAAATACTCACGGACATTTCTAATTAAGAAGAGAACAAAAGGCATTATGTAGTCAAGTTTTTATTTGAGTTTATTAGAAAGTAATTAATTCATCCTCATATAATTACAAGGGAATTACCCCTTACTTGTTTCAAGGGAAAAGCCATTATATGCCTTTAAAACTTTGTATCATTCTTCTATGAAAGAATGTTCTTAATTTTGGAATCTTTCTTAAAAGATCAACTAGTGAATCACTGACTTTTTTACCTGATGTTACACACACACACACACACACACACACACACACACACACACATATATATATATATTACCCTAATGCTTTGACTTTTTCTATTTTTTTCCTATGCCTTGCAATAAAAATTCCTCATTTATGAGGCAGACCCCATTTAACGAATTTAGAGACACGATTTTTAGCTTTTAGGACTCTTTTCTAAATCCTCTAGTTTCTAAGAAGCTCTAGCTCATTCTGTAAGAGTGTGGAAAGATTTCAGTGGCTTTTGCAATCATTTATATATATCACTGCTTTTAATAACTGAAATGCACCTTACTCATCATGCGTTCCTTTCTGTAGGTAACCTTTTAGTCTTTTTTTTTTTTACTAAATAATATGAAAATCATTAGGTGTTATGGAAGGTTTTTGTGTTTGTTGTTGATGAGCTGTGACACGTAACAGAAAATGAGCACATTCATTGATGACCCAGAGTTTAAAAAAACCATTCATAATTAAACTATTATAGATAGGTTCAATTCATTTTTATGCAATGTGGAATTAATAAAGTGAGCATAATTTCAATTTAATAGAATCCATCATTTTCTTCATGGATAGGCTGATCCCATCTTTAGTAATGGTAATTATAGTTGCAAAATGAGGTAGAGGAAAACCAAAAATACTGCATTATTATTCAGGGTAATAACAAACCAGGGCACACACTTGATGTACCTGACATAATGTCAGTATTCTGAACACTTTCAGAAAGAACAGAGACATGTCCATGGATGACAAAGGTCTCATTTAAGATATGAGGATCATGTAACTTGAAGCCTCTAGAGTAACTGTCAAAAGACATTACTGTTCACACTTTTCAGCTACAGTTTCATAACTGTATTCAAAGAGAATTAAAGCAATAATATCCCTAATACTTTCATTTAAGAGTGTAATCTCTGCTTTTGTTTGCCTCAGTTTCCTACCGTGTCATTTTCACTATCTTTGATTCCAGACGGCTTCTTTTATGTTCTGGTTTATTCTTTGCCACTGTTTTTTTATTCTATTTGATTTGCTAATTTTGTGTCTGTTTATATTCTTACTGCAGCCATGCACAAACCGCTTTTCATTGCTTACCTTTCAGTTTCATTGTATAATACAATAGAGTGAACTGTTGTTTAAAAAGTGGAGACAAGATTGGGACCTAAGAATCTGTTTGTTCTAGTTCACTGATTATGATCAACTGATTCAAGAAAAGAGCTCAGGAAACTGACTGAATCTTGATCGAAGTCCTGCCTAGCTAGACCACCACTGGGCCTTTCTGTACATCTCTCATGTATCAGCTGCATCACCAGGCTATCTGAATTTCTTTTTGCTAATGTATACATTCACCCAGCACCTTGAGAGGAAAAAGACAGTTATCCTCATTTTTACAGATGGGAGACCCAAGGAACAGATAAGCCCAATTTCAGTCTCAAATAGATCTGAAGTAGGAAAAAATATCCAGACTGTAGGACTACCTAAAACATTCCAGAAAAGCTCTCCACAATTATCTTCAGCTAATCACAGTATTCCATTTTTAATACTTATAATAGTTAATAGTTAGAATAGTTAGACAGAGAGGTGCTGATTCACAGAAAACTCTCACCCCTCCCCCAACTCTCTAGGACTCTCTGAGAGAGAGGAAACCATGCCCTCAGGCGTTTGCCTTGGATGCAAACTCTTCCCCAAAGCCACAGCCATGTGTTCATCTTCAGTGTTTGTGGCAGCAACAAAGACAGGGCAGTTTGTTTCTACTCTTTGCTTTCTTCATTTCAGCACATGGTTTCAGGTTGATTTTTCTGTATTTCTCATACACCTTCTTTCTTCTGAATCCCTATGTTAAGCCAGATGATAGCTGAGGCTTTCTGTTTTCCTAGTTCTGGCCTTGGCCCTTTCCATTTGGGGATACCATCTGTCTCCCCTTCTGTCCTGAGAACACAGCCACCACATATGACCTGTGTCCCACTGCAGTTCCACTACTGCCTTTTGCCATTGCTTTCTGCAGCTATTTAATGCCCGACTGTCCTACGTAAAGCGGCCTCAGATGGTTGGCACCTTTTTGTAGCTGGCTTTCTGCCTAGCTTGGAGTTCATGCAACTATTTCTGAGCCCCGTCTGCTGTTCCTTTCTTGTGTTTCAGCAGACACCCCTCCTGTAAAAGGGTCTTAATTTTTTAACACAACCATTTCTAATACTTACAAGTGTTCAGTGCAGTTGTGTCACATTGCCAGATATGTATATATCCTTTCCTATCTTGTTTACTTCTCTATTATTTCATCTATAGTGCACTGCGGTTCACCATAGGGGGGCTGAAAACTGGATATAGAGAGTCTCAAAAATTGCATGCAAAGCCAGTTTTCAGTCATGTAAAACATATTCCCTCTTTTGTGTCTTTATAGGAAAAAATAATCTCTCTCTCTAATCTCCTACTGCTCGGGGTCAAGCTTCATGCATTCTAATTAACAGTGCCTCCTGCACATCTCTCTCTTTTCCCACCTCAATGAAATAGCAGTAGAGCCATTTACTTCCTTCCCCACCTTGCCAGTCGTGGAAACAAACCGGCTTCTGGTATCTTTAAGATGGTGTGAGATCTCCAAACACAGCTTCAGAAGGCTGTTCCCATTCCGGTTGACAATTTCTACTGGCAGCAGAGCCTACCTTGCTCCTCCTTCCTCAATACAGACAAAAGATGGGGAAGACTGTAAAAAAACCTAAACTGTGGGAATATCCCATTCAAGGTGCTAGCTAGAAGCTGGGCAGTTCCTATATACCACATCCTTCCCTTTTGTTCCCTTAATCATCTTGTTATTCACACTGTTCTGAGCTTTTCTTCTGTGTTGCTTGAGCTGTATTTTTCCTTTCCTCTTTAAAAGCTTATTATAACTTGCTAGGCTTCATTCTCAGGCACAGAGTACATGGCACTTGAGCGCTAAGACCTCTTTGTGTTTTTCAAATGATTTTCTCAAGTGAATGTCAGAGCAATATCTTATAATACATACTTTTAGGATTGCAGAAGAGGAATAAAAAGTTAATCACTACATACCCGCAGCAGTAATTTGAAGGCTGCTTACTAAATCTGTCAAACTAGACAAGCTATAGCCTAGATCAGGAAAGGCAGAAAAAAATACAATAGGCCAGCTTGGTCAAAGGTGCCAGGATATTTCTATTTATTTAAACATATTTAAGCTGTCATGATTTTACAATTCTTAAATGCTCTGCTTTCAGCTGCTTTCACCACCCTGGCTTCTGAACATGCTTTGCACACAATGATTAGGAGTATCCCAGAGATAATATATTTAACTTGCCTTCCTTCTTAATCCTAGAATTTCAAATTCACGTAGAATGTATTCCGTTACATAGAATAACATTACAAACCTGAAACCATTACAAAACCTGAAAGCATAAAGGTACAGTTTTATGCAGGTAATTTTTCAAACTTCAGGTGACTGTTTTGCATACTTCAGTGTCTGAACACAAGGAAGTGAGTGCTCTGTCTAAAACCACATAATATGTAAAGCTGGCAGTCCAAACAGAAGCTCTTTTCTAGCAATTGGCTGTCAAACACATCAAGAGTTTAAAAACATAAACATCAGCTATGCAGCCAGCTTTGAGCTAAAATTGAAAACTGTTGGGAAGGTACCTGTTTTGTTAAGGAAAAGAAGAGAACTGAAAAATTAAATAGCGAGTACTTAAATATTGATTATCATAAAACTCTCTGCTTGCATGTGATAGTATAACTGATTTTTGAGTGTATTTACACTAAACTGAACTGTGCAAATGGGTACAGTGAATAGTTTTTTCTTATAAAAAAAATAATTTTCAAGTTACCTGGAATGTGAAAATAAACACAAGGAAATGCTATAATAAAGCAAATTCACAAACTAAACATGAGTTCTTTGAAGATACGTGTTTGTAGCTAGATACTTAACATCACAGCATCATACATCAGAACTAAATGGCTATAACATGAGGATAATTTGATTATTTTTCCCCATTTTCTTGCAGTTAGATGTTTATCACGGATAACTGGTGCAGAATTGTACGTTATTCAGGAGAACCTGGCTGAACTCAGTTATTATGATTTCATGCAGTTTCACAAGAAATTACTAGCCACATTATTTGTGTGGCTTTCAGAGCTTCCTAATGTAATTTCACATGCATTTTTACTAAGCCATGCGTTCCTGTGAGTTTCTTACAGACTGACTTGTAAAGGTTATGTCTCTCATAATACAATCATTTTGCAATACCATTAAATTTGAAATATTTTGCAAACCAATAGAGATAGATCATAACTTCTGTAATTACTAATGCTTTTCTGGAAGAATTGACAGAGGGGTGAAGAACACAAACCCTTCCAAAAGCACAGTATTAAATATGCAGGAATAAACAACTGTGCCCAGTCTGGCAGGGTTTGATATTCACTAATATGTTAATTCTGATTCTCTAGGAAGTAGTATCGAGTCCTGCAGTCCCCTTCTCAATACATATGGAGACAAAAGTCTCTGTGACAGTTATCACTTTTTTGGCACGTTAGATACCTGACCTGTTTTCCCTGAGTAAAAAATAGCAATGCTCCGGTTATAAGTGTGGACACTGTTTGGAATATTTATGTCATTTACTGTAAGCAGCTAACCTGTCTGTAACTCAAAACATTCAAAATTAGAGGTCATTGTCCCATATATCCTCAAAAAAGAAACTCTGGCCCAACACGAATACAGACAAATTTTGTACAAATCAGTATCACAAAAGCTGTAAGTGTGTAACATATGTGAATCTCAGAACAGCCAGAATCCATACAGACTTAGCAATGATTTAGTCTAGACCTTTATCCAAATTGTCTGAGCTCACGGTGAAGACTACTGTGGGAGGCTGCAGGAGACATCTGTACTAATTTAATGATGGTTGAATCACTGTCAGATTTCTCTACCCACACAAGCTTGGTAGTGCTTATATCACTCTAGGAGCACAGAAGAGCCAAAAAGCCATATGGTCCTCTCCTCACTCAGCTGTCCTTTAAGTTTCCCTAAAGGGGTATTCTTGTTAGGACAGGTGACCAGCTATCCTGCACTCCTCTCTCTTGGTGTTGTGAATGCCAAATACTTGCAGTATACCACAGACTGAAGTTAAGAGGCAAAGGAGCATATCGTGATTTCTCAGGACCTCTTTCCAAATGATATATGGATTCCCCAGCTTCAAGGAACCGGTTATCATGCAGCCCACCAGAGAACGTAACGGCCACAAAAGGCAAAACAAGGGAGAGAAACACCTGCAGAAGGGAGATCTTTGAAGATCTCCAAGGTCTGTGCTGGAGTTTGCTTAAGAAAACAGGTTCAGGTACCAATTAAAAGGGCACAGTAAGAAGGAAAAAAAAAAACTTTAAAAAGCTGAAAAAGAGGTACAAGATTTAGAACTGAAGCTTTTAAATGATCCAAATGATGCAAAAATAAAAGAATGGCTCAAAATCTGAGCATCTTATGTACATTCCCAAAATTTATCTGAAAATACTTAACAAAATTCAGAGGCCCACCAAACGACAGCTGGTCACCTGGGCTGATAACAGCAGAGTCAGTATTCGTCAATAAATAATGATTACTAATTACTTGTATTACAATAACACATACAGGTCCTTGTTGACACTAGGGCTCTGTTGTACTGTGCTGCATACAGACCTAACCTTCACTGAGTTTATTTCACTGTCCTCTACCTATGGCAGAACATTAAAGGGCTTTTTCCTCCTCCCTTTTGCAGAAAGATAGATTACGAAGAATGAATCCAGAATATATCATTTTAGTAACCAGCTTCTCAGACACTGCCTAATTTCTACAATTACTACCTATAGATTCAGTATGGCTTAAACACATGGGAAAATAAGGTGAATTCTCAAATAAATTTCTAGTCCTAAAAGGAAATTATTTATGTGCATATGAGTGGTTTCAGAGGCTGATTTACAACCCAGGAACTCAATAGTAGTCTCTTTGTCTCTCAAATTTCAAGGCACACTGGACTCTGTACCTGAACATATATAGAGATATAAAGAAAGAGATAAAAAAAGAAAGACACCCCTAAGTCTTTCTGCACACAGAATAGTTTCATTTAATGAGCAGCTTTTCAATATTTTGTATTCTCCTCATTGGTCAAAGCATGGCCCTGTACTTTTACTACCTAAAATACAAGCCTTGTTCCAAGACAGAATTGTTAATATCCTGAGTTTTTTCTGTGGCGCTCATTACTGTGGTGTCAGAACATGCTATAGACATGGATACATTCTTTTCCACAACAGTTACTATATGGCAGAGATGAGTATGATTATCCTTGTTTTATATATTGGGAACTCAGACAAAGAAATTAAAAGGATGCTTACTATTAGCAATACTATTTAATAATTTCAGCTGAATAATTTCAGATTTGTAAAACTTGATTTTTACATTTTGAAGCTACTGTTGAGCTGAGCCAGTGACAAGGAATGTAATTAGACTTCAACTAGAAATACTGTCTTCCTCTCAGTGGACCACAGCTAAACATTTGGCCAGCAGTGTTCCCTGTCAGCAGCGGACTGACAAAGTTCTGGCAACTCAGGTCGCTTTCCATGCTACACAACAGAGAGTGCTATCAGGAGAATTGCCTTTCCCCATCATTTCCTCACCCTCATCTTTGTCTCCAGCTCCCACTCCTCTTTCTGTCTCAGTGCTGCCTCCTTTGCACAATTTTGTCTCACGCTAAATGGGTGTAGTCTCTGCTATTCACCCTCTTCGTTCAGTCCTGTTTACAATGTCCAGAACCTCCTACTAGGGTCTCTGCTCCACCTACCTCACCTTCATCCTTTCCATCCAGCTCCCAGTGACTGCCACATTCATCCTCAGTCATTTGATTAGCTTCCCAAGTTCCCATTATCTCAATTTTTTGTCTTCAGCCTTCTTTTCCAGCTAATTCCACTCCCTTTTTCATGGTTTCCCCCGCTTGTTTCTCTCCTATGTAAACATTCAGATTGCCCATCCCCATGGTGTCTGAATCTCACCTTCCTCATGTGGGGTTCTTCTCCAAAGTCCCTATTCCCAATTAGCTCACACCCTTGTCTTTCCCCTGTCAAGCTCTTTCTCCAGACCTGTCCAAAACTACTACTAGCTGCATAGCCATAAGGCTTATATTCAAAGAAAGCCTGAGGCAGACACCTGACATGAAGGAGGTTGACCTAAAATGTTACGGATCAGAAGTTGCAACTAAAATCAAGTTTATATTATTTCAGATACTGAGGATTCTTAATAACAGACAATGCCATTAACTCTGCACAGTGAAAGGTGAAAGAACACTGTTGTACTTTCATATCCAAAACAGGTTATATTCTAAACAACAATGAGAACTAAACATTTCTAAACTTTCTACAAAAGGGAATAGAGTTCTGGTTTTGGGGCAGTCTTCCCAGTGATTGGTCCAGAAATTACACAGCTGGGAAGCACTGCTTGACCAGTGCCTGAGATGCATTTCTTGGCTTGACATTTGAGTACCAAAGACACAAAACCCCTCATCTCCTGGAGGTTGGTGATATTCTACAAGAACTTTAATGAAATCACTGCCCAATATTCTGATTTTACAAATCAACAGATTCCAACAAACATTAATCTGAATTTGCCTGGCCAGCTCTAAATAATACATGCTGTATTTTCAGCAGGTGAGAATCTCATGGCATGTTATATCTGCTATCTAACTATTTATTCATATTATGACTCCATAATTTATTGGAAGTCCAATTAAATTCATAATTTACCACTAGCCTACAAGTTTGTTATTTATATCTTTCTAATACTAATAAAACAGTTGTAACTGACTTTAATATAAACTGGATAAATAATGAAATCAACAATTATCTAACTATGAGATAATAAAGTCTTGAAAATAGCAAGACCCTGAAGTAAAGTAAAATATTTGAGATTATTTATCAAGTCAGTAAAGCTGCCTTTTCACATTTACTCAGAATATAGGAAATAGAATATTTTGTTTGCCTAGGGAGATGGGATCATTGGGTATGTAAATGGACATTGATGGCAAAGCTAACTGAAAAGACATTCTGCTGCATGATGTTCTTCAGCAAAATATTAGCAGCATAAATGCACTATTACTCAGTTCTGTTACAGATATTCTGGCACAAAAAACGATACAGATAACAAACGTCTCTTGGCTTATCAAATATAGCTCTTTTTTGACACAAATTGGGATCACAGGCAGTCAAAATCACAATGACAGCATGATTAAACCAACCCTTTTTTTCCCCCATACCTAAAATTTGCAGACATATTAAACGTCTCATTACTGACCACAACTGGTTTCTGAGTTTGTATGTGCTTATCAGCTGTACCATAGCTCCCTGTCTCAGCTGTGCCAGCTCCACTAATAGGTAGCTTTCCTCAGAAAAAGACAGAAGCCCACAGGAGGAGAATGCTGGAAGCCATAATCTTCTTCAATGTGGTGCATAACTGCTTCTGATTATACAGCAACACGTTAGCAATGCAGCTAAACAGGGAAACCCCATGGGTTTTCCAGTCTCCTTTGCTTTTTCAGTATGTACTACGAGAAAGTATGACACAGTGGCTCAAATAATATTTTCAAGAAAGAATAATTAGCCTGAATATAACCCTGTCCTCCTAACCAGCACAGAATCCAAGCAATCTCTACCTGACAAAGAGAAAATACACAGCAATTTCAAAGGAATGCAACACTTACATTTCCTATGACAGAATAGAAAGCAGAGTCCCTGAGAGAGCTATAGAGTCTTCTTTTGTTTCATATATTATTGATATGCAGGTTTAACAAACAGTTCCAGGTCTGTGAAAGAATCCAGAAGGACTGAAAAATCCTTATGCTTGTCAATAGTTATGAATAGCTCATGAACAGTCCTTTAAAGATGAGTTACATTCATGGAAATTGTAATTAAAAATTGTATTTAGAGATATAGTTCCACTTCTTGATCTTTGAAAACCATGGACTGCTTACACTTCACCTCTAACTTTAAATCTTTACACACTGTTTGTCAATATGGTTAGTCTCTGCTCAGTCCAATTCTAACAGTTAACATCAATACCATTCTCTAGACCTGAACAGAATGTACATTCATAAGACAGAACAGAAGACAGTGGAGAAGTTGTATATATAGAGTGTACTTATTCTTTACACATTACACTTAAAAAAAAAAAAAAAAAGCAAAACCAATATGAGCTAACTAGTTAAAAGTCTGACAACTGCTCTTCACCAGTAAAAAGGAATGAGGTTGTGCAGAAAAGGTGACAGATAACAGAGAAGATGTAAAAAGGCTGGAAAAAGCCTCCATCTAAAGCATGCTGTATTGTCACAAGAAAAAAAAAATCCACCTATTTCAGCTTTCCTCCATCTGCTAAGATACAGTTCCAAAGGGATGGAAATAGTGAAAGACAAAAACCAAATATCAGCCAGTGTGGAGGATGAAAACAACCAAGAAATAGAAATACCTACAGTAAATAAAAGAGAAAGTAGGGAAGAAACAAAAGGATGTAAATACCCAGCATAAGGCTCCTAAAAATCAAGTAAAGTTACATGACTGTTAGGCAATTTAAATCTTGCACAGAAAATGAAGCTGAAAATATTTAACTTCCAGATGCCAGTTTATTGATTACAAGATTTTTTTTTTTGATCATGAAAGACAAACAAACCACAGCCTTATGAATACCTAAAGCAAGGAGGAAAAAAAGAAAACCCCAACGATCTGTGTATGCTTGTGATAATAGGGTTACCTGGAGAGTTTTTAATTTGCTAAAGACTTTTTCCTTCCTCTGCTGTTCGTCTACAAATATAAAGGGAGGTGGGGTGACAAGGCGGAATAGATGAGACTTGACAGTAACTGAAATTTTAAGCCTGAGTGGAGAAGCACTGGAGAAACAGTCCCTCACCGTCAAAAGGATGAGGGAGTTGCTTGAAGGGAAGAAGCTCTTCCAAGCAATCTGCACGAGGAAAAATTAAAGTGCAGCAGCTGGTTGAAATCAAGGAAAATACATTCCTGAAAGGTGGGCCACAAGTTGTTTGCAAAGATAACATAGATTTCAATAGCTTCTTTGGCTGCAGATGAGAACTAAATGAACCTCTGAGTTTGTTTTTTTCATAAGTAATACCTGATTTGGATCTCATTACATTCAAAAGTAAGTGTATTTCTTTGCTAAGAATACTCCAGAACCTGATTTATTCTGCTTGGTAGCTTACTGCCAAGCTCATTTCTTCTCACTCCCCGTGGCTAAAGCTCTCTTCTGGCCTGATTCTCTTCTGGAACTGACACTTTATATTGATAGCAAAGAGAGTCATCATCAAACTGGCCATGTCATTCAGCCCCAGGGTACAATGCTGAGACTGATCACACATCCCAAACACCAGCAATTCACTTGGAGTCTTGCACAAAACAGACATAACCCTTTCTTTGTTGTCCCGCAATTAAGGTACCGTTATCATCCTCTGAATATTAATACACTCAGATCATGCATGTTACTTCACAATCTGAGTGAATTACAACAGTAGTTAAATTAGTCTCACCACACCTTTGAGAAGCAAAAATTAGTTTTTCTTCCCATTCTGCTTATGGGGAAACAGAGTCACAGAAATAAGGAGGCAAAATTTTCAGAATAAACTGAGTTTCCGAACATCCTATGGACAGCTGCCTAAGACCACTAAGAAGCCAGACCCAAAATATGCGTAGGCAACTGCATACACCTTTTACCTATATTTTTTGAATAAAATTAAAGATTCAGTGGCACTCAGTCACTTCAACCATTCATCTTCATTTTACCCAAAAGTTAATTTAGGAAACAAATACAAGATTGGGAAAAGATCAGTGTAATATTTTTCCTGAACTTGTTTTGACTGAGACGTTTCAATCTGATTTTATATTCAAAAAAGTTTTTTCATGTCTGTATATTTCTCAATTTCTTTTTTTAAACTATTTAACATTTTAAAACATTCAAATTGTAAATAAATTGTTTCATTTTAAATTCATTTCATTTCATATCATATTAGGGGCTTCTTTGGGGAATAACAAAAATACTATGCCTAATCCAAAGTATTTTTAAATTTTTGATATTCCAAAAATTATTTCAGTTGATACAAAATTAACTTTTGTCCCCAATTTTTCAAAATTGCCCATGAAACAGAAATCTGTTATTCATCTCAGAGGAAGCACTTGAGTTCTAGGAGAATTCAATTCTTACCTGTTTTAAAAGCAAAACCACACAAATCCTCCAATTAAACCTTTACTTTCAACAAAAATGAAGCAATTTAATTCCCTTTATCATAATTTATTTCCCTTATTAGAACCAGTTTTATTTTAATGTTATGGTGTTTTATGCTATGAGTCATTCTGTAGATATTAAGATGGCTTTCTGTTGTGCCTTAACTTCACTAGCATCACAAACATACGTTAAAACGCATTTGCTGTGATTATATTTCAGCATATACAGATCAACATATATTTTGCTCTTAGGTATAGAATCCCTATTGTTCATGTAATTACTATGAAGAAATAATGCAAATGAGCCTTCTGGAGACAATTATTGGCCTTTCTTTTTAACTTTATAATGTTATAAACAAGAATTGACATTCTGCTCAGGGATGGACAGCAAACACCCGTTTTATTGAATGCTTTAAATACTTCAAATTAGCAAGGGCTAAACAGCTGTTGTTGGCATTCATCTAGTACATATTAATATATGTAAAATCACATCTTAGATTGTGCTTTAGAATCACATAGGTCAAGATACGTCTGATTAGTATATCTCAGCCAACAAAAGTAATGTTCTTCAGTGATAAAGGGTGTGATCATCTATATCTCAGTAGCTGCCAGTATATTTTGAGTAAGCAATCACAGCAAGGTAATTTAAGACTGGAGTAAAATCCATTTTTATAATACCCACCAAGAGTACTTCTTAACTTGCATAGGATTTAGAAGGCCCTTTAAGATTATTCAGACTTTTTAGTAGTTTGTAACGCAAGTCATTGAACTATATTAGAGGATGATAAATACCCACATAATACTTTCTCCTAAACTAGTGTCCTCTCATTCCCAATGACAGAATTCCCCTTCAGTTACTTTTAAATCCACATAAAACATAAAGAAGTCTCACATGCGAAGACAATCCTTTTCCCTCAATAAACAATCTCCGCTAATCACATACCCATGCTGCTGTGGTGCAAAAGAAGATGGAGGTGCAAGGCACTGCAGATGTCTACCTCTGAAACGGACAGTCCCAATTAATTCCTGCCACTGGCACAACTGACAGTACTCCGACACAGAGAAGTGACAGGGTCATCCCACCATGTCAAAGCCTCAGATGTTCAGTCAAACCCCCCTCTCCACGTTCTCTTTCTCCCCCTTTTTCTCCTAGCATGCTTTTCCTTTTCTTTACATTATTTGGGGTGTCGTGCATAAAGGAATATCTTGCTGCTTTGTCTAGTAGCCATCTAAAATTTTTATCACGTACTCAGCTGACTAAGACGTGCAAACTATCTGCACCAGCAGAAAAGATGACAGGGGCCATTCTAGATGAATGATCCCTCAGACAGGGTCACCACTGGTGCCCTTTGATTGAGCTATAAGGCCCTACAGGCTGTCCCTTGGACTTGGTCTTTTTCGCCTGCTCTGATCAGCACAGTCTGAGAATCCGTATATACTATAGGGGATCCAATTGCTTACTTTAGCAGGGATCAGGAAATAATATTTTCAAAACTTGCTCTCAACTTTTTTACGATATTGCTATGAGGAAGGCCAGTTTTTCATAAATAGCAAATATCAAATAGGAGCCTGATAGATTTGACCCAAGGCAAAAAGTCAACACGTAAGTGTGTCTGAAAGCTGATGGACTGGGTTTTGGGAAAGGAAGAGAGATGATTAGACCTGATCTCTCAGTTATTCAACATAGTCTCTTCCTAATCATTTCTTCCTGCTTATTATACAGAGTCCCTAACTTGGCCAAAGGATTTTGGAATAAAAGTTTTGATGCTCAAACCCAATCATTCCTGTGCACAGTCCATCCTGTTAGTGCTCTAAATATATTTTGCTAGCAAATGAATCGGACTGAGTTTGCTCTGGCTTTTGGAAATCTCCAGTCTTTACTAGGCACATTGAAGCTGCAGGTAACAAAGCAAGTCACTCCCACCATCATATTAATGAAGTCCCACACGTTTACTATATAAGCATTGTAGTAATCTCATGCCTTGGGGAGAAGAATAAATAACGAAAAAGGACCTCTGAGAAAAACAAAGTGACAAAAGGGGAACAAAAAGTGAAATAGGGTGTTAAAGACATTTTATGATTTGTTTTAATCTGATTTCAGATGGTTATTTTGTTCACTGAAGAATAGTGAAAAGTAAAAGATTGATGAGAAGTGAATTGCTTTGTGCCCCTGGTAGCTTCACAAAATGGAGATAACAGTATTTAGATATCAAATGAATGTTGTTCAAGAGTCAAAAGAAAAATATTCAAGATCAAATACTTTGTTTCATTTTAAATTTCCTTGAGCACAAATATTTTGTGAAATTCCATGTTTGTTTTTCATTTCAGTTTGGAATGATTTCAGTAACCTCCTTCTTTAAAAATTAAATTAAAGGTTAAATGTAAATAGATATTAAAATGTTTTCTGCAAATGTCAGAATAAAAAGGTCTTAATTTTTGAGGTTGTTTCTTTCTGAAACAACCGGAATCAAAACATTTGTGAAACATTCCATTTTTCTTCCCTTCCAAAGGTACAATCAAAAAAGGATACCAGCTCTGCTCTGAATTCACTGTGATGCCCCGCTGAATTGCAAAATATCAAAAACTGAGATAAAACCAGAACAAAGCCCAAAGGAAAAAAAGCAGTTTTCAAATGTGCTACATTAGTAGGCTCTCCCATCACTTCAAATGCAGAAAATGTACTTAGGTATCTCATTATGTTATGCAGTAGCAATTTTTTGTCTGTGCCTATACTGAACACAAATCCCATGTTAGAATTATTCCAACATTCTAAGAATTTTCATGAATGCCTTTATTGACAAAGTTGCTCTCTGATACCAAAATACCAACCAAAATTTAGCAATTTCTTTATTTTAAGTAAGGGGATGTGGGAAGAACTCAAAGTAAATTTATTCACATGGAAAGAAAAAGCATATTTTCAAAAAACAAAGTTAAGCTTCAAGAGCTTTGATGTGTTTCATTTTTCTTTCTGGCACTTCTTGTATTATAAAAATGGAATGGAATTTGTACTTGATGCATATCTAAACTTCTACAAGATCTGTAGTATATGAGTCTGAATTAGGTTAGCATTATTTTTGAAAGGCCAGGGAGTGCAACCATAGTTTGACTCTCTTCAGCCAAGCAACATCTGTGCTTTGAACTGACAGAAGCCTTTAAGTGTAACAGCTTAGATAAGCTGATAAAGATGAAATCAGCCACATCTGCAGTTACTTAGATCCAGTTCCATTCAGCCCTATGACACCACAAATCTCAGCTAGTCTTGCACAGTTTAAGATAGTATTATTGGGGGATAGTAAATAATAAGCTGGCATAGATAATTAGATATCAGCTAAAAAGACACAAAAAAATAGAACAAGTATTTCTTTGTTCCCTCTCTTCCAGAATATATGTTGTTACAACCAGAATAAAATTATTATTGACTTAAAAATCCTGAACAATTTTACTGAGTTATTCATTAGAAATTTTATCTCTAGCATGGAAAGAGCTTTCTATTCCTAACATAAAATTAACCTGAACAGAAGAGCAATGTATTCCATACATTACCTCATTGTTACATTTATTTGTCTAAGGTAGTTTGGCTGTCTTGCAGGAATAAGAGCAACAGAGGCATTACCCTGTGCTAAATCCTCCCTATTGTAGCAACTTAACAGCAATACCAAATGTGAAGTCCTACAAATAATAGTTTATTATCCAGGAAAACATCTTTTGTTGTTTGAATGGTCAACACATTGGAAGGAAATGTCACTGGAATGACACACACTGGTCAGATACCTTCTTTTATGAAATGCTTTATGTGCACAATACCAGAAAATAAGCAGAATAGGAAGTACTACATCTGTGCCACCTGCAGAGTCCCAAATACCAGGGAAATCAGGACAGAAATGAATCTACAGCATTGTACTGGCCCATAGTGGCCAAATCAGTTGAGTAAATGTCTTTTAGCAATCTGGCTACCATAACATAGTTCAGCTTCATTTTACCTTCCTCGTAGACAAAAATGAAGAATATAAACTCCAAATGTAATTGGCCTTGCTGTGCCCTTACCAAAGTCAATGCTATTTTGCCGTGGCAACAGGTTTTGTGACAGCTTTTAATTAAAACTAATAAACAATGGGATTAAAATGGAAATTACAAAAAACATTCACGTAATTCCATGTTGCTTATTCTATGTGGCCACCAGAAGCACACAGGTGATTTAGTATTTCAAACTGATTTTGCAAACAGATCAGCTGTTAATGTAAAATTGTTAAGCAAATCATTTCAGCAGAAAGCCATATTGAGATACAGTTATGGGAAGAGGTCACATATGCAAAACTAGGCTTTGCCTAATTGATTTCCAATTATAAAATCAGAGGCTCTAGAGTTTGTGGTTAATAGTGCTTCCCTTTACCCTGAAAAAATAAACCTACGGCACACGCTCACACACAAATACAAATACACATAAAATGTGTCATTGTTTCAGTAAGCAAGTATGTGTCCTGGCACTGTTTATCTAAGAATGAATCAGACAATGCCTGACTGAAGGCCATCTATGGAATTAAGTCTACAATGTTTCACTGATGGCCAGCTGTGATACAGCAAATTGTTCCTTATAAGAAAGCTACAACAATGTCCGTTTGGGCTAAAAAAGTCCAAAGCAAACAAACAAAAGAATCAAAAAACCCATGGGCATATTCTACAAGGACTGAATAAATTTAAATCCAAATATTGCATAATTACCTAATTTTGTGTTTTCCTTTGTAAGGAGATAATAGTTAAGAATTTCATGTATTTAATTATTTCATTCTTAAGCACCAAGCATAGACTGCCAGGACATCTGAGTCTCTTGTCTCATTTCATCTTTGCATGAAATTGGACAATTCTCAGGATGAAAGAAAGCCAAATAGTACAGTTCTACTTATTAAGTGTTCTCAACATAAGGATGCTTTCTGAGAGAGTACATTATGTATCTTCATCATAGAATAAAGAGGCATGAAGGTGAATATGCTTTGTCTATAATAGAAACAAATTAGGAAATTCTGTAGTTAATATATGATGTGCAAAAGCATTTGATTCACAGGTCTACCATTCTATTTTATACATCAGCTATATTCAGTGTCTATGCATTGCATTTTAGAAACTGAAGATTTCTACTGAGTTTATAATTTTTACAGCTGATAAAATTATAGCATATTCATAAATATTGTGAATCTTTTTCTTGGTGAACTTTAGTTCTGTACTGTCTTATATGATTAATCAAATAATAAATTATTACTGCACATGACAAAAAGAGAAGAACTGCAGTCTATATAACTTGTCATTGCCATCACTATATTTACAAATGAATGCATCTAATGATTTGCTGGTAGAAATTTTATCCTGTAATAGTTGCTAGAACTTAGTCTTCATTATTTTTCCCCTTAAAGCTGTAAAAAAAATTCGCAAGAAAATTACTTTTAAATAAAAAAAAATCTTCTGAATAAATTATTACTTTCAAGTCCTGGCCATGAGTTTCTGCTGCATTATTCCACTTGCATATCAATAAGAGGCAGCAGAGCTGAGACAACATTTGCTGAAGAAGCAGGTCTTCCCTTGCTCTACTCCAGCCCTGCTATCACCTATTCAAAGTCACACAAAGTAATCTGGAAAACAGTGCCATGAATTCAGTTGCACATATCTGAGTAACAGGTTTTTAATCATGTATTGCTAGTAGGCCAGCTTGCAAGCCAGCAGTCAAATTTTGTGGTGGCATCACCCGCAGATGTTTCACAGAAAGCGAGACACAGGGAGTTGTCAACCTACTGTGAATCAATTTATTCATTCTCACCATCTCTCCAGTCAATTTTATCCTTCAAGGTGCAAATTAGAAATACAGATGTATTCTCTGAAAAGCTTTCCAGATTCAGTTTTTTAAAAGCAAGTTGAGGGCCTGCTGGCTCTCATCCAGCATAGTATCAGTTTAACACTGGAGGAATACTTCCCCAGGGAGCCATATCCCAACTTTGAAGTGAACTTTACGAACTCATATTCATATCAGTAAGTATGTCTCCACAGACCTAAAGTCCTAAGACTCCATACCCACAGCTAAGTTCTTGCAAAACATCTTTCGATTTTCAGCCACTTCCACAGCAAGTGGAAAGTGTAAAGGTCCAGGTTTCAGCCCTTGTCTTGAACGACACACTTGGAATCATTAATCCTGAGGACCAGAATTTGAAGGACAGCAAATACCCAAAACTTCTGCAAGGGTGAGAAGGAACGTTAGTAATTTTTAGTTATTTAGAACAGTGAAATATCTTGCACTAATCGAAGACACATTCCATCTGGGTTGACCTGGAATGGAAGGTCAATGAAAACTGGAATCTCAGTCAATGGACTTGAGCCATATCACTATTTATAAAGAAATTATAGGTCTGTGATGTGATACAGACCTACAGCAACAAAGGATGAATAATGGTACATTACATCTGTTGCATAGGCTCAAAGCATTTCTGGGTGGCAACTATCTTCTTGTCATTTGTTTGTATGTGCAGTGGGAGTTCCTGAACATTAGTCAACAGATAAATAAGATAACAACAACAGCCTATCAGGCTTTTTACTACCCTAATATTGAAATATTGTTTCTAACATTGCAGCATGATATTAATAATAGTAATATTAGTTTGACTAATGCAGAAGTAGATTGAATTTCCTTGCCTAATTATGCCTTACCTTGGCCTAACTGTAAATATAAAGAACTTGCAACTAACCCCAGTAGGATGAATTACTATTCTATGCTATTAGTTGTAACACTAGTTTCTTTTGACAGCATATTTCAAAGGATGGTCAGCAGAAACCTATGTAGGTAGGAAGAGGCAACGAAAATGTTTCATTCACAATATACTTGCTACCCCTTTTTATTTAGCTAAGACTGCTTGGGGCAATATATTTCATTTTAACTCAGAGATATTGATAAAAATGTTATTAATATGCATTGCTTCTTCTTTCTAAATCTTCCAAAAATTGAATCCAAAATAATAATAACCTGGATTCTAAAATATGATCATAGTTGAGAAGGTGTGTTTTTCTACTAGTCATAATGGCAGTTATCTCCTTATTTTCATATTCACCTATTATTATTAATAGGCAGATAATAATAATCCATAGCTGCATGAATGTAAGCATGAGAGAATCAATTTTAGTAAGGACACATAAAAAAAAATGTACAGAAGGTGTAGAGACAAGCCAGAGCTTCACAGAATTCAGAACTCATACAGCTCATACAGCTTCAAGTTTATATTACTATCATTGCCACTGAATTCTTGACATGATCTTGCAAATAGCCAGAGGATAGTGATTCAGATGGGCTGAGCATCAGCCAAATCCATCCACAGAAGAAAAACAATACATACATTTTTCATTTTGTTCATGGCACAAGAAAGAACGGTCTACTCTGACCATGACTCTTTTGAGAATACATAGAAAATGTGCTCTAAAGGCTTTGGGGTGGCTCTATGAATGACGGTTTCCTTTCAAGCTAGAGAGAGACTAGTAATGGACTTTTCTGTCTCTAGGGAAACTTTAAAAGCCTAAATAGAAATACAATATTATTTTGCAGATAGTATGAAATTGTTGCTATAACCCTAAATGCAAAAGCACAGATTATATTTAAGACATATTTTTAGAACAAAATAGTCAAAACATCAGTTTTGGGGGGGTAAGTTTTTATCCAAATTAATACTACAGTTCATGAAGCTGGTTGACTTACTGCTAATGTGGTACTTTTCAGAGCTTTAAACACACTTTGCTGATTGTTTGCTCAAGACGTATGGTTTGAATGAGCTGGGCAGTGCACAGTACAGCTGGCAGACTGGATATCAAAATCTGGCAATAAGCCTTAGAATTATGCGTGACTAAGTATCATAACACCAAATTCAGGCAAATTTATCTCTACTGTACCAGCGCAAATTTGAAGATACTTCAGATTCTACTTCAGTACAAGCCATTGTTTCCAATTTTGTAGCAACTGGGTGTAGCTGACCTATGTTGTGGACAAACAGTCTTAAAAGGGCAAAATAATTTTACAGGGCAAAATAATTACAAAAAAGCTTTCATTAAATGATCTCAGTACTTTCAAAGATGGGCAAGTATCATTTTCTCCAGTGCATGGATTGGAAATTTTTGATAGGCACTGTTTAAATACAAATTTCATGAAAAGAAAGAATGGGAAGTCTTTGGCAGCTTGTCCTGTGTTTTCACTATTGCCTCCCATAATCAAAGTCAATGGGTTTCGCCACAGCTCTGAAATTCAGGAAGGTCTAACAAGACTCTCTAACAGTATCTGAATACAATTTTTGTATTAATTTAATAAATGAAGCATCATTTTTAGACTCTCAGCATAATAAACTCTCATTTGCACTGAGCAGATTCATAAATTCATGCTGTTAAAAATTGTTTTCATCAGAAATGGGCCAGTCTCCCATGGTGTCTATTCATATTCCAGTTTTGAACTGCAGGAGGGAGTTTGCCAAGTCACAAGTGCTCAGTTACTATTACAGTGTTTCCTTTATTGCCATTTGAAAAGTCAGTATAGATACTGAGAGTGACTGTCTCATCTCAGAGTACATACAACTGTTTATTTCTGAGTATATATTCCCAGTTTTTCAGTGAAGTGCATCACATTTTTATGCTACATGAGTTCAACGTAATGAAGTAAGATGAACTCTAAGAGAAAGAGAAGCAGCAAGTTCCCTGCTACAGACGTGCATGGCTAAGCAAAAGTACTTTATAATAAAATACGTGTTGTAATGCAAATGCTTCACCAAACTCAGATAGCGTTTCAAGAACAATACATCTTTTCAAGCAAAATAAATAAAATAGCACGTAGCCTCTATTCATCTCAAATACTATTCTCTTAGATTTAGAAAGAAACAAATTTTCAGAAATTCTTGTTCCCAACAGTACAAGTCCCATAAGCTTGTAAGGTCGGTTAGTATCTTAAACGATAACAATGACTAGCTGGACAATTTTGTTGAAAATACCTTTCAGTAAAAGACAAAAATTCATTTCTTTGAACTCTTCTTTTTTGTTGTTCCCACACCCTTTCTTACCACTGCCTAACCAGTTCTAACGATAATACTATTCAACATGAGATTAGCATAGATATACTAGGACAAATCAAAAGTAAATAGTAAAGAGAAAAATTTTTAAACATCTCTGAAACTTCAGATTCCTTATCAGCAAAAGGAACATAAAGATAGAGAAAAATAAGCAAAGATAAGAAAGAAGGGTGAATATTTTTACAGCAGAAATACTGCCATTAAGTTCATGAATCTTTTGAAGCTGACCCAGTGAATAATAGGATGCTCAGAAAGATACTCATTAACAGGAAAAAGACCCAAACACAATAAAAATGTCAAATATATTGAAGTGAAGTTTGAAGAAGTTCATTTTGGTAGGAGTGAAGCAGGATATAACTAGAAAAAGACATAGTACCGTTTCTGTATCAGCAAATGATACAATGTGTTTGTACAAGTTTGTAGAGACTCTCTTGAGAAAGATGGCATGGCATATGTTGTCACACACGTAAGTGAGCACTCCACACCTCTGACTTTACTGCTGTGGTATTTAGAGTGTTTGTACTCTAAGGTTGGGTTTTCATTACTTTTTAAATTCTATTTTTAAAACTGAATGTATTATCAAGCCCTAAGACTTGACAAGATGTACAAATACGCTCTCCCTCACCTGGAGGGCCTGATTTACAGGCATGCTTCAAAGCTTCACAAGAGCAAATGAAACACTCAACAATATTAAAAAGAACTCAACAGAAAATAGACTGGAGTGTGGTTTAAAGAACATGGAGAGGAAAGTAAGGAATGTTAGAGGTCATATCACCTATAAAGAAGAAGTGGCATCAGAGGATTAGAAAATTTTATTTCTCAAGCAGCTCTCAGGTCAATTATCTGCCAGGTCACTTTCAGGTCAATTATCCAGCATTAATATGGACACTAGCCCATGGTTTCTTAGAGTCACTAAGCGACTTGGATATCTAGCAGCAGTTTTAGACAACTAAATCTAAACTGTATCTCTAGCCCTGAAACAACTAAATGCTTTTTCCCAGGTTGCTGCAAAAGCTGACAGCCCTCTGTTTGCACATATTTCAGCCTTGCACCTCACTTAGATGTAAAAATATACAAACCTTCTCACAGAGGGCCTAATTTATAGAATCATAAAGCTAACTTTCACAGAACACAGAAAACGATGAAAACTTCCTCATCCCACATTTTATTCACATAGACTAGGAAGAGATTTGAAAATCTTCTCTCCACAAGATTAGAGAACTGAACAGTGGCTTGCACCCCCTCTTAATTCCCTTACCGTAGTTTATACCACTTCTCTTTATCCCCATTCTTTATTTTGTCTGATGATATATAAATTTTGTGCAAAGTGCAGAACTTCAAGAATAGACCCACCTCAGAATATCAAAGTCTCTTGAATGAAGACTTCCTCTTCCAGAAGAGAAATACTGGCCTGAGCTATTAGTCTAATTTCGGAAAGAATCCATATGGACTGTGAATTACAGAGAGTTCCTGTTTGGGAAGAAATTCCAGGCAGACACAAGTGATTTGAATTTGATCAGCCAGCAATTGAATTTAACAGATTATCAAAACTATTAAATTACCTCACCTCCATTGCTGTTTAAACTCAGGCTAAAAATATAACTTTTGTATTGAGACCTTTTTTAGGGCTTTTTACAGTGGTCTCTTTTTTTTTAATAATACTTGGACCAAATTTAAAAAAATCATATTGCTGAATATCCCATTTTTAACAATATTTTCACATTAAATCAAAAGAATGGTTAACAAACAGCTCACTAAGCAAATAATCTTATAACTCAAGTATTATAATTGTGAGAACTCAGTGGCTATTTTCATGGTATTGCAAAATAGGAAGAACTTGGCCTAACAACATAAAAAGCCAAATTCTGACCTCAGTTATCAGATGATAGCAATGGAATAATCTGGCCATCTGAAAATGGGATTAAAAATAATCCCCAAACTGGTCTTGGACAATGAACATATTCACCCTATGCAATTCTTAATGACTAACGTAAGCCTAATATTACATTCACAGATGCAACTGATGTCAAGCCAAACTTTTAAACTGAAACAGAAAAAATAGTCTTATTCATTGTGAAAGATCTAGTGGCTCCTTTAAAATTAATATGGCGAAAATGGCAGCTACTTTGCTGGGTCCCACAACACCAGAGAACCCTTGTAATTTGTTTACAGCTGGAGAGTCATATCCCTACCTTTTCTTTCTTTCTCTAAGTTCGGTATTCACAAGCGTCCTTGATACTAAAATGAGTGAAAATAGAAATGAGAATGTTCAGCTCCACAAAAAAAATTGAGACTGGAAGGTTTCTTTGTGGGTCTAGCATATACTAGCCTTGAAAGTGTCCCTTTAACAGATATGCTTTGCCTAAAACCAGTCCTTAGTTTCCTATCTACAAGTCAGCATGGCTTTCATTGTCTCCCACTTCAACACAATTTATGTCAGAAGGCTTAGAATAAATTAACTGTTCTATAGTGTATTGCAACCAAGATGATTTTAAAAATTATGCTGATTTCTTTCTTTCCCTATACATTTCTTCTGCTCAACATAATAAGATAAAAACCTCTATCAAGATGTGGTTTTGAGCCTTAAGTGAAAAATATTGAAAAAATAATTATTTTAAAAGTCAGTAAGCTCCTGCTATGAGCCAGTGTTTAAATAATATTAGACATATCTTTATCTGTATATATAAATATATACACACATGCACAGTCATACACGCATACTCTCAGACATAAATATATTCCCCTGCAGTTCTGTATTAATCGAATAGAATACGCTGTAGAAGAAACACAGTAGTAATATCTCAAAGTAGCATTTCTGTTCAAGTTTCCTTCTACAAGCTTATTTGAGTTCTAACTGTGTCCTGAAATTCTCTCTTAATGCCTAGGTCTATTTGAAGATTAACTTTTGGTCCCATGGAGATACAGGAAAATGTGCCAACATTTGAGAGATTTGATTACCTGTATAAAATTATGCTTGCTCATTTTTCCTAAGCAAGGTACTCTTGGGTAAAGTTATATTAAAGAGGGAATAGAAATAGTGTGCATCTGAAGAAAATATTTTCCAATTATGGTTCATGAGATGCAGAAAATATTACTTGTGATAGAAGATTATGAATGAGATAATTACTGAAAGTGTAATGTACCTAAAGCTACAATAAAGGAAAGAGAAAAACATTAATAAGTGATTATTGACTGTTCTTCCTGCTCTTCATAACAAAAGGCCAGAACAGTATCAAGGACAAAGCTATGCACAATTTTGTGATACATCATATGTGTGATACATTATGTGCAAGAATACCTTTCCTACTTATATAGCCTATCATTAATTTCTGTAAACAAAAGTGTATCAGCTTTTGTTTGACAGCCAAAAAACTTTATGCCTCTAAAAACAAGCTTAATAAGACATTTTTCCTATTAAAAGTCAATTGAAAAGAATAGAGATTTAGAAATACACTGGATAGACATTCCTTTATTTAAATTATTTCATTTCACACATTCCTAGTGAGCAGGGCTGCATTTCCAAAAGAACCCATACTAATGCCAGGTAGGTAAGGTACAGAACGAAAAAAAACCCCTTGACTTCTAGAAATTAAAGTATGTCTCATTATCACTTTTTGATTCTCCTATGAAAGAAATGATAACTCAATTATTTCTGAGAAGCCCTAGCAATGAATATTTAAGCTCCCACATACAATATAATACAGGCATAAGCAACGGGGAAGATTACCAAAAAAAGGATTTTACGTAGCTGCAGCTCTTTTCCTGCTACAAAGCAGAACTTGACATGCCATGCAAAATTATCTTTGGTGCATTTCTTTTGGAATTTCAACTCACAATACTGCTGCATCAAGTATGACATTACAGTCAGCACAGAAGAGGTTAATAGTATTCCTAAAAGAATGACAAAGGACATCAAAATTACAGAGGTCAATCTATATGGACAGAAAGCTGTGCGAGTGCTACGGTTTTCTTACCCTCCTATGCTCACTTTATTAAGGAAAGAACAGTTTCACTAATGAAACACATCCACTACTGATTATTGTCATTCTCTCTTTTTAACAGGAATCCTCCTAATATGCAGGCCAACTTGGGCATACACACAACATGTGTACATCAGTCTTCATCTCAGTATAGTCATCTTTGCTTCTTATCTCCCTGCCCTCGCAGACACTGTATAAACTGTATATAAGACTTTGCATTAACTGGATTGAGAAAGACAGACCTAGACCATAGTGACTTTCCTAACAGAATTTGAATTGAATTTGACCTATCACATCTGAAGCAACACAAAGTATTTGGAAGGCTGGACCCCCCAAAACTTTCATCATCTAAAAGGAGTATTATAAAGCAGAACCCTAAAGCACTTCAACAAAGCAGAAATTCAGGCTCCATAACATAACATAACATAACATAACATAACATAACATATTACAGGGCATAATAAGGACAAGGAACTTAAAAGTTAAGTGGCAAAGAATAAATTAATTATTTATTAAATATTACTGCATTATTAGTTTCCCTGAGAATTCTCAAATGATCCTAAGAGATTTCTTCTGATAGTGGCTCATGGGGACATAAAATTATGTGTATTCCTGAAGATTATCATGGTTATTAATGCAGGAAGTTTACCAAGAAAAAGACTCCTAAGGTTGGTTACTTTGACCCACACCAGCCTAGATCCTACTGATGGAGGTTCTAAAAACCCCTAAATATAAAATGGACTATCAGAGGAATCAGTATTTGTATCCTTTCAGACAGCCAACCTGCCTTACTAAAGTGATATCAAAGCTTTCCTCTCACAAAGAAACTACCTTGGAAAATGAGCCTTAAGACAAGACGAATCCACATTCAGCCACTTTAGAGTGGGGAAAGTATCTCTCACGTTTTCCAGTTTTTCTGCAATTTGCAGAATTGACAAATTCTCTGATTCTGCATATGAGATGTCAGTTGGAGTAAATACTGACTCAATCACGGTCATTTTTTTCACTTTATAGTGAATTTAAATAACTCGTTCCAAGCACCATAGTAAACCTTTTGGATCAGGGCTGGAATTCCTGCCTGAGCAGCGGAGCAAATTTTTTTCTTTATTTTCTGTCAGACTTTGTCCCACAGAGAACTGTGTATTACAGGCTTTGTGCACAATGCATTTGATTGAGATAGAAACATTTACTCACAAAAAGCTCCAAATATTTCTTTAAGCATACTCAATTCCTAGCATTCCTCTTGCTTATCAGGAATTTGCAGTAAGTAGCTGCCGGTCTTCTGGAGGGGTAGAATTTAGATCAATCACAGAATGATTACTTAATAGGATGATCAGTGCAGTTGCCTTTTATGGAGAGCTAGAAGGCTAATTCTGCCTAACATTTTAGGGTTTCAGTCGTTTTTTTCTTTATTTTCAAGGTATGATAACTTCACAGTGACAGTAAACTTTATGTTCAATACATAAAAAGTGTACGTATATTTGCTATTATATTGCATTTGAATTTTAATAAATTGTATAGTACGCATCTCATATAAATGTGCCATGCACATGAAAATTAGTTACATGGTTTCTTAGACTTCCCAATAATATTAGGCCTTGACACACTGTGATACCAGTATTGGTAAGTGGGAGACAGCAAAGTCTCCTGAAAGTACTAGTTAGAGAATTACAAAGCTTAGGTTCTACCCACAGCTGTGCCATGGACTTGAGGCATGATTGCAGACATTTTGAATCACCCTCCTACACTTTCTGCATTTGTGTTTTCTTCCTCACTTGCAGCCTGCACATCCTACTTAGACAGTAACATCTCTGAGGCAGGCATTGTCTCCTACAAAACGTCTGTAGAACAAAAAAATTAGCTAGGGCTTCTGTTATACAAACAGCAGCATTAATAGCTTTCATATTTATTGTTACACTAGGTGTACCATTTCTCATATGCTGTAGTTCACTTTACAAAAATGTCCCCACAAGTGTTTTGGGGGTATGTACAATGTTTGTAAGAATTCATAAAACAAGAACAAAGTACGTGCTGAGACTCCCTAAAAAATCCCCCTGGCTTAAAGCTCAGTTCTATTTGTGCACCTTTTCCTGCCAACTGAAATCCTGGTATATGCTTTAAATGATTTAGGTAACATCTGTTTATTCATACGAAAACTCAATAAAAAGTAAGTTTAAGTCCTTGTATATTTAGATCAAAACCTGCTCTCAGTTCATCTAATCTTCTAGCAAATATGTGGGATATCCAATAAAATAATCAAGACAAATTAATTAGCAGAAATAAACTAATAAATTTGAAATATTGTGTTGGCATTGAGTCTTGTTTCAGATGATTTTGTATGAAGGAAGAAACACATTTTGCCTCTGGACATTGTATTTTCTTGTCCATATGACAAGACAACAATAGAAATTGCAAACTGTGCCAATGGTCTACATTAAATGCATCATACTGCATAATAATTAGAGAGCAGGTTGCCTACAAAACAGATGCTTTCAAAAAAAAGGAGAGAGGGCGAAAAGAGAATAGCAAATATGTTGGCAATTATATTTAGAAAACTTATTCTATAAAAATGTTAGATTTTCATCAAGCTCTTAGTTGAGAAATATCAGGTTCTGAGCACTTCGCATCATGCTCTAGCATATAGGATCAGCATGCCTTATGTTGTAGATTATCCCAAATTAATCCAAAAATAATTTTTCCCCATTCAGTTTAATACCTTGATTTCTTAGATTAAGTGTATAACATGTCACAGTTCTTAATGATGCTTGTAGCCTGACAATCTTAGAAAACAAGGTGATATAAACCGCTACGGTTTGGTTTAATTCCCCACCCCCTCCAGCCCTAGAAGGCTTCCCTAATCTTCAATGTATATCATTTGTGGATGCCCACCACCAGTACACTAAAATTTCTCCCTCCTCATTTGGTAACAATACTCCTATTCTATGTAAGTAGCTCTCTCAGCAATGGAAAAGAAAATTAAATCCAGAAACTATTATTTCGTCTAAACCAGCAGATGACCAGGGCACTCCGAATTGCTAAGAAATAATTTTTGCTGGTTCTACCTACAACTGGTCTCCTTGCCTCCAGTGATCCGCTCCGACTCAGTCTTTTATTTCACTACGTTCCCCCTCATTGAAGCAATCTAACAGCAATGCACAGCATATCAAGTTGAAATGCTCACTCTCAGCTTTGCTTCTATTCACCAGGGGCTGGGTGTGTAACAGAGTTATTGAGCTCAGATCCTGAAACAAGAAAAGGGACTTCTTATGTTGCTCCTAATGATTCCTCCGCTTAATTCAGGAATGGCATTGATAGTCTCCAGGGAGAGCTACACTTACTTTTTCTTAGCTGCTGGCATGACTGCTGTAAAATAAAGGCTTTGAAAGAAATTATAGAAGGGGAATCTTTACACTAGTAGAGAGTCCTCAGGAAAAAGTTATATATTACTCTATGTTACTACAGGTGTTCCTCAGGGGTCATAAAGAGGCTACTCAGATACATAAATACTTGCATAAATAACTTTAGGAAAAGGGTCTATATTTATTTTCAGTGCCATGTGTCCCACATTGTTTTTAAATAATAGTTACCTTTAAACACTGTCTAAAATACTTATTGCAGTAAGTTATTTCTGTAATGAAGCTGACTGCTTCACATCCAAAGATTAACCTGCACAGCATCAGCATCCCTGGCTTTGTCAAAAAAATCCAAACCTCTCAGCTGTGAAGTCCTTGGGTCTGTTGCACACAAAAGGTATTCCCCCTCCTCTTTTTCTTCTCTCCCTTTACTAGAGAAAAATTTTGTTAACAGAACATCCAAGAAATAAAATCTATGCAAACTGTTTCCTGTTATTTTCACATACAGACTGATTTTTCTTGTGATTACTGTGAATGTGTATTTACTCCATCCAAAAATGCAGAATTGTGCAAGAGCTAAAAAGATGACCTTTCTCAAAAGTAATTCAGCGCAAGAGGTATCACCCCCTTCAGCTCCAGAGTTCTATCTGGAAGCCTGCACATACTAAAGGAATTAGTCCCAAAGTATTTCTCATTTTAATGCATAAATCATTTTTTAAGATCTTCATTGCATGCATCCTACGCTTGAGTCTCGGCAAACTGAGGAACATCATATCAGGACCTGATAACAATGCACACACCCTTTCACCTTACTGGTCTAAAACCTGTGTCCTGACACTTATGGGAGCTCACTACCATCTGATGGCTTCTCAGTGGCCTACAGAAAATGTTTGTCACATTCAGAAAGGACAGGCACTTTTAGCAAAGAAACGCACCATCACAATTGGCACCAGTTGGTAGCTACATTGACAAATGGAATTCAGGCACCCTGACAGCACCAGACGGGGTCCCTACTGGTAGAAACTGAAAACCATTTGCAAAATCAATGGTCGGAAGCCCAAACAAACTTCGTGCATCTGTAGATGATCACATGGAAGGCTCTACTTAATTTTTCATACTGTCACTTTGGTATTTTGCATGCATACTCGGAAAACATTTCAACTCATTGAGAGAAAAATAAAGTGTTTAGATCAACATATTGAGAAAAAGTACACAAACTTCTAATTCTTTATGAAGAAAAAGAATTCTCAATTTTATCTACTTTTTTTTCAGAAGAGTAGAAATCTGTGCGGCTTTAGAAAAATGTTACAAGGAAATCTAAGTGATGATAATGTTAAAGTAGCATCAAGAGATATAAATGCCTAAGCAGATACAGTGTAATCATATCCATTGTATATACCATACTTTTTTAAAAATTCTTCTATGTTATTCCATACTTATTGTTTATGCAATCTAAAATTTAAGATGCCAATCACATCTAAGAAGTGTTCCCGCTTTAGTAAAGAAAATACAGATGGCTCAGAAGGTGGCTGGTGTTTTGTGGCTTGAACCTTTCCTATGCAGGCTTCATAAGGAACTGACATTATAATGCATTACCTCAAGCATTTTCACATTAGTGGCCCAAACTAGTATGTGCCACATTCTTTGTCTACTGCTCTAATAGCATGAAGCAGAAATGGAGAAGGCAAGCACAAGCAATTCTCCTAGCTGATGAAATGGCTCTTTAAAGTTATCATTAGGCCAGTTGTGTTAGCTGATATGCAGGCTATATCGTAGCCCTGCTTAAATTATATCATGCCCCCAGACTGGAGATGGGGGATCATGAAAGTATTCAAACCTTCTCATTGATACTCCCAGAAACACACAGAAATGTGATTTGAGATTCTGAAGATAGGTATATTCTTGTTTATTAGCAGAATAAGCTATCAGTTAAATGATTTTTGCATTGTATTAAAAAATGTAAATGCTGTTGGCTCACTTTAATCAAACTGTTTGTACTTGTTTAAATTTGTTGCATTCCAGGAAAAAAACTTCTTTGAGCTTGTACCTAGTTAAAAAGAAACAAATGAAATTCATGCAGACTTGGGAATATTTATTTAAAAACACTACTTTTATCAACCCTATATAAAATGTTGTATACTGTACTTATTGGCTTTGCAGCGATACTTAATTACGAAGAGCTTTTTTCAGAGCTACTTATACTCCTGCTGACAAAGCAGGATTTAGACCATGAAAACAGGGACATTCTGTGAAGTACACAGTCACCTCTTCTCCATCAGAAGCATGCAAAAGGCAGGGGCAATTAGTAATTTCTGTTAAAAATACAGTAGAAAAATGAATGATACATTTCAGCTTCAGGGAGTTTATTAAACATAAGTAGGAAAAATAGTATATAATTACAGCTGCAAAACAAGAAGAAATCTAGGGTTCAGAAAGCAATGTTGTCTTTGCAATATTTCAAATCTTGAATATTTTATGGCACATTTAAATCATAGACAGTAAGACAGAAGGAAAATAGAAGGAAAGCGTGTAACATGGAGTTCTCAGTTCTACAGTTTTATGTTTGAAAACTTTAACAATGCATGGACATAGGATGACATAACATCCTATGAAAATTAAGAAAAGGCTTTACTACACCTATATTTCACAATGATTCCTTCCATTTAGGGAAGCAGTACATAATTCATCCCTAAAGTAATGAGATCCTTAGAATTACATACAACTCTGTTTTTATCACTGAGTAGAACAATATTTTCAGGCAGCCATTATAATCACAAGCTCAATACAGGAATAAAGAAAACATGCGGAAAGTACTTGTTTAATGAAAACCTTGTTCACTTTGCATATATGTATCCCTCAGACTTCACAGAACTATTTGTAGATTTAAACCAATAAGAATTTACCATTTACTTGTTAAGAGATAAAATGTATGTTGGCAGTGAAATCAAAGACTGCATAAAGCATGTATTTTGCAGAACATACAGCTTGAAGCCATTTATAAGTGCTCTCTGCATTTGCAGGTTCAGTTTTTACAGTAGCACAGCCTGAAGCACCAAACTGTGAAAACATCATAGCTCTCTACTGCTCCTCCTATAGGAAAATTACTTGTCCTCTAGAGGCCTGATCCTAAGTCCCACATATCAAGGCAAAAATCCTTATCAGTCTCTAGGGCAGGAGTTGCCAAGCTCCCTGATCCCAGAAGCCGCCTACAAGAATTTGCATGTAAGAATCAAGATGCAAACCACGTAAGACAGAAGGAAAGAAGAAGAGCTCCATAGTCACAGATAAAAAATGACTACCTGGGACTGCAAGGCAGAAAAAAGTTGAACGGGCCACATTCCTTCTAAGGCTCAGTAACTCCCTCTGGTTTGTTTCCTTCCTCTCCCTGGATTTTCAGAGCAACTGCTCCAGGGCTAGCGCAGCCCTTCCACCAGTCACACGCCACAGACCTGGCACAGCCGCCCTGCGCAACCTGCTCATCAGGTGCATGAGACACATGGTCAGCCCATTTTACAGATATCTCATCACAGAGGATGTCACTGCAAAATATGACTTGGGGACTGGGAAGAGGTAACTTGAAAAAAGTGTGGGGAGGTTCTGGGAGAAGTGGAAGGGTACTCCAGGAGGAGTGATACCACAGAACAGCACCAATCTGAAGGACTGTTAGTGTTCTTTTGTGTCTGGGCTTAATTACTGATTCATTTAGTGGTCAGTCAGAGAATAAGAAAAATTGAAAAACTTTGTCATTTTCACACTCTTTTATGTTCTCTCTGTGCACTACATTTATAAATGACAACTTAACACATTAACTATCCCAGGTATTTACTTGGAAGTGTATATTAGACCGGGTCCTATCCCGTTTAACACATCAAGAATAGCACATTATAGGTTCCATAAAAAAGGAGTCCGATTATATGACCCAAATCTAGTTTCCTAATGTTTCTTAACTATATTGTCTATTTCATTGTGAATTCAGCTGCTGTCTCCAGTGAATGTACAGTGGCATTTGCTTCACCACAGATTTCATAGCACATCTGCCATGGTGCTGTAAACGCGTGCCGAGGAGACTAAGAACATGCAGCAGTGTATATCAAGTAAAAGTTCTATCTAACTAATCAAGTCCACAGGGACAGCGTGCAGTGTCACAAGACATATCACTCTACAGTTGAATGAGGTTGTCAGCCACTGGGAGGCCTGCAAACTGCTGACAGCAATATGCAGTATATGGGGTCTTCTAAAGTAGATACAGCAGCTCTGGAAGGTACATGCCTATTACTATGGATGAAGCAAAAAATAAAGAAAAATATAAAAGGATATTTGTAAATCTACATTTCTGCATTGTGAACAAAACTAGGCTCATTTAGTATGTCACATGAATATGAAAAAGGATACTTTGTAGGTTTCTAGAAAAGTGTATATATATATATTTCTACATGTACAGCTTAAAACACTATGGAATTTATTATAACATGAGCCAAAATACAATAAAAATATCATTATAGACAAAAAAGGAAAACAAGAATGTTTGTAGCATTTTATAGACAAACCTCATTTATCCTGAAATCATCCTGAGATAAGTATTCACACTTTTTTTTTGCAGGTGTGTGAACTCAGAGCTGCTTATTTTAATAGTTTGAGCTTGTTCCTACTGAATCTAATGACAAAATTGACATTAAAAGTGCATCTTGTTCAAATTCATTGAAAGAAGTCCAAGATTAAAAGCAAAAGATTTTCTCCTGTCCTTTACTCAAGACACTGAAGAAAACCACTTTGCTTTATGAAAGAAGTCACATTAAATCCTCCTATTAGTCTCATCCCAGATTATTTCATTTGCTAGAAAGAATACACTGAGCATGCTGCTATTAATATATATTGGTGCAGAACAGAAGTGAGTAAGTGTCTTTGAAGACTGTGCATTGTACTGCAACACTTCTGAAGAAGGATTTTTACACCTAGAAGCTGTTTAGGCTGGTTAGCCTAAAAATATATATATATTACCTCTCCCTGCAAATCCTGCCCTGATAAAGTTTTTTCAGCATTTTGGAAACTTTGTTATGAGATCTTTCTAACAGAAATAATGTAAAGACTCTATATTCAGGCTTTTACTGTTAGAAAGTGATTGGTGTTCTGTTGGTACATATTTTAACTAATTTTATTTTTCAGTTTTATTTTGCTGATATACATTTTTGAATGCCATTAGAATCACATGCTGCTATTTAGTACCTTTCCACCTACTAACATGAAACATTATTTAAGTATCAATACTATCCTGAGCAAGTCTTTAGGGCTGAGTTTTCAGCGGGCTTTGAAGATATATTTGAAAATACACATCAGCTTCTGCTTTATTTTTTTGAGTGCAAAAACTTATTTTTGTATTTACTAACTAGAACACCTAATTACCTGTTTGTACTATCTATATGCTACTATGAGAAAAGTACCACTACCCTACAATACTGTAAAAACACAAAAACTGCAGCCAAAATCCATATAATTAGATTTGCTTTGAAGTCATTGAGCTGTCAAATATTGTATCTGTTTGGAAATTATACTTGTACTTTAAACATGTAAAAAGAACGTAGGAATCACACTGCCTATATAATGACACAAAAGCACATCTGTGCCCAGAAAATGCAGCAAATCAAGTGGCATACGTGGCGTACATATCATTCTCTCCACAATATTAAGCCTCTCTACAGTAACTTGCTGTAACATATTTTACAGAGTGCCATTCATTCAAAGTATGGCAGGAAAAAAAAAAAAGATTCAGGATAAGTCATATGTCATATGGCAGAAAAATATTTAATAAAGTCACAGAATGAAGGAGATACCCCAGCTGTGCAAAAGCCATTGGCAGGAGGCAAAATGGAAAGGGTGGAGGAAGAATTCAAGTAGAAAAGAGATGAGGAGGAACTAGGTAAGAAATAGTGCAAATCTACTGTGAGTTCCAAAAAGGAAGTTATTTTTAAATTGCAATGGATAAGAAACCAATGAGGATGACAGAGAACAAAAATGTCATAGCCCAGCTTTGCGAAGAAGGAGAGCATTTTCCTTGTGACATTCTGCACACCTTGAAGTTTTGAGAGTAAGAATTGCCAAGAACCATAAAAGAGGGAGTTGCTGCTTTAAAGTCAGGAAGGATTAAGAGCAGCTCTGAAAGATGTGGAGCACCTCTATTCCCGATGACTACAGCAGAGTTTGAAAGTGCCCATAGTACTCAGGAACCTCAGGAAAGGAAAATAAGTCAGAAATAAGGATGATTTTCTGGGGATAGTGATAAACACAGACAAAAATTACAAGACTACTTTAAGCCTGAGTTCAGGAATAAACCAAAGATTTCTCTCTGTGGGAGCAAATTTCATTTTTTGCTCTTTTCCACCTATATCATACAGTGTTTTAATTATGCAGCAGTCTCAATGAATAGATTGTCACAGCATTTTAGAGTAGCTAATTCTGTTCAAAATGTCAGCAGTAGATGGGATAATGTCTTTATTGATTTGGCTTATGATTTGATTTGGCTAATGATTTGAAGAATTCAGAATATTAGACCCACAAACAAATGTATATTGCAGAAATATTAAGACTTGAATTCACTCAAAAAAACAAAGCACTACAAAGTACCAACTACAAGGTCCCCAGCCAACAGCAGCTCAAAATCATTTTAAAGATTTGACCAAAACATGCTGAAAATAGCAGGTTGGAGAAAATATTTTAAGATCTGAAATAAGCTTGTTGCTATCCCTCTGAAATCGAGATATGTTACTGACCACATAAAAAAAAATGTAAACAGATATATAATACCTGAAATAAATGGAAATTAACATAGCTCCCAAAAGTCACTGGATCCAAAACTCATTATACTATCTGATCCTGAAGACTGGAAAGTGGTTAAATTAAGGAAAAATTAGGAAAGAATTTGGGGAAAAATTTTTATATATACATCTATTAAAATGATCAAAAAGTAAGAAGTAAATTTTATCTGTATTCTCTTTGATAATAGGTATAGCCATTGCCACTCCTGCCATTATACTATATACTATTCATTTACCCAGAGAATTTCCAAAGTTATCATGAGATGAAATGACATCCATGATGTCTGTTCTCAATTTTTTACAATTTTAATAGCTAAGAAATACAACAATAACACACTTGATTATTCAAAGGGAACTGAACTCTAATGATGAATGTGCATTGTATTTCTGACTACTCACTTTAGGTCAAACACACATTTAGGAGCAGTTACTTCTGTACTAGGCAGGTTTCCTGATGAATACAGACGACACATGATCTCTTTTTAAAGAAAGTACAAGTCTGATTCACTGGTTCAGGGTAATACAGAGCTACAAAATAAGCTAATGCCTGGCAAGAATCAAAGGAGTAAGGCAAAAGACAAGCTAGAACACATGTAAAAACATGATAATTTTCCCTGTGCTCTTTTTGTCTTCTTAACTTTGAAAGTAGACTACAAAATGCTGTGGCAATAATGTTATTTATATGCATATATATCAGGACCTCCCTAAAAATGTACAGACCAGCAACTTGAAATTTGCTGTAAATGCACCACACTTTCCTTTAATGCATTTTTATTTATTTATTTATTTATACAAATTCTTGGAGCATAAAAAACTTATGTGTAATCAGGCTGGAGACAGAAAATGACCTATAAGTGTAACAACCTTTTTGAACGAATATAAACAGGAACATTTTACAAAAGCTGCTTTGGTGAAGAGTCTTCAGCTGACAAAGTGTGGTGACTAATGACATTAAAATATGGATGTGTACATGCTTCTATAATTTTGTTGTAAAAATGAAATATGGGTAATTTAGACAGATTATCTCATTTCCTGAAGTCCCCAGCCTTTCCAATAGTTTTCCACTGTAGTTAACCAGAAAATCAAATCCTTAGAATGATGTCTATTTAAAGCACAAATTTATGGACATTAGAGAGGAACTTCAGAATAACACAGCATCTCAAATCTGAACATCTTAGAAGAATCCAAATGACTGAAGACCTTCACATGCTATATATTTGCATATTCAAAGAAAAAACAAATCTCGCCTTACCCGGCCAACTAGTATTGGTTCAGGTCCAGAAAATTCTTCTAATACAAACATTTGATTCCAAACCCAGCCTCTCTTGGAACGGTTCAAAACTCTCTGTTCTTCAGTTAGCCTCTTTAGTTCTGTACTGGATCCACTTGGTAGTATTTGAGATTGATTCATCGGAGCCATGTAAATGGAAGGAAGCAGAGTAATCCATAATATTATTAATGGAGTCCATGTATCCATAAGCATTTCCGTTAGTCTTTCTGGCATTGTACCACAAGCTTCGCAAATCACCACAGAAATGAAATTATTATTTTGCTTTCCTCCAGACTGCAGCAATCCAATTCATCATGCAGTACAGAACATTTACTTACAGCTCCTCCACGTGTTTACAGCACAGTCAACATAAAAATAGCTTAGATTATAAAAACATGATCCATTGAGTTTTCCAGTCATTAAAGATTCCTGGTGAGGTGAAAAAAAAAGGTCACATTAGTGAGTAAAGAGCTTGGAAAAGTGTGCTGAAAGATCTTATTTACTTTTACATCATAAACAAGCCACACCATTAAGTTTTATATTTGTATTACATAATCTTAGTGTATATTATTTGGGTTTAAAAACAAAAATTAAGCGATTCTGTGAATTCCTTCAAGGCCTGCAATAGTGAGAAGCAGGGAGGATCCAGATAAATGATTATGCATTCTCCAGGAAAAGATTTTATTTGTAGTTTGTCCTGGGGCCTGATGAAGCTCTTGGCCCTCTTGCTAGCCTATACTTTCTATGCCAGTCAACTACAAACGCTTAGCATATCAAATATGAAAAGTCAAATAAAATAATGTTCTTGCATATAGACATACCCTCTTTTCCTCCATAAGAAAGAAAGATTTACTCCTAGTAAATTTATAAAGCTCCAGTAGTTCTTCCTTGCATCAGCAATCATCTAGCTGCAGCAGCACAGAGCTCAGCAAAACCTTCAAAACCCACCAGAAGAGCAGGGCTGGTAGGTCCTCCCTGAAATCCACAATCCCCTACCAGACCACTACCAGAACCTGGATAAGCTCCCTTATGTATATCTGCGCTACAAAACTCCCAGTATCTCTCTCCCACTTTCAGAGAAAACACACAGTCAGATTTTATTTCAACAACGTTTTCCTTGGTGGACATTTTAGGAGCATTTTGTCTTCCTTTCTCCACCCACCCTTTCATGCATTAGATTCACATCAAGTTTCATCTCAGCATAAATATTCTCTGAAAGGGACAAGTTAATATAGTAAGGCTTGCTAATGCCACAGTGATTGGCAAAACCTGAAATGCAGCTATAGATTACTTAAAAAGATAAATGGGACATAACTCAAGGAGGAGGGCTACATTACAGCTACTCTAATGAGACTGGAGTTTTGTAAAAAGATTCCTGATACATTTTCATTGACTGATTCACATCCAAACAATCTCATGAGAAACCACTGTATAGAAGATAGGTAGAACTGCCTACCCACAGATTACAGTATATCTTAGGCTTTTTTTTTTTTAAATGAGTTTCTAGCATTGCAGGAAAATCTTGTTGTTCACCTCTTTTTTAAGTTTCAGACACAATCACAGACGAAAATATTTGAAAACGTGAATAAGATCAGTAAGTCAGCTGCTTCTTTTAAAAGCAAACAACGTAAAAAAAGACAATTCTTTTTAAACTTCAGTAATTGCCAAAGCAGCTGTGAAATCTGTTGCATTAAAATCTGAAACTGAGAGAAACTTGTCTTGTTTTAAAAGGGGAAAAGAGCTGTTACCAAACTAAAACTCAGTATCTCAGGTAGCATGGAAGAACAGTAAGCTAATAGGGCAGTGCTTTGACAATGCATTAAGAATGAAGTGAATACCCATTACAGAACTAACTGTGTGGCTTGGAAATGCCGCTTAGGTCCCATTGCTGAGTGAGAGAGAGAGAGAAAGAAATCAGAGAATAAAATGTGGTCTTGCAATGAGATTTTGGGAGAAATGTGAGGGAAGTGAGAGAGGTCTTTGGTCTCTCACCATTCTCTCAATCCTAGAGAAGAGAAAAGGACCAAGAGGAAACCATCAAATTACTCTATGGGAAGGGTCTGTCAAGTCACTCTCTGCAAATCCTCTTTGGTCCAGTGAGGAAATTACAGGGAAGCTACTGCTGACATTTTCTGGCAAGTGTTAAAAAGCTAGATTTCCCAGGGCATGTGTGGAAGTAGAAGGTATCAAGAGAGAGAAGCAGTCAAACTTTAAATGAAAGCAATAAACTGTTTGTATGGGATCAGTGTATATATGCATATGGATTTTGTGTGTGTGCACGTGTCTGTCTGTCTGTGAATAGATTTTTCTGATTCCCTAAATGGAAGAAAAAGCAAAACACAGCAGAAATAGAACCACTGTAAAACAGAAAAACAGTTACTATCTCCACTCAGTACTGAGAATGATATTCAAAATGGGGGCATAAACAGAGTTTTCAGCATTTATATCCAAAGTGATTTTGGACCCCAATGGAGGCCCAAACACTGACCAGTGAGTTACACCTTTGTCCAGAAAAAGTCTTAAAATGATTCCAAGTAGGCTGTGACTGATTTTCTTACTCTTTGAACTCAGATTGGTACAGTTTTTGTTACTTGCAGGACCAAATGATAATAATAAAGCAAAACACTTTTCATATTCAAAAGGCTTTTTGAAAACAACTCCTAATTAATCTACGCAGACTCTCTTCCAAAAGAGATAAAACAAATGAGATAAAACACTATGATGCTCACAGAAACATTTTTGTTTGAAGTAAGAACAGGATATTTGTTTTTCAGACTGCCCCTCTGAATCCTTGGCAAGCATTAAGTTCATTTCAGCGTATCCCTCCCCAGTTCCTCCCCCAAACTTCCTACCCATTACTCTTTGCTTACTGCAATCAAATTTAGTTCCTATCCACTACCACTAATGTATCATGATTCACACTGATTGGACCATCCTCATAGTAGCTCTCTATTTGCAATACATTCAGGCAAACAAAAGCCAAAAGCACACAAAAAATAATATTAACGCACAAACCACAAGTCATTAAACCTTGCTCAATGAAATAATCCAGCAAATCTGACAGTTATGCAAGGACCGTGAACATAAATGTGCAAGAGATTCTCTAGTACCAATAGAAAAGTGATACAAGTGTTAGGCAATGCAGAGTAAAGAAAAAAATCTGACTGGGCTTTTACATGTATCAATGTGCTTCAGAGGAATATGATCAGTGAATAATATTAGAGCTGGATAAGTATTTCTACAGTTAAAAACAGACTGCTGGAGCTTTTTGAGATATATTTGAGAAAGTATCTCATTTGGGATTCACTGCTCTATCAGTGAATGCTGGCATTTATTTTGTGCAATGCATGGAGTTTGTGCTGTTCCAAGGTCTTTTACCAAATGTATAAATGAATTTTCTTCCCCATTCCTGCGTTCAAAACACCATGTATGTGACTGGGAACCAAAAGATAGCATCGTAAAATGCTTGAACCTGCAATTTTCATATTGACTAATATGAAAATCAATAAATTCCTGCTAGTCAAATTATAATCCTCTGGATTAAGTGTCCAGGAGCAACTGATACAGTTCCTGAATAAAGCTACTATAACTGTGCTAAAATAGCCATGTGTAAAGTGACATCTGGCAGTCAAGAAAGACTAGCAGGTGAGGCATAGTACATTTTCCTTTCTTATATTATGCAAGGGCCTAAGTGGGTGGTGAACATGGAATGACAGAAAAATTATTCCAGTAAAGTCAGAACTGCCTTTTGCTAAGCAACCAGAAGAGGATCAGCACATGGCCCTTAAAGACTGTATTTCCATCTTTCACAAGGATTTGGTTGTGTTGATAAAAGCATAATTTTGACTTTGAATTTTCAGGCGTTCAAATGTCTCTGGGTTGTTTTCTTTAACAAAACTGCACTGTTCTTCTAAGTGATTTCCCCATATAGCGTTTGATGTATATGACTATACATACAGCTCTAACCTAGCAAAGCCTTTCCTCAAGCACAGGTTTACAAAACAGCCTTCGTTCTCTATTTAACCCTGAGCAGGGAAAGTAATATTTGAAATATGAAGACTTTTTCCGTGTAACAAATAAATTAAAGAAAAAGTGACACTGCTGCAGATAGCAGAGGTTTAGATAATTATGTTTCAAAAACATAAGGTTGTATTTGTAAATTTGGTTCTCCATACATAACCCACAGAGAAGTACAGATAAACCTAAGCAGTCCTTTTTCCACTTACTGTATGCGCTGATACACTTTTGGACAGATATTAGTCTATTACTGTAACAGAAGAATGCATCTTGGAGTACCACTCATGGACTTCATTGCCTAGTGTTAGACAGGTTTTGTACAAGTACAAATCAAAAAGTGATTACAATGAAGTAGAAGTTTATGACCTAACACATATAACACATAACAAATAATGCTCTAACATACCAACTTCAGAAATTAATATAAGACACATTGCAACTTCTTTTGGAACCAAAATCTACGTAGGTTACTTGTACAAGTTGACTCTGCTTTGGGCAGGCAGTTAAGTATGCCAGCAGTTAGTTACAATAGGTATACTAAATGATGACAGTAGTTCTCATTTTGCATAACATGTTGTTGATAGCTTTATGGTGGCTAGCATATCTGAAATAATTAATTTCATTACAATTATTTTAGAATAATCTTGTAGCTTTAAAGATGGACACTGGAATGCAGTAGATTTCTTATAAGGATTAATAAAATGTATAAAAGTAGTTTAATATATAAACTGCTTACTGAAAAGAAGCAAAGTAAGATCATAAAAAGCTCTAAAAATCAATTTATTTTTAGATTTCAAACCACAGAATATCTATCTGGTGAAGTAAACTACTTTATTACAGTGCTAGTGCATTGATTTACACCATGATCTCAGTTTAAGAGATTTTATAGCCAGTCTAGTGTTTCTTCACATAAGCAACATACAGAGGGTTCTCTTAAGATTTTGAAGGCAACTAATTCTTTATTTCATTTTGCATTTACCTAATCATTCATAGTGATTACAATCAATAGCTAAGCTCTTCTGGCCTCACCGTTTCATTGGGGTCATTTTAACAGTTCCTAGACAACTGTTGTTAATTATGTTAAAAAAAAACCCAAAATCTTGAAATATTGATTTACTTAAATAAATTCCATTAGAGATGCCAGACCAAAGTTAGAGATCCCTGTCTAAAACGGGTTTTTGCACCATTTTTGGACATTAACCGCATTCAGAAGACTGATTTCAAACTGCAACAATACGATGAGGTAAATGTGATATAAGGGCAATGGAGTTGAAAATGGACATGAATGGAGTTGAAAATTAACACATTAACATTAATTAACATTAAAAATCTTTCAGATCTTTTTGTTCATAATCTCTCCCTTTGGCATGCTGATTCATTATAAGCAAATACACCTTATAACACAAGCAGCCTAGAATAACTGATGAAAGGTGTTTATTTACCAATCAACTAGAGAGTTCCAACTAGCACTGTACATCATGAGGAAGATAGCCTTCGCATTTTGCATGCTTTGGAGCCTTGAAATTCCATCAGACCCACATGGGCTTTTGTATCCAGAAGAATGAATTTTATTTAATTTCTGCCAGAAATAAAGATCTTTACTCCTACAAAGCAGTTAGAGCTGTGGGTAATGGTTTTCATATAGGTTAGGAGAATACAACAAGAAGCTTAATCAGGTGCCCTTGACAAAAATTTATATCCTCTGACCTCCTTCATTTAAGATGTACCAAGCAACACTTGGTTTTCTCTTTACATTATCACAGGTTTCCCACAGCTCATGATCAGGTATTAGATTTCCCCTGTCTATAGGGCTACAAACCTGGGATTCATTTTTGTGGCCTATATAGCTATTTTGTACCTCTTAGTGTTTCCTTTGTTAACATCTGAGTATATTCTTCGTTATTGTTCACATTAGGTTTTTTTTTTCTTCTTCTTCTTCTTAGCATTTCTCTCCTTCCTGCTTTTTTTCCCCCCACAGTAGCCAGAATATCATTCTTGTTTTTTTGGCTTCACACTGCTCTTCTTGTTCTTTAAGCTCAATTTCTCTTTAGGTTTACTTTTACCACTGCAGGTATTGGCTGCACTACCACTTAAGCTTCCTAGTCCCATTTCTCAAGGATTCAGACAGGGTCCTTTTCCATCAATAGCAGCGACATGATGCAAAGCCTTCCCACCGTGGGAAGCACAATTATCTTTCCTTCATTGATCCTCTTTTGGCAGCACAGTAAAGCCTTAAGTTTTCAACAGTAAAAACATCAGGCCTTAGCACTCCAATCTTACTTGTAGGAATAATTCTTATTCACAAGAGAACTGCAATAAGAATTTTAATTTGCTATTAAAGCAAAACAAAAGCAAAAGTCTATCAGAATAGAACTATCAAGACACCATAACTAACAAATAATCATGTCATCTTCACCCCCCTAACTTTCATACATACTCATTCTGTTTCCAGCATGTATTCATTACGTTGTAACTGTACTTGATTTGGATAAAGCTACATCAGCATGTTTCTGCTGTAAAGGAATGAGTACTTCTTGCCATAAATAATAATGATTATTTTTCAGTGGATTACTCATGTGTGTAAAAACTACCCTCATATGCAAAAATTAAAAAAAAAAACAAAACAATTCTCCATCTTATTGTGAGATGAATAAGGGCTGAGGCTGCAATCAGATGTACTATTATGGCAGTAGTTAAGATCGTGTTTACAGTGCCCACTGCTAACTCATCGCATGCCCTGGCTAGACTTTACTGCCTCTCTTATCTACCAGCGTAACTGTATGTGTAGTCACTCCCTAACCCAGTTCTGTCAAAATGATCTCGTTAACTTAAACTCTTTTAATAGTAAGGTGTTTTTTAAACCAAATCATTTTGACAGAGCTGGGTTAGGCCACTGCTCATGTTAATCTTCCATCAACAACAAATTTAATTTAAGAGGTTCTTGCTCCCACCCCCAACATCCCAGCTGCATGTTTCCAGTCATTCTTCTCCCTTCCCAATTCCTTTCTTCACTACTGTTTACTATCTCTCTCAGTTGTGTTATTTGTGAGGCAGCATTGTGAGCCAGACCAGTGAAATGTGGTGGCTTAAATTACAAAAAAAAAAAAACAATTTCAAGAAGTCTTTTTCTTTAATTTTTTTAGCAAAGTTCATTTCACTGATCCAGTTTATATGACGGCCACACAAGCAGTTGCATCAGCACAACTGAAGAGCCCATAAACTAGAGGGCAGAGACAGAAAGTTTTGAAAACAGCTGTGCTGCCAAAGAACATATGAAGTTTGGCTATCTACTTTAGAGAGCAGCCACACAAACAGTTGAATCAAGAAAACTGAGTGGAGACTAGCTTCTGGAAAAGAAGAGGAAGCAAGCAATTAGGAACAGAGAAACTACTTAATAAAACTCTGATGGAATCCTAACACATAACCACAGCTCTCTGATGCAGCTATGTTCATTGATGCTGGGAGATTTTAGGGATGGAAGCATCTCCCACTGGCTCAGCTGCAGCCAAGCTGCAGTCAGACATGGTTTTTTGAGCATGTTCTCAGTCAGAAAGGGAACACTTAATGATCCTGACCATGAGCAGCGCATACCACAGCACAGTGGAAAGGGGTTGAAAATGGCAATGAGCCAGCAAGCCAGATTCTGGGCCATGCACCTTTTAGTCATGGCCTCAAATCATAATTATACTTTGTAGCTGCTCTAAATTCCACTGGCTAACAGTGATTTTAAGGGACTGTTATGTCACCTGGAGTTACCCTAACACAGAAAAGCATTATCCACACAGCCTTTCCTTTGGCTAAGCACCTAAAACTTCAAAGGAAGGAAAACAAGATAGGAAATGTTACATTAACTCTGTGCTATTGCAGCAGGGCGACATATACTTGAGGGATATTTGGTGTTATCAGAAACGTGCACAGGAGAATCCTGCCAATAGAAGTGAAAATCAATTGTCCAAGTTTATTGTTATATATTGTGCATGGCCATTTGCTTATGATTGCTTGGAGAATCAAAGGCACTTATCTAAAGAAAAAGAATACTTGTTTCAGCAACAAAGGCAACAGAAGCTGCCTCTTATTTATTTATTTATTTTTTTGTCTTAGGTGTTCTGTCCTAACAGCAATTCAACAAGCAAAGATATGGCACCTTAATTTTTAAGCTTAGTCATGCATTGCAGCTCTTTATAGTTAAAGACTATAGTTAAAGAACAGTTCTTTAGGTTATTATGTGCATTCTTGTGCTTGTGTAAAATGCTAAGGGGGTGTTTTAAGCACAGTGTTCATCTGTCATTGCATCTGACACACAACAATTGGAATTCTTACATTTATGTCCAGGTAATACAGACATGTAGATATACACGTGCACGTACAGAACTGCAGTAGTTTCTTCAGTATACAGACCTTTACTGTTGAATGGGAGATTTATTCAGCCATCTCTAAGATTATTATTAGCAAAAGTGGGTTACTTCAGTTTTGGGGTACATTTTAGACACAGAAGTGAAGGAAGGGTTAGAAAAGCTTTTTTCAGATACAAATTACTCTTCCTCAGTTTCCTTACTCTTCTCCCTTACTTACAAAACACTATGACTGGTGTTCTGAAGTAGAGATGAGGCTGCTACAGGAAACAGGTCATTTCACAACTTGAATAATGCTTTCGGATAAAGAGAAAATGATATGCATATCACATTTAAGTACATTTTCTTTAATCAAATAATAATATTGTAATAAGTTGTCCATTATTCTTTATTTGATTGCTTAATATGATACTCTATCTACAAAGTCTATTTTATGTTAGTGACTATCTAAAACTTGTTTATACTTTTCTGTCAAACAGTTACTTTTAGGAAATCCTGTGTTTTTTTTTTAATAAGAGAGTATCACAGCCTTGTGATGTCATGGTTAGTGACTAACTTATATTTGTATAAGTGTATAAGAAAATATAGAGAATTTGTTATTGGGGATATTCAGGGATATTTTTATTATGTTTTGATAGTAAAATCAACGTGAGCAAGCTTTAAAGCTGCCAGGGCTCTGATACTTGGTATCACTCGGTATATAAAGGTATCACTCTTTGCAGAAATGCTCATTACTTCGCAGGACCAGAGTTTATTAAAAAAACAAAACTAAAACCAATTGCATTGCTCTAAGCACTTCCAGATAGTTTGCATTGAAGTAATATGACTTGTTTCATTGCATTTCCTCTCCAATGAAATAAGTATTTATAATACTTAGTTTTCTTATGACAGCTGATACCAAAAAATAGGCATTAAAATGACAATATAACTATTATAGATCTAATGTAGAGCAAAAGATACCTACAATCTTCTCTTTCAAACTGTCGTACTTAAGAAAAAAGAAAAAGGTTTGGTTTGGGGTGTTTGGGAGTCAGATACCCCATTGATCTGTGTCAGAATGTCGGTTCACTTCACGTTGTCTTGCTGAGAAGCTCATGATTCTAGCTCAAAAGGGAGAGGGAAGAAAGTCAAAATCAGTTTGAACAACCAAGGTGGTCCAAAGACTTAAATATGACAAAAACAGTCAGATCTGCATTGTTTTCATTCTACAGTAAGAGGAAGAAATGAACTGAAGTCATTTTTATTCTCTACAGTCCACTGATTAAAGCGATTTTCCTTTGACTAAAATAGAACTGCATTACCTACAGATTTAATAGCTTCAGCTCATGCCAATCTCATCCCTCAAACCAATGTTCATTTTTATGAGGGTGTATTACATAATTTGAAGACCTATATCACTTTTAAAGGAGAGAGAAAAAAGCAAGTTGTGCACAACATGAAGAGAGCTCACAAAAAGGCAAACAGATTGGCCTGTGACTGAGAATTAGGTGTTAACCATGCTCTGCCTAGGGCATCGTTTATCATGAGAGTTTCAGCATCTGGGATGTGCTTATCCTGTACTTGCTGAAAAATGTTTAAATATTAATGGAGGACATAAATATCTTGCTTTCTGGGCTTCTTTCTCAGTCTTTTTTTGATATACAACAGAGCTTTCTTTTTCATTGTTTTTTTTTTTTTTAAGAATGTCAGATATCCTTTACATAATCAAGCAAAATACAGTAATTAAGGAAAAGCCCACAAACTTCCTGACATGCAATCTGATTAAACTAAAAATGTAGTCATGACTGATCATAAATTAGTGAAAGCAGTATAAATTTTCCAGCCATACACATAAATGTGCATGTAGATAAGAACATCTTACAAAGGAAAAAAAGTGAACATAACTGGACTTTTCTAACTTCATACACTAGTGCTGCAGTAAGCCTACTCAAGTTTTTGATGAACTATATGAAACTGGAAAAGAAGATTTCTAATTTTGCATCACTGAAGTTAATAGCAGTTTTGTCATCAAATTTAATGAGTTGTTTGAAAAGAACTGGGGTCCTGCAACATGTCATGAAACTTATTTCTTTTGCAGTCGCCAAGCGCTTTTTTTTATCCGACTTTCAGAAAAGCACAAAAACCAAAGACCACAAACTGCAATATAGAATTCAATCTAAATTTCAAAGACATGAAAAATTAAGTTCTGACGATCTTGTTATTTAAAAGGCAAGAATAGCTGCTATATTCAATCCATAAGAGAGATCCATGTATGAAATGTTGCTCATTTGCAAAACCCAACTAACAAATAGCACTACCTCTGAATTAATATATGTATAATGTGTGTGTGTGTGTGTGCGTGTGTGTGTATACATATATATATATGGTTTTGATAGTATAGTGATTTTTATAAATATGATTAAATTAACCAGTGACTGCAAAGGAAATGGACTTAAATAGTTATCTGAGTTCCTTAAATTTGATTAACATTGATTCCTGTGAGTAAGGTATTTGGAATGAACATACATCAAATTAGAAAGTTGAAGCTGTGAACTAACAATGGCCAAGAGTGACTGCTTTCATAATATTTTAAGCTTCCACACCTGGTTGCAAAGACCTGAGAAAGACAGGCTGAGAAACAGCTTTCTTCTTAGCTTGTCTATGATTTAGGCACCACGGGGTACAGTAGACACTTCTCAAGGAAGGCTTTGCATATTCTGGTCTAAGATCGATTCACATTACTAATTCAAAATCCAAGCTAACGTGCTGATCATCCTCAGTTCCACAAGACATATCACACTCAAAACCTTGGAGAATCTATGCTGTGAGTATTATCACTGCAACTGATGGATAAAGATTACTCTCATGACTAAGGCAGTAGGAATCAGCCTCTTGTATAATGTCAGATGCTTTAAATTCTATCTATTGGTACTAAACTGGCTCAGAAGTCATCTTTCCATCTCAGCTTACAGGTACCACTCCAGGTACTACCAGTCCTCAATATGTTTCGGAAACAAAATTGTATTAATCATTGAAATGCCACTGTGTTGATGTTATTTATTTGGTTGGCAAAATGAGAAACATGCTGAATAGATTCCAGAACAAAAGGCATATGGGGTCTATCTGAGGGAAAATAAATAAATATTTGAAATCTCTAACTGAAATGTGTTTTATTTTGTTCTGTTTCTATCTACTGCTCAAATAGTTATGTTCAGAAAGCTATGAAGTGAACCACCTTTTCTATGGCAACAACACTAAGAAAAATGTTGAGTTTCCATCATCTAATTTAATTCTATTGATGCGATCTTATGGTAGCAATGATGCTTAAAATGTTCCAAGCTCAAAATGCCTTAGCATTTCCCTCCCACTGATAAAATTTGGTTTGTATTATTTTAAATTCAGGGTTCAAGGATTCTTTCATAATTTTCAGGAATAAAGACGCAACCCAGGTCTATACTCTAAACACACAATTGTCATTATTAATAGTATATTCAAAAGGCCAGACTCTAATGATATCATAATGGAAAACAGATCACAAAAGGAATATTGCTGATGTATACAATATCTTAATGATTACTAGATATGCTGTAAAAAAAATACCTGTTTATATTATGTAGCATCAGCAGTTGTTTTCAGTTACAGAGTATTCATAATCACTTAGAGATCTGCAGCATCAAGAGCTTACGGTATGCATTTACATCTCGTTCCTGTTCACAGAAATTTAGAGGTCAGAATTTTTTCCTTCAAAGTCTCTCCATTTCTGAAAATGAAATTATCTGTATGTATTAAGGGTCAAGTGGGTAGGGTCCAGGCACCTAATTCCAATAACTGGCTGAAAAAGTCCCAGCTAAACTCTGTAGGGCGCTTAGGTCTTGTGGAAATAACATTTTAAAAGATGAAATCTGCAAGTGCATGATAAAAAAAATAGAAAAAAAAGTGAGAAAGTACTTCTAGGGGTAATAGACCTAAAAAATTATGTCTCCATACTTGTAGTATTCCCATATACTGGAGATTAGAGTTTAAATTTATTTTTTCTAGTCTAAGAAGATTGCTGCACATACTAACAGTGATACCAATAAAATACCGAGAAGTAAGTTATTAATTTGGTAAAGGTGTAATATCATTGGAAAAATTTTAGACATTACAAATGACAAAGTAAGTCAATTTAAAGCTGATTGTGGGACCACTGTCCCATTTACAAATCTGTTTTGGGCTTCAGTAACAGAAGTTGATGGGAATGAGTATACTTAAAAAGTACGAAGTGACTGTCTAAGGAGTATTCCATCTCAGAAATGAAAGGCCTTTTTTTTTTTTGAAGAAAGGTAGAAAAAAAGTAGAAGCCCTGTATAGGGATACTTCTTATTAAAACCAGCTGTGTTTATTAAACAAGCACATATATTTTTTATAGATTAGTTAACGAAGTAAAAAAATGTCCAAAGTTACTTTTTTGGCTAGCAGCCTATTCAGTTAACAAATTGTTCATCTGCATATCTTAAGAAATTACTTCCAGGAAATACTTGAACCTCCGAGGACACTGAAGGCCCTAGCTTACAAATGGTCACATGAACTGAAGTTCTTTAAAGCCAAGATATTGCAAGTTCTACAAAAAGAATGGAGAGTTAATAAATAGCAACCCTAGTAAGAAGATAGCAGAAGGTTGTGTTCATTCTGCTTTCAGCAAGGTAGAACAATAAGGCTGAATAGATGAAAACCTTAGACTAGAATATTACATAATAATCAGTTCCCTTCCTAGAGTTTTTCTGTTGCAAATGCTCATACAATTAGGCCAGGAAGTGATACTAGAGAGCTTTTGTTTTTTGATGTTATCACAACTTGTGAGTGTAAGTTTGATAATCTCACAAGTATGCAAAATACTAACTGTTTTTAGCCACTTAACCATTTTATTAAGACAGATAAAACATACACTGGGTATTTTTTCAGTCTTCTGAGTGTATTCTTTATTTATTTACAGAGAATTCAACTCTGAAATATCCTTTTGTTCATAACAATCTGGTACTGAATGTAGAGAATGATATCAGTCATACAAAAGTATTGCATATTTCTCTTTATCCTTATTGCAAAGAAACTCTTCAAGAACTTACAAAAGAGGATGAGTGAAGTTAAGAGGATTCTTTATCTATAGCTTTGGTAGTTATCAGCTATATTCTTTAATTGAAACTGAAGTGAGCAGCTGTTAGCTTCCCTTCTATTAAGCGCTAATGTGGTAGATTTGAAACAATAAACAGTTAATGTTATTTGATTTCTTACAATCAGCAGCCCCAAAAAACATCTGGCTGCGATACTCACAGAGACAAATGGCTAGCCGTTTATGTGCTCATCAAGTTGGCTGTTTAAAGTGTCAGCCTTTATGAAAGTTGTACAAGTATTTATTCCCACATTTAGAGGAAGGGAAGATAGAGCTGCTTGTATGAAAGTCAGTGTGTGCATTTGTGCATGTGTGAAAGAGAGGAAGAGGGAGGAAGAAGTGAGGATATGGAGTTTGATACCTGTTGGCAACAAGAACAGGTTTGTACAATAGTGTTATGTGCCAGGTTGGACAGGTTCCATTCTATTTAGTCTGGTACTAAACGCACACTGTTTAAACTGAGAGAGATTCACGACATGACTGAGCAGCAACAAACCACAAAGGAATTCCTGGGTATGTTAAGTGGTGTCACCTTCATGGCGGTAGGCAGTACCTAAATAAGGATTTGAGTTAATCTCTTCTATAATATCCACAGAGAAACTGCCATAGGTTTTCTGCTCTGAGGCTTTTCAGGGCTGTACACTGATGCAGTGCCTCCCCAGCTCCCCAGACAAGCACAGTATTCTTACTGGTCTGATACTGTCTAGCAGGGATGCTGTCTGACAGCTTGGGTCTCCCGAATGGGATGCTGCTACCCAGCAGATACTACCGCTAAGCAGAACATAAGGACGTGTTATTCCTCTAGCCTTCCTCCAACAGGAGATGAAGCGTTTCGTGGAACAGCCAGCTTTAGGGGTCGACAGTCTCCTGCCTTTCTCGTCTAGGAGCCTTAGTAATGATGCAAGTAACAAGCAACTGGAGCCAAAGGGCGCTCTCCTTCTTGGAAGTTTCAGCTGGCTGCATTATCTATTTAGTCAACCAAAGAAAGGGAAGGAAAACAACTTGTGGGACGGGGAGGACTCTTGGCTACTCACAGCTAAAGATTCATTCTGATCTCAGCTCTAAGAGAAAGAGCAGTATTTCTGGGATACTTTCCTTTCTGAAAGTAGGAAAGAAAGCTATCATACTATTTCCATTTATTTATTTACTTGGAGGCGCAAAGCTTGGGGGGGGTGGGGGGAACGCTGGTGATAGATTGGGGGGGATTCACCCCCCTCGTGCCTCTTCCAGCCTCCTCCTCCCTCATCTACATATCTGGCTGGTGGGTGATTTTTATTCTCAGCACGAAAACTGCAATCTATTTCAATGCATGAATGCAGCCCTGCATCTATTCAACACGGTGAAATAGCCCAGAGATTTATTGTACTAAATAGGAAAACAAGGAGAAGAAACAGATTCTCCAGCCTCAGAAGCAGCCCTCTGTGATTCAAAGTCCTTCTAATCCTTTAAAAGAAAAGAAAAAGAAAAGAAAAGGGGGGGGGAAATAGCCACACCACCACCACTACCCCTCCTCCCAAGAAAAAAAAACAAATCCTAACTACCATCCCATGACATTTACATTATCAGAAATTTCAAAAGATCCGACTTAATGAGCCACTACAGTTCAGTCTAATACCCTACCTATTAATAAGAAAGCCACTTGTATAGTGCACCTTGCAAAAAACAGACACTAAGTCAAAAAGAGAGAAAGCCTCTGCCAGTAAGACATAAATAATATTAATAAAATGAATACTCACTCTTCCAAGCAGCAAGAAAACAGCTTGCTAACAGACACTTCACAAATGGATTAAGAGGGTGAGGTAAAAAATATTAGCCAGTCCCTGTGAATAGGCAGGATTCTCCAGATTTTCTTTTCATGCTTTTTGAGGCTGCTGATGCTAGAGGAGATACTGGTTATTTAGCTTCTCAGGTTTCTGTGCCTGCATGCTACAGTGCAGTTATTAATTTCTCCCTTTGCACATATCAGCAGCAGCAGCACATCTCCAGGAAAGCAGGGATATTCCAAATAAATCCACTAATTCCGGGTCTGAGCGCTCCAACGTGCCTGCCTGCCAAATGTAACTGTGAAGTGATGTGGAAAAGTGAGCTGGGAGCCTCCCCTGACAGCTCTTATTGGGCTGATCTCGGAGGCAGGTCTAGCGCTTGGAAATTCATGTAAGCAGTTTTGGGTCCCCCCCCGCCTTTTCACCTCCCTCCCCCCGCTCCAGCCGGGTAAGCACACAACTTTTCCACAGACCGCGGAGCCGCTCGTTGCCCGGGAGCCGCGGCAGGCACCCGCGCCGCCAACTCCGAGCCGGGGCATTTCCCTCAGGCGCGCGGGGAGGCCGCGGGGGCGGGCGCCGAGGCGGCACCCGGGGGGGGAAGAGGAGTCGTGAGGCCACCGGGGAGGCGGCGGCGGCGGCGGCGGCGGCGGCCAAGCAGCACCGCGGGGCTGGGAGGTGCCCGGAGCGCCGCGGAGAGCCGGGGTGAAGCGCCGCGGAGGGCGGGCGGGCGCGGTGGGAGCCGGGGCAGAGGGCGCGCGGGCCGCAGGGCTGAGGCGGGAAGGGCGCGCGGGCGCAGCAGGGCTGAGGCGGGAAGGGCGCGCGGGCAGCAGGGCTGAGGCGGGAAGGGCGCGCGGGCGCAACAGGGCTGAGGCGAGGCAGAGGGCACGCGGGCGCAGCAGGGCTGAGGCGGGAAGGGCGCGCGGGCGCAGCAGGGCTGAGGCGGGAAGGGCGCGCGGGCCGCAGGGCTGAGGCGGGGCAGAGGGCGCGCGGGCCGCAGGGCTGAGGCGGGGCAGAGGGCGCGCGGGCCGCAGGGCTGAGGCAGGAAGGGCGCGCGGGCGCAGCAGGGCTGAGGCGGGGCAGAGGGCACGCGGGCGCAGCAGGGCTGAGGCGAGAAGGGCGCGCGGGCAGCAGGGCTGAGGCGAGGCAGAGGGCGCGCGGGCCGCAGGGCTGAGGCAGGAAGGGCGCGCGGCCGGGGCGGCAGTTGCCCCCGAGGTGACAGCCTCTTCCCCCGCCCCACCCCCGCGAGGCGGCGGGAGCCCCCTCAGGCGATTCCCGCTAAAGAGGGAGGCCGGGGCTGCTGGGAGCGGGCAGCGGCGGGCAGAAGGGGTCGGGAGACGGCACGGGGAGCGCCCGGGGTGGCGGCGCACGGTGCCGCGGGGCGGGCAGGACAAGATTTTTTTTTTTTGGGGGGGGGGAGGAGGGCAGGAGGCAGCTACTCATCTCTGAAGAAACCCTTCAGGAGAGACAGCTGGACCCTGGGAGAGAATAATTTAAAAATCTTCCCCCAGACCCCCAAAAGAATGCGGATAACTGCAGGCATTCCGATTCTCTCCTGTACTCCTCCAAGCCAAGGGTGGGTAGAGTAGAAGCCTGAACTAGGACAAACGCAAAGCACAGCCGGGATCCCTCTGCACAGCGAGAGATGGCTGAAGGGCAAGGGTGCTACAGTAAGCTGATGTGCAACTCCTAGTTTCCAACTCCTTTTTGTGACCGGCTGTGATAGTGTCGTACAGAGCCCTGTCTCGTGAAGTGCTGGAAAGAGTCTAAGAGGCAGTGTGCATTGAGCATCCTCAACGGCTGTTGACTTTAAAGAGCTGAAGGTTGCTCATCCCTTTTGAGGAGTCAGCATGGTTCAAGGTAGGGCCAAGAGCACAGTGCCCATGTAGAGGTCCCAACAGTTCCTCAGCCAGCATTATAAGAAAGGCCAGCAAAATGGAAGTGGTGTCTTAGCACACATCAATTGAGTTTTAGGAGTTTTCCTTTTTATGCTGCATGTATGTATGATCTGTTAACACATGAAGTGTTTTATATTTAGTAATTACATATATCATGGTTCTAAATGTTGACATCACCTATCTTTAAGTCCTTTAATATTTATTAAGAATGGTGCAAAGAGCCTGAAATACAGATACAGACTATGACTCTTAAAATGGAGGGCTGATTCAACACTTAACTGATACTGTTTTGGAAGCAAGTACACTCAATTCCATTATAGCTCTGTGACTTTCCTTGGCCAGGTATCTTATGTTTAAGACAGTGTGGTTTTGTATGACTAATGCTAGTTTGTTGCATTCTAGTTCTGCATTAACTATTTTTAATGACTGGTCATCTTAAACTCAATCCTAAAATCTGAAAATCTTTTAACTTTAAGTAAGATGCAGTCTTCAAGACCTATCTACAATTATAAAAAGAAGATAATGGACCCTGATATTCCTCTGTACAGAAGGAATAGATAAATTATTATCCTGATTGTTAGTAGTCTTTTTCATACTGATAGTGTGTATGCACAAGAGAAAAAGCACATCTGCATTTGGAGCTTTGCAAGTTTGATGTACTTTTTTTTTTTGTTTTGTTTTTTAATAAAACGCAATATTCCCTAGCAAGTTATTTCAGGTAGAGGTGCATTCCTTCTTGCACAAGTGTTTCATTCTGAAAAGCCTCGACCTCATCAGCAGGTAGGAAAATGCACCTGGAATTTTGACATTTTTCAAGGGCAGTAAAGACACCCCTAAATATTGTATTTCCTTGCTTCCCTCAACCCTAACATTTAGTTTCCAAGCTGTGAGCCCAGGGTGATTCCTTGGAGAAGTATGGATATTTTATAAAATATTTATTTGATGAAGCAGGCAGAGAGCCTTGAGGGAAATACAAAACACTTTGCAGTGCAATAGATAACATCAGAAATGCGGCTTCCCTTTATCTGGAGTTGCATTGACAAAAAGGGTATTTTTCTCCCCCATCCTTCCACCAACTGAACAACACTATGAGAATATAGATGGTGTGACAATGAGAGACGAGGATGTTTAGTCTGTCTTTACTCCTGGGTATTAATGACAGCTCCTAGGTATTAATTTTTTAAGTTTACATAAAAGTACTTGCATACCATGTGTTTTAATTTCTATTGAAAATAACTGAAGGAAGCAACCAAGAATAAAAATTTTGACTAATGAGAGTGGGTTAGACCCCTTGTGTCTGTGCTTTAAACAGGTAGTAATGTTGTGTGTAGCAGGAAGGCTAATGGTACCTTTAAAGTTATGTTGTGCTCCCCTGAACCTGGTGTCAATGATGTTTAGAGGTATATCTCCAAGTACAACTTAGAAGTTTAGTTTTATGTTTGATTTTAACCTTTGCCTTTTGACAATTTTTCTAAGTGACCTTTCTTTCAGTTGGGAATTACTGGGGCAAATGCTGTGCTCTTTGATCCTCAGAAACTGTGGAATGAGGGGTGGTATCTGTCTTGTTAAAATGGATTGTCACCCATGGATTCCCTTTCTAGAGAGCCTTTCAGATGGAGTAAGTCAACAGGAAAGACTGTGTGGCTTCATATTTAATTTAAAAATAATCTTGGAATAGCAAAGGAATATTTCCAGTTTTCTACATCCTATCCAAACTAATTCATTCCTATTAATATCATATAGCACTTGAGTATGCTGGCTAAAAATTGTTTCCTCTTAAATATTTTAAAGGAACTATCTTCCTCATAATATATGTGTTTATCTCCTGAATGGTCATTTCATTTTGTAAACAAAAAGCTCTGACTCCAATTGAAATGGGACAAAGATTTTTAGTTTAATCACTGTAGTGAAGGAAGAAAAAAGTCAGGTGCAAAATGTGACTGAGTGCATCATGAATAAACTAATGTAATTTTTAATATTATATCTTTGTACCAGAAAATTTCACATAGAAACTTAAAAAAATCCAGGGTTTTGACTGATTGCGACTAATAAGGGCAAAAAAAAACCCAAACCAAAACCAAACCAAAACACACACACCTCTGCTTGGAAGAGAAGCTGATAATCTTGTTTTGTATTATTTTGCTCTTAGGAGTGAGAAAGGTTGCAAACCTAATAGGACTTTTCATATGCAGACAGGAAATACCTGGCTACCTTCTAAAAACATGTGGAATGTAATTGAGTACAAGCATCTTCTCACCCTTTTCTGTTTTTGCAAAAACAGTTATCATATATGATTATCTATCGCATATTCTTTGTTTCTCAGTATTCCAAGCAGTGTAATAAACTGTTTTATGCAGACAGAGAGCTCAGCCCTCACTGCTTAAAAATTAAATAAAAATGACTTGAAATAAGCTCAAGGGGCAACTTGATCACAACAGAACCTTACAAGGGCTGCTGCTGATCTAAATACTTAGCATCATCTCATTTAAATAACAATTCAAAAGTCAGGAACTTGAAGAGGGTAAGCAGAGCAGAATGAAAAGCAGCATGCTTGGAAAAGAAACCAATGTGTTAATTCCTTATATTCAGATTTTATTCCATCAGGTCATCTAGTAGCAAGATACTTCCCTCAAAGTATCAGTAGTCAAGTTTAGGTTTTAGTATGCTATGTAGGACATGATCCCTGAAGTTAATGAGTCCAGTGTGAATTATTTCATTAAGGTAAATTTTGAAATCACTGCAAGCAGCAGCTTACAAAAATTTCTACTAGCATGCCACTTCAAAGTAATAATAATAATAATAATAATAATAAAAAAATTAGTAACTGATCTGAAAGCTATTAAAGCAAGTATACAGAATAGTGGCACATCCTACCATTATTCTGTTACAGCTTTAGATAGAGACTATTTTCTCAGGCAATAACAGAATGCTCTACCTAGTTTGTACTTTTTGCTCAAGTTATGTGAGGGATTATTCCTAAATCTCATTTGCTTTGAAAGACCAGAATTTACATTCTATAAACCAAGAAACAAGATAAGTCCAGAACATTTCTGAATAAAATATGCGCTTTTATCAGTTCACTAGGCCAGTGAACAAAAACATAATTACCTTTAGAACATAGTTTCTTATCAACTTCTTACAACCTTTAAAACCTGCTTATATACAGTTATCCCAAGTTGGTTATCATGAGAAGTAATGTATCCTAGGGTTTGGGAAGTTGCTGAAGACATCTGTAACTTTGAAAAGTTCCATTATATAATGCTTACAACTGATACTATAGATTAAAACAAAAGAAATGACACAAATGGCTCATGAGGTAAGGTATATGGTTTGGGTGGGTGTTTTTGTTTTGGTACTGATAGAAATTCATGGCTTCATTTAAACAAGAAAAGCTAGAAACAGTCCGAGAAACTTATGTGAGAATTTTGCAAAGAACTATATTTTCAAAATGGCCAGGTATCTTCTGTTTTAACAGAGATCAAACAATGGTTCAAATTCAATATCCAACACTACAACAGAAACCCCCAAAACCCCAAAGAACAGACCGTAGAGCAACAGCATCCATAAGTAACAAAAGTGATTCTCAATCACCTAAAGGTATTCTCTTGGTAGTCTGGCCTTCTGTCAAAGACATTTAATCAACATCCATTCCCTTGTTACTGAACACATGAGAAGAAAGAATGCATTGATTTTGATTAAGTTACTTTTGCCTTGATTGGACAGTCACATCTTTATATCCATGTGAATTCCATTTCCAGCCCATGGAATGTCAAATAGAAACAAAGGTTTAATATAATAGCAGCACTGGGGCCTTGGAGCCCTCAAACACACTTTTCCCTTCCCAAAATTACTCCATTTAGTAAAATAAAACATAACTAGTTCTGGGCCCCCTTCACCATCTAGAGATTTTAAAGTATAAAAACCCCAACTACTAATTTGTGCACCATATGTGCCGATGATATTACAAAGTGCATAAAAATAACAACACATTATCAAGTTTTATTATACCTTAGGTACTGTTTGCAATTTTGATTAGTTGCTGTCAGGTTGACTATTAGGAAAACAGATATTTGTTTTGTACAAACACTAAGATAAAGACAAAAGAAAATTATATCAAGCAAGGCAATCAACTGTTATATTTTTTGTACACTAATGTTCTGGATATAATTTGAAAAGCTAATATTTTGCACTTAGTTTCCAATATGCCTTGCATATACAGGTAACTGAATCAGTTGTAGAAGCTGTGGAAATATTTTTTGCTCTACTTCAAGTGCCCTCTAGTGTGCAGTAACTAAGCAGGTTAAAAATCTTTAAAAAAAATTTTTTTTCCTTAACAGCCTCTCTAAATCCCAGAGTAATGTGTAACACTGCTTTTTTTCTCAGAGGAAAGAGAAACTCAGTGTTCACTGCATTAATTGTGTGCATATAAATGAATTCTCTGCTCTATGTAAAAATCAAATCACTCCCTTTGCTGTCAAGTTTTTATTCTCACAGATATTAGTGAAATACAGCTCAATAATTTTTTGGCCATTCTACCAAAAAGTTTACAGTGTTATCAGAATCAAAACAACTTAAGTCCTCTTTATCTCCAAAAGGAAATTAACTTATTAATCAGCAAAATACCACCCTAGAGCAAGATTTAACACGCCTAAAAAAAACCAAAAGCCAAAAACCTAAGTGGTGTACACTCACTAATAATCCTAGCTTTGAAAGTTATTTTTAGGTGTCCCAGGCAAAAGACATTCTCTAATACCCTGTAATTTGTGAAAAATGGAGATACTCTTTTACATAGATACACGTATCCCATTTTTATTAGCAAGTGATTGAATAATGCCAAAACAGAAGTATTATTACCAATTTAGAATGTAAGTAATTCTACATGAATTGAAACAAAAAGTTACTGATGCACGTATGTAACAAGTTCTATATGCTCTCATCTCTCCTTAACAGCAGCATTGCTCTGTCCTTCTGTTATGCTGATGTGCTTGGTCAAAATACTGAAGTTACTTGGCTGGACAAGTTGTGTCATGTCAGTCAGTGACAAGAAGTATGTACAATTCTGTTTCACTGCAGGACACAATGCACGCAGCCGGTTTTAGCTGTTTAAATGCCACATCAGCAGGACAGAGAAGAAGGATGCCTGACAAGGGATGAAGAAGGGAAAGACAGGAAGAGAGCAGAAGCTGGGAGAGAGAGTCTGGAAGGGAAAAGTTACCAGGTGCAGCTGTGAGAACAAAGAACAAAAAGTAGAGAGTTTACTTGCAAGAGTATATTTTGTTTAAAGATATTTCTAAATGGATCATCTATATTTAAAAAGCAGGCTAGCACTTGAGTTTTCCACTACACAAATGAGTTAATATTTAGGGGAAACCAACTAAGACTTTTTTCTTTCATTCCCCATTTTGCTGTGGTTTAACGTCAGTGCCAAATATTCACTTTCAAGCAGGATTTACCATAAAATTTCATGATAATAGCAAGCTTAAGCATACTCCCTAAATAAAACAAATTTTTAAATGGACTTCTAACTGAGAGCTAATGTAAAAAGAATGGGTGGATCCCCGGAGAGATGTAACACTCGCATGTAATAGGGATATGCTACAAGGTGAGGGAATTGAATCTTTTAAGTTGTAGAATCGGTAGAGCTTCCTGTAAGGGGAAGGAGTGATCATCCCTGTACCTGAGTTAAAGCTCTAGGGCTGTGGTTTCAAAGTGAAGTGCTGAGAGGAGCTGCCCCCACTGTTTCCTGTGTGCTAGCTCAGACTGTTCCCTGCTTAGCATGCTGGTGCTTTTGAATGTCATTTTTAGTAACTATTCTTCATGCATTCCATAGGGAGCACATATCAACACAGTTTTGACATACATACAAGGCTAAATGACTAGAAGGCTAAGCAACACAGTACTCAGTTTTTAAACACTTAGAGCCTCTTTTAATCTATCTTAATAGCCACACTGCACCTGGGCAGCACTGATGGCAGTAACACAGCAAGCAACTAGATGTATTCCAGCAACAGTACCAGAAAAGACAGTCTCAAACTTCAGCATGTATGCTAGGCCTGTACTTGTCTTTAGGGGCTAGATAGGTCTTAGTGGTGGTTTGGGAAAAACTTCCCACTGAAGGGACTGGAATATCTCTCATATGAAGAAAGCCTGAGAGAGCTGGGATTGTTTAGCCTGGAGAAGAGAAGGCTTGGGCGAGGGGCAGGGGAAGTCTTATCAATATGTATAAATATCTGACAGCAGGGTGAAAAGAAGTTGGAGACAGATTCTTCTCAGTGGTGCCCAGTGACAGGACAAGAGGCAATGGGCACGGACTGAAACACAGGAAATTCCTCTGAATGTAAGGAGGAAGAAAAAAACAACCCACAACTTTCTAGGGTGTAAGGGTGCCTGAGCCCTGGAACAGGTTGCCTAGAGAGGCTGTGGAGTCTCCATCCTTGGAGATATTCAAAACCAAACGGGACACGGTCCTGGGCAAGCTGCTCTGGATGACCCTGCTTGAGCAAGGGGGTTGGACCAGATGATCTCCAGAGGTTCCTTCCAACCACAACCATTCTGTGAACTGGATTCATTACATCAGACTTGAGTAAACCTATCCAGGCTGCAGTCAGCCCTCATCATTACAATACAGAAATATATGGGTAAACTGCTACTACAGCAGTAGTATAATCTACCTGTAACAGCTGCTACGTCTGTAACATAAGGAAACGAAATAGCCATAAGAAGCCATTCAGTGGCAAGGATGTATTTCCTTACTATAGATTGGATAGCTTTTAAAAATTGACAGTATTTTGTGTTACTTCTTTTCTGCATGGGAGATCTCTAAGTTTAGACCAGCTCTCCATGGAGGTGCCTTAAAAAGAGTAGAAATAGTATATCTTAGGTCCACGAGTAGGAGTCAACAATAGCAGGTGCACAAACTAAAGGTAGCTGTAGTTATTGATAGAAGCAAAAGGAAAAAAAAGTAGCACAAGCTTAAGGTTTCAGCATATAACATCTAAAGAAACTCCCAGAAGGGTAATTTTGCATGCCACATGAACCCAAATCTAATGGCAACACAAGCCCAAATTTGGCTGCTAGTCCATATAGTATTTGATTTTCCATTCTGAACATGCTCACAGATTAGAAGCATATACTTATTTTAGAAAGTATATTCTCCAGAGATTTTTGTTTTGTTTCTTTATAGAATTAAGAAGGTAAGTCAACCATAATTCCCCCCCAAAATGATTGCTGACATCATTGCTTGGCAGACTGATCTTAAAAAGATTAAGAGGTAATGCTGTGGTAAAAATAAAACATGAGTTTCCCAGAAAAAAATATTTTTTAGTGCATGTGTAACAAATATCACTAATGAAGGAAAATATAAATCATTAAAATCCCCTGGACTGAATACTGAAGTACTTTTCTTTTTCAGTAAGTAGCTAAAACTGCAAAGCAGAGAGGAAGAATCATTTTACTGAAAAGATCTAGTTTTAATGCCAGTAATTTAGTAGATCAAGTAAATACTTCCTGAAATAGGTATTCTGCAGTCATTTTAGAACTTTGAAAGGTGGCGTTTATTGTTAAATAGTAGTAAAATCAAGTAAATAAAACACATATCTGAGAATGAGATGCTGCAAATACATCCCCCCACAGGAAACATGAAAGTGATCTGACCAACTTTTATTTCTTTGTTGATCCTCAAATTCTTGTAAGCTCTCTGAAGTAAAAAGGCAATAGTAAAAGGCAGTGTTTTCCACAAATTGCTGATGTCAAATGAACCAATTGTGGCATAACTAAAGGAATAGTAGGGCCTGATTCACTATTGTGCTATTTCACTAATTTCAGCTTAAGATAGGAGTAATGCTGTGGTAAAAGGCAGCCCATATTTTTATTTAAATTAAACTCTCTAATATTCATCAAATATTTATACGAATATATAACAAACAACTGTGGCAACATTGCATAATAAAGATGAAAGAGAAATTAACCTTGTGAATTTTTAAGCTGAAAAATAAAGACCATTACATTAATAAGACTTAATTATATCATTAAATATTTAAAACTATGTCTTCTAATAAATGTTGTTTTTGTTTAACATATTTCTTTTTTTTTTTTTTTTTTATCTATTGCTTTTGTAAAAACCCTTTAAGATATGAAAAAAAAACCAGCAGAGGGTTAGCAACCCTCTTAGCAACCTTTTTGATAGCCATGCAATTACAGATAAAGTGAGAAGGGAGCCATATGTTACCTCTTCAAGTCAAGGTCAGCCTTCAGGACAGAACAAGCTGCACTTCCACAAGCCTCAACTCCCTGCCTGAAAGGGCTGCATCTTTGCTGAAATTTTTTATTCAATTATTCCCTTCTTTCTCTAGGACTAGCTTGGCTACATCATGGTAATGAAACAAGTTAGGCTACCATGAATAAAGCTCGTGGCTATCCATGTTTCTAGCATACCATTTAACATCTAACCCTATGGAAAGGGTAGAGGACAGTGTTCAATCATCAGCTTCTATCCCTGCACTGACCCATCCTCCCTTCTATGACTTACAGAAAACAGGTGCAAGAACAACTGAAAACTATCAGGAAATCTTCAGGAAAGTCTGTATCTTGCAAGCAAGAGAAAGGGTCAGTTTACTTACAAAGGATTGGTGGGTACAAGCTTTGCAAAGAATGCCAGTCCATCCCATCATCCCTTGGTATCACAAATTCTTTTCCTTACCTCGATTTATTTCTACTTATTTTCTGTAAATTTGTACTACTATTCTACAAGGAGAGAGATATCAGAGAGGTAGGGTGAAAAGCCTCTGAATCAAGCAAATGCCAGGCAACAATTCAACCCACACCAAACAATACACTTCTGTCAGGAAGAAGTTTCCAAAACTTTTGATGTCTCCTTATACCTACCACACCTCCAAATAAAATGTATGTCTCTTCAGCATACTGTGATTGTTTTCTGCCTTTGCTGTATATAAACCATACACCCAAATAGCCTGCATGTCTCAACTTTTCACTGAAAAATTGTTACATGTACTTGCAGAAACACTGATTAAAATCAGCTGCAAACACCAACAAATCAAATCTAACTCATCAGCATTTCAGAGTTAGCACAGAGGGGCTACAATTTAATGATCCTTTAGTTGAAATTCTCTTCCTTTGCAAGCACATAAATATGATGCCCTATCTGCTTAGCGATCATGCTTTCAACTAAGTCATTCTTTCTGTTTACCACAGTAATACTGTTTTCTGAGTTCTTCCCTAAAAATCCTTTGTTTCTTCATTTTTGTAATATTCTTTTGACTTGTCTTCTGTAGATTGTTTTGTTACTTTGTCTTCCTACTATCCCTCACCGTTTCCACTCATCTATCCATCATCACCCATACTGTAATTACAGAAATGTTATTTTCTAGTAGACAGATGTATAAGGTTGCTTGCAGAAGTACTGCCATTATGCAGTGCAAATACTGTGTAGAATATTAAAGAATCATATGAATCAACTGTTAGTAAAAGAATATTCTTGAGTTATCAAAAGAAAGATTGGACCGAGTCTGGTTTGCTTGGTTACACATTGGACAATTGGACAACTGTCACCTAAAAATAAGTAACATTTTTGTTTGGCAGCTAAGAGTGCAGTGGAGATGTAAAGTCTTCTAATTAAAATGCATGATACTGCAAATCTAAACAGGTACAAACACGTATTCCATTATGTATACCTGACAGTCACAGTATTAAAATGTTCTCCTTTGAGTGTGCAAGTAAAACATAATGGTAAAAAGCAAACAAGCACTGAGCTTTAACTTCAGTACCTTTCTAGTAAACTACTTTCTGGAAATATGGTATCAAATTATTTGGAATAGTTACAGAAAAGTTTTTCAGCAGCATCATATCCTGCTACCTCATTTAACTAAGGCTGAAGAGGCAGCAGAAATACCAAGTGAACTTCCACCAGTGTTATATTTTTAACAAACTTTAAAGTTTTCACAATAAAGCATTTGTTACCAACTTAGAAGGTACAGAAGAGAGTGATGACAGTGTGCCTACAATTAAAAAGCCTAATCTGTAAAACATAACAAATAAAAAACATACTATAGGCCAAACAGATAATCCGTGAAGCACAGGGTAAAGCAGTTTTACCAAGCATGCTGCAAACCAGCATAGTTGAGAATGCTGAAAATTCCAGGGCAACTGCGTATCAGCTGCGTGGCTGCTGAAACACACTCCCAGGTGAAATTTTAATGATATATGGTGGTATGTATAGTCTAAAAGTGTCCACTGCCATATTCCCTATGTTGGTTAAGCCAACAAAGAAAATGTGAACATCCTGCCTGCACAGACAGGAACGCTGGAATCACCGAGTCAAAAATACTTTTCTATGGTAATGCTGCCTTTCTATTTGACCTCAATGTACATGGAAGATTGTCAGCAACATGCCCAAAGTGCTCTTTCGTCCCCCAAAATAGCCTCATAACTAATATACATGGGCACAAATATACAGAGGGACGTATAAACATGTATATACAGACTGCTTATATTGTAGAGGTTTGCACCTGCTCAGTATATTGTAGGATCACTTCTGAAAAGTCCGCTCACACTGCCATCACTGGGAGGAAGACAGGATATATCACTTGCTTAATAGTTCGGTCCAGACGTGTTTGGATGGGTGTATGGTTTTTCACACAGAGCTCTCTGTTAAAGTGCCTTCAGACAGACTTTTAGTCTCCAAGATACAGTTCACTGCACACCCTCACCCTGAGTTGTCTCATATATAATTTAAATGTTTAATGCAAAGTAAAGCTAATATTAACAATATATATTTTTGAAGACTGACAGTATAATGCTTTATTTCCTAAAGGAATAACTGGAGTGATCCATAAGCAAATATAAACTCAAGTAACACTGTCTGAACAGATATAAATTGTGCTCATCCTTGAGAAATCTTAGAGTGGATGCATCCCTTCCTCCTCCTCAGCTAGGAAAAGTGCGATTTACTATGTGGTTTTCTTTCAGATGAGGTATTAAAAGCTGCAGTGCACTCTATTCTGTATTAGTATTAATGATACCTTTGGAACTGTGATGTCTTTGATAAGTATTGTGCATTACTGAATGATGTCTCTTTCTAGCCTAGAAAGGTACTCTATCTTAGCAGGTTTGCATGTGCGGAGAGTGGAGGCCCTAGAATATTATGAAGTTGCGAATTCTAAATTAATATAAAACAACATATCATAATATCATTAAAGTTGAGATAGTAAGACCCTCTAAGGTCACCCTATACTTTCTTTGCCCATGCAGGAAATTATTAGATATTATCCTAGCTTAGTTCGGGAGATTCTTTATTGCTGTTCATTCTCACAGTCAGTGGATGAGAATCCATGCAAGTAGGAGTAGAGACAGCAAAATCATCTTCTTTTAGTACATTCTCTTATGTACTTGCTGCGAGGGCCCAGAATTCATTTATTATCACTCAGAAGCAGCAATTCTGGTAAATGCATGACTAATATCTTCATGGCAAAAAATAAAGGGGTATCTTACACATACAGCAAATAGATGATACTAACAGCAACATTCTGTGCAAAAGGATTTAGGAAAGGGGAATTATCTATCAAAGGGAAAAAGATAAACAAACTCAAAGATTAATCTTTGGCATGTCTTTTTCTTAACCTGTGTTACAGCTTGCTGTATATAGTAAATGTATGTTATGTAAACACAACAACTTCCAATCTGATTCCATATTTCCTTGTCTGTTTCTTTTACCATACTAGTAATACTTAAAATAATTTTTCACAAGAGCAGACTCATGTCCTTCTACAAGCTTTTAACTACACCATCTGAAGTGTCAGCAGTGGTTAAGAGCACAAAAGGTTGGAGACAAAGGGGAAAGATTTCGGGGGGGGATAGAAAATGTGATGGCTGTTAGGAACCAAAAGCTATGAACAACTCAGCTGCATAGTGATCAATGTGATCAGTGCAATTTCTAGTGGAGAGCTGTTCACTTTGCAAAACCACTTTTGTACTAGCACTGAGCATCAGTCATCTTGACAATCTCAGTAAAGACAGCAAGGACTAGACTGGACTGATGGCTGAACTCCTCAGTCTCAGGAGCAGCCTCTTGAGGTCAGGTTTGAGAAACACTGGCAGGGCAACATGAGAAACAACCCCTGCTGCAGCCCACGCTGAACCTGTGCTATGAACAGAGAACCTCACTCTCAAGGCTTGTCAATCTGTCACCATGAAAAAAATAGAAAAGAAAATTAAAAGGTTATGATGTTATCTTCTCCAAAAATAGGATTTCAGTCATCCCGGAGGAGTGCCGTGCTTGGGTGTTTTCAGTCAGGCTCTGAAGTCTGCCGACATCTCCCCGCTGTCACTGGTACTGAGCTTCCTTTTGGTACTGCTAAAGGTCACAAAGCATCAGGGGAAATACCTCTATTTTCATGACCACAAGAAGAGATCCTCAGGATTAACGTGGAAGAAGAAAGAACTGAAACAATCTTTGTTTCTCTTTGCTGTTGTTGACAACAGTAAAACACTAGTGCCTTTCATTACTCAGCTTTATCTTAGGTCTATCAGCAAAGACCAAAGGTTAGTTCCTAAAGAAAGGATGCTGCTGACTGAAATAATCATTCAGGTAGCCTGGTTTTTACATTTCTGAGCAAACATGGAAAACGAAGGATCACAGATTGCAAGGGAGAAGAGGATTTGTAGAAAACAATCTAAGGAAAAAGGAAAATTTGTAAACCTTGAAAAAAATATATATATATTTTTTAAACTTGCAAGAGCAAAAAAGTGAATGCCACTAGCCACTTTAAATTAGAAGATCCTCTGGCACAAAAGCAAAATAAAGGACTAAAATCAGTTCTCAGGGAAAAGTAGAGGATAGTAACGAAAAGTCTGATCCCTCAAGGTGCTGAATGCCACACAGTAGTCTATAAACACAGAGTGCTCAGCACTTCTGAGGGTCAAGCCTTTGCACTTTGGCATTTGTGATTCAGTCTCTCTATAGATTAGGATTGATCTCCCCTGTCTCTGCATGCAAAAACCCCAAATTTTAACCTTGAAATTGTCATCCAAACTTGGAATATAGCCAAAGTAGTGGAGGCAGAATCCCCTTGAGAAGCAAGACAAAAAACACAACAAAAAACCAATCACACACAAACTACAGAGGTCAGTATTGATGCATCGAATAGAAACAGTGGAATTTGATATAGCAAGGACTTGCATATGCAATTTGATTTTTATCCAAAAACTAAAAGCAAGTGTAATCATTTTTTTTCCTGAAATGCAGAATTGCATCTGTCTTTTTTAAAGCAGATACTCAGAGGATATTATAATATCCTTTTGGACTTTGAAATGCACAAAGACATGTTTGAAAGCAGTGCAGTTATAGAAGACAACTTTCTTATACCATGTCAATATGATAATCTTCCACCATCCCTCTGTGTTGTTTATGGGAAGAGAAGGATTTGCCAGCACCTTGAATGCTGTACAGAGGAAGCAAGCCATACTGAAATTAGGAGTGGCACCCAAAGACTCTCTAGAAGGAGGGATAACATAAGTGGTCAGCTTTTATGTTCCACTGCAAAACAAATGAGTTTGGGTTGGTGGCATTGGTGATGGGGGTGCTCTGTTTTTGCTTTAGGTGAGTCAATATTTTGAGTTCAAATTAATAAACTCAAGCATGCCACAGAATCTGTGTTTCCTCAGAAGCATACAACTCTTTCAAATTCACTGAAACCGAGGAAAACAACGACCACAGAATGATACTTCAAATATTTATGTTTAAGTATAGTTCACAGCAATGTGTTCATTGCATATGATCTCCTTATTTATAATGGAGCAACACTCAGCAGACACCAAGTCACATGCAACACTAGAGAAAGACCCCAAATTCCCAGCAGTTAAATCTCAAGTCCCAGACACAAACTTCAGGCCTGCAAAATCTCAGTCTAAAATTTTGAAAACCAGAAGAAATGGGAAATCAAGATATACATTATATGTAGTAATAGCTGAGGAAAAATAGAGCAAGAGTTTCAGCCTGGGAGAAATACTATATAAGTAGGAATACGCAGAGAGAAGCAAGTGCCCTGAAGGAAAGCGTGACAAAGTTGACTGCTCTATCAGTGACTATGTTGGTTATACAGTACACCTACTAGGAATGCATTTTATTATCTAATATTTATTACTTTTGATGGTCACAGGTGTTCCTACTTCAAAAAGATTATAGCAAAGACCCCTAACGGTGTGACATCTGGACACTGTCATCACACTAACAAGAGGTAGCTTTTGCCACTAGGCTCGGCTCTGCTCTAGCAGATGCATTTATACTGCCACTGTTCATTTCCTTCCCTGTTAAAAGGCAAAACATTAGCTTTTACTTACAACTAGACATAACCTGTTCTTTGCTGCCTCTACACCATGGAGTTAGCCAAATCCTTACATACTGTTAGTCCAACCAAAGAAATATTTAACAGGAAGACGTTTCACTTGGTAGAACACTGTCAGATTCTCAAACAATATAAGTTAAAGTCCATAGAGCTATTATGATTAACACTGCATTCTAAACATGCTTTCCACAATTATTAAAAGAACAATTAACAAAAAAAAGTCAGGAAATAGTAAGACTTCTGGGCAGCTGCAGAGCAAATAAGCTGCAATAATAAGGCAAGGCAGAGTCAAGCTGGCCAAACTTATTCTACAGAATATATTTTTCATGAAAATTTTCAGTAAAATGTCTTTGGAACTTAGTGTTTCTGGAACCCTTCGAGCTGTTGAGTGAAATTAATATTTTGTTAAGTCCCAAAGATCAGCTTCATTTAGCTGCTCTGGCATTCCTAAGGGTCTGTGGAGGCATGCACTAGGGACCCCAGGTCTTCCAGAGTCCCTTGTCAGCTGTTTTTTTTCTGCTGTCTAATCAGCCCTGTGCCAGCTAACCAGAAAGTCTATAAACTCTGATGATCATCATCCTGGGTCAATCTGCATGACTTGTTTGCACCATGCTCCAAAAGCCAGTTTGAGCACTACCAAGTTCCTGAGCCACAACAGAAAAACAAAGTTGAGAGCTTGAACTTTGACTGGAGTATTTGGGCATCCCGGATCCCTTGCAGAATTTGAGGAGTCCTACACCTACAAATCCCTGCTCCAGTAGGGCTTCTCCAAGGCTACTGGAACATGACCTCTTCAGTATAATTCATGGCTTCTGAAGCGTAGAGGTCCTGACATCCCTAGCTGTAGCAGTCTGACTAGGAGAACAAAAACCCTGGCATGCAAGGACCTCCCTGAACCTATGAATCCTCAATGCTTAGGGATTTAATCTCCAGAATAATCTAATACTGACCAAGACCCCTGAGCTCAGATCCACGACACCCCAAGGCCACCTGTCTGCAGAACACACCAGAGCAAGCAGAGATTACCCAGCCAGCCACCAGGAAACCAGACACTGTCACTCAGTGAGGCCTGTTGGATGCATTATGGCAAAGGTTGTCTTTGCTGGACAGGGAAAAGCTAGACAGCTTTTTTCTGATGAAATCAGGTTTGTTGGAAGTGAATACGATGAAGACATGTATAAGGATTTTTGCAGGAGGGTTTTACTGACTTTATTATCCTTTGATAAAGAAAACTAGAATATACACATACTGCAAAGAACTCAAAGCTATACCAAAAATACATGTAGCAAAATAATATGCATCACAAATGGGACACTCACCTAATAGGTACTGAGTTTTACTGTTAACCGGCAGAACAAAAGCAGTATAGACAACATGCCTAAAATCTATGCAAAATCCGCCAGAGTGATCTCAACAAGCTCAACTGAACACAGGGTGACCAAACAGCATTAAGTCAGCAAAAAATTACAGGAGAAAGTTTAACTAAACAAAATATTAGTTTGTATATTATTAAAAATTGCATGTAGGTATTTCTAAAATTGTGAACATCAAGGAATCAGCAAAATAGCACAGGTCTAGAAAAAAACCTATGTAATACATTAATATCAATCTATGTCAGATTAGACAACCTATACTCACAAGGAAATAAATTCTATCTGTAATTTCTCTGATTTTTTTCCATATTAAATTACACAAAGCATTTTTTACTTCTGTCCAATTCTACAGGAAATTAAAACCTATGATTATCACTTGCCTAATGGCAACAATGTTAAAAATTAAAGGCTTTGAATAATGCCTACCATGCATCTCAGCCATATTTCAAACTTTTAGAAAATAATCTATTTTTGGCAGATCATTGACAAGTTCACAACTTTTGATCAAGCCTTATATTATGTGTCATCAGTATTCTTTTGTTCATCCCATACCTATCAATTTTATTCATCAAAATCTAGGGCTGTTTAAAATGCGGAAAAAGTTTGGCATGTTGTGTGGGTCATTTATGGAAATCAAGATAATTTAGCACTAATATACATAAAAATGACTAGAAATTATGCATCACAGATCCAGATCAGTTTGGGCTTTTTATACTCCACTGTATAATACAAAGCATTCTGTCATTGAGGGACAGAAAAATTCAGGTGGAAAAAAAAGTAATTACAAAATGGAAATCTAGCAAAGTTGAAGTTATGTAGTGTATTAATGTTATTCTCATCACAGCAGGATATTGGTAAATAAAACTTATATCTATGAATATTAATTTTAAATGCAAAAACTAGCATTTCTGCTTCAAATGCAAACTATCAGATGTCTCCTATGTGTTTGAGTTCTGCTAAAATTTACTGGACAACTATAACATAACTGGCAATCATTTATCTAAAAAGTAAAGGAAAGAACAGTCACTACATTAACTGAACACAAACACTATTTTCATGATTTGGAACAGCTGAAAAAAGACATTTGGAAAGCAAGTATCTTCTCATTGTAGTTAGGGCTATCAGACTCTGTCCTTCAGAACAGGGATCTCTGCAGAGCGAGCAGTGACTGTTCTGAGACACTGAACACCACTGTAATATGGGACAAGCTGAACTCATTCTTTAAAGAATTTGCTATATTTTGAGTTTTACAGGAAGATTACCCACTGAGCATTCAGTGTGTTAAAGACAATCTATCTGTGTTGGAACAAACCAGTACTTTGTGAGGGTTTTTTTTATTATTATTTTTATAGCTCAAGTATATCTTTTGCATTCAAGTTGAGATGCATCCATGCTACCTGTAGTAGCATAGTTCAAATATAAGTCTATCCCTCCCTTTAGCACAATATTTGCTACTGCCTTGCCTGAGTTTCCCCATTTTGCGATCCAGTTGCAGGGATTTTATTGCATGACTAAAACATAGATGCTTGTGCGCAGCCATGAACCAGCACAAAATGAACACAAATTCCGGCTCTCTCCCACCCCACAATTAGGTGAGAATTCTGTATTTATGAAGATTTTCTGAAAGCAAGAGTTGAACTCAGACAAAAGCCAGAACACTATAATTCACTTAGAATATTTGCCTAGCATTCATTATTACCTTGTTTTTCCTTTTCAAAACAGTTGAGTTTTCCCCCTTTTTTTCCTTTGCATTTCTACCTTTGTACTTAGCTCCCTATAATGTTAATAAGCTCGCAATTGGAAAGGGCCATGAAGACAATAAGCCAAAACAATCCCATTAAGTCAGTCCACTGGTGAAGTTATTTCTCTGTCCCACATTATTGCCTCTTCCAGGCTTCCACAGTGCAATCTCCTACAGTTATTCCTTACGTGCAACCTGCACTAGCTTTACCTTTTTCTTGGGTATCATCACCACAAGGACAACCTCCACTACAAAGAAAGAAATGCCTTCTGAAGGCACCAGCCCTTCACTCCTCGTCCGTGTGGGATAAACCAGTTGTATCATGGACTGTGAAACGCACCTCGGGAGCAACAGGCTACGCTCCAGGGCGGGACAGGAGCACTGGGGCAAGAGGAAAACAAAACGAGCCAGCGGCCATGGCGATCAGGTACCAAAGGCAGCTACCCGATTGCTCTCTGAACAGCAAAGCACAGCTGCACATAGTACATTCCCTACCTTCTATCTAGTCGATTGTATACTTCAAATAGGGCTCTTCCGTAGAAATCTACTGCTTGGCTACTGTGCCTACAACGTGTAACTGAGGTTTTAAAGACCTTCGTGCCATCTGCACTGACCCCTCCCTTCTCAGCACGCTTAATACGCAGTGCCGCGTTCCCAGGCGCGCACACGCCTGACGACGCCTCCCTGGCTTCGAGGCAGGAGCCAGCAGCCGTGTCGTGGCAGCAAAGGGATGGCTGGGGTGTAGCTGGATTACAGGGGCATAGTGCCACAGCCCCGACGTACCGGCAACTTACACCCTGGCTGCTTAAATAAAATGTCTCTCGCTTTACAGGTCGGCACTAGCTTAGCTCAGGCATTATCGTTATCCAGAAAGCATCGCTGCTGCGGCAGCACCTTGGGCTGTAACGAGATTGCTAGGGAACTGCAAAGAGTCTTTTGCAATACTGCTATTACCCAAGCGCTGCCAAAGCGACTCCAGGCCTTGTCAGAGACTCAAACATACTTGGAGCTACGTAGTGACATGCAGCATTTTAGCAACGCTTGCAGGCAGTACCGACATCGTGATTGCTAGGGTGTTGCTGTGATTAATTTACTTAAATTTGTGCTGAAGCTGGATGACAAACAGATCTTGGAATGAAACTCTGCTGCTTCCACTTTACATATTAATCTGACTGAGCAGTAAATTGAGACCGTCCTGCCCCCTCGTGGGTGGGAGTCTACAAAGACTGTGCTCAGCCACCAGGCCAGGGATGTTCCCAATAGAAAACCCACATTTCCCATCCAAAATTCCCCAGTTTACTGCAGAGCGAAGTGGGTTCAGACTGAGGAATTATCCTAAGTTAAAACAGTGAATTAGTACCACTTCTTCTGTTTAGTGCTACTCCCTTGAGTTTTGTTTTGTTTTGTTTTGTTTTAATGAGAACATTATTTGCCCTGATACGTCTCCCTTCCTTCCTCTGCATCAAATCTTGCCTATGAACACAAGACTAAATTCAGATAAAACTGTAAAGAGGTCTGAAGTCCTGCTAATGTCAAAATCAATAGCTTTGCCATTAACATCACTGTGAATGAAGTCAGCACACTGAAATAACTTACTTTTACTGAAAATATACTTCCTTAACACTGACATACTGATTTGGATTTGCTAACCAATGAAAACTGGAAACCCTACACCCTTTTTACACATTACCCCTCAATATCACAAAATAGTCCTGCTTACAGTAACTAATTTATTGCCCTACATAAGAGAACAAAAGGGAAAACATGACAAAACTCAAGGACAGTGTAGTGTGAATGCAACACAACTTGTTTTCTGCTGTTTACTTCTGAATTTGGCTTTTATACAGAAGCAAGGGAGGGAGCGCCACTGAAAAACAAACAAACAAACAAAAAACCCCACCCAAACCACCCATCTTCAAGATTTGATATGTTAAAATTTCTGGATTCACAAACACAGGACATTGACAACTCTTCACAAAAACACTGAATTTTATTCTGAATTTAATCCTGCTCATAATACTGCTTCAATTTGGAATATGTAATATGTAAAATTCACCTCCTTCAGCATATATGATACTGAAGATGGAGGAAAAATTTAAATAGAACTATATCGATATGTTTTTTAATCTTGTTTTGTAACAGCAAAATGCATTCATGAAAAAATAATTCTGCAGTCTTCAATACTGGCTCTATTATCTGTATTTATTTAGGTTCTGTTGAAATCAACACCTTCTATCAGAGTAAGAAATTGTTTCACTTTTTTGCTCATTAAGAACTAGAAAGTGCATAAACCAGAAAGGCTTGATGTACAGATGAAGCTGTCAAGAGCAATACAAATTCTAACAGCAGTTTCTCAAATGTGATAATTACTATTTATTTTATAGGCTTGCACATGACAATCCCATTATTAAAGCAACTCCCACTTCAGCTTTTATTACGAACCACACTTTTCAATCTCATATCAACCCCAAGCAAAACTGTATTTTTCTGCACAGCAACAAAAAGCCAACGCTCATGTTTACTTCACCAGGAATTATTCTCAAAGCTAATTCTACATTTTAAAAAGTACCTCATTTGAAAATACCAATGTCATCCATTAAAGATTGAAATTGCCCTTTAGAATAGAGTGGATAAATCATCATACTGTATCTCAGGGAAAAACAGTAGGAGTTCCAAAAGCACTTGGAGCAAGTCCAGCTGATTTCCATACAGATCAATGGGGGGGTTTTAACACCAATTTCTATGGCAATACCAATCAAAACAGGAGAGCCACGTAGCCCCTCCATGCAGAAGTCAGTGCCATTCCTCTGCATGATAAGGGGGAGGCCCTAGCGCTCCTAAAAATCTGTACCTGGCACAGTTAACTCAACCTGCGCTTTCATTCAGAAACCCAGGAACTACATACTCTCTTTGCCAGTATTTGACACAGTTGGATCACAGTCCATCCCAAGTCCCTACCCAGTGTGTGCTGGCTGCAGATCATCTTTCTGGCCACTGCCCATTACTGCTTTATCCTCCTTTATTATTTATTCTTCCATGAGTATGGAGTGATGACCTGTCATAATTTCCGTTTAGCTCCATTCAGGAGAACGCTATCTTAACTACCGCATGTGCAGGCAGGACAAAGGTACTGCTGCCTAAAAGCAGAAACACACAAGCACCAAGTGATGCCAAAAAGCCAGGGGCTAACTTCGCTCTTCCCCATGCCAATGAAAAGGTATTTGTCACACAGTACCATGGCAGGAGAGAGGAAGAAAGAATCCCTTGAGGAAAGGGCAAAGGGGAAGGAGAAGCGGAAATCCCATGGATTAGGTGAGAGAGGAAAAAGAATCATAGAAAGGAACAGTAATAGTTAATAACAGAGTAGAAGAGGACGCGCTGGATCCAGTGGAAAGTGAGCAAAGAGAGAGTTCAAAAGGAGCAGAAAAGTCAAAGCTAGTCTACAGACCACCCTTAAGCTTTAAAAGGAAGAGAGATGAGATCAGAAGCCTTTAGAGAGTTTTACAGACTTCGAGATCTTACCTGACCTGTGAAATAGGTGGGTTTTTTCCCCTCAATAGCTTTATACCTATCTTTGTTACATGGATGGTAGATTTTTGATCATATATGCGCTCAGAGATGCAGTGCTGTGGCAAAACACACTAGCAGAGCATCACAACACAATGCATTTGGCAGAAAGCATAGGATTTAGGGGACTTCTCACCTTGAGAGAAGAATCTCTCTTGAAAAACAGCTGACTGAAAACATTACTGAGATCCTTCTGAGACTCTAATAAAGACTTCACATATATATCACAAACACTAACCCCAGGATTCAGGCAGGCTGTTTTCTCATTTAGCTTTTTCCATAGCAGGACCATGTCAGTCTTGAGAACCCCAACTTCTATTTATTTTCTATTTTAACATACATGCACAACTGCAGGCTTCCTTTAAGAGCCAAACTGCACACACAGAGTCACAGTCTCTTGCCATACTCTCTCCTTCAGGTTTACAATTTTGATAAATGCACCAGTACTTGTGTATGTTCAGATTTTCCCATAATGGTGGAGTTTCTGAACGAAGGAGCAGCAGTGAACACAAAAGGCCTGCACCTCAGGTTAAAAACAGAAATATCCTGCAAAATTTTGCTACAAAAACATGGATGCTATTACATATGCAGTTATTGCCAGTAAGAGGGGAGATGAACAAAGTAGTCAAACAGTGGTTGAATTCTGTTCATTTCCTCCTTTTTATGGATTTTTCTGCTGCACTTGTTTTGATATGCTTTTAGTCTAGTCCATTTCACTGCTTTTTTTTGTAATTGAAAGTCATACTAGAATTTTTAACAATGTTAATTTTTGGTGAAATAACACTTTTTCTCTGAATTACTATAATTATAGTCAATGCACTCCTTTATTACAGCCTATCGTCCAGATGGCTCTGCTGAAGAAATGGAAAAGCTAATATAATATACAAGGATGAAAATTACCAGTAGATCTGATATTGTTTAAGTGACTGAAGATTATTTTTCCAGACAGATACAACGCAGTATCCTCAAAACTAGCAGCTCCATTTTCTGACACTGAAGAAGGGAGAGATTTGTAAATCTGTAAGAAGTACCTTTGATGTTTAGGTTTTCATACTCCTTTGATCAGAAATTAGCTGGTAAAATGCAGAAAAAAGGATTGTTTACTGATACACAATAATCTTCAAGAATAAGGGGAAAAAAACTAAAATATAAAATTTATTGGTCACTACAGCTGAAATGGAACTCAATTTTAAGCATGAATGAGTAGAACACTAATCTATAATTTCACCTAAAACATTTCCTAAATTATCTTTTTTATTTAACTGAAGGAAATATGATAAACAGGTCTCAAATGAGCATTGGCATGTTCTACTATGAATTTCATTATACTATTGAATTCTAATGCTTCAGGAGAGGTGTCACACAGAATTTAGTTAATAGTCACCAAAAATGGCAACTGTAACAAAATTCAGACTAGGATATAACATCCAGCTCTTACTACATCTGTCAGATTGCCATGTCAAATAATTTAGAGTCTTAAAAGTAACAGAAATGGCAAAAGATATTGCTTTCAGTCTTAATTCTGCATTTCTCAGTTGATTCAAATAGTATTCTTGTTTTTTTAATTTATTTATTTATTTTTTAGAAGCAAGACATTCTACCATACAATAACCGTAATGAGAGAGAAATAGCAGCTATTACTGGACACAAAAATGGGATGCGACTTCCTGAGATCCAGCTTTAAGGGGTATAATGAGTTGACACTTCATGACTGCATGTCATGTCAAGTCTTTTTTCCTGTGCTACAGAAAAAGCATCTCCACATACAGCAGTCATACAACACTCATACTGCATGTAAACATAACATGCCACGGAACTGTAAAGTCCAAGGGACTGAAGGCTGGGTTAATCTGCTTTTTCTAAAATATTTCTACCTTATTTGATACTATCCTACGCATTCAATAAGGATGCACATGAAATTTACAGAAATGTATTTTATATAATTTAGAGCTACATCATAGGACACATGAACAAGGAGGAGGAATTGAAAAATCAGTATAGTGAAGAAAAATTGGTTTTCCTTTCTTTGGAAGGTTTGACTTTGCAATTTTTGCTACATCATTTCTATCACAGCACAAAGAAAAAGCTATATCCTTTCCTTACTGCACAATTCTGTCATGAGGTTTACTTCATTACAGCTGGTAAAGCAATAACATCTTGGATGAAAGCCACTACAGAAGTGCAGGTAACTTCTATTCTAACAATAATTTTAACCTCAGTTTTACTTCAAAAAGGTCTTGTGACAACCTTGTGGAATACAACAGATTGAGAACTAGGGTTTACACCCCTAAAGGGAAATTTGGGGTTCTCCCATAATTAGTGCTGAAGGTGTCAAAAACCACCACAAATTTTAGTCCATGTGAATAATCATCTAACTGTGGACTCTGTAGCCACGTGCATGACAACATCAAGGGCAGCACTTCCATACTCTCACCCACACAGTCACCTCTCTTTGCCAAGCTCTCCCGTGCCACACACTGTATCACTTCCCCTTTCCTCCTCATTCTTCTACTGGCAGAAAAGTTAATCAGGATAGTTTAAGAAAGACTGAAAGCAGAGAAAATCTGTGACCATCCCAAAGCCCAGATCTCCTCCACACTCAATCCTCCATTCAGCTAATGTGGGCATGGAAGCTAAACTGTAAGGCTTTAGCTCTCCAGATTCAGTTGTGGCACACAGCATCTGAGAGACAGTAACAGAAACTTCTACTAGTTTTTTTTCTGCTCCCCTCCTCCTTTTCTTTTTTTCCGTCCTTCCGGACCCACTTTGAACTATTTGAACACAATGGCAGCTTCAGCTAAGCTTCCAGTAGCTGTGGGCAACAGTTATTGATGGTTATTCAATTTGACAAGTCTACCAGCAAAATAGTTGAGAAGCAACTAGACTCCAAAACCAACATCACTTCTCACTTCAAATGATGTATTTCCTTCTCCAAGTCAATAAAACATAGAGGAAACAAAGTGATGGGCAGCCATGTAGCAGTGCAGAACCTGTACCATACATTGTGACACCGTATTAAGGCCAATGATCTTGTTATGTTGGGTTTATGATTATTTTATTTATTTATTTAAAGTGTGCGAGTATGGACACTTGCATACCGTAATTTTCTTAAACCTTTTTAGGCTTTTATTTCATCCATCTTTGATATGGGTCTGTAAAGCAGGTTAGCTACAATATTTACATTTCACTAATTAGGTTATTTTGTCAAGTGGATCTCATCCAGTCTGCACTGAGGAATATTGCCCCCCCCACATCATCATCTTGCTAGCTTGATATCCAACTTCATATAGCATGACAAGGTAACATTTTTATGAACAAGCCTAGTGTCTGTGATCTGCCTTCATATGAAATTAGTTTCTTCCCAAATGCCTGTTATTCCAGTTGTTAAATTACTTTAAGTCACGCTCCAAGGCATATATAGTATACTACAATCAAACAGGAACAACACTTTGCATATCATTAAATGCCAAATTCTTTCTGCCACTCTAGAAGCAGAACTGCAGCCAGAAATATGTACTTTCTATGCTTCTTTGCAATTCCAATTGCCAAGTGAACATAGGCTGGGGAAGCAGTGCTGCCAAGTGTCAGTGCTGCATTAATATTGTTATTATTCTCTGGGAATAAAGTATATAATGCTATTTTCTCCAAAGGCATTATTGATACCAAGGATTAGCATTACAGTTGGTATAATTATTGAAGTGCCCACAGAATTTCATGTCATCAAATATTTATACAATGCAGAATAGTTGAGACCAAGTGATTTTAAAGACCTCGCTAGACCTTTGGAAAGATAAAAAGAGAAGTGATCTGATCAGTAACTAATTCAAAGAAAAAAACATAATACAGTATTGTTTGAGAGAGATTTTGTTTCATGATAACCTTGAAATCTCTTCATACTATTTTTTTAAATCATTAAGGGCTCTCAGCTTTCAGACTTTTTTTTTCCTCTTAAGAGCCCATCCATATTTTTTTTAATATCCAGTGACCTCTTATCATTTCGCATGACCTGTCCTCCAGTGTCCAGAGTTTGCTTTTCCTGCTTTAGGGCTCCATCCTACAAATACCTGTTACAGAATGTAGTAATTAAGGCCAAGTCACCCAACTGATATTACCTGGTATCAGCACAGCATTCAGAGACAATACAGTGTGGGGTTTTCTGGTTTGTTTTTTAATGGCAGCAGCAGGATGGCTGAGGTATACAGTGTAAAATACTACTAAACTTTAGAAAGACAATGCACTGTGCTCCAAACCCTACCTAATAACAAAAACAAAAGCAAATCTGCCATTTACTTTTTGAGATACAACGTAGTGTGCTTACCTGTCCCAAGGCTCTGCAAACAAGACAGGCTTCTGCAACAAGGATACAGGCAGGGTACAAAAGTAAGAAGCATCGGTCACACACCTTCTCGGGAGAGCCGTTCAGTGCCATCAAGGCCCCACTATGAGCTCCTTGCTCCAGTACGGATTACACCAACTTCACCAAAAGTGCTCAGATTTACCAACGGGAGCACAGGCTCCAGCATCTGGGCCATATGCAGCTTTATGGCTTCAGGATCAACATCAAACTTAAGCAATAAACGTATGCACAAGAAGAGACTCATACAAGCTATTAAATACATCTATATTGGTACCTTTGAGGATTACCCTTGATTCATCTTTTCATTTTTCCTCTATATTTCTGTTCATTTTGAAGAAAGAATTGTACAGAACCTTAACAGAAAACATCCAATTTCAAATTGCAATATGTTTACTACTGCTTAGTGGGTGTCATATGGCTACAACATGGCAGTCTTTGTTAATTAACAAAGTTATCATCAATATTAGCTGCCTTGACATCTAACGACATTTAACAAAAAACCCACTAAATTACATAGTATTCCTCGAATGATAATACCCTTGAGACACAGCCATTTTATTTTATTTGACTTCTCAGATTATAAGGGGAAAGAAGGAGGAATATATGCTGTCTCCGGGTTGCTGGTATTGCTAATTCTTAAATAAGTGTTACTAAGAATTAAGTTACTGTTGAGCTACGAAGTACCAAATGCTGCTTAAGGCCAAGGAGAAGTGGCCCCTGCGCGCCTCCTCCCCCCCCACGGTTAGGGGAAACAGGTAGGAAACAGACTTTAAACGGGAGCGAGCAACGAGCAGGAGCCAAAGCATTGCTAGGGAAGGGGCTAAGGACACTGCAGGTGATGTATTAACTTTTAGCACATGAGTGATACTCATAAGACCCAAACCTCTGGAAGTACCACTAAGGACAATCTTTTCATTCCTCAAACTGAAGAACAAGGTCATTATTGCAGAACACGCACAGTCATAGGTCAGAAACAGCCAAAAAATTAAATTCCTTTAAAATGGCATGAGCCGTTTAACTTTTCACACAAATATCACTGTTTAATCTGCTATCTCACATGACACCTTGGCTAAAAACGTACCCTCACAGTGAGGGCACAAGTACTAGTGAGTTGGGTTTAGACAGAGAGCAACTGCAACATCCAGAAACCAATAAGCAATTCATCATATAACGCATGTTTAATAAACACACATGTGGCTGGCTGCAGGAATACGGTGCAATAGTTAAGCCTAATGAAATAATCCAGCCTGCTTCTACTTCACGGTCTTGAAATAGAGAATTATATTGAGGATGGTTTGTTTAAACAGATAATACTGAAAAGACCAAAAGTAGGTTCTAATAAGTAACACTTCATTGAAGACACAAAGCAATTAGCAAGTCAGCAAGATATTATGCAACTACACATTGTTTTAATTTCAGCATCATAAGGGAAACAGTGTAATCATGGGTAGGATGTTAGCAACACCTCTCTCTTTTTCAGCGGTTTTTATTTGGTGCCCCACCATAATGAATACAGACGTTACTTCTAGCATTTTCCACCAAGTTAATAGTATATTATTTTAAAATATCTACAGTGTTCTTTCTGAAAACCTATCTTTTCATTCTGCAGTTGGAAAAGGTTTATGCATTCGAAAAATAACAATCTAGTACAGCATATGCTACATTGTGTTTTAAACCAACTCCCCCCCCCCCCAAAAAAAAAAAAGCAGTCTACTCAGAACAAAAATTCTGGAACTGGAAACATTGTAATGGAACTGCTGTTATGTTCTTGCAAAAAATAATAAATTTAGAAAACACAAGGGGGCAGGTGGTGCATGATCCCTCTTCTACCAAGTGGGCAGCCAAAACACATCAGGACTTTCAGGAGAAATTCTTTTCAGAACAATGATCCTTGAAAGTCGCTTTGGAAGGGGTATAACTAGTATAAATTTCCTAGGTCCAATGAGGTCAATGCAAGTTAACTCTAGCAGAGAACCCGGCCCAGGAGTTCATGACACTGAAGTATAATCTGTCAGAAAATTGAGATGATTGATTTCATAATAGGTAAACATCTGAACCTACCACTCCAAAATGTCTCACATATACACCCTCCAACTAAATTACATTACTAAAAGCAACTAAGTAAAGAGAGGATCACTAGTTTCTAACTCAATTCTCCTGTAAGCTTGTCTTAACCAAAGCTGTATCTCAGTAATTGCAAATGACTTTACTGTCATTAACATTACTAAACTTCATTGAGAAAGCATTCTGCAAGGACGTTAAAATAAAATCAACTTTGCAAAATTAAAAGACTCAACTCTTGTCTTTAAGGCATTGTGATACTAATTAACAACAATTGCTTTCTGGTTGAGGATTTCTCTTGGCTGTAAATCAGGAAAGATGCTGCATTTTGAGCAACAACAGACAAATTCAGCCAGATATGTTTTGGGGGAAGAGCAAGGAAAAAAGAAATAAAAACTAAAGGCTGGTAAACAATTCAGTTCGAGGAAAAAGTATTGAAGTGCAGACCTTGCTCATCCAGAAGACAATATTTAGACAAAACATTTTATGCCACATAGTAGCAATTAAGGAAGGAAACTGAATTTCAGAACGGCGAGTCATCTCCAGCAGTTAGCATTCTAGTTTTGTATCAAGTCTTCCCTCACTGATCACAATTTTGGCTTCCACTTACTGCGTTCTTACTCGCGTGTCAAGATCTCTGCCCTTTCCACAACCGATGCTGAGCTGCGAGTAGAGCAAATGCAGAGAGCTGGTAGCAATCAGCACTCTCAGGAAAATATATGCTGCAGTTTCACTATTTTAAGTTGCTCACTTGCTCTCTTGGGACAGAGGAAATAACAGTTTTACAGTTTTATATGGGAAAACATATTGCAATTATTTGAAAGTTCTTTTTTGCTTAAGTTTGGAATCCTGCTTTAAACTCCCTTCTCCCCCCCCTTCCCCACCTCCCCCCAAGCACAAAATACTTGATCCTGCTTCGGGAACAGCCGCAACATTCAGGCTCCCCTGACTCTCCTGAGCTACCTTCTGCCTATGAAGAAAGAGTAATGGCTGTGCAACACAGGAAAGGGACACCTATGGAAACACGTTGCACCAGACAGCCACGTTAGCAGAGAGAATGATCGGTTAGAGAGAGCAGCACACAGTGATAAGGCCAAGCAAGTCCTGGGTGAACAAAAATCTAAGTGAACCAAAATTTGGACTGTAAAGGAAAGTACCAGTCCAGACAAATGAGAGCTTTGGAATGAGGTTTATAATGAACACTAGCCAAACCAATTTTGTGATGAATGATTTTATGATCATTACAACAATCAAATCTTCATTCAAATTTGTTTCCACATTTAAGAAAGCAATTAGGGAATTCTAGAAAATAATGGGTTAATAGTATGTTTACTTGGAGATGTACAAGTTTAATAATTCTGATTAAGGGGATACAGTACAGCTCTCTGACTAACAAGCAAAGCACTAATCCTTTGCACTATGTTATCATTTTAAGATATGCATTACATTATGTTCCAACTAATCTGCTATGACTTCAGCAGCTTTCCCCCCCCCCCAACTCTTAACATGGATAAAGATCAATTATTAATGGAAGAAATGAAGACAGCAAATCCTAATAAATGCTGGTAGCTATGTAGTTGGGTTTAGATCCCTTAAATCGAAGGCAGACAACACTAATCTTATTTGCATTAAAGAGCAAAAACAGTCAGGAAAATGGGGTTACAACACAGCACATTGTCAAATAAGGGATATTTGACTATTTTCAGTCCTTAATAACAGCATTTAATACTACCAACAGCATGTTATTTTATAAAAATGATTATTTTTTGAATGGTGGTGAAATAATAAGAAATGCTTATCTAGCCAAGGCCACAAAATCTCTAGGAGATTGACTTGGCTTAAATTCTAATATCATTTACTTATTTTTTCTGACAATACTACTAGTTTCCGTGGGATGCTGAAGCCAGTGCCGGAGCATGCACAGCCCAGGCCAGAAGCGAGGGCCCCGGTTCCTTCTGCAGCAGACGCCAGCACCTCTCCCCGCAGAGGGCTTTGCTATCATCCTTCGCTGTTGCCACGAAACGCTTGAAAAGATAATCAAAGCCTGACAGGCGGCTGCCTAAACACGGAGCCAGCAGGCTGCAGGAGTGCCGACCGCCACGCTGCTGTAACTGGGACGCGCTGGTAGGGGGTAGGTAGGGGGCCAGCCAGCCAGCCACCCCAGCAAACCGCCTGGGGGCCTTACAGCCGCAATCCCCTTACGTTTCTATTGTACCAGTATGGAAGCGGGTCAACCAAAAAAAAAAAGAAAAAAAAAAAGGAGGGGGGCATTGGGTAGGGGAAGAACTTGGATAGTCGTAAAATAGCAGTCAGGGAGACAGTTAAAGCTGACGCAAACAGGAAGGAATCACATGTCACCTGCCAGCCCAGCCACTTCTTGGATAAGTGGCCCCTGCTACTGGTATAAGGGGAAGGCTGCCTTAATATCCCAGCAGAGAGATTTAAGAAGATATAACTCAGGGCAGAGGTGAATAAGAACGGGGGCTTTTCTTTGTTTCTAAGCTTCAACAAATTTAATGGGAATTTTGAATGAAGTGGGCAAACAGGATTTTATGTATCTTATCAGACCTTAGTGAAGAGGACTGACCCTTTCTCAGATCCTGGCTGGTGGCAGTTTCAGCCAGGTCAGTGCATCTATTCCTTTGCCCTGAGAGGATCCTTCTGCCCCCAGCAGGACCCTGGGGAGCCCAGCTTTTAAAAAAAAATCTCCTGCAGAAGTTGAACAGAGCCAGCTCAAGGCTTTCTAGAGATTTAAACAACATTTTTCTGCCTAGAGTCCTTCAGGCGAAAAAAAAACAAAGCAAAACCACAACTTTCCTGAAAAAATTAGAATTACATTTGGGAATGGAGGGAGAACGGAAGAGGAGAGTTTAATAGTATTTTAGAGGGTGAGGTAAAGACAGGAACAGGAGAGATCAGGGGATGAAAGCAGCATTTTTCCACTCCTCCTCAGCCTACTTTCCTCCTGAGATCCCCCTCCTTTCCCCCCCACTCCCTGGGGATTATGAACTCCTCTCCTATCCATTCGACTTGCTTTCCATCCTACAACCGTCCACCTTCAAGTCCCCCCCCCCACCTCTGCAAAAGAAATGGCTTTTCTTTCCTCTCCCCCTCGCACTGTGCATCCTTCCCAGCGCCCACAGAAAGAAGGGGCAAGAGCTACGGCCTCCCTTCCCTTCAGAGAGCAAAAGGCAGAGAGCTTGGAAGGAAGATGCACTATCAGAGCAGCAGCCCCCAAAAGGCTGAATTTTTCTAATTCGTAACTGTGGTGAAGGCAACAGCCAATGCTGGGAGGAGCAGTAACAGTAGAAGAGCTGAGCTGGAAGCAGCCAACTCCAACCTCTTCGTACATGAGCAAATACTGTCTCCCATCCTAGGTTGCAGCCTGTTTTACTTGTGCTTTGAGCCTGTTCTGAATAACTCCCGGCTTCACTGGTTCTGTACCAAGCAATGACATTTCTTGAGACTCCGCTAGTTCCTAATGATGTGGAATATATTATGTGTCACCACCAAATGCAGTTAAGAAATAAGCAAAAGAGAAAATGCTAAACTTTGAAAGAAAATCCTGTCTTAGCATACTATTAGACTAATCATGTGAAAATGTTTATTTGCTATGAAGTCAGAGTTATTAAACAAATTGGTCCATTCTACAGTGTTATACTACTCTTCCATGGTGCTATGAGATTTAAGGTTATGTTAAAAAGATACATTCAGCTAATGAAATTAATGAGCTTTAATATGCCCTTGAAGTATAGGTTTTCAGCACAAATTTGCTTCATTATCACAGCTCTGTAAGCCTTGTAATGCATAATGGTCACTGATCCTATCCAGAATACAGTGAAACATCACAAAAGTTTAATTGTACATGTACCTACATTTTAAAGCAAATAAGTCAGTCTCCAAGGCTATTAATAACAGTTTTCCTTTATAACTAAAGGGATAACATCCAAAGATTACCTGGAAAATATTTTAATTAAAGTTAGTACACAAATTACTGTTGAAGTCATCATTACGTGAAAATTCAATGATAACTGGATGCTCATTTTTGCAACGGTACAGTAACAACAGCAAGTTTTCCAATATTTGTTATGCACAAAGAGGTCCAACACGCATGTTGAAGCGCCTGACTTGGTACAAGCTATAAGTTTTCCTCGTTTACTTAACATGTGCTGTGGCTTCAGGAAAAGGACTTAGCAAGTCTGGTGCACTGCAGTATGCCCTGTACTTTTTTTTTTTCCCCCCCTCCCTCCTGTTGTTCTGAAGCACAAGGCTTTTTTTTTTAATCTTATCCAAAAAGCTTAACTTTGCATTTTGATAGTAGAGAAGAGAGTTGGTCTCTTCGATGCAACTCCACACAGCTCCATTCACATAAAAAGTCATATCAATGAGTTTATAAAAAATATATTCATATGAAATAGTGTTAGCACTGGATAACACCTTCTGTGGACACCAGTTTTATGAATGGGTAAAGGGAGGCACAGAAGTATTGAATGACTTCTCAAATGCGTTGGCAGCACAAGAGCAAATGCATTCCAGCAATTCTCTCTAACAATGTATCGCAATAGCCCCATTTAGTAGAAGTTTACAGGGTCTTTGGATGGCACAAAATGACTCCGGCAAGTAGTTAACAAAATTAATTATGAGACACAGATTGTTGTCTAGACAGAAGAAGGATTAAGCCCATCTATTACTGAATAAGAACATACTCTTTTTGTCTACCTTGTCAGTTTTAAATTATTCAGTGCAGTAGTATGTGACATCAGACCGCATTTCTACAGTTCTGCTCTGTGTTGCTAACACATCCATTCTCATCGACTCCAGGCCATTCACAGACTGAAAAAGGTCAGTCAAAAAGCAAGTTTAAGAAAACAGTTACATGGATATAGCTTTTAAGAGAACAGAGGTAAAATCCTTGAGTGAACAGTAACAGTTTTTATAGCCATTGTTCACCAGAAGCCTAAAATTAGATACGTAGGCGGTCCCCTGCTTAAGGGGCAGTAAATGCCCATGTTTTTGTGCTATTAGCATGGATCAGAAAGAAGAAAGGGTTCAGAAAAGCAATACCGGGCATGCCTAGTTGCGGTCCAGTGAGTCATGGAACTTGCAGATGAAGAGATCTGCTTTGCTTGCTAGAGAACCCCCAAGGTAGGAAGGCAAATTTAAGAGGCAGCAAAGACAGCAAAGTTGCACGAAGGACAACTGGTGCCAAAGCTGGGTTGGTGGGGAAGGGAGGGAAAATAACACTACGAAAGATGCAATTGCAAGAGGAAAAATTTATTTCATAATATAATGGTTGAAGTGAATATATAATTAAGAGGTAAAAGTGATTTATGGATTTTGTATCTCAAGACCAGTTGAAATTAGAATACACAAAAAATAAAGCACAAAAAGGAATGTGAGCTCTTTTTAATACATTGTTCAGTACAGTAAACAGGACAGGTATTACTTTTCTGAGAACATTTTACCAAAGAAAAGAAGAGGTAGCAACATAGCTGACTGTACTTGGCTTCTTGAGCAAAAGAGTTTATTGATCTTTTGAGGTAAGTGTGCAACATCTGGGTTTAACCATGAACTCTGGAAAATCCAAATTCTGATGCAATGACACCACTGTAAAATTCAGACCAGAGCCAGAACTTCTGGTTAACGCCCAGCAGGAACCAGCTCTGAAGCGTTCCCATGCTCCAGCTGCCATTGCCCCTTCACTTCTTACTCTGACACAGAAAATAAAACCAAGCAAAGCTGCTAAGCTTTTGTTATAGGATCTGAGCATTTTATATTCAAAGTTGGGCTGTACAGGAATCAGCAAGGAATAAAAGTTTTAAATACTTCCAGAATAGAACTAAGAGGGAAGAAGAAATGGGTTTATACACAAAACTGGTATGTTTAATTCTGCTATTGTCAGGGCCCTGAGCACACCAACAGGTTTTAACGGCCCCAGCCAGCCTCCCCTGGGGCCTCTCCCACACCCTTATTTATATCACTTCACCCTTACAAATTAAAATCACTGCTCCTGCAATCATGGGCAGAGCAAAGGTTAGACTGTCAAAGCTGGTTGATCAATACAAGTTTTTTCATGACACAGGAGTTTATTGCATGACTTTCACCACCACATACCTCCTACAGAGTCAAAAGCTGAAGCTAAGAAATACCACAGAGATGAACATATATCTAAATGCAATGCCTGAAATATTATTGACTTTTATAGCCAGTCAGAATACTTTCAACAAAATTGCTGTTTTTACTGGGTTTTGACCAGCTCTGTTGACTCATTTTATAAGAGTGTCTTTGCATTTCAAAAAAAGGTTTAGTTGGGAGGAAAGGAAGAAACCATCAGAAAACAGCATTTGTTAAAGCCACTGCAATCATAAGAAAACAGTGGGAATAGAACTGACCATGCTGAAGCTACTACCTCTTTGGCTTGTCTGTGCCAGTCTTAAAAATACTGAAACTTTAAAACTGGCCTTCTCCACCAGCCCAGCAGGGCATTTTTCTTTTGTAACTGGACTTGCATGGAAAATTCTTACAAGCATTCTTCACCTTTTTTGCTACTCAGACTTCTGCCCATACATTACTTATACCTTCCCCATTAACCAGCAACTTAAGAATTTCTACCAATTTTAAGTAATCTCCTGTGTGTGTGCACTATATTTGCTGCTTTTTCAATAGCTGGATACTAATTAGCACTTATAACTTAATATTTACTTAATACAGTTTTTTTTACAGCAAAATGAGTTAGGATCTTTATTAATCTGAACAGAAAAAAAATGATATTGTGCATTCAATTGCTGAATATATTTGCTGCATTTGTATTATATTGGCTGTCTCAGGATCCTACCGTATTTTCCTCATGCTGGGATAATGAGTCTTCTAAATTGCTATCTGCAATAAATTTCTTGTGAAATTGTTCAGTTTTCTTTTTCCCCTCTCATTTTCTGCTCTGAATAGAGAACCCTATAGTGAGACAGAGATTGCAAAGAAAAACAATTCAGAGAACACAAATCACTAGAGTGCTTGAAAGAGGATAAAACTGACAGGTTCAAGGATTACAAATGCATCAATCGGTCATTTCAGTTGTATTCTCACCAAGTCTTATTCCAAAATACATTTGATAAGTTTGTCAATAATGTCATTAGCTTTCACAGATTTTTTTGGCTTCTCTCTGGGTCTGAATCTGGCTGCTATGTCCTGTTGATGCATTTTGTCAGAAGCACACCATCCATTCCACACCAATGACCCAACTCTCCAGTTTACAATTTTTGCTTTTCTAGGAAAACGCTACATCTCCTGGGAGTTTTTCCTCCTCCTCCTTCATATAGGACCATTTTCTTGAATCTTTGGCAGTTAACTCCTTCTCAAAGTCACATCAAAGCAAATGAACATGGGTCCTACTTTGGAAAATTATGTCTGTTTTTCTGTAGGAGTCATCTCAAGGAGCAGAAGGCATGGTGCAGATCTCTGGAGGAAGAAATGAGAAACCTTCTAAAACCTTCTCCCTTACACACTTAGGTGATGACAAGATCAATCAACAAAATATTCAGTGTGGGGGAGAAACTAAATGGAAAGAATTCCTGTGAAATGGGACTACGTGCAAAGACCTGATGTGTATTTAAAAGTCTGATACTAAATGAAATAATGTTCTGTCAAAGACCAAAGAGAAAAAAAAGCCCTGAGAATTTTGCTTTCCTGTCCTGTTCAGCCACTGGAACCCCCTATAACAATATTTAAATGAACGTCACAAAATCTGTGGATTTACAGTAAACTGTTTCATTTAGTCCATATTTCTTTCAAAGATAATATTATTCAAGTCAGCTTTGCAGCAGAACAACATTGGTCTTAACTGCAGAAGGGAAACACGTAAAACACTTAAACAGTCTCCTCCGCCTCCCTTTTCCCTGCTTTTTCATTCTAACAAACTATTGACTCCCGTTGAACTACTGATGACATTGATATATCAGTTACATTCATAAGCATATCTTCTGTGCTTCAGATTGTCAGACACAGTAAGAACAGTGTCAGGGTAAAGTACGCTAGAAGTGAGGATCTACTTTCAGGGTCTTTATTTATTTTGGTGCTCCCCACTCCTGGAAGAAACAAACTGATACAATCCCCCATAGGGTGAGGAAGCCTGCACAGTAATGTAGACATGTAATGTGAGGCAGCCTCCTTGAAGTCATCACCCCTCTTTTCTACTTGTCCTATCCCATGCTTCATCAGTGCAGACTACCATCATTCTCTGTTTCCTTCCCAGATACAAATATATTCATGCACACCTACTCAATCACTTTAAAGTCCAAAAATCAGCTTCTATAATCCTGCAGTTAAAAAGGATTCAAGCATTGTGCACCACACTTTTGACATACAAATTGTGATGTCTCAAAGACTGACAGAGTTGCATTAATTCATACCAGTTTGGTTATTTTCATCTTTGAGGGTCTTTGATTTAAAGAAAATAGAGGAAGTTCATGCTATAAACCTAGCTGGCTGATGAAAACAATGATCCACATTCATTTACTGAAACTAAGTTTTGACTTGCCACTCTTGCCTCAGATGGGTCAGCTGCATCTCCCTTCCCATTTCTAATACAGCTGTTTACTTTTTACCCCCGCCTGGGCTCTGTGGTTTTGAGGCGGATGCATGGCATACTGAATGGAGCGGCACCAGCTGCACCATACAACAAGAACTCAAGACTCCAACTGAGATGCATTTCATTATTATGAAAGACATTATTTGTGAAGGTGTAAATACTATTCACATAGCATTTGTGCAGTGTTTTCTTTTAACTTAGTTTCTTGCCGTTTTTTCTAATAGTAAAAGTAAAGTTTGAATAAATTAGAAAACGTACCAGTTAAGATTAGGCATAAATCTTGGATTCTTGATTAGAATTGCAGCAGTACTCTGAAGGCTTCTGATCCTTCATTTGCTTAAGGGAGTCATGTGTCAGTGATACTGTTACCCTTTAAAACATACTACCCTAACTTCATCAGAAAGGATGAATAAACCACCAGCCTTTCTCCTTCCTCAACAGATAGTTTCTAAACAAGTTCTTCAAGAATGGTACTGCAGTACTTGAAAGGAGGAAAAATAGTTCATTAGACCTAAATAATGATATCTCTTTTGATGACATCAAATATATACCACAAGTAGAATTACTACTATAGTGAACAAGATATCCCAACTGTATGAACTCAACGGTCTTTTTTTCAGAAAGTTCAGCTAATAAAAGCTCTTGAGCTTTGTTCACTTGATCAAATAGATTGTTGAATATGAAATGATTTGTGCTAAAAGGCAAAGATGATTGATCCCTAATCTTGCTTCTTCCCCCATATACTCCACACTTTTCAAGCTAATTACCAGCAAAAACTTGTTTGGTGATGTTTGCTTCAGTAGTGTAGCTCATCTCAACCAATACAAATGTTGCTCAACAGATGTTTTATTTTTCTGCCTTGTGTTAGCTTTTTCAAATGATTTTTTTTTCCCACAGCTTCACCATTAACAGGCAATGCAGAGCATAATACCCCAATTTTAGTAGATATTGTTTTGCCAGTAGCATTTTTGATACAGAAGATTCAGGTAATGAAACTCCATCTTTTGCTTCAGAAAGAAGAAATTGAACACAAGAAAATCTCTGAAGATAAAAAGATTCAAATGTATTGGATTTGCAAACATGCAAAAGGGAATCATTTTAATGATGAGACTTGTACATCTTTGAATATTCTGAATACTAATCAATTTTACTATAAAAACTATAGTACTGGCTGCCAAGACGCAATGAGGGAATCTCTGCTATATGTAGTACTCCATATATCCTTCATTATTGACTGACTTTTAGTCCACTACATTTACTGGGTGATGTGACTAAAAATCCCATACCGCTCTGGAGATCACTGTGTTCAAGGAAGCTCATTGTTCATATTAGTCATACACAAAGGAACTCTTTATTACTTAGCATCCACAAGCACGTATCCAGAAACAAAATTCCAACAGACTTTATAAAGTGAGTGGATAAGGACAGTAGGAAAATTGAAGAAAGGCATTTTATGAAGGAGTTGTATTCTGTGAAGAATATGATTCAATTAGGATGACCGTCATTCTCAGACCATGCCCAATGGATCATAACCAGTTGGCAGAATACCACCCAGCTCCTATCATCAATACCTGGAATTAAACAAGAGCTAGCTCTAAAAACAAGCTCTTTTCTCATATTGAAACTTTTTTGAGCAAGTCTGAAAGCACTTTCAGGTCTTTGCAAAAACTTGGAAAACTCCTATGAAGCAACAACAATTTACAGTAATTGAGAACTCCAGATAGAAGCTAATCAAAGCCATGCAATATAGTTTTCGATCAAGATGCCTAACTTCACCTACATTGTATTTTATGCTCCTAGGCCTTTTTTCCTCCCTATGTAATTCATAATGCATATGTAATTTTAAGCTTTAGAACTCAAACTGACTGCTGTTCCCTCTTGACTCACAGTATACAGAAGCAGAGGGAATTTCCTGAGCATCCAATTTCCTGAGCATTCAATTCAGTTCACTCAATCATATAAACCCTTCTATAAACTTAAATAGTTCTTGTATTGTAATGGAGTTAAGCAGTACCAAGACAGGGAGGGAGAAAAATGAGTAACTGATTGACTCAGAAGAATATCAGAATATATTCAATATAGATACATTCAAGCAGCCTTTTTCTTCTACCTTCCCTATTTGGCTCCAAGGAGAGATTGTTGTTAAAGGATGATGGTTCCGAGAATACATTAATATTTGTATCTAAGGGTGGTTCTTAATTCACAGTGATGGTTTTCTGCCTTTTACTCCTAACAAGCAGTCTTTCAGAGTTGCTCTTTCTTAAAATAGTACATTAATAAATAAGGCTATTTAAAACACTAAGCTTCAGTAAGGTTTAGTTAAGAAGTAAAATGACTGAAATGAATCTCATCTTACCTTCTTAAAGGACGAGCAGTTGCACTGGATATTTGATTGCATTGTTAAGAGACAGCGCGATTTTCTTCCCCTGCAAAAGAGAAGGATTTCACAAGCCTGTACAGCCTCAGTCAGCACTGTAGGTCACTACAAGAATTCAACAGATCAGGCCACATTTCTTCACCCATATTACCTTTAACTTGCTTGATTTAAGATATGCTGGCAGATTTTTTTTTCCCCAAGATTCATCATCATTTGTCTCTTTGCTTTGTTTTTGTTTATGTTATTGCCGAGATAAAGAATCAATATCTGTATAACCTGATTTTTAATTGAACAACAAGCCGATGCTCTATATATACACACAGATATGCATACCTACACACATATGTGTGTATATAGGTCCTGAAAGCAAAATCACCACAGATCTTATTTCAGCTAAGAAGAAAAGGGACCGGCATTCCTCTTCTCTCCCTTGGTAGGTCCTGCTCCAACTGCAGCAGGAAGGAAAAAAACAAAACAAAACAAACGCACCCAAACTTTGACCAAATCATAGCGTTTCTTTAATAAGCCTTGTAGAAAATTGTTTGTCCTAAATTTTAGATTAAGGGTTAGTTAGGATTAAGTATGAAGGAATAATAGTAAAATAACCTAAGTTATTCAGTTTTAAAATACCAGAATGCAAGTTTCACACAGAAAAGAATTACATGCAGCAAGTGTTTTACTGTGGGTTTTTCAAATCAGAGGTAGCTACCAGCAAATACTAACTGAAAACAAGAGGTAAATCTGGTTTATCCCAAAAAGCTGCCAGAGAAACCCAGTTTTGCCCAGTGAAACCATTTCCAAGATCCAAAACCTAAGAAAAGTAAAATGAACAACAGCGTTACACAGTGAGAGCCTAGTACATTAAGCAATACTGTCTAAACAGTTCTTCAAAATTTGTGCAGATGGTTTTGATATATGCCCTCTTTCTCAAGCTTGGAGCTCAGAATCCCTTATACCGTGCTATTTTACTGAGATAAAAAGTGACTTGAAGAAAAAGACACAGGCAGATGGATTAACTGGGCCTCTAAAGTCTTCAGTATTCACATACAAGCAATCAAGCCCGAGTATTTTATCCAAGTCTTTGTTTAGTCCACAAGAGAGAAATCTGGCTGATATAATGGCCACAGAGGACCTGGAGACTCCCTGAAGTCAAGCTTCTCCATTTACCTTAGTCTGAACTGCCCGTAAATTGTACACCTAGTCATAAGGCAGTTCAGTTTTCATTCTGCTTTCAAAGTCAGCAAGGCTCACCCTGAATTAGTAATGAGGCATCAGTCCTTAATGAGATGGAAAACACTAGATTAAAAAAAAAAATCCTAATACTTAAAACTGCATTTTTAGGTTGAGCTAGATATAAAGTTTAAGATAGCTGTTACATATTTTACAGTAGATTTGGGGAAGGATATCCAGGATACATTTTCAAAGCTAGTTCTAAGAGCTTTAACTGTGTGATCATGAAGAGGCAAACAAGTTAGGTAAGATAAGCACATCTACCAGACACATACATAAAGCTTTCATCTATTTTTATGCCCAAAGCAAATGCATAAGGTCTAAAATATTGAAATGTGATTTCTTTTTTCACTAATAGTTTCCAGTAGGGAACATAACCAGAACTATCAAAATATTGCCAGAAAGATTATTTTCATCAGATTTCCCTTCTGGTTTTGTAGGCTCTAGTTGGGACAAATTCTGAACTTCTGGAGGCTGATCTAAGCTGAACCCAAAGCCACAGCGGGAGATCAGCCTGGCTGGACTGTGATTCCAGAGGTCACAAATGGGCTACCACTGCAGAGGCAAAGCCAAAGCCAGCTCCAGCTGCAAACATCCAGTGCTCAACATCTGCAGTAAGGTTTTGTTGCTTGTATGCCTCTAGCTTCATATTTTTATAAGCCCACTGTCACTGGTTAGTTTTGTCCCAATACTGTAATTACTCTCCTTCTATTGCCTCTTTCTTTGATTAGTTTACTTGTTAAGCTAGATAAAACTCCTACAAAATAAAGCAGTATAAGGCCTTATTCCCTCTGCCCACATGTCAACACGACAGATATGATGAGCCTTTCTGTTGATTTTTTTCCTGTCATCTTTGCACAGTGGAATAAGAACTCCAAACTAAAATGCCTAAGAAGTTGTTCAGTCATTAACCATGTGAAAACCTAGTTCTTCACATTTTAAACAAATATAAACTGCATTCGTAGCAAGATGAACAGTAAATCTTTATTAGTAACCTTAGCACATACTCTGCAGATACAAAAGCTGTTAAATTTAAGGCAGTAACATGCTAGAAAGTGCTCGAAACGTCTATCCACCCTCACAATGACCAGCAGCCTTTGGCTGCACCTCAGTAGAGAATACACGATATTTATTAGCTGGACTACAACAGACAAAAAGGGTGCTGGTTTCAAACCCTTACTGCACAAGCATTTTTATTCTGGCTAATTCAAAGAGTCACCACAGTGGATTAAAGACAGAAGGAAAGAGAAAGAGAGAGAGGGAGAGAAGGTAAATTAATTCCTCCATACCAGAAAGCCAACTTTCAGTCAGCTTTTCCCTGGATGTTTGTATCTGCAAGCCCACTGAGGATTCCAGCAGAAGAAAGTCTATTAATTTTCCATGTACTTGTTGACGAAAAAGCTATCAGGATTATGGGTTGAATATTTCTAGTGTAGGGAAAGTAAGGGATGCAATTAATCTCTGTGAACTAAAATATACCTCTTTTCATTAATCTTTTATTGTAAATGAGCAAAGTAATTGAACCAGTACCACACTGTCAGAATAAATGCAATGCCAGTGGGATATGCATGAGAGAGCACATACTGATTGAGTATTAAATATCTAACGGCAATAATTTATGGTTCATTACCTCTTTTTGGAGTTCCTTAGTTGCAGAGTGCTTGAATTTTAAGTAGACAGACTTTCAGCAGAAACTGCTTTCAAATGCTGAACATTGCAAATGCGCAAAACCCTCAGCAATCTGCTTAGTTTTTAGAGTTTCATACTTAGTTGAGCCAACCTCTGTAGTGCCAGAAACATGTAAGCAATTTGCACCTTGAATTAATGCAATTAAAGATGCAGTGATGAATATTTCAAGGATCATAATCTCTAATTTTCATTTTGCATATGAATAGAAAGTTGTATATGAGCATACTTCATGTAAAAATGGTCAGATGCCTTAGTTGTATTACATATCTACATGTATGATAAAGATTCATTTGTCATATATGGAGATTTCTGAAAGGCTAAATTCTAAAGATGGGAGCAAAGCATGGGCACTTAAATGCTTAAATTACATGGTATAATTTAGTTACAAAATAGAGTAATTATTTCAACTGTTCAAGGAAAAAAAACAGTCAGAGATGTCCACCTGTATGATTTGATGTATAAATAAGCTGCTCTTTATTATGACTTGATTATTCCTGACATTATCAGGTCTACAGAGAACTGCAGCAATGGTGAGAGCTAGCAAGAACGTGGCCCTTGTCTCCCTGCCCCTTCGCAGAGCCCTGGCAGAGCCGCTGGGGGGCAAAGCCGCCACCTGGCCTCAACAGGCTCACCAAGACCTCCTTCACCTCCCAACAGGCTCAAACCATCCTCCTTTGATGGAGCCTTTCAAGGGCCAAAGAGAAGATCAAACTGAAAGTGGGAGCAAGTGTTTCCATGTTTTTATACCTACTTTGTCCTGACTCTATAGAAGCGCAGCTGACTAAATAAGAGGCAAAACAGACAGGAGAGAGTCCAGACACACACAGATTTTAATCCTCTTCCTGAGTTTTACATTTTCTGTTGCCTACTGGAATTGGTCCGGAAAAGCATAGAGTGCTTTGTGGACTCTTGAGCCTATTCCTGGTATATTCTGCTCATCTGGTGAAAATTAAACTGTCCTGTTCAGACATTGCTCACTTGGCAACAGACTGCTCTATGTTTACTGTTTATTGATTTCTGTTAACTGGGACTATGGAGAAGAAGCATTTCAGTTTCAAAGTCGTCCCAGAGGACACTGGCAGGTTACAATCATTTATACTGTAAAAAAAAAAATCTCATGCTAATTGACTCTATATTTACATATTATGAATGCATATTTTAATCTGTTTTACATGAATAAGTCCTCCACAATGAAGATTTCATTTCCTTTTTTAAAACAACATAACTACTTGCCTTATTTGAAGAGGCAAATCTCTTTTAAATTGTTTTGACCTTTCCCAGTGTCCTTTCTTAAAGTGGAAGTTGTATTTGCCTTCTCAGTTCAGGAATTTCTTATCTTAAAAGTGAAGGGATGAACTCAACTTCAAACTGAAACCGTTCTACTGTGCTCTCTCGTTTGGCGAGTCACCCTATCTGGCTATATCTGAAACAGCCAAATTCTTGACTAGCTCAACAAAATTGTTTTTAGTCAGAACTCATGAAAGACTGAGAACAGACCAGTTTCAGCAACAGACTGGAAAAGTTTTCTGGTCAAAACCCAAAAGATATGGAGATACCCTAGACTAATAAATAGGAGGGTCAGGACATTAATCTTGTACAGAGCAGAACCGACTGAACATGAGAGCTTCTACATCTCGGCAGAGGCACCCTTGACTTTTGAATGTTCTGGCTATTGCTGTTTAATATTTTGTCCTCAACCTTGGAAAAGTTTTATTCTCCTCTCGTGCAAATCTGAGTTTGAAAGACAACCTGCATTAAGATAAAACATTTTATCCAGCTCTAATTTTATCATCAGATCAGGCCTCAGCCAATACAAATCGGATGCTTCAATAAAATAACATCCATTTATCCAGAGTCCCTGACCTCAATACTTCATTTTCATGAGAAGAAGATGGTATGTTATTAGAATTCCCTCCTCCTCTTCAATATCGAAAACTTATGAAAGAAAGCTTAGAAAACTCCACGCACCTATTCAGACCATAATTTTACATCAGGAAATGGTTATAATTCTTGTGCAATTCTTGCTCTTGAGAAAGAATTTGCTGTCAAACATATACATGTTGTAAAATGACAAACTTAAGGGTTTCCAAATTTGGTTACAGAAGGCAACATCCAGCATTAAAAAAAAATACTTTCCAAATAACTCTCTTGCTCTACCTTTCAATCTTTTCAAATAACTACGCTCTAATGATTTCCAAAGCCATGGTAAAGATTAAAAGCCAGCAGTGCTAGGTCCTGAACACAGAATAACAGACAAGTCTTTCCTCAAAGTACCCATTTCTCTTTGTGTTGTATACATGTATTTTCATAAAAAGTTAGCTAGTACAGAACATTGCCAGTAGCAAAGATAAATGCCTCTGTGATGGCTTCAGGTGAAACCCTAATAAGGAAATGTTCTAGAGATTTGTATTTGCCATCCACCACACTTAAAGCATGATAACAAAACAATTAAGCGTACCCACAGATGTGAGAACTGAGGCCCTAAAATAAAGTTATTATTCCATTTCTCCATGCTTAAATCACTCTAATATTAAATTTCTCTAATAAATGTGTACTCCAAGTTTATATCTTTACAGCACCTTTGTAGCAATGTTGTGTTCTGAATTACATCCTGCAGAAATCTTTCTGCCACTGAGACAGACCAATTCATTTTTTGATTATAAATCTCTGTTAATGTCTTTTCTACAGTACATAAAGATGTGGTCCTTCCATTTTTATCTTAAGCATATCAAGGCCTGTATTTATGGAGACAGCAATACATGCAAAGTCCACAGTTTTTATTCCAATAAGCAGCTATTTGATGTCAATACGGTTAAAAAAAATCATATGAACATTTAATTAAGAAGTTAAATAGAGGCAAAAAAAAAGTGTGACAAGCAAACACAATCCAATAGCTACAAAAGAATAGTTATTTTACAGTTATTTTTCCTCCAAAAGCCATTCTAACATAGCATCAGAATGGAATATAGTAGCAGAGTGCATATGGAATTTAATTTTGAATGATATTGAAAGGTCAGTACAGAATTGCTCAGCTCATATTTTTGTGAAGATAACATGTGTGAACTAGTTATTTCCTCCTTTTAACATATAATGACCTTGCCCGTTGATTTAATGAGAAAATTATACATGCTGTACTCAGATTTAACAAACTCTTCAGAATTAAAGATATACCAAAGGAAGAAAAAAAATAAAAAAGGAATGAGATGAGACCTCACACTTGCAACCCAACCATCTGCCAGAGGAAAGCCCAGAGATATCAGCACAACGACCTGCGGAGCCTCAGTGATGACACATGCTAGAGCAGGGAGGGGAAAAGCTGTGCAGTAGCTAGTTCTACCTCAGGTGTGCTGACCTTATTAACATGATCTAATGTGAACAATGCACATGGCTAAAGTGTCAAATCACGTATGTGCTGCTGCTAGCAAGGAACAGGAAAAAGATGACACCATATAAAAACACTGATGTGTAATTATAACTGCAAAAGATCCCTGTCATCTTAATTACACTAAAGTTGCTTAATCTGCATCAGGGCTACATGTCTTGGATCTACAGGCTTCAGTAGTATTCCCTGTCACAGAAAGGAACATTCATTTGTTAATTAAAAAATTTAAGTTTCCAATGAATTTGAGCATTTAAACTGATCTCCCTGATTCCTGCCAGAGTGATACTGAGACCCAATACCATTAAAAAATACGTTCTAATGTATTTAGAAGTGGAGAAGAGTAAATTAGGCCTCATGATTTCTCCTTCTAGCCACTGTATAACCCTGCCTGTTTCTTTTGTTCTCTGTGCCTTTAGCCAGCTGCAAATTGCCTGCATTCAAAAGATTTGAAATTTATATGATTACCATCCCTCAGCCCTGCAAGACAGAGTTAAATAATATAACAATATAATGGTCTGTACTTGCTTTGCACTACTTCCGAGCTGTAGTTGAAGAAATCGGTTTTGAGATACAGAAGCTTAAATAGATTGATAATTGCTTGAGTACTTTCCCTGTTGATGAGATAAATCAGCAGTTAGGACATGCTCAAGAGAACCCCTCTCAGATTCAAAAGGAACTAAAGACTAATTACAGTGCCCTCGCTAAAGGGTACATTTCAAAAGTTTCCTCCTTTTGCTTTATTTTGGCTCAGATGCGATCAGGCTTCCTCATCTACTAGCCATGTGCCAAAAACCCATCCTCCTAGGGCCAAGGCCCTGGAGTGAGGGACCTCTGTGCTCCCGCAGTGCAGAGGGTGGTCTCCGTGCTGACCGTGCTGCTGTGTCTGCCTCAGTGCCCACCGCCTGCCGGGGATGGGGCATGGCCTCCAGACTCCCCTGGAGGTGGTCACCGTCTACAGGCTGCTTAACACCCACAAGTTGGCTACTCCCTGCTTTGGGCCACAGATACTTGAGGGAGACCCTTTAAAACAAACAAGAAATTCTTTTTAGCTTATTTCATTGATTACATGTAGGTTTTTAATCTCTTGAGCACCTTGACTGAAGAGACAGCTGAGATCCAAGAGGGACTTTTTAGAGGAAGAGAGCTACAATGGTCCCTTAAGGGAATCCATTCAGCCTTGATGGCTGATGTTTTTGAACAATGAGCTTAAAGCCTTGTTTAACAAATATCAGATTATATTGAACATACAGGTTACACCTGAATCCTGAATTAAAAAAAATAGCTATTGAACTTCATTTTGCTTTGGAAAATTTTGAGAACAAGGACAAAAAGCAAAATGACTGAATATTTATGTTTGTTCCCATGATAGTCCCCTCTGGTTACTTCAAAGCATGTTACTTGTAAGAACATGGAAGTTTTCCAAAGATGAGTGCTAGAGTCAATGAAACATAACACAGTTAAAGAGAGGAGACAAATGCCTGTGGGAGTATTGGCATGACTATCAGCCTCACGCAAACCTGTCTCACCTCGGTGAGGCATTAGCCAGGATCAAAGCCCTGTACTCTGGTTTTAGGGGTCCACAGATGAGTTTCTTCACTTGTCAACTATCTTCCAAATAACCACGGCGTGGCAGTGTGGCACTCCAACTGCAAACATACTTTTCCATAGAGCCAGACTACTGCTAATAAAAAAAGCCTGAAAAGCACATATGGTGGATGTCAGGTCCTCCTCAGCTACAAGTCTTGCGCTCTACAGGTTTGCTTCCATCAGTCTGCATTACCGCACCAACCTGCTACTATAGACATGGCCAGACACCCATTTTGGAGCCTCCTGGGATCCCATTTTGCATGAACGCTTGCGAAAGCCCGGGTGCAATCCTGACTGCTAGGTTACTGACAACAGCTAGTGAGGTCAGTGTTTTGGGAGTGGGGAAGGCAATACAGAAGGCTTTTTCTCTTTGGTTCTGATGACAAAAGTCCACCCTTAGATCTGATCTAAAGTTTCGTATTTAGTGAAAGACTCAAATTTTGACAAACCAGTGTTTTTCTACTGAAAAAAACTAACGAGGAATGCCACCCTCCACATAAACATGTGACACAAAATTCCTCACCGCCTCCAATGAGTATTTCTGGGCCATTTGAAAATATTTCAGAAACAGGCCTTTAACCCTGAAGCAAATTTCCATTTGAAGGTCATGGGAGGAGAGCAAACAATCATTTAATATTTATAGAATCGTTTAAAAACAAAACAAAACAAAACAACCCCAAAACCTCCAACTAGTAAGACTCTGAGAAACAGTTTAGTTACGGAAAGCGTTATACAGGTTTTATTGCCTGGCCTGTCACCAGACCTTTTGAAGTTTTTTCCATCTTAAAATAATATGAGATCAGAAAAGGTTGCAGTAGTTTAGGCTCTCCAAAGGTAACATGAACTGTCATTAAGCTGTCCTGGGGCCTGTCACCAGCACTACTTCATGCATCTCACAGCTTTCAATCAAAACACAGATCAAGTCCAGCCCTACTGAATTTCTATGATTAAAAAAAGTTTCAAGGTGATATGCCATGACATAACATTAAGCATAGATTTCATTTGTCCTTCATTAATAATCAACCTTAGAGTCAAATATCCATTAACATGAACTGCATAATAAAAATCAACAACAATTTCAAATGAATTCCCATATGAACAAAACATTTCAAATGCTTAATACTTCACAATCCTCCTTCACCAGATCCTAGTTCAGTAGCACTCTAGGTCTTTGAAATCTCCATAATGCTTTTTATCTTCCAAAATGAAAGATTTTCCTTAGACTTTCATATCATCCTTATTACAACAGTTCCAAGCCAATTCCCTTTCTGAACTACATCTGTCCTCTTGTGCCTCTTACCTTTTAGCAAGAAAAAAAAAAGTCCTCTCTCTAGATCTTCTGTGTGTCTTTAAAAAAATGACACTGTTCTAAACTTCAGCAGAATCTGATACTAATGGCAGCACTTCTCTGCTTCATTTGCTGGCATGTATAAGTAAAAATTCAGAGAATTTCTTTTCCATTTTTATGCATTTTAACAGTTGCCTTGCTGTATCTAACCTTAACTGGGAATATAGGACTAGAGTATCACTCATTGACGCATTGAATTCTTACAATATAATCCTCCAACAGTGTACAAATATTCTGTTCCATTTTACTGTCCTTTAGATTGTTTCTTTTCTAAGCAAGAAGAATGCAGCCTGGTATGCACATTTAACAGTGTTTTGCTATCCACTTCAGAAACATTAATATTAGCTGTCCAAGAATAAAACTTTCAGCCATTATCATCAGAATTATGACAGACAATTTTACCAGAGACTGGAACTTATGATTTCATATTTAATTACTTTTCATGGATGTGAACAGTGTGATTACTTATGTTCTACAGAGTAGAGGTGAAGTTGTCATGCTAAAAACCTGTGCTTTTTTTATGTTAACTTCCTATAAAATCCTATGAAGGCATCATAAGGAGGCATTTACCTGAGAGCAACTAAGTCTGACAGTGAGGCACTCGATTAAGCTCAGCTAAATTAAGAGAACATTACTGATGCCTTATTTCAGAAGAGAACTATACACCCTCCTTTTTCTCAAGTTTAGACAGAGCCAGAATCTACCTGTTTTTAAACCAGCCTGCTTATAGAATCCAGACTGACAATACTATGAATTCAATACAGTTCACATTGTAACATTTCTATGACAGACAAATAAAAATATTTATGACAAGATCTAAAAGAGCACATATGGAATTTTCAAGCATCAACTATTATAGACAATAAAGACCTGTTATATATTAGGCATTTCTCCATCTCAAGTTGAAAGTACATGATTCCTACTCCACTGAACATATGCAAAGCAATTTCCCAGTGCTTTATAAAACCTGTTCCTTAAGGCCACCATTTACATCCTAGGAATTACAGTGGCATCTCAAACATTTGCATGGACATCATTAATATCGAAAGTGGGACATTGGTAGGACTTAAGCACTTAAAATCTGCTAACTCTACTCCCCATGCACTTTTTTTGCAGTGCAAATAGCTGTGTATGCCATCTCCCCTTTGTTTTATTTTAAACTTCAGAAGTCTCCACTTGCCTAGACAGCACAAGCAATAACTTCAGATAGCGTCCTGGATCCCAGGGCCCTTTTGTGGAATATTGACACTGCCCCAAAAATAGAGAATGAAACACACTAAAAGACACAACCACTATGTTGTACAACCAAAATGCCTCTTATCTTCCCTGTAGCCCATGATGCCACTTTCAGTCCTAAAAAGCAATTTGAAAAATGGTCTGCCTGCATCTCTTTGCTCAGCATCCCTTCTTGGCCAGTTCATCCAGCTGCCTGCTGCTCTGTGTATCTGGTTGTTGCAAATCCCATGCCAACATGCCCAGTTCTCAAAACACTGCCCATCTAATGAGCAGTTCCAGACTGCAGTCGTTGGTTTCAGACTCCTAAAAATTTGTTGTGGTAGCCCCTAACTTTTACCAAACTTGATTTATCATTGCTGTTGGACTGATACGAGACTGCTGTTAGACTGTTACAGAACTCAGCCCTCTCTTTCCTTCTGTCAACTGTCTTGCACACTGCTCTAAATGTATCCACACTTGATCAAAAAATTGTCTTTATCAAAACTTGTGAAACTGAATATATAATTTGCACTTGTTCATTATGCCATTTCATTTTCATTTGTTGCATTTCTACTCACTTTAACTACATTACAGTGCTCCAAATTAGAGTTACATGGCATTTTGGCTTTCCGCTTTCTTGTTCTTCCTGCGTAAAGCAATCATCAAGGAGGTATTCTCCAGACCATATCTACTTTCAACATACAACTATGAATGTTAAAGTTATTTGATTTTTTTTTCCCTGTTAATATTGTAACTATCTGTTTTGAATAGACTTCAAAGCTTCATAATGACTGGTATAAAAATACAGATATGATCTCTGGAAGTCATATAGGTAAGCAAGCTAAACAAAAGCTGTGTAGTGGTGTATTTATCTAACACAAATATATATGTTCCTCTAATATGAAAAAATGTATTGATTTGCTATTGTTACAAGATCTGCTTCTTCCAAGCACTTCTGGCTTAAAAGACTTGCTGGAGTATACTATTGTTGATCACCAAATACAGCACATTCTTACATCAGCAGTGTAGGAGGAAAGATTAGTCCTCTGAGAATTACTGTATTCAAGAGGCAAGTGATAAAATCATCACAAAAATAGACACACTGCATTTAAAAATGAAATAAAATAACACACTAGCAGCTTCTGCACCTACTAATGCTTGTTTTCCATTTCCCAGACTTGTCTCCTACTGTATCAGACAGAATAGTGTTTCACATCATTTTTCTTAAATTCGAGTTTATCAAAACTATGGCAAATTTGTCCCACCTGTTTCCTATGCAGACTTAAAAATAGCTTGCAGAGTTTGTATAGCTGTACTGAGTAAAAGAGGTGCAAGATTCTAGATGAAAGCTTCTACTTTGCCTGTCTCAGTAAACAGGCATGCTTTGCTTAAAGCTCATATTTTGGCAGGTCAGGAAATGCACTTGTTTGAGTGTCCTTCCTCACTTTCATCCATTTCATAAGAGGCTACAGGAGTCATATTCCAGCAAAGTGAAACCATGAACTCCTTGGCAGAGAAACACCTTGAAGAAAGGGAATTTCACTGACCAACAGCTTTACCATTATTAAAAATCTGCAACGTGCAGCTAATCAGCTTCACATATACTATTAGAGATGTACATACAGGTATCCTCCAAAAACTGGTACTTCCGAGCAGCAGATTATTCATTCTTCTGCACTGAGCTGACTTTGTTTTCTTATACAAAGCTTATATAAAAGCCACCATTCTTTTTTGGCAAAATCACTGTGCTAACAGTTTCCACTGTGAAAACTATCAGGGACTCTGATCTTCCACAGTGCAAGGTGGCAGTAAAGTACTGTAAAGAATGCAGGAAACTTCTGTACTACTAACCTGATGAAGAAAAGTTAGCCTCAACTTCTCCATTTACTCTTCTCCCCTACTGGGGAAAAACAGTTACTTCCTTTCACATGCAAGCAGTAAGCATTTTGGTTAGTATAAAGAAAATACTTGAGACTGTCAACATGCAACTAGGGGAACATCACAGACAAATTGACCAAACATTAATTTTTAACAGCTGCCAGCCAAAGACAGCAGAAACGTGCAAACAGTGCAAGTAGAGTGTGAAACAAACCTGAAGTATCTGGGTACTGAAGTACCTGGAACCGAAATGCCTTCTGCAGGGAGACATGGCAGTCGCCAGGCAAAGGTACAAGCAATGCTACCACAACAATGTGTCTTTGGTATTATACAACTGCTAACATCCCCAAAGTACCTAAAAGTATCCACTCAAGGCTCCCTACAAAAGATACCATACTTAAAACTGAATTCAAAGAAAAAGTAGTTATCACCTGTGTGTTTATGTGTAATAAGGTAAAGGCAAAATACCACTCCATGTTTTCCTCAAACAATTCAGACTTGGAGAAAGGCACTGCACTCTGCAGGGAAACATCCTCTCGCAATGCAAATAATTCAGTCAACAAGAGAAGGGACTAACAGTACTTGTACATGATATCTCAGCGTCTTTTCAGTCATTCAGTTTGTCCATGCTCTGATGCCAGAAATAAACAATGCTTTCTCTACATATCTTATTTCCTATAAAAATATACATGATAAGTTATTGGAAAAAGAAAATATGCGACAATCGAAGTGTATTTGAGCACGGTAGAACCCTCTTCACCTTGCCAAAAAAATATACACCCCACAGAGACATGAAGCAAGACATGGGGGAAAAAAAATAAGTGCTGCAGTACTGAGGTGTAAGGTAAAGGTCAGTAAATCACACAAGTATTCTTATTTCAAGGCTGAGCCACAAGGTAAATTACTCTGAATTTCACAGAATATCTACAGAAAGTTGTTTAGAGATTCAAAGCCTGTATGAAATAGTCTGCTGGGGGAGGGTGGAAATCAAAACCATGAACTCAATCACTCCTAAGTAGATTAAAAAAACAAATCTGAAAATATGCATAGAAAAACAGTCTGTTCATTTTGTCCCCTTCTTATCAACAGCCCATTATGATACTTTGTGGAAACTGTTCTATTGATGGGAAATTTATCAGAATATCAGAAGCCAACAGCTTTCTCCCCCTCCCACCTCCCACTAAAAATAACTCCAACTACATCCGAGACAGCTTTGCACCGTTTCTTATGCTTCTTGTCTCTTTGACTGCTTCAATTTTGTCATCAGATTTGTTTTGGCAGGTAAATCCATTTATAACTCTGGCAATAGTTTGCAGGTTTTGTTCTGTTCCCCTTTCTCAAATGTGTTGAAAGATTTGCCTTTAAAAAAAGGCTTTATGACAGCACAAAATGGTGATCTTGTTCTAGCACTCAAAAAGGATGAAAGGTTAGTACAACATCCCTCAACCTGAAATTCAACACAGAAAAAGAAATTACAAAAATCAGGAGAAATTCAGGCTTTTCATCATTTTCTCTTCATTACTATTTCACCTTTCATGTTTTATCCGAATCTGTCAGGAAAGAGGGGAACATAAGACTAAACCAGTAACCAGACTTGTCTCAAAATATGTTCCAGGACAACAGTAAGTAAACAAAATGGTGTTGGTTGATCATCATGGTTTCAGTATCCACACACACATACAATCTGAATCATGAATTAATATTTTTTCACAGATCAGCTGGGAAACATTGCAACATTATTTTATCTTGTAGGTAGCTGAAAATCTGAGGATTCAAGAGACAACAGAACATACGAAGGCTAGGAAGATACTTCAGTGGTGTTATAAACATTTTCTTCCTGTAAAGGAGCAAGGACAATTGTAGAATGATGTAAATAATGAATTTTTTGATTGTGTTACTTTTAGAAGCACAAGGTGGACTTTATTTTGTAGTATTAACTTAAGAAAAGTAGAGCTCCCTTTAGATTTTTGTGACTTTGTCACTGCAGAAAAAAAGCACCAGGATTTAGGATTTGTGGCACTGTGAAAAATGCAAGTATGAAGGCATATTTTGGAAAACAAACAGTGTAAGAGCAGTTGATGAGCAGGAATTTGTTTCTTAAAAAGAAACTCTGCAATCCCAATAACGGGTGTCTCTTCAGAAACTCTGTGCAGGGAGACCATCCAATACTTTTCACCATGCCTGCTCTTTATTCCGGACCTTTTCTTTCCAAGATGAGTGTATGAAAGCTTCATGACTTATTTCAAAAGTATACCTTTACACTATACCCAAACCGGGTTCTCCATTTCTTTCCTGAAGACTTTTTTGACTGATACTGCACACTGAGTCCGTACTCAGAACTTTCCCATAAGAAACAAGGTCCCATCAAGATCTGCCATACACTTTCTTTCCATTTGGCCATCAATGAAATGACTTAAAATTTGGAGACCAGTGAATCACATGATAAAAGAAAAGCCAGATCATGCTGCACTGAAAAGTGCTCCAGGTATCATCATCTCAGCAATGACAACTGTCTGTGTATATGCTCTCAGCCTGTATCAAGTATACAGTAAATCACATTAGCTTGGTCCAAAGTGAAAGACTTGATCCACATCAAGTTTTTTTTGCATTTGCTACCAGCAGGCAAGTACCAAGCATGGCAGGGACAATTATCTCAGGTCAACATGTGCGTACTAGCCATAACTCCCATTTCACAGAAAGACTTCAGAATCTAAAAGCCTATGTCTTTTGGGAAAGTAAGGGAAAAATAGTGTTTTTTTTTTTTTTTTTTTTAATAAAACAGGACACAGACTTTGCTGAATACTTCTCTTCACATCTTAAGCAACTTTCAGGGATACTTATGACTCTGCTAATGGAAAAGTAAAAACTACCTGTCAATTTACTGAGAAAACACTATCATTTGTACAGTTTCATTCTTTCTTTTGCCTCAGTATCAAAATTATTTTAATGCCACTGAAAAACTTTATATAAAGATGCTTTAGGTTATTACATCAATACTGATAGTTACGACCTAATCTGTACTTTAGTGGAACCTTCAGAGAACACTTAGCTGTGTTCCAGAGTCTCTATAAAGTCCAGTAATAATGCAGGTGTTAAAAAAAGTTGTATTTCAGGCTTATTAAACATATGCTTATTTTGGATGAGTAACGATGATGAATAATACTTTGGCTGACAGTGCAAAATTATTTCAGTAAATAATGTTTTTGTCTTGAAAATGCATTTCATTTTTTCTTTACAGCAGAAAATGAATCACATTAAGATAACTTTTTTGTTACACTTTGTACAGAATTATGACTGATTATCAAAAATGTCATTTTGTAGTCTCTATATTCACCACCTTTCATACAGACTACAAGAACCACTCCTTGACCTACTGTGTGAGAGTCGCAAAACTGCTTGCGAACCTTACACAAAGTATGAGCTGCATGGAAGGATAACTACTATGAAGAGTGATGATGCAGATTTGTAAGTGGAAAGATGTGGATTTAAATAGGTTCCCAAATTTCACTCAAGAAAAGTATGACTTCACAAAAAAGCTTTTATTTGTTGCAGAATCATTACAGAATAAGTGGCTTATTCTAAATAAGATTTTATTCTTTATTGATCATCTAGATTAAAAGAATGATCTTAATTTCATTCTTCTATTTAAAAGAAAATTATCAACATTTATTAATACTAGTTCTATGGACATAATATTCACAGTGAATATGGTATAAAGGGAAACAAAGTACTCCATTTTCAGAGCAGGCTTCCTGAATACATACAATCTTAAGTGCAGAATTGTTCTGCTTTCCTAAATATTAGCCTCTTAAATCAGTTATTTTATTACAGTATAAACAGTGTCATTAACCACAAAATTCCATATGGCCTCTATACTAAGAAATAATTCTTGCATTTAATTACAGAAATATTATGGCAAGTTTATACTTTATCTAGCTCTGCCTGTTGGCAGTGAGCATCACCTTGTATTGCCTTTGTGGATAGCTGATTTTTCTTTATTCATTTGACAATAATCCAGTTAATGGTAAACGCAGCTGTAGGCTGTTAATGGAAAGCACCAAGGACTTCACTTACAATACTTAGTATCTTAATCCACAAGCAGTCCATTCAAAAAAGAATTCAACTACCCACAGTAGGTACTTTACAATTTTCCTAGAAGTACTATAGCCTCTCTTATTTCTTTCCAACACTCAGCTGAAGTTTGATAAAAAAAATATTTCAAAAAACCTTAAGTATTATGCTTGCTATTGTCCCTTAGGCTATTTCTTCACATAACATTGAGAACAAAACATATTTATTTTAACAATCTAGCTTTTGATACATACTCATCATTTATTATTCTAAGGAGGTTTAAGTTCAATTCTACATCTCTTTGGTCTGATAAGTCACCTGGAAGTCTTCTACAAGCAAACTTCATATTAAATTTGTAGTACTGAAGTGATTAGAGTTGAGTCTGAAATGCTTTCAGTACTGTTGCCTTCTCACTTACTCTTATACTGACTTTTCCTGTTGTTTTTCTTCTAGGCTTATTCACGTTAATTATTTTTAAATTCATTTTAGAAATCAGGAACTTCAAGTTTTTTTCTCATCTCTCAATTCTGTCTAGAACAGGCTCAAAAAACCCCTAAGTGACTGTTGGCTACAAAATTTGAATCCAGACTTCAAGTTCTGTAAATTTCAAGGCTGCTCATGTTTGTTTAAAAGCAGCCAGTCGCAGGGTGGAGCATCCTGTCAATACCTCTCAGAGAAGACAGCATGCAAGAATGCAGTACACATTCACATAAAAAAAGCTTTTTTTTCCCTGAAACACTTCATTACGTTAAAGAAAAGAAAGCAACATCTGGATTAGGTAAAACTAACATGGGAAGAACAGTTTTCATCTCAGTTACTCAAACAAACCAAAAAAAAAAATCAAAACAATTTTCCCTGAAGTCAATGATGTACAATTACAAAGAGAAACATATTCAGAACATTCTAACTGCTGCTAAGCAAGGAAAATCAGACTGGTATGACACTTCTCAACTAGTGATATCAAAAACTATAAAAAGAGGAAAACAGATGCAAGTATCAAAAGATCTCATAACACATCAGCTTTCACCATATTCAGAAGTCTTAGAGTAGCAGCCCAGGGAGCAAGAGCAATTCAGGTTGTGATGCTCTACAGACTGGAACGTTCTTACCGACAGACTTTTGTTTGGGAAGAAAGACGACATTTTAGGACATTTTAGCTAAATGCTTCAGTTATTTTTTGTTGAGATAGTTTTAATTTATCTCAGGAGACAATCTTTCCTCAGCCTTTTTTTTTTTTTTATTTTTAAATAGCCTGGAACATGCCTTCAGCCTAATCTTAGCATTACTTTATGATGAATTAAATCATCATAAGCAGCAGTATCTGTTGGAAGGTTGAATTAAATTAGGATTAAAAAAAAACGCAAAACAAAAAAACATTATTTCTCTTCAAATACATTTCACTGATTTCTGAACCCATAAAGCTGTTGAAAATCCAGACAAATACAGTCATTTCTGAAGATGTCTGCCTAGGTCACCTGCCTAGAAGAGCTGTGAATCTAGTCAATGGACAAATGCCTATATAAAAAGAACTAACTGCAAGAATGCTAGGACAATCAAAACACTTAATCAGTCACCCATCAGCAAAATTAAAAATAAATTCACATGTGCAATAGATATCATCGTCATCACTTTCTTCTTTGCCATTCTAAAAAAAACAGACAAATATTCTCACTCTTGCAGACTCTGCAATTAGAGTAGCACTCATTTTGAAACTGGGCAATTGGTCAAACAGCTTATATTTAGAAATCTGATTTTTGCAAAAGTTATTTTAAACTGAAGATTAATTCTATTTAACAAAGCAAATTTTTAAACTGTGATGATCACAAGAGCTCTTCATGCCTGAGGCCCTGGAAAGGGCACCCTATGCCTCTGCATCATTAACTCCTTCAAGAGCGCTGCCACAATTCACATACACATAATCCCTGTTGCTTTCTTCTTCTATGAACTTGTATAATTGCCACAGTCACATTTTCAAAGAGAGAAGTTAAGGGTACCCCAGTCAGTTACATACAGGACCTATAGGTTAGAAAACATGTATCTGAATGTCTTCAGTGTAGCAGCAAGAATTCCACCTTAGCAGCAAGTGGTCTAACCAATACAATATTACCTAAAATGTGGTATTATATAAAAGATGAGATCTCTCTAATTAAAATTGTGTGTGTGTATATATATACACACACATATATATAAATATATAGTGGCACTCAGTTCCTTCAGGTGTTTTTTAGGCTTTTGGGAGAAAGCTGCAGCTCTTGTACGAGTCGAATTCAGGCTCCGGAAGAGAGAGTTCCAATCGCTGCTGCCCTCAGCTAGAGACTGCCTTGCGGAGGCTCCGTGCCTAGAGTTTACGGGCTGTCCTCAGGAAGCAGTTACCTGCCCCTGGGCACAGCGCAGGCAGTCAGGCTCCTAAACCAGAGCTGTTGCTGCCACTTCGGGAGCTGCCAAATGTCATAGCCCCTTCCCACAAAACTGAGCTCCGATGCCGACGTGGAATTTGAGTTCCTAAATATGAAAACTTATCTGAACTACAACCTCCATGGGTTATAGGAACTAAAACTAGCTGAAAATTGTGTGAAGGTTTTGGTTCTCTTGCCCTGCACAGAGTAGAAACAGCATACTCTCCTCTTGGCACATGCTTTGTTTACTGTTTTAAATAAAAACTGAGAACTAGCTGTCCATCGCAAAACTAACTCATTTCAGAAATCTAAATTCGGTATTTTAAGTAGCACAGATTTTTTAATATTAGGAAGAGAAAGAAAAGAGAAGTTGACTTTTTTTTTCCTTCTGTATCAGTACACAGTTAATTCTAACAGAATAAAACCTATCTCAGGGATGAAACCTTTTAGGTATAATAACAAAACAGCAATAAAACCTCAATAGCCCCACTCAACTTTCAGATATAGCAACATAAAGAAATCAAATAACTTTGTTAAAGTCAATGGGATACAAATAAAAATAGAAGCACATTCAAAATCCTCCCAATCAGTCTTTAACTGTTGTTAAGATTAGCATGCTAGTGTAATAGAGCCATCATCTCTTCTTTGCGTAAGCCTCTTTCTAAGAGTTTCATCTTGTTCTTACTGATGTTTTTATTTTAGACTGAAAACAAATATTAAATTAAGATCAAGACAGCATCAAAAGGCCTGTTTAGCATTTGCTTTTGGATTTTTAGAATGTAGCTATATAGCCATGTTTTCTATCTTTTCTGTAGAGTCGACAGATGTATTCTTATGAATCAGGGGCTAAACTTAAGGAAACTTACTGGGTCCAAAAGTCATTTTGGACATATGCGTGTAGAAATAAAAGGTATTTTAATGTACTCTCTTTTTATTAGTTAATTTTTCTAAGCAAAAAAGTGTTTCTATGTCAGTAAGTATCATCAATAGATTTTAAATTCAACAATTTAGTTCTAATGAAAATAAGACTGTTTTTCTCTTAAATGGGCTTTTTTGATGCAAGTGTTGCTTCTAAGGGAAGCCTGTTGCCAAGATTGTGCCACAAATTAGAAATCTGAGAAGTAAGCACTGAGTCTGCTAGTTATTGGGATTAATTTAACGAACGTACTCTCATTAACCTTTATGAGTCATGCTGTATATAGGTGCGTGGGGAAGTCCACAACAGCAACACAGTGATGTTGTGAGACAGCCAAGGTCACCGAGAAGAAAATGGGGATGGGGGGGGCACGACACAAACGCTTTATAAAGAACAGCATTATTAAGCAAAAGTAAAGACTGCTAATTGAAAGAATCATATGGAGATCATTTTAGTCCTAAAAATTTTTCAAAAAAGTAAGTTTTGTTCTGAAAACAAGCAAATTTAAATCATTGTGTTCTAAGGCCGACCATACCTCTCCTCGAGAGAAAAATTACGTAACAGAGTTTTGTCACAGCTACTTACTTCTGAAACCCAGATACTCTTTTTAGCTTTGGATATTAAGATGAAGTCAGCATTCATTTAAAAATATTACCAAGAAAATAACCTTAAACAACACAGCAATAAAATGTTGCTTTCAAGCATCTCTTAATTTAAAAATCTGTCAGTTTATAAAAGCACAAAGTATCTCTTATGAAACAAGCCCTATTCCCCCCAATTAATCAGATTTTCATCAATAAAGACCAGCATCAACACACACCGAAATCACTACAATTGCATATGGCTAAAAGACTATTTCTTTTCCTCTTTAGCCCACAGTCTGTAATTGCTAAAGTCTGTAAGCTATAAACACTTAGATTTGACATACCAAAAAACAGAGGAACTTTTGGCTTCCCCGTATTCTTCCAAAACATTGAATGCTTCCACGAGAAATAACATTGTGCTGCTATCTCTAAAACATCTTTCTAGAGAAACTATCTCTAGCATATCATTACTTCCAAAAAAAAAAAAAAAAGGATTACTTTGAACATACCTGTTCTGAAGACAGCTTGAATTAGAAAAGCATCCAGTAAAACCAAACGATCTACCTAGCACTGAAGACCACCACACCACACCACTCCCACCCCTCACAACAGCAAAACCCCTGCAAGGGCAGCCTGGCATAACTTAATGCAGCTCCATCAATCGACACCAGCTGTGAGTCTCACCTCAGCTGAAATATATATCCAACTAATGCGCATATAACAAGCTATGTACTAAGATTTAAGTACAATATTCCTTGAGTTGTATACAATGTGACAAAAATACAGCAGTTTATGAGCCTAGCTAACAGGTACACTTACCATAAGATCATGAAAAAAAACAGACAATCATACTAATAATGTGACTAATTAACATTTGCAAGAGCAATTGCTAAGTGGAAATTAAGAACAGGCACAAAAATTATGCACCCATTTCCTTGAAACGCTGTTTCTTACTGTTTACGAGGTTTTTCAGATGCTGTTTGTTCTTCTGGGGTGGCTACTTAGATAAAAACAAGAAGGTGTTTTCTCTACCTTCTTCTTTTAAATAATTAAGGTTTGATATTCTTTTAGCTGAGAGATAAGAGATACTGTGTTTTTTATTGCTTTTGAGAGCTTATGGTATGCAGCCTATTGATGCTGATTAATTTGAACATAGAGATGACAGGAAATAGGAAATGTTTTTTGCTATGAAGGCAACAAGGAAATGAGTGGGTGGTGGAGAATAAATGTTTAAAATGACTGTCCTTTAGGGAAGAAATAGAAATATAGCAGCCCTTCTCTATTTGTCCAGCATTAAGTATAGATAAATGTCTGATGTTGTTAGTGCTATTCTGTAGGGAACTAGTGCAGTTTCACTATTTCTAACTTTTGATTAGTACACAAATATTAAGATATTAAATACTGTCAAGAAAAAATTAAGTGCTACTTTTGATATTATTTAAACATATAACTTCATAAAGTAAAATAACTTCCAATGAAAAGTGGTTTTGAGTTTTATGGACAACTAATAATTAGCTACTCAAATGCATTTGAAGAGCATTATATCTCCTCCCCCCTCCATAAATTATTCCATAGCTGTACTGCACCCCAGTGGGGCTTTTAAAGTTTTTTTTAAATTTTTTAACCCAAATTAATTTGTTTGCTGTTTCAAGCTTCCGCTGGATGTGCGGGTGGAATGGAGGTCAACAGATCCCAAAGAAGAACATTAAAACTTGATTATTTTTTATATTAAAGTAAGTGGTGGTGGAGGGAATGGGGAGGAAGACCCAAAACATAAAGGTCTATCCCAGACTGTTACAGAGTAAGTTTTGATTCTGCTGTGAATTAAAGAAAACACCTATTTAGTTTATTATACAAGCTGAAATAAATACATTCATTTTAAAGGTTTAATGTCATAATTACTACGATAACCTTATATTCTCTGATTAAAAATATAAAACACAGCTGTGTATAGCACTTGGAGATAACACTAACAGCATGTATTTCAGACAAATAGGTAATATTAATGGAGTCTGTTTCAAATTAAAATTCTTCATGCTGTATATTTTACCATGGCCAGCTCAGCTTGAAAAGTGTGGATAGGCTCAAAGGCATTTTGCATGCTTCTTCCAAAACTGTCGCTGAAAACTGGAAGCAGGCTACTTTGCATTGCTCTTTGTTACACATTTGAACAAAATGTCTGAGGCTCTGATCTGAGAGCAAAGGGTGTTTTTTGGTGTCTCACCTTTGATGTTACAGCATTTTTTATTATTAATTAATGAGGCAAAACATACAAGTAAAAATAGGGTGGGACATCTACATTTCTGGGGCGACATGCCAGCTCCTCAAAGCCAATGGGACTTCTGCCAGTGGGTCAATGAAGCCATGAATTCTCTCTGTGGTTTTCAATTCACATATATCAGGCAATATTTGTGTGTGTGTGTGTGTGTATATATGCATATACATATATATATATATATATAAATAAAAATGAAGAAATACTATTAGCAGCTGAAGCTTGAAAGTTGAAGGGCCAATACTAGGGAAAACAGATCCTACAGAAATAAGGAATGTGGCTACTCCTTTGAGGCACTACTAGCGAGCACCGAAAAATTATAATGACTTTTCTTTCCTTTTGCCAGTCCATCTGCAGGCAGGGTCGGGGCAGAACACTCCCCTGCAGAGTAGAATAATGGCCAGGAAGAGGCACTGTATTTCACAGCTAGTCTGAACTCTGAGAACCAGTTCCTGGAACAAGATGCAGATCCCAGCTGCACCCTCACTGTCCCCTTACCCCAGGGACAGAAGTAATAACGTGCTCCAGACACTTCCTTGATCTGTCCAACGGGGAACAGGACACCTGAGAATATGCTGTGCCCATAGGCTTGCGCTGGCCAGATAAGGCAGGTCAGGAATAGCCTCTGGGTTTCTGATATTCTTCTAAGAGATGTTAACAAAATGCTGCTTCAGATGCAAGCCAATGGCAAGATTTACATCAGCAATAGCAATCACTAGATAATTAATCAATCTTATTTTGTAAAATACGAGTATAAATTTCTGTAACACTCTGCTGCTGTTTTCCATTGAAGCTACAGTACTGCATTTTAAAAAAAGCAAGTAAACAAAAGTCTTGACATCCTAGTCATTCGTTACAAAATTGTCTTATCCAGAATAATGTTTTCCACACCATATCTCTTCTTAATGAAGCTAAGACCAGCTTAACAGGGCACAAAAGCAAGCTGTCTCTTACATGTTAATAGTTCACCTTACTGGAGACAGATAGCACTGGAGTAATTTCTTATCTGGAAATTGCAAGAGTATAAAAAAATCCAGGAAAAATCTTCTCTGATGCTGACTCCAAGACTTTACTTGACTGAACAATAAAAGAACTGGGCTCTTGAATATTTCCATAACAAAAGGCAGCAAGTAAACATTTTTATTAACTTCAGTAAGCTTTTGTCAGTATCTTAGTTTGCAATGTCTGTGGGTCAAAGCAGCAAATGGATCATTCTTACTAAAGTTAACAAATAACAAATGTCTGAAATTTTAGACTGGGTGCAAAATGCAAAACCTGTGGGAATGGCTTGTAATGTTTTATTAAAATTGTACTTGTTATTAGTGTTGTTGTTACAAAGGGTTACTTTTACTAAAGGCTAACTACAAGAAAAAGGAGGAAAGTGGATCAATACATTTAATTGCCTATTTATTGGGATCTAGAAGGGTGAAGTAGGTGTCGCTTGCTGTGAAGTTTCATGTCTATTCAAGTCAGTCATCTATTTTGTATTTCCCAAATGGATGTTGTGACCACAAGGTGGGAAAAGGGAGGGTAGGGTACTGGTGTGGAGAGACACTCTAGGTTTGTGGGGGGTTAAACAGGACAGATTTAGTAAAGCACTTGCACTCCCAACTGTGCAGGGAGCCCTGGGAACCATGCAGAGGGGCAGCTGATGGGAGGCTGCTGGACGCAGGGGTTGGGCGCCCAGGTGGGACTCACTCATTGCATCCTAAGGGCCCCTTAAATCTACTAGAACTATTTCCTTATCTCAGCTGCACTAACCTTGAGTAGCTGCCGCAGGGAAGCAGCTCGATATTGCTGACAAACTGGAATACGCATGCCTGGCCTCGACAGGAATTCGGTCAGTGCGCAGGGAGCCCACTCTGGGGCTGCCATCATGCGCTCTGCCAGGCACCCGGCTCCTTGCCAGGTCACTGCCGAGGTGTTGGGGTAGCCCTCCATGCAGTATGCTGAAATAAGGAATTGCTGGACCAGTAGAAATGCACCTGAGAAACGACAGAGGACAAAGAATGGTAGAGTGTTCTGTCAGTCCTGGTTGTCTAAAGATAAAGTATTGCAAATGTATTTATAGAATTTTTAGTGGAATTGTTGGAAGCCTTGTGCCTTTGCTACCCACTGTTCCTATTGCTCGGAGTTGGTGATTTTTGTGCTCTTTCCTATATCTAGAACCAAAAGTGCTTATTGGTGACAATAAATTGGGAGAGACCGCCAATAAAAGGAAATTGGAATACCGCATAGGAAACAAGAACCTGGACTCTGGTCCCTCTTCCCAGGAGGGAAACATCACTTGCTAAAGATCCTCCCCTACCCCTGAGTACACTGAGCACTAAAAATTACACAAAAGGGAAATACTGCCTTTTCCTCCCATGCTTCCTCCTAAAGTCCAGTCCTCAAAGAGGGGGACAGCTTTGGATCCAACTCTGTGTCCAACAGGGATCCCCAGAGCCTGCATACAGCCAGCCTGCGCATGAGAGTTACAGCGGTAAGGAGAAACTTGCAGAAGCGGAGCTGGGGCCTGTGAATTCTGCACTTGCAACATCCTGTAAGAAGCTAATAATGACAGAAAACTGTCATCTCTGTTTTTGAGATGAAACAGAAAATGACGTTTTCCACAACCTGTAGTAAAAGGAGAAAGCTTGAAAAACAAAAGGCTATCAGAAGATTCACTTTCAGATGTGTGTGGACTATTCCTTATAAACACATTAAAAAAAAAAATAATAATAATAATTGCATACACTAGAACTTCTGTTCTATTCATGGGTACAGTCTGAGCCCCTCCATGATTTGGATGTTCAGCTGCAATGTTATTTTTGCTCTATATGAAAATCCCCTGCCACTAATAAAAAATAATTATCTCACATATTATTTAATGAGTCATGCCAAGCCTGCTAATCATCTCAGCAAAAGGTTAGCGTGGTGATTTATTTCTACCCCTTTGCTGCCACTCTGAAACTCAGGTGTATCACAAGTATTTGATGACAGAAATGCTTCTTTCTGAAAATAATCCTCCCAGCATGTGCTTATGTGTGTCTATATATACACATAAATTCCGCTATTCTGTCAGAATTGTAACAAAGGACTTTATTTCTAAAGGCTTGATGGGTTTCTGTAGAGTTGCATGCTGCATTTCCTATCTTATTAGCGGATGTCACGCTGCCTTGTATGAATTTCTACATCATTATTAAAGCTGTGACTTTTCTGTGAAAAAAAGTCCTGTTATTTATTGTTGCCCCCAAATAATTACAACATAAAATAAAAGGGCATGAGATGTTGTTTGTTTGTTTGCATATATTAGGCAGTAGTTCTCATTTTCACAAAGAACAGATCTGTATGTTAAATCCAACATAAAAGTGTCTAATCAAACAGAAGTTACTTTCATGACTGGTAATATAACTATAATTTAGAATACTCTACGATTCAGGCCCTCATCTAAAACTGTAAGTCCTTAAAAATATAGGAACTATGATTTACACGAAAAGTACAAACTCTTTCTTAGTATTTAAAGATTTAAAGACTTTTTCTCTTTGATGCTGAACACAACTTCCACCGAAAATGTGAACGAAACCTTCACAGTACTTGGCCCTCAAAGTTTGTTAAGATCTGTCCCAGGAACGTTGAGAGAAGCGATGACTATGGAAGGAAAACATAGTTAGGCTGACAGAAAACAGGGCTGCAGAAATATTTAATAATAAGACTTAGATAAGAGCTTCAATAAAATCATTGGGGTTAAGCTGACAAATCCTAAATTTTAAAACAGGTTATACGGACGTGGATGAAACAGCTCTTAATTTACTTGTATACTGATATCTAGCTTCAACATTTTTTTCTGGAGTTTTTAGCAACACATTTAAAGCAGTAAAACGGCTTTATGCAAAAGTTGCCTACTCAACTGATATGTTAACTATCTGCTTGCTATTGGAAGTAAGAAGAAAAATATATGGAATCTCCAGACTGGGTTTCGGAGAAACTGAGCTCATCTGTGAATAGAGTATTCCTTCTCTTTTTTATTTCCAGGAATGCCTCCTAGAAATATGAACTGGCTTTTGCAAAGTATAAGGGTGCCTTAAAGTTTAGAACCTCCTGAAGTCATCTGGATAAGTAAATGAAATGGCCAAAGAGACAACAGCCTGTTAAGAAAAAAAATCTTATTTTGATACCAAACCCTACCACTTTTTATCTAACATATTTTACAGTAGCTGACATAATCATAAAGAATTTTAAGACTGTAGCAGAATTAGTGGGGAAAAAACAGGTGACATCTGTGGAAAATAAGTATCACAATTGTTTGTACATATGTATATTTGTATGTACATATATGTATGTGTATATATATATACATATAAAAAGAGAGAGAGAGCACTGCAAAGGGATTTTTCATGGTGCCCCTGCTCAAATCTTACACAGAAAAGACCTGGAAAACTCAAAAGATGATTGAGACCCATCATAGCTTTCTTATTACTCCTATGCCTATCAGTGAACATTTTCTGAGAAATGGCCCAACAGTGGAAAAACTAGTAATTCAGTCCTGTATTGCTGTTCCATAATACAGGGGACAGAACTGTCACAAATGAAATTTGTTGTTTGATCCTTTATAGGTATGCCAGTATGTTATGGGAATAAGAAATTACAATAAGATACAAAGGGGAAAATTAAACTACACCAAAAAGGGGACGATATAAGTAACAAAGACAAAAAAGTTAATCCGACAGAGAACAATCCATGACAAATCAGTAATAACCTTCCATTGGATTCGTTATGTTTGGATTTACTAAGAAAATGGCACTGAATACTTTTGTAAAGGATTGGCTTTAAATGAGTGCTTGAACCATACTTTCACCTTTTCCTTGTGTACGTGTAATGATTAATGTCTTAAAATCATAAAAGTAATTTAAGAGTAAAGGAGTTTTGTGCTGCCACATTTTGCTGTCATTTTGAGAAGAATTTTTCTTTTTTACTTGTGTCTATCTTTGAGCTATATACTATTTTTAGCTCCCTCTCCACAATAACATTACAATAAATAATATTTCTCACTGAAGTGTAATGATGTTTGCTAGGGTAAAAAATTGTTAATGAACTAATTAAAGATTATCAATAGGAAAAATGAATACTCCAGTGAGATCTGTTCTTCTTTTCTGAAATTGTTTTGTTACTTAAACAGTAGTGTGAACAACAAGTAACTCAGAGCCTTACAAAATGGGTTTCAAGTGTAAAGAATAGAGAATCATTGTTTCTGAATCATACCTTTAGAATCTTTCCCTGTCTTAGATCAACATAATACTTCAAAACATAAAGTTATCTTCTGGTTATCAGTGTAATTAGCCACTACCACGGCAAGGAATAAAAAATGTCATTTAAATTTACAAGAAGGATTGTGTTCTTAAGATTTCCATATGAGTTTTGCAGACACTCACATTTAGGTGAAGTTTTGGACAATCACCTGAATTTTACCAGGCTCCTCTCAACTGAAACATCAAAACTTTCAATGTTAATTCATTAATAGCTAGCATGCCTGTGACATGACCTCCCTTCTAGTACTTTGTTTTGACCACCCTGCCTTGTATTTGTTTCCTCAGCACATTTCTTGGCCTTACTACGCATTTCTTCTTCCAAATTATTTTGAAAGTAAATCAGTCAATAAATTTGAAAACAGGTTAAGAACCTGATCTTTTGGGCAGCTTGCATTTAAATTTCTCCTTCCTGAAGTCGTCATTCATATTTGCCCTCTCTCACAGAGTTCCTCGTCCATTTGAGCAGCTCGTCATTTGTAACTTACTAATCTTGCTGATTAGTCTTTTATATTTTTAGATTGGTTTAGATAGGTTAGTCTTTTGAACATTTTCACTGTACATATAAAATGATTTCTTAAATGTCTCAGTAAATTGCAGCCAGGGATTTCCTACTCAGTGCTTTTCAAAAGAATTTACAGAATGTGTTGCAGTGATTTCTCTTTGATAAATGTATCCTGATGATCCATAATCAAATAATAACCTCCCATAGGTTTTCTTACCATAATAACTGACAAACCTTTCTACTGTTCATTTTATCCAAACCCAAACTTTCTTATCTGGCCCTTTTACTAAAAAAGGAACTTTCTCCTTATTTCTTCTCACCATTTCTAAGGTGACATTTTATAGTTCCTTGTACTGTTTGGGAAATAAAACTCATATTGGATGTAGGAACAAATTTTGCATCATGAATTTCTACAGCATTGCAAACTTCCATTCTTCCTTTCTTATTACTGATCTAAATTAGCTTGTGCTGAACAAGGAGTTGGACCAGATAACCTACAGAGGCTCCTTTCAGATGGAATTATTTTATACTTCTTCTGGAAATTCATAAACTTCAACCTGAATATGGAGAAAAAACTGCCCATGAGAAATCAAAGAAAGATTACAGAGAACCAAAACACTGGTGACTGCATCATTCCCTCTTCTTATTATTATTAAAACATACAAACAAAAGCACAGCTATAATTCGGTTATATTAAGTCATCCTAGGTGCTTACAGAGAAGCACACAAAATTATCTAAACAAGCCTATTTTCTCACAGTTCCTTAGGATTTTAAAATAACACATGCTTCCCTTCAGGACCTTTCAAACCATTTTTATCATATCTCAAGTTTTCTACATCAGCAACTCTAATTTTCACTCTGGAAACAAGAACTTTGGTTCTTTCTTCTTTTCCAGTCTGTGTAAAATTAAAAAAACAGACAAAGCTGAACACAGGCAAAAATGACCATGTTCTGAGACAGTCTGAAATTCAAACAATCTTTCTGTTCATACTCTGCTTTCTTATGAAGCTTGTAATCTAAAAAAATCTTTCCCGGAAAATAGCTATATCCAAGAGCTCTTCAGCATTGTGAGGCAGAAAGGCAAGTTCTTTTCCTCATCTATGAGTCAGTGTCATCAGTGGCTTTAGGTACAGACGCAGGTGTTAGTCTGTGCAACACACACCACACAGCTGGAAGTACTGAGTGTCAAACCCAGTTTTCTTGGATATATTCAACAACCTTCTGGTTAACTAATTGATGGATCCTATCCTGTGAACTGTGAGAGTGTGGAGTAGCATTTGAAATGAGAGGGAATATACATGTTAGAATCTGCCTAATGTTTAAGATTAAGCTAAAGTGAGTGTACATTAGAACCGCCCAGAAAGAAATTCACTTAATTCAGGAAGTGCAGTTATAATGCCAGTAACACTCAAGAACTCTACAAAGGTCAGTGTCACGCATAACAGCAAGTTTTAAATCAGATTTACAACGTTCCTTCCTGAAGAACATGCCATCTGGATTTAAAAAAAGTAAAAAAAGAAAGGATGATCTGGAACTGAAAGAATAAACACATTAAATCACTGAGAGACCTGCTACAAGAATTCACAGGAAACTTCTGGTTTCACTGAGCACGAGCCACCCATGTACTCCCTCAGTTCTGCTTTTTCTCAAATATTTCTCCTGAATTTCACTTCCTTTCCCAATCAAAGATGACAAACACTTAAAAAATCTGATTATTATCAGCAAAACTGCCTGTTTACACTTTCTCATCAGCACTGTTTTCCTCATGGTACTAAATTTTAACATGACTCTCACTACTGCTGTTGTATCATTACCACAGCTGAAGTCATCAATTCCATTTGGGCACCAGATAACTAATACAGGATAAATCTGAAAAGTAATTAGTGGGTGCTATCTATTCTATATAATTTCCTGGATTAACATCTGTAGCATGCACTCAGTTGTGAGACATTCATACGGGGTTTTTTGATTTTTACCATACTGCTCTTGTACTTTCAAAATCTTTGTGTCATAAAAAAGGTAACTGCACAATACCTCAAAGACACTCATTCCAAGTTCACATGACACAATTTTAGAAAAAAAGTGTTTCTTAGTCTCTCTTTAGCTGACCATTTTTTCAGTTGAATAATATCACTGCAAAAGTCATTCCAGTTTGCCAGACTATGAACATCAGAGAAAGTTTAATCCTTTAGAAGATAGATACCTCACTCTTCTCAATGATTCCCATGTCCTTTTGTCCTTTTCAAAATATCTGGGAATGTATATAAGGAAGATTTTTGTGAAGCCAAGTTCTTCCAGTACATTTGTTTTCACTGAGCTAGCACTGATGTCCATTTCTATTGCCAGTTCAGCCACTATTGCCTGTCTGTTTTCTAGTACCGAATATTCAAATCCACACATACTGAGTTGCAACAGGGCTGTCCTATACCGAATACTTGAACTCCTGGACTCTTCTACATACATTTATATTCCTTATCTTTTTCCCTGGATAGTACTGCAGTACTTAATTCATGTCCACTAATTCACCTCCAAAAACAATAAACTTAAGTGACTTTTTTTAATACTGAATTTTTTAAGCCAAATTCTCCTGAGAAAGAGCCCTTTTTCCTTTTAGAATCTATTTCTGTTCCATCCTAGAAAAAGAATAAGCCTATTCTTAATCCAGTGCTCAGATAAATTCTAACACATTTTACCACCACTGATCAAGCAGTTCATCTAATCAGCTATCTAATGAATTACTCAATTGCACAGTTACAGGTATATGGCATCTTTTTTCTAAACTCCTCAATAAAAAACCTCTTAAAGTCATACCACACAAGTAATAAAATTGCTCTTTCCCTACCTATAGGGATGGGGGGGCTACCAATACGCATTGTTCCAGGGTTAGTTGACCCTCTCTCCTCTCACACTTCTCTCTGTATGTACCCTGCTCAAGTATCTGGTTGTATGTCTCTGCAGCCTTTGTCTGCGGAAAAGAGTAGATTATACCCACTGAACAGAAGTTAAAAATTGGATTAAACTTGGTAAGATAAACAGGAGTATACTTCTCTTGCTGTTGAACTGGGACAATGAAATGTTATGTGTTATTCAAACTTGGTATTTTATGTGCTTTGTGTACAGTTCTGTAAAAGATCTGATTCCTCAACTTCTTCAGTAACCACTTCTTTTTGTTATGACTTTACCAATCCATTACACCAGAGACGATACAGACGACATAAAATGCCTAATCTCCATACCGCATCGGAAGCCCACTGAATTGCAGCACACTAGTAGACTTTACCATTTCATGTAAACCATGTCTTCAAAACATGTTTGGCCTGCACAATCATCAGCTTACCTAATGCGTGCCGCCGGGCTATGAGCTGACCTGCAAGGAGCTAGATCAGGTGTCCTCCGCACACCTGACTTGATGTGTCTGCCAAACTGCATTATCTACCTGGCTCTGCAGACTTCTCTGTATATACTGTCTGATGCACGAAGGCAAGAGGTCTTCTGCAGAACAGCTACATTCAAACAACCCTCAGAATTTCTGAAAAGCAGGCTATTATTTAAAATCCTAAACATGAATTTCAGACTCTGACTTCTGACTCATTTTTAAATACCTTATTTTTTAAAGTACTAATAGAAAAAAATGGCCAAAACATCAGAATGAAGGAATATTATTAGGTGATTAATACCATGGAACAGTGTAAAAAGCCAGTCAAAGGCAGCTATAAAGCATACGACACACTTAACAAGAAGCCACAGGCAAGCTTTGAGTGCAAATCCCCTAATCCTATTGATCCTGCTTCCGAAAAAAAGTGAAGCTCTTCTGTGACTCAGAAGGGTGACAATATACAGTAAGTGCACATGGCAGGCAACGTATGCTTCAGGAAACTTAATCACATAACCTTCTTCATTACTCGAAAAATCACTCCTGTCAATACTCAAGCCACATCCTCACTGACTGCTGCTGTTTAAGATGCTGTCAGTCTTCCCATACGATTTTGTGAACCAAATAAATTCCAAGTCATTTAAAGGTGTTATTATCTCTGCTGATAACATTACCCCGTTCATGAGTTGCAGAAATAGGAAAATAAAACTTATTTCAATGCTTTGTTCTGGCAGTTTCTCAGTCTCTCAACATAAAAACATAAGGTTTCAACCTAGAATTGGAGACTGAGTAAGTATTTAAACATATTCTCATAGACATAAATCTGTTCATAGCATTCAATCAGGAATATATTTCTGTTATAAATCAAAGGGGTTTGTTTCTTTCTTTATAGATACTATTATCTTTGAAAGTAGACATGTTAACATACAGATTATCTGACATGTTAGAAGAACCTGTTTGATTAATTTTTCTGTAGATTTTACTTGGGATTATAAACATTTCCCAGAAGAATGTAAATTCATCTCCCTAAAGTGATTATGTCAAAGACTCATGTCAAAGACTACTATTGCTCTACATGGTTTGATACATCACTCAGACCACTGAGTCATCAGCATAACCTGCTGTCGATATTTCTTTGATAAAAAAGGTGAATAAAAACTTTCTCCTTTGTGATGAGACCTTTATCAAGAGCTTTTTTGCACCAGTAGTGTGGTTTTTTTTCAGAACCTGAGCAATACAAAATCCTTTTCAGAATGGAGGCTGAAATTACTTTATTAATAGTAATTCAATTTTTTATTCTGGCTCAATAGGCAAGCTATCAGCAATAATCTAGTTTCATAAATGACTTTCAGAAAACAGGAATATTTTTAGTTTATGGAGGAGAACCGATGAGTAGATTCTAAATACATTTCCATCCCTTTGAAGAAGAAGCAACAATTAGCTTGTGTTGTCATAATAGCAAAGGAAGCAACAAAACATGATTCTGATAATCACAAAATGCGTATAATTTCCTAGTTCTCAGATAAAATAATCTGCCCTTGTGTTTCATATTCTTAATTCTCCATATCAAAGTCAAGATGGGTGGAAAAATGAAGGAGGAAAATCTCTGCCCTTTCTTGTCCCTCTACCTACTATGAGCACCAAAAAAGTAAATGTAATAAAATTTGTAGTAATGATGAGATACTTGTTCTTCCAGTTACACTGTGATTAATAATTTGAATATCCAGCAAAGAAATTTGGCAATGAATTATTTGCACTTACTTTCTTGCAGAGAACAGAGAATTATGAAAAATAAGGATAGGAAAAACTGGAGGAGATCATCTGTACATCTGTTCCTTGACCCAAAGCATAATCAATGAGTTGCAAGCAAAAGTATAATATATGCATAATACAACACTGAATAAATTAATAATCACCTTTGTTACTACATATTTTTTTACCTTGTGTTAAATTTAACTATAATTTAAATAAACATAAAATGAAGAAATATATCTGCCTGATATAGTTGAAAGATGCAAGTTCAGTTGAACGAATGGCAAAGAAACTGCTGTCTGCAAAGGGAAGGTGTTGTGTATGTGGCTTTTACACACAGAGAGAAATGGATTGACCCAGAATCAAATCTCTTAGTTGAATAGGATGTTTCCAGAAGATGGAAGATTACACCAAGAAAACACCAAGCGGCAATCTTCTATGACACTTCTCTATCCTCTGAAGCATCTATTACTTCACCCTCCATGGTAAGATCTGATTTGCAGTAGAGTCAGACATATAGACACAAAATTTAATTAAAAAAATTCTTTTTAAGTGTTAATATTTGAAAGAAAAATCCAAAAGGCAATGGCAAGGGATCAGGAATGTTCTACAGCAGTAGAAAGACATTCATCTTGGAGATATCTTTCTCATCCTCTTTACTTTGCATGTGAATAACGGATGTAGTAAAATAAATAATATTTTTTTATATAAGCATGCTATCTATCAATTAAACATGTAAAATTAAGTTACAATGCCCCAAAGAACTGAGGGCCTTCATGCACCACTGCCACACTGCCTCCTCCAGAATTGAACACCGCAGTTGTCTGCATGACAGAAAACATCATGTAAAATGAATGTTAGAGAAATTCTGGGTAAGCAGACAACTACTAGACTTGGTGAATAATTTGCAAGAAATGATTACACAGGCAAATTTAACCTATTTTCAAGCCTAATATTTTCCACTTATTTGCAACAGTTGACCAATTTTTTCAGCAAAGCTGCAAATTGCACCAGAAGATTCACTGCAAATTGAAATTAACTCTTACAAAACATTAAAGTTTGAAATTTGATATCTGATGGGCATTCTACTAACGTCTGAGTACAAGGACATTCCTAGAGATTTATTCCAAAAGGTCAAAAAAACCCCAGTCATTATAAATTTGCTTTGAAAATCAAATGAAAACTCACAGCTTTATTTTGCATTGTTCACTCAGTGATTATTAGCGCTAATAATCACTTGACGTGAAATTTGGCTATGACACCAAGGTTAACAGCCCGACTCTTAGAAGAAGAGTTCAGTGGAAACTCCAGTGCCTACAAGAAGCTAGTAGTTTAATGTCTTGCTGGAAAGGCAGCCCCTTCATTGCCCTCTAATGCTGAAGTAAGGCATTCCTTTCAGAGTAAAAAAATGTCGCGTATTGAATTACCATAACCATTTTCCTGCAGTCTATTTCATAACTCTTCCCTGCACAGGCTCTACTTCTATTTGGAAATGATGGATCAAATGTCTCAGAAATGGTCTGTTCCCCTTGCTACACCCCACAGAAACTCCCAGAGCGTAGCGGAGTTCTACGTGAAGAAACACGCTGGAGCTGAGACGGGCCAAGAGAAGACAACCGGATCAGAAAGACTAAAGGAGACATCTACATCATTTCCTTTTAATCCTATACTGTCCTTTTTTTTTTTCTTTTGGTAACAGAGTGTCCCAGGGGCATTAGAAGTTTCTGTAATGAGCTAAGAGTGCTTGGTAAGGCTGCTCATTGGAGCTATAGTTGGTTTCTAAATATACAGTAATCACTTCAGCATCAGCACTGAAACATTTTGGAAAACTTTATCTGCAGTAAGTCCCTATGCTAAAACAAGTAACTAAGCAACCACACTAGGGTAAAGGAAACAAAATGGGAAAAAAGCCGATCACCAGAAAATGCCTTGGATTTCGAGTTTCTTTTATTTGTCCCTTTATCTCATTTTTAAAAGATCATTCCCTTGCTTAGTCTTGCTGTACAAGCTTCACTCCTGAGCGGATCTTTCCAGAGGAGTTATAAACCTCTGAAAAATGGGGTTTATAATAGAAATGTTGACAGCTGGCTCTTAACAGTAGCAGAGTTACCCACCACTGCTATAATATAGTAGTTTCTAACTACTCTAATTTTGACGAAAAGTTACTGTAATGTGACTCCCTATTTATACCAGGCCACATCATTTTTCTTCTTTATGGTCCTCATTATGGTAAGGAAAATGCATGTCCCCCTAGAGAAAGCTGGCAGAAGAGGATGTAGGTACCTATAAGCTATGTTTCTTATACATCCGTGCCTGAATACAAGGCTAAAAGATCTAATGTGCTTACTGTAATGAGAAACATTATCAACACTCTTTAGGTGCAGAATTCTAACATAAGCTAGTTTAAAGTGCCTTTTATCTTGAATGATTCCTAGGTGTTTTAATGAATACTGTCCCTAGGGGACATCCACCCACCCCAAAAAACATAGCTGCTTGTGGGATGGACAAAGCAGCCCTTCTCCATTGGTAATACTAAAACTCTCTTCATGCTCATGGAGAAGGAGGGAAACAAAAAATAGGTTCTCATTTGAAGGCAAATCTTTACATAGAAAATATTCCTAAAATTAACTAGCAAGTGGGAGGCACAACAGTTTTGCATCAAGTGGTCTCCGGATACTTTCTATGGGTACAGCAAATAATTTTTTATAGTGAGCCAACTGCATATTTGTTTTTATTAGAAAAAAGAATTCTTAGTGTTTACTCTATTATTCTTGCTATGGAACAGCACTGCAGTCATACAATGCCTCTGTTCTAACTGTGCAGTTGCACTTGATATTTTTGTGCTACATGGGAAAAGAAAAAATGATAGGATGCAAATATTATTTTCAAAATTTAAAATGAAAAAATACCTTTACAAGAATATTTCTAACACCTTTAAGTACTCTTTTGTCAGAATCTATTTTTCCAGTATTAAATTAGAGATTTTTGACTTAATGTTTGTGCTCATGAATACTATGTGTTTATATGTGTGTTAGAGGGAAGGAGATTTATGCACATAAACTGTCATTTCAAGGTCAGATTGTGAAATGCAATTGCTATTAATGACAGTAAACAACAGAGGTGGATAAATATGGGTAGCTTTTAGCAGATGAGCAGCTTAGACCATTGCTTAATATTTTTTAGAAGAGACAAAAGTTTTTGATATGCAGTAGAAAACAGTAGCAAAGACAGAGCAAAGTCAAAGCTATAAGCAAAATGTACTGTGATTAAAAAAGAATAAATCAGACGGATATAGAAGATTACAATCATCTGTATATTTCTGCATCATGGTCACTCCCACCCTTTCATAAGGCCTCCCAAAATCTCCTCCCCAACATATTTACTCAGGAATATAACCCATTTCAGCCCTCTGTAGGGTAACTTTCATTGAACAAAACATGCAGATCCAAAAAGAGTTAATCAAATTTAACACCTAGTTAAAAAAGTAAATACTAGAAGGAGATGGAAGGTGCCGTCTTTCAGCAGTACATCACTTCACAAAATCCCCTGATAAATGAACTGAGCTTCATTCTTAAATGTGAATTGTCTGAAAGCACAACATGCGTAACTCACTCGTCCGGCCATTTGTGATAATTCTTGGTCAATACTCAGAAATCTGTATCTAACATAGAACATGATACCTACCAGTACAATTCAAATGGAGTGGGTTGTAAGTATAGCATTAATTGTATTTGTATATTATCTGCACTAGTTCTCTGTTCTGGCTGAGTATCAAAATTTTGCCCATAGTGAAGTAAATACAACTGTGTTAATTTTATGTTGTTTTATGATGGCACTTCATATAGGCACTCACCCAAGGTGATATAGTAAGAAGAGTAAGGTGTTTAACATAGATTCCATGGCAAATCATCCATGTAAGAAAGCAATGTCCCTGCAACCTTGTTTCCCTTTATCTTCTGGGTTTGACACCACGGAAAATTCCTACCATTTGGTGTTAGGACAGATCTACTGAAGATCTACATTACATCCATAAGCATGATTGATAAACTAAATACTGCAACACAATTATTGATAATTATATTTGGTCAGAACATTCATTAAATGGCCCAATGAGCTGTGTTTCATATCCTAGATATAAAAAATAATTAACTAATACTTAGTTCTTGTGTGGAAATCTACATCCCTTAACATCTCTAAGTACTTTTCAAAAAATTTTTCACCATAAGCTATACATATTTTTAATCAAGCAACTCTGACACAGAAATGCATCCTGCACTGAAAACGGACCTAAAACCAACATAACTCTGTCTTTCCATCCACTGGAGAGTGCTGTTTCCAAAATACATACTACACAATGAAAGAGAAAATGAATAAATGAAATCCATTACTTCTGTTTTACTCCTATAAGATATGGTGAATAATGAGTCAATTTTCTTACAGTCTACTTTAGATACAAAAGCTACAACATTCTATTGTTTCAGTGTTTCCCACATTTTCAATTAAATGCAGCATATTTTTTACCCTCTAACACACAGCCAGATCTTTTAATCTTTTCTCAAATTGTATAGCCATGTGACACTGTCAGTAAGTTCACTTGCATAATTAGGATGACTCATCTAGCAAGTTTGCTGGATCAGCATTTAGAATGGAAGATTTGAATTTTTGCCAGAAATGGAGATTCCAAATTTAGATCCTGATCTTAAACCACTGAAATGCTTGAGTACTTCCATATGCACCCTCTCCTTAGGTAAAGGATCAATAAAGGATCCATATTTGGGTTGCTTCTACATCTGAGGACACATCAGTGGCCAGTTGAAAGTACTAAGGATTTAAGACTACATAATGTTGGCAGGGCATATCAATGGCACATTCATATAGATTCTAAATTCTAAGTAGTATATATTACACAGTTGTATCAAAAGGCTTATACTGGATACCATGCTCTAATAGAATACTTGTAATGAACTAGAATTAATACAATATAATTTATACTTTGTAATGTACACTTGCTGAGTGTAATGGGATCTTGCAGAGATCAACAAATCTGAACTATATGTTGCAATTCCTAGCAATACAATTACTTTGCATAGGTTTCCCTACAGCAAGAGTAAAAAACTGAACGATACTGAAATTACTGAAAACTTGTTATGAAGGTCCACATAAAATATTGTTGCTGTTAAATAAAATAATGCAAAAATATTTTTAGATCTTGGGTACTTTACATTTATTAATAAATATTTTATGAGGTTCCACCACAGATGCTATTTAAACATGTGATAAGACTGAATAATAATTAGTTTGCAACACATATCACAAATAAAATGGATTACTGGGAAAAAAGCAAAAATGCCAGGCTTGCCTAAGACACAAAATGAAGATCTCAGATGAGGCACTGAAATGATATTAGCCTTGATTAAGGTTACTGCCTAAAACTGGTTGTCAACATAAGATCTTTCAATGCCTTACTTTTATTGCTGTTCTGATATTACATCTTAATTTGAATGAAATTTTAATGCACTTTTAAAAAACACATTAATAATAACATGAAAAAAGAAAGTGTCAGAACCATATATAAATTCTTCACATGGTAATTTTCTCTTCACATTACTCTCCCCTCTGCAGTGGTTTTATTCCATCAAAGCAGGGTTTGTCTATAACTGTCAGACTATACACAACAATTTCAAGAAGAGTTTTTTGGGTCACTCAGCTTTGACCATCTTGGATCTTGTTGTTTTGAGTGAGAGCTGGGTATCTGACAGGCTGACATGATTACTGCAATGTTTTCTTCTGCCTTTTTTAAGCTTATCTGCAAGATACACTGGTTTGAGACCCTGCCCTGCTAACATCAGCCTGACAAAATCCATCCTGTTAGTGACTAATTATTCTCCCTGCCAGGCTGCAGTGATCAATGAGTGGATGGACGTGTCAGGCAGTTCTTTGGAGGTCTCTGCGGCAGGGTCTGTCACAAGTGCAGCAATGGAAAGAAAAGCATTTTAGGGACCTTTTCCTTCTAGTGTGCGTGTGGTCTCTTACTACTCCCAAGACAGTGGCTCTTCAGCCTTGCTGCAGAACTGGCTTTAAACCTGTGCTTTAGATTGCACAAAGTTTATGCAATAACTTTGTAGACCCACTTAAGTTTGAACTTAAATGTATTTCAAAACTTCCCAGCAACCCCAGTGTTCTGTAACTGAGCACAATCAAAATCTTGAATAAAGTAAATTTAATGGAAAATGCTGCAGTCTTGTATTCTCTGCATCATTTCTCTTGACCTTTTGTAAAGCTTAACTCAGTTTACACGGAAGACCACTGAAACCACAGGACATATCTTAATAACTTTAGCATTATTTAAGTTGGGCCCAAGGAGAGCCTACAAGATAAACAAGAATATGGTCTCCACACAGCTGATTATTCAGTTTATTTCATTAGCTTTGTGATGTCAGCTGCCTGTGTTTCTTGTGATCTTCACAGTATTTGATCATTTCTTAACCTTTCTTTAATTATTTTTTGAAGTGTCTAGTCTTCAGGATTGCTGCCTTGTCAATCACTGACCTATGCTGGAAAAACTTCATTGCAGCTCCACTTAGGAAGCCTCAATAGAACTTAATTCACTAACAATACGTAGATCAACTGCTAAATGCTTAAATTGCAATACTTTAGGCCAGTCACTTTTCATATAAGGTCCTGTCTAAGCTTCCACTAGGAGCCTGCTGAAGATAAAATAGTAAAGGAGGACCTGTTTTGGATGATAAACATAGCCCTACAGATAAACAAAGGTCTTCATTTTCCCATGCTGTCAATGTGGCACCTTCCATAACACTAGTTTAACTCCATAAAAATTTTTAAAAGTACCAGTAAATGAGGATTAGTGTGACCAAGGTATGTGATAATTACCTTTCATTTCTTCTTCTTCAGTCATTGAGGTAAGGAAGCAGATTTTGGCAGTCCATTAAATGGTAGGGGTGACATCATAACTCATAGACTTGAATTCTGATTGGGATTCTAGCACTGATGTTACTCAGGCAAATCCTAAGATGAAAAAGAGAATGAGTAAGGAAATGGAGTGATTCAAGATAATTTTTTCTGCAAGCAAAGTTTTCAAAAGCAAGGACTGTTCCTTCTCATTCTCTCATGAGCAATAGAATTTTCAAAGTAACAACAACAATTGTTTATCTCTCCAAATTTCAGAGTCCTGGAGCTCAGGAACTCCTTCTGCCCTGAAGTCAAGGAAACTAATTTATGTAGGACCCCACAGTAGATCTTGAAGGATGTTCTACACACAAGAAATAACATGTTAGGAAGGGTGCCGGAATGTGTATACTTTTAAATATATTTTTTCCTCAAACAGCAAGAAGAATCAATTGGAACCAGAAAGTACAAGCCTAGATGTTGTCCATTATTTTGTGCATCTATTGGTGCTTCAGTTTTACTCAGGACTGCACTTTTGAAACTCATCTCCCAGAGGTCTTCATTTACCATGCACTGGTTTGCCCTGGGGAAGAGTCATGGAGAGCATAAACTGGGTTGCTTTCAGGTGCACTCCTGGACCGCATTAGATGCAACTACTAATGGATATTTAGTCCATGGGACCAGATGAAATAAGCCCACCTGACATTCCCATAATGTGGACATCAAGTTCTTAGCACCACCTTTTGGCTTTACTTACATGGTTGTGTTGGTCCACACTGCTTGCTAATGTAGCCATAGCTACATTATAGTTGTAGCTACAGATAACGTGTGACTACAGCTGCTCGTTAAAAAAAGGAAAGGAAGACTGAAAGCAGGAGTAAAACACTAGAAAAAGTAAGAATAGTCATAATAAAAGTTGTAAGATAATGTTTTAAACCAAGTAATTCTCAATCAATGAATCAACACTGAAAGAAAAAATAACAGAAATATATTACTAAAGAACTTTTATGTAATATTTAACAGCCAAGGACTTTAAAACTTTTGTTGATGCTGATGAATAATAACTTAAATGAGTATGATCATCTATGACTTTTAAGCTATATTAGCATTTATAAATGCAAAGCATTCATCATTAAGTACCTGAGCAACCACACAGTTGCTGCACATACACTACAAATAAGTTTCCTTGTAGCTAAGAAAATGGCAAAGTTACATTGCAGACTTAGAACCATAATTGTTAGTTTTTATTTAGTTGCATTTTGGTACTACTTTGGGGCCTTAACCAAATACAAGCCTCGTAATATGAACAGAGAGGAGAGATGAGCTATTTAAGAAACAGCCTAAGTAAGTGACATGGCCGGGCGAGAACAGTGAAGGGTTGCATAGAGAGTTCCAGGCCAGCTCACTGCAACTCACAAACCTGATTTCACACTGGAGCTCTAATACTGATGTCACCTATGCGTACCCTAAGTATAAAAAAGAACATGTATGCCAGTACATATCCAGAACACTGCATTACCCTTCTCCTCCTTTGTGACTAGGTGTAACTGTGGTTTGACTGGGACTAAATTTTAATGTTAAAGTTTCTTGGGCATTATGTCACTGAGTCATGAAAACAAAATCATTGGTAACCAGATGGTGAAAATGTTAATCTTTTATAAGACAACTGCAGAAAAATACTAGTTTTGTTTTAAAACAAACATTAAATGACAGAACTAATATAATCCAGTTTTATATTTACATCGTAAACATCACAGGCCACTTCACAAGGCAATAGGGATGGCAGAAAGAGAAAAATGGTAAATTGAAGAAATGTTTTAAGTATCATAATATATCTTTTCTGACATTTTGGTGTTGACCATTTAATAGACTCCTGGGCAGTTATTTACAAGATTAGGGAGACAGTGAATTCAATGTCTTGTTTATATTAAATAAGCAGGGAATGATTTGCATCACTGAAGCTTTACATGGCCAATTGCTAAGAGTACCAAGTTCTTTTCAGTAGTATATGTATACATCTTGCACAACACATCAGTTGTGTCCTAGCAGATGATCAAGCAGGACTTCCAATCGGAGATGCTGGTGCTGAATGAGTGATTACAAAATCCTCAGTGGAAAGAAGAACCATGTCAAAGTAAAATAAGAACAAAAGGAAAGTGCCGCAATAAAAAAGAACGACTCTATTTTTATATCCTGAGCTATCACTAACATAGGTTAAAATATCTGATTGTAAATGTTTGCAGAATTGTAGCACCACAAAGGATATAGGTTTGCCAGATGTTAATAAAAAGGAAGACACGCAAGAACAGGACTAAGGACATATTAATTATAGTACCAGTGAGGAAATCAAGCAGTGAAAGAATTGGATTTGTCTTTGTGATGAATAGTGAAGTCTTAAATACTAGCAGCGCTGCAAAAAATAGTACAGTAAATTGGGCACATTATTTCAAAACATAAGGCTTTCTCTGATAGGATAACTCCAATGGTATGTGATTTTCTTTTATGAACAAAGTGTAAAAGCTATTAAAAACCCACAAGCATTTTAAAAAGTTAGAAAGGAAAAAAAAGGATATAAGCCTGTGTCTGCAACCAGACCTTCTAGAAACATCTTCAAACATTTATAATACACTGATATGAAAATGCCCTGATTTTTCTTATTCTGATGGAAAAGATTCATAGTACCTTTGCTAAGGACTCTTACAAAAACTTAGCATCATTTAAATCATTCTTCAGCCCTGAAAACAAGGCATAAGTAGAATAGTCTCTTTGCTGGTCCTCCATACAGAGATACATTTCATTCAGATTTTTTTCTTAATCTTAAATGAAAGGAAGAGAATTAGTACTGAAGTTGAACAAAAAAATCTGAACAAATACCGTAATCAACAAATTTGTCCTTGTTTTTCTCTTATAAAAAGTCCTTGAATAGATCATAGATTTACTCTTTAAAGCAACTTGATGACACATTTCAAAATAAGCGTTTTGTTTATGGCTTGCTACTCTTGTTTTGGTTTTAGAATTTTGAGATGTACTGTTTAGATGTGATTATCCATTATCTCTGGTCTGTTGTAGAGCACTGTGGTGAACAGCCAGTGGAAAAGAAGCTTTAGAGAATAATATGAAGCAACAGGTTCCAAATCAAAAAAATTAAAACCCTGTCCTGTTTTGTACTGTTTATTGTGTTGTTTTGGTTTAGGTTATTTGGAATTTTTTTAATGACTAGTCTTTCAGCTTTTACTGCTGTCCTTCCTAGAACTGTTTGATTGTCATCCTGGCAGATGCATGAGTATCTCAGATAATGAAGACAGGGCAAGCAACCCTGCAATATGGTCAATACAAGGATGCTCCAGGGCACTCTGACTATCCATCTCTGGGACACCCTGAGAATACTTCAGCTGAAATGCCAAGGGTAAAAGCTCAGCATCTGGTAGAAAAGTTGGAAGGAGGCTTCAACCAAGGAAACCCCCAAAGCAATGTAGTCTTTGTCACCACAGGAGAAGATGGACCTCATCACTTAACAGAAAGAGAAGAAAGGAGAGGATGTGGCAGACCACCAGCTCTTTAAAAATACCCCTCAAGTAGGTATAGTATCTGGGACCTGTCATACAGAGGTCTTCCCTGGTGCCCTTCCTTTGCGCTTTGCTTCTGGGATAATTCTGGGCCCCTCATTATCACATCACAACACATCAATTAGCCTGTATCCAGATTACCCAAATTTTAGTATTTGAAAGTGAGGGCACTTGTTGCACAGACACAGCTGTCTTCCGGGACATTCTCTGCTTCCCAGACATCCTAAATGTTATCACTGAGGATAGACGTTAATCCAATCAAGCTGTGGGTTTTGATAGGAGAACATCTCTGAGCCTCTGCTTCTTACACCATATCACTGAATACAGTCCAGGCTACTGACAAAGAAGGTAATGAGGATGTTCCAAAACAAACATCAATATAGCCAGTACTGCTGACAATATGGATAGCTCACCCACAGAAACTGGTGATGCCTAGAGCATAATAGAATGATATCCTATAGAATTATACGGGTCCATTCCAGGGAGCACTGGGTAAGACTGTGTGTCCTGTCAATGGCTCTGGCATAACAGAATGAATAATATTTAGAATACAATTACAGTGTCATTACAGATGAATAAAGCAGATGATCTGTGACCTCAGAAACTACCTAAATAACAACGGCTGCAATGGACATGTCTGTGCCAAACTGCTTTTGCCACAGATAAATGGAAGTCTGGATAGGAGCTGACTTCTGGATTAGGATGAGAGCCAGGACACAAGAATCCATACTACTTGGTCCCGTGAGTCAAGACGCTGAGATGAAATGGCTGTTTGGGTCTGTAAAAATTATTTTGGTGCACTCTTCCCTTAGCTTGAATTCTCTAGTGCTCTTTCTCAATCTCATGATGCAACAGGTGGTTACAACAGGATGGTACAGACCAACGGGGATGCTGAAGGGCATTGTCTGGATTTTATTTTATGTAGAGTGGAATGAAATAGTGGTGCCATACTTAGATGCACTCACTCTGTCAAGACTACCCCAGGTTCACTTTATTCTTCTTGATTGTGCAAAGACCCAATTTCCACTAAAAAGTTTGGAAACTTATACTGACTATCAAGGCAAAATTAGACCTGATGGAAGTCTGCTGATCTTAAAAGATAAAGGATATATCCATCTTTCATTGTAAAAACATTTTAGCTTTCCACTGGACTTACTAACCCTTGCACTGCTACTGCACTGTAGTCTATTTCTAACAAATAACATTAATAGAAGACCTTTACTGCAAATGCATGTGTACACACATTGTTGCTTTCTTTACTCATTCTTTCATTTATTTTTAGCTTCCTGATGAGTTTAGTCCTTTATAAAATGTACAGGAAAATAAAGAACAGGAAAATACACAGCGCTCTGTACTGAGGTAAAGCAAAGAGTAAATATATTCACTGCTTTCCTCAAAAGAAATGTATTATACAGCTCCTGAGGAATACAATATTGAGATGAAAATGAAGCTGCAATGGAAATGGAATGAGAAATAGGTATTTGCTTCTGGGTGAATGCAACAAACCTATCAGTTACATAGTTAAAGAGTAGCAGCCCCATCACACCAATTCCTGATGACTAAATAAACTAAAGGTAGAAGGACAGGGGAATAAGACAGAAGGAAGGGAGGGAAATGAAGCTGCCAAATGAAAGAGAAGTGTTCCTGCAAAGGTCAGTAAAGGATAAGATTAGTTTGGAGTAAGCCAATACTACAGCATAATTTGCAATATTTTCAAACACTTCAGAATAAGCATTCCTTGCTATTTTTAATACAGGCTTTGAACCATGACTATCTAAATAGACAGAGTAGGCATTAAAAGTTCATAGGGCTTGATATTGCCTGTAAAGAGGGAGCCCCTACAGAATTTTATTTTATTACTAACCTTTATTAGCCTTGTAGCCAATGCTGATTAAAGTGTTGTGGCGTATCTGTCAGCATGCATGAATGCATGGAGATTATTAGCAACTGCATTTAAAAGTCTAAGAGCCAAGAGGTAGAGTCACAACCCTGGAATACTAATTCCCATTTTACTCAGCGTAAACAGTCAAAGGCATGGATAACAGCATGCTTGTCTCCTTTTATTGGCATGTTTATCTATCCTTTTGCTCTTCTCTCTCAGAATGTAACTAAGACAACAGAAGTTAATAAAAATATGAGGTATCTACAAGGATGGTCTGAATTGATTTTGATGCAAAATATCCATATTTGGCTGGTCAAAAGTAATCATTTGTAGCCCCTATAGGCTACAATATACAGTGACCTCATTGGCATATCTCTGCTCAAGTTGATCAGAGGCAAATTTGGACTAAATATTAGTGACAAAAATTTATTCTGCAAAGGTAGCCTTTTAGTATTATGTATACAGACACATTCCAGGCTTTTACTCAAGTATTTGGTGACTGCATGATGAACCTTTTGTAGGAACAAGTTCTAATCCTGTTAACTCAAATTCGTTCACTGTGAATATTGAGAATTCACAATTCAAACTGAGAGTCACACTGCATTCTTTTGTTTTTGGATTGATGACTTGAACTTAAAAAATTTCTTTTTTATCCCTATATTCAGTTTTGTGCTGCTCAAAGCAAATTTTGTTCCATGATTAAATGGGTTTCAGCTACAGTAAAAGCATATTTTGGTCAACTTTCCAGCTAACATAATTTTGTTTGTATGAATGCAATCAAAACGTGAATAATGAAGTTTACAATTTGAGTCAAAGTGAAACTCCACTTGGAAACTACCAAATGTTTGTGACTAATATCTTTCATTATTTTTCATGCTCCATTCAATGCTATATTGCATTCAATGCAAATGTTTGCTTTTCAGTCAAAAAAGACTGAAGCAGGCTAGGCAAAAACAGGCAGAGCTCTGCTGATGAAATCTGTCTGGGTACTGCTCTATATATCTAGGTACCACTCAAATAATGGAAGCTCTTTTTTGGTGTACACCAGAGTGCAAAATATATCTTGAAACTGGGCTCTTAGTTGCTTTTTCCTCTGTGGAAAGATAAAACCCTACGACAGGAGAATTCTTCTGTCTGGCACAGAACTAAAAGCAGAGGGTCATCAACTACAGCTGAGCATTAATTTAAATGAAGGAAGAGATGGCTTCTACCCAAGACAAGCCAGTTACTTAAATATGAATCACAAAGATAACTAAACAATGGGTCACCAGTGATGCTTTTGCATTCAGTATCTTTTTATTTTTTTACTTCAAAAGACAGGTTATTTTCATGAGGCTCAGCATGACTGTGTGGCAGAAGGATCTCAACATTTTAAAGAAGTAGTTTCTCAAGTCCTCCTTCAAAATCAGATAAAGAAAAGTTAATTGTAGGTATAGTTGTAAGACTGTGGACTGTAAAAATATATAATGTAATTTTAATTAATTGATTAAACTGATTTATCAAGACAAATGGCTGAGTTAGCAAATGTATAAACTAAAAATTTGAATAATCATAACAGAAAACGTCTCTGAAGACAATTAGAAAAGCAGTGTTGTCTATCAAAGTCTTTGTGTAAACTTCTGTTTTATTTTTGAAAATGTTCTTTAATCTGAAGGTGTTGGACAATCTTATTCCATTAAAAATCTGTATGTATGAATGTATTTGTCTCTGAACAGTTTTTAATAAGCCTTGGTAATTTTACATCCTTTGCTCCTTTATCATTTAATGATTTTAATATGTCTGTCCGTAACATTTTAGGATACTTGCAAAGTTTTCACTGTGTTTTTGTAGTTACTTAAAGAATTTTTTAATTCTTTTTTTGTATTCTAGTAGCCCCTAGACTTGATAAGATGAAACACTGCTATACTACGCATTGGATAAGCATCTGAGGTCTAATCAATGCTAATCAATGCCTGTTATCATCTCAGTGATTGTCGGGATCCAGCCGTTAGAAACGATTCTGGGCCTGCATAGGCTACCCAGCCAATACTCAGGGTAGTGTCTGGAGACGTTAATTAGTAACATCATCAACCACTATTATTTCACTACTGAAGCAAAAAGCAGTTGAATTAAATTTCCCCAGTGTTTTCTAGCCCTCTGTAGCTTCCCTATAATGCTCTGTAATATGGATTACTATGATTTTTCTGCTCACTTTAAAGAGTTATCTGTATTATGGTTTTTCACCTACTGTTTCCCTTTATGCTGCACTATTTAGAGACCACCCTGTCAGCTCTTCATGCGACTTACAATAAAGCTCAGATTTATAGCTGCTATGATTCATATTTTTAATGCATGAGGTCCTAAAAATCTAAGCAAATACTTTCCCACTGTCTAACTAATAATGTAATATTTGTAGTGATATTGTCTCATTACAAAGCATGAAGCTTTTATTTCATGCTTTTGCTTATTCTTCTGCTGTGTTTTGCAGTTTTAGTCATCACCTATTGCTTTTATTCTTCTATTTTATTCTTTTTAGGATGATTTCTTACTACTATTGCTACTGGACAGTTTAAACTGTAAATTTTGACCTAAGGTTAACTCTTCCTAATATGGATACCCCTTTTTTATTCAGTTGGTCCATCTTGCTTTAATAAATATTCTGGATTTAAACTGCCCCAGAAACATATTTTCAAAAAGGAAACAAGTTTAAGAATATATGTTGTTTTTATCAGTTTGGCAGATATTTCACTTAGGGTATAGTAACTAAGAATTTGAGGAAGCATGAGTATAAAAGTCTGCAAATATCAAAGCTGAAAAATATTTTTTGTATTGCAAAACTCATGTTAGTCTATTGGCTTTGTCAGAAAAATCATATGAAATTCTGAACCCATTGCTGTGCATAGATTAATAAGTAAAGATCAACCCTATTTTTCTCTCCATACCAGCAAACAGAAGTCTTATGTGCATGCTCTATGTCCCTGTAGCCATTTCTGTTTAACAAAGCCTTTCTGGTAGTCTGGCTCAGCCTGCAAAAAGCATTTTTGGTTTACAGAGAAATGCAATTTTTTTTAGGGAAAAAAGAAGGAGAGCCCTTCTTTTCAAATTTTATTCTAAAGTGTCTGCAGACAAAATAGTCTAACTGGATTTAGATTAGCTCATGATACATTGAAAATTAACACTTTAAGAAGAAATTTTAAGACACTAAATCCTTCATTAAATCTTTGACATGAAATTCATAGTGCTATTTCTAATCATTGAACATTGCGTAATATCTTTATGCTGATGCTTTACCTGAGTCAACTGTCTCTGATCTGTAATCAATGAAGTAGGCTACTCCATGCTGCATTTCACTGCTAGTACACCTTCTGAGCTGATGCTTCATCTGACTTGGAAATCATGATGTCAATAATGTCATTACACTGAGGCAGGGGAGCATGCTCAGCGCTCGCCTCGGAGACCTGTACCTGAAGTCAAGACAGAATCTGCAATTGGTCCAGAGCGGAAGTAAAAACAGCTAAAGGTGCCTCATTCCGAGGTTCTGACTCAGACCAACATTTGTTCATTTTATTCAGTTTTGTATTATTCATTAACTGTTTTTTGATACTGAACAGTGCTTTTAAGTTCAAACTGTAGTTTTGTGTGAGAACTGCACAGAATCTATGTAGACTAAATCATGACCTCTCTTCTTCGCAACATAAGGAAAATGTATTGCACTTTGCTGAGGCTTCTTATCACAGCACATGCAGATGCAGAATCTGCAGGAATTCCACGTAACAATTCCAGAGACTCCTGGCTCTTTAAAGATCTCCAGTAAACAGGAGGAAAAGCTTTCTTCAGTTTCTTTGGATTCAATATTGTATAAGGAATATTTCAACCATAACATTAAGGTTCCTAAATAGAAGTAACATTTGTATGTTCCTACAGCACCATCATTTGCTCTAGTGGTATTTCTGTATAGAATGTAAATTTACATATCTATACACAAACATAAATTGAATCAACTATTAAAAAATGGATTCAAAACTGAAATATGATTATGCTAGCACATCCTTGAAGATGATTGCTACTGTTCATTTTAAAAACACCTGACATGACAACATAATGTGCACCTTATTTGGCTGTGGTGAGAACAACTGTCTTTTAACAGACCTAATAGGTAGACATATGAAAGTTTTTCTCAGAGTAGCTCAAATAAATTAAAGATCCTTCTCAACCTTAAGCAGATATTAAAATCAGATTATGTTGCTACTGTGGCATCAAACCTGAGATGGAGTGAGCAGTATTGATGCAATTCTTGTGTTGGAGTTGTATCAATGCTTTAAGTAGTGGCTTCAGTACTTCAGCCTTCTCCATTTGTTAAATATTCTAGAATCTATCTCGCATTTTTTACGGTAGCTGCATATTGACAAGGAACCCTCACTAAGCTTGTAATCATGGCCAGGTCTCTTTCCTCAAGTGAGCTGGACCATTTAGAAAATACATGCATACTTGAATCTTCCTCTCTTGCATGCTTTAGTCTGCATTTATTAACATCAGACTTAGTCTGTCATCATATTGCCCTATTTAGCATAGTTAAGACACCCTGAAATGTTTTCCTGGGCAAGATGAACCTAAATAAATTCATTTCTTGCTCAGCTGCCTCTCCACATAATACATTAAACATTGGTTAACGCTGGAACATAACCACACTATTAACCCTTTTTTCTGTAAAAAAAAAAAAAAAAGGTCATTCTGCTATCTTGTGTTTCAAGCTGGTTTTGATTGGTGAAAATTCTCTCTTATCCTATGCTCTTTTTTTTAGTAGCTTTCTTTGACCCTGTCAAAGGGCTCTAAAAAGTTTAAAAAGTCCAGTCTTTCTCCTTTACCCACTATTTTACTGATGTCTTCAACTGAAAGAATTCCAAGATTAGTAATGATAAATGACTTTCAATTATCTGGAAGCAGAACACTTTGGATCCCTCTTTTATTTTTTCTGGTTGTCTAATTAATTTCAAATTGGTTCAAGCACTCTGTCAGGTAAAACTATCAAGTTTATTGGTCTCCTAACTTTGGGTCATCTCTTTGTAAATATCTGTATTTAGAAAACATTACTGCCACACTTCCATCAGAATGTCAGTCTTAAAGGAGTATACAATTTTTTGCTAGAAAGCCATTTAAAATCTAAACATGTATGCTATTTTCCTGGTCAGTAAATTACTCTATTACCACCTCTCTTCTAGTGGTAATATTATCTACTGTCTTAGTATCACCATCAACTGGAATGTCTATTCTGGATATTCTCAGTATCTCATTCTTTTTACAGAGCAGCGGACACATAGTAGTCTCTCTAATGCCCTTTGAACACTAAACCAAAAAAATCATTTGTTTCTTAACTATATTCTTATTAATATCAACTGATTGGTTGATATTAATCCACCAGCTCTTCTTGTTTCTGACGTATGATTGACTTGGAGAACAGGAGAGTTGCCTGAGGACTGGAAGAAAGCTAATGTCACCCCAGTCTTCAAAAAGGGCAAGAAGGAGGACCCAGGGAACTACAGGCCAGTCAGCCTCACATCCATCCCTGGAAAGGTGATGGAGCAGCTCATCCTGGAGGCCATCTCCAAGCATGTGGAGGAAAAGAAGGTGATCAGGAGTAGTCAGCATGGCTTCACCAAGGGGAAATCATGCCTAACCAATCTGATAGCCTTCTACGATGGAATGACTGGCTGGGTAGATGAGGGGAGAGCAGTGGATGTTGTCTACCTTGACTTCAGCAAGGCTTTTGACACTGTCTCCCGTGACATCCTCATAGACAAGCTCAGGAAGTGTGGGTTAGATGAGTGGACAGGGAGGTGGATTGAGAACTGGCTGAATGGCAGAGCTCAGAGAGTTGTGATCAGCGGTGCAGAGTCTAGTTGGAGGCCTGTAGCTAGCGGTGTCCCCCAGGGGTCAGTACTGGGTCCAGTCTTGTTCAACTTCTTCATCAATGACCTGGATGAAGGCACAGAGTGTACCCTCAGCAAGTTTGCTGACGATACAAAACTGGGAGGAGTGGCCGATACACCAGAGGGCTGTGCTGCCATTCAGAGAGACCTGGACAGGCTGGAGAGGTGGGCGGAGAGGAACCTCATGAAGTTCAACAAAGGCAAGTGCAGGGTCCTGCACCTGGGGAGGAATAACCCCATGCAGCAGTACAGGTTGGGGGTTGACCTGCTGGAAAGCAGCTCTGCTGAGAAGGACCTGGGAGTGCTGGTGGACACCAAGTTAAGCATGAGGCAGCAATGTGCCCTTGTGGCCAAGAAGGCCAATGGTATCCTGGGGTGCATGAGGAAGAGTGTTGCCAGCAGGTGGAGGGAGGTGATTCTCCCCCTCTACTCAGCCCTGCTGAGGCCACATCTAGAGTACTGCGTCCAGTTCTGGGCTCCCCAGTACAAGAGGGATGTGGCACTACTGGAGCAAGTCCAGCGAAGGGCCACAAAGATGATTAGGGGACTGGAGCATCTCTCTTATGAGGAAAGGCTGAGAGAGCTGGGCCTGTTTAGCTTGGAGAAGAGAAGGCTGAGAGGAGATCTTATCAACGTGTACAAGTATCTGAAGGGAGGGTGTCGAGAGGATGGGACCAGACTCTTTTCAGTGGTGCTGAGTGACAGGACGCGAGGCAACAGGCACAAACTGAAACACAGACAATTCCATCTGAACATGAGGAAATACTTTTTCACTGTGAGGGTGACAGAGCACTGGAACAGGTTGCCCAGAGAGGTGGTGGAGTCTCCTTCTCTGGAGATATTCAAAACGCGCCTGGATGCAATCCTGTGCAATGTGCTCTAGGTGACCCTGCTTGAGCAGGGGGGTTGGACTAGATGATCTCCAGAGGTCCCTTCCAACCTCAGCTATTCTGTGATTCTGTGATTCTGTGACTTTCTTTTGAGTATCTCTAGCTATTCTGTGAAACTAGATATTTGTTCTGAACTCAGGTATTTGCTTTAAGGCATGGATTAAATGCCTGTCACATCTGGTTATCTGATGTCACATCTACTTTTACTGGGAGAGACAGAGCCTAGAGGTTCTAATTCTGGAACATTTATACCTGAACAATTATTTTTCAATAAAAAAATACACAGATTATGCTAAAGAAACAGTTTTATCCTTGTCCTTGGAAAACCAGATTCAGAAGAAAAATAACTATTTCTGTATTTTATCAATAAAACTCAAGAAGCCAGAATGAAAGGCGCTTTCTCAGGCAAAATAGTTCTAATTTAGAGTCTGAACGTATTGTCAGGAGACAGGAGCTAAAAAGGACACCCTGGGCAGGGTGACTCGTTGAGACAGGTACCAGAAATGTGCAACCTGCTGCAAAGAATGCTCTCCATAATATAAGTATTTATATATGTATTTTACATAGGCATATATATAGAGACACATACATAGAGTGTATCATAACACCGTGTCAAAATTCTCCAACCAGTTATGAAGAACTTATGTTAGAATTCTGTTGTATACTTGTTGCATGTCTCTCCAAGCGCTTCTTGTCCTTAAACAGACAAGTTTTCCTCTGAAATTCAATGGGAATTTGCCTCAATATAAATCAGCATTTTAACATGTTGTGCAGAATATATTTTAGTATTGATTAATAGATTCCTCATGCTTCCCATAAACAATAGGACAAATGAAGCTCTCCAACCCCGGAGCTTAAATCCTCATTATTGGAGTTAAGGGAGAAGGCACATTGTGGGTACTTCCCGAGTTCTAAAAAGACTTGCTTGTTCCTTAAGCCCTTAAGTCTATGTCCTATCAGCTGATATATACTGGTAAGCAGATTTTAGACTCTAAGTGCAGACTTTCAGAAACTGGAACCTGGAAGTGAATCACATAAGCTCTGTAATTACTAAACATGTCCATCTGACGACTCCTCCTAACTCCAAATACTACTGAGGATCTCACATGCCTCCGCTGTCAGCAATAGCTGAAACCCCACCAGTGCAAAGTACTTCTGCACTGCCAAATGGCTGGTCTGCATTCGGGTACGACCTACCCCCGTTACCAGGCTCCTCATTACTGCTCCCCCTGCTTGAGACGCCTGGGTCTGTGCTGAATCATGTGGGGGCTGGCAAGGTTGCATATGAAAGAATCTTTGCTTTTTCAAAGCGGAAAAAACTTTAACCTTAGTGTTCATTAATGGAATTAAATTAAAAGAGCTTTTCAAGTAACTTTATTCCAGTGTTTCTGAACTCCTGACTGTCTTTGTAACCTTAACTTTCTTCTAATATAGTGGATGGGGTGGTGTTTTTTAGATGAAAACCAGTATTTCTAAAAACTTTCTATCTTTCATGATTCTTGGAGTGACATCTGCACAACTTAGCTGACTGTTCCTAATTTACACTTGCCAGACTTTTCAGTAGTACAGTGTTACACAGCAAAAGGAGGATAATACACTTGTTAATTTAGGGAGATCTGAACAACTGAACTCTTCAACCTTTGGAACATGAAATGATTGGGGGGAGGGAGGGAAACAAAAAAATATTTCTCTGGGAAGTCAGCCTTTGGAGCGCTGCAGAAAAGTTAAGCTGACCTAGCCTTTATCCCTTTTTTTTTCATCAAATATAGATTTTTAGATCACAAAGTATTAAGCCTAAAACTGAAAGTGGTCTACGAAAATATTAATTCCCAACTCTCTTGTGCCAACAATTAATTTTGTTCCAGGAAAATCCTACTTTGAGCACAAATGGATTAATATGAATAATGGCATGTTCTTGTTCTAAAAACTTTAATATGGGAAGTGCTACACTAAGCCATAGTCTACGTAAAAATAGACAGTATAATGAAAGAGCTTTGGTTGTAGATGTACATTTCCAAAAATCTGTTTAATGCACTTGTCACAGGGCTTCACAGTAAACAGCTGGTGATTTTATATCCTGTAAACAACTTGTCCTATTTACAAAATAGTGTACTGATGAACTCATAGGTACACTATGTAAATAAATACTGCAACACATTTGTCCACTGAAAGGTAATGCTGGTTTCACACTTTTAAACAACCCTCATATTGATCCCTACAGTCTTATACTGACAATTTATATGGAACAGAAGAAAATAAATACTTATCTTCTCTCTGACTGAATAAGAGAATGAAAGCCATTTTCTAGCAGACTAATGGTTTATTTCCTATCCTCTAACGTAACTAAGTTGGAATACTTCATTTTATTTTTAAAGTATGTAGCTGAAAACACAAAGTGTGAACACCCTATCATTTGCCTAGAATAAATGGACCAGTACAGAGACGATGCAGTATCAGTGTTGCTACAGTACATATAGAGGTATACCTCAGAGATATTGCGGGTTCGGTTCCAGACCACCGCAATAAAGCAAATATTGCAATAAAGTGAGTCACACAAATTTTTTGGTCTCCCAGTGCATATAAAAGTTATGTTTACACTATACTGTAGTCTATTAAGTGTGCAATAGCATTATGTCTAAGAAAACAATGAACATACCTTAATTAAAAAGTACTTTATTGCTAAAAAATGCTAACCATCATCTGAACCTTCAGCAAGTCATAATCTTTTTGCTGATGGAGGGTCCTGCCTCGATGTTGATGGCTGCTGACTGATCAGGGTGGTGGTTGCTGAAGGGTGGGGTGGCTGTGGCAAGTTCTTAAAATAAGACAGCAATGAAGTTTGCCGCATCAGTTGACTCTTCCTTTCACGAAGGATTTCTCTGTAGCATGCGATGCTGTTTGACAGCATTTTACCCACAATAGAACTTCTTTCAAAACTGGAGTCAATCCTCTCAAACCCTGCCGCTGCTTTATCAATTAAGTTTATGTAATACTCTCAATCCTTTGTTGTCATTTCAGCAATGTTCACAGCATCTTCACCAGGAGTAGATTCCATCTCAAGGAACCACTTCCTTTGCTCATCCATAACAAGCAACTCCTCATCCATTAAAGTTTGATCATGAGATTGCAGCAATTCAGTCGCATCTTCATGCTCCACTTTTAATTCTAGTTCTCTTGCTGTTTCCACCACATCTGCAGTTACTTCCTCCACTGAAGTCTTGAACCCCTCCAAGTCATCCATGAGGGTTGGAATCAACTTCTTCCAAACTCCTGTTAACGTTGATATTTTGACCTCCTCCCATGAATCACAAATGTTCTTAATGGCATCTAGAATGGTGAATCCTTTCCAGAAAGTTTTCAATTTACTTTGCCCAGATCCATCAGAAGAATCACGATCTAGGGCAGCTATAGCCTTACGAAATGTATTTCTTAAATAATAAGACTTGAAAGTCAAAATTACTTCTTGATCCATGGGCTGCAGAATGGCTGCTGTGTTAGCAGGCATGAAAACAACATTAATCTTGTTGTACATCTCCATCAGAGCTCTTGGGTGACCAGGTGCATTGTCAATGAGCAGTAATATTTTGAAAGGAATCTTTTTTTCTGAGCAGTAGGTCTCAACAGTGGGCTTAAAATAGTCAGTAAACCATGTTGTAAACAGATGTGCTGTCATCCAGGCTTTGTTGTTCCATTTATAGAGCACAGGCAGAGTAGATTGAGCATAATTCTAAAGGGCCCTAGGATTTTCGGCATGGTAAACGAGCATTGGCTTCAACTTCAAGTCACCAGCTGCATTAGCCCCTAACAAGGGAGTCAGCCTGTCCTTTGAAGCTTTGAAGCCAGGCATTGACTTCTCCTCTCTAGCTGTAAAAGTCCTAGATGGCATCTTCTTCCAAGATAAGGCTGTTTCATCTACATTGCAAACCTGTTGTTTAGTGTAGCCACCTTCATCAATTATCTTAGCTAGATCTTCTGGATAACTTACTGCAGCTTCTACATCAGTGCTTGCTGCTTCACCTTGCACTTTTATGTTATGGAGACGGCTTCTTTCCTGAAACCTCAGGAACCAACCTCTGCTAGCTTCAACCTTTTCTTCTGCAGCTTCCTCACCTCTCTCAGCCTTCACAGAATTGAAGAGAGTCAAGGCCTTGCTCTGGATGAGGCTTTTGGCTTAAGGGACTGTTGTGGCTGGTTTGATCTTCTATCCAGACCACTAAAACCTTCTCTGTATCAGCAATAAGGCTGTTTCGCTTTCTTATCATTCGTGTGTTCACTGGAGTAGCACTTTGAATTTCCTTCAAGACCTTTTCCTTTGCATTCACAGCTTGGCTAATGGTTTGGCGCAAGAGGCCGAGCTTTCGGCCTGTCTCGGCTTTCGACATGCCTTCCTCACTAAGCTTCATCATTTCTAGCTTTTGATTTAAAGTGAGAGGCGTGCGACTCTTCCTTTCACTTGAACACTTAGAGGCCATTGTAGGGTTATTAATTGCCCTAATTTCAATCTTGTTGTGTCTCAGGGAATAGGGAGGCCCGAGGAGAGGGAGCGAGACGGGGGAACGGCCGGTCGGTGGAGCAGTCAGAACACACACAATATTTATGTGTCGATTAAGTTCGCCGTCTTGTATGGGCGCGATTTGTAGCACCCTGAAACAATTACAATAGTAACATCAAAGATCACTGCTCACAGATCACCATAACAGATATAATAATAATAATGAAAAAGTTTGAAATATTGCGAGAATTACCAAAATGTGACACAGAGACACAAAGTGAGCAAATGCTGTTGGAAAAATGGCACCGATAGACTTGCTCAACACAGGGTTGCCATAAACCTCCAATTTGTAAAAAACGCAGCATCTGCGAAGCACAATAAAGTGAAGCTCAATAAAACCAGGTATGCCTGTATTTATGTGAGGTTATGCTGAGTTTTAGAGAATAATAGTGTTTAAAGAATCTCCTGAAGGGTTTGGTATATAAATATGCTTAAGTCTTGAAGTACTAAATAAGAAAATGCAATCATAAACTAGAAAGTAATAACATAACCATGGATAATATAAGAAGTCTATGAACTGATTCTAATATTGATCAGTTATTTCTGGAAAATTTGTTGTTCTATCAATAGTCATAAAAGAGGGTGAGAATTGATCAAATGCATACGACATGAGAATATCTTGGGAAATATATGTATACCGATCCATTTTTAATTTTAGAGATACTGTAACCTATTTTTATGTCAGTATACAGTATGTTGATGGTTGTGAGAAAAAATGTTATTAGGATTACTTGTTCATACAATTTTCCTCAGTTAAATGAATTGATTTTCCTACTTATTTGATTTGTGACTTCAGAGTTCTCTGTGGCTTGTTCAAAAATGTAATCTCCAAATTTCACAGAAAATTTGGCACTTGGAATGACAGTTGAAGTAATGAAAACCAACAAAATTTCCCCTGCATAGTTTTGATGGATAACATAATTACTTTGCTTTGTAGCACTCTTACTTGTCTGAAGACATTCCTAGGACCTTGTTTTAGTGCTCTCTTAAATGACTCTTCAAATACAGAGGGGATGGGCTTCCAATCCCAGTAATCTGCAGGCTTTCCGATGTATTGGATGATTACAGCCAGTATATTTGAAAGTTAAAGGGACAGGCATAAATACAGAGTTTCTGACTGATTATCATTGTTTTTTTGACATCACTTCCAAGTTATTCTCTTTAAAAATGACCATAATGTATTTCACAAGGCTATAAAGGTACCAATTAAAAGAAAAAAAATCTTAAAGCAGAAATGGAGAGAGAATCGAGACAAAGAAGGAGGGTATAGAACATTTTCAAAATGTAAGCTTGGAACATTTGAGTTAGATACAAGAGAAACAGAACACGATCAAGAATACAACACTGTACAATCCAGGTTTGATAGTTTTAAAGGTCATTTATTAGTACTGTTAGTTAATGATGAACAAAGGAAAACAAAAAGAGATAAAGTGGTTAAAAACAAATCTTTGTGGATCAACATTACTTTGGGGAAGGAAGGTAAAAATGAATCTTCTGAGGTAGTGCTGGGAGTCTGCTACTGACAAAGAGATAATTTTTTATATGGATCTGCCTAATGCTATAACAGGAGCCATCATTTTCCAACATAAATGTCAGAAGAAATGCTATGATTTATAACAAAATACACTTTTATATACAACAGCTATCAAATTTCTTCGGTGAGTGCTCAATAAAAGAGCTTTAAAGATTATACATCTATATTTGGGTTTAGGAAATGGTGAAAGCCATGCAGAAGAATGGTTCAGAGAAAGAAAACCTTGGCTAAGTTATCAGTTGTGCAGAAGAATACACAGCAGTAGTCCAGGTAAAGATTTGTATTATGAAATCCATAACTGAATCCATAGGACTGAAGACCACTAGGATTTTGAACACAGAGAATTCCTGAAATTTCCTGGCCAAAGGTGTGAGCTCTCTGAAACCTATGTGCCTAGCAATATCCATGGGAGAGCCTGGAATCTCTCTAAATGGACTGAATTTTCTATTACACTTTTAGGCATTGTAAGAAGCAGAGTATACAAAGGGCAGAAAAGGAAGGATTATTCCATAATAAAGGTTGTCTTGGGGACCAAGACTTACAGGATTAAATATTGCCCGAAATTATGTGAGGCAAAGCAAATTAAAACAAAATAAGAAGTACAGATGTTATGCAGCAAAGATGGGGTAGATATTAAAGACAGTCTATTATTTAGTCTGACACCTAGATAGACTCTACCAGTTTACAGAAGGAACAGAATGGAAACAGTACGGCTAAAATGAATGAAGGTATAGAAACGGAACTGTAGCAGAGATGGAAGTAAATTTTAAAGATTATGACACTCAAATCAGAATAACCGAAGAATCTCAGTCCTCACATTTTGAATGAACTGGTTCACGCTGGCAATGTCCAGTAGCAAATATTAATACATTTACACAATACATCAATTTACTTGGTACGGTAAAAGTAGAGAACAGTAATATAAATGGTAAGATGTGGTTAAACACTATACCATTAGTCTGATCTGAGTCGAATTCAAAGCTTGTTAAAAAGAGGAGAACAAAAAAGGCACACATGTAAGAAGAGAATGGGATACAATATCAAACTGGCCCCCACCTTAACTCATGTTGTGGAACTTCCCCCAGTTTCATAGGTATATCAGACCACTAGAAAATTCTTCTGTAGCAGACTTTATGTCAGTGAATTTTTAGCAAATTTTATTTCTCTAGAAAAAATCGAATTCACATGACTAAAAGACCTGATGGTAACATTTTGCATAGTATTCTAAAAGTCTTAGGAAAACTAATTGCATTTATTACTGAGCAATAACCACTAGTTTTCAGTCTTCTCCAGATTCCTAGTAATTGTTACTCAAAAAGCAATTAGAAATTGAAGGTTAAAACAACTACTTTGAAGGAGAATATTTTTTCACTTGTGAAGAATAATAGACTAAAACTATCTTCTGCCATGCAAGGTGCTAATCCTTTTCAGGAAAGCTTGGAAACGACTACATCTGAAATGCCAGCTATACACTCTGATCAGTTTATGTTAAGTATAACTGAAACCACATTACTGCCTAAAGTCCTTGCTGTCAGGGTCCTGAGTGAGGTGTTGAGAGTCTGCAACACCTTCTCCCTCACTGGGATTTTAGCTGTTTGTGTTCAAGGCCACTGATACAGTGCAGCTGTGTAATCTTGGAGCAGACTTCTGTGAAAAAAATAAACTGTTTGAGAAAGAGCTGTAAGAAGCCTCGTTGGGACTCTGCATTTAATCTCAGGCCTTTGCCCTGCTCCTTGTATGAGTCACAACGTCAGTATGTCTGTGGCTGGCCATGCACCTTGCTGATCCTGACCCTGACCTGCTGGCTTCAGTTCCTGGCCTGACCTTGAACATGCCTCATCACTACAGACATGTCTGGCAGTCACTGACCTGTCGACTGACCTTGGTTACTAACATCAGACCTGTCATGCTCTTTTGTTCGGGCACTGTGTGACTGACCCTCTTGGTGGTGGTCATGGCCCCTGCTTGGCTCTGATATCACCCTCAGCTCCCAGCTCACTTTCCCTTGCAGAACAGCCCACTCCTGCTGCTCCCTGACATTCATCCGCTGAAGTGATATGTCTGCTAAAAGCTATCTGTGGTAGAAATTCTGCCCAAAAGGGACCACTACTTCATGCATAGTAGTACTAAAGGCTGCACTGGTCATAGCTTCCAGTAAGGAACTGGTGAAAAGTAGCCTCTATTTATTGATGGGTTTTCTTTTGGGCTGGGGTGAGAAGGGCGTTTTAGACCTTCCATGCAAGATTTACGCTAACAGCTGGGAGATCGGTTTGTGTTGCAATGAGTAGTAGGAAACTGCACGGTAAGTTCTTACCCTAATTGCAGTTTATGGGAAAAACTGTCTTGGACAAGGACTCTGGACATTGTATAAATAATTTTGAAAGTGCTGAGTGCAGACGGAAATACTTAGCTGCTCTGGAGAGAGCATGGGAGCTCTTTGAGGTCCCTGTTCATGAAGAACAAGGCTTGGGCAATGAAAAAACAAGACAGTCGGTCAGCAAACCAAGAGTCAATGTGTGTGTGTGTATGTGTACATGTTTCTGTGTGCATGTCTATGTCAGAAGGGGATGTGGGGAAGAACAGTGAGAACGACGAAGACCACATTATTTAAAGTCCAAGTAGCCACACTTCTACTATCAGCCATCTTTAATAGGGCTGCAAAAGAGAAATGATAAATTGAAAAAAATCACCAGAAGATATAAACAATAGTTGCATATAAAGGTATTATCAAGTTGAAGTGAAACTGCAGACTTTTCTGAAACAGTTAATTTTACTTTATGATTCTGATATGTTTGGAACAGTTCTTCTGATCTTGTGTGGATTGCTGAAGTTGTAATATCTTGTATGGTACTGAAGTTGCCAAATTTCTTTGGAAGACCAAGCAAAACCATAACCTTATGCTCTGAATGCCAATGGGGATCTTATTTTCACAATTTATCTGCAGATTCCAAATTCAAATTAATCAGGTCTCACAGCACCCTTCTTAAGTAATCTTCTTATATTTTAAACAGTATAGTTTTATACAGTAGTTATACAGTAGTTACATGGTTCGTAAGATACAGGCTGTAGATTAATAAAGTCTGTGATCTGAAAATAGCCTCTTACAAAACAGGAACAAAAAAAAAACCATGGGAGGCTGCATTTCTAAGGGAAAAAAAGTTAAGGTCATTTTGTTACTTTACATTTTCATCTTTTCTAATGTCCAAGTTTCTTCTTGGACAAGAGCGCGTCTGTATGCATCCCCCTCCCTTTTTAATGGCTGTGTTCCTAGTAATCTGTATTCTCAATGTTAACAATTTTTTCTGTTCTTGTAAATACATAATTTAATACATTGGAATAGAAATGCAAATAATTATATTAATTTAAGAATCGCATTTAAGAATAATTCTGAGCATAGCCCCTAATCCAAACTTATCTAATATTCAAAGTTGGACATAAAACTATGGTGGCGAGCAGCCTGAGGTGAATGCAGGAACGTCAGGATGAAAGCTTGGATTCGTACTCCCTTTTAGTGGGAGATAAATACATACCCAGAGGGAATGTGAGCCATCACCGCATGCTCATCTGTCATTAAGCCAATGTCATATATTTGATATCTGGGGACAGACAGCTCCCCAAAATGTCTGTACGTGAGACATTTCTAATAAAGGCTACCAACAAATCTCATCTGTACTTGAAGCATACAACACTGTAACCTGAGTTTAGGATGTCCTTGCAAACTATAGACAGTATTGAACTACAGGCATCTCCTAATCCAGTGCACAGAATGACACGGGACTGTGCTTAGCTGAAGCCAACCTGCAAAAATGCAGTGCAGACGTATGTGGAATACAAAGTGCGGATTTCTTCCCGGTGCAGAGCTTCTATATCCGGGAGAAATTCAATTTGGATTCCTCTCTAATTATTTTTTACCTTTATCTCATGGCCTTAAACACTGAAACAAACACATCAACACAAGGGGCAAGAAACAGGCTTTGTGACTCAGTAACCCCTGTTAGGATATGTTTGTAGTTCATTACTTTTGGGCTTCCATAATTTATTAAGTGATGTCCAGGAAGATCTAGTGAGTCTCACATAGCTGACACAATTAAATATTAGAGAAAAAAATTATCTAATTTAGCTGAAATACAAACCTCTATGTAAGCTAAGCTATTGGTATCTAAAATTCACCTTATCGTTGCACTTGCTATTCTTCAGTGAATAAAAATTGACTTAACTTACACTATCATATGAATTTATAAACTGAAACTACATTTCAGTCATGACAGAAATGAATGTGGAAAACAGTCGGTGAGTTAGTAAAACATTATCACTAGCTGTATAGGAGAGTAAGTTTCTCTGTAGCAAGATTAATGGGAGAAGGAGAAAACTTGCTATAGACCTTTGGAGTGGAAAACGTTCATGAGGTAATGTAAAAAGCTGTTCTGAGATACCTTTGCACATACATCATCAAGAGGGAATTTAATTTAGATGTTCAATATAAGCGTCAGGCTCTGAGAAGCTCTCTGGATTACAACAGCAGCAATTAACAAATATACTGTTGGCAGTCAAATTCATCCCACAGGGCAGGAGTTCAGAAAAAGCACAAATCTCCCAGCTGTTTTACATTTCATTTTTAGTGACCTAATTTTTAAAAAATGCTTTAATTTGTAGTTGGATATTTCTTTCTCACCTCAGAAAGCTTCTGTACTAAGTTTGGAAAGCGTAGGTCTGCAAAATCTGTAAACAGCAACGTTTCCATTTGTCTGACACCGCAGCTTCAACAGGTCTCAGTAGGTATCCTCTCTCAGGTCACATTAAGATCAAAGATTACATATTGAGTTTAACTAGTCTGCAAACGCTTCCATCTACATTAACTACTGGGACTCTTTATTGTCTAAATACTACAATGAAGCTATAAAGTTTTGCTGACATACCCAGCATAGTGAATACACAGCAACTTTTAAAAGAACTGATACAGTTCTAGCTTAGGTACCTGGGATATATTAAGCTCTGTGAGTAGCCAGTTTTCTCTCACAATTATAGATTCAATATTGCATGATTCATCAATCTTAACTAATTAATTTTAGCTATTGTCATTTCAACTATTATGCTATAGACAAATCGGGATAAAAAGTCTCTTTTTCTGAATTTCATTGTATATAAGGAATTTGATTTATTAGCTAATTAAAATGAAAAACAACATTAAGAAAATTCAAACTACTCTTTCACTTAAAAGCATTTGTCAAGGAGCAAATCCGAGGGCTTTTTGTTTGCTCTTTAAATTTTTAATCAGCCTAACTTTAGGCTTCAGAGGTTCTTTTCAGCTCCTTCTTCCCCCTTACACTAAAATAAATGAGAAGAGAAAGTGGTAAATTGTTCTAGTGTTCTTCCAGTCTTTCTGTTGAAAAAAAAATCAACACTCCTGAACATTTCAAATGAATTTTTCTCATAAATTCTATATATAAAAAAACACTGTCTACATACTGGGAAATGTCAACATGATGATCCTGGTAAGAGTAATAAACCTATTGTTTTAGAAGTTCATTGTTTCTTTTTTTTTCAGCTCCCTATATCACTCATAGGAATGCTGTATCTTTTAAGGAAGACTTTGCCATGTTGCTAGGATTATTGCAACTTACTGTTAAGACTATTAAGTTTACAACAGGCATTTGGAATAGCACCCATTATTTCATTTCTCAATTTCAGAGTGATGAAAAGGGGTTTCTAATTGCACTGACTCAAACAAGTGTCTGGCTCTAAATCTGCCACATCACAGCCAGCTCCAAACAATGGCAAAGTGAGTAGCTTTCTAATGCAGCAACTGGTGGAGAAAGGCAACTTTCGTCTGACAGCTTACATAGCTACACCAAAAAGCTGTGTCAAACAGCTAAAAATGGCTACACCCACTTCCTTGGGAGCTGTTTTCTGCTGCTATAGTATGGCAATTGGGGTGCAGTGATGAGGGTGGGAAGGAAAGAAAAGTGGGGAGGGATGGTCCTGCCACAGAAGCAGCAGTCATCACCCAAACTTGTCCCATGTCCTCCGAGAAAGGAACAACAGAGTACAGGGTGCAGGGGAAGAAAAAAGATTTCTTCCCATTTCACCAGGCGGGATCCAGAGAGTGAGAAAACAAAATTTTGTCTACATTGCTGGGAAACCTTGGCTATGAGCTGGCTCTGACTACAGTGGTCTAGATATGGCAAAGTCATATCCTAAACCCTACACAGACAATGTTATTGATACTCTGTACCTCCCTTGAGCATCAGTTGCCAGTTGTACTGATCTGTACCAAACTCTGATGATGGGTAGCCAAAATTATTTAATAAAACACACACACTGAACAAAACTGCAGCTTGTCAGACCTCTTGATCAAGGAGGAGAGAAGAGCTAATCTTTGTTAAGGAAAACTGAACAGATAATTAAAAAAAAAAGTAACTTTGACTGCCTCTATATTATTATGCTTAATATGTAAAGAAATTAAGGATACTGATTTAACTTTTAGTAGGATCACTCAAAGTAAAAAGAATGCAGAATGAACATCTCAAAGGAAGTTCTTTACAGGTAGCAATATCCCACTGGAATGGGACGGGAAAACACAGATTCAAACTCTCAGTTTTGCACAGCAAGAATTTGATTTACTCATGCCTGACACAGGTTTTAGAAAGGGGATACTATGTCTCATTGTCATGGACACCAAACATGAAAATCTTTCCAAATAAAAAATCAGGCTTTAATCTGAAAATTGACACTTTGGCAATTTTGTTTTTGCAAAAACAATCAGAAGGTTTTGTATTCCATGGAAAAGGAAACCATGGCAAAAATTCAAAAGCTGTTGCTAAATTGAAATGTTCTCTAACTGCTCTGCTGATAAAGGAGTAGAGTTATTTTGAATTTAAGGAGGTCATGATTAGATGTTTTGGAAAAGAAAACAAATTAATGGTACTAACATAAATTAGTTCATTTCCAAGGTACTGAAGTTTTATGTTTGAAGAAAAAAATTGCTGTATGACCTGGCATTACTTCTTCTTTAGGCTTTACTTCTTCTTTAGGATGTGACATAGCAGGATGAGAAAGGAAGAGAAAAGCTACCAGAATGAAACTATTGCAGCCAATTATGTTCCTTCTTATAGCATAAAAAATGAAATTGCTGGGAAAAATATTGTACTCTGCTAACACTTTATTAGTAGGTGCAGGTCCTCTGTTAATTACCAGAGTCACTCACTTTAAATATGTGTGTTTATTTCTCCCACCACTCTGAGAAAAAAAACTGAGGAAATAATAGTATCTCCTGGAGTTGTCAATGGGACTTCTGTCCAGCAGTGGAAGAATAAGTCCCCGCAAGGCTTCACCTTTTCTATAAATGCATGACTCTTGCTCTTTTTGTCAGAACTGATGTTTACTCTGTCAGACTTCTTTTAACATTTCAATGATAAATTAAAGGCCCTAATTATTGCTTTCCATTCTGTTCCTAATATCAGGACTTTATGTACACCACTTCAAAAAACAATACTGAACTCTGTTGGGTATTCATATATATTTGTTGCACCCTTCTACTGTGGCAGTAATTGTACATGCTGTTTCTTTGTGGCTATGACCTTTCAGTTATCCAAAATTAGTCTAGATAAGGCTGTGCCTCTGGCACAAACAGTACTTTGGCTAACCTCTTTGAAAAGGGCAGTGCCAAGGTAAGACACAGTCTTGACAAACTTGAAAGAAGCCACAAACAATACAGACTTTTCTAAGTTAGGCGAGAACTGTCTAATATATCTCTTAATTTGGGGGAATTTGGGGGAGACAGTTATGCTGATTAGTGATTTAGCAACTAAAAGGTTATGGGAAATTCTTCAACAATATGGCCACCATTTTACATATTGGCTTTAATAAACAGTATCTTGAATACCTAGTGATTAATTACCTTAATAAATAATAATTAAGTTAAATGCCAGCTGCCTCAATATTTTTTTGCTTTTAATGTCAAGGCTCTTAATGCTGCATTTCTCCTCACTAGGAGGGGTCTCTGCATACCTCTAAGAGTTGTAGTATTGAAGTATTTTTCCTCTTAATAGTTTTAGAAGAGCTGGCACATCTCTTGTTTTACTGTAAAAGTTCAGAGTTTGTTAACCTACTTATACTGGTCTACTTTGCTTTCACAGTTTGCTATCCTGAGGGATGAAATTCATCAGAATGGAAAAAAACCTCTTCTTTCCTCAAAACAACGGTCTCCAAGCGCTACCTTCCTGCATTTCTTTGAAATGCCACAAAACAAATTAATGTAGCAAGACTTCTAGCTGAAATGCTGCGAAGGTGCTCTTGATACCTGGTTGGGTTGCCTGAAGCCATGGAAAAGAACTCTGCAAGCCAATAATACATGTGTGTGTCTTCAAATGTCTCAGCACCTCAAATATACACCCATGGCCTTACTTTTCCTTACACTAGATTGTAATCAGACTTCTAAATTTAGTTCAGGAGTTCTAATTTGAACTGGTATGTGAGAACTATCCCATGCTGACCCAAAACACAATTGTGTAAGTTACACATTAAGCTGATATAATTCCTATCTTAAGAAGGTGGATTTACAAAAACAACAGGAAATGTATGTTGTTGAATACTGCAGATGCATAAAAGGCAATTGGCAGGGATGGAAAGAATGCACAATAAATTAAAGATTTAAAAAATTAAAGTTTTTCAGTTTTGGTATAAAGCTTAAACTATAAAGGGAATAGCAGCTTATACTATAAAGGGAAAAGCAAGCCTCAGTATTTCTGCAACAGACAACTCCCAGATCACTTTATATAACCACGACAATAAAGATGAAGCTCACTGAAGAACATGTACTGTATATCTGTTTACCTGAAACCAACGGTTTAAGCCACCTAGGGCAGAAAAGCATGTTCCGCATGGAGTAACAGAAAGAATCACACAGTCATTTAATTTCCAAGGGACTTCTGGAGATCACGTAGTCCAAATCCCTGCTCAGAGCTTAGTAACTTCCAAGTTTGATCAGGTTGCTCAGGGCCTTGCTCAATTGGATTCTGAAAATTTCCAAGGATGGAGACTCCACAGGCTATTCCAGTGCTTAGCCGCTTTCACTGTGAAGAATTTTTTCCTTTTGTTGAATTGGAATTTCTTTTATTGCAACTTGTAACCACTGCCTCTTGTCCTGCTGCTCCTTCAAATGCAGCTCCCTCAGCCTTCCCTCATACATCATATGCTCCAGCCCCCTAAAAACCTTAGGGGCCCTTCAGTGGACTCATGTCACTGTGTCAACGTCTCTCTTATTCACAGGGGCTCAAACTAGATACAATATTCTAGACGGTGCCTCACAACTGCTGGGAACAGGGGAATAATCTTTTCTCTAGAACTGCTGTCTGTGATCTTGCCAGTGCAGCCCAGCATGTGGTTAACTTTCACTGCTGCAACAAACCACTGCTAACTCACATTCACCCTGCTGTCCACCAGAGCCCCCAGTTCTTTTCTGCAGACTGTTACCTAGCTAGTCGGTCACCAGCTGTACTGTTGCATGGGCTTATTATGACCGAGGTGCAAGACTTTGCATTTATCTCTAATAAACTTTGAAAGGTTCCTCTCAGTCCATGATTCCTCTAAATGAGAGCCCTGCTCTCCAGCTTACCATAATGCCCTCCAATTTGGTGTCATCTATGAACTTGAAGAGGGCATATCCTGTCCCACTGTCCAGGCTGTTGATGAAGATGTTAAGCAGTATTGGCCCTCGTTACTGAATCCTGAGAAATGCCATTCCTAACTAGTTGCTAGTTGGACTTCAAACCACTAACCACTATCCTTTGAATTTGGCAGTCCCAATTTTTCACCCACCTTGTGGTCCACCCATCCAGTCCATACCTCCCCAATTTCTCCATATCTATCCACATGGATGCCATGGGAGACCATGTTGAAGGCCTCGCTAAAATCAAGATAAATACCCACTGCTCTCTCCTCCTCCACGGAGCCAATCATTTCACCAGGGAGGAGAATTGGGCACATTTTGCCCTTGGTAAATCTGTGCCTTTTCTTCCCAGCCACCTTGTCCTTGATGCATCTGGAAATATTTCCGATGAGTATCTTCCCAGAGACTTTTGTGAGACTGCCAAGACTGTATGTCCCCACATCCTCCTTCTTGCCAAACATAATATTGGCAATATTCTAGTCACTAGGCACTTACCCCGAATGCCACAACCTTTCAAAAATAATGGAAAGTCTTACAAGCAAAGGGAAAAAAAAATCTTCCCATAGAAGGATGGTTCCTAAAACCTTTACAAAGAATTTTGCTAATGCTGCTCTTAATGGAAGCAAATTCTCATTCCACTGTCTATTTTGGGCAAAACATAATATTAAAGTGAACAGTCCACATCTGCAGCTTATTGCAACTTTTTGACAACTTCTATCCCCCTCATACAGAACACATTAATTTATAAAGCCTCAAGTAGACAAATTAGCTTCGGAATTTGGGTTCTGTAATTAAATGGATCAAAACCCAAATTTCCAAGAAAGGAAGGAAAAGTGAAGATCACATTTAAATAATTTTCTTTGGATTTTGGTTGTGAACACTTTCACTTTAGTTTTAGTTCTCCTCTCTTTCTTTCCTCTTAACCCAGACTCCTTCCCATTACATTGTTTTTCTTGAAATTCTATTAAACAGCAGGAAAGACGATAAGCATCTTTACAGCAAAAATGCCTCTTTTCTTTCAAGAAAAAAAACTTTAATACTAGATTCCACAATACTAGTTATATAAAGCTGAATGAAATCTGCTGGGTGGAATGTGTGCTTCCTGAAGACTATAATCTCTGTAGGTGTAAGAATAGTCTGAAATAGTAATAGCTGAAGAAGACAGAGCATAGTAAGTTACTTACCTTCCTCTTACAGTCATTTCTATAAATGACTGCAAAACTGAAAAATATGATGACTATTTAATTATTCTTTGATACAGATGAAATACATAAGACAATACTTTCATCCTGGAAAAATAGAGGGGATTAGTAAATTGAAGTATGCTAGTGTACATATACACACATGTACATGCATACACCTATTTACTCATTGATTAAAAAATAATCTCAAGTGACTACCTGAAACCTTTCAAATGCTAACTTTGTTTTGCTAGTCTTAAGTATTCAAAATATTTGTTAATACAATTGTTGGGGAATGCACCATGTGCAAGCATCCAAAATGGTGCTCATACATTTATTAACAAATAGAGAGATAGGGGTGGGCTATATTTTTAGCATAATGAACATTATAAAGGTTAAGTCTTTCGTTATATTTCTTCTGAAATACGCAATTTGTTACAAGTTATATTGTCTGTAAAAAGAATCCCTACTGCAACTCTAATGTGTTTTTTTAGTATCAAAAACATAAAAGCACATCAGAACACATCATGTGCAAACCATGGCATTAAACAGATTAGAAAACTAAATGTCATACTGTAACATGACCGTTTTTTTTGCAGTTAATTTACAAGAAAGGCAGAAGAGCTCTGCAGGAAACACTTTCTCCAAATATGCACCCTGCAGCTAAAATACCTCATATACCTTATTGTTCTTTCAGGAAAAAAAAAAAAAAAAAAAAAAAAAAACAAAAAAAAAAACCAAACTTGACTGAAGTGATAAATTTAAAGTTTATGTGGATTTTAAGATGGCTAAATTAATTCCATGTGAGATTGTGTATTGCAAGCAAATTAAAAAAAAATACAGCAGTCTTTTAGCTATAAAATACTTCTGTAATCTACCATTCTACTGTTGACAACACAGTTGTACTGGAATACTTGTAATTTTACAAATGCTTCAATTATCAGTAAACTTTTTATTGAATTCCTATTTAATTGTGTATTCTTCCATTCCCTCCTGTGACACTGTGTGTCTGTTAGTATCCTTGAGAAACAGGCTGCTGTACAGTCTGCTGTAGCCACAAAGATGCTGTTTTGTTTTATCCACTAAGAAACATGTTGGGATTTTAAATATTTTTGCTACCAGATCTGGAGGTGTTAAATTCAATGCTGTATATTCTTGAAGAGACTTAAGGTAAAGGCCATCAGTCTTCTTAATTAAGGCTTTTCAAATGAGCTCTGCCTGAAATCACCTTAGCTGCCTTTTCAAGCTCTCACCTGATTCTAATTAAGCCCCTTGGAACATTAAGCTGGTTTCTTTCCTCATGATTCATCTCATTAGGAAAAAAAGGTAAGTGCTACTGTATATAGTGGCCTTCTATGGGAGTTGGTAAAATCCTTTGACAGTTACTTTAAATGAAGCAGGAGTATTTCCTTGGAAATCAAGTGACCAACATGTTTAAGCAATTCCCTAATGAAAAGGAATAGTGCTCTATGGAAAGAGCACTGTCGTGTAATAAAAGTGCCCCCTCCCTTCTGCCTTTGGACAATTAACCACGTCAATAATTGAGATGGCTCTTTCATAGGCTAATGGCCTCGTTGAGCAGAGTCAACAAAATATACTGTAGTTCTAACTTTTAAATTAAGACTTCCTACAGAATACGTAGGTTCCCAACCCAATACCAAGTATTTGGATCATACAGTAGTCTGATGCTAATTACATGCCATACTGAGAGCCTACGAGACAGCATATGTTTGCGTTTGGAGGAGGAGCACGGAAAAGCCTTCTCAAAGCTCAAAGGGGGGGAGCAATATTATTCAAGTTCCTGCTCACTTTTGGACGGTGGGGATAAAAACAAGGACAGATTATTCTCACTACTTCTCCTGAGGCAAGTACTGGGTGTTTAGTGTCTGTTCTCTTTACCCCATATTCAGAGCTTGGACAAATGAAACTACTGTATCACGGAGATGAGATATGCTCATTTCTTCCTACTCCCTTATGACTATGCAAAGACTAGGAAAAAGTTAAATCTTATATATAGTCACATGCTGTTGTTTTTTAAATTCCATTAAACTTTCACTTCTTTTTGAGACTTCTTGAACAATCATGATTTAGCCAGCTAAATGATAAAACATAATTACTTCCAGCCTCTGCCAAAAAAAAAAAAAAAAAAAAAACCCTTTAGCAAATCTGAAGGAAAAAAAATTAAAGAAAATTTTTGGACTTTGTCAAAATACAGTAACTTTCAGAGCTAAGTGAACAGTACTCTTTTTACTTGGATAGTTGAACAAAAGCAACAAAAAGTAAATGACTTGGGCCAAGCTGAAATAAATCTTGCTTTTTCCATCAATAAGTTTGATTCAGGTCTAGTGAATGGGTTATTGGACTCTAAAGGGTCTGTTTTGTTTTCATATGAGAAAAATGTTTGGAAAAGGATGTTGAGGTATTTTTTCTTTTCCCCCATCACCTGTGTAGAATATTTCCTCTGCCATAGGACATGTGAATATACATCACTTTCTGCTTTGAATCAGAGCAAGAGCATTTTTGAGACAAAAATCTTTCACCTTGCTCCCAATTCCAAGTAGGTTGTCTTAACTACCAGATCATGAAGCCATTCTCTCACCTCGATGAAGGAAATCAGCAGAAAAGACTAAGAGCAATCTACCCAAAGGTATGTTATAGCATTATGAGCAGATGGTGAGGACATTCTGCACAGAAAAAAGTAAGTTCAGAACACCGACGTGGAATTTCCTGTATCCAGTTTTAAGATAGTAGATAAAAGCAAAACTACCAAGCCCCTTGGTTTGACACTTATTTTTGCAACAAATTTGAGTAGTCTCAGTTCTTTTTATTTGGGATTAAATGTTTTGCCATATGCCCCAAATTTCCCCTTGCTTTAACTAAAGGAAGAATGTATTATAAAAATTCTGTGTGGATCTATTTTCAAGATGATCATATGCAGAGCTAGTCTTGTAGTGAAATAATGCTTGGAAAGTAAACACTGATTGGATTTCCCCGTTCAATGTGAAGGCAAAAATCTCTTGTAACAGACATACTTTTGCTCTTGTTAACATAAGGGTTTGGAACCAGTTGAGCAATTTTTTTTTTTTAATCTTTAAAAGTGCTGCGTAGAATAGATAAGACATGCTGAGGTTGTTTGACTGGTTTACTGGCAAGTGAAAAAACTGTCTAGTTTTTCCACTGAAAAAGATTGAACAGACAAACCACAACTCTCAGACTAATCTAGTAATGTCAGAAGTAGCTGGGATATAGGTGTCGAGAGTCCTTAGAAAGTTGTCGATGAACATTTTTGTTATAAACACCTTGGTTTATACCAGGTGTTTAATAACCTGATAAGGGTTCCTGATTAGAAGGAAAGCAGTAAACTTTTCACTTATGTTCAATAATCTTTGCCCTACTACTTCAGAAAATGTTCCAAAGCAGAGATTCTTCCCAGAGAAGAAACAGTACACCTACTTTTGCAGCAGGCAATTTTACCACTTCTCAGAGAAAAAGAAGAGTCCCTCTGGGGCCCAAGAGTCATGCACAGATGATAGTAGTTGCAGATAATATTTGTTCATCGTGCTATATGGTGAACAGACTCCAAACACTATCTCTCAACTCTTTACTAGCATTATGGGAGGTGCTTCTTCTGCGATGTGCTTCACTTCAAGCAGCAATCCTCTTTCTTTGTTTTCCCTGGCCTCCATCGGACTTCACTGTCCTTTAGTTCTTTTCCACTGAGCATTTTCTTTCAGTGTGAAGTGCTGAACAAGTTTAGAACATGTTATGACATAAGTGAAAACTATTTCTACTTTTTATTATGATAAAATATTCTTTCCAAAGAAGGAAGAATGATAAAAGTCATTCCTGGCTTTTCTTGTGTATTATGAATTCTGCTGAACAGTGACATGTCATCTCACAGCTGCTGTGCATGAACTTGAATAATTGCAAGTTGACAAATATATGTATTCATAGTTATAGTCACCACTATGTAGCTTGGAATATAAACTAAGAGTACACATAGACACAAGTCAAATTTTTCCTCTTGAAACCTTCTTGAAATTACGCTTATATGGGATCAGATGAGACATCAACCAAAACAAAATTCAAGTAATATTTGCTTTGGTTTTCACCTTCCCTTTTCCTCAAAAAAACAAGCTTTAAAGAGGTTGAGAGAACTATACTTTCTATAGTTCTATCAAAGCCAAAATCCTTTTCTAATTTGATTTGTGAATAACTACCCAGCCTAGTGGAAAAACAATCTGACCCATTCATATGGCACAGTATAACAAACTCATCGCATATTATCTTATATATAAGCAGAATTCAGGTAACAAAGTAGCAGGAAAAAAATTACAGCACTAAAATTTAATTCTGGGACATAAATAGCTAGAGGTTCGTAAAATACTTGGTGCGATGTGTGTAAATGGAATTTCTAGGAATAGGCAGGCATCCAGCCCCTGAATATTTCTTTCTTCTTCATGAACAGGATTTCTGCTTGTCATCTTAGTGCAACTGGATTCTGAGCTTTTTGGCCAAAAATAGTCTAGATGTTGCATAAAACTCCCAGCCAAATAGTGGAGTGGAATAATGAGACCATAAATACAAGAGTCATATAATCTTAACTTTCATTTTTATCTTATCCTCCTCATCATGTGAAGATTAATTAGCAAAACACAAACCACCGCAAGTACTGACCTTTTGCAAACACTAGCTTGACTAAACTCTATGACTGTGACTGCAAATAGTATTCAAACACTATTCCAAAACCAGAAGGAACAGAACAAAAGTATTGTATTTTCATAGGGTAACAGTAGTGAGTATGTTTGTGGTTGCTTTTGTTTTTTAAATCTGAAAACTGATTTTCCATAGAGCTTGAGATATTTCTATAATGCAACTGCTTTATTTGTAGGAATAGCCAGGGCATAGCCAAGCTAGCTGCAATCCATTTGCTCAGAAATCCTTAAGAGTAAGAGGCTATGGCTTGAAGTGCAATGTCTTTAGAGTATTTGGACGCAGACCATTCTTGTGTTTTCAACATCTTCACTAGTTCTTTATCCTGTTACTAGCTTTTTATCAAGCTTTATTGTGGGTATACATGATGAGACCGAGTTCATTAGCTACCCAAACTTGCTATGAGTAGTTCAGAGTTCTTACTCTGATTACGTTCTTGTGTAATTAGCTCTCACTTAAGTACATACCAGTTTATTCTATCTAGCTGTACCATGATTACCTTCCCCAGTTGTAGTTATTAACCTTTCACATTCTAAAAACAATAGTGTCAGTCTTCCCCCAAATTTAAACACAATTTAGCAATCAAACTGCTGTAATTTTTCTGAAAATCCCAGCTTGAAATGGCCATCAGTACCTGCACACTTGCTCACCAAATGATGAAAAGCATAGCAATAAGAAAGTAATTCCTAGAAATTGTTCTGGTTCTTATATAAGTCTTACTGTGTCTAGAATATTTTAATAACCACAGAAGTGTTTCAAACTGTTCTCACATATTTATAGGGATGATTCAGCTGCTAAGAGGTGTTCCCTCACTTTCCAGTCTCTGAAAGGGCAACAGTAAAGGAAGACATTCGGAGATGCCAGATGAGCAGGTGGAATTTTAGTTCACAATGGAACATGAAACACAAAACTTCCAACTGGTTACACAAGACCTCTTCACTTAGATACAGTTCTCAATGTTGAAATAAATTTGCAAAAAATCAAACTACATGATTTCCTACCCAGGCTTACTTTGAATCAACATTACAACTAAAAACAACTGAAAAACTACCACTGCATTTCCAATTGACACATGGACCCTGCTCTATCAGGTTTCTTGATTGTAATGTCAGGAACATAACGCATAAATTCTTGTAAGACTAAACTGATATTTCCTAGGGCTTTAGTGTAACAATTTTGGAGAGGGAAGTTCTAAAATGAACAAAAGTTTTCTGGATCTCTGAGTTCAGAATGGGCAAAGAAAAGTGTATTTTTGATTCATTATGCATGTCAGTTCAACTAGAGTGTATTGCAAAAGAATAAATACTTAAGTTACTCCTCAAGGCAAACTGCGAGTTTGTAGATTTTCCATTTAACATTTTGTTGTAATATATAGCCAAGAGATGCAAAACAAAGCATTTAAGATGCCAAACTTAGTGCAGTACATAAAACACTTGTATGTAACTCCTCCATTATTTCCAAATGTAACCCCCCCCTCTCACCCCAGAGACTGTGAGGTACACTTTAACTTAAACCATGGTCTTGTGTGATTCATGAGATCCACTATTCTATTTATGTTCATAAATAAGAAACTCAGTATTTTAGAGCTGGAACATGCAATTCCAAACACAGCTGAAAAAAACAGAAGATACGAGGTATCTCCTACATCCATTTTTCACATGTAGATAATATATATATGTAAATTTATGTATATGATTAGAAACACATACATACATGTATATATACTTTTTATATATAACACATATACTATATACATAAGTATCATAAATATTTATATCAATATAATATTTAACCACACACACACCCTAAATATATATATATTTATATATACAGGTCCAAGGGCAGAAGTCTGGCAACAAAAACATAACAATCCCTTGCTAGAAGCAGCTGTTTATTCATTTATTCTGTGAAAACCGTGTATTTAACACGGCATTCTTTGCAAACCAGAGCATTAACGGAACTTCGGGGATAAAGGATTTTCCTACAGAAATAAATACACAGTGATATGTATAATTGTTGATACTTGCTCAAGAAAAGATTTGACATTTTTCTCTAGGGATGGCTTACAGCTGACGTAGTCTACTCTGCCACAGTGCAGTAGGGGAAGGCAGTCTCTTCCAGTTAGAATCAGGCAGGATGCCGGGGGAAAAGGGAAAATCCTATGAAGATTTTGTTGGTCTGAAAAATCTTACCAGTATTCATAAGGCTGAGGTTTTATTCAGCTCTGCTGTGTATTTTGAAAGCTACAAGCATGAAACTCGGAGAAGCAGGGGAATCCTCCAAGTGCCTGAATGAACCCTGCGGTTCACTTCCTCACAAACCAAAGCTTGCAAACTACAAGATTTACTGTCTGCTATTTCCTGCCCAAACGACTCTGATTTGTAACGCCTCATTGTTTAGTATACATTTATATAATCTGTACAATATCTAAGAAAGGGTTCGGCTGACAATTTAAATAAAGCAAATGGGCAGAAGTGAGGGAGAAATCTGATTAACTCACTACGGTTCCAGTCTGCGTGATTATCAGACAACATTAAATTGTCATATTGTGGCCAGTATTTTGGAATCTCTAATTTAAGGGAATCCCTGCAGCCCTATTTGAAACTTTACAGCATTTGCTTCTGATTTAAAATACCCATTAGTTAATGCTTGTAAAAAAGGAAAGGAAGAGCATTACGTAAATACTAAGCACTTCTATTATTTGAAAATATGCAGTTTTTGAGAATGCTAATGATTATCATCATGAAAACTAAGAAAAATATCAGCATAATATCTTTTTTTCTAGGAAACAGGTCTTTTTTATGTTAAATCAAACTACTTTGGACAAGACTGGTTGGAATATTTTGATGTTGAATAGATTGGTAAATTAAAAAAATATATTTTTTGTTAAATTTTAAATTTAAAATGTTTTTTAAAATTATACTTAATGCTGTTAGATTTTCTTAATTAATTTTGGAAATTAATGGGCTGTCCCACTGACTTCAACATATCAGCCTTCAGGTGGAAGAAATTTCCTAATTTGGGGTTTTCTGATCCCAGCAATCTCTCTGCTTAGCACAAGCAAAATATAGATAAATACCAATGGAAGTAATCTAATCCTGATCACTTATGCTTGTGTCATGTTCTCACTATATTTCTTTTATTCATCTTTATCAAAGGAAGATTCCTCATTGCTTTGGAAGAGAAGTCAAGAACACTAAACCATCTTCATTTCTATAACTTACAATGCACCTGTGTAATACTCCGATGATAAACAAAATGATTATTGAGTATAATATATTTTGTGGGAATAACACCAACTTTCTTCTTGGCAGCTTTACAAAATAGTTGAGATGCCTGAGTTTTTTTATTTTAGACATTCTTTAAAAAGTCATTTACTTGTTAAGCTTTGATCCATCTCCTCTTTCTCTCTCCTTTGTCCTTTGCACTCAGTTTGGTCTCTTGCCTGAATTGTTCTTCGCCTGCAGTCGTGTTATTCAGTGCATTTTTAAAGTCACTACAAGTCATTCAAAACCCAAAAGGAACATGTGTCTCAAGCTTTGCTTTGAGAAGCAATCTGAGCCTGCAGTGTTGCTGTATACACAACATGCTGTCTTACTTTGGGAACCACAGCTCCCCAGTGTTTCTTTATACCCTCAGTTCCAAGCCTGTGGGACCAGGAGTTGATCCAACCTGTGCAATTGTCTGTAAGACTGTAATTTTTCTCATGATGACATGTAACCTTTTATGATAAAAGAAGTATAAAGCGTTCAGTAATGTGTACAGTTGGAGCCTGAAATTTCAATAGTTTAACTCTGCTCCAAAGCAAAGCCTAAAAAAAGTAGGAGGTGGGGGAAACAGGAAGAGGGATGCTTGAAGGGCTGCAGAAGTCATGAATCGAGGCCACAGTGCCTTTCATTTTCTCTAACAAGTGTTTCTTTATTTTGCCACTGCATTCACCTCAGCTTTCTTGTATTCTGGATCATGTCAGACTTGGAAACCATTGCTAGAGAAATTGAATTACCATCTCCTGGACAGAAATTTTGAACTGCTTTAGAATACTCTTTTTTCTCGAGCTTAGTGGACCCTTAAAAATGCATGTTAGCAATTGCGACCACTTCTCCAGTCCTAGTCATTGATATATCTTTTTTTTTTTTTAATCTGCTATATATACATATATATGAATTTGTTATCTAACAAAATGAGAGAAATGGATGGTATCAAAAGAATGGAGGGAAGCCAGGAAGACTGCATACAAAACAGTTATTCATTTTTCATTTTCCCCAACTTCCAAATTTTCTTTTTTCTACTAGCTTTTCAATCTTATATTAGTTTGGATTCCTACTTCTAAGTATTAGGCTCATTTTGCATTTCTTCAGTTATCACTTACCAAAATTAAATCTTTGTCTTTCATCATGCTGACTACCAAACCTTTCTGTTTGCTGTAATTTCTGTGATATTGAATGAGTTTCTGAAGGCTAATATTTTGCAAGTTCTTCTGGGTAACACCAGGAAGAAAGGAAGGACTTTGCCCAAAGCTTGAATTTAACACCTTTGCTGAAAACAACCAATTAAACATATATATACTTTGGACAAAATTTTAAAACAACTGAATTAAAAATAATTCATGTTCATAGCATCCTACATGCAGCTTGCTTACTAGTGGTTCAGCTGTTTCCACCTGCTCATAATTTTGCAAAGTTGAATATCATTTTTTTTTTGCAGTACGCTACAGAAGGCTGCTGCTTTCTGTCAGGTCTGAATCCAGAAGCCAGTCTGCAATGAAGTTTCAGCTCACCAGCCCCACGTAATTCAGGGCTGAATCAAAAGACTCAGTCTCTATTGACGCAAGTCCAGGGAGCTTGGGCTAGCAAGTCAGATAAAAAGCTTTTTATTATACTTCTCTCTCTCTGAATCCAGACTCATTCTGTCCTAGAAGTTGTTCATTATCTTCCCAGTGCTTCTGCTGTTGCTCAAGGGAAGACTTAATCAGTCTGTCTAGATGGCTGTATTACTTCTACTGTCACATCAAGACAATTTGCTTAATTCTTATTCCTGGATCTTCCCCATAAAAATAGACATGCGTTAAGATAATATTTTCAGTTAGCTGTGAGTAATAGCTGACAATTTCAGGAAAAAAAGGAAGAGGAAGCTCTGAACACAATGACCGTAGTGGGGTAAGAGAATGGCTACAAATATACCAGTAGAATTTTCTCCTACAAGTTAAGCAAGACTGTTTGTGCAATGTCAGTATTGTATCAGCTGCTGAACTGACTTGAGTGGTAAGTGAAGGCTTTCAGGATCAGAGAGATTAGTATCTGTTGAAAAAAATCTACAGTAACTGCAGAAGAATTATAAAAGCCATTACATCTCTAATAGATAGTAAGTGAAAACATCCCCGCATTTGGTCACATTATTCACTGTGAATGCGGCTCTTACAGCTCCTTTGCATCCTTTCCCCTTCAGATATCAGAACACAGCCTGATCTAAAATGTTATATATCTAGAGCACTAAAATGGTACATATTTTTGAAACAGTCTAGAAAAGCACTTTTACAACCTGTGTGTTCTTTTGTGAACTCTTCACTGTGAAAACATTTTGATTATGTAAGTGATGTAACACTGTTTCTTTCCATTGTTATCATGACTATTCAATGATAAATAACAGTGAAAAAAAATGGTTTCTTTTCTAATACCTATTCATTACAATCTGAGATCAAACATTCGAGTAAACACTTAAAAACACATGCAGAAGCAAAGAAAGACCCAAGAAAAGTTGAACTGGAAATGCCACTGTGTTATTAAAATGGGTAACTGGGTAACTGATTTTTTCTGACTACTTGATCATGTATATTTAAAGCAAAGTAATTTCTTATTCTGAATGCATTATTATGTTTGGTCCATTTTCCCTGAAATTTATTTTCCTTTCTTTTCTAATCAAATAGCAATGGGATAATTGTTAAATACTATTTTTATCATTTAAAATTTATTTTAAGTTATAAAATCAGGCCCAGTATGTTAAAAATTGCAAGAACATCCCCTGCCTTTAGCAGTCAGAAGTGGGCAATAAGAAGTAGGAGAGATACTATGAAATTTTCAGACACTATTAAATTTTGGAAGGATGATAGGGAAAGTCCCTGAACTGAATTTTTTGAAAATCCACTGAAGATAAAGCTTTGAAAGCATTCATTTTGAAAGCTTTTCTTTCTGTTGAAATAAAAATAATTTTGGAAGTGTCAACATTATGTCAAATAGAAATTTCAAGTTTCCATTAGTTTAAATGGAAGCACGATCAATTCCCTATCAGATATGTCCAGGATGAATAATCATATATAAAGCAGTGCATACTTACTCTGGCTAAATTAAAAAAAAAACACTCAGTAGTACAAAGTCGAGTGATGGGTTTTCTTTAAGGTGAAAGTACAGAGGAAATGGAAGAAAATAATTTGATACCCTGAGGTTTCATGCTGCCTGGAAATAAATACGCAAAGAGACTTAGGAAAAAGCTATACAGAAAAGAAAGAAATAAAAAAGTAATCAAAGGTGAGAAAGATGCATATGCAAGATATAACACGTCAAGAGGAGAAGAAAATACAAAATGAATTTGCAAGTTTGAAAAATGATTACAGAACATGTAGCAAATGAAATGTAGATTTCACTAGAGGATAAGATTAAATAGGAAATTTTAAGGCTGCAATACATAAAAAATAAGAGGTCAGGAAAGGAGATGGAAAGTTTTTTAAATGGTGCTAAGGATATCTTTCTGACAAAGACAATATTCTTGTAAAAGAAACACCTTCCCAAAAATAATCATGAAAATCAATATATAAATGTTAAAGAGATCAAAAATGAAAAAAACAAACATAGCTACCTAAATTAAGGATAATTCTATTTTAATATGAAAAGAAATAGAATATCTTTGGTGCTATTTTAAAACATTTATAGACATTTACATTCTGCAGCACACTCTCTGATTAATACATTTTAGTGCACCATGGTAACTAATGAGCTGAATTTGTCCAATAAGAACTATGGATGTTCATAACTTTCTTAGATAAACTCAAGTAATAACTTTAGTATGACAAGAATGTGTCATTTGTTTAGCATGTCAAGGATGTGTGCTTGCCTGGAGGGTGAGAAGCAGAGGAAGAAAAATGCTGAAGGTAAAATTAATGGACTTTTTACTAATCTCTTTGCTTAAAATTATTTGAAATGATGGTCATCTGGAAATGCCCCTTACTGAGGGAGAATCTGAGTAGTTTAGGGCCTGCACCACCTCCTTATACTGTAGCTTTTCCTTTTACTTTGTTACTAGGTGAATATCTGTGCTGGGAAACAGCAAGAGAGAATACTAATAATGGACAGAGGTTGGAGTAATCCTGAGGCTGCTCTGAATGATCTTAGAGGCCTTGGAGAAGGTAACTTTAAGCCTTTAACTGTGACTGACATCTTAAATTGTATTTAGTAAAGATAAAAAAAAATTCTGGAAGGAAAACAAGATCTGTCTCCAGAAAAATAGTGCCTGAGTATGTTCATCTAACTTTCCTTTTAAACTATGAATATTAATGAATACTGAGCAGAAACATCAAATTAATGGAGGAAAATTATCTGTAAAATGGTATCAGACTAAGAAATAATAAGCTACGACTGTGGTTAAATGTAGTTCAGTTGCTGATCGTGACTGAACGAGAATCCAGGAGTCAGTCTCCTTCCCCAGCCATGTGTAACTGCTGGGTATCAGGCAGATGCTGTGAAGTTACACTGTCTGCTAAGACGTGTCGGTCACATTGATAAGGAATATGAATCAAATGCACCTTAGAAACCTACAAGGCAAGTAACAGTCTTAATTATCCCTGAGAATGTGAAGTCCTTAAAGCTAATTTATTAATAAGCAAATGTATTTCTTGCTCATTCAACTTTTTGGTCTTTGATGTTCAGTAACAAGATACCAAATCTTGTAAAGAAGCTCTTCTCAAGAACTCCATATAAACCGTGCATACTTTCATGTGTGCATGTACACATATAAAACCACACTTGTGCATACTTCATTAGTATTTTCTAAGTAAGCCACTAACTGTGAACAGTTTTTTTGGTTTACATGTAAACCATCTATTAAAAAAATGCTTTTTAAAACTCTAGTAGAATACAAAATCAAATGAATAGGATGTGACTCATTGAAAATCAAACAGATTTTGATTATTTGGGGTTTTTCTTCTTCTTCTGTGGTGAAGTCATGGAAAGGTTCACTGGATGGGCAAAAGCATACAAATAAGTGCAACGTTACCCCGCCTACTGTGTCGATCTTCTGCATTTGTTGGCTCACTTCAATGTCATCTGATCATCAAAGCCTGAGGCAGAAAAATAAGTCGGAAGGGATGTTCAGAGGCCAAGGAATATAAAGAAGCCTTGATGATTATAATAGGACATATCATCATTTTGAAAGTAAAACTGTCTTTGTCTGACAGTTGTTATAGTAGCATTATATTACTGATTTCTGAAGCAGGAAAAATATAAAAGAAAGTCCTCATGATCAGAGTAGTCTGTGATCATATGATTCTTACAACAGTATTTTGACAGAGGAGGAGGAAGATCTTTTCACACAGAAAAAGAAGGCAGAAATTAAAATATGGCAAAAACACATATATATTAAAAATAGTAGCTTAATTACTAGCATATTTATTAAATTCAACAATATCTGGGTCCATTACATCCCAGGTATAAATGTACTGATCCTGGGATTATTCAAGATTTGTTATTTTAATTTGTAAATGTATCTCCGAAGGAAACTTTACAAGCTAACACTACCTGTAACTTCACCCACATGCAGAAAACCAGTTACGTAAGGTGAAACTAAATTAATAGACATCTTTATGTGTTCAGTTAAACCACAGCTTATTTTCAGTCATACCAGGACATAGTTTCCAGCCAGCTTTCCATCTCCCACCTGATCATGGGAACAGCTTGGCACTGAGCAAGCGTCTAGTCTGCTCCAATATCTATTGGTAGTACTAGAACACTAAGGAATATTGTCTCAAGTAAAGAATAGTCAGCGAGGCGCATGCTTTGACCATGTTTCTCTAAATAAAAATCTGTATTGAGTGATGTGAAAATTTCCAAATAGGAGGCACAGAAGTGACAGAGCCTCCTGGTCTTTTCCACATATGATGGCAATTTCACCTTTCTTTACTTTAGTAAGTTATGCACTAGACCTTTGATGGTCTTTTTTTGGTTACCCAACCAAAACCTCAAAAAATATATACTGCCATATCCACGGACAGTCGGCTTTCCTTTAAAAAATACATTTCAAAACAGAGAAATCCCATTTTTGAATATATTCTGATCTTCTATTTAGGAAGGTGAAAAGAGGATACATGCACAACCTGCGTTACACCACACTACAGTGTTGTGCTTCCCTGTCTTTCTGCATTTTCATAAAGGAGCACAATTTGACACTGAAATAATATCTGTAAGGATTATATTTCTTTGTTTCACTTCTTGTGGTCGGTATCACACTCTTACACGAAAGATTAGAACCATTCTATTTTTCACATGTAGTATCACAAAATGGCACATTAGTGTGCTGTTGCCACATCATAATATTAAAAAAAGTGACAAAAAAGGAGTGATAGTTAAATCTTTTAACTGGAATCCCAACTGATGAGCAAAAAGTGAACTATTTGTTGACTCACTACTGAATGCATGATGATGCATATCTGACCTGAGTGTTCTAGCTATGTGACACACTGTATTTTTTAAAATGGAATAACTAATGGACTAAATTCTTTCTTTTAAGTTTGGTAATAAGGAACTGTTAATTTAGATATAGAGTTGACATATGTTGAACTGTTATGACAGACAAATTTATGCTTATTTCATTGATGTATTTAAATTAGTTCTTCAAACTAATTTAATTTGAAGCTTCTTGCTTTGAAATTCCTGTATTTGATATTTAATATATATTGGGATTTGCTGATCTGTGACCTACAGCAGATGGAAGAACCCACCAGGTTTTCCATATCTGCCACTTAATCTCTACTGGCTACTCAGAAATTGCTAGAAAAGCAAATTTACTAGCGACTTTATTGTACAAGCAAATTCTGTGAGACTTCACACATTTTGACTACAGATTGTACAAGAAAATATGCCATCATAGCGTGTAGAATAATGCAGTACTTTGCAATTACATGAAATAGTGCAGTAAATCTATAAAAAAACAATTCTTTCTGAAGTGTTGGGGGGTGTTTGCATAGTTTTAGAAGGACTTGAATCACATTATATTCCTTTGCTCTGTTGTCTTTAAAGAAAGGTTTAAGATTCTAGACTGCAACCAGGACATGTGATACAAAGAACGGCACTGACAACTTTTAGTGCCTTTATTTTTCTCCACACTTCCCAAATGCAGAACACTTAACTCCAGGCCTTGAAGAAGGGGTGGGGGGAAAACTCTTCTGTTTCTGAGTTTTTACATATGGAAGACAGTTTTTATCTAATGAACATGTGCTTAAGCAACATGGCTGTACACCAGCAGGGGAATATTAGAGTCTGCTCCCTATAGATCTATCACTAATTCCTTGACTAGGAGGAGGAAGTTGCTATATAATTGCTCAAATAACAGTTTTGCAGTGGTATCTCCTTGCACTTTGACAACAGGTCACATAAAAATAGGAGGCAATCATGGCCCTCTATTTTATGAACTTACTTAATGTAAATACACTGATACGTGATAGAAAGGCATTTATTCAATATTTATGGTTGAAGCAGACTATGTATCCCACAGAAACATCATTCCACTGAATGAAACCTGACTCTGTTGAATCTCCCTACTTCTATTCCTAGACCAATGTTCTTTTCATCTGTCACGGGGGGATGTGGTATAAATGCCCCAATCCAGCCTCATGGCCCACAGAAATGAGCACAGAAACATTCTTATTCCTTTGTGGTGGTGTTCTTTCCTTTCAAGATCACTCTCACTGGAATCAATAGTCTCTCTCGATCACTTATCTTTGATGGTTCTCTAAGAGGCAAAGATAAGCACGTTTGAAAGGAGGACAAAAGGTTTTCTATGTACCAGAGGAATGATTATTGGAAGCCATTAAATACTGGGATGAAAAACAAGTTACACTGAGACAAAGCACAGAGATTCATCTCCATATGCACATTTCGAAGTGCATAAACAGAAAAGTATTGTCTGCTTTGCAGTATATCACTAGGTAGAAAGGGGCTTTTTCACACACAAATTTGAAAGTAAGTTTTTAAGGTAGAAAAGCTTACAGACTAGAAATACTTCATCTGGCATCATAACTGTGCATCGTGATTGTTTATTTTCACAGAACTAAAAAATAAAATTATCAGGCTTACTATCTATCTATTGCAGTAAGAATTCAGAAATCACTTGTACCTTCTGGTACTTTGAATTAATGCACATTTTCAGTGGAAACAAAGAATGCTGAAATTTGTAGCAATTAATTTTGCCCTATTTTGTAAAGCAGTTGGTCTCCCTGAGTAAAGTATAACTTCCCACATCTGCACTTAGTTTGTACTGGTCCAGCTTTGCTGTGATAGGACAACCAAAACCAGAACTGGAAAAACACTAATACGTAAAAGTTTCAAGGGATCCTAATTTACTGGAAGTTTTTGTTCACTATCACTGCTGGCATGAAAATGGAGATCTTCATTTTCAAAGTCAGTCACTAAATTCTCTGTGGATTAAAAATTTGGATTGTATTTTGAAAAAAAAGTGTATAGGTCACAAAATATATGGTAACTACACAAACATTTAAGTAATCTGAGATTTTGAACAGAATTTAGTGAGTACCAAAATTCCACTTACATTGTTGAAATCTTGGCTGTCTGAAGAAATCCTTGACAGTCAATGTTTTATACTCTTTGCACAACCTACTCATAATTTAAAATCAAAATAATTCTTGGTAAAGACTTATTCCCGGACTATGAGCATTTTAGGCTGCAGGTATGTTAATTGACAAAATGTTACTTCAGGTATATAAGGAAGAATGAAGAAAAGACATTGGGAAATACATTTGCAGACTTTACACAAATTATATGTTTGTAGGAGTAGGATAATCATGTACCTGAAAATGAATCTTCAGTATAACTATTTCCCATTCTGTAGCCCTGAGATACTACATTGCCAGCAAGGAAAGTATCACAGTAATTCCACTTCCAGTTTCCTGCATATGTTTTACTTTACTTGAAAAACAATTACCTCTTCACCTCCAATAATTCTATCGTTGTTCCCGAGAGAGAATTTTTCATTGATTGTAGCTGTGTTAGTGCTCTCTATGTGTGACTTCCTTTAGCAGTGACTTCCTTTAGCAGTGCCTTCAAGAATAAATGTAAGAACTTCTACTTTTTAGCTAAAAAAGCAATCTTCTCTAAAGAAGTAAGCTGATCTACATTTAGGGAAATTTAAGAGGCAGAGCATATTATCTGGGCATCTGATCTTAACCATCTCATGTTGCTGATTGTCTAAAGCCAGAATTTTTTCTCCACATAGAAATGCTTAGCAGGTGCCACTTGGTGATACTTGTCTTCCTTCTGCCATGAGTATTAGAACGTTCTCCCACATCACAAAATTATGATAAAAGAATGAATGCCAAAGACTGTAATAAATATCAGGGTAAATAACCTGAAGACACAATGCACCTCTGAGTATGGCTGAGGAAATGCAAAAGTAGTTTTCATTTATAGATGAGTATTCCTGGACTTCCAGGAATTGAGAGTTCATTTAAATGTAACTGCAATACTATCCCTAATTTATAAGACAAATTTTAAGCTCTTCAGGCATTATGCCATAGGGACACCTATGTCAATATATTCAGACACTACTGGAGAAGATTTTCAAAGCAGATCATAATATGCTGATAAGTAAGTATTACAGTTCAGGAGCTCAAGCATTTGACTACTGAAAAAAATGAGATATGAAGGTAAAGAAAGCATCTAAACCAGAAGGAGTGCAGTGGTATCAGTGAAGCAACTGAGCACGTTGCTTTCTAAGTGGGAGACAAGAAGTTAGCTCCTAATTGCCCTTTTCTAGTAACTGCTCGTTTTTTGGTATTGATTTTGACATTCTTCTCTTAGTTTGACTCCTATTGACACTAATTCTCATTCTGTTTACTCCATGCTGTTCCCCAAAACAGCTGTGTTAAACTAGTAGTTTTCAACTTTGCAAATGTTGCTTTTTCACACCTGGAACTTTTTTTTTTTTTTTTTTTTGCAAAGAGGAAAAGTGACTATATTACCTCCAGCTGGGGAAGGAGACGGAGAACAGAAACTAGTTTTCTTCCACCGGTACCTAATAAAAAGCTTCTTTATAGCAAAAATAAACTTAGAAATGATGTATTTGAGGATTGAGTGTAGGAATGACAAAGACATTAAATGAAATTTCAGAAGGGCTGGCTCATGAAAGAAAATCTCATTGTTGTAATACTACTGTTTTATTTGCTTTATACCTGTCTCAGCTCCCAAGTAACTGCTCATAAAAATGGATGTTGTCTATGCAGTCATTCATGTCCAGTTCTGACTGTTTGCTCCTCCTCCACCAGATCAGATTCAGTAAGTGGAAGTGCCTCTCAATATTGACAGGGACAGCAGACTGACAATGCTATTTCCACCTTAGTGCCATAAATGACTTATTTTCCAGGATGAGTTCTTTCTTTTTATTCGAGGAAAATGCAACAGTAGAGGTGAAGAATTCGTGTGTAGCTGTATGTCACATAATTTTATTCTGGGGTCTAGAATTAGGGTTTAAATACATTATTGTCACATAAAAATCACAAAAATAAATGTACATGTGATGCAGTGAAGACCACTTTTAAATACTGCTTTCTATAAAAAAAAAAAAAAACAAGGGAAAATATCTAGCTAGCTACTTACACTTTGCTAGTTATAATTGTACCTTACTGGATTATAATTGTAAATATCACAGTCCTTGTCATGGAGATGATGACACCCTACATAATCACAAGCAAAGGTTCCACATTTAAGGTCCTATGTAACAACGCAGAGTCATCCTTAGAAAAAGCACATACTTCACTGTGTATCTGATGACCTTAAAGGCTCCATGAGTATATCTTCTCCACAGATCTAACTTTTGAATCAACTTCTGAAAGAAAACAGGGCAAATGAAGGTCTAGAACTTCATAAAGAAGGGATTGTTAGCCACATCTGGATGGTCTTAACATTTACATAGACAATGTCTGCATCTGAACATAGTAACTGTATGTACTGTGGGAAAGAGCTGTGATATAGATTATGAAAAGTGATTAGGAAATTCTACAATTGCCTAAGCCAGCAAATTTTTGTAACTGTTGGTCTGGGCAACAGACAGTTCATCTGGATGGGTCTCAGCAAAGCAAGGCACCTACTACTTTCAAGAAGAGCCCAAATCAAAGCTACTCCAAAACTGAAGATGGATAGTTAGAATAACCCATGGAGTTCCTAATTTATGAATTTAGTAGAGTGCTTCTTGGCATTCTTCTCTAGCTGCAGATAAACAAATTTTCTCTTCTTCCTCACTCAGCTCACGTCCATAGCTTGTTCATCTGCATGCATGGAGCTGCAGTTTGTCATTGGTTTTCATTTGCTGTGAACAGGAGTCTGAACACAAACAATCCAACCATGGTTTCTATTACTAAACTTGCCTGACACGCTTGCTTACAAAGTAATGTTACTAAGACTGGCCTTCTTATCTAATAGAGCTCCGAAAGTTAGAGGTAGGAACTAGGAACTGGCAAGTTTGACTTCTTATCCTGACATGTAGCATAGGCTTGGACATGTACCTCCCTGTGCATCACTTACAATGGTTAATGAATTCAGGCTCACAGCAGCTATTAGTAGTAAAATTTGCATCCTACAGCTAAATGCTTCCTAAGGAACACTGGATATGCACAGCTTACTTTTCCTAAAATTTGCTTGAGTTGTAATAGAAAATATTTTCTATAAATAAAATAATTCCTGAGCAGTCTCAACTTGAAAGACTTTTTAAAAAAATTTGATTTAAAATAAGGAAAATTATCAGAAGAGGTTCTGTTTTCTCTTTGAACTAGATTCTATCACTTAGGGTGTCCTGAGTAAGAAGATGAAATTCAGGATGAAATTTTATTGCCAAAATATCAGTTCACACCTGGAAAATATCTGTGGCTACTTTCCATAAGAAGCACAGCACACTCCTTAACCACTTTTTCTTCCCTGACACTTTGCAAAACATAAGTAAAACTAGATTTCTGTAACTGGTAAGACACCAGAATATGCTTGGCCCTGCCTGTGAGTGAGGACAAGGAGCCTATGGTTCTTCTATATGAAAAAATTAAAAAAAGCCACAATTAACATATGCCCCAGAAATCTAGTGTCAGTTGCTCTGTATGTGAACTATGTAAGACATAATCGTGTGTGGGAAGGACCAGGGAAAACTGTAGGTTCATTACCTTCCTACTTCAAAATTGCACAAAGTCCAGCTATTATCCATCTGGTCTTTAGAAAACAGTTATATTTACTGTGAGCACTACTGAGATTATAAAGTAAATTTTAGCATCCAGATATATTTGTCCTGGTTGCTCTCTAATAATTTCATAACTTCCAGTAAATGTCTCTGAAATATTTGTAAATGATACTCTATAGATGATATTCTGGTAAATTTTCATTGATGCCATACTGAGTTTACAGAGATGCTGGTAAAAATACACAGCCATCTTCAATTATTCAGAAAGGTCATTTCAGAATATTTTGTGTGGGTTTCTATAAAATTATTCATTGCTAGTGTTCGGCTAGCTATACATTGAAATGTGTAATAAGCAAATTTGTTCTTTCTGCTATTATTAGTCTGTCTTTTAATGATAAAAAGTAAATGCAGCACTACTTTTTACTCATAACTTTTATTTATACACATAAGATTATATGTAATATATATATAATGGCCCTTAAAATGGGTAGCTTAGTTTTGCAGTACCATTTTGAAGATATCAAATGGTTACTACTGGTCTGCTAAACAATTTCCAACATTGCTCTCATTGATAGTAGCAACACAATGATCACTAGTATAGCTGTAATTCCAGCAGCTTGTTTTAGCATGTTGCTGACTAGTCGTGCTCGAAGTTAGTATAAGGTCCCTATAATTATAATGAACAACTGCCTAGAATGAATAACTGCGTAAGCCTTTTAATTTTGATGCAGAATCACCAAATCACAGAATAGTAATTATATACAACAGATAGTGGCAAAGTACTTAATATAAAATATCAAAACTTTATTGCAAAGAAAAACTGAAGGTGGGTCGACTGAGAAACAGCATTCTAAAACAAATTCACCGTTACCAGGCCTGTGTCATAGATGTTGTTCCCACTATTAGTGGTTGATTTCCATGTGGATAAAGGCTGATAGGAATCTCAAAATCAGCCATACCACATTGTGAAAAGAGCTGCTTAGTCAAACTTTGCCCAAGACCTTCCTATTCTGATAAATTCACACAACTAGAAACTAGAGCCCTTAGCTTTAATGTGACTAATTATGTGATTAAACTCAAATCTGTGTTATATGTGAGGACTGCATTATCCACCTCTTTGCTGTCAATTACTCCTGAGCAGTATATCTGAAAGCAATGAAATCACAACTCATATAGCTACAACAAAGAACATAATCACTGGCAGCCCATTCAAGTAGCTAAATGAAAGCTTGCCCACAGAACTGAGTTTGCAGTATGAACCTTTCTTCCTTTTGAACAGCTTTTGGCTCAACTGTAATTTTAGCTAGCATTATATCTTTGAATCTTCACTATTTGTTTTACAGAACAACACACGTGCATGTGTATGTGCACACACATAGACCTCATTTGACAAATTGGAAGCCACCATTCACTCCTGCCTTGGAAATAAAAAATATTTTGCCCTGAGCAAGCTTAAAGAGCAAAGCTAGGGGTACATGCTTAAATGTCTAATAACACATTCAATATCTTTAGCACTGAAAATGGGTATAATTTGGGAGAATATTACATTCTACAGCTATTACATAGCCCTTGAAAGTGAACACTAGAATACTTTGATTGCAGGTTAAAACCACAAAAAACAGCTCAAGGGAAGAAAAATCTTCCATGAAAATTTGCTGTTTCCACTTCAACTGCATTCATCATATCCCATCCAACACCAAAGCTATTTTCTACAGTTTAAAAGTAAGCATTATGATTATTTTCTCTCTTTTTATCTAGAAATGCAGTTAGATTCTTTTGTCATCTGTTGAACTGACCCTGTGATAAGGATGTAGGGGCAGGAGAGAAGAAGGGACAAGAATTGTGTGCAAGTGCTCGGATCACATAAAATATTTAAGACCATGTGTTCTCCTCTCTTTGGTTAAAATACTCCTCATTCTACAACATGAATTCCATGAAACTGTTTGTAAAATTTTAATTAAAAAATGCTGTTATCTGTCAAAATTTTCTTGTTCTAATACTTTCAGAAAAAGACTTTCCAGGGAAGAGTCTTGAAGAAACAAAATCATTCACGCAATAAACAAAATAATTCACCCACCAGCTATGTCAACACAGTCATGCTGATTACTAACACATGCTGATTCAGAGAAAAGCAACTTTTCCCCTCATTTTCTTCTACTAGAAAGTAACAATGATTTCCCTTAGTCCAGACATGTACTACTGGGCTACCTCACATCTGTTTCATGATTGCAACCATGTTTTTGAGTTGCTTGAAGATATTTCACAGATGTGGCCCTTCCACTAACTTGGCTCTTCTCAACGTTTTATCTGGCATGGGCAGAGAAGAATGATAAATAACCTCGTTCTTGGCTCTCTTTTTAGAGTGCAAGAGACTAATTTTCATTTCTGTCCACTAATGAAATTTTCCCATAATTCTAGTGATTTTATACAACAGCTCACAGTTACATATGGTATATATATTGTTATCTTGACTCTTTCCAGTTAAGATCAGACTAAAGTTCACTGAACTGGATTTTCAGCCCTATATTTCCTTTTCAGATACATATCAGGAAATAATTTGGTACTTGATGTATTAGTTATTACTGTTTAAATATTATGTAGTCCTTCAGCAGCACTACATTCTTAAAAAAATTTAGCAATTTTACAAATACAGAAACAAAGAAATAACTTAGGCATTTTTTTTACACCATTACAGTAAAAAATGCCTTATTTTCCAATAAGCCTTGCTTTTGTGAAGGATTTCTGTTCTAGGACATCTAACCAATTTCCTATACTTTCCAAATTTTTCAGTAAAGTATCTCTGTATGCTAAGAAAAGTTTAAAAGGCTGAAGAAGTTATATTTAAATGATAAGGAATCATTAAAGAAAAAGAATTCCAACCTTAGTAGTAAAAAAACAGTATATAGTTTAGACTTCCTGCATATGTCCTTTTTTCAGAACATTTCCCAAATATATTGTCAGATAATCCTTTTAAAAGCACTCTGTGTCAGGGAAAAAGAATATTGCCCGAAGAGGGTAAATTTAGTAAACAGGTCCTTCATGAGCAAACGTGAGTACTGATTTCAGGTCAGCCCATAATTAAAAATGAACCTGATAAAGCTCAGTCATTCTTCCTCATTTTATGGCTATAAAAAGAACTACTCCGCAGTAAGATCTGGTCAGAGCAGATACGTAGGAGGGAATTCCACTGATGAACAGCAGCCCTGGTGCTGTGTGTTGCCACATCTGTTAGAAGATGTTTACACATGAGTTACATTCCCTGTCAAGACTCTGTGCTCAAAAAAACCCTACTCATCCATCACTTTCTTGAACACTAAATACACACAAGTTGGAAAAATGTCAGCAGGACAGGAAGGGTTAGAACAATATACAGTTCGTTAGAACCACAGAATTGGTTACACCTTTTTGTTTTAGCTCAACATTAAATAGTATTTATCTATTATTTCCTCAGGAGATACAGTAGAGTAGTTCTAGTGGCAAGACTACACTGTACCTGACAGATATACTGTTTCCATGACGTCAGGGAGTAGCAAGGGCTGCCTGCTCCCTAAGGGAAGATGAGCCAGGAGCTGAGGGTGACGCCAGCGCCGGCAGTGCCTCAGTGACAGGGCACAGTCCCACAGGCGCTGAACACCGCAGGCAGAGCCCGGTGTGGTAACAAGATCCGTTGACTGTTCCAGACGAGGCAAGCAATGAACCAGGGCCAGGGTCCAATCACACAATCCAGCCAGGAGCAAAAGGAGATGGGGTCAGAGATTGACTGGAGACAAGCTACAGCATGGGTCTGAAGTCCATCTAGGAGACTGCCAACGACAGGCCTGGAGACAAGCCCCAACATACATCTGAGAGGTCCACCCAGTAGACAAGCTGTCTACAACGCATATAAAAGGTCCAACCAGGAAGCAGGGCCAGAGATAGGACTGGAGCCAGGCGCACCTGCGATGTAGCTCAGACAAGGACTGAAGGCCCAAGTTTGAGCTGAAACGGAGCCCCAGGGCAGGCTGTGAAAGGGATGTCCCAGGTGGGGCTGGTGATGGCCATTAAGGCCTACTGGTGCCCTCAGGGCCCTGACACATAAAGGCTACTTTTAGAAGTGACAGAACTACATTCTCTGTAATGCGGTGAGGTTGCTGAAAGTGTTTGCTGTCTTCAAAGATATGTGTGTAAATCACATTTTGGGAGACAGCTTGAAATATGCATTTGATTAGAATTATTTATGGGAATTTATGTGGATTAATAAACTTTCATTCCAAAAGCACTTGGAAGAATCAGATACATGTTTATTCATTGTCTCTAGCACTCTAACTTACACAATTTTCCCATTTTTAGAGCATGTTTCTTTAATGTCTTCTATGATTGCAATTAGATCAGTACCTAGAGGAAATGTATGCACTTAGAAATTGATTGAACCCACTATTAATAGTGCTTTTTGGATTCTGTACTAGATAGCAAAGAGTCAGATGCAACACAAAATGTTATTATAATTGAGCATTAATGCAAAGGGTAAAAAAAATCAAATAAGATTAACAGACCATGGATGCATTATCTCACTTGGACTAATACAAAGAATAAGCATGCAAAACAAGGAGTTGTATTGATAAATCATCTTTATATTTGCAACAACAAAATATATAGCAGTCGATACTTTCAGCAAATCTCATTTCTATAAACTGTGGGCACTTTAAAGTGTTGCTAGACATATTGAATAGTATTCCAGAGGAAAAGCATGTTCATCTTAGAAGTATGGGGCCTGCATGTCTGGCACAAAAGCTGCTTTTTACTCTTCTGATATTGTTTCATACATCCAATAGAGTTAATGGAAATCACTGATCCATACACTCCATGACTGGTATGGGAAAACTCTCCACATTGTTTGACTATTGAACTACTTACTATCAGCACTCTAGATCTGTTGTTTGCATGCAGAGCCATGGACCACAAATCCATTCCATTCACCTCATCTGTATCAATATTTTTATTTTACCTAGGACCTCTGCAGAATCACTCAGCCTCTTTCAACAAATGTCCTTAAGCTTTTTCACTATTTTAAAGGAAACAGTACAGGCCACAAATTACAGTGGACCTAAAAGTAGTGAATATTTCATAGGATCAAACCTCCTTACCCCAACCCTCCTCCTAAGAACAGAGGGCATGTGCACTAAATACTAACCTTCAAAAAAGATGAGGGGGAGACATGCATACATGTCTTATCCATACAGTAAGTAACGGCCACTGCTGCTTACCAGTCATATTTGTGTGATTAATATCAATCCTTGCAGTACTGCAGGATGAATAATACTTTATAGTCAGTTTTATACAAAACATTAATGATATTCTCAGTCCTTTTTTCATGCTCGCAGTATAATTAAACAGACATTTTTTAATTACATTTTTAAGAGATGAAAAGCATATTTCTTTCTGGGAAGAGTTATACATTCCAAAGAAAATGCTTGATACCATTACATATTCAAATTATTTGTTGCTTCCTAGTTTGTCTATTTCATTATGAGGAATGTTAAAAAGGAGGCATAAATGTGAGTTTGGACAGTATCAATACTACTTGGCACTGAACTTTTAAGTTAAAAACACTTACAGTTCATTAAAAATCTGTTACATTGCATCTAAAAGAAAAAAAAAATGTTCTAAACTGCCACCTTCATAGGTTTTCAGTTCACAATAATGAACTGGTAGAAATTGTCAAATAAAGGGTCTAGAATGCTCTGCACTGAGCACAAGACGAACGGTTCCTCCGTTCTATATACACTTAGCATTTGAGAGAGTAGTGGTGGCAGCTGCAGCTAGAAAAAGATGGACACACTGAGGTCTCTGACTAACCAGATGCCTTAGCTCATCCTGCACTCAGTGGCTGCTCGTCAAGGAGCTGCTGATACACAGTCTACACTGATGGAGGTGAAGGAAAGGGAGGATACCAACATCTCCCTTAACAGTCCTGTTGTGTGGAGAATGGTAGGAGCTGTTTCTTTTTTCCAGTGTACAGAATATTTCAGCATATTATTTTTAAATCATGATATGTTAAAACCCTCACTGTTGGCTCATTATTAAAATCACCACTTGTGCCAGGGCAGTCAGACTTCTAAAGGACCTTTGTCAGAGAACTCAGGTATCATGTAAGGCTATACTGACAGATTCCACTTTGCTGCTCTTTTCTTATGATAATTCCTGCAGCACTGTTTCTAAAACCAGTCTTTTTCAACCAAAAATGGTAAGCATATCAGAAAGTCACTATCCTCGCATAAGTCACCCTCTTCCTCCCATTGCTGCTCCCTGAAGCTGCCTAAGCTGATTCAGTATATGGTAAACTTTAATCCACATCAGTTCAAACTACATTTTCCTAAGCCTAATTTTCCCTCTGCCCTCAGTGGTATTTCACAGATTGGTGATCAAGAATGAGCTGCCGTATTCTTTGGAAATTTTCCTTATTTTTATTGCTTTTGTGAGCCCACCACAGAGGGCTGTAGTCTTCAAAATAATTTTACATTAGAGTTTATTCTGTATACTACTTGAGAAGTGAACAAAGGCTGAACAAGAGTTTAAATCACTAAAAATCTTACTGCAAACACAATGGGCTGTCCAAAAGACAGATGAATTCTTAGTTCTGAACTTCCTTGCCTTGATATATCAATACTGGAAAAACTGAAACCCTCCAAGAGACCTGATTCCCAGGAGAAGTCTCTAAATCTTTGCAATTGGTGCACTGAAAGTGATTAGACTGGGTAATAGCTCACTTTCTTTTTAAGTCTTTTTCAAGGATTCTTCACATGTCTATGGAGCAGAGAACAATTTCACTTCAGTGCTATACTGAAATTCAAAAAATGTGAGTCACCTTTGGAGCAAAAAGGAAAAGCTTGGCATTCAGGAATTCAAAGCCCAGTTTTTGACTATTTCTTGAAGTCATATCCTGCTCTTTGAATAGGCTTTTTATTAAGTACCTATCACACAGCGAGGAACCACTAATTGAGATGGGCAAGGGTAATGGTTGAACCAGAGCCTCATTCAGTGGGTAAAAAACTAATCAAATGGAGGAAAGAGGAGTGCATGCTAAAGGTATGCACCTGGAGCTGGGAATGGGAGGTACTCCTAGATACCACAGAATAGTTCAGTGAAAACAACCACTGACTTAGGGAGTCCTTACTGTTGCCTGCTATCTGGGGAAGTAGTCTCTGTAATTGTCCAAATCTTATTCCCTAAATTCAGAAGTCAAATACCAAAAATCAATTCACACCATCTTGACACAGCCTAAGCACAGACAATCATATTGACTGTGAAGAAACTGAGCTGCATCATGTCTGCTGCCTCACGTCTCTTCTTTTCTACAAATAAGTATTTTGCATTGGATGTGACATTGACATCACAGCATATGATAATGCAATGTAAATCACAGTTTCCTAAATCAGAATTACCAAGTCTCAGTGCATTTGGGGACCTTACTTCCTATTTACTCATATTTATGATTATAGATATAAAACTATAATGTCATATAATTATATATGCATATATAAAATTGATTAATGTGACCTATGCCTGGAGTACCTTCTGTATGTTATACAACTGATATTCTCATCGCTAACTGCACATCTCTGCAAAGGCAAAGGGAATTGGCCCTAAATTCTTAGTTCTTACTTTCTCAGAAGAAGCTATATGTAGCTGCAGTAAACAGAGCCTGTTATATCTGTTTCACAGGGGCCTATTCTGTTCCTAGTAGTAATATTTCTCAGCAAAAGATCTGTATTTCTTTTAATCAGATCTTTCATTTCCAAGGCACACTCAGTGACAGAAACTCTTCAGAATACTGTATTTCTGTATGTCAAATATATTGTCAACATATACTGCATTTATAACAAAACAGCAAGCATGCCTGAACAGAGCAGGAGGATGAGACAGGACAGATACACGAGAAAGTCCATGGCCCAGTGGCATGTTTACTGGTATAACTTAATTATCAGCTAAGCTGGAAAAAAAATGTCCTAGCACTTTCTGAAAATATACTGTCAAGTTATTTAGATAAAACAACTCTGGAAGTCTTGAAAATAACTCCAGAGACTGGGCTGCACATTTGAGAAGAATAAACATAAAATTATAAGGTGAAGGCACATAAATATGTAACTAAACAGCACAAGTTTTAACAAGTCCGGTTATACAACCAGCTCAGCTGCATTAATTTTTAGGATGGTGACAAACTTAGATTAATAAAATGCATAATATTGACTTTCTCTGTCTAAGAAATAAAAGCTTAAATTTGAATATACTCTTTAAGGAAGAGATTTCAAGGCATATAAGTGCCTAAAAGAGAAAAAGTTGCATTTGTTACTCTTTTTTCCTGATAAATTAAAAAGTTAGGAAGCCTTGGAGTAATTTTATATTTAACTTTCCTAATTTGAAGATAGCAAGGGTGATTCTGTTGTTGTATGTTATTTTTTCACTTCAACTTACCTTTGTCAACTGCAATATCTATGACTTCAGTGGACTTAAACTGAGGCTCTGGCCCACATTTTCACTTTATTGCAGAATCTCAGAGCTTTTCTTTCATGCTATCTGTGGACTGACCCCTAGATGGAGACCTAATTGCAAACACACGAACAGATCTGACTAGGCTGTTTATGATAATATTTACTTTGCACAAATATGTAACTTCCTGAACTAACAAACTTTCAGATGTTACTTCTGATGAATTGAACACTGAATCTGAACGTTGCTATTTCAAGTGTTATCCAATCATCACAGACTGTATATAGCACATCACAGCTTCCTAATTCTGTTGTTGTTTAGCCCAACAGAGAGCCTTCTAAATTAGTTATCACTTTTCATTATCCTCTGACAGATATCCTTTTATACAAGAATTCCTTTACTTAAATGTTTAGCTACTCTCCCAGTATTATTCTGTTGTAATATAGGGTCTACCTGTTACTAATTCCACTGTAAATACAGAATCACTATATTGAAGACAGAATTTGCTCAAGGTTTTTGTAATATAGGGTTTATCTCTTACTTATTCTACTGTAAATACAGAATCACTGTATTGAAGACAGAATTTGCTCAAGGCTTTTGCCTCTCAAACAAAATCGCAGTTTACAAATCTACGTGCTTACATAATCAGTTTTGTCTTTGAAAAGGCATGCAGAAAGAAGCTGGGAACAGCTGGAGTGCGGCCGGACCCTTAATACTACTACATATGGGAAGAATGTACCATTTCATAGTGTATTTAGATCCAGTGCCTGTCCATCCAGTCCGTAGACATGATGTTTCCAACAGTTCAGTTAACTAGCTTGCTACTGCTCATGGTGGACCACTGGAGAATGGCTACTACATGCTGCTAAGACAGCCTTGTGGCCCCTTGTTCCATTTGCAGTCTAATTTATACATATAGTTTCACATAGTTAGTAGCGGTACTCTTCTACTGACACATCCCAGGCTGACAGTGAAGAGGATGAAGATAACAGTGGAGGAGCAACTGCTGCCACTGCTACTCTTTTCTTCCCAACCCTTCTAACATTAATAGCAGCACATGTCTCTGTGTTTGGTTAAATCAAGTAAGAAAGGTGTTAGGCAGCATTGCTGGAATGGTTGGTTTTCAGAGTAAAATACAGCTGCTGAAGTATCATGTGGGTCACATGCAGTCACTGGATTGCTAACTGAGCCATAGTAACCTAAACAGTATACTAATTCTCAACTGCTTGAAACTCACACTTTCCAACATTTCAGTGGAGTTGTGATAATTTAATAGGTTAACACCACATAGTTAAATAACAACTCTGGGGAAGGGAAACAAAACACGGAGATCAAATCTCAGTATGTTCTTGTAGTCTGTAAAAGGTATTTATATGAAAATATATATTAAGAAAGATAAAACTGAGAAGTCAAGTCATCAATCTATAGTTAAGTAATACCAAATCCTTGTATTCATGTTATCATAATTCAGGTCTATTTTCCCAGTGCATTATGAATCCACCTTTATTACCTAATCATATATACTTTCTTTTCCACAGAACCCCCATCTTATTCAATAAATGAGAAGCTATTCATAGTTCTTGTCATTCACGAAATGGTCTCTGGTATAGAGGCTGTTCATAGCACTGTACTGAGTACAACATCATTAAATTCCCTGAGATTATTTCCTTTTGATGAAGTTATAGCTCAGTGTTTCTAAAGCATTATTAACTGCTGCTTTGCTACTACCACCTGCAGTATGTTATAGGATTATCGCTGTTTAGTGTTGTACAATGAATTATGACAGAAAAGCCACATTTGCCAGAAGTTTTCAATAATTTTAAGTGCCCAACTTGAAATATTCAGCATATGAGATGCTCAAAGCACTTACCTTCTTTGCAGCCATGAATATATTGAAGGAACAGTTTCCATGACTTCAGTTGCAGTCGTGAGCATTAAGCAGCACTTTGGAAAATCTGGCTTTAGAAAATAAGGAACACACAATTAATTCCATTGAAAACTTTTGTTTAAATGCCTAACTTAATTGATTTTCCCAGCATTTACAGCATAATAGAAAAGCTCTATGCCAGAATTGAAGTCAATTATCAGGGTAACTTTAAATTGCTTTAACAGTAAAAGACAACCTTTTCCTTCTTACTCTTCCTGCACTCTTCTGTCTCATTCTGTACATATGTGACACTATTTGATCTGACAGACGACACTTCATTCACTACGCAGGGCTGTCCAGCCTCTGTTCTGAAGGAGGTATCGTTTATTCAGTAAGAGGCACGGTCTGTAAGAAAGTTAGTAAATGTGTGAGTGCTTAATTCTTCATTCTTTGACTTCTGAACCCTAACTCATGGTCCTAGTAATCCTTCTTTGTCCACTCTGCCTGAGACCTGTCAGCATCAAGGAAATAGTTTCACAGTGGTAAGTATGACAGTAACCACTTGGTTACCAGTAGAGTAATTACTACAAAAGTCTTATATTAGCCCTTGGAGCACAGAGCTAGAAAAAATAAGCTAGAAAACTTCAGCATACATGAATATTCCTTTGGCAAAGTGATAAGGAGGCTCTTATCCTGGACGTGTCAGGTAAACTTCAGGAGGTGCTACTAAAGGTACTGCTGCACAATTCAAGACACTAAAGAAAAAATTCTTTTTGCCTACAACTGTCACACCATATGAAATGTGATCTGTATTTTTACTCAGCCCAACAAGGGGCACATACAGGCTATAAGGAGTTATAAGGAACAGTGAATTTAGGGAGAAAGTCCTTGATTCATGAGCTCCTGAACTGCACTGTTCTCTTAGAAGTGCTTTGATAACAAATAGAAGTAAGAAGATCAGATATCACAGGTGCTGCTGAATGCACAAACAGTAAATTCAGCAGAGTCATCTTTAATAGCAGATTAGCCCTTGTAACTCAGGCTGCACCTGTCAGACCAGATAGTCTCTTCTGGAAAGTTATGTACTTGGCTGACTGCTATGACACTGTTTAGGTCAGTTCAGAGTCATGGAATCTTTTGCTGAAAGCAGTATTTTGTTCTTTCTTTACTCCAGCTTTACACAGATCACAAAATGTTCTGAGTAATGTATTAAAATTACAGTTACGCATTTAAAGATACATATTTAATTCTTTACTAGAAGCTATAAAGATACATTTTAGATTAAACAAAGTGTTTAAAAGAATCATTCCTTATCACTGTAAGATCTATGACAGAGTCATAATACAAATTAACAGCAGTCTTGCATACTTAATTTGCTTCAGTGTTTTGGAATTTTTAAATCTCGTTACATCAGAAAAACTAAAAATGTGAAACTGTACACTGTGAAAATAATGTAAAAAATGTCACTGGAATGTAATGAAAAACAACAAACTAGACAATTGGAGAATATGCTCTCCATGTTTTTCTTTCAGAAATAATTACTAATTTTTTGCATGAAAATATGGCTCTCTTTTAAACATGCATTCTTTTCTTAGTATCATTTATTACTCTCCTGATCTCTTGGGAACTTGGCCCAACAAAACTTTTGGAGCATTTCTATAATGTCAAAAATTAGTACATTCAATACAAACTAATAAAATTCCTAGAGTTTACTTCAAGCACCACGTATAAACATAGCCAGTGAGGAAATAATCTGGTTAGTGGAGAGCTTGACAAAATTTCCAAGAAGAAAACAAAGTTTGAATAACATAAAACAAGAAGTGAGAGAGTGACTATCACAGCTGAAATAAGTGATTCTTCTTATGGCCAAATAACTTGGGACTAAGGCGTGTTCCCATATAGTTATGATTAGTATTTATGATCAAGACTTCAATTAGTTCTAACTGGAAGATAGACTGGAACCCTTTAGCGACTGTTGAAGAAGCCTAAATATCAGCTCTGTGGAGTTTTTGCTCTCATTTACTTTTCTCAGCACGTTAACTGCATCTTATTAATCTGTAGCAGGACACCTCTAATTCTCTCCTGCTCTAAGACTGCGTTTGTAAGAAAGATCCATGTGCAGGACAAGTGAGCAGACTATTATCTGTTAACCAGAAGACTGAGACTTAGGCACATCAGGTGGAAAACATGCAGTCAAGGGCTGTGGCTACAGAGCACGGGCTCATCAACAGCTACCTATGCCTGGGGTCCATCCTGGCCACGTGACAAGCTCTACCTGCAGAACACGGGGCCACACGTAAAGATTTGACCTCTCATGTGATGTGATTTGTATACCACATGACACAATTCCTGCTGCTGTAAAAGGAAGAAAGTCCACATGTGGGCTCACTATTTGGGGATCCCATGAACTTAAAAGACTTGCAGAAACAGGAGTTCCTCTGAAAAGCTCACGAATTAGACAAGGGAGAGTATTTACATCACTGCTTGAGATAACACTGGATAGGTACTTTCAATGTATAGAACTTTCTCCTGACCTTTAAAATCATAAGGAAAGTTGATTTGGGCTTATGTATTTAGGCATAACCAAGCAACCTTGGCTTTTCAAATATAGTAGTTCCATGGGGATTACTGCCAATAAACATAACTCGGTGTTACAATTTTTGCTAGGTATTTTGTTTAAGTGATAAGCTAAATATAAGTAGTCTATTATGATAATTATGTAAAGTGGTGATATATTTAAGCTTGAGGAAGATACTATATATATAACAGAGAAAGAGAGAGAAAGAGAGAGTTAACTTAATTGTTAAACTCAGTTTAGCACTGTTAAGCTAAGTGAGAACACAGAATATACTTTTCCACTTACTACTGCCTCAATATTTCATTTGAAATGATTACTGGCCAAAATACGCCAAGAAGCAGGAATGGAACTGAAAACTCCTATGTGACTGAGGCAATCAAACTCATTCTTTCCAGTCCAGGTGGAGGAATTGAAAGTACTGCTGCCTTGGTATAGCCATTAGAGCCTGCTCTGGGGAACTGGGTGTGATTTACCGTAGGCAGAGAAAAGAAGTAAGTGCTGACAGTTTCCTAGGTCTGCGTGTGTTAATCATTCAGCTGTTCAATGAAAACATCCTTATCTTTTCTTCTGTCATTCTTCTGAAAGAAAATAGTGGTCACTCACAAATACGGTGTAGAAACCTACTCATAATATGAGGATCAAGTCCTTCAGGAAAAATCAGAGGAGAAAAGCTGTGATCCAGCCCAGATTTTACCTTAATGCAGACATGAGCTGTTTTGTTACAGAGACGTTTGTAGGCATGTGCAGAATAAAAATTCTTCGCATTTAATACAGAAAGCTGAAAATCTATGGTGCTTATGTGCCACCAGAATCAGGCTTAATCTGACCAGAACAGAAAGATTTGGGGAATGGAGAGATCAAAAATTGAAAACTTTGACTTGGATGCTAAAGTTCTTCCTGAATCTCTTTTGAATCTGGAATTTATTCCTTTTTTAGGAAAAAATTCTCAGTTACTATACTGGGAGATCAGTAGTTGTAACGGTCCCAAACTATGGACAAGATATGAATTGGTTAGAGAGGGACAAACAGTTTTATCAAAAAAACCCTCTTTTGGGGGAGTAATTTTTTAAATAAAATTGTAAATGTTCTGTTGAATGTGTTTTTATTCAGCATGAAAACTTCAGAAAGCAAAAGCATTGAAACTCCCACCATATCAAGCATTTGTGGTAAGTAGCGCCTCAAAAATGCTTTCACAACCATCCTATAGGCTTTCTCATTTTCATGTGTAAAACGTTGTGTTGTGTGAAGAAAAACTTACATTTCATAACTTGATTGTGGAAAATGAGTGAGCACAAAAAAAAAAAGGTTTAACTTAAAAAAATTATGAACATTCCCTAGTAATAATTCTACACTTAATCCAAAGCAATTGACCACTATTACTGACTCCACTGAGTTTTGAATCAGATGCCTAATGGGGTCTTTTTTTCCTTCAGTGTAAACAGAAATAGAATTTGCCTCCTGGTGCTTGTTTTGTATGCTTGTTGTTCTTGAATAAAGGTTTAAAAATCCAGAAGGCAAACTAATTAAACTGTCACAGAAAAAAACAGTAATAAAAAAGTAAAATGCTTATTTGGTGTTTATGTCTGTGTTAGACATTCTGAACAGGCTCTCGGAGTATGCGCCAGTTATCAAATGCAATCCTGGGAGGGCAGATTGGTAGATGATTTCTACTCATTTGCACTTGTTTCAAAGGTGACTCCATCATCACTATCTGAAAGGCGCTCTGCCCCTCAGTAACAAATGATTACCGCTAAATGAATCCCGGAGGCTTGCCACTAATGCAGAACAAAGGCATAAGAATGAGAGCTGTGGTTCAAGATCTATTTTTTATACTGGCATAATTTTTTGCTTCACTGATCTATCACTAAACAACAGCTGCTGGGCTAGAGACTTGATGCACTATAGGAATGTTACCAAATCCTTTAGTGGCTGGTCGCATGAGTTTGCCTCAGGCCTTCAAAAACGTCACAGACTTGTGAAGAAGGGCTGGCAGGTTAATATCACCTTATTTCTGTAAAGGATTTGAAGATGCTAGGCACACTGGAAAGACAGCCTACAATAAGCCTGAATTTCTAATGGACTTATATTGTTATCTAAGCATATGTGGCTAACCTCTGTTGAAAGAGTAGGTGGGAGCAGAAGTGGGGGGAAAAGAAAAGTGCATAAAATTCAAACAATTTATTGGGCTTTTTATACACCTTCTTAAAAATGAAGCTTTTGTTGTATTTGTAAGTTGCCCAGTTGTCAGAAACCTTTGTTCTAATTGCTGGACATTTCATATCACTTCCCATGCAAAAAATGTATCATAAAAATGGTAGTATATAAAGCATTCCTAATCAGAGGAAAAACGTATTTTTCTCATGTTAAATCCTATCAGAGGTTTGTATATAAAAAGATGAACATAAAAGAAACAGAATGTGGATCGCACTGCCACGATTTCAACTGAAACCAAGCATTCTTGTCATTAATATCTGCCTTTCTGAAGGTGATTACTAATTCTGCAGAATACAGAACACAATTTTAACTCCCAGGTACAAGAACTGTGTTACTAACTTAAAAAAGAGATAAGGAAGTGCACTGGTTTTTGAAGAAAGTGACCATAATGAAGGAGTAATGACACTTTATTACAAAGTTTCATTTCCACTCCTTTCGTTGTTATCTAAGCCACTTCTCAGAGGTTTCCGAACTATTGAAATAATTTCAAAGGATGTAAAATAATCTACCTGTGTTGGGTCTTAGGTCATGCTGCAAAGACAATATAACTTTATCCATTTTTTTTGTCTTGGTTTCTTTTCTTTTTGGAAGAGGGAGAAAATATTCTGTTGCTCTGATGAAATGGTCACACAGATGGACAAAGAGACAGGTAAGAATGGGTACACAGGACACATGAGGAGCTGAATGAACAGTTTGTCTATGTTTAATTAAGCAAGTCTGTGAAATTTTGCTGGTGATTTTTATTGTATTTTTTAAATACTGTGTTAAAGACACCTAAAATCTACAATGAGAAATCCTTTCCTTTTGTTGTTACTACAGATCTAAAGAAAATCCTCTAAACCAAAATGTAATTACATAGAATTGTAACACTAAAGCAAATGTCTCTGTACCAGAGGCATTAGGGTTGCAGTCTTGAAGTAAACTCCAATGAATTAAGTAGTTCACATGTGATAATAAACTACAGAAATATTAACTACACAACAAGTATCCATGTATAATGCCAAATTAAAAAAATGCCATGATTATAGATGACATGAGATCCAGGAGGTCTTACTCTTCTTTGTAAAAATAAAGTTGTAAGTTTTTTGCTGATACTGTAAAATAAGCAGGTTTAATTTCCTCTAGAGTAAGAGATAAGCCCATTGATGAGACATTGTACAATGTAAAAGTGTACAATCTGTACAATGTCCATAAGAATATGAAATAATTCTTTTCTTCATTACTCCTTTTGCCCCCACCATATGCTTTTTTTCCTTTGTTTGTTTTCTTATGCTGAGGGAGTTTATTCCTTTTTTTTAAATAGTCTCATAATTTAATTCCTTTGAGCCAATTCTGAAGAACAAATGACATTCAATTTTGTGAGACATGGGACTGAATGGACAGCTGAAGTATACTTGATCCTACTTCCATGTATGAAGGAAGGAACTGGTTGATCTCTTGAGTCCCCTTACTGTCAGGTCTTGAGGGCACCAAGAAGCCCTAATGGCCCTGCCCAGCCTAACTTGGGACCTCCTCTCACATCCTGCCCATAAGACCTGGGGCTCCATTTCAACTCAACCCTGGGCCTTCAGCCCCTGCCAAACTGTGCTGTAGCAGTACTGGTCCCCAGTGCAGCCACAGCCATGGACCTGCTTGGCCACGGGCTCCATTGATCGAGACCACTACCCACGGGCTGACTTCTCAGCTTGACCTTGGACCTGTCTTGGCACTATGAACCTGCCTGGTAATCACTGGGCTATGTCTGACCCTGGTTACCATAACTGGACCTGACCCTGAACTGTGGATTGACTTCTCAGCTTGACCTCAGATCTGCCTTGTCACCACAAACTTGCCTGCTGACCTGGACTCTGGGCAGGCTGCAGCTGCCACCCCTGGGCCAGCCCTGCTCCCCTCGAGGGGGCAGTAGGATGGACCCTGGTTGGCGAGGCCCCTGCTCTGCCGGCTGTGTTACCACTCCCGGCTCCCCATCCTATAGGGAGCCGCCTGCTCTTGGTGCTCCCTGAAATTGTTTCATTCAAGGGGTGAAATGCAAAATCAAAATGTTCTGTACTGTATTGTGCATTCTTGTATCACGATCTGTAGTTCCAAGCCACTGCATGAAGGCCAGAATCAGTTGACCACCTATGTCTGCATAATTTGGGAGAAACTGGAAGATAAATTGGATTAACCCAATGTGCTTCTGAATCAGCCAGAAAGATCACTTAGTGACCAGGAAGATAAAGCCCTAAACGTAGGGAATGAAATATGAAGGGCAATCTAAAATTTGATTTGTCATTCCTCTCTTCAAGAGAGGATTAGAAAGTTGCATTGTAAACTCTACAGATAAACAATTCAACTGATTTCCATTAACCAAAAGGTCTGGTGAAAGAGGAACAGTAGGTCCACATGGCTGCTGGATTAACTGTTCAGCATCACTGGGTAGAGTCATCCCTAATCTATACAGAAAATATTAATTATTCTCTTTCAAATTAGATTATGGTACAAAACAGTAAAGAAAGTGACTGCTTAAATAAACCGACGAGAGAAGACAGAATACCAGAGTGGGAATGCCTGTAAATAAAAGGTTTGCAAAGGCTGTAGACTTCTTTTGAGGAACTAGTATTTATGAGATAATATTTATGAGAGATTATCCGAGTTATCCAAACAAGAAAAGGGTTCGATATAATTTCCTCTACTTTAGTATTTCTAAATATCAGAAACTGAACTCACCCTACATCCATTTTTGAGTCAGAAATCAATCCGTCTGTTCTCAATTCAGAAAACATTAATTGTTGAAAGTAGTTTTTGTTGGAAAGTATTCTTCCCCGGCATTTCTCCAAGATAAGGAAGAAATGTCCTCAAAAATCTACCTGCAGAAGGGACAGAAACATAATGAGCTGCTAACTAGAAAGATCTCCAGTATAAGGAGTACTGCAGCTTTGGCAACAGTTCCTTGTTTCACTATGGAGAACTGCAACAAAACAAATGAGGAGACTGAAACAACCAAGCGGGAAAACTACAAATCTGACAGTATCTTGCATTTGCCGATTCCTCCTCTTGGATGAATATGGATTGATTTGGAACCATGTGAAATACTGGGAGAGGCAAAGCAATGAATGAGTGATGGGAGAACCAACCCTGTGGAGGAAGGATGAATTTGGCAGCCTGAGGGCTTCAATATTCTCATGTTCTAACAAATCCAGGTTGTGTTGCTCTGAGTGACGAGCACAGATGCATAGCTCTGAAAATTAGCAGCGTACAAAGAACTGTGAAGTGCAAGTTGAAAGCTCAGAATATTTTGATGTTACAGTTCATCCTGACTGTCACATGAAGAGTGATGCAGCAATGCCTTACATATTATACAAAATTTATCCAGAAAATCAGATTTTAGTCTTGCAACTAGTCTGATACAAAGGGATGTAATACAGCCCAAGAGAGCCATACCTGTGCAGCAGTGGCACTGTAAATATTTTGAGATACAAAAAGTTGTGACAAAAAGAGTGGTGAGGATGCAATGTATGAGATATTTCTTTCTGCTTTACTATAAAGTCCCAAGGCAGAGACTGTAAGGCCTAATTTATAACTGAACTCACTATTCTGCTCAGCGCCAAGAAGAATGTAAAATGTAACTCGAATACAGCACTTAAAAACATTTGTTCAACTCAGACTCACTAAATGCACTATAATTGGTATTTACAAACTTGTTTATTCATGTTCCTGCAATCCCAACTTACCTCATTACCATATGAATGCTTTCAAATCCCTACAGAACATCTGCAAACAGTACAGAAAACAGTGAATATGTCTCTGCAGTCAAAAGCTGGAAAAGCCCATGTGACCAAACATTAAGCTATCTCTTCAGAAAGTGGAAAAGGAGGAAGGGTAAGTTATATAGTTAAAAAAAAAAAACCCTTCCCCATGGCCAGGTTACTCCATCTCTCAGGCACTCCTGCACCTTATTTTTCAGCACTTAGCAATGTTGACTATTAGAGACAGGCAACAGAGCTTGTACAACAGCTCCTATGTTTTCAGTCTTTCTTCACAGAAGTGTAGCAACCTCAGAAGAAAAGGAGGGAGGTGAGGACGGCTGTAAAATAAGTAGAAAAATTAAACTTTTTTTTCTTTGAACATTAAGTCATCATTTTGCAATCACTTTTTCCATTTGAACTCTGATAAGTTACCTATAAAACCATAGTAAGGAAGGCCAAAAAAGGTTTGAAGAGCAACTTGCTTCAGGCATAAAAGCTAATAATAAAAGCTTTTTCAAACACATCAGAAGGAGAAAGCCTGCTGGAGTTGGTAGGGCTGACAGATGATCAAGGAGTAAAAGCAGCACTCAAGGAAGGCAAGTCCACAACAGAACAGCTAAATGAATTCTTTTCATCAGTGCTCACTACCAAGGAGGTTAGGGAGGTTCTTGACATCAGGGCCACTCTTTAAAAATGATGAGTTCTGGATCTGACTCAAATTGAAGTGTTAATAAAAGAAGTTTTAGAAAAATATGATAAAATAAGTCATAACAGATTGATGGTACAAGAAACTATTCACCTAAAAGTTCTAAAGGAATTAAATATGAAATTTCTGGACTTCCAAGAGTCATGTGTTATCTATCAGCTAAATCATCCATAGCAGAATAGAAGGTGGTAAACACAACATCAATTTTTAAAATGGGATGCAGGGATGATTTCATGAGTACAGATGAGCAAGTCAGACCTCTGGGTAAATCTGTAGGAATCTGAATAAAGAACAAAATTTCTAAGCAAAAGAAAAATTGATACTCTGGAAGAGAATGAACCCAGCTTCATTAAGGGAAGACATTCTTCACTAACCTACATGAGTTCCTTAAAGGACTTCATAGGCATGTAGAGTGTAGGGCAATCCAAAGGATTGCTTTTAAAGTATTTTTAAAAAGACCCCTTACCAGACGGCTCTGCAGGAAACTGACCAGAAAACGTTACCTGCTCCCTTCTCTGGAGACACAGAGCTTTCCTGTTATTGTGCTCTTCAGATCTAGGACAGTTTGCTCACTGAGTTTCAGTGGCAAAAGCTCAACTAACTGAAAATGTGTCTGCCTGAGCAGTCCATGCTTTAGGTTGTTCTGAGTACATCAGGCCTTTCTGCAAGTATTTCTACGGCTCCAAATTCATTTCCAATGTGGGTTTAAAGGATTTGTTCTGAATTTTCCTTGCAACCAGTGGATCACGTCCCATGTACATCAAGGACTTACTATGAACCACTGAGACAGCTGCATTCCTTTGGGGCAATACAGGTCACCAAGCTGAGGATGAAGCACATGACAGCTGGAGATATAGGTTTCTCATTTAAAGCGATTCAGCTATGGAACAGATAGGCACAGAATAATAAGCAAATTCTGAATCTGTTTCTTCTTTAGGATGAACAATAATACTTTAAAATTCAAAATGTGTTTTCCCACCAGACTTGTAAACTCTTCCAAACAATATGTTAAACCAAAGCAAAGCAAAGCAAACCATTAACTTAAAGCCCACAAAACTGTCAAACTAATTTTAAGACAGCAAACTAACACTTGCACTTCTATTCAGAATGCTAGTGCTTTCAATAGAAGCTTTTTTCATAACTCTCCTTAGCATTTTAGAGAAGTAATACATGGAGAAGCAAATAAAAACAATCTTGTCTTCCAATACACACTTTCTTTTCTTTTTCGTTCTCTGCATTAAAGTAGTTATAGCCAAGAAACTGGAAAAAAGAAGGAAGAAAAAAAAGAAAAAATTAACATTTTAGCTACTAATTGACAAATGTCTAGGGCATTGTATGAGAAGGAAGAAAGTACTTAAATATTTGAAAAACTATCCAGGTAACAACCTTGTTTCATTAATTTCTATTATAATTCAATCATCTTTCCATGGAAACTGATCTTACTATTTTATTTTCTTTTGGAAAACAAACTTCAAATTTTATAAATAGTAATGTATAATGAGAGTTACACTATTTCAAGAAATGGCAGCATATTTTAAATAAGATTTCCTACTTGAAAACAAACAGCCCATTTTTTAAAACAATAGGACTATGCAACGTTTGCCCCCTATTGCTTTCAAATACTGTGCTAATAACATAATACAATATAATAAGCCTATTCTATCTCTATGCCGTTCTATCTCTATCCTATGGACTGTCCGCAGTCCAAACAGCCCAAGCTATTTTCAACCAAGAAGGCCACGTCCTCTTAGCTAACACTGGGCTGACTGTGTTAGGTAGTTCCACAATTTATATTGTGGAACGCATACACCTACTTCCTTAAAAGGCCTAAAGGAATAAATGATACAAGTAAGTTTTCCATTGCTGCAGGCTCATCTAATTCAATGGAGATAAGCATGTATGTATATGGATTGTAAAGCAGATGGAAGAGCCAGAGACAAATGTAAACATGTCATATGGAAGCATTTTTCAATATTCAAAAGGAGAGGAAATCCTTTAAAATGTGCTGTAAACACCTGACAGCTTTGTGGTGCAACTGTTTAATACTGTTTACAATTTTTTAAAGAACAGGGTTAAATGATTTTTTTATACATTGACTTTCTGAAGCAAATTATATTAAATTATGCCTGCAATTTAGTTTTCTCTTCCTCAAACTCAATACAAATTGTCACCTCCACTGACAGACATCTGAATATACATTCTTTTCTTAGAGGCACCTCATTTAGTTATGACAGTATCACTCAATTGAACACTAGCATTTCAGACTACATTCAAAGTACAGCAACATTTCTTGATTTTTCTGTATTTCTTTAGGAGAAGATGAAAACAAAGTTCAAAGTATACACGAAACCTCTATCTAAATCCTTTACAGAGGATTTACAGGTATGGACAAAAACCTTGGACTTAGGTGGTATGTAGTAACAAAAATCTCAGAGAAGATTTGTTTCTTTTAGGCATTCCAGTCTATAATATATGTATATTGTCTTTTTTAAAGTCCTAAATATTTTCTTAGTAAGCACACGGTACTGAAGACACTGAACAGATGCTACATTCCTGATACAGACACTACATCTACTCCAATATGGCAATATTAATCTTTTTGTGTATTAGACTGCTTCCTTCATTACAATTCCTCTGGGCCTGATTCTGTAATTACTTTCATATTTGAACAAGTTCATTAAAGATCTACTAATTCTAATGAATTTGTTTGTAGGATAAGATTGACCAACAAAATCAGAATTTTGTTCAGTAGAAATCTCTATCATTTCCTGTATACTCATCACATTATTAAGCAAAACGCATTTTTCTAAAGTTTAACAAAATATTGAGTTTTAAAATAAATAATACTAGTATGCTAGCATGTGGTATTTTTCAACTCACATTTTAATTATCATTATAATTAGTCTTTCCGTGTTAATGTTGTGACAATTCATTTCATGCTGTTCAGTCACATTTTTTACAGAAATCTCCAATCCTTGCAAAGCTTATCATATAGAAAGGTTGGGAGGGAGTGGAGGAAGGTCTAAATTATCGGAAAAGAACAGAATATAAAAATACCATAATCCATGCAGTTCAAATGAAATCTTGACAGCTGCTATTCACAAATATTGCTGACATGGTTTATATTATATTAAAATTCAGAATTACTGCATTTTCATCAGTTTCTCATTTCACAGCTGGCATTTCATGCTGTCAGCATCCTGTGATTTACGAGGCTGTATGTAGTGTAAAAATGCTGTTCTAAATGGATGATTTCATAAGCATGTTTACTAATTGATATGCTGTGGCAACTTAAAGTGTAAACATACCGTGTGTTCCAAAAGTCAGACTGTTCTACATAAGAAAAAGAGCTGAATCTAACAAACAGCTTCAGTTTCATTAAACTTTTATGAAAGTCACTTGAAAACAAACATTTCTATGCAAATTTTAAAAGAATGGCTTAATTTGTGAAGTTACTTTCGCTATGTCAAAAATGCAATGTAAAATACATGAAAAATGATATTGATACTCATAAGATATAGAAGCTGTTAACCAGACTGAGCATGGACTCTTAATAAAGCAATGTTTATATAGGATTCATTGTAGTATTTTCCAAAGTGATATAAGGCAAGACAAGCATAAAATGTAAAAGATCCATTCCAGCAATGTTTTTCTTCTTCTAAGACCTGCAGAAATGATGGAAAGGACAAATTTGCTGGGAATTAAGTCAGTATTTTATACATTTCATCACACATCTCTATTCTGGTCATGAGATGGAATGTAGGATACAACCTATATTTCTGCAGTTCCTTGCAACATAAGGCTCCATATGTTCAGATGCTTGCAAAGTCATCTGCATATAAATTGCAAAGTTTGGGTAGGTCCACAGAACTTAGTGGGATTGCTACAGCATAACACTAGTCAGAGAAAAAAGGCACTGCTCTTCCAAAAGCTATCTGTCTCTCTCTCTCTAAACTACTCTTAAACAGCTCAAAGTCTAGAATAAGTTCTGTAGGTTTCATACAATACTCCAAAACAATAATGAGAATGATATTTTATCCTAAAGTCTGAGGTATGCCAGAATATTTCTTAGTAGATCTAAGAGAATAAGGAGAATGAGATGGCAAAACGATTCTAAGCCTAACCCAGTTCCCCTTTGCAAGCCTGCTACTCTACCTGTAAGTTTGACACGGCCCTTGACTGTGTACACACAATGCTTTCAGAGGCTTAAGCTGACATCACTTTCAGTTTTTCCATAGATTTTATACTATGGACAAGCATGGAAAGGGGCTCAGATAGTTATCACCAGCAACTCAGTGTCTCCCTCCTGTGTCCTTCTCAGCCAAACCCCATCTCTTCCCACTCATCTCTTCCCCAACCAACACATCTTATTCCCAGAATTCTTCTCATCCATCCCAGGAATTTTGTTTCAAGTAAGAATACAAATGTGTGACTGATGTTTTTATTAGTCTGAATCGTTTGCCATACTCTGATACTTTCTTTCTGCATAGCAATAACAAAGATGCTTGCCCTTCTGTAGCAGCATGCATTGAAATTCTCCTCCTAGTTCTGCCAGGGGCAGGTTTATCTGGGTATAGCTAAGGTTCAATAGCCTCAGCATTTCCTCAGTATGAAAATTAAACTGCTAGAAACACTTTTGGCTGATCTTTCTGCATATGTGCATTGTAATCCATTTGGCCTTCACATTATCCAGAAAGTTTTACATTTTTGAGTAATGTTTGCAGAACTGTCCTCCTTTAAGATCATGACAAATTCCACGCACCAATGATTAAATGTTCAATGTCTTGGATAAAACAGGACATGATCATAATCTGGGTTTGAGTACCAAGGTAGTCCAAAAAAATTAGTAAAACGCTACTTAAAAGAGTAGATCAGCAACTCCTTACCAAAATGTAAATTTGGATTAATAATAGTGTCCTGCAACCTCACAGTGTTTGCTTCAGAAGAGCGTGAGTGAGCGTGGAATCTGCAGCACATCCTCTGTCTTACAGAAAAGTTGGCGCTTAACTATGACACTTCTCTAGCCTTTAGCTAGCTAAGAAGTTCAAACATCTTCTGCAGAAGCCAAAGCATTACTAGCATGGGACGTTTTTGAATACTTCAAGCATGAATTAACTGAAATATCCTGCTGTTAGAGTCCTTAATTGGACAGGTAAGAATATTTTCCTCAGCCATGACTATACAAGAGGCTTTTACATTAATATGAACTCTTTTAGAAGTCAGCATAGAGTTCTAATTATAATGAACTATGAATTAAAGACCTAATCATTATTTTAAAGATGTGTATTTAGAAGAAGACAGATAAACAACTAAATTTGTTAAAGCACACCTTCTGTACCAAAACATTTTAACTGAATTGGAACTGTTGTTACTTAACTTACTTCAGGAATTTCACAAGCTTCATTATAGGTCATATTGTGTTTAATAAAGTACTGTGAAAATACTATTTTAGCTTGCATTTACTTACCTTACAACTATTATTTTTTCATCATTTTCATGGGAGATTGTACTTTTACATATTTGTGTAAAGCAGGCTTTCAAGCAGCAAATTATAATATTTTATAATCAATAGTGCTGGGGCATTAATAACTTGTGTAAGGTGTTCAGTGAATGGCAGAAGAGTGTAGTTAAAGGAATGCTAACAAGTATGAGTGTTTAGATTTTATCGATCAATGTAGCTAAACCTCCCTCCACTGCACTGAGTTTACTTTTTCACATTAAAAAAATATTCTTTTGTATCTCTTGGGCTGAGACAGGTTTTAAACAAGATAGATAAAGGACCTTGTGAATTAATATACTTTGAGGAAACAAAAAAATACAATTTGTCTTCTTTACATCAAATGATCCTTAGCTGTACTGATTTAACCCAGGTTTAAAGTTTATTTAGTTAAAAAAGAAAATAAACCCTACAGCTGATCTTGCTCTGTATTAATTTGGAGAGCTTGTCCTTGTGGTATAACATAAAGAGACTTTTTATTTTTATACTCTGTATATTGTAGATATAGGATGGAACAATATTAATACTCTAACACCAAGCAACTTTACAGAAACAAAGAATATTTCCCCTGTAATTTGTCTTTTATATTCATTATTTGAATGACATACTAGCAACCGAATTACATACTTCTGCTGGAAAAGTGTCATATACTCAAATATTTGAAAGAAGCTGAATTTAGTTTGTAAAAACATTAAATACACCTTTTTTGGAAAAAAAAATTGTTTTCTGCTAAATACATTGACCAAAACAATCTTCCAATGAAAGCCTAGTTTTCCTGACAAACCTAACGATTTTTAACATCTCCACAGATGACCCACAACAGTAACCAGGATTATTCATTAGCTACCCCAAAAAACCCCTCTTTGTTTCTATATCTACATTTCAGACTCCAAATCAGTGGCCTGACTGGCATAAAAACCATGTGATTCAATATAAACTGTTGTGTAATGATTCGTAAAATATGACTAATTATTTAGGAATATTAACAGTCTGACTTGGATTTTCAAAATTAACAATAACAATCTTGAATTTACAACTCATGCCCTTGAAAGTATTTTGCAGGTTGGGCAAGAAGAGATACAAACCCTGCCTTCAGGATTTAGGTAATGAGCAGTTTTGATTGTGATGATTTTGAGATAATAAGGAGATTATTTTTCCAAATATCATTAGTTATCACATTTATTGCACCTCTACACTTAGGGTATGACTTCACTGCAGCATAGCAATTATGTTATTCTTGATCTTCATAGTGTTATTTACAGAGATGAATATATAAACTAAATTGTTTGAAATGCTTGAATTAGGCTAACTATATCCTGAAGACCTACAACAATCAGGCTCAGGAAGAGACATGGCTATTCTCAGGGGGTTATTTCAAACCTTTCCAAGTTCTTTTCATACTTCGTACATCACCAGAAAGCTGAAAATTGGGCTTTATTATGATTTGGAATGAGAGACATGAGAAATAGTAACTTAGAGTGATCACTTAAAAGTTTAACAGGTCCTGAGTGCTTCTTTCACTTCAAAGGGAAAAAGAAGGAATGGTTGTAAGGAGACTTCTAGTGTCATGCTCATACCATCACATGCATTAGAGTAAAGCACAACACTGGAAAAATAATAGTTGGAATACTTCTTCATCACTTTATGTAAAGGATTTTTCAGGTGTGCAATGCACTGAGTGTATTAATACACTAATCTGCAAAACATACAACAGGAAGGCAAGCTTAAGGAGATAATAATACTATCATGCTAGTCAAGATTCTGTTCTAAAGATTAAAAATTTGAAGCGCTTCTGGCAATAATTCTTTTTTATTTGTGTGAAGACGTATTCAGCCATTTCTGCTTTGTGAATGTATTTAACTCCTTTGTTTAAACTGCTACTGATGTGGATCCAATTACAACACTGGAAAAGGTGGGGAAGCATAGAGACCTGAATAAAATGAAAAGTTAGCTGGTTCACGTACTGTGGAAAATAAACTATACAAATTCCAAAATGTGACACACACATCGTGGTGTCTTAGTGGCTACTTTCACAGAATCACAGAATCACTGAGGTTGGAAGGGACCTCTGGAGATCATCTAGTCCAACCCCCCTGATCAAGCAGGGTCACCTAGAGCACATTGCACAGCACTGCGTCAAGGCGTGTTTTGAATGTCTCCAGAGAAGGAGACTCCACCACCTCTCGGGGCAACCTGTTCCAGTGCTCTGTCACCCTCACAGTGAAAAAGTTTTTCCTCATGTTCAGATGGAACTTCCTGTGTTTCAGTTTGTGCCTGTTGCCTCGCGTCCTGTCGCTGGGCACCACTGAAAAGAGTCTGGCTCCATCCTCTTGACACCCTCCCTCAAGGTATTTGTATACTTTTGATACTTTGAAACAATTTACCTTATCAATAGCTAACAGTTAACCGCACAGGAATCTTTTGCTGAAAACATCACAGTCATAAGAGCTAATGTATATTTTGACTAAAAAATAATATGATATTGTGCATAATGAGGACACATAGTTCATTTACAGAATTCCTATTATTTAATTTCCTACAGTATCCACTTCAATTTCTTTAGCAATTAAACATAAAATCTATAATGACATTTTTGTTAAGTAACGGTCACAGAATAATTGGAACTATTAAGCATTACAGTTATCTGTAGTGAGGCTTTTGCTGTGGTTACCAAAACTGTCTCCAGAAGAAATATCCTGTAATATAAAACACATTCCTTAGCTATTAAATCACAGCAACATCAACAGAAAATGTTGTTGTATTCTTGTGACCTATGAAAAACTTAGGTAATATTAGCATATATACGTATTGCCTATGTATTTTTTGGTATTATTACCGTGATTTCCTCAGAAAATAAAACTTTCTAACCAGAGTGGTTACCACCATTATGGTTCATATAGAATGATTTCTGTTTGGAAATGTAATTTGCTATGAGAAGTGTGTGTGCAGGAATTTTTCCTGTAACTGTTCTTTGCCTTCTTCTCCCTGTGTTATTGTTTGCATTTCAGCTTGTTCCGTTCAGATGTAAAGTCCCAGGAAAGACACGCTATTTAGCTTCTGTCTGGAGTTTTTCATCTGCTGAGAGTATACTGACATTACCTATACGACTTCCTTGGTTCTTACAATGCGATCCTAAGACGCACAGCAAAACAGGTGCTTTTCTCCCCAGTATTCACGAGCAACAGTAAGGCCTGATCAGGAGACAACTACAGTTAGTCGCCCTCCAAAATGGATGGGTCATTACTTTCTCCAACTTCCCAGGGTGCCGGCACAGGAAATGATTTCCTGAGAAGTGAAATGAAACTCCCAGTAAAAGAAAAATGATGATTTTCAACATTTTCATCATTTCACTTCTAGGAGGTTCTCTCTGTTTTCCATTCATTGTGCCCTACAATAGCTTGACACATAGAGAGTAATTACTATTTGGGGGTTGGGTTTTTTTCCCCTGAAGGAAAATGCCCCTTTCCTAACACATCCTGTAAAATGCCAGTGACAGAAAACAGTGACTGTCTCTTGGCTAAGAAAGCACTGCAAAAGCAAAATCCTCTAGTCGGGCAAACTGGATTCAATCAAGGCAGTAGAGAATATTTACATCCCTGAGCACCTACCTTTACTTCTTACTTCAGAAATGATGTCAGGTTTAACACTTCCTAGGTAACGAGGTTTCTGTTTGTTTTCTAAAAAAATCAGAAAGCTTATCCTAAATTTAATTATGCAAGTGCCAAAATATTTCCTCTTCTGAAAGGAAGAAATAAGAATGGTGATGGGCATAACACAAAACAGAGCAGGGCTATGGACTGAAAAAGTCATCTCCAAACTGTCCCATATTTTTTCCACAGGCTTACATTCATGCACTTACTCAATTTAATTCTGACTGTCTGGGCACATATGTATTTCTGTTTAATACATAAATATCAGAGCAGAATGAATAGAATAAAGTATTTTCCATGAACAGTCATTTGAATTTTAATAGAAATTTTACTTCAGTCATGTTGTAACAGTTTTCATGATTGAATGACTGAACTTTTCTAGGAGAAATAGCTGCAAAAAGTGAGATTGCAAACTTGCTTATTCAAGAAAACAAATTTTCACAATACATATTTGATCATTCAAAATTATTATTATAGAAATTCTGGTAAATGAATTAAAAACCAGTGCTCTGTTGACAGTTCAGAAGAAAAAAACAGTGATACGGCTCTCATCTTGCAAGCATTTAAGCTTAAGTGTAGCTTCATTTTTCTCAGTAACCTTGACCCTCTGCTCCTCCTTCCCCTTCCCCTTGTCGAATTCGGAGGGACTAATACCGTGAATGAGGTGTGCATGTTGTCAGAGGAAGGCCTTGCATTCCCCTACAGCTGGTCAGCATACCACGAATAAGGATCCAGAATGTTAGCTAGCCACAATCAAACTGTGTTTGAGCTTTGTACAAAACACAATTTCTGAATGACTGCAGAATGACTCAGAGATTGTCAGAGCACACTCATGAAAATTTTGCAAGCAGATAAAAACAGGGAAATTAAATGAATTATTTATTAGGACTCTAATACTGGAAGTCAAAAACCTTGAGTTCTACTCCAAGCTCTACCAGTGCCCCTTCTGTGTGACCTTGGACAAATTGCTTTATCTGCTTATGTCTGTTCCCACTCTCTGTTTTTATCTGTCCTGTCTAGCTAGCTTTAAAAATTTTCAGCCAAAACAATATTACCTTTTCCTCCATGATCATACAGCACCTAACACACTTTAGCCCAAACCTGATTGGTACCTTTAAGTATTAGGGGACTACAAGTATATAATAAAAGGGGGTGAAATAAAATTAAAGACATTAAAGTAAATAATTTAGTTCATTTTTATGTCCTGTAGAGAATTGCACCTTGCAGTACTGTACTGTAAAGATGCATTACATATCCTTATCTAATCAAAGTTTACATGCTGTGATTTTAAATATAATTAAGGACCTAGTTTTTTTCTAAGATAAAGATGTAAATTATTTCAATATTAGATTTATGTAAAGCTTCATTTTTTTCTGAATACATCCCCTTTTTCTTCCCAGATAAAATTTGAGGACAACATACATTTGTCTGACATTTCCACAACAGCTCTTTGTGGGTTCCCAGACTCCAAAAGGCACGGACCATCAGTTAAGCCTGTATTCCAATGGTTTGCACATAGGTGATAAATCTGACATCCTCTTAACCCACTGGACCCATTGTGCATGTGCTGTGTTAATCATCAGCCTATACAGAGTGCTTAAAGTAAGAAACGAGAAACCAACCTCAGGATTTAATGCTTGGAGTGATATAGATAAAATCCCTGAACCAGGAAAAAGTGAAGTCCCTAGGTAAGTTTACAAACAGAGTAGTTTATACGCTGAAGTTGATGTGAGACTGCCCAGTCTATGGTCTTGTAAACAGATGCCAGAGTTCAGTGAGAACATTCGTACAGTTTCTAATAAAGATATACTGGGACTAACGGGCAAAAATGAGCAAGCTTTTGGACACAGAAGCCCTCTTTTATCTGTATATTCAAGATGGAGAAGATGGTCTAGATGACCTCAAAAGTTTCCTTCAGGCCCCTTCCCTGTGACTCTATGAACCTTTGATAAAGCTATACAATGTCATGTAAATGTTTTGATATTAATTGGATGGAAATCTTTAATTTCTATAGCACAACTCTGCACAATCTGTTAAGAACTATATTCTTCTTTATGGTAAAAGAGATAACTGCAATTTAATTTTTATTACATTTAAACTTTCTGGAGAAGAACGCTGTATTTCATGATCTTATTTAACATTAAAAAGGAATGTTGACTGATATCCATCAAACTGGAATTCAACATTAACAGATTTAGATGTACCACAGCCGCATTCCTGTTGCTATTTTCAGCTGAGTCAAGTGAATTTCAACAAAAAGAAAGAAATAAAATAGAACATTAAAAGAAGAAAAACATCTTTTTTATCACAAAACTGACATATGCAGTATTTGTTATTTCTACATTGTCTTCATCAGTGTGAGCCTGTCACATATATTTTAATGGATGATTTATGGTTATAAATTCATTTTCCATTCTCATTTATAACACGGTGTCACATTTTATCACAAGTGCATTTAATCATCTCCTGTCTGCATATTAATGGTTACAAATATGATACCTGTGCAGACCTAGCAAACCAGTGGCTGTAACTGTCTCAGACTGCAGTGCTTGAATGCTTTGAAAAGTAGTGATGAATAGAGTTTAGACATTTTTATATATGCCTGCCCCATTTTTAATAGCCAACATAAAATTCCATCACTTCACTAAGGGCTTGATTCTTCTTCCATCATGGAAAATCTTTTGCATGTACTTATCTGTGCTCAGAACAGTGTAAGTGCATAAAATTAAATATAGGCTTAAATGTTTTAAGAATTAGTACATAAAAGCCAATGATAAAAAGTCCATTGATTTTAAAGAAGAATCAGGATTAAACAGAAGAAACAGTAATATGTGTAGGATAAATGTAACAGTAATAAATGTAGGATAATTTAAAACAAAAAAAGTCAGTAGTTTGTTTAGAAAAAGTTGTCCAAATTCTGCTACCCAGTGAATGTGAGCACATGCTTAATTTTAGGGCAACATTTTCAGGGCACAACTGAAAATCTCCAGATACCAACATTTAAATGCAGCACATCAGTAATATGTTTTTATCAATTTTTTTTAAAGCAATCATCTTCATTATTTGCTTCATGACTTTAACTTTGACCTTTTGCAAATATGTATTGCAAAAATCTCTACGTAAACATTTCAACTCCTGTTCTTGAAAGGAAAATTAGATTGCAGTCACATTAACAATTTTAATAGGGGAAAGAAAACCAAACAATTAATTACAATGGTGCACGAAAGCAGTAATTAAAAATGCACACATATTTAACCAGCTTGCAGTACTGCAGCAAACACCATTCTCATGTCAGATTTTTCATCTGATAAAATTTTCTGCATAAACTCAAGCAATTCACATGAAAATACAGTCTAAATACTTAACTACACTTTCATAGTGAAGTAATCATATTGAACTTAACTATACATTCATATTCATTATTTGAAGCCACTGATACCAACTGTCCTAATCTCACAGAGACTGTGAGCCCACAAGAACCAGGCATATAGTAGACTAACCAAAGAATAATTTTTCAGTGTTTGTGAATATTCTTATTTGTATTCTTAATTGAATATTTGACACTTTTTGTATATTCTGTCAGGAGCAAAGTAATTTGCAATACTTTATAACAGACAAGTGCATGCAGCTGACAAGCCAAACTTGCTTAGTGTCAGTCATGTGGTATGTATGGAACACACTGTATATCAACTGAAACATAAATGTTTCTTCCTAGGGAGAAAGAAGAACATAGTGTGTATTTGTCATAATGTGAAGATAAAAATGAATTAGATATGTCAGATCAAAACTGTTAGGTTTTGATTTTTATTTTAAGCTTCAAACAGAAACCTTTCAAAATACCTTATAAATAGAAGAACTGCAGGAAATGCACATTCCAGGTGTATTCAGAACACAAACGAACTACTATTTGCAATCGTTCACAAAGATCAGCAGGCAGTAGGCAAAACTCAAACTGGAAGTAGATGTTGTTGCCAAATTTCTGAGTTCAGATTGCAAAGACTTAATTGTTCTGTACATTGAAAAGTATTAGAAGATCATCTTATAGACAATTCCAGAAAATTGCATGTTCTATTAAATGGAGGTTCAAGAACATTTTTCTACATATTGACTAACATAATTGTGACCCAAGCTAGAAAAACCATGTTAGTAGCATTATTTGTAATAGTTTTGTCATAGTTTTCAGTTACAAAAATTTAACAGCATTTTGGGACATATCATTCAAATGGTGAGAAACCCTTCATAGCAAGGCAGAAATTCTCTGTAAAGGAAAAGAAGTTCTGAATATGAACAGTTCTATATTCTTCACCAGGAGAGCAGAAGCAAAATATAGCAAATATTGCAATAACATCACCTGAATGCAGGAACATTAACATAGTCTTGTTTTTCTTCAGAGGGATAAACTTTCCCTACTGTCATTGGCCATGTGGTTCATCTCTCTTGGAAATGTCCATTTCCCAAATAGTTGTTCATAATTCACTTGACTGTAGGTCAATTTTTAAGAACTTTACCATGAGAGGTTAATACTTGCTTTGCTAAACCAAACAGCTTGAGTTTTATGTCTCTCACTAAAATCCTCCCTTCTCCTCAAAACATTTTTACGGCGCTTTTCTGTATGATCTCCATTTATTTAATATTTTGAAAGAATGAAGGTCCTAGCTTATATGTGATATTCTAACATAAGTCTCACCAGTGATGTACGAAGTGCTAAAAACCAAACCTTTACTACTTGCAACTCTCCTGCATGTAACTGCAATTAACTGATAGCAACAGTGGACTGTCATCTTCTGTAATGACTAGTCAGTGAGTTTCAGAGACAGGGAAATGAACAGACTCACAAGTGCTGGTTTCCATCTCAGGTTCTGAGTATAGTGAGAACAGAACGGTTGCACTGATCTCTCTGGCCCCTATTAATGGCCCAGTCTGACCCAACTGCAACTTGAAGAATACGCAATTTTTCAAAGCCATTCAACTTTGCCAGTATTGAGCATTTTCACCCAGAAAGATACTTCATCCATCAGAAGCCATGTTCCAGATTTAAAATATCAACTGCTGGCACTTCTTAAAGACAACATTGTCACTCTTTCTGCCACATTAAAACAAAATATTTCATAATAATTTCATCTTTGGAAATTACTTTATCACATTACCTAAAATGAAAGGGATTTGGGATTACAGAGGATTGTTCTGTGGCTGAATTTTCTTGTGGAAATACTAGCTAATCCTTTGCAGCTTTGTAAAGTTATAAGCAACTAAAATCAGAACCTTTCACACAAATGCTGGCAGCTGCAACAACAAGCAACAAAAGCAGCTCTAGCTATAAGGATCATGTCATTTCAAATAAGCCACATTAATTAAAAAGCTGTGATTTCATGGAAGCTTTTTTATGCTATTTGAAAGTGTGAGAGGCCATTCATGTCATTCTATCCCCAAATAAAAATGGCACCTTTTAATTATGCATGGTTCATGATGCACTACTCATATCTGTTTGCCTTTATTTGTATTATTTCTTTGGGATTCCTGAATGAAAGCAACATAAAGATCTTTTTATTGAGAATAAAGGGCATCTCACAGTTTTCACGATATCTGAGTGTATTCATTTTTGCCTACATAAGATACATGCTGTGAATAATGAAACAGATTGTGCATGATGAATTACATATCACAATTCTTATCTTCTCTAAATATAGAGGGAAGATAACTGACTTTTTAGCATTTTGGTTGTTTGGAATTAGTTAAGTCCTGGCTTTTAAAGAATATTCTGCAGTATCATTAATTTTAATCTGGTATAAAGGATACCTGCAACAGTCACACAAATTATAAATTATAAAATTGCAGCTTTGTGAATATGCAGCAGCAACGGGGAGGGGGCAAGTTGTGAGTTGTTGTTGATCAGAAGATGAATCACAGCCCCTGACTGGTTCTGGAACTACCCTGATTCTATACCAATCACCCAAACCCCGTGATGATAAACACTCATTGCTTAAGAGAAAACTAGTTTCTCCACTTACTAAAAACCTTCTTTTGCCTACTTCTTTCATGGATGAATTTTGATTTTTTCCATTCCATTCTGCTTCACTTATGTATTGCTTTCCTATTACTGATTATTATTACAGTGTGTACACTGATGGAATAGTCTCACTGAAAATGCCTTTTTGCCCTGTATGTTGAACTGGTTGACTTCTAAAGTTATAAATGCTGAATTTCTATATAAGCTTTTATGCCAAATTCAGTCAATTTTTGCCTTCCACACACTCTGTATTTACAGCCAGTATGTAGTGTAATCCTTCTGAATTATGCAATCCTTCCTACTAGACATGAGGACATATCTCACTAGAGATAGAAAAGCCTGCTCTAGAACAAAAAATAACTGTAACTCTAGCATGCACACTGTGAGATGGAAGATATTCACAGTAGACCCAGAAGGACCAAGTTCAAGAGAACAGAAATAGCCCCAGGCTCTTCGCAGATATTTAGAGAACATTTTGAAACTGCAGCTACTTCATCCAGGCTGTAGTGAACAGGATCCCTATGATAACATTGCCCTTCACCTGTACTGTGAAGTACCTGTGATACAAGAACGCACACCAGAGGTCTTCTGACCAGAGATTTAGGAATGCATTTGACAGAAGTTCCTGAATCAGATCAGCTCTGGAACTGAAAGGACTGGCATGTTTCAATATTCAAAGCAGAGAAGCTGACCTTAGAATTAGGTTGAGAGGACATCGAAGTGGATGAGTAGGTGAGAGCTTTGCCAGAGTGTGCAGAGAACCTGTGGGATACACAGATGCACTTCAGCTTGGATACATGGGTATATCAGCCAACATGGAAGAGGGGACCTAACATCATTTTTCCCACTAATGCCTAAGACTGACACATTGTTGCCCCTCCTGACATGAATGTAATGGTCTCAAATGTGTACAAGGAAGATGCAGACATAATTTTGCCTCCATAATTATGATGTGGAGAAATGTTTCAGCATCAGCATTGGTCAGTGTGGTTCCTGAAGATTCAGTATGTCTGCCAAAACTGTTTAGGGTAGGAGCAATTACCATCATGAATGTTGCCAAATAGGTTAGTGCAAGTCAAATTGGAAAAGAAAACAAGATCGGTGCCAGCGGAAAGGAGAAAGGAACCGGATCTGGTGAATTTACATGTTTTATAAAATAACTGTAACAGAGGAAGAACTCATATGCAAGCTACATTTTGAGATGACATATGCATATCTCATAGCTCAGCTTGCTACGTCAGACCAGTAAAGTTATACCAGAATGCAGAGCCAAGTTTTTGGTTGTTTTTTTGCTCCTGTTTTCCTTCACCCTCCTCCTTCCCCTCTCCATCCAGAAAAGCATGGTGCAGAGAGTAATTAAATCAGTTGGATAACTCTTTTTTGGTGACAACATTCTGGATATTTATCCATACCATGTGTCTTTTAGCTAAGACAACCTCATTCACTAATGACTACATTGCATGACTAGACTATTGCTGAGAATAAATGTCCAGTCATGATGTGATATATTGGCAATGATTTCAGTAGAAATACATTTCCTTCAAGCTTAAAAAATTGATATTAAGGCAGGTATGGTAAATATTCCATTTCAGCAGTATTTTTATTGTTTTCATACTTAACACATTTAATCTCACACACCTCTTTGCTGGAAGTAATTGTATCTTCAACTTTACTAAAGGCTGAAGGTTATTAAAACAAAACTTCAGACAAAATATTGTGACCAAGCTAATTTCAAAAACTGATACTGATATACTGAGTAGAGAGAGAGTGAATTGCAGGGAGATGCTCATGGACTTAGCAGTTCAGAGTGGATATACCATGGCTAATCATCATGAAACACATCGTACAAGTATTCAAATTGGTGCACCAATAAACTACAGCAAAGTCCCCTCTTTGACTGCTGCTACAAATTTGAACTGTGTAATTCAATTAGATTTTTAATCCAGTAATAGGAAATTATTTGTGTGAAGCAAAACAGAGCATGTTTTCCTTTTGGAGCTAAATCCAGAAAATGTAAAGCACTGCAAAAGAATGAATACTCTTAACTCACTCTTCAGGTTAGCAAATTTTTCAGCCTTTTTTTAGAAAGACTTTTTTAATCAGACTCTATGTCATTTGCCAAATTTTGGGGTTTGGAGAATGAGGAGAGTTGGTTTTGTGTCAGAATCATCTTTTACTAAGAGAGTAAAAGCCTACTGTATTCTACAGCAATTGAATCAAGAATTCAAATACTCATACATTGCTAAGTACTGAAAATTTTATTTCTAGCATAAAGATGATTTTTTGAACTTGTATAGTTTTAGTACTTATTCTGGTGACAGTTTTCCTGTGGAGTGAAGTGTTAGTTTCTGCTTAAACTGCATAGCTGGAAGAGATATAGAAATGATTATTTGTGTTATGGCCTGTCAATTTATAAATAAACCAAGATGGTGAATATCACAAATTATCTCTGTTTTTCACTTTAGCTGGAGATTCACTGACACATCTCGATGTATTTCAGCATTCCTGCTACCTTGAGGGCAAAGAGCGGAGAATGGGAAAGTGGTAGTAAACAAACAGCTCATGTCTGCTTTATCATCCATTTTATTAATGATTAATACCTTGAGAGATATGTAGCTGAGTTATAACATACTGAAGCAAATCCCAAAGAAGCTTGATTTTCCAACATCATTTTGTTACTAATGAAGAACACATAGGTCCTTCCTATAATCATATTCAATATACATGCTCAACATAAATGAGTTGAGGTAACTGCATCTAGATCTTAAGTCCCATGATCAGCAGTGTTTGTCTATAATAATCAGAAACTGGCCTGTGTTTAAGCGGCAAGGGAGAAATCATCGTGGCCTTCTACCCTACTTAGAAAAGAACAGCCCAAGGAGATCTCAAATACAAATGCAGTGGATATCAGAATATTAAATATAACACTGTTACAAAGGTATAATGTAAAGTCATACATTTTTAAAAGCTGTTCTTTAATTATTACTGTAGATTCAAAGCAACAGGTTTCAAGGACAAAGCAATGACTCTTTAGGCTCTGAAAGACTGTAAATGGACAGGAGTACATATAGTGTTTGTTTCTCAACACTTGTAAGTAATCAATTACAGGAAATTCTAATTTCACAGGGGAAATTTGGCCTAAGGAGTCTGTTTAAGCAACAGGCATTTCAAAAAGTTCAGACAAAAAGACCAAAACCAAAACACAAAGAACCAAAACAATCTGATTAATTTATATGGGAAAAATAAAAATAGTCTTTTTTTCTTTTAGACAATAAGGCGGTTTTTCTTTTAGAGTACAAATATTCAAAGAAAAATAGCTCTGAAAGAAACCTTGAAATAATGTAGTCTATTCTCTGCCCCATGGCAAGCTCAACTATACTGAAACCATTTCAAAGGTAACTATGGTTAATTTACTCCTAAAAGTCTCTGGTGCTTGAATTCCATAACCCTCCCAGACAATCTGCTCCAGTGAAATTTATCTTAAGCAAGTTTTTCCTAATGTCTTTCTATATAGTCCCCCTCAATGTACCTTTCCACTTAGATAGTGGGCCACTGAAAACTACTTTCTGGGTATGACTCTCCAAGCCACTTTATAATCGTTTCTTCTAGAGTATGTTTTTAGCCTATTCATGAGACTATCCTGCTATTAGAAGGTATTAGAAGACTTATAAAAATAAAGATATATATGACATCTACTGCCTCTCACATATCCATGCAGTATCTTACAACAAAAGGAAATTGGGTTGTTCTGACATTATTAATCTTACTATTTTTATGTGTTTAAAAGAGTTTAATTATTTGTTTCATTACTTTTCTGATCTAATTTGGAAATCTGGCCCTTGTTTTCTTGTCTTTCTAAAATCAGGCAGGATGCTTGCCATTTTGCAGTTGTTTGGACCTTCACCCATCTTCTATTTCAAAAATAACCACTGATGACTCCTAAGCTGGTTCGATCAATTCTCTCAGGTAATTTGGATGAATTTCTTCCAGATTAGCCAACGTGTTAGCAACTGATTTAGAAAGAACTCTGCGCTCTGATATTTCTCTATTTTATCTCAAGTTCTTTTCCTTTTGCCACTAATGTTAGTTGCATCAAAATTATCACAGCTGAGCTTTTTAGTTAAGACTGATGCAGAAAAGACGTTAACACTCTGACCTTCTCAAAGCAGCAGCTATGATTTACTTTCCTTCTCAACTGAGAAGCAGAGCAACTCTTTCGTTAATTTTCCTCTTACTACTAATGTACTTGCAGAATCCTTCTGTGTTATTCTTTATGTTCCTTGCTAGCTGTTTGTATCTGGTCTTTTGATGTTTCCCTTACATGCCCATGCTGTTTTTTTAAATTTACACTCCTAATACTTTGACTTTTCATGATCAAATCACCAAAGAACTCATAATTTAGCCAACCTGGTGCTTCACTAAGCTTCTTATGCCTTCTTTGTCTTAGAACAGTTTTTGCTTGCAGTCTTAATATTTCTTCCTTAAGTAACTGTCAACCCCTCCAGAATCCCTTTTCCCCTTAGACGTAAGATTTTACCTAGTGATTTTCTGAGCTTACTGAAACTCCAATTCTACTTTATTCATTCATTATTCTTTTTACCTTTCCAAGAACCATGAATTGGACAACTTCACTGCCTTTTAAGTCACAGTCTCAGCTAATTCCTTCACCCTGACATCCTCTTAGCATCTCTCTTAATGATGGTCTGATCACTTGATGAATTGTCATTAAATAAATACAAACAAATGATGCATCACACAGTATTGTACCTTTTCTTTTAATTTTAAATCTGTGAACTGTACAATCTGGGAGATGAATTTGGCTATCCACAGCAGGATAATAAGTCTAATCAATAAGACCAGTCCCAAAGTGTCTCATTTATGAGAATTATAATGGTGAAAGCGCTTTATCTATGAAAATACCTAAAAGCAAAAGTTTTGAAGATTGAGGAGGCTGGGATGAACTTACAAGATCAAGAGCATCAGCTGCTCTAGTTTGATCTTTCTTTTCACTAACTGGTTTGAATAAAACTCCAGCGCATTTATCTGAAAACCAATCTTGATATGAGACAACATTCAATCTTTTCATCAGAGGCTGGGAACAAATTTTGGTCTATGATATGTTTAAAAAACTCAGACTGTTTATTCAGGGGTTTTCTCCTGTATCATAAAATTATTTCATATCTATGACTGAAAGACTGAGAATAAAGGTTAAGAAAGTAGTAAGAAAGTAGAACTACAGTACTGATACTATACAATAATAACCTTTGTCAAAACCCCTCAAACCACCTGTGTATGGATCAATAGCACATATTTTCACAATGATATAATATATACAGTGAAAACAAAAATATGCAGTTTCCAGGTTTTGTGTGAGAAATGTTTGTGAGAGGGTCCATTTCTCCTACCTTGTGAGTTACAATATTCATAAACAGCTCTCCACTTCCCTTGGGTAACTAGCTCACCACAGCTACACTGAACGTTACTTGGATGCCTATCCAGCAGTGGAGGAAAAGATTCACTGGCTGTGCAGTTACAGGCAGCTCTATGCACCTAAAGCACTGCCACTGCCGGTAGGAAAGAGAAGGCGCATAGTGCTTATTGAAAACATACATTTCTGTTTATTTCTTTCATGGTTTTGTAGGAAAAGATCTATAGTATTCCTTAAGATTACAGCTCAAATTGAGAGAAAAAGCAAAACTAGTTGTCATGTCATGGGTGGGGAGGGATCCCAGTAGCCACATATTTCTCTAGTCTTACCTTCATTTTTCCTGTTTCAGTGTTTTGTTTTGTTTTTTCCTCAGACAGGCTATTCATATAACCCTTTATCATTACCTTATTGAAATTTCAACATTCACATATGTGAAAATTACATCTCATTTAAGTTAAATGGGGGCTGCTGGCACCAATATTTACTGTCATTTTGTCCCCTCTGATCACCAAATTTGCTTATTCACATATTGAATGTGGTCTATACTTGTGATCTCCGAGCAGCAAGGACTTTATAAGCTGCTTATTTTTAATATGACCTTAATTCCTGCTTGAAGTCCTCATGCACTACTGTAGCACAAGTAAGAACGATAATGTAAAGAAAAAGGGATGCCCATTCTAACATCGTTAAGGAAGAAAGAGGTCTTAGATTCATGTTTAAAATTTTGACCATATTATATTCACGTTTTTACTAAGTAAGTAAATAAAAATTTTAGATACCTTTTTTTCAAGTTTCATATCGCAATTCTAGAAAAGTTTTATGTGATAATTCTTAAATAATGTAGTCAGCAGGACTGAATGACATGTTTAAAAGTGGAAAACAGTCATATGGTTATCAACAGCTGCTCTAAATCCATGAAAAGTAACAATATCCTAATCCCATTAGGTGTAATATGTTGTAGTAAAATGTTAAATTGGTTGCACTTTACAAGAGTATTTTGTCAAACTGCTCTCTGGACAATCCAGCAATTTTGATTGCCGTATGCCTGTGTATTCCTTAAAGCATGACAGTATTTGCCTATATTACTATAGAACATGGCAGTAGACCTTTTAAATGGAAAGATAGCTCTAAAATGTCTCCCAAAGTAAATTATTTGTTAATTTTTGGTCTTAACAATCTGCTTCCTTTCATTTATACAGTGCTTTTAATTTTATTTTCAACTCCAATGCAAATACTTATGCAAGCAAAATTCCTGTATAATTTATAGTCCAATGGAAAGTTGAGTCCAATGTGACTTAACGTTTACTCGTCAGACTTAGTCTTCTCTACCATTTCTTTTCAAAATACTGCTAGATGAATGCTATGACATTGTTGCAACCTGGTTTACAGATTAACAGGACTGTTTACATTTACACAGTACTTGAAGTGATTCCCATACTTATGTGTGTGGCTGCTGGATTCTTTTCATTTATATTTTAAGCAAATAGAACTATTAGGGAAAACACAAAAGCAGTATAAGGAAAACTGGAATTAACTTCCATGACTGAAACTTGACAGGCAAAACTATGTAAGATGAGGACAAACATACACAATCCTAATCATGATGTACATGTAAGCTGCATAATTTCAAGGAGCCTTGATTTAGGCAAACATTTGTATTCACTACATGCTACCTTTAAGCTGTAAAAGGTCAACTGAACAGAAGTATGTTCTTCACTGAAAAGGACCATTGGTAGGTAGAAAAGTATGTCATAGTTTGATCATTTGGGGAGTATGAGACATATAAAGAAATGAAGATGACTAAAACATTTTGTGTTTTAAAGGTATATGCAAAGATGGCAAATCAACAAAACCAAACTACTCAAATAAATTGCAACAAAACAAGGCACATGCATCTATCAGTACTGCCTTGTACAATAATAACCCATCTGTACCAGCTGTCTTCTACCAGCACCACAACAACTGTGTCTCCAAATCCCATTTTTTCTCTTGGGTACATATAATAGAAGGGACAAGGAGACATGGCTGCCCTAAGACTTGAAATTCTAATATTTTTAAGGCAGAATGCTTGCATTTTTACAGTGTGTAGCAACAGAGGATCCAGATTCCAGACTGGATGTTACATTAATGTAAACATTACATCATAATGAAAGTAATGCAATTACTCTCTAACTCTCTAGTTATTCTTCAACAGAAAAATCCAGTTTTCAGTATTTGGATATTCTTGAACCCTGCAAGTGATTTCATCTAAGTAATTTGTTTTAAGGTCTATATTTAGTCTAGATATTTTTGACAAGGCTTTGTAGTTCAACAGTACAAAATGCCATTTAGTGATACTTGATACTTGTTCTCTTTAACCTAGTTGTTTGTCCTGAAAGATAAAAGATGATCTTTACTGTTTGACAGTTTACCAGTTAGCAGGTTTAGTCTTCAGAATTGTATCATAATCCATTGGTGCCTCCTCCTCCTCCAGATCACACCGAATCATCCATAAACGAAAATAAGAGTTAATAGAAAAAAAATCAAACAAAAAATACTAACAGCACTTTTGGTTGTTTTCCCACCCTTGTATATGCAGGTATTTAAAGAGCTTTTTTTCAGGTTTTGTTCAGTCCTCAGGAAGGAAATTTTCTACATCTCCTTTAAGGCTGGGAATGAATTTTGCAGCTTCTAAGTTCTGTCTGTTCTATGCAGTTAGACATTAAGCTACTTATGCGATGTGATTTACTGGAAATAGCATGCGTTTTCACTTTTGTAAGAGTAAGTTAAGCATTAATCATGGGAGAAGCTGTAAAGAACAGAATGTTCCATAACATTTAACTTGACAGAATTGGCACATCTGTATGTAGTTATTTGTTATTCCTGGTTACCACCTCAGATTTACTAAATCAGAGATGCTCATGGTATCTGGTTGCCAGCAAAACATTTTTCTTGACATTGCTGATTCAGTCAGGCACAGCACAGTAAAAGAGCAACTGAAGCCACAGATTTTAAGCCATGAACCCCAAATGAACAGATACTTTCCAGCTACATCAAGCAAACAACAAGCAAATTAATTAAAATATGCAAATATTACAGTCCATGATTATAGCAAATTGTTGTTAATTAAGACCATCACTTAAAAAATTACTAAAATAATATTTAACTGATCATTTTGTGATATTGAGTGGTCCTTTAGTAAATTGTTAGAACTCATAACTAATATGCAAACACATAAAAACTACATAGTATCTTCTTAGCTGAAGAGCAATTTTAGTATCATGCATGCCACTTAATGTTGTAATTTTAATAGGAAAGTAAAGTCTTTTGCTGTAGTGCTGTGTTTCTTTCTGTGTTAACGAACACTGACATTAGAACTCGATTAGTAATGACACTAACATAACCTCATTTGCTCTTACTAGCATGCCCCTCTCAGCCCACCAAATGACATTGTCACAAAAAAATACTGTATGCATTGATAAAGTTCATGAGAAGGAATTTCTTTTCAGAGAGGAAATGAGGAAAAAAGTATTAACAGTATCCTTCTGTTGCATAAAGAACACCGTAAATAATGTTGGAAGATAAAATACTGAGCAGGTTGAGCACAGGTGAGAGATGAAATAAATTTAAAAACAAAACGTAATGTTTTACACTTATTTATAGATTCCTGCTTTGTATGCATATGATTAAACTTAAAGTTCTTGTTTCGTAAAAAATAAGAACATCATATTCCCATGAATCTGATGTATGTATACTAATCACAACATCAACTGATCTGTCTTCCTTTGTATGCAGCTTTGATATTTCTTCTCTTTTTTTAGAACATTTACGCATAATTTGTATCAGGCCAATAATTAATAAGAAAATAATCCTCTGAGGAAAATTACTGCTGTTTTAATAAACTCTCATTTAGGAAACTCAATCAGCAAAATTTACATTCCAAATGCTAGGTAATTATAGTACTTCTCTAAGAATAGATTGAGAAATACATATAGTGTACTAAACTACGAATAATCCAGTAGAGAATGAGACTGTAATCATTTTTGCATTATCAATACTCAGCTCTCTCTTACAGGAGAAAGAAACACCCTACTATCAACATTATACTCCTCTTGGAAAAGAATCAGAAATGCTGATGATGACTCACCATAACCTCCCCCCGCCTTCTTCTTAAGAAAAACTTAGCACCACCAAATGTAGTACCAGAGGGACATTGAAAGGTTTAGCATAACACCCGAGAAAGGGGTAGATAATACAAAGTTTGTATATATCAGGATTATTATTGGGAATTAGCAAACTGCATTCTTTGGACTACAAGTATTGGTATTTTTGCAACTGGACTAATGGTAAGTATTTGATTAGATTGCTAATTCTTAAATTAGACTATGAATAAATTTTTGGATCTGCATATAATTAGCTTACACAAACTGTATGGAGTGTTTGGTCTGGTACTCCACCCTTGAGGCATCATTGTACCTTAGATACAACACCCTGGAGTCACCTACAGTTCAGGTGACTCTGTGGAGTTCCACTGGGTTGGCTGGAGAGGAAGGAGCTTCAGCCATGCCAGAACTTGGGTTTGGGGCTACAGGGCCAGGGCTAGCCATGCTGCAACTTGGATGTAAAGATACGCTATTGCTTGAAAGATAAGGATTACTGTTGCACTCAGGAGAAAGTTCCAGTGGTGGTGAAGACAGGAATGCAGGGAGAGAAAGTTTTGGAAATTGGGGTCTAAGACTTTGGAACAGACCAAAGGACAAGAACATAAGACTCTACAGACAGAGCAAAAACCGGAAGAGGCTGTTCTGCAAATTTTGAGAGCTGATGCTCCACAAGTGCCTTAGTGTTATGTAGTTAATGAGGATATTAACAGACCTTTTACTTCAGAATCTGGAAGGTATGTAGCAAGGGATGGTACTAGACTTAAAGCATCTAAATTCTGCTCTGAGTAATTGGATTGTCTTCTTACCTTCAAAAGATATTTCCTTTATGATGCTCTGCAAGTGAAGCAAATCAAATTTTTCCCAAGTTGCACTCAGTGTGTGTTTCACAGTCTCTGTTTGCCTAATATGAAACACCTGAGATTAGATTGGACTAGGTGTTGAGCACTCATTACTGCACCTGAGACCAGATAATACTGTGGCTTAAAATGCAAAAGCTATCAAAATGTCAAGTGCTCTGAAAGAGAACAGGCTCCAGATAGCTCAAGTTCAGAGACAAAACAAAAGATTAATTTTGTAAGTTTAATTATCATGTCTCTGAACTTTTAAAGGCTTAATTTTTCAACAGCCTATACTCTCTAACAAAAGCTATTTTAGATCAAATGTCTGTATATACATCCTTAAAAATAACATTTATAATAGTTATTCCTTTCTTTTTTATTCCTAGTACATCAAAGCAGGCAATAGCAAAAAAAAAAAAAATAAAAGAAAAGAAAGTATGAGGCAAGTAATAACGTTGATTGGCAAAAAAGGGGGGAAAAAAGGATAGGCAAGATTCTCAGGTACATAAATCACTACAGGCTAATTTGGCTTCCACTGAACTAGGCTAATTAACACAGCTGAGATCTATACCAGAGATTACAGAGAAAATACATCAGATAGCATAGTGGAAGTTCTTGTTATTTTACTGCAGCAATTACTGGTGAATAGCTAATAATCATGTTTAGAAATTCTTCCTGTAATGGGTACTAAAATTGTCTTTCGCTGGAAGAGTAAAAGCAACTAATAATTACTGCAAAGCAACCAGGTCAAATACCTGGAACCTAAATTATAAGAAAACAAAAACCTAGAAGCAGCATGAGTATCACTGTTTCATCATGATGCAGTGCTAATGTATTCAGGGGAAGATGGTTCAGAAACACAAGACAGAAGTGAAGGAAACACTGCTTTATTTTGTTGTTGCATAAAATGATGAAATTTTTGCCCACTCACCCTAAACAAAGCAACTGGATTCTGGTTCAGCCTCTTCTTCACAGACTGGTTAAAAAAGTGAATTCATAAACTGGGAAGTTGTCCAGGTTTCTCAAATGAAATCTACAGTTTCTACTTCCCAGCATGTGATTTAAATATACTGCCTTACTTTACAAGAACAATGGAGTGCAATTTTATAATGGAGTTGGTGTTTTAAGCCGATAAAATCTTTACTTTGTTCTTTTGACAGTGTAAGTTAAAATGAATTTGCCCCCCTTTGGAGCAAATCCAGTACACACTATTGTGGATGTTGGAATCCACTGGCAATGGAATTCAGTGTGATTAGGCACAAGAGGGGAGATCCTTCAGAAAATATAAAAGAGTTTACATTTTTCTCATGCAGCAGAACATGGAGATAAAGAAGAGCAGAAATACATCTGCCCGCAGCAGAATGCCTTGTTGCACTGCAGCTTTGATGCAATAAATCCTTCTGAACTGTCCTGGCACATTTGGCTGAAGCAGACAATTTGGTCACAGTGGGCAAATAAAAAAGGTTCTGTGGAAATACCTAGCATATGACCTGCTATTCATTCAATTTTGGTTTCTGATGTATATAGTACACTACTATACAGTCACTATTCCAAGCAACTTGTTACAAGCATCAAATGATAAGTATTAGCAGGAAGTAAGGAAACCTACTCACATTTTAGAACATGATGAGAATGAAGGGAAAATCATTCCTGACATCGCAATCCTATCTAGTGTTACAACTGAGATCACTATACTATCTTTTGTCTCAGAGGGCCAAGAACTTCCACTTGAAGTTACATATCCTAGTTTGTGTGTTCTGTCAGAAATTAATTCTACTAATAATTGTCTTAAGAAGCATTCCTTCTTTCTTTCTTTTTTTTTTCTTCAATTTTATGTATTAAAATACACTGTCTCTGGAGTGCAGCTGTAGTTTGACAGTATTTCCTTTATTCATCTCTTCCAGATTACAGTCTTTGTCTGTCTTTATTCTCCCCTCAGCCTCTTCCTACCTCCTGTTTTTCAAGTATAACTGCTAGCTTCTTGATAAAATAATAAATTACTATAATATACAGAAATAATGTTTTCTTTAATCATTGCAAAAAATAAAAGACAAAAGAGAGGTAGTCTGAACTATTAGTGACAGTTTTTTACTTTGCATTTTAAACTTTAATGCAAAGATTCAAAAACTTAAGTTATTGCTGAACTTTTGTCTAGCTTTCTGTGACTACAAAAACTACTGTACTAAATATAACAGTAAAGATTAAATACTGATTAAATATGTTATTTCATAAAAGAACTAGCAAATATAGGTACTGGTCATCAGTTGCTTTAGAAAATCTAATTATTTTATTGAATTCTTCCCTTTTTTATTTTTCTGCAGATAAAAAGTTTGATGAAAGAACTATAAAGAGAAAAGAACTATGAAACTGTTGGTTACAAGATATCACATAGTATACTCTTGATTCTGCAATCTATACTTATCTAAGTATGCGACATTTCAGGATTGAGAATATATGTAAACCTGTGTTTTCATTTCAAATAAATTTAATTGATTAAGTATGTACAACTGTTTATACCAGATGAAATTATAACTGGCCAATTTAAGAGCAGAAAAATGTATCTGACAACATCCATTCTAACACGACATTATCATGAAAAATATATCAGAGTAGTAGCATAAGAGTAGTAGCAAAGGCTGAAGACAGAAAGCAGACTTCTCCCCAGTATACTCATTATGAATGCATATACCAATTCAGAGAACTGCTGTGAATACATACGGTTTTGCAGATCTAGTAGTGAAAATGGTAATAGGGAAAAGACGACGGAGAACAGTTATCTAAAGATCCTCTGTATTTTGACTTTGGAACCGACCCATGGAAAGGGAGAATGTGTAAAGTGGAGAAAAAGTAAGGTGGAGAAGAGCCGGAAATGTAAGTGTATGAACCAATGAAGGAAAATAAATTCTCTTGTTTAACTGTGTTGTGTGAACAAGAAGACAGATGTGGAGTCAACAGGAAGACCAATGTGCAGTTAAGGACATCACCAAGATTCCTGGATTTTTCCAAACATCCACTGTAGTCAAATGTGAGTGTAAGGAGTATATATAACAGAAATGCCAGGAGTGGATTAATAAGAAAGAGAAAAATACTGGAGGTGAGTTCAAGTGGCAACCACTAGATATTAAGGAAGGAAAAAGTAAGAGCTGTAGGTATATTAGGAATAATAATGAACTTCTAATCAAAGAAGGTTTACAGATAGTAAAAGCTATGATTGAATAAGAGAAATTCAGGACTTAGAAAATGAGGAAGACCTTAATTAAGTTAAGGCCTGTAAATACTTTTTTAGTTATGTAACACTGCAATGGACTAACGGATGATGGACCCAAACTCTTCTTGGTCATGTCAGACAATTAATAAAGGGTAACTGCCACAAACTAAAGCTTGGGAAGATCAGGTTAGACCCCTGGAAAAAAAAAAATCACGAGGAGAAAAGTGTCACATTGGGCTTATTTAGGTTGTGGAATCTCCATGCTTGGAGGTCTCCAAACCATGGCTAGACAAAGCCATGGCTGACCTTACCTAGGGCTAGGCTGATAATCATTCCACTTCAAGCAGAAGGTCTGACTTGATGACATCTGGGGCTCCAAAGCAGGTAACACTGCTATGATTCAATAATAAAGCTATTCTTTTTTTCACAAGGGCAGAGAAGAAATATATATCACTGACAGAAGCCAATAATACTTCAATAATTTCCAGTAGATCCAACTGAAGAGACGCACTTGAAAAGACTTACTTTGAAGTAAATGTAATTAGAAAAGGTGAAGTACAAAGCATCTTATTCCTTAGAGCCAAATACAAGAACCTAATGGAAGAATCTTAGGGTGAGAGTAGGGAGAATGCACAGAGATCTGAGAATTTGACTCTAACAGACTTAATCAGTGAGACTGTAATTCTGAGATTTTTCTCAACAGAAGAATTCTTTAGCCACAGACTTCACTGAATCCAAATACCTTATGGAAGAAATAAAAATTATCTTTGTGATTTCAGCTTAGAAAGTGCTCTACTGCTTGACATGAAGTACTTTCTGAAATACTTCCAGAATGATCATTTCTGTTCCACCCTTGCTGGTAAGTTATGTATTCACAGTGCAAATTTTCAAATATAATGTAGCTGGGCTATAGATAAGTTTTGAGGATAAGGTAGGCAACTGAAAGGGAAATTTCTGTCAGCTGTTGAGGAATGTCTCAAAGTCAGATGGGGACAGATCTAAATAGGGGCTGTTATCATTAGATGACAAGATTCTGCTAATGCATTTGTCATGTTTAACTACAGGTGAGAGGCATTATTTCCAAGGAAATAATAATCTGTGAGACTATAACCCAGAGAAAAACCTGCCAACAATCTAAAATTCACATATAACTACTCTACAGTCTCTGCTGAACCAGAATTTTATCCATTAGTCTTTAAATGTCATCTAATGGGGCCTTTTAAGGAAAGTCTGTTGTGTTATCTTTTTGCTTCTTGTATATTCCATTATATTACCTTCTGCAAAATGATCTGTTGTCTGAAATCCTCTACTTGCTTGACTTCTTCCCTGTTCTAAATTCTGTTAATACCCTATTAAATCTCCTCATGGCTGTTTTTATTAAACTTTTGATATAATACTTTCACTTTAACATACTGAAAGACTGGCATTTATATGAAGTGTTAGTCACATTTTTGCTTATTTTGAGGATTGTTTTCATAGGATACTTAAAAAGAAATTGCTATTATAGCACGCAGAACTCTCATGTTTACTGAAACATCTATTTGATGAAATTAATCATTTGAAATATTTGCACTTTATCAATTTTAGGACTCCAAAACTATCCTTTTCCTGCTTCATGTATAGGAGGCAAGGCTAGAATTTCCCCACACTTTGCTCATTTCTGGTCATATGGCTACTGGGACTGCAGAAATAACAGAATGTAATTCTTTGTGACCTTTCAAATATGAACACGGTTCTAAGAAGAGCTGCACCACTAGCTGTTCAGCAGGACTTTCTGAACAATGGCATACCAATTGGATAATACCAAATAGCAAACATTCGAGAACAAATTTAAACTGAACAATCATCTGTACTCAGGTTTCTAAAATTTCCAGACTCTCCAACATTTTCACAAATAATCATGATCCAGTAGAAATACTCTTGACCAAGAAATTCTGTCAAACCAAATACAACTGTAAGTGAAAATCACTCACTGAAATCTCTGTGAACCATATTTGGCATTAAACTTTTACCAGGCTAAAAATCCAAATCGAATTTGCAGATTCAGGTTGATTCAAATTCTAGTCTTACATAATTTCAGATACAGCCAACACAAATAAGATTTTCCTATGGTAATATCAGAGCTTTGTTATATTACATCTTTTCTCACCTTTTCTGCAAATGAAGGAACATTTTACCTTCTTGCTTTCTTCTGAAAGAAAGTAAGAGGGGCCCTTCTGGAGGGGCAGTAGGACTTGGAAAGGGTTCATGCAGGAGAATGGCTGCACCCCTTTTCTATCTATCTGCTACCATTTTTAGAATAACCATTAGCTTTTTCAGATACCCTTTATGTGATGTAGTATTCTCATTCCCCACATTATTCCACCTGTAAAGATGATATAGGCTGTATAATTACTTCAAGTGCCAAGGCCAAGACCATGGAAAACACCTGATTAAAAAGACCCCATATATTTTGTTCCTGCTCTATATTATTTATCCAGTTACAGCAGACTGCCCTGAATAATTATGGCTACAGTTTTTGCTTCAGTACCTGGCAATTTCGCTCCACATACTTTACTGTTGCAGTAACAGGGATAAGGACAGTGACAAGGAGGAAAATTTTGCGAGACAGCAATATAGACAAGGAAATTTTAGGAACATAGAAATGCTTGTTCCTCTCAGCCTGGGTAAACATGATTAAATGATAACTTACAAATAGTTAAAGATTTTCTAGTGCATTTTATGACCCAGCTTCCCAGGATATCTGTCCCATTACTGCACATTTTTCTAGTACTTTAAATGGAAGATTTTGCTAATTAGACCAGGTTTTCATTGGATGAATCACCACAGTTCATTCCATAAGACTATGACATTTTTTCATTTACTTAGGAAACCAGTTTGTCCTTAGCAATCATGTTTAATGGATACTGGCACTAAGTACAAAGAGGGGATTTAAGAATAAAGTAATAAAATCTAAGTCTCTAAGCCATTTGTGAATTATAAATAAAGTATAGTGCATTATAATGAACTGTCAAACCAAATCCTGTTGACCATGCAGATAAGCAATTCCATGTGAGGTCTGAAGTCTAACATTACTCTCATTCAAATAAAACACGTTGCTTTAGACAGTGACAGCTGAAACAGATGTGCAGAGTGCTCTCATTAAATGCACATATACAAAAGTAAATATATATACTGATTAAATGATTTTAATGTTTTCTTTCAGCTATCATGTGTTACTTCAATAGAGCAGTTACCCCTTTGTATTAAGCACTATACACTAATTTCTCCATCCCTTTAATGTAGTAGTAACAGTGCATTAAAAACCACATACACAGACACACAAGACAGCATTCGGAGGACATTCTATCAGTGCAGGAGATTAAGATTTAATAATATAATTTAAAATAAACTTGGAATACACAATTTCAAATATAAACAGCCATTACAGTGGGTTTGATATCAGCCCTGTATATTATACACTTAGAAAGAGACAACACTGGTGTCTTTATTCATACAAAACTTTGAATAAATGGATGACTTGCACAATAGTTCAATTGGCTATGAGGGAACTAATTCATTTATGCTCCCATACAAATTAGATTAGATCTACTGCAGACTGTCCTGCAGCCCATAGTTCAGGACCAAAGCAGGCACAGAGTTCCTGGAAATCACCTGAGTCCACACAGTTGAAGACTTAATCTACCTGTCCCCACCATTCCTTTCACTTCCCTCCCTAATTCTCCTCTCTCATTCACATTCTTCTTTTTCCATTTGCCAGGTCAGCAGTGGCAATGGGACACATTCTATAGATTCTATAAATTCATCTCTGATTCCCACTATTATGTGGCAGCTGATAAGGGATAAATAAAATGCTCATATGAGTAACAGAAGTTGGAGACTAGAAGTCTAGTTGGAGACTAGACCTGGAATTCGAAAATCAAATTATGTTCTTTCTAGTAGTTTGATTAACACACCCTACATTAATGAATGTCCTCATTTTCAGAAGTACTTGTTTAATTTCCAGTATAGTGAAAAAGAACTGTGGGTATTTGATGCCTGGGAAAACTAGGCTAAAATTTTTTGCAATTGAACTTAGGTAACAATTTTGTTGGTGATACATGAAGTGGAATAAAATCCTATTTTCTCATCCCACTGCGTCACCTCCAGAAATGAATGAAAATTAAGAAAAAGCCTAAATTGAATACCCACACTGGAGAGTGGTAAAAGCATGACTCTCCTATGCACAGGGGACTGATTTGTTGAGGACAGACATGATACTCTTTAAATAACTCTTACTTATTTTCTTTGTAAGGTGTCTATCTATACGTATATGCTTGTGATCAACAAATAAACAAGAAAAGTCAAGGAAATCCTCTGTGAGAACAGCAGTAAGAGGACATAAGGATTCTTGATGTCCATGTAATGAGGGAACCCTAGGTTGATAAGAGCTGGGAAAGAGACCCAGGACCTAGGGAGGCAGAGTGCAGACTTACAGAGCAGTCCTTGCTACCCAGCTGATAAGCTCTGTTTCTGCCAGTCTTTTACTTTCAATGCAGTGTCAGAAGGAACAACTTAGCTGCCTGGCCCAGAAACATCATTACTAGCTGCTAGGGAACTCTCACTGTCCCCTGTGAAGGGAATCAGGATGCGTGCTCCATTTCCTTTCTCTCTGATTTCCAGTAAATTATCTCAAGGCGACAACTGTCCCACAGTCCCCAGGTTGAGAGGCAGTTGATTCAAGCTGATTTCCATCTGTGTGGCTTCATCTTGTGCTTGTCCTACTTTAGAATACTCTCCAGTACGATAAGAATACTTAACCTGCAAAATCAGAGGAGCCTAGGTGCATCAAACCTTGCATAGCTGAGGCCTCCAGGTTCAGGAGCATGTGAAATGCCCTCCAGATCAGCAGTAAGCCATGACACCACTAGCCTTACATAAACACTAGCCTTACAACTTCAAGGTTGAACTGGTTTCTCTAGCAAAACCAGAACACCCCTAAAAAAAACCCCAAATAAGTGCTAAATACATAACAACACATTCTTCCTGTTGGTCACCAATTAATCAGTGGCTGGAAAACAGACTGCTGCATGCAAGAACTCTGTGTGAGATTTTAATACTAATATCATGGTCTTTTAGTGCAAAGCTAGAAAGTTTTTACAAGAGTGCAGGTATTAATCCTAGAGCCATCATTAAAATCCATTTTGGGTAGGGCCATTTTATTTACCTAAAATTACATTGTAATTCCAATATATTTCCAGCTGTAAATTATGGCAAAGTATTGCTCTAAAAAGTCCTCAGCAAGTATGAATTGATATTAGTCCATTCATGGAAGCAGAGCTGCAGTAGTTTGCATAGCTTAGAATGCAATTCTTTGTGTTCATCATTCTTGACATAGCTACACTCTGACACACAATGAGGTTTTTCTATGTAAATTGTTTTGAAAGAACTGAATCTCCCCAAGATTCAAAAGTTTATACCAGTGTCCATATTAGTCATTATTACTCTGAATTTGTTGAACAAGTGAGGAAATTAGATTGTATTTATTTGGCTCTACTTCAGTATGATAGAATTATGGACACTAAACTAGAAAAATCTTTTCTTGTATAAAGGACGTATGCAACTGATGATAAAGTTTCTGTTTTGGGGGATTTCAACTATGGATGAATCAATGATTAGCTGTGGCTAACCTCCTTGGTATTATGACTGATACTGCTTGGTACAGAGGATTGTTATGCTTGGTATTATGATCCAAAAGCTGTAAGGTATTATGAACATGCTTTGTGGCGGGCTCCCATTTACTTTTTGCTTATGTCCATATAAAACAGTCTTAATTATCTTTTCACTTACCCTTAAAAAAACACATGGGAAAGCCTAATTGAAAATATGTCAAGTGCATGTAAGTCCTGCTGCTGACCTCATTGAGCTAAGACTGTACTCCATGAATAAAACGGCATTTGACCCTCAAAATAATGCGAGATGTGTTTACTTTTTTTTGTTTACAGATTGCCTTTGTGGGGCAAGAATGATGTAAGACTTATAATCGATAATCTACAAAGGCAAATCACTCAGTAACTTTCCAGAAAGCACAAGGTAACCAGAAAGTTAGACCTAAACATTGTGTTCTCTCTCTAGCAATCCAAACTGATTCTTCAGTATACAAATATTAATATCACGTTTCCTTATGTAACACATTTACTTTAAAACTATAAATATTTTCTTCATGCACCCCGTACATTAAAATATAACATTTTAACCAGTGTTATGTTATCAGCAGAGAAGGAAGAGGTCACAGAAGCATCTTTGTGTGCAGATGATAATGGGGGAAGGAGGCAAGGAAGGGTTTGAAAACACAGGCTGAAGCAAGAAGAAGGTCTTTGGCAACTCTCATTTAGATCAGATTAAGTAGTTATGGAAATACACACTAACAGAGCAAGATATGGATACCTGGTAGAGATAGTGCTATCTCAGTGGAGATACTACTCCACTCTGTTTGAAGCATAAGCAGTAATTCTTTCACTTCCTGACTCCTAAAAATAGGAGGTTCTCAGTGTTGTGATTAGAAGATAGGCATTTATGCACATATACTTTCATTTGTATTATAAGTTGTCACAGAATGAAAACTGCATGAATGCAAGAGACCTTTTTTCCAGTTAAGTTGTATTATGCTAAGATACAAACTATCAGCAGGAATCATGCTGATCTTTTTCTATAGCGGCTTGGGAGCCATTTCTCAAAAATCTGAGGAATTGCAAAATACAAACTTTTGTGGATATGTGACCAAAAAAGACCATATTTTACTTTAAACATTGCTCAAAATATTCTAACTCTTTCTTCTTTTATCAGTAACAAAGACACTTCCACCTTTGTGGCTTATTCCTTCTCTGAAGGAATAAGAAAAGCAGTTTCAGTCTGAAGTTTTTATCCAAACATGGGCTTAAAGCCACTTGTAAAAATATACAGAACTAGATCACTTCTAAAAAACTACATTTGTGGTTTACCACACCACTATCTTATAATCCAGCAAAAATGGATCACTAGTTCCACTGGCACTATTAACAACTGAAGCTGCACATACCAGTTTTAAAACCAAACATTTCTTCAAAGGGCATGGATTCCTGGAAAAGGTAAAAACTTTGTAAATGATAAAATAGAGGGTATCTTGACCTTTGTATGACAGCTGAATTTCACTTTAGGCTAATTATATTGCAAATCATCTCTTCTCTATTCAGGATAATTTACTTTAAAAACATGAAAATAGGATGTTTCATCTGAGTGCATGTTGAAACTACATAAACAAAATTTACATGAAGAGCTATCTAAAAGGGCCCAGAACCAGGGCATTTAGCTCTTCTATATTCATGATGCAGTTAGCTGACTCACAACAAACTTATCTTTCATCATTTAAGTTAACCTGGACAACCTTGCATAAGGGCCACCTGTTACATGCCTCATCAGTACTTCATTCATAGTCTCTTACTGCCATCTAAGTCACTTTTTAAACTTATGCTATTATTAATTCTATACATAAAAATGAGTTCTGGCAATTTCCTGATTTTCCTCTCACCTGCTAAGTAATAATCAAGTTGCATAAGGTTTCCTGTTAAACAGAATTCTTTTAGATGTTCAGACTTTAGAGCTGATTTTAGCACAGGGAGCAGATGTTAATAGCTTCTCATCAGCTTCTTCAGCTTGTTTTCTGCAGCAGGCAGTAATACTTCAGTATTACATACTCTGTTTCTCTTCCTTTTCTGTTCCTTATTTTGAAATTTTTAAAATATTTTTATTGTCTTTTTGGGAAAATCCTATAGAATTTACCAGAACTAAAACCAATCAAATTCTATATAACCTTAAAAGTTATTAAATGTAACAGACACCTTGCAGAGAAAGGTTTTAAAAACTCTATAATTAGAAAGATAACTAGATTCCACTCTGAAATGCTTGTATAAAAAAAATTTGTAAAATATAAGAAATTCTACATTCTTTTCTATGCATGTATGACTTAGCAATTTTCTGAAGAGGAGGAAAACAATGCTCTTCAACCCATCTGTTGAAAAGACTTGGGAATGGAGACAAGAATAACTGCATCAGAAAGGAAATACAACAGGAAACCTAACCTTCCAGGTTCATGGCTTGAGCTCCTTGAAGTTCTCCTTCAGAACAGTTATCAGCTTATGCTCTGTGTTTTTTTATGGTTACACAACCTCACGTTTACAGACGATTTGTGTCCAACTAATGCAGGCAAAGCAAGAAGTTAGTGGCCTGCAAATATCGTGTAGGTTTACTCTGAACCTTGATTCCTTTTCTGCGCAGCACTCAGATTCAGAACACATCAATACATGCATCTGATGGACTAGGCACTGTAAAAGAAGCAACTGGCTTCAGGCTTGGTCTTCAGGTAAGGATCAACCCTGAAACTGGGACAATTCTGAATTAGTGCAGAGCCAACACTCTATAACCCTTTCACCAAGAAGAAATTATTAGTGATTTAAAGCAATTTTACTTTGGAATGCAGTACTAGACCTCATAATTTGTATGAGGACTTTCTAAGGTTCATTACTTCTTCAAAAAAGTAGTAGTTTGCTTTGATTCTTCTCGTATACCATGGCATTTATGACTCTTACTGCCTTTAAATGGGCATCATGATAGTTAAATGCTTCTGAAAATCTTACACGGTTGAGATGATGAACTCACACTGAACTAATTTTAAATACTAACTTCAAGTACATGGCATTCAAAGCACCATCAAGACCTTCTGTTTCATACCTAGGTCCATATTCAATCTGTAAGCAGAGCCAGGAGTCCTGGAATGGGACATTACTGCCAATAAGTTGAACAGATTTAACTGGAAAGAAACAGTAAAAAATGCTGCAGATGATAATATGTCTAAACCCTGCACCTCTTGGGCTTTTGTATTAAAGTCCAGTGAGATAAGAATCAACTAGGAATGCACAGCTAAAAACCTCAAGAATGACATATAGGTAGATTTTTTTTCAAGGAATGGAGCAAGGCTACGTTTTTTCTTTTCTGACACTGCTGCCAAAGATCACAGAGGAAGCAGCAACACTACTGATTCTCTATCTACTTTTTATATATATTAAAAAACCCCCATGGCTACAGTAACTGCCAGGAATTGCAAGAGTTACCCCAAATAGATAAAAACCCTCAAATCCATTTGCCAGGAGACTGTTATAACTGCCATGTTATACAGAATTTCCTGTTTTCTTACCAAGTGACTCATTAAATACATTTTATGAAGTGGAACTAGACTTATAGTTTAGCTTTTTAAAGAACCATTGGTAGGAAATTTAGTTTAAATTCCTGCCCCAAAACCAGTAGATGGAACAGGGTTTGCAGTGGAACAGTGCACTTGAAGGAAGGGCTGCTCTCACCACTGGGTTTATCATGTTCACTTGTGTTTGCAAAGTCCAGTTGGGTAGGGCAAATCTGATCTGTCCGGCTGGCAAGATAGAAGGGCACTTGTTTGAGATTCCTCTTTGTCAGCAAGTGCAGAGTTGCTTACTGACATAGAAACTAGGATGGCTGTACAATGAACAGAAGCAGAAAATTAAGCACACAAATGATTTTATCACTAGTAACAAGATACCTATAGAATTTAGATGGCTCCTAGAGATAAAAAGCTTACTAGTGGTCAGGATATCAGGAAGGTCTAATATTTACTCAGAAGTCTCAAATGTTCTGAGTCTAAATGCATTTGCAGATTTAGCTTTAGAAGCTGGAATCTCACTGAGTGTTAATGGGAGAGCTACATTTCAATCCAAAGTATGCTAAGCCCATTGTAATTGCCAAGATTTACATAAGCCATGCAAATATTGCACAAGAAGTTGGAATAATTTTAGCAAATTGTCTATTCTCATCTGTGAGTCCTATAGAGTGGAAGACCCATCTCAGATGAATATATGAGAATATTCTTCACATTGTTCAGCAGATCTCAGCACAAACTGGGTCCGCTGCTATGCCTATACTGTCTTTAATACTGGGCCATGTCCTGTGGACAAGTTTGTATCTATACTGTTTGTAGAATTTGAAAACTGGAGTAAACTGTTCTGCATTTTGCACACCCCTGACAAGACAACTGTGTGGCTGACTACAGATCGCAGACTGTGACTGAGTTGGACGACTGTACTCTTAACAGTACAGAATGTCAGTGTTCAAACTATGAAAACTTAATTAGATACATTCCATTTTTAATTTTTCTGTTTGAAATGTTTAGCCTTCAAAAAAATATTATTATTTGACAGACACCTCTTTTATATCACTTTCCTATAAAAATATAATAATTAAATCTACAATTAGTCAACAAATTATTAAAATGTAGAATATACTTTGCACAGTCAAATGATAATGCTTCAGAACAAGTAAGGCAGAACTATATTCTTAGATTCTTGAAGATCTTTCATTCTAGTACTGGTCAAACTAAATGGTATCCAATTCTAGAGTCTGAGGTTACAGGTGTGGAGTTCAAAATAAGCAACACTACATGTTCTCCCACTCCCAAGTATATAACAAAATATTCTCTTTTCTCAATCTATCATTTAGTTCTACTTTACAGTTATTGCTCTGTAAAAATAAATGAAAACACTATGACAGAAGTCCTCTGAAGTTTTTGCACAGACTCCTATTGCGGGCTGTGATCAGGGCTCTACGTAACTGCGGTCACACTGTAGGCAGCACATAATGACTGCAAATATTAAAATTATCCTAGTTTGCTATGCCATTAAAATTAGATCATTGAATATTCACCTTAGTGAGTAATTTCACCGGTAGTCAAAAAGACTTAACCAGCCACAACTCCTTCCTACTCGTTCTTAGAAGCTATTACATGTATAAACATATCATATAGCTGTTAAAACTAAAAAATAAAATAAAATAAAATAAAATAAAATAAAATAAAATAAAATAAAATAAAATAAAATAAAAGCAAAGCTTTGTCATCTTCATTCTTGTAACATATCCTAGCACCCTTTAACTTCTTTCAGAAAGACCACTTGTAACTTTAGGCTGGTCACTGTGACAGGATTTGGCTCAAGGTATGCATCATTAATGAGTCAGAAGAAAAATACTGCCATTTGCATAAGAGTTTTATGCAAGTATCTGTCGATGGGTCAAATGCAAAGTTTGTTTCATAAAGGAGGGAGTCAAACTTGACAAGAATCAGTCTCTGTATTTTTTCACATCTAGTATGCAGAGTCTTTCTTTGGTCTTTTATTCAGGTATTTGGCCCAAACCCACAATTCCAATAAAAATATAACTGTATTTTATATATGATTATTAATGTATACTTCTGATTAAGAAATAACAATACTGTGAAATACAAAGTATAACATAAAGCTCTAAACAAATTACATGGACATTCAGTGGAATAGTATTTTCTATGGCTCTTTCTTAGTCTGTAACACTGTTAATATAAAGCTCAGGAACTGAAAAAGACAACAATTTATAAAAACTATCATCTTAAATATCCATATCATGACTTTGCTGTTGCTAAAGATCAATTTTATAGACCACTTTAAATAAGTTATAAAAGGAATAATTAACAGAAAATTATACAGATGTCTTTTCAAGAATACTGTTTGTACTTTAAACTAAAATATTTCAGTGGATAGACAAGAATTTTTCTATTCATTTGTACAACTCTTTTCAGATCACAGCACAATACTGTAAGGCAGTTCTCATCAAAAGGACATGGCTAAAATATATGTTAGGTTATACCACATCTAGTTTCAGCAGAAACATTCTGAAGTGGAAAAAAACAAGGATGTCTCATTCATTGAATTAATGCAATGCCCATTTTCAATAATTTGTAGGTCTAAAATGGCATCTGAATATAACAGATATATAGCGGACTGAAATAAAAAAAGGGTTTATCTATCATAAGCAATTAAAAAATGTATCTCTACAATGTTAGTTTTTCATTTAGTAACAGTGTAGCAATTAAAACAAAATGTAGTGTTTTATGATTTTCATTTTCAAATTTCAGTTACGTGTGTCAAGACCATTTTATAGAGAAGGACCTGCACTACGTTTGATGGACATGGGGAAACTGACATACCAAAGGAAACGTTTTCCTTACGCTCCGTAAACTGAGTGCATACATCTTATGGACCCAACATTCTTCAGATGACTTTTCAAATATGATATTTGGATTTTAATTTGCAGTAATAGCGGTTATGAATAAAACATTTACTGATACATACAAGCTTTTTTATTGTTATTCTGCGTGAAAGCCTCTCACTTTATTTCCAGCCCAGCTATTTCCAAGTTGTCAAAAGATGCTTAGTCTCTGGGGTTGTTTTGTCACAGAAGGTAAGATCAAACCAATGAAAAAAAATACAATGAGCTTGAACCAGAGGCCAGCTCAACCATGCAGCAATAAAAACAATAGCAGTCTTTCCAAAGTATCTGACAGACTTCATTTGTCTCAGAATGAGACATGCCATGCCACCTGGTCATGCTTTCCCATCAGCCTTTTGCTGTGTTGCAGCCACTCCTTTGTGTCCTGCCAAAGAAGTATGCAAAGCGAGAACGCCAAGAGATTTTCAAACGAATACGACTTTTAGGAGAATCTGTAAGTCAAGGACCCCAAGCAGGCATCAATTCTTCTCTCTCTGCCAAAAGGCTGTCACTTTCTTGGAAAGTTAAATTTGTCACAAGGAAAGAAAATTTCACCATAGTCTGCTTAAATAACTTAGGGACTAGAATCTTTTCCCAGGTGCTTTTTCCACAGAAAGCAAATGTATCAATCATTTTATTCTCTGAAATAACAATTTATTATCCATGCAGGAGGCCTTAGATTCAATCTGCACAGTGTTCTGAGTGTTGTGTCAGATACTAAAATCTGTCATCAGTCTTTATCAAGGAAATCATTCTGTTCTTGTCATCAGCTTTTATTAATAAGACTATTTATTACTTCAATAATTAATTATGACAAGTAGCCTGCCATTTGGATAATGAATAAATATTGATAAATTGGTTGGCTAATACATTGTTGATGTATAACTAGCTTTGAAAATGTGAAGACCTGAATGGCACTAAAACAAAGAATTATAAATTGAATATCACACACCTAGAATTGAACATATATATACAACTAAAAGTCTCTTTTGGACCGTATATAATTTGGGGGTGGAAGGTATTCAGCCCTAGATATTTTAAAATTGCCTAATTTTTCGAAGCTAACCCCAAAATATAAGTTCTATATTTATGAGATGTTTTCAAAAATCATCACTCATTAAAAAAAAAAAGACAAATTAGCTCAACTGCATCTTCTTTAATCATTCAGATCATCATTTTGGGATGAAGATTATCTTTCCAAGTTTAGTGTGCTTAGCAGAGGGGGATTGTGATCTTCATCCCAAGATCTCGATACTAAATAAATATTAAGAAATATTAACACTGTTAATATTAATTACAATTAATTATTGGTGATAATGTCAATTAATTAATGCTTAAGTTTTCTAACATTCTTATGTATTTCTAACATTCAGTTTTAGATTTTAATCAGTGTCAGATGTGAGAATAACTGCACCTGTGATGTCTGGTCATGACAGGGAAAAACAGTTGTCAATGCAATTGTTCATTCCTATTGCTGGACACCACATTTGGAAGAGGAAGTGCATGAGGTCTTCTCAGTGGAAGCTTTTACTGGAAGATAAATGGTGTTATGGATGGTGAATACTACTATGAGACTAGTAATTTATTGTTCTGAAAGGCATCATTTTGCAGGCATAAAGGACAGTTCTTCCTCTCTTTCTGGTTCTGTATGTACCTACCTATAGCTGTATTTGGCTCCTTGGTGAAAATGACTGAATTGCAGGGAAAAAAACTGAATGCTGGTTTAACACAGGAATTGACGCTTTTGAATTTTCTGAAGATCCAGCTTGCCATTTATCCTGATGATTGCTGTGACCAGCTAAAATGCTGGAACAACGCTCAAAGGACTTAAAGGTAGCAGTCGAGTACTCACAGCTGAAAACTTCTGACCATGAGTAAACTTCACCAGCTAATCTGTCAGTGCAGCGTGCAAAGCTTGTCTTGGTTGTTAGCTCTGGCATGAGGTTTGTGTCGGCATTATGCGCGAGTAAATTTGAGAGGAAAAAACGAAGTCTCTTATTCTTTCCTTTCATTTCAGTTGTGCACATGCATCCTGGAATTTTGTGAAAAGTCAAAATTTTCAAAGTAAAAAAAGCATATGAAAATACATTGCCTTCTGCATGTATGTTTTAGATCAAAGGGAGGTATGTTATGAATTCTGCACCATGACTGGCAAAACAAGTAATATACAGATGGAAGTGAAAATACACTGTTAATCAAAAGTAAGTGTTCTCCCAAAACTCATGTTCTTCACATTGTTCCATGATTTTTCAGTGGAATATGAATGTTATATTTATACTTGCTCCATAGTTAAATTTAGATACCAATGGATCATTTAATTTACTTGGCTGTACTTGATTATAAGGACAACCTCTTTTCACTATAAGAGGATAATTAAATTTTCAGAATATATGAATTATTTTGGACATATTTTCTTTTTTCACAATCAGTTGTTTACTAACAGGTCTTATGATAGAAACTTTCAAAATCACTGGGTAAAACGTAATCCAGACATTGCCATTCAGATACATAATACATACCAGCTATATATTACTTTGCATTTAGAGTTTAGATATTTTTCATGCAAATTCTTCCATGATAAGCATTAGCAGTGACAACTTATATTCACTTAAAATGTTCAACATTGTTTGCATTTGAGTTGTTGACAACTGATTTTTAAAAAGTAAATAAAATCATTAGTTTTGCCTAAACATAATAGAAGGCAAAGGCCATTCTAACAGATGTAAAATTCTTCGGTGTTTCGTGTAAAGTAATGGAAGACAAGTAGTCCTAATGTTTTGCGTTTTCACTCATACAACCCACATGTCTGGTAATCAGCACTTCTTTAAAACTGCAGTTTCTTGAAAATAAAACGTGAGATGACTTATGTCTAGGGGTCTGTACGTTCCGCTGACAAAAAATTTTTGACAGTCTATCAAATATATGTATGGTAACATGGTCACTGTTAGCATCTGTGCTTGGAGATTATATTTTGCATTTTTTAAGTGCATCAAATCTATTATGGTCCATACATACAAGAAATGTTAATTCCTCACCTTATCTGAGAGTGTTTTAAGATACTAAGCTCACCCTCTGTGTTGCTGAAAAACTGAGGTTTTCTGTAGGAGAGATGCACAGTAGTTTAACCAAAGTTTTAAACTGATTTAGTTAAATATATGAGATTGAATTATTAAGTACACTGAGAACTAATGCAAAATTTAGTCCTGAGGATTTAGATTTACTGGGAAGAATGAGGTTTACTCTAGAAAATAATTAAACAATTGCATCACCATCAATCTTTTAATAGATATTACTCTCCACATACACAAAGTACAGCATGCTTATTTAGTGAGCACATTAATTTGTATTTTTCATAAGGATGTGCACAGATGGACTGAAAAGTAAGTGTGAAAAAATCCGCTTGGCCAAGATGTTTTGTTAATGAGCCGCAGTGCTCAAATGCTGGAGAGTGGTCTCTGCTTTATCTGTTCCTGCCCCTCAACACCATTTTGACAAGATCCTCATGGAAAGCAAAACTGGATCCTTGGACAAAACTGGAGCCACAGCTTCATGCTAAAAAGGACTGATGTCTCTACAGTCCTGTGTTATTTATTATTATCTATATGTGATCCTGATATGAGTGATTCCTGCTTCCCCATAATAGCTTGAAAGAGACTGAAATTCCACATGTGTTCAGTGAAACAGTAGCAGGGAAGTTCCCCTCCAGATGGTCCACAAACATTCCTTCACCTTCCTGATTCTTCAGCTGGTTCCGCTGTGTCTCCATTCTCATACTCTCAGTAGTATTTTGACCAGCATTTGGAGAGAGGTAGAGGGAACAGAGATACTCCAGAAAGGGGTTAATACTCAGTACCTTTCATTTTAATGCTTCCTTTTTTGTTCTACAACTATGAAACAAAATGAGTGGCTGTTTAAATCTCTTAAGGATTGTGCTTCTGCTTTAAAGTAGGTATTTTATATTTGCCTTTAATCTGTTTTAGATATAGTAGTTGCTAGGCAGCCAGACCCCTATGGCTCCGAGTCAGTTGAAATATGCACACCCTTGTCAGGGATGGAACCACTCCTAAAGGCCTAGAAGAGTTTTCAAAACTTCTAATCTGCTCTATTAAAAACTGAGCAGCCACTCTTCTGTCCCCCTTCATACTAGCATGTCCTGACAGTCTACTAAAATATACTAAACAGATTCCACTCATACAAAAATATCCAAAACAAACAAAGTGAGCCAAAATTACTGTGTTTTCCCACTTTGAAAGAATTTTCTTATTAAATGCTGATGGTTTTGCATTCAGGATACTTTTTTTATAGTTGTAAACTGTTTCTTGTTGCCTGAATGGCCTCAGAGCAATTGTGTGCAGTCCATGATGGCCAAAATAGATTGGAATTGCATCAGTACACAAAAATTTCACAGTTCTTTTTGGAAATCTTTACCAGTCCTTGGGGAAACATGTACAGTATGAAACTTATTTATAAGGCTTCTTCTGCACCAGTCCTCAATCTACATAAGCTTCTTTCAATTGTCTAAGGGAACTGGCCCAAGCAGATGAATAAGGTATGTGTTTTTTTTTTCCCCATGATCCTCCAGGATAACTCCATAGCCTGAATTCCTGTGATTTTAGCTACGGAAAGTCTAGCACCACACTTTGAGCAGTGGCAACTGATAAATTGCATGGCTAGACTGCATCTTTCCTACGTCCAGCTGACACACAGACTGTTGACTCTGTGTTCCTGCCAAGGGTATATATTCCTTTTCATTCCTCTATTTCATTTTTTGGATCTTCCTCCTCATCTGTCTAACCACGGTCAAGTTAAATGCTGCTATTTGTGTCTAAATCATCTCCACTCTCAAACTCATCTTTACCCACCCCCTTAATTTATGCTGCAAACCCTGCCAAATGCTTATTCCTTATTCTCTTACATTTCAAATGGAATATAATAACACGCAGTCTATTCATTCGTCTAGGGAACTGGCGCACGGCCTAGGGAATTGGGTGGACAGCAGACTGAGATCTCCTGGTGCACCTGTTGCCACTCTTGAGCCAGAGTGGCAGACCTGGCAGCCAGTGTTGATCAAAAAGCATTTTTACTCAGGCCTGCTGGCTGCTAAAAATATGTCTTTCTAAACTTGCATGACATATTTCTGAAAAGAGGATGGGCATTCTCATTTCTGTGGTTATGACCTGTATCTCAGTAAATCAAAATCAATCTTTCATGCTCTGTTAGTTTACTAACATTCCTACTTTTAGATTGCACCTTATATATATTTGTGTCAGAATTAATCAAAGTTTGGTCTTTCATTCCATTTTCCATACCTGTTTAAATCTCCACTGCTCCTGCTAGTATGTTTAATGCAGACAGGCCATCAGGATTTTTGCAGCATTTTCTAGTCCTTGTTGGTAAGTAAAACCATACAGTGATTCAACAGCAGAAGACGTATTACTAAAACATTTATTTGTTTATTAGCCTATCCTATTTATTACCTATTTTTTCAAATCTTGCAGATGCATAATAATCCAGTACTATGGATTCTCACCATATATATACACTCACTATTTCCTCAGTTTGCTGTGCAAAATCTTTGAAAAGGGAGAAAATGGAATATTATTAGCATAGGAAAGACACTTTACCATTCCGGTTTTCTGACACAGTCATTATGTTTGCAGCTCTCTTGTTCTTAGCTTTTAAAAGGTTTTCTCCACGCATTTCTCTGACACTTGTTTTCTCCAGGTAACTCTAGGCAGAACTGGCATTAGTCTCACTTCTAAGTTCCCATATTAAGTCTAACTTGAATCCTAGATGAAATATCATAGAAAAATAATCCACTCAAATGTTTGAGTAAATTAAATAAGCCTTTTAATCTCCACTGCTCTATAGAAATAGGAACCTGAATTCCAGACTTGATGATTTTAACCCATAAAGCGCATTTGTCTTACCAACACCCATTTTCCACATATTGTTCCTTAATTAATCGGATACAAGGTGAAAATCACGTCAATAGCTCAAATTCTGCTTGTTGCTTTATTAGGACCAAGGCTGCTGGACTCAACCCCTCTGAAAGTACTAGACATGAACTATCAAAGTTCATCACTTTTGTATGGGTATTTTTCTTTATATTTTAAATTATACATAAAAAAGAGAAAAATCCCTGAAATCATAAAAATACTAGAGCTATTTATGTTAGATCTTTATGAAAAAATAGAAAAATCTCAGAAAAGTAACTACACTAAGAATAAAATTCCCTATATTGATGTAAATACACCTCCATGGTCCACTGATGTCCCTTTTAAAAGAAGCGAAGATGCTCTTCTTGTTGTCCGGATGTTATACACTAGTTAATTCAGTGGTTCTCCCTTTCTGTATTTAATAATAAATGTAATAAAAATGAAGGTATTCTTTTGCATATGACACAACTCTGTGCTTTGACCAAATGCATACTGTATTTTAAAATGTTCTCTTTAAGTAGCCAAATCAACATGTTATCTGTGACTGCTTAATAGTAAATCATAGGGATTTACATATCACGGGAAGTTAAATACCTTTAGGGTATAAAAGATTTACTATGTATTTACACCAAAAGAAACATTAAGATCTGATTAATGTCTTAAATATAAGACTTCATAGAATGCTATCTATTACAGTAAGCTTTGTCAAATGAAATAAGCAATATATTCTCATCCTTCAATTTAATTACACATTACACTGCTGTTGAGTAAGCTTGATCTCTATAGTGTTCTCAGATATTTTTCCTTAGCATTACTTCTGCAAAACTGGCACTAAAATAATCTTGGTTTCTTAGTATTCTGAATTTATACATAAAAGTTGCCTTTCTGTTCAACATTGATTTGAAAGAAAAACTGCACTTTGATACTTTCAATCAGTGTCTGAAAATGAAATGCATATAAGATATCCTTTTTAAAATGGCTGATTATTTTTATTAAAAGTGTGACAGTGCCAAAGAGCACAGGTAGAATGCAGAAAATAGGATTCTATTATTATTTCTGCAACTGATAGAGACTTGAACATTCCATTGAACTACTTCTGTCCATGTCCCAGATTTGTATGTTTGACATACAAATATTTATGTCCTCCTTGGAGAGAAACTGAAGAAAAAGAGTTAAGAGCACCCTTGATGTGCATTAGATGATCTAAGGTCAAGGTAAGGCACAGTTTATAGGAAGAAGTAATGTATTTTGTTAAGCCAGCTAGGTTTTACAGAAAGACCTAGGCAAGCTTTCAGAGCCTATATTGTACCTAAGATATGTTATCTGGACTGAAATTCAGGAGATCCTCATTGATTTCCACCATCTTCCACCTTCAATCGAAGCATCTCTGGAATACTCCTGTATAAATATCACTAATTTAAACAATCACATTCAGCATAGAAATACAAGCTACAATAAGTAGAAAACCTACAGTCGTAACATACCAGCATCAATAAAACCAGTAACAAATACAGCCAAAATCTCAGACAGCACATTTCCTTTAATAAGGACATAAACATGAAACAATAATATAAATAGGACCTTAACTTCACCAGGACACTCCTAGGGAAACACACTGAATTTATGGAAAGATCTCCTCATTAAAAAATTAAAACAACTTAATGTAAGAACTTGATATCACATAAGAACTTAATAGAAATGAAAGCCCACACGGATCATACAGCACCGTTTTTCACACTCCACCAGAAACCTTATACAAAAACTGAAATAAACAATAACAAAAAAAATCTTTAAACATTTGGAACCTACATTAGAAGATCCTATTTTTTAATAAAACTTTGCAGAATTTCCCTATCTGTCAAACAGTACCCTGATTCATTAAATTCATCATCAGATGCAAACTGCTTGTACTCTTACAGGTAGCAAATGGATCAAGCCCATTCCCGAACAATAAAACTTGTCAACGCACATCCCCATCTCCACAGTAACTATCCACTTCAACAGATCCAACAAATCCCATGAATTCTGTATCTGCATTTTGACAAATATAACTATTTCATTTAAAAAAAATAGCATGGCTTAATGGAAAATGTGCTCTTAAAACTAAACAATCATCACAAACCAAAATGAACTCACACAATCAATACAGAAATAAATGTCCAATTAACCCTGAGAGGGTATTTTTCACAGGACTATTAATATATCTTTGATTTCAGACCTGATCTACCTACCAAATATTTTCCAAAGACAAGCCCAGGAAAACTCCTAATTGCAAAAATCAAGGATTAAAAAGATACTGTTTTTACGGCATATTACGTGTCTCCTAAGGTCTCTCAGGCTACATATAACATGTCTCTTTTTCTCCCAATCTCCCTATTACATTTTCCCGTTAAGATCTCTTCAATTCCATAGGCACTGATTACATTTCCCCTCCATGATCCATGCGATACATACCCAATTAAATTAAGAACAGTTGCTCTCAGCTTGTATTTAGTTCTGAAGATTACTATTTACAACTTGAAGGGCAATAATTACAAAGAACTTACCTACAGTACCACTTGATCTAATAAAAGATAAAGGAGCTAGTCTCATTTTTATTAGCATCACTCAAATGTTCAAAGTTAAGAATATCTTAAGAAAAGCAAACCCAGCAAACATGAAGTACAGAAGTCAAACCAATGCAAAAAATACAGGTCTAAAACAGTTGGGAGTATTGATATAAAAGTCACTGTGGATGAACAAACACACATAAACTAGCTACGAACTACCAAATTTTTGGATAATTAGAAATGTAAATTTCATAGCAGAGTGGAACGTAAGCTACAAAATCCATTCAAGAAACTGAGTAAGTATTCAGGCAGTTAGTCTAAACTAAACTCAAAATACACGAGAGGCAATGTAGAGAGGTAACTTTTTTTCTCTTCTTTTGGTACAGGGGACTGATTTTTTTCCTTCTTGAAATATAAATACACCCTATTAAAAACATGATGAGACACTGGATGAAACACATCAGTTAAAAATGGCATCGAACTAAATAGTAATTACATATTATTATAGAGGTAAGTCACAGTTTGAAAGTCCCTAAAATACAGAGTACTAGAAATAGCAGGTTCTGATAACAGAATTTTTAAATGACTAAGACAAAAAATTGTTGGATTAAGCTTGGGCAAATGTATTTGGTCACTACTTGCAGTCAGGATTGTAATGAAGAGATATTCAAGTTAGAATGAAAATAAGCTAGTTTTTATATTGTTAACAGTTCAGCCACAGCAGCATGGGCCACAGTGCAGTAAATTAAACAGGGCTTGGTTACCCTGACTGGATGAACTGAATTCATAGCTAGTTCCATTACTGCTACACTATACTATAAAATGCAATGCAGACAGCCATGACATATCTTTATTTTGAAATATTTCTAAACAAAAAAATGGTTAAATATTTATATAAAGCCAGGGGAACGTCAATTTGGGTTAAAAGGAATTGAAAGACAAAAAGATATAAATATATATCATTATGATACAATGTCACATAAACATGGCAACAAAACCAAAGCGCTGAAAACGGTATTTATGAAAGACTGGATGTGACATTATTTTTGAAACTCCTTGTAAATTACATCCTTATCCTAGAGCTTTTGATTTATCTCACCAGTTTTGATCGACATTTCATTCAATGTATTATTATGTACTTGGCTTTAATTTTATCTTTAGCTTTCAAAGGCTTAAATGCCATTGAATGCCAAGAGTAAATCAAAATGGAAGATCTCAATTGTGTTCCCATCTTCTCCTATTTAAAACCTCATTCTCTGTTGACTGGAAATCAAGAGCTACGCTGCTCAACTAACCCATCTTACATCCTTCTTCTGCCTCAGGTAGTAAATAACCATGAAAAACAAGGACACTCCCCCCACCCCAATCCTAAACCTAACTCTAACCCTTGTAACGACTGGTTGTGGTTACCTAACGTACAGGGTATATGAAGAACTATTGCAACTCCACAAAGGAACACAACCCTCATCCTTGGTCTCTCATGGTACACATGCACCAACTAATCTAGTAACTTCCACTCTCTTTTTTTCTATCTCTACCCTTAAATTTTCTCATAACTCATGTGTGAGTCATGATGATGAACTAGCACTAGGGAATATGAATTATTATCTAAAAACCACAGTGCAATCTGTCCAACACCATTCCCTTTCCAGACACCAAATCTCCACCATCAATTCAGGTTCTTCCACTTTTCATTACCCTAAACCTTAATCTCACTCCATCCCAAGTACTAATCAGAAGATGAGGATTCTGTACCTTTCAAAGAAAGATTTGTTCCTTTTTCTCTAAAACAGATTTATCACTTTCTTTACAAATGAACTGTTCCTATCTGCTAAAATCCTTGAGTTCTCTTTCACCTAACCAGGTTACTTATACTATTATCACTAGAAGCCAATACTGTGTGTTATCAGAGATCGACTGAACTATTATCACTTGATGAAATCCAAAATGAAGAGCTGCTAGTAGAACTGATGAGTCAACTTCACTGATCTGATGATATGAAGGGCTGGGTATTGCTTTGATCTGATTAAGTTTGCGACATTTTCTCATCGTGAAGTAAAAATGGGGTTCAACATTAGATCAATACAATTTACATTTCCCGATTTAGAGTATGTCTGCTAGAATACTTTAAATATTATAAATCTCAGATCAAAAGGTACAAGAATACATCATTTGAAACCAGCAGTGGCAATATAGTCAGCAATTCTTTGCCTGTACCATTCACCTCAAATAACCAAGACACAGATTTGATTATAAAGAAGAACAGAAATGAATTAGCCCACCCACAGGTTTCATTTTCATAACTAGTCATCTGTACCACTAGAATATGTCATTTCTTTGCCTAAATCAGTTTTTGGAAAATTATCCGCAACGCCTAACAAGTCTAACCTAGTTGTCCCCCATCCCACCCATCACTCCCCCCAAAATCACAGAAAGTGGTTAAAAGCATTGGCAACTTTGAAATGTGAGCAAAAACCTACCAGGTTAATTTTTTGAAAACATAGAACTTTTGAAATGTGTAGAAAAGGGGGGCTAAATTATTATAGATATGCAGCTGTTTTGTAGTATACTACAAAATTCTCTATGGCAAACCTTGATGATTGTTATATAAAATAATGTTTTGCCTCCATACAACCTAACAAAACCATGAGCTATATAAATATACTATTAAGCAATATAAGCACTTGCAATTTTTCCCTACTTTTTATAAGAGGAAAATACACATATTTATGTAAATTATCTCAGTCATAAATTAACATAATAGAAATATTGCAGTAATAAATGCTAAAGGTATCTATGTATAAATTCACATCTTCAAAGCAAATGACAGACCAGAGTACATAATGTAATCTATAATTCATTATTCAAAGTTTAAAACAGTCTGAATATCTATTTAATGTTTATATATTTATATATACTTAAACATATTACGTTAGCCAAGAGACAGGGTAATTAGCCCATACTTTATTATATATGTTAATTTATGCACATATTGTATAAAATTACCTATGATTTATCTGGAAAAAGAATCACCACAACAAAAGCAAAGGGTCAATGCATACCCTATAGTATAACAAAAGGATATTAAAATTTACAGTTTATTGTGTCATCACATTTTTCATCTGAGAACTGTGAAATGTGCTACAAGAACTAAACTGAAACCTCACAGAAGCTTTTCAAATTAAGTAATACTAAAATTTTCACAGTTATTGAACATTGAGTTTACCTGTCTGCTTAATGTTAAGTCTGGAAGCATTCTTCTGGGATCGGCCAAGCAGCCTACTGTGCATACAGAAAAAATGACCCCAGAATTACACATAAACTGAGTTGATCTGTGTTATCCAAAGTAAAAAAAAGCCAGGAAGGCTGTTTATAAATTAGAAGACGACTGAGGGAATAGATTCAAATTAGTGCCCCAAAACTCTCTTCTCCAAATATCTGCATGCCCTTCTTTCTCGCCTGCAAGAAATAAAGTACTTGGGGCCTTCAATAGAGAAAGAGCTCTAGATTATTAATAGCTTCCTTCTACAACCCATCTGTCACTAAGACTGTTAAATGAGAATGGGAGGTAGGCACTGCAAAACATTTCATCCTCAAATTATCAATTTGACATGCCCATGTTCTCTGCTTGAGGTATAAAGCAGCCACTCCCACCACTAAGTCTAACGGACAAACTCTGCTTAGACTGAAAAACATTCCCTTTTATGGGAGAATTCTATGATTCCTTGTATTGTTTTCTACCTCCTGTTTCTCACATCAGTGTACTTTATACCACAAACAGACTGCTAGGTAAGAAAAACAGTGTGATGAAAAAAAAAAACCCCAAAAACCCAGAGCCACAGCACCAGATCAATTCATGTATTAACTGGTGCTGTATAAATCACTTTGTAATAAAAATGTTTACCGTGCATTTGCTAATGCAATACATCCGCTAGCCTGACTTACTCCCATTACCATACTGTTATCCTTTAAATGAGAAAATCATGACAATAATAGTATCATAGAAGTATACCCATTGACTGACATTACTTCGCTATTCACTTCTCTGTTAAGCAGAGTTTATAAATGCCATGGAACCAGAATGAACAATAGATTGCATTATATGTGGTTTAAACATGAACATGTGGTTAACCAAAGCATCTAATCAGCAATGACCAAGAGACAAAAATTAATCCTTTTTTTTTTAAAGAACAAAGACATTTTAGCAATATATTGGTCCAAAAAAGAATAGTGAAAAAGTATACTGCAGAACAGTCTTTTTAACTCTTATAGCTCCCAAAATGTTGTCTGATTTCCAGAAAAAGCTGTATTGTTATAAACTGCCAGTACGTGTTTTGCATGAGACTTAAGACAAATTTGGTTCAGTTTTGGCAAAATCTCCATAAAAAAACTTCCCACATAAACATACCAGAAACTTAGGTTTAAATTAAAAGGCTTTAATTCTGGGTGATTAATATGTTGGAAAATCATGCTCAGAGGATAGTTCATCTATTAAAATAGAGGGAGAAATTAAGTTAGATTTAAAAATGGTCTGCTGAAATTCTCTGCTATTTAATATTTTCATCAACTACCTAAGTGATAAAGAGTATTACTATATTTGCAGATGAAGAAGCCAGAGTTGACTATAAGGTGACTGAAGAATAGAAATAAATTCAGAATGATCTGAACACACTGGGGAAATGATCTGATACAATTCAATTTACAGGGGCAATCATAAGGTACTGTTCTTGCACAAATTCATCAGCTGCATTAATGCAGCTGGAGGACAAGTGGCTAAGTAACAATTCTTTAATTAAAGATCACAGTGGAACCTAATCTGTGTTTTTGTCAGAAGGGTCCTGCATTTGCAAAATATGCAAGCGAACACGGGAACATAGTCTTCAAGATACAAAATGCTTTCACGTAGGGCACCTGTGTTTTAGGTAATGCTGTTCTGAAAAGAAGTGGACCAGCTGGAAAGATTACAAGCAATGAGAATGATTACAATCTAGGACTGAAAGGAGAACTTGAGCAAGTTGTGTTTGCTTATTGAAAGGAAGATCAAACTGAGGAGTGATATATTAATGGTCTTCAAATACAAAAAAAAATCTGTAAGGAAGAAATTGAAGCAAGAGAGATTTAAGTTAGGAAAACTTTTTTTAACAATCAAGATAGGAAAACTGGAATTGATGATACACTGTCCTTGGGAGGTTGTCTAGTCTCTATAAAGGGAGATCTTTAAGGACATGATGGTCAAGCATCTGTCAGGAATGACAGTAAGCATAGCTTAGCATGCCACTGGGAAAAGATGTATCAGAGAACCTTTTAAGGTTTTTATCAGCTGTGTGACTGTTAAGAGAGAATAAAGTGAGGTATTTTACAGTGTATTGCCTAATATGCAGCGCTAAGAAGAGAGAATTATTATACAGTCAAAATCAGATAGAATAGAATAGAATATAAACCTACGTCTGCAAGGAATGAAATATTCTAATATGCTATCTTTCACAGTGTTATAGTGTAGTCTTTTTGTAAGTGAAGTTTGTAGTAACGTATAAGGTCAGAATGTGTTTAATAAAATGATTAAGATTTATCTATAGAAATTTTTTAAAATTCAACTTTAGTTTCATTATCTGAAATGAAATATATCATATGTAAGCTAATGGCACACCATTTAATTCTGAACTAAAAGTATAACACAACCTTAGCCTTCTAAACAGATGTGAGAAGTGTGTAAAGTGAATCTTAGCTCACTTAGGCAAGTGCCTATTATCCACCTGTCCTTCAAAGGCTTATTTGTATTATCGCGTTATCAGAATGACTTTTGTGCAAATAACATTTTGTTTAATACAGGTATTAAAAAGTAGCATTACAATTATTACAAACCACCAAATAGGCATTCCAAAGTCAAGTAGTACATGTTTTGAAGATAATAGTTAGGTTCATGTTTGGTCTATTTACAAACCTTAAATACAAGACAGCATATCCTAACACAAAATGAAATTTCTTAAGCACACCACAAGGAATATACAGTATATTGCATGCTCTTTTGGATATGTATGATCTCACTGATATTTTCAAAAGAGGCTTATTTGCACACCTTTAAAATTACATCACTCAGAAGTTACATATATAAATCTGAAAAATTTCAAGCTCAGCATCACCTCAATGTTAAAATATTTCCATTCTCTGCTCAATTTCAAATTCAGGAATGTGAAATGGAGGAGATAGTTCTATTGTATGTGATAGTTATAATTTTGTAATGATTTCAACCTTGGACCATATAAATTTAACTTATTAATTAAAATCATTGTGCAGATTATGTCATATGCATTTTCTGTGATAGTTTTCCTAACCTATACATGATTTTTTCTATATGAGACTAGCTAAGATGTCTCTGTGAAATAGCAATCCATACATATTTTTGAATTTTTGGAAGGGACATGAAAAACAACTGCTTTCAGAAAAGGTGGTACTTAGAAAACATCTATATGTATTTCAAAATATCACTAATTGCAATTATTTTAGGAATGAATTGCTTTCTCAAACTTTTGTTTCATATTCTAATAAAAAAACCTTACCCATAGCCTCAATTTATGGCAATACATACAGCTCCTTCTTACCCATTATTTCCCTTATAACTCGTTGGGAGCAATCCAAGAGATAACTACTTAAGAGACATGTGAAGAGACAGCAAATTTTGAAATATTTACAGATAATGTCTTGCTGTACGTTATATCCCTCTTTGCCTCGAAGATAATCACTAATACATGACAATCAACTGAAATCAAAGTTGTTTTTCCTGTATTTCTTGTAGTATATGCAAAATATATGAGTGCAGAATAAAAGTTTTACTGGTATGCATTTATACTTAGCACCATTGTGCATTGTTTATATCAGACAATACAAATACACTGGACAATTGTTGCAAATCCAAATAGATTTTTCCCCAATTAAACTTCAGTCTCTCAACAACTGGATTTCTTTTTTCTCCTCTAGTTTTCCAAAATTTGTTCTCAAGGTGAGAAATGACATATTGTGTTTTTGCACTGAAAGATACATTCATAGTCAGCTTTAAGCCTAAAAATAGGGTTTATAATAGAAAGTCTGACATAACCTTAACAATAGAGTTGTGTGTGTGACATTATAATGAGGGTAAATAAGCAGTACATCAGTAACATGACAATAGTAATAACAACCTTCACTTCTTCTAAAGACTTAGCATCTACTAAGGCATCCCAAAGCGCTTAGCAAGTATTACCCTCAGGATCACAAACAGCTAACAGGTTTAGAATATTAGAGGGATTTAAAAAATAATAAAATAGTAAAAAAAATTTTTGAATTAAAAATGAAAGGTAAGAAGCAAAGATATACAAAACCTACCAATCTTTGTATTCTTATGGAAAGCCAACCATCTCTATATGGAAAATGTTGCATTATACCGTATGATATACAGTGGTGCCTCAAATGCTTTTTAGTGGTGGGAATCTCAACAGAAAATTTTGTAGAAGTCTTATTTTTGTATGTCTATGTGCATGCACATGCACTTACAACACAGAGAGAATAATATTGTAAGAAGCAAGAATAATACCAGGAGATTGACCAACAAGATACTACTATCAGAATGAAAGTATGTGGTTGTTTATATGTTGGAAAACAGGACAAATGACCATTAACTTGCAAGGGACATTGTAATTTTCTCCTACAGATCCCTCTCACCCTCAGCCTGAGTTGCCTCCGTATGCTTGGGGGCAACAAGCAAAATCCCCTCTGAGGGCTACTGAGCATGTGCCCAAATGTGCGTACACTCTGAAATGTGTTTGATCATTAGCAAACGTCTATGTGGAAACTTGTTACATGTTGTTGTTACCTTTACTGCTTTTTGTCGTCACTGCATACCCATAGAGGTTGTGGAGTTGCCATCCCTGGAAATATCGCTGTTAGGACAGAACGATAAAATATTTTAGTGAGGCTTATAAAATTTTGATGGGAATATCCCATTATTGCCAAGGTAAAAGCTACCCTGAGTGTACACCTGAAAACTAATTCCAGATTGTGTGGAAAAATGTTAAGAAAGAAGACGATGACAGACTTTACTAACAAGCTTGATGGACAAAGCAAAATAAATCAGTGTGAGAATGACTTAAAAAAAAAAACCCTAATAGTAAGTTCTATCAGTCTGGAAACTAAAAATAACAAGTTAATGAAAAACAAGATAGAGAAAGATTTCAAGGGGCTGGATGATATGCAACAGAATGTAATAGACTTGCAAGGCTTATTGAAGTTTGCTAATATTACATAATTCTTGGGTTTTGTTTTTTAACATTTATCTTGAAGTTATTCTTATTAACAATATCATTACCTACTTTCCAGTTTCACATAAAAATTTTGAAAGAGACTTGGCATTGCCTTGCCAAAATCTTGGGCAGCCAAATAAAGTGATGGTGCTTCCACTTCTGACACTTTAGGAAGTACAGAGTAAGATCTGATGGTACCTACGTCACAGATGCAACTGAATAATGTACAGGAACCCATCTCTAACATTAAATAGAAGATTAAAGGCAATGCTTGGCCATGTGAAAAACTGAAAGGAAAAGGTCTGATAAAAAGAACCCTTCTTTCTTCACATAATGATGGTGATGTGTTTTAGGAAAGATCAAAAGAAAAACTTTAAAAGCTAGAATTGTGATTTTTCCAAACATGCCCTGAATCCAAAAACAATGGCTGGCTTAAAAAAAAAGGAGAGAGGGGAAAAAAAGCAGTGGCTTCATTTTCAGACACTTCAGACCTTAGAAAAGGATCCTACCTATCTGGAATCTGGAATACTTGCACGTTACTGTGTTGCATTCACCAGTTTCCTATCACTGTGAAATAGACAATAAAATATAATCTTTTATTTTTGAATCAATGCTGTTGCTCTTCTGGAAAAGCCTTCATTGTCACTAGAGGAATACTGTTCCCTTTGTTTCCCTTTCATTTTTTAAACAACAATTCAGTGGACTAACAAACAATAAATACAAACTATTTAGAATGGAAAGTGCTGAAAAGTGTTTTGGTTAGAATCTGCATTAGAAAGCTTTCTCAATATAAATTAAACAGAAACTTATAATTAACTATTATATATTATTATATATTATATATATTTATATATTATATTTAGGAAACAAAAAGGGGAAAATAATACTCTCTATCCAATGTCACAGGAACAGAATGCTTTCTTGTTATTTGTGAGTTAAAATACCTTATACTATTTAACATTTCTACTATACTTACTTCCACATCTATAAATGTTAACATCCTGCATATCTAGCCCTAAGTGTTTCACATTGTATTATCTGAAGGTATGAAAGCTTGTATGATTGTAACCGCATCCATATGCAAAAGAAAAAGTTACTGTTAACAGACATCATCAGGAGAAGATAAAATAAGATTGTTTCTTATTACGAGCGTATTCTAAGACCTGAAGTTTCACTGCTCTGCATATCCAAGCAAGTATGATTACAATACTTCATCATTTGTATCCAAGCACAGAATAGACGGTTTTAAAAGAGAAGACTACATTTAATTTGCCAGCTCCTCAAATACCTCCCATATCAACTCTAGTTTTTTGGCATTTCCAGATGTTCTTTGTATTATACAGACTCTGTGTGTTTGTGCGAGTGTGTGCACGCGTGCACGTATGTGTATAAACATGCACACAAGGAGAGGGAATTAGAACTTATTATTGGGCTATGATTGTTCTGTTTACTTAAAACTGATAAATTTGACTGAAAAGTTCACAATGTTACAGAAATAATCAGTGAATCCATGGCTACAAAACCTTTTGATATGCTACTACCTCTTACATTTAACTCCAAAAGAAACATACACTAGTTCTCCTTGTAGATAGAACTATTACCTACCATAATTTATCTATCTTAAGGATCTACTGTGCACAGAGGATTGGGTATGTGAATTGTATGGTATGCATTTGGCATGGACTTGAAAATATGCTCAAAGGGCAGTAAAGCAGCACACAGTAGTCACCAAAACACTGATTTTTGAACCACTGAACAAGTGTCTGACTTCAGCCTCATTTGTGGTTTTATCCCCCTGTAAATTCTGCTGCTGATTTTAAAACACAATCACTCGAGAGTCATCTGTTGCTGCTAGGTCCTTTTTTCCCTTCTTTCTCCTATTCTGCTTACCAAACATTAACATAATCCTGTTCTATTTAATAGTCACAATAAGTTTATGACTGCCTCCTAAACCATGCCTCCTAAACCATGCCTCCTAAACCAAGAACAGTGAAAGTATGCTGTTCTGGAAGTTCTTCATGATTTGGTATTTGTTAAACATTTGGGAGGACATGTTTTTGAATAACTTTCCAGCCCTCTCAAAACTTAATTGGCAAATATCAGGGAAGTTGTGTGTGCTTAGGAAGTCTCTTTGACAAAGCTGACAAGAAGCTTACCACCGAATGTCTGTTATGCATGAACGTTTCATAAGTCATAATGTCACCCAAATATATTTTAAAAACTCCAGAAACGCTTAAGTTCAACTTTGTACAAGTGCAACACCCTGTATTTTTCACTCACATTATGCACAACTGCACACACAAATTAAAGCTCACAGCTCTCTACTCAAGTATACTGAAGAGCAATGTATGAACAGCATAGGAGATGCAGCCGGAGTTGGGTTCCCCCACACATCCAGTAAGTAGGTTATTGTCTGGAAATAGGACGCATATAGATGATTTGGTCTTTTAAATTTTACAGTTTCCTATGCGTCAACATTTTCACATTTCTTTCACTAGTAAATGCATGGATACGTTTTAGTCTGGTAAACCTTACAAAGCAATTAAACAGAGATGCAGTCAAAAGTTAATAAATGCACAGATCAAATTCTCTGCTGTGCCTGAATTTAATTATATAGTACACGCGAGCACTTAATTTTATGAAGATGAAAATGGGATACCTTGCAATAAAAGAAACACTGGCATCAAAGTACTCAAATTTACAGATTTAATGTGCTTCAAAACAGTGTCATTTTTCAGCATTCAGCTGAAAACGGAAAAAAGGCATACAAGAATATGTAACTACTCATTCATACAAGAATATTTAAACATTCATTCTGATAGCATCAAGGTCCTACCAGTTTCAGAAGATTTAGAGAACACTTCTGAAAGCTAATCTTACACCTTACCTAAAAATATTACCAAAGGATACCTAGTGTAGGGAAGGGATAGACTGGCATGAATTTTTGTGGAACTATTATCCAGATTCAAAAATAATACTATTTGAAATGATGGTTTTACAATCGAAGTAGATACAGAATAATGAACAAAGGATTATTTTTCATAAGAAATGAAAGGATCAGCAAACCAACAGATTTATCCTGTAGTCATAATTAAATACCTTTGCTGGATGCTAACAGAAAAAAAACCTAGTCTAATTCAAATACTCAGAGAACTCCTGCAATCACAATTATTTTAAAACATTTTTATTAAGAAAAACATTTAATTATATACAAAATAAAATGAGTTCCCTCTGAGCAAAGCCATCCCTTTACTGTAGCCTTCTGTTCTAGATTCCTCAGTAGCATCGTGAAAATGGCTCTCTACCAAGACATTTCTCTGACTATGCTGATTTTAACTGCTTTTTGCAGTGGTTGTTTTTTCTCCTTTCTAAATAAAAAATATTCAGCATAGCTTCATCATAAATGGATTTAACATTCACATCAACTCATCAGCTGGCCCTATACGTTTAGTTATGGTGATTTAAAATAGAAAGACATAAGGTATTATGGATGAGGGCAACACTTACAACCTCACCGTCTGTGTAAATACCACCAAACTGAGAAACCTCATTTGAGTTACATTTCTGCCATCCATATTGCTTTTAGGCTTTATTCCTATTAAAATAACTAAGGGAACAATTTGCAACATAAAGTAAACAATCTTTCCCCCACTTTGCCTGCAGAGACATGATCAAGGCATCCAGTAACTTCTCCTCTATCTAACAGGGCCCATCTAAACTAATTTTACTTAGCAGGTAAGGAGCCTGACGACTTTACTCTGGCTCATGCACTCAGGATTTCTTCCAAAGGAGTCACAATGTGGAAAGAAAAACACCCAGACTTGAGTTTTTGGAAGCACTACCACATGCCACAATATGAATAGAGAAACTTTCTAGAGTTTTTGCAGTTCTACCATTTAAGCCTTACTCAGTTCTCATTTACTCTACCCATTCTTTCCTAGGAAGATCTTTCCTTCCAATAATTTGACTACTTGTCTGAACCACAGTTCAAGAGCATTCTGCTAAATATGTATTTCAGAATTCATAGTACTTCTAACTTATTGTCGTTCATGATATTAGAGTGCAAGATGCAGATTTTCATGTTATTATTGCTCCTGCTCTTCTTCATATACACCACTGCTGCAAGTGTAAAAAAGTAAAAATAGCCAGCAAAAAAACTTTTGAACCTCTATCTTACATATGTCATTATCTGTTTTCCTGAAGAAAAAATCTGTGATGAAGCTGATTCAGAGAATGGAAAGACCATATAAAGATTATTTTTATATAAAAAGATATAGCTACTGTACTTATATAAATGCAATAAATGCAATGCATGGTACTCCATGAAACAAGAATCAAGTTTTGAATGGCTTCAGTATACTAAAACTTATCTGTAATTTTATTTATAATCATAATTTCAATCATTTTAATCTCAATTCATTAACACTAATATTTCTAATTAAATATTTAATTATCTTCATGGTTTCCTCTTTATATTCAGGGAAATCATAATTTATTGTCCTTGTACAATTCTCTTTTATTCCTTTTCCTTCCGCTTTTATCATTTTGCATAGTTCAACCTCCTCTTCTGTTTTACCTCCTTTCGTTTTCCTCTTACTCTTGTCATTACATCCCCTTCAGAATGCTTATGCATGTACTGTTACAGCCTTGTATATTCTTTTGCTCTCACACCTTTATAATCCTTAAGCTTTCCATTCTCCCTCTTTACCTTGACGAGTTCCTTCTTACTACAATACAGTAGTTCGGTCAACACCCTCCCCAGGCCCTGCCCTACTTCCACGACATTCTGCATCTCCTCACTTCCCAGGGGCAGCCAGCTGCAGCACTGCTTCTCCCACAGGAGGTTTCTATCTCAGTAGTGTTGCGATCTAGTGCTGGCTAAGCGAACTCTTTCTGGGTTTCTCCCAGAAGCCTTTTTCCTTCTTTTCCTAATTCTAGCAGCATTTGGATAGATTCTAATACTATGTATAATGGGATTTGCATAATCATGGCTTTCAGATGTTTTTACTTTTAATTGTTCTGGCTTTAAGTTTTCACTTTTTATTAAGGAAACAAGATTGTAGGTTTATAATCATTCTAATTTACCATTTTGAGCAAAAAATGAAAGCTGGCCCTGCAGAGGGTGAGCACTGTTGACAGCCTTAGTGAACTGACAGCTTTTAGAACAACTGGTATCCATGTGATGGTGTTTTTCAATAGCATTCACTACATTCATTGAACTACTGATTATAACCACTGCTTAGTAGCAGTATGAGGCATCATTAAAATGTAGTCTTGACTTAGGACCAAGCAAGTAGTTTGGAGGGCTGTTATAAACAAAAATTTGGGGGGTTTTGAATAATTATTTGGATGTCCACTGAGTATGCAATGGCCAAAGCTTTCCCTCAGCCACATATTCACTCACAAAGAATTTCTTCTAACTTTCTAATCAGACAATTTAATTGCCTTCAATTCAAAGCAGTCTCATAATATGGTTGCCCAAATGCAACTCTCACTTGTTTCTACCACTTTATTAAACCTTTTCACAAGACTAATAGAGCACAATAATGATATGGCTTACTCTACAGTATCTCAGTACTTCATGAGAGAGGAATAAAAACAAAATCATAATTCTCTAGGAACATTCCTACACATCACACTCTCACTGCGGAAGCTGAGATACAAAAAGCTTACTGATGTGCTTGGCAATCACCATTCACCATGCCAGCGTGTAACACTAAGACTCAGATCTCAGACGTAATTTTGGTTCTCTAGTTTTCTGTTGCATTTGTTCTTCCATGCGCCCAAGATTTAAGTTCTTTATGGCAATTCCTAAGCGTGTGATAAAAATGTTATGAGAAAACATATACTCTTTCTATGAGTCCCTGAAATTGATTCTTCTGCTACTTCACATCTTCCTTCCCTTCAGACCTAAATCCTATAGTTTCATGGATGTTTGTAAAGTGAAAATTTGGATTTCATCAAAAACATAAATGCAATAAATATTTTTGTCACTAGAACTCAATCGCAACAGTATATTCATAGATACACTCTTGATCATAAGAGGAAACCATACGTAGATTAAGTAAATACCATAACCTTTATGTCCCTCAAACACAAAATCTGTTTAACTTTTCACAGAGTATGAATTGTCCATGTTTGGTATTTAATCACATTAACAGCATGTACTATAAACAATAAGTTATTCACAAATATCCAGTTTGAAGATACGGATTTGTGCACAAATAGAAATTATCGCAGCACCATATGTACTTTGAAGATGACTGCTTGTTTACATGGGACACTTTTGACCCTCAGTTTATCTTTGATAGAAAGTAAATATCTAGTAAGTATCTACTGTTGTGACAAGGAAAAATGGTACGGCATCATTATTATTTTTCATCTTCCTTGATGAAGATATGCCAATTAGATTCCATATTCAGCCTTCAGGTAGCAGATAGCCTATATATAGAATGATTCAGGATGCATATTACCATGCAGATGTTTGAAGAAGTATTTTAAATATACTTTTGTTATGTAATTTGAATCCTTCATTAAAAGAAGTTTTCATTAGGAATATTGGTTTCTGTTTGGCTCTTCCCCACTCTCCCTTTCTTGAGGCTTTCCACATAGCACATGAACTACCACTAATGACTGCTACAAAATCTGATCCCACAGCATGATACAGAAGTTAAATTATATTCTTTGTCATGCTTCTTCAAAATGTTGTATTTTTTCCTATTTATATTTACACAACCAGACATAAAAGGGGAAAAGAGCAGCCATGAAAAGTTACTTATGCACAGATTTTTCATGTCAGCAGTCACTTGACAGAGACTTTTAAAGAGGATATATTTCAGGTTTTATTTTCCATTTTCCTTTGTTTATCACAAATGCTGAACATTTGCTCAACAGAGTTTCTTGTTGAACGAAAAAGAATCAACTTTTTTACAAAAGGGTCATTTCTCATGGTTAAATTTAAAACTCTCAATTGCCTCTTGATGTGCAATAAATCAAGAAAAAAAGAAGCATAAAAAATTAATAAATGAAGATGATACAAAAAAGAAAAAAGAATTTAGAGAGGAAAAAAAAGTAGAGTGAGAAGAAGCAGGAAACAGAAGTGAAGACTAATTATCCTGTCTGTTTATCAGGATTTATATAAAATTGTAATAAATAAGACATTTTTGTTCATTAAAAGGTTTTACAGCCTCTCTTTCGGACGTGTGACAACAAGAACATGCTATTTCTGAATTTCCCAGGTATTAGCTCCTGAAAAGGAATAGCATATTGTTGTACCACATTGGAAAAAGTCAGTTCCCAAAACCTACCCTTCTCCCCAATTAAACCAGTTTTTACTGTTCTCCATAATGTTTACAATACTTATCTTCCACTTCAATCTCCATTGCTTCTACAAAGAACAGATTTATTAGCTTTGCTATATAAAAATCAACTTTTTGCTGCATTTAGTATTTGGCTCTCTATATAAAATAATAGGCACTGGAAAAAAAAAAGACTACATGCTTTTCCTGGTTTCATATAAATGGAACCAATAAAATTGGTTGGAATTGAACTGGAATTCAGTAAAATTGCTAATTTTCACCTCACCTGGCAACTAGCATAAAGTGACTTGAGTGACTTATGTTTTCTTATCTCTAACTGTAAATAAATCAACCTGAGCTTTTATCCATCTATTTTTGAGAGGTCTCAGTAATACTGATCACATTGGTACTTTAACTAGTTTCAGTATATACTAATTGTAGATACTAGGAGCAAACAAAATTAGTTATGAATAGTTCATTAGGTTAAGTCCACTACTCACTGACACATTTTCTAGCCACAAAGATGCATTAAGCTACAAAGTCAAGAGAAAATTTTGCATACTTACTGTAGTACATTTATGTACTTATTAAAACAACTCAATATCTTTATTGAGTAACAAAGCAGTAAATGGCTGTTGAGTTAGATTAAATACTGAAGTAGAGACAAGGTATTTAATCAGACTCAGAACCTATTTGCCATGCATATTACAAAAAGCTATAAAGATAACAAACTGTACCTTAAAAAAAAAAATTAAAAAAAGGAAAAGATATCTGTCTTCATGAAGGTCTGGAAGCACTGTATTTAGATCTTTCCTGAAATTCTTCAGTGATATACTCTGTGGGTTAGATAAGATATGAAAATATGAGCATGTGTTGAAGAGCATACTTGAAGACATACGATTACTAGAAGGCTGAATAAAGGCTTCCTCTAGCACAGCAGGATGTGATCGAGCACAGACCTCTGCAGTGCTAAAGTAGTGCTTAGCAGACCGTGCTGTGTTAACAGCTAAAGACTTTTATGGGAAGCAAAAAATTTTATAGCAAAATCCAACTCACCATTTTAAACACTAAGTGAGGTTTAACACTGAATCTTGGGTTCATTATTTGTGTACCCCAATTGTGCACTTCACTGTTCAGACAAGCTAAAAGGAATATATAGAATCAGCAGGTGAGCCATCCTTCAGCTCAACTGCAGGACCATACCTGACGACTTTTGGCATCTTATAAGTAGTTAAAGGTACTCCCTGGCTTTCAAGAAAAAAAAACCCACTAAATTTCAACTGATTTAAAGCAAGATGAGGCATATTAAAGGAACTGATCAACACTGTTCACAGCCTCTGGGTACACATCCTGATGTCACTCTTACGTCTCTACAGTGGACAGATATAAACAATAAGCTGCAATTTGAAAGTGCATGCATTTTAAAATATTTTCTGTGATGATACTCTCTGCACTTCATTTCTAATTTCTGACTAGTTGAAATCATTTTTATTGTAGGAAATTTTGTTACTACTTCTGTTACAGATATATACATCTAATAAATGGAATTCAGACAAGTTTAATTTGATGAGAGCCTCCTCAGCTTTGTAATTTTTCTAAGTTTATTGTGATTTATGAATAATTGCCTCAGTTGAATTAATATGAATGTGGAGGTTTATAAGGATTAGAGAACACAGTTAATTAGCAACATAGTGAATTAATATGAGTTTGTCTATACACTGTAATTTGTATTTAAAAGGTACTGTATCAATATATGCTCTTCATACGAGCTCAGTTTTCATTTATTCTTTAAAGAATCTCTCAACAGAACTGTTGTATCTATGGGTGCTAAGAGGAGGTACAACATTAAAGAAGCATTATTTAGATTTCTGTGTGTGGACAAAAAAAAATTGTCCATCACCATTTTATCTGCACAATATTCTATCTATTAGATTCTGTCCATTATTCTATCTGCTATATTCTATCCACTGCAGAATCTGTCATCTTAATCAAACGCGGTTTTAGTTTACAAGAGATAAGCACTGCTTTGGAGAAGTTAGCACCTTTTTATCCAATTTACTATAGGTTTCCAAGAAGTCTTTGAACTGAAGATAAATGACAGAAGAAAATGTTAAGCATATTTTACACTGTGAAAGAACATCCCTTGAATTTCAAGAGTGCTCTGAACCCCGCACCTAGTGGAAAAGAAGCTACCTGACTGTATTACTGAAAACAGGACTGATTGGACTGCAGAACCCCATCTCAAAGAAGTTTGAATTCCCAGATCTCTTTGATTAAAGTTTCAGCAATTAGATGAAATTGAGCAGTGTTTTTTAAATTTTTTTCTTTTGACTTTTGTATTATTACTTGTGTGATACTATGTGGGTGTTATGTCTTTTCAACTAAAAGATAATTTCGTTTATAGATGAACGGCTAAATATGCTGATTTAATACCTGATGTTTATGTTCTCCAAATATATAGTCTTCCTATGGTATCTGCTTGTAATTTCAACAGATCTTACATTCAACAGCTGGCAAATATTCTGTGTTAGAATAAATAATCTGTTCACTCTAGAAAGCACACAATATATGTTGTGCCTGTGAAATGTGCTATGTAAAACCAGTAGTAACTGTAGCATGAGGGCAGCTGTAGAAGGAAAGATCAGGGCTGTATCACCTTACTTTCATCTCAGTTTCATACTACATGAACAGTTCCTAAGCAGGAGAGTATTTCCAGCTGAAGATCCGCTATGGCACATTTGTTCTGGTTTCTGAAAGCAGAACAATGAAGTCCGAAGGACCATACAGGCCACAAAAGAACTGCATTATAAAGATTAAGAGGACTAATGGAGCAAGGGCCACAATAATGATGCAGCTAAGTTCCTTAACTCTAGAATATTGCCTGTTATTTTAATTCGCGAATTGTATCACTACCTAAAACGCTGGGGTAGCCACATTTTATATCTCTGAGAATAGATATGTTAGACATGCACATTTCTTATAGGCTATTTAAAGAAAAGTGTCACACTGGCACAGCTACTTCTGCCACAAATTTCCATTCCCTCCTATTCCCTCCATTCTCTTTGCTGGAGCCCCGCAGACAAACATGAATTCAGCATTAAACCCTCCAATGGTTAATATGAGAAAAGGGTCATTCAGTATATTTTAGTGAGAGTTAGGTCCTTATAATTTGATCAGTTTAATTCAGAATATTAGAAGTGAAGAAAACTAAGTCACATAAAACATTAACAATACACATAGACATGCATGTGTACAGTGCATAGTAATTTTTCATACCTCTGCTAAACTGCTCTTCACCTTTCATAAAAATAAGATGTTACTCTAGGAATATGAAACTTGAACTTAGCAAACTCAATTAGTCAAATCTTCATCTCGTATCAACTAGCTTGGCTCCACTGGCTTCGAGGGAACTACAAAAGGAGCACACTCCTTTTGTTAGCGGAAATCATTGTATCTGCCACTTCCCACTTTAACAAGTGGGAATAGAATTTGGGGTGAATTTTCACCATAAGATTTATGCAACACTCTGTTGACCTAAACTTGTGTCCAATATCATATTTCATTTTTGTCAACAGAAACATTTTTCAGGAAATCCATTAGTCTGTTAACAAAACACGGTTTTATTAAAATTATTACTACTCCTGTCAATACAAAGTATGGCAAGTCCTTTAATTTAATTTGCTAAAAAAACTGTGATTTAAAAATAATCATCTGTAATTCTGCGGATAAAATGCATTAATTGAGACCAGATGCTTTGCACAAGTATAGCCATGTATATTTATGTTATTTTTTTGTGCCATTCCACTGACCTATTTGCCCCTGATACATAGAGATTTCCGATCAAAATTTGCTAAGTTCAGAACTCTGGAAAGGAAGCAAAAATATTTTAAATAATTTATAGGTACATAGATTAACATGCACATGTGCGTATTTTTATTTTCATTTGTAACTGATAGTCTCTGTATACTGTGTGAATATTAGGCATGCAGAAACCTAATGATAACAGTCTACAGACCACAGAAACCAGTTAAAAAAAAAAAAAGTGTTTTCTTGTTGTGGTCTTCAAAGTAAGAACCTTGCTGGAGGTACCAGACATATCAATTCTTCTGGCTGTAGAAAGGAAGATTCAATATACCTTGGTCAGAGCTGAAGATTTTGAAATTATTTCATGTTATTTATGTGAAAAATCTAGATTTCTGAGCAGTTTTTCTAGAATAAACATGCTATGAGCATCGTAGCCTTGAATTTCTTAAATACAGAAATTTCCCAAATGTTTGATCTCGTGACGACTGCTCCATTTGAAAGCAACTGCAGTGCCAAATGTTCTCAGCAGCAGGCCCTGCATGATTACTTAAGATCACCACAATCTTTTCCAACTAATAACATCTCAGAAAGAAATAAAATAAAACCTATGCATTATTTTACCCTTGGGGAAGGGGTGCCAGCAGGTTAATACTAAATAGCATTCTTTAAAAATATTTCTTTCCAAATCAGTAAAAAATTTTCTTAGCTGTCCAATGGAAAAATTGGGTTTTCAAATTTGTCTATGCTTTTATTACTTCACAAATATGGATATCAGTGCTATGGTATTTCTATGTTAATTACATAGAATTTTTTTTTATGCAAGCTTGGAGTTTGCAGTTTTGGAGCCTGCATCGCAGATTTCTAGATCGAGGAAGACAGCTTTGAAACTCATAAGGTCCCTAGTCTATTTTGAAACTTACTTTCAATGATAGAGAGCACAGAGAGCACACAGACATTGTACGGATTATAAATGTGGTAAAAAGAAATTTGACAGGAACATTATTTAAAATTTTTAACCTCTCATTTTCACTTTCTCTTCTGAGCCTCATCCTTGTCTTCTGAAACTATTGCAAAACATTTCTTTTAATATTAGGCAGTACAGTTGTTCATGTATTTGTGCATTTGACACAATAACCACTGATATAAACATGTTTTCCTCCTGATAACAAGAGGCACTGGATGAGACTTTGCCTAACATGCAAGTTATTTCATTTTGCTATTATAAGAGCAATTCAAGTAAAATCACAAAAAATAAACAAGATGTATTATACAATCTTGGACAGTATATGCAAGTGCCTTCAGAAAGGTTGTGGGATCATTTTTAACTTTTTAAAGATGAATTTTTGTTGAGTTAATGAATAATCCTCTAAAACTCTGTAGGTACAGAATTTTATTAACTACAATAAATCTGCAAGAAAGATACTTGTTGATCAACAGCTGACTGTGAATTAATTCCTACAGTTTTCCTGCAGAACTTTGGCAAATGCTCTTGATGCTATGACCTGCAGGTCATAGCAGACTAGTCTTTGCAGACTACTCTTTTCATTGCAGACTACTCTTTTCTTTCCCTACCCTACACAAATGTCAGAGCTGTTAGATAGCTTGAAACTTGTCCACAGATTGAAAGAAACAAATCGCTGACCTAAGCACCATTTCTAGGTCCCAAACCAAGGTTTTTTCACCATGAATCTAACTTACTACAACATTTGTTGACTGACACACCATGCTGGCCCAAGCATTATCTCTGGCTAGGAAATTAAAGTTGACAGAGTTTATTCTCGGAACTGATTAATTAAATGCCTTTCCTGGCAGATCCATTAATATCAACACAGCATGGCACATATTGACACAGCGAGAGAAATTGCTTTCAACATTAGAACTCTGTTGACAAAACACTGTAACATTTGGACCATTAGTAAGTGTACATGAATCCATCTTCTCTATCAGTCTTATTTTACCTGACAAAAATGTTTAGCATCAAGACAAAAAAAAGGGCAGGGACAATACTATATATATATATATATGAACTGTACATTTAATAGACCATATTGAAGTAAATACTGTGAACAGAACAGAAACTGGAAAAGCCTAAGATTCTCTGCACAGGAGGAGCTGGAAATTAGGGACAGGTTGGAGGGAGAATAAAATATCAAATAAATCCTAATCCAAATAAAGCTAGTGACAAAAAGATTAAAATTCTCCTTACATAAGGAGAATTAAAAATTCTTAAACCCAAGCTTTATGGGGAGAAACTTAAGTGGGATGCTCAGCAGAAGCTGATACCAGAATATTTCATTTATGTCAACAGTTGCTGGTAGGAGATCTCACTGCCCACAGCCTGGAACTGCATGCAAAGAAATCTATTGAAAATATGCTTGACAAGTGCATTTTTGTACCACAGAGACATACACCAAGAACATCTGCAAATAAATTTCTTCATTTCTGGGCCACACCCTTCACTGGACAGAGTTATCCTGATTTAAATTACATGGATGCCTGACTCCTTGTTACCACTTAACAATTGAAACTCCCATCCTTACAGACTCTTGAAGGTAATGAGACCCCAAGTAGGTCAGCAGTAGAATGGGTCAAACTTGAGACCTCTGGACTAAAAACCAAAGTATTACGGCCTGAGTTAAAGTTGCATATCTTTTCACCATACCTTTAATAGGCTCAGTCTCATGTAGGCAATCCGGTACCTCTAGATGGGGACAAACTGCACTCAGTAAATGGAGGGGGTTTATACAGAGAAATGATCAGACTGGAAACTTGAATCTTGGTTCACAGGATAACCTATCTCCTGTATTAATAACTATTGCGAAAATTCTTCCTCCTATACCTTCAGTATCCAAGAAAAAAAACAGCCCTCATAGTAGCATAAAAAAACACCTGACTCTAACCTTAGCAATATTGTTTCTACTTTTTCAGTGTTTAAATTTCTGCTGTGATATATGCTCACAGGACAAATATGAGATCATAGTGGAGGTCCTATAATGTTGTAATAGAAACATTAAATATTTGGCTGCCTGAGAAGTTAAAGTAAACATTCAAGGAAAGAAACAAAATTTGTGAGAGACGAGGATCACTGAGGATATATTACAGAGAAGGGGAGAAAAATATTCACAGATCAGCAGGTCTGTCCAATCTGCTTTTTGCATGCATTTTCCTGTGTTTTCACAGTGGTTCCTCAACAGCATCTGATATCAATGGTACCTTATGCGCTATCAACTATTTTCATTTCAAGAGGTAACTTAACTGTACTAAATAGATATATACACATTGCAGAATGCATTACATACATATGTCTGTACACAAAAACCATGTAATCTTTGTGAGTGTGCTTGTTTGTCCAAATTTTTACCAAGGGTATATGTTACCACTATCTGAATTTCTTTAAGTATATTCAAATAGAACTGATTTCACTTATTAGTTTAATATTTTTAATCCAAGTAATAGATGCTAAGACTGTATGCAACTCAGACTCCACTTGCTTTTCCACTCACATGTACTATTCTTCAGTAGAATAAGGTTCCATTTTTACATAAGCCACATGAATAATTCAAGAGCACAGCTGCTCTCTGACATACTACCAAGCTTTTTCTACTTTTCACTTTGTTTACATATTTGCCACTAAGATGTCAACAATAAGTGAATGATTTCCTTTAATTCATACACTAAAACAGAAGAATTTTGAGCTCTCCTCCACTATAAACTGGCTTCAGCAACCGTACATCACACTGAACGGACCACTCATCTAATTCTATTCCCCTTAACTTTTGCAGTGCAAGTCAATTAGGTTTCTGTCAAAATAATACTGTTTTGGCAACTGACATAAGCAAGCTGGGGAATTAAAATCAAATTGCAGAAACAATTCTTGAAATGCTTATTTTGATGACCTGCTGCTACTGAAAAACTGTAAACTTGAGGGATGTACAGCTGCAAGGATGGATAAAAGCCTACGGAAGTTGAAGGAGGTTCATATTCAGTCCTCTACCGTCTTTTGACAATTTACATAAACGAATGAAGGGCATCGATGGTCTCAGTGCACTTCCTAATACTCCTAATACGACTGCCCCCATTCCTTTGCATGGATGAACGTATCTTAGTATACTGACTATTTAAATTAGGACTTTCAGAACATTCAAAAATTCTCAGAAGGATAGTCACAGAAGGCTAAAAATGTGTGACTGATTAAGTACTGGCAGAATGAAGTTTTTATCAAGAAAGGAAGGCAGAAAATCGACCAATACAGGAAATGGGTAACTCCTTCTTCACTTCGCACATCAGCTTGAAGGCAGAGCTTCAGGCTTTTTAAACTGCCATTGGTATCACACATAGAGCCCTTCACCTCAATATGATCATATTGTCTCTGACAACCCAGCACTAGAAATCTGAGCTCTGTCTTTCCAAAAAAAAAAAAAAAGTTTGGGGATATCCAGCTTGGGTTTCTTCACTATTTACTTGCCCTGAGAAACAGCGGCCAGTAATGCTGGGAGTCTACAGACAGCTTTATGTTAGCCTGTTCTGTACTGAACAGCTCTTAACAACATTTGGGTATTACCACACCACTATCAAAAACATTTTAAAGACTTTTATATCCAATTTCCTCACAATCTCATGACATTCTGAGAACTGATTAAGCGTTTGCATAATGCTATCAATTTATATGTATTTCTCCACAATTTAGCACATTTATTAAAATTCCATTCTTGCACCTTGTGACAAGATTTTTAAAATTCCTAACAATCAAAATGCTATTTTTCACCAACTGGGAAGCCTAATCAAGAAGGTACTGAAAGCTCTCCTGAATGGCCTCAATTCTTACAGCAATCAGCAGGAAAGACAGGTGCTCAGTACCTCATGAAGCCAGGCTACAGGAACAAAATATTAAGATGTGACATCTGATATCTGGATACATGTATTTTTCACTGTCCATTTTAGGGCTACTTAGCTATTTAAAAGATACAATAAGACCCAGTTGCAAGTGCTTGTCAGCTCTGAAATTCAGACTACATGTAGGTGTATAAATCTGGGCATTTAATTAAGGCCATATTTCAGAACTTTAAACTATATAAGTACTTTGCCAATTGTCATAATTTGGTAGCACTGAGCAACTGTGCAATGATTCCAAGATTTAATTCAGATCATCACACACACACACAAAAACCACACCATCTCCCCTTCTTTGTTTGGCAGGAGTGGAATGGAAATCTTAACAGAGTAAGTCTTCCCATTTGATTTATCATAGTTCTAACTCTCTACCTCAGAATAAGGACATCTGAACAATACTATCCAGTGGGATTTGGGTATTTCTACATTTGTGTCCTTTACAAAAAGTACCAGAAATGGACTTTGATTATTAAGATTGCTCATTTTTAAGAGATAATTGATTGTTCCAACTAAAAAGTAGCTCAACATATAGTCCACATTTTAGATGAGAGCTTTCTTTTGTTTGATTCAGTTAATCTGTACAAAACTTTATAATTCAGAAGATACCCTGGAAACTTCTATGACTTTGTAGATACTGTATAAAATGATCTTTCAGCAATACAGCTGGAACAATAATGAGGTTTTCAGAGTTACTTTTTCAGTTCAGACCTCACTGCAACACTGTATCACACAAATGAAAAGTGAATTTTTCAGAACAATCAAAATGATAATATTTTTCTCTATCCATTCCAAAAACTTGATTCTAACTCCCCTCAAGTTTGGCATATACAAGGAAGTATACCCCAAATCCAGCAAAACTCATTAGTAAGAAAGATACAAAACAAACCCAGAACCTGTTCTGTTTCCAAATTTTTTCCCCTAAATACAAGCAACTCAATATTTCTACAGTTACTGCATTATATGGTTATTTTTCATATATGCAATTTTAGTTTATTAATTATTTAAATGTTTAACTATGGTCACTTAAGGTGTTTATTTGGGAAAAAAGCCCTTATATGTAGCTAGCATAAAAACCCTATTGAGCATTGTTATTGGTGCCTGAATGCCAAAGTCTAAATGTGCAGCTAAACTATCATTGACTCCTATCACAGAAGGACTCACTTCCTGCAGGTATTTAACCTCTCTACTAACTGGACAAGAAGTCTTTCTTAGACTAGATGTCTGAAATGCATAAGGTTAAGTGGAGAAGATTCCTATGTGTCAATAGGATCTGGAACACCAGTAAATTAGAAATGTTATGTCAGAAATGAGATTAAGTCAAACACAGTACAATTGCTCAGAATCAACCATATTAGTTTATAGGCCATACATTATACCGCAGAGACCATGATTTTTGCAGATGGCTTTGTTTCCAACAACGTACAATCCAGAAAACTCTTTTTCTTTGAACTTGATCAAAACAAGATGCTTTCTTTACTATGACTTTTTAAAACTGTGTGGTGAGACCAGTTTTCCAAAGTATAATTATCAAAATGAAGTTAACTTACTTTTTGTGCTATTTGTCATGTACCTGCTGCTTTTTTTTTTTTTTTATTAAGGACACTAAACTTTTCCTTCCTGCTTAGGTAGTATCCTTATTGTTTTACAATATGTACTCAGAAAGGATATGAACAGAAATATGCACATGTCAAAGACAGAATTCATCCTCCTCTAAAGAATAGGAAAACACACAAAATGACATCAAAAGTATATAAGAAAAGTCAGAGCTGTTGGTGTGCCAAGGAGCAAAACACAAAAATGAGTGGTGAAGAATGGTTCAAAAGAAAAAAGGAGCAGTTAAGCTAGCACATGCCATCTGTCTCTAACTTTTATACAATCTGGCTCATCTAGGCTCAGTGGACAAGGCACTGGAGAGGGACTTGGAAGACTGATTTCTACTCTTGGCCCTGACCTAAATAGTTTTGACTAAGACTCTTCTCTTTTCTGTAATTTAAATTAATTTCTTATCTGTTATTAAAAAAAAAAAGTAATGACAATTAATTTCCATTCTAGGGACACCAGGAGCTGCTGAAAAATAAACTGTGTAATAGCTGGGGATGATTTGTTTACTTTTACTGTAGAGAAGAATTAAAAAAGAAACAAAACAAAAAACACCATGCAATTTATTTGCTTTTTAAGTCAGTAGAAGTGATACTGTTTGGAGGTATCCCTCAAATTGATTAAAGAGATAGTGCAGAGGGGGAGGACAAGACCAAGAAGAAAATATTATAATTATGAAATGCTGAAAAAATAATTTAGCAGCTATCTCTCTGGCTTTTTCCATATGTCTTTAAGTGAAAACTTATTTCTGATTAAAATATCATGTAAGCCAAATCTATAAACAACAATGAACTATTTCAGAACAGAATTCAAATGTAAGTTTGAATACCCACAGATACTAAGAACTGATGATGTGATATGTTATATATGGATGCTCTTACAGTCCTAAAACGTATAAGGACCATGGTTATGTCTGTATCCCCTGACAGACCGTGTATCAAAAAAAAAAGTGTTTTGTGCATGTAACAAATAAGAATGTGAACAGCTTTAAATGCCATGGTAATTTAGGAAAATAAAGGTGGATTGCTGAATACTGTCATACCTTTAAAGGAATTCAGTGATCACTTAAATAAAAAGCTTTCAGTTTTACAAAAAAAAGGGAAAAGAAGGGCCGTTCTCTCTTTCCTTTCACATAACGTTAATATTTTCATAGGTAATATTGAACTTCTCCTATAATAAAATCATATGAGAAACAGATAAGCAAATGCAGCAACAGGTTCAGAAGGTGAAACATCATCAATGATTAGGAAAGGAAAAATTTTTAGAGAGCATGGTCTCATATCCTTATTAGATCAACTTACGCAGCTGAAAGAGACAAACTTTTGTGCAAACGAGACTCTCTCTAGATATCTCAAGAATATCTCTTACTGAGTGAGACCAACAGCCCATCCAGCCTAATATTCTGTCTCCAATTGTGACAACAGAAGATGCTGTTTAGGGAAAAAAAACCAATCAGGTCACTTTCTGTGTGACATTCTTTATATTCTCCTAATGACCCCTAGGATCATTGTACCAGGGACAACATCCCTTTTGGTATGTGATGACTCCATGTGCCTCCGCAATAGCCTGTGGCAGCAAGTTCTAAAAACACACTACCTACTGCATAGAGCATCTTTGCTGATCAGTTTTAAACACTTTCATCAAGTGCTCCCTAATTCTCATACCATAGGATTTATGTGACAAACAATAATTTCACATTCAGCTTACCCATTGCCCTTGTGAGAATATAAAACTCCGTCATACTTCCTTTCCCCTCTGCCAGCTTTTTCCCCTCCAAACTAGACAGTACCAGCCTTTTTACCCACTCCTTCTATGTCACCTGCTCTGTTCCCTTGATCATTTCAGCTGACCTTCTCCAGATCTCTTCTAACTCTGCTACAGCTTTTCTGAGAAGCCGAGACCGAAACAGCACCACATACCTAAGTTGTGGGCAAACCAGTTTCATATAATGGCAAAATGATGCCCTCTCTCCTGTCCTCAAAACATCCTACATGATTTTCTTTGTTTCTTTGACTTTTACTGCACACTGAATTTATGATTTCAGAGACCTGTCAAGGATGATCCCAAGATCTCTTTTCTCAGTGTAACTGCAGTTCCAAACTGAACATCCTCTCTGCTGCAGGAGCATCCTCTGTGCAAGACGATGACCCTAGCCGCTATATGGGTCTCATCTAAGAGGTCAGATCCCTCTTTTCCAACAGAATGACACCCTTCCCCTGCGACTTGCACCTCAGCAGCTTAAATGTATTGGGGTCTGGAAGCATCTATTTATTTTAGTTTCTCCTTTGAAAGAAAGATTAAGAATACTCTCTTTTTATCCTACTCTACCTTTAAGCTAATTAGCAGTAAGTGAGAAATATCCAAGAGTGTGGAAAAGGGGAAAAATACATTCATACAGTAAGTGCTCCGTATGTTCACCAATACTGACTGTCCTGTTTACTGTTCTCTGGTTACTCAGCTACTGCCTTTTACGCTTGTCTGGGAAAGCTACACCTTCTCATGAAGATGAAAGGAATCAGTTTAACAATTCTGCACACACTCCTCTCACATACCCCTGAGTGGTAGCAACTCAGCAAAAGCACAGAGCAGTTCTTCAGCAAACATAAACACTCACCTAAAGCACACAGCCAACACCAGAAGAACACCCACTGATCACACAAGCTAACATTCACCAAGCTCACTTTCATACTAAGAGTCAGCCTGTGCTGCCCATCCCTTTTTTCCTCTTGTCCTTTCCGAGCAAGGCTGCCATGCAAACTACCCCAACTCCCTGCTTCTTAGTATACGCTCTCAGAATTTTGTGCAAGCCAGAGCTTTTTTCAGGATTTTTAATCATAGTTGCAATTGCTTAGAACTTACAAGATCTATGTGATTGGAGGTCTTTCAGCTAAATGCCATTTTTATTTTTACCATATCTACTTAATTTTTCAGGATTTAACAGGTTAAGAATCCCAGAAAGATTAAAAAGGGAATTTTACAGGGGATTCAAGTTAACTAATCATTTTCTTCTCTTATGTTGCAGAAGATAATAATCTGTATGGTGTAGCTAAAGATCAGTAATAGGGCACAAAGCAGAAGTTCTGCCTATTTTTCTTGACCACCTGTGTGTTACAGAGGCTGATCTCACCCTCTTGTGTAGTGTGGCTGCATTGGTGGAGTCACAGTCTCATCACAGAATGAATGTATTACAGAAATACTAAAACAAGCACTTATTTTGGCTGGAGAGCTGAATCATTTTAAGAGGGTTATATTCTATAAAAACATCCTCCTCCCAGTCCCCACCACACCTTCACCTTACTCTCTGGTTTGTGCTTCACATTTGCTTTGTAAGAAAGTAACTTGCTGTAGTTCTATAGCTTTCTTACATCAGTGCGACAGATATTGAGTCTGACTGTGGCTAACTACAGAACATAGCTCCACTGGACAGGTTAGGAGGGGGTCTTCTAAACACTGTAGTAAAATTAAACTTTTATAAAATATATTTATAAAATATGAATTTATATATTTTTAGGCTTATCTTTAGTAGATCCATTCTACCTCCCCTTCTTTCAAATGCACTGACTTCTGTACGTTTATGAAATGCAATGAAAAAAATACACTTTTCCTAAATCAGAATGGCTAAGTTTCATTACAGTGTCATAATGCCTCAGTGACACTAGCAGGATTTTCCCAAAGCAATACCCACTGCTAGCAATAAGACTAGGATAAGGATATATTCTGATTCCTTTCTTCAGGCTGAAAAAGGTCCTTCTTCTTAAGTAGACACCCACAAAAAAAAGAAAAGAAAAAAACAGTTTGTACTTGTAGAGTAATGTGCTATTCAGTGGGAATTTTTTCTGATCCAGAAAAAATTACAAGCTTGAACAATTTAAAGGTCTGCTATTACAAACCTTGTTTTTCATAGTTCATAGCTTGTTATATTTAGTCTTCAGGCTCATATTTAATCTGACAAAACCCAGTCAAAGGATTTTTTCCCTCCAATTTTAATAGAGAATAGCGGTACCTAAATGCAAAATGAAAACTATGGGCTTTGAGAGGGGATATGACACCTTCTGTGACTTGCCCCATTCCTAGAAAAAAAAAATAAATTGGCCTCTACTTAAAAAATTATTATTTACTTTATGACACAAAAACAAAGGTTCTGCTTGCTCTGTCTGACACAGCAAAGACCCTTTAGGTTGCTGTGAATATATATCAATTTGTTTCGGTATGATGTTCCTTCATTGACTAATTTTCTCTTTTATAAGGAATGAGAACAAAAATACCTCATTCCAACACAAATTTGGCTTCTTTTCCTGGATACAGAACATGGTAGATAAGAACTCATTTTTTCTATTACATCTCTTATTTATATTTGTTCTATTAAAATGATTTAAAATTTTTCGGGTGAAATGTCTCATGAACATATGAAATTCAAGCTTAGATATGATGGTCCATCCCATGATATTGCTTCTCTTCTCTGTTTGCATGAATGTGCAAGATAGTTCTGGCACAAAAAGTCAAAATCTGTCAATTGCTTAAGCAGTTTAGAAAAATTTATTTTTCAAAGTCACTTGACCTGTTATATACTGGTCATATACTGGGGACATGAGAATGAACATAGAAGGTGAATCAGTGACATATGGACAGAAAATATCTGAGATCAGAAGCATAAACAGCCAGCTAACCTACATCTATGACGTAAAAGAAAGTGTTTGATACTTGTGCCTGTGTTAATTGGGGTAGTAGGCCTTTAGACAGTAAAAGAGGAGATAACTAAGGTTATTGCCTTCTGCAGTATAGTGCAAATCAGATAGAATTGAATGACTCCAAACAGGACAGCACAGTATATTTAAGAGTATTTCAATGGCTAATCAAAATTATCTACTGTCCACAGTTCTCAATGACTGTCCATATTTTTGCTTTTCATCAACTGTGGAGCAGCGAATGGTTGATATATTGAAGTGAGGCACTCAAAGCCAGAGATGGCTGTATTACAAACGTGGGAAAGCCACTGTGTTATTACTAAAATTTTATTAAAATATTTGGGACAAACAGCAGTAGGTAAAAGATATAACCAAGGTGATTTGCCACATTTTTTCCAAGTATATACTTTGAATAAAACACTTAAACATTTTATGGAGCAAAGACTGGAAACGATTTCTGTCTCTTTCTACTGTACTACACAATTATTTTCTCTCTTGCTCAATCATTCTATACAATGTGAAAGAATTTCAGAAGGAAAGGCTGAAAGCTCTCAAGAACACCCAACAGCCTACCAAGAACAAACACTTCTGATACAACAGGTGGACTACCATGAATTATCTTCACTAAATTTAATCAAGACATTGAAATGACCTACCAACATCCAGCAAACTGAAAACACTCAAGTTCTCTTGGACCCCTCTTTTCCAGTTCAAACATGTTCCAATTCATTGGAAAAAGTTAAGGAACACATAGAAAGAATCTCAGTATCAACAAATAGTAGAGAAATTATAATTTTCTTCTTTCCTTTTACAAAAGGAATACACATCTGGAGAATTAAGCCTGATAACACCTGCTTCAAAACCCATTTGTGATCCAACATAAAGTTACTACATCAACTCATAATTGCTCAAAGGGGTCAGTTCTTCATTGTAAAAGGGAACACTTAAAACCTAGCAAAGGGCAAAGCTTCATTTATTTGGAAAGTCATGGATTACTCCTTATTAGCGCCGAGACCATAAGACCTGCCAAACTCATTAATTACGTCTAATAACCTATCTGCTAATGCAATGAGTTTCATTTTATTTTTGGGAGTAGCATGTTGCCCACACCCAAATCACAAAGAAAACTGGTTCACTAAGCAGTGTTTTACATCAACATGTGCTGCTTATAAGTCTATTATCAGAAAAAATACCACTAAAGAATGAAGAGTTCTGCTTGCTAGTAGAGAGATCAGAAAACATGACTGAAATAAACATCTGAGTCTAGATCATTCTTCAAACGTATAAAACCTAAATGTAAAGCTGAATTTTGAAAGCCAAAAAACAAACCAAAAGCAGAACCAAAAAACCCCTCTTGCTCAGCAGAACCGGGAGAAGTTTTTTTTGGGTTTAGAACACCATTATTACACACACAAGTTTGTGACTGAAGAGCTTCCTCAAAGTACAGAAAGTATATATTTTTCCTCTTTAATTTTCCTAGCAGAAGTGGTTCAACTATATAATATTTGTAAACAGTTTTCTATTTGTACAGTAAACATTTTCTCATCAGTGCCATCTGACAATATGAAGAGGTAATAGAGGATTTTTATTATGTTTAAGTACCACATATCTATTCCAATTTCAAGGCACCTTTAAGATATTTATTTGAAACAGTCACTGATCATGCATTTTCTTCAGCAATTCTTTGCTCAAGTTCTACAAAACACAAATCAATTGGTTATCAAGGAACTCAGTTCCTTACACACCTCATGTTAATTGGCAGAACTAATGCTGCTTTTATATTATCATCTTCTCTATCATTTTACTCTCCTCTAGAGCTTCAGACAACTGAATAAAGCCATATTCTTCCATGAATACCCTACAGCAGGTTGCTTATTGAGACAGCTGCAACTCTTACAAATTCTAGAAGTTCAGCTGTTCACTTTCTCTAAGTCATTTGCAAACCATTTCCAAACTCTTGCAAAGATTTTTTTTTCTTATTTTTCTTCTTATGAGTGGAGATATTAGCTGTCCATTTCCAGCACGTTAAAACTCTCTGAAGGAATATCCAATTTCTGAATTTAGTGCTCATCACACTGTATTCTAATTTAAAAGTGATAATTCTGGAGGTAAAAGAAGAATCCAGAAGTGTCTGTACCGCATATCCAATTGTTCTAATTCCATTTCTAACTAGGATAATGTATTTTAGTAGCCTCTTTTTGCTTTTACGGAGTCCAATGGTACATTGTGTAGCTACGGCATACTATCTCAAAGACTTCATGCAGACACCTAAGGCTGAACTATCATACATATAATAGTGTTCCTTAAATCTAAGTCAAACATCAACTTACCAATTACTATGAAATATGTATGAAAATGTTTTTTCTTATATTTCTATGAATCAGAACCTATGAAACAGACTTAAAAAACGCCAGCACACTGAAATATTTGAACTTGAAGCACTTGTTACTATTATATTTGCCTTTTAGAGTTTTGCTAGTTATCAGTCCTCATCTAGGTTTCTGTATGCTATATATTTGCTTCATGTTATTTCTTTATTCCCCGTAAGATCATCATCTAAAGATAGCCCCCCCATCTAATTTAATACACCTGGAGTCCCCAAGAGTTTGTCAGACAAAAGATTCAAGCTTAAGGATAAACACTGTGGAGTACTGGCCTAAGGCCCCGTACAGAATTTACTGTCAGGCTTGCAGGTGTTGAACTTTTCACATTATGATGGAAGATGTGATGTCTGAGGTCCAATTCTGCCTTCAATTGAAAAATATAACTACACTGATTCTCTTGTTGGATAGAATTATGTCAAGAGTGCTAGAACAACAAATGGTGAAACTTGCTGCAGTGCCTTTGAAATTAAACTCGAGATGAAGTCCTGCACTTTTAATTCCTCCTTTAAAGCTATCACTTTACCACAAAGTTGTGTGATAAAATAAGTATACAATGTATTTAAATTCACCATGCTGGAAAAACATGAAATGCTCTTTAAGGAAAGATATGTTAGTTTCTCCTACCCATAAATTTATGTGCATCTGTCTGGTTCACTAATCTTATTGAACCCAACAGTAACTGATATTCTTTTAATTAAAAAAAATCACAAATCCCATATAGATTAGCTATAAAAACGTATTACTTACAGACATCATCATCACATTTTAGAATTTACGTAGAAGTTAGATCCAGTCTATCTATCCAAGCCAGGGCTGTATTCACTAATTTACCGGAATTTTGTTCCAAGTATAAGCACACTGGTCTACTGGATCAAGGACTAACTTAGAACTGGAATTAAATCAGTCCAGTCCCTTGCTTTCTCTATGAAAGTTAAATATATTACTTTGATATACAGTTCTAGTACATTGCTTAGTCTTACTTCCTCATTTAAAATAACAGGAGTTACACCATTCTTCTGACAGTTTCCTCCTGAATTTTTAGTTAGATTAGTTTTCCAATTTCTTTGGACTTCATTTTTTGGATGTTGTGATGGTGTGCTCCTTCCCCCCCCTTAACCTGACTTCCCTGCAAACAGCACATACGTGGGGGCTAGGTGAGCATGCGCCTACTAAAGCCCGTCTAGTATGCAAATACGACTATGAGTCAATCATCTCCCCCCCCCCCCCCATAAATAGGGGGCAGCCCAGAGCCCCTTGAGCTCTCCTGCATGGCAGCAGGCTGCACTGCAGAACCTCCTTTTGAGTAGGAACGCCTCTCAAGGTCACTCCTCAAGGCTGAGAGATTCCTTACCCACGACAGATCCTCAGTAAGTGATTAACAGCATGCTGAACTTCTGCGAACTTCGCGAAACTTTCCTGAGTTATATCCCTGACTGATAGCACACATAATTCCTTAGACATAAACCGTCAACCAAGTCTGGGACTAAGACTGGATCCAGCCGCACCTAGGCTCCTCTCCGAAGGAGTTTAGAAAGCAAGGGGGTCTAGTCTGAACCTCGTGACTCAACGGGAGGGTTTCCTGCGCACACACTCCTTTAGATATGAACCGCTGACCAAGTCTGAGACTAGGACTGGATTCAGCCGCACCTAGGCTTCTCTTCAGAGGAGTTTAGAAAGCAAGGGGGTCCAGTCTGAACCTCGTGACTCAACGGGAGGGTCTCCGTTGCACATGCATCAGACCCTGTCCTTCATGCAGTAAATAACCGAGTGAACTTTGCCAATCGAACCTTGTTAAATCGTTCTTATTTACGATTGAACTTTGTTAAGCCGCTGTCTTACTGCAATAAACGTAGTGCTGCTTCCCTCTTACAAGTGAAGTGCATCACTCCTTTCGCGACAGATGTATACAGTTTTTAACATTTGACCATGTCAGATGAAATAAAATAACTGCAATTATAACCGTTGTATGCTTTCTAGCACATCAAGCATGTATATTACTAATAACAAGTAAAACAAACAAATTGTTTTTGACTATTTTACTGTATTTGCTCAAAAGACGACTGTTTAGCTTCTGCATACTGTCACTTTAAACCAGACCCCACGTAGTATGTAGGGCTTTTTTGTATGAGAATAATACATTAAATTAATGACCACATTACAATCACACAGATTTAAAATATTGCTTACCCATGGCACTAAGAGGATTCCTTTCATCTTGAAAGAATATTTAAAAATTAAAATATGATTTCACAAGCATTAATCTGTTTCTTGTGCGGGCCCATAAGGCACATTGTAAGTGCATTAATGCATCCCAGAGCTGGCGGTTTATATGATGAGATGAGGTTATAATGAGCCACTTCCTAACAATACAACCTACTTGTGTGTTATTACTATGTATCTTTTCTTGGGAGCAATTTGGAACTCCCATAAAAGTAACAACAACTACCAAGAACTCAAAATAAAACAAAGTATAAAGTTTTATACTGTTAACCTTTATAGATTATGACTTGTATTCAATTTATTGCACACACAGCCTCCGTTTCCTTAGCAAAAATTAGTCTAAATCACAGGCTTGTTCTTAAAACAACCCACTTCAGAATCTTCCCACAGTCGAAGATCTTCTTGGGAAAATCTTGTATTCCATAATGCATACAAGCTTTTGGGAACGTAGAGGTCTTTTCATCAACTAAGTGGTACAGATGAGACTTCACATAAGCTTAATGAGATCTTGGTCAGCCATTTAGAGCTGTGTTACGGCTCCCCCACAGTTAAAATGATTCTGTTTTGTAACTAGTGCAGCTATTCACATCTTAGCATAAAAATCTGAATAATCTAATACACTCTGATGTACTAGAAATTGTTATAACAGTGACACAACTTTTACAGAGAACTTTTAACTGGAAAATAATTTTTTAATTTTCTTCCCAGTAACTTTGAAAAAGCATTTGAATAAGCAGGTACGACTTCATCTCTTCTCTTGAAGCAAAGGCATATTCAAGAATTAAATACTAACAATATATTTGTTAAAAATACAGAAAAAGATTTGTTGTTTGCTGAAAATCTGCAGTTTGAGAGCAAAATATGGGTGTTTAGACTACTGTCGAAAGTAGTACTACTGTCACAAAGAAGGGCCTCTAAAAGACATTCCTTGTTAAACATATAGCTACTGTCCTAAGGCACTAGATTGGAAAATATGGTCCCTTCTTCCACTGGAAAAGTTCAACATTCATATAAATTCTCTAAACAGAAGTGGCGAGACTTTTTATTTACACTGGTGAAAACTGATTTATCTGCTGCTTTACCCAACGCTTCTAGGAGGAAATTAGCATTCCAAAACCAGTATTTACTGTTTTTTGTTGAAATTTAACAACTGTTTTTAGGTTCTAAACCAGAAACATTGTATTTAAAATGCTAGTGACTCTACCATAACAATTGCTTTTCAAGTCTCCTTACTGTGCCACTATAAACTAATTTTATCTTTATGCCTCATTGATCAGGACACGTGAAACTTAACTGAATGCATGTTTGCTACTAATCTGAAAGTTATAATATGCCTAGTCTTACTCTAAAAAGGCTTATATAAATTAGTGCTGCCACACCTCTCTGAAATGGAACTATTCCATAATTGCTAAAGGGAGGGAGAGGTTTAGGAAAGAAATGCAAGACAGAGTTGGAGTAACCTCCTCCTTTTGTCTCTGTAATGCCATCTGCTATCAATCTAGTAATCCGCTCTTGTGCAAGTCTTCTCAGGGTCTCAGGACTATTATGATGTGCACTCCCATAACTCTGCCACCTGCACATAACATACAGTGCTCTGCGTACATGGGTTATAGCAGTTCAGGATTCATGTAAGGGTGACGCAGAAGGAAGCAGAGAAATGTATGCAAGTTATGCAATGCTTCCACAGTAATGACTGGATCTCTTCCTACCAGAAATTATTTTCTTGACTTCAGTACAAAGTGACTAGCTTGTATCATTCATGTATCACTTGTTCACACCTACAGTACTTGTTCAGGCTCATATCTACCATTTATTCTCCAAATGAAAAAAAAACCAACAAAACCCAAAACAACAAAAAAAAAACTTTAATCTTTACAGTACTGAAAGATTTCAGGAATATGCAGAGTTTACATTTACCATTCCTTGATGATACCTATACGTAGCCCTCATGCTACACAAATTGTAGATTCAGGAGAGGTCTTTTAGTAAAGTGTAGCTCTTGTTGCTGTGCATCTTCATACTAGATTTTATTTGTTTTCCTAAATTTATAAACCAATTTCAAATGATGACTGAATCATCATCATCACTGCCACTGCTTCTAGCTTCACATATTTTTTAAGCTGATAAGGTCACATCACACATGTATAATGACAGGGAGAAAAGAAAAGCCCTCCCCTCTTTAGATGGCCATGTTAATAGCAGGTTACATTTGCAACTCCTGTTCTCTTGAAGACAAAAATTACTTAAGTCAAACTTCCAGGAAATACCCTCCTCTGTCTTCCTTCCCAAAAAAGGGATCTGGTAAGGAGAAAGTAAAGAATTGAGCATGCAGAGATTTGTGTCTCAGTCTCCAATGAGCTATGCAGTTTCAAAAGAATCAAGAGATTTCTTTCTCTAAGTGCAACAGGGAACCTTCAGGAGATGTGTTATTTTGAAGCACAGCAAACCCAATGCACAGCTGTGTTAAAAGCCACAGTGGGCATAATCAAACCTTCATTTTATTCAGAATGACATCACATACTTGTTGCTTGTCCAGCAGATTCTCATCAAGTGCTGTATCTAAATATAGTGTAGTCTTCAGAGTAAATACCATATTAAAATATTTTAAAATGTCAAACATATAAAATAATTATAGCATCATGTTGATTACATTTTATATATAATAGTTTCCTTTTTGAAGGTACAAAAATCACATAGTAGGTCTTTTTTCAAGAAAGACTTGTACTAACAAGCTAAACCTAAGATTATAGCACCATCTACTGATGTAATTCTTCTTAAACTTTACTAAACTAGAATGCCTTTTCCAATTTGAAGCCAACAAGAATACTGCCAGTAGAAAAGAGATTTGCAGTAATTTTGAACCTGTTTTCTTAATCTGAGAAAAAAAAAAAAATCCTCCTAGATGAAAACAATTTTTTTGTTTGTGAGTACATGGTATTCTCACATCCCACCAGCTAGTCATTAAAATAAAAGGGGGTCAGAGAATTAAAAATGGGAGATGCAGTATAAAAGCAGCAGTTGATCCTGAAGCATCAGTCTGAATACTATTAGAGTCCAGATGTGAATTTGTAAAGGCAGGGTAGCGAATAAGGTTGGAGTAGGAAAAACAACTAAAAAAGCCAAAGTAGAACAGCAAGGAGATATATTAAGATGTATTTGTAAGATATCTTTTCTAGCTCTTTTTGTGTTCTTAACTGTTCAGTTTTCTGCATTTTTCCCTTCTCTCTCTACTTTATTCTTTTAACAACCCTGAATGGATTTAATTTCTTATGCGTTTATTGGGGAATTGAGTACTTCATTCTTGGACTCTCAGTTATCATTGTTTTGATATACTGAGCCTAGTAAGGAGCTAATTCATAAATAAAATAATTTGGCAGTAATACTAAAAGACGACAACATTTTAGGATGAAAGTGTCAAGACAAAATATGAGAAAGAAAATCATCTAGAATTCACTAAGTCTTGTTTTGTTTTTTGTAGGTTCCCCCTTTAAAAAAAAAAAAATACGCTGGTTAAACATGGGGGCGGGGGGGAAGCGGGTGGAGGAATGATCTGGTGCACTTTTTCTAAAATTGCTTTGGATGCCAGGTTTTCACAGAGAAGTTCTCAGGCCCTTGCTTCACGCTATAGTCTAACACATTGCATGGAACAATCTGTTTGGGAAGCTTCCTTCTGCAGTTGCCTTTAGCTGTGTACATGGCCTGTAATGCTGCTGTCCGCATCCATTTTGTCAGGGTCTGGATATGTCTAGCTTGCTGTAGAGCTATCTTCTGTCGCTTACTGATCTCATGCCTTGTCAGTTCATGTCATTGGCAAGACATTAGTTCCTTGACAATTTCTTCACAAGGCTGTATGAATGTTTGTTGTTTCTACAAAATTCCATCCATTAAAAAATTATGGTATTTTGGAGAATATTATGAAACTTGAGACTGTTGATGATTCAAGTGGGCTGCATTTTTCCATGAGTCATTACTGAATGTCTGTCTCCCACATAATGAGCAGATAATTTTTGCTGTATGTCTCCTTAGAAAGAACTCTAGCTGGAAAAGAATCACAGTAAACAATTCATTATACGTATTGTTTCCTTTTTCTTAATGACTTCCAAGTAAATTAACTGCAACTACTTCATTGGTTTAAAAAAAACCCTATTATTAATGAACAACTTTGCAGATTTGGCTTGAGACCACTGTTGAATAATTGATTTTGAAGAATGAGTTTTAAAAAGTAAGAACAAAGTTGACTGCTTAGAGGGATTTGCTGCATTTCCAGTTTCCAACTAGATACCTTTAATTTTTAGAATCCAGTTCTCTGGTTAAAGTGTATGGATTCAAAACTTTCTATATGCTTTCTATCTGTATTTTTCAGTCTTCTGTAGTAATTCAGTGCTCCCCAAAACTTTTTTAAAAAAACTTCTTTGCTAGAATGGGAACGAAATGTGAATGCAAGAAGGGATTCAGACACTACTCCTAAAGACATGAATACTTATTCCCATAAATAAAACCACATGAATTTATGACAAACATGCAAAACAAGATCAGTAGGCATTCTTTTTCCCTTATAAAATTGCACTGCCCTATTATTACTTTCTTCTTGTAAAGTGTTCCCCAAGCCATCACATATTACTATTAAATTTCTTATTAGCATTGCTCACTACAGGATTTAATTTTTATCAAATGTCACTTTTCACCCAGTCTGTAGCCTGTGTACTTGTTATATATGTGCTATTTTCCCTAGTGTTATAGTTGCTGTTAAGATCTGAATACTATCTGGACTTCTATTGTCATAGGCTGCTCCCTTAGGGAACAATCTAATCTTTTTTTTTTTTTTTTCCCCAACTATATGAAACATACATTCACAGATAGCTAGAAAAGGCAATACCATTCACAAAACAGGTTCATTCTGTACACACACCCACCATGTGCTGCTACTGGAAGCTGTATGTATATGAATGCAGTTTACACTTTAATCAGATGTTTCAACTTGGAGCAATATGAAATTGTTTCCTATTCCTGACCACTACTTTAATGGATTCTCAATACTATTAATGCTTTTTCTGGAGTGCTATAAATAGATTTGGGTGAAGAAAAGCATGCATATTCTACAACAGTTTTTAAGTATTTGCTTGTACCAAAGTGAGACAAATACATCTCCAAACGTTTCAAAGAACAGAAATCTAGAAACTGATAGAATTTAATTGAATTGTAGAAATAAAACGTGCTTCCTGGGAATCTCAGCAGTATGGAGTACAACTGATACAGTTTCCCTTGGTTTCATCATTGCTTTTTGTGTTGAGCACTACAATGCAGAAATATACCATTTTCTGCCAACTACTCCCTTTGCTTTTCAGTTTCAGCCATGCTGTCTCATGGCCAGACTCCCTGGATTGCCTGACACTCAGGTAGCTGCTTTTCCAATGTGTGCCAATTAGGCAGCTGTGTATGAGACAGACAGTTCTGAGGCTCCTCAACACAGAGAAGCCTGTACACACATTGCCATTGACTTGAGACATCTGAAGCTCCCCAATTCTGTCACAGCCATGTGGTCAAATCACAGACATCCTCAGAGGCTACAAGCTAGGATCTGAGGCACAGCTAGAGCTTCAGTTAACTCGCTTCGAAAGTGATCATTTCCACAGAACACCTATTTTAACAGATCAGTACTTCAACAGAAAACCCTTTTACAAGAAAAATTCTGATGAGCCCAGGCTACAGGATCTTAAAAAAGCGCTCTGGATAACCCAGACTGATTGCTTCTGACTTGACAGTAGCATCTTACACTTGAAGGCTTTGTTAGACAGCAGTGTAAAAGACATTCAAGCAATTCTGTGCAAAATATGTACTGATGCTTTAATGGTACATCTGATTTCAACTGGTTTTGTGCAGGCCATGACTAATTCCAGTTTAACAAGTGAAGCCCTTTGCTGATATTCCTTTGCAGAAAACACCTATACAAACTGCACAGTGATACAATCTCACAAAAGCACTTGGTCTAATCTACTAATTGAGAGTCTGGAAGCTCTGAGATTCTTGAATTTTGGAAAACTTACACAGGTAGCTACTGTAGAGCCACAGGTCAGCTGAAATGGCACACACAGACTGAAGCCCTGTGAACATCACTGCCCCTGTGACACATCACTAACCTACCAACTCAGAATATTCTTAGACTTTTTCCATCTAACCCACATCTAAATCTGCCATTGTAAGGTTTTTTTCCTCTCCCCCCAGAAGCCCATTCTCTCTCTCCACTGCTTCTTACATAAGTAGCTTCTGCTTCTGTGACCTTGTTTTAACCTATCCATAATTGATATGAAAAGATAGTGGCTGAACATTAAAGTATTTATATCTGTTTATTTAAACTGATGAGCAATTTTTTATCTAAATGTAAAAGTATGCCTGGAGTATGCACAGCAGCATCTTGGCTACAGCTATAATATATTAATACATTCATTTTTAATTCTCTAACTAAGCATTGCTGACTTGCATTTTCAATATTATCTTTACTGCTCATTTTAAAGTTTTGTTCCAACACTTTATAAAGACTCACAAAACTTCTTTCATTTAACAGTTTCTCTATGTGTGGGGTTTCATTCTTTTCTTTCTTCTCTTTTGTAGAATACAAATGCCATGACCCCCAATGATCCTGCACAGAACACTTCTCATGTATATCATGACAAGTGTAACAATGCAGACTGCCAGTTCCACTCCAGTCAGGAAGACACAGGAGCACACTAAAGGAATTTTATATGTGCTACCTCCACTATTTTACTGTGTGATTGAAGTATTATCCGATTCTGAAATACTGATAGTCTTGAGAGGTCATGTCAGTGATAAAAGAACGACCTAAAGCTTTTTGTATGCATTGGGACTAAGATGCAAAAAGCATGAAGTCATTCTGTGGAAAAAATTAGTTAGGATCATTATTCTCCATTTATTCATTTATTTACCATCAGCATTTTATATTCCACTCTTTTTTTTGCTAACTGCAACAGCCATAATGTATTTCCTCTCATCTATCCCTCCCACCCTTAAACTACCTCCTGCATGTTCCCAGCAATTACAAAGAAACATATGTACTTCTGCAATTATCTATGGTAAGAATACATTCCCTGTGCATTTATTCAATTTAACTGCTTGCAGTTTTCTATGGAGTTGAGCCTTGTTGTGCATATACTGGTGTAGTTACACTATATTATTAAAGTACTCCACCAGCATAAACTAACTGAGCATTTGGCTCTATTTTTGAATGTAAATGTTTGGCAAAGAACTCAATTTATTCAACAAAATAGAATACATTTCACTAATGTGCTGTAAGGAAATAGAATCTTGAATTTGTGCAAAATTTTTCTGATGCTGGACTTCCTTCCCCATGCAAGACATTTTAGACAGACTTGCACATTGAGTATTGACAGTGAAATACTAGACTCTTGCATAATGTCGATTGATAAAGTGGACTTTACTATCAGAAAAAAGAACTGTGAAATTCTATGGTCTGTGTTGTTCAGGTCAGACTAGCCGCAGATAGGCCATTATCATAATAAACAGTGCCAGCTTCTCAAAGGCACTGTTGCCAAAAATTAGAAGATGGTAGCTTTTTTGTTTTGTTTTTAAGCACAACAGACACTCTGTGGGGATCCATTCTTGATATTTGGAATGAACTGTGGGACTTGGGGAGTGAGGTGAGCTTGCCACAGTGATAAGCTGACCAAGTGGCAGTAAGATTTAAAAAAAAAAAAAAAAAGTAGGGAAAAATGCAAACCAGAGCTGAAAAGCATTGTAATCTGGCAACAAGGCAGCCATGAGGTGTGCATGTTAACTCACAGGGGAGACAGAAGTGGTACGGCCATGTACTAGAAGACAAGAGGAAGTTTCAAGGTTTCCAGCGTCCATTCTGAATGAGAGCTATGGCTGAGAGAGAAAGGAAGTGTGTCATATAGGCTTGGCCAGAAGAGGGCCTCTGTACCTCAGAAGGTCTATTAAACATCAGAAAAATCTTAATCTGTTCACGCTTATCACAACAGAGTTTATGTTTAGTTTTGGATGGTTCTCATTATATCAGCATTAAAAATAACATATTAGAAGCACTTAAAAATGCAGTAAACAGAGTCCTGAGGTGATACCCATCACCACATTTCAAAATAAATAAATAAATAAATAAAAATCCCTGAGTCTATTTCTCCCCCTGCAGGATTTTTCTAGCTTACTTAAAAGAAGAAAATTAAATTGCATGCTAACAAGAAATACTGTCAGTATTTGCAAATACTTTAAAAATCATTGCACTATAACTAAATTTCAAGCCTCTAGTATGAACTTGCTTAGAGCTTTTTAGAGGTGTTTGCTTTTATTGTTATAGACAAATTTTTGGCCCACTCAAGTCATCTGAATCCCCAGAAGGCATTAAAAATGCTATCTGATTTGAAGTCAGTTGATTTACACCAGTTTATAGTGGCCCAGAGTTTATATCATCAACAACCAACTCAGCTGAAATACATATTTTGTTCTTTTTATATCTATTTTCTCTATCTGAAAGGATGCAATATGAGGGAAAACGTGAAATTGAAAAATCTTGCCTAAATTTAATGAAGACAGTTTAACTTCTTTTCATGTGTGTGAAATATAAATTTAACAAATGAACTCCATTCATTTACATGATGAATGACTATTCATATGCAAGCTCTTTATTATATCTAGTAAGAAAGAAAATAGCTCTTTTACGTGCCTCCGCAGTTGTTACTGTTTTTCCCTTTTATTCTCATGTTTAGTGTTCATATTTTCAGCAGAAAAATATGACAGCTATTGTATGTCAGAACAGTGATAATTACTCTTATATGACTGTCTTTATGTTGCCATGACTTTTCTAAATGCTTTTTTCACACAATTACCTAATTCATGAAACTTTGCATATGATTTTTAAGAAAAACTTCCAGAAGAATCAAACTGGCTTACATTTCTAATGTTTTACTCCAAAATATACCTTATTTTTCATTTCTTTCATGTAAGACTAGGGAAAAAAGGAATTTTCCAGTTTTTACAAAGATTCAAATATTTCAGAAAGCCTACAGTAAGGTCAGACTGGACAAAGATAGATTTAGTTCTCAGTTTCTTTTCTGTTGGACCAGAAATGAGAAACCTGGATGCAGGTGAGCACCATTAATCTAATGCGCAAACCTGAAGTTTCACGCACTTGAGTTAACCTTAGGAATATTTTTAAGATAATACAAGCAGAGGAAAGATGCTCCAAAACTGCTGGAAAATTGAACAATAAGCTATTTAAGGAATATTAACCAGTGTAGTGAAAACTCACTGATTATTCGTTTCTAACTTTCCCATTTGGAAGTAGGCCAGATTATCAGCTGGTCCTATTTGGTACAGTTCAACAAGCAAGCAAACATGCAGTTTTACGTCAGCTGATGATGTCGCAGAACACAATTCAATAAAACACTTCAAGGGCCAGATTAGCCAGGGGAATATAAGGGTGCATGTCTAAAATTTAAAGCCTCAAATCCCTGACTACATCTAAATGCAACTGAACTCCAAATGTACCTGTAACTTTCAAAGAAAAGTTTTCCAGATGTATTTGTTTGTCCTGATGAACTTTTGTAAAAAAAGGCTTGCTGCTGTCCAAGATGCATACACCCAGGGACACACAGAAAGGCAAGAGTGACAGGCCAGCACATCACACTAAGGCAGGCCCTGAGGGGCACACACTTGAACCCCTGTGCTCACAGAGCTCCACCACTAGAATTTATAAAGTAAGCTCTGAGATAAGTAAAAGAGCACCTATCTAATTCTTCAAGTAAAATGCCACTACCCTGTAGCCCTCTTAATGCAGCACTAATCTGTGAGAGTTGGGTTCAATTTCCTTCCCAACCTGACTTTGAGCAAGAAGTTCAGTCTAGGGCCTACTTTTTAAGGAAGTGCCATAGCCGTTAGAGTGCAGAACAGTGATGTGAATCCCTAGAACAGAATTTATACTTCAGTCTACTATATGGTAGAGAGTGCTGATACCAACCACTAAGACTCAGTAAATATTTAGTAATTTAACTGATAACTTGAATGTAAAGATTGTAAAAGACTACCCTTTCCTTTAGATGGAAACACCTATTTTCTAGTTCCATACAGCACTGCTTCAAGTTCAGGGCATTGTTCCAAACTCTGCAAAAACTCCTTCTTTTACAGAGGCAATGCACGACCAAATAGTTGATCTCAAAGCTGTGGCTCGATTCCTGAAGGCACTGTCAATCAAGCTGCCTTGAACACAAGCAAGTATATTACTTGATCATGACAACAGCTGCTCAGCCAACCACACCACAGCAACTTCTGAAATTCAGCAGGAGACACTGCCTCACTTGAAGCTGTGCCCTGATTTGGCAAAAAGTCTCAGCTCCTGCTGAATTCCTGAAGGTAGTGGAACAGCAACCATTTGCTTAAGGTAATATGATATAGTACTGCTTGATAGAAAGGAACCACTCAACTTTTGAGCTCTACCTATAAAAACATGCAAACACAAAACACACACACACACAAAAGAGAGTCTTGACAACCTCCTGAAAGATCTCAATGTTGATTTCAACATTCTGTAGCTAAGTAAGAAATAAAACCTGCATTTACAACTTCTTTGATGAACATTCTACCTGTTTAGCTATAAGCTTATCTGACTGGAGTAATTGTTACCAGGTAAACACTACTACTCATTCTTCTATCAGCCATTAAAAGAAAGAAGCAGTAACTGATTTTCAGAAGCCTAGTCTACAGGGCTTGGTTAGAGACTGCCTATTAAACTGACCTGTATAGCTTCAATGGAATAATTAATGGATTCTAGATTTTGGATTAAGTTTTGCAAGATGGATACAGAACTGCTCACAGCCTGATGCAACTTAGGGCATGCACAGAAACAGAACTCGATATATCAAGAGAAGTTTAAATACAAACTAGCTTTAAACATCAGATAGCAGTTGATACTGATATTTTTAAGTACATTTCTGTGATCCTTTAATAAATCTGGTCCACAGACACTGAAATTCTGCCCATCTCACTTCAGATGTCTTATTTCTTTTTTGTACATGGGTCAAAAGAGTAAGAACCTTTCAAAATTCAAAGCTTAAAAAAAAGACGAGGACTGTACGGTGTCATTCCGAAAGATACCTAGGAAATAATACTATTTATTACTGATGGCACAGAAAGCTCTTCTTCAATACACTGCTTTTGCATTACAGGCCAAGCAACCCTAATAATACATGGGATAGTTTACATTTCAAGTTTTTTTCTCTCCTAAAAAAACCCTTAATATTGTTCCAAAGCAGGTAAGCCAACCAGACACCTTACTGCAAATTAAAGCATGGTTATGAAACTAGATCCCATTTTATATTTCTTTAAGGGCTGTTACTGAATGGAGTTTTTTGCATCATGGCCAGGTTGAAATCAGTATTTAAATTAATTATGACAACCATATAAATTAGACATAAGAGACTTCTAAAGCTAATTAGAGTCTGAGAGTTTTAATTTGATGTCTGCCTTCGTGTGGTATCTGCTTTATGGATTAAATTAATAAAATTAAGACTGCATCATTATAAATTTCCACTTTCATAGTTCCATAAGTTTTACAATTACATGCCATATTTAAATGATAATTGAATGAAACGAAATTGTTATGTTCATGTCTGCTTTCCTACAGACTTTAAAAAGTACCTCCTATTTTTTTCCATTAGTAAGGACAATTTAACTATGACTTAACAGATAAACAGGCCTAATAGCGATTTTGAATCAGGATTCATTTTAAAGATACCTCATAACAGGAAATGCATAAGAATTATGATTAAACAAGAAGAATCTTATGATCAGTTTCACAGCTAACTCAAATCAGCATGTGGCACTAAGGACAGTGAAGATGCACTGATTTACAGTGGTTACTAAGAATGTAGCCCTTTGCCTCTTATTTGATTAAGAGTTCTGCATGCAAGCCGGTACGTGTCAAAACACACCGTTTAACAAACTATATGCTATACTTGATTTACTTGCAATACTTGTTTTGACACACACACAAAAACCCTGAGAAATTAAACATACTATGAAAAGTTTCTAATATGTTACCTAAATTGAGATTGTCTTGTACCATCAAATATACTTTTCAGTACAGATATTTCTCAGCATAATGTTTTGAAATAAAACTTCAGGACATTCTGTGGAAAATATACTTAAAGTGAAGAAAAGAATTATTTTGCATTTAAATGAGGATATAACACCCTGTGACAGAGGATCACAATCCTGGCTTGAAGACTGCCTTTTAACATTTGTGTTTTAACAGGCAATTAAAATTTAATTTGGCCTATGATGAAAAGCAAATCCTTTTATCCCATAGCTGCAGACACAGGAGGAACATATTGCGTTAGAAAGCAGCACTGTAGCTTAAGGTTTCATATTTGGTTCTTGTGATGCTGTGGAAAAAAAATATAGATAGATAGATAGATAGATAGTTAATAGGAAAGTTTAAGTATGCACACCTCAAAATCATTAGTATTTCAATATATAAACTATTAATTCAGATTTTTAGTAGAATGTTTCAAATGGAAGCTATAGCCCAATCTGAAGTTCTTTGACAACTAGCATACCTACGGAAAGGAAAAAATAACGATGGAGTTATTGGTTGTAGGATAAACGCAGAAGCAAACCTTAACTCATTTAATTTAAAAAGTTCTTTACATCCTAAACAAATATTAATGTATAATTAATAACAATAAGCTACTAGTCAGAAGTGAAACTATTGACATTTTATCAAAATCTGCAGACCAGCTTGCCAATTCATACTGTACAGCTTTCAAATTCCCAAGTTTTAAAGGCCAAAAACATCTGAGTCACAGAAAAATGTTTCAGTGATCTAGGACATCAAACCTATGCATAAAGCTGCAGGTAAGCATCAAGGGCAGTCACCTAGTGATGTGAACAGGCTTATATTCTGAAAGGCACTAACCACTAATACACAGTGACAGAAGATCTCAGCCAGTATCATTAAATAACTTTGGCGAACATCCCTCTGATTGGGCATATGTCATTAGATCTCTTTTTCCTCCAAGTAACAACTTCCAGCCACACAAGAATAACATAAGGGAGTTGAGTCATGTTTGCTGTGATCTGAAATTACATTGGAAATATTCTAGAAATCAGTATCTCTATTGGTCCATAAAAAGAACAGCCAATTTCATCTCAGTGAAACTAGCCATGTTGTTGATTTTGTGGTACATTCTCATATGCACAAGCTAGAAACAGAACTCATCCAAACATCAGACAGATAGTAAGAACAAATGTCATTAAATTATATGGAATAAACAGTGTAGCTCAAGTGGTCTGGAGAACAATACACTTAAAAGGGAACTAAAAATCTACCATTCTAAGTAAACATTTGCCTGCATTATTTAGAAATATTATTAATATTTATTATATGGTACTCTAAACCATCCCTAATTTCAATAAGCTGCACTTTCTTCTTTCTAGTCTTTATATTTTTAGCCACCAATTACAAAATAAACATGGAGGTTTTTAATCATATACCTGAAGCACAGTCAATTATGGACTGGATTCCATCAAACACCAGCTAAAACCTACAAGGATTTTACATGCTCAGTGTGCTCCTGAGAACTGAGACTTTTGTATTGTTGTTATGGGCAGAATCTTTCAATGAGATTGTTTTTTTAAGAATCAACCTTCTGCATCTTCACCGCAACTGGAATTCTGACACCCTCTCCCCCGTCAAGGTGCAGACATGTCTGTCACAAAGGACGCAATATATTCCATGTGTCCTGTTAATGAGATGAGACTTCAGTGAAAATTCTGGCAAAGATAATGCCTGGAGTAAGCTCTGGAGTTGAGAAGCAAATATACTTAGCTTTCCAAAGACCTCTTTTTATCAGTTCTGTCTTTCATTTGATTTTCCTTATGAATGGATCTGAACTAGGCCCGATATTCTTAAATTCTCTCAAATGCCAGTTCAACATACAGGTGGTCTGTTAACTATTTTGTACAGTCACTTCTTGAACAGCAGGTCTTGTTTACAGCGGCATGGCAAATCATGTATGCAGTTCAGTGGATTTGTGCAGTTTGCTTCCAGGGTGCTCAAGGTTAATTAGAAATTTTAATAAGTTTAATCACTATGGACTCATTTGGTACTAATGTGGATGTCACCTGTAATGCCATATACATTCCATTGTAATTTAACATTAATTAATACCTGTTTATCCAGGAGCATTGCCATAAAAGTGACATATTCTGGGCTAAAAACATATTTAAGATAACAGATCCAAAAACATAATCGCTGAATCATTTTAAAATATAGCAATTTGTGATGGCTTGTAGTTTACTGTACTAGGTGAAAATCAGGTATAGCAATAATTGGTAAAAAAAACTTGTCGAGCTCTTGAGAGTTATACAAAACATTGAGAATACAGATTACTATTCTTTTACATAAATGACAGGGAAGAATCATATCTGTTCTTATCACTCTGCTGCAATAGGCAAAGCAGCTAAATTTTCAATAATAGTCATGGAGTAACAGTCATATTCATGTAAAATAAAAGTATTTTTCCTCATGTAAAAATGCTATTAGCCATATTTGAAGGCATTATGTTCAGATATCATTTTTTCATTTCGCTAAATGACAGCCATTTAATGCAATGGCAATTGCATGACAGGAGTATTTTTATTACTTCAAAAGGAAGAAAAGGATTAAAATGAGTTTATTCAAAAGTGTGATTTGTCAATTTTTTCTTATCAAGGACTGTATGGGACAGCTTTAAACCTAAACACTGCAATCTGACCTCCTATTTGAATAAGTTAATGTGATCCAGTGTTCTTAGGAAAGTAGTGAAACCTATCTTTTATATGCAGAAGGCTCCCAGGAGGAATTTATGCTTTCATACGGTCAGCTGCAAGGTGCCATTTCCTTTTCATCATTTCTGCTTTTATCATATTGTAGTTCTTGACAGCTTAGAGGTTCTTTTCAGTATCTGGTGTATGAGCAACTATATAGAGACATTTTTTGTATGAAAGATTTCTTTCCAGCCTCCTAGGTTTTACAGTTGAATAGATTGCTGCTGCCAGAAATCCCTCTCTCATATTCAAGAGTGACTAATCACCATATTTGATATAGCAAGCATCTTACCTAAACATCAAAAAGAACTATAAATGGCTATCTTACAGTATTAAAGAAGGATTTTACACACATCAGGTTCTAGCATTATGTACCCTAGGAAGTATACTGAAAATGATTTTATAGATGTACATATAAAGGTAACACCTAGCTGGACAAAATACTATTCATTAGGAATTTACTTTGAAGGTTTATCCTGGTCCTAGCAACTGTTTTTCCACAGGAAATAATATAATGTGTACAGCTTGCTTTTTGTTTTCTTTTTTTTAATTCTCTCTGCACACATACTCCCAATTTGCTTACATTGACTCATATTTAGAAGCTTATATATTAAAAGTTGTGTTCATTTAAAGTCCATTACCTATAAATAGAATAAATTAATGGAAAGTATATGCTTATTTAGTGCCTTTTGCACAAAACTACTTTAAGGTTTTCGCATCTTTTGATTAACTTATTACATAAACTCATCCCTTTCAGGGTAGAAAGCTCTTTTTCAGGAACCAAAAGTTATGCAGACCAACATTCTCAGCTAACCTGGAACAATTCTGTTGAATTTAACAGAACACAGCTGCAAATGTCATTCAGCTTAAACTAAGAGGAATCAATTTATTAGACAGATTCATATTGGAATTTGGCCATAAAGAATAACCTAAGACAAACCTTGAAAATACAGTCTCTCAAAGCAAACTGTGTAGAGGTTATGGCTAAAACCAAACTATGTACAGATGACATCTAAAACACTGCTTACGCAATAGTTTTCCACTGTATAATGTAAAGTGTTCCATTTTTCAGTTTGTGTGCCAAATAGGAATATGTGTCTATTTTTTGGTGCAGAAACATGCTGAAAGAAGGTTTCCAATGAACTCAAATAATGAAGAGAGTAGTGTGGTACAACAGCAGAAATACTCACAGGCCATATATTTGCCCATTTCTTCTACTATTGATTTGTCATTACATATTCCAGAATTATTATGGTATTAAAGTTGGAAAGAGTTTCCTTATACATCTTTATTATTCAGGACCACAGGTGCATATTTCATGCTCAAGCTTTATCTAAAAATATAGCCTGTTTTTCTATCTATTTATGTACTCTGGGACAGATGCTCAGTGGCTGAAAAACAGTTCTACTGATTCAGTTAAGCTATTCTGATTTTTAACAGACAAGAAATTAGCAAACAAATTCTTAAATTTTACATCCTTTCAATTTTTTCAATAGAAGAAGAGATAAAAACATAAGAGCCAAGATACATTGTTATTACACCTCAAAGTGGATTATTTTTCCACTCAGATTTTGCCTTGGTCCCATGTGGAAAGTGATGTTTCAAATTATAAGTCATCTGAACTACAGCATTCAGAGGGAAGTGCTTTCAGGCATTCTAGCTAGTACTGTACAGTCACAAACTTCTGTGCCTCTCTGAGCTTACAATGAAAGATAGGCACGAAGGACTTGCACTGTAGATTACTTTTGTCAGAGAGAAAGTGTCAAGCATATTTTGTTTATAACTTCTGTTTCAATACTTGGCACACTAGAAACACCCGTTTAAAAAAAAAAAAAAGAGGAATGAAGGAAGTATTTATACTTGCTGATTTCTTTGATTTCTTCTGTATTTCATAATTTGGATTTGAACATATATCCTGTTTAAGCTACATGTCCATGACTCAGCAGCTAGTCTTAAGTTTAACACATATTGAAAACAACTTAATCCTTTGCTACTCAGATGCAAGTCACAGATGACAAAAGAGACTCAATGAAATATCCTTCTTTAATATAAAGAAAAAAAAATTAGATATGCATTCAGCTGGCATCAGAACTGCAGATACTAATCACCACATGCTAAGGTATTACATTTCCCAAAGACAACTTTTTTTTTTTTGAGTAACACTGTCTGTCTTTTAGGCAGACAGAGGTTTACTACCAATATTTTTCTGACAAAACATCTTTTCTTGCCCCTTCTTCTGTACCTAACAAGCAAATTTACTTGACCTGCTGGAGGAAAAGAAATGCCTACTCTCTAATGGATTGGTGGGTTTGCATTCTTCACCACTAGAGAAATGTATATGTGTACAGGGGGAAGAAAGGTAGTTCTTTCTTAGGATTACCTTCATAAGCTGTACTGTCGACGGAAAGCCAAGCAGTACCTGCAGATTTGTATACCAGATGGGATGATGATCACTTTTCTTTGCATAACGTGTAATATTACCATGGTCAATAAACCACACCTTACGAGAACTCCATTACACAGCTTTTCCATGCTAGAAAATTACTGCAGCTCATATTGAAGTTTCCATCACCGAAGGTTACTTCTCTGTTGCTGGATGACTTTTGTTCAATGCACAAAGTCAGTTTCAGAGCAGTTACTGGTTACTGTATGCACACAATATACCATTTTTTCCTCACAAATTATGTTGGGAAGTGTCAAAAAGCTGTGCCACTGATAAGTAATTTGATTAGTGTTATTAATATGCTGAATGCTATATAACCTATTTACAATACAGGACATATGCAAAGGAAATTCTGCAAATACACTCCAGTACTATTAAAGTTAAAAGTAACCGCTGACAAGAAGCATGTCATTTCTAATGGTCTTTACCTAAATCCGTAAGATGGTAATATGCAAAGCAACCCACTCCATCTTATTTTTGTGGGAATAGTCTTAACTAATATAATGGCTCGAGTTATGTCATGAGTACACCTATTTTACAAGTAAACTTTAAATGTGCAGTTTATTCAGATTCCTTTATCCAATACTGGTTGATCAGTATAAAGATTTCTATCAAAAAAAAAAGTTTGTTCAACTGTTTCATATTTTTACCCACCTAAAAGATTTAAAATTTATGAAAAGCCTAATTTTAATCAAAGAAAACAGTATCAGTCAGACCTGTCAGCTTTGATAGCTTTAAGGTTTAAGCAACTAAGATAAATTACTTACTCACTGACTAAATCATTTCTAGTCATAATTTGTGTATGTTGCTGGACTTTGCAATTAAGAGTGACAGCAGTACAGCTTGTCCAGAACTAATTGTTATAAATACTCCAGATGTTGTAAAAATCTGGACATATTAATTGTAAAGGAAAATGGAGCAAATACCATAAAAACGCAGAAATGTATGATTTGATGGTGTAATCTATATACCTGGCATTATAGGTCAAAGAAATATAGTAAATATATAGAATCTTTATAAACATTGCAAAAGGTTATTTCCCTTTGCAATTTTTTTTTAATGTCTTGATCCTAATAGAGATAGGTTTGGCTATAAATTTGAATGCTTATTCAAAGGGCACCAGTCCAAGGAAAAAATAAGAAGTGTATGTGTGTGTGGTGGGGGGAAAGTTGTCCTATTCCTATTTCTTAATACTGCTAAGAAGGCATCCATTAAATGGGAAAAATAATTAAGAGTCCGCAGTCCTTAGAATATCCTACTGTATAAAGCATATTAGGTTAGAACTAAAAACTGAATAAAATGAATAAACTCAATTGCCATCTCAATTCCATTTAATTTTGTCATTCAAGCACTGTTACCTCAAGTAACAACTACAGAAATATGGGAATTGAGTGCCAAACTAGATGCTGTCTTCCCTATGAGCTTCTTTGTATAAAAGAAGAAGAACATGCAAACAGCAAAATACACCAAATAATAAAACAGCTCCCTTGATCAGAAACATTAAGTACTTAGGATACATAAGAAGTACTGCAACAAATAGTACATTTTCTGTTTTCAACCTGTTTTAATTTACTGAAATCTATCTTACTCATCACTTTAAATTTTGAGATATTGAAACATGCTAACTAATTGGTTAGTATTTTACATGCCATTACCTTCTATTGGTTAAAAATAAGAAATGGCAAACTGCACGGGTATAACCTATACATTATTAAATAGCCAGTGGAGATTTTGCTTCAGGTTAAATAACAGAGAATTAACTTCTGAGGGAACAGAATCAGTTTTGTTTCCCTTGTCTTGGGCTATCACACGCTTTTAAGTGCCAACTTTACAAGCAGTTATGCTTAAGCATATCTCTACTATTGCCATGGGTGTAAAGCTAAGGCTCAGAGCTAGAAATGATAAAATAATGACCATCTACAGGATGCTGTTGACTTAAGCCAGACAACTATTACAGACAACTCAGCACAATGGTTTATTTTATAAAACGCTTCTTTTACTGTACTTACAAAATGCACCCAAATCACAATCTGGTTTAGCTGTTAAGAAACTATTTTCCAGAACATCTATTGATAGATATGCAAATACTCAACCACCAGTATTTTATGATCTTTGCTAATCTGGGTCCAAACCCACATATTTTACAAGAAAAATATTTATTTAGAGCTCATCATTCCTTCTTAACCAGATGCTTTAAATCCAGTATGTTTTTTTCCCCACAGCATTCAAAGGGGCTTTTCCCTTTTAGATATTTTGCTGCTGATATGGAGTGAACCACGAGTGAATTAGGCGCTTTTTAATAAATGGGGTAAAAGCCTACATGTGTATTGTCTGGAGCAGAGAAATAAGATATTACATGAATAACTGTGCTACCATTAAAACACTCGCATTAATCAGATCTCTGCTTTTTCTTTCTGAATAAGACCTCCAGTATTTTTCTTACAGACTACTTTATGAAACAAAACTATAGTATTTTTCTTTTTTCTCCCCCATAACTCTGCCTGTTTTAAGATTCAGTAGTTACAATGAAATCACCACTAATTAAACAGAGACAATCAGTTTCTTAAATTGTAAAAGCATATATATTACAACCGTTATCATCTCAAGTATAGATGTACTATAAAACACTATTGAATCATGCAATTTTTAGTGCTGTGTTTAAGTTCTGAGCAAGGAAACAATGAATTTCCAGATATTTTAGCAAAATGCCTAATGACTTACCCAAGCTCTTGTCTAACAGACAAGAACGGTATACACACAAACTACAGACATTCTTGCTACAAAAATTTCAGAAGATCCCATAATATTATCAAGATACAAGCAAATGAAAATAGAAAGGAGTTGGTTGTTGGTTTGCGAGAACAGCTGGGACCATGAAGTAGTTACATATCTTCAGGGAACTTCATCAGTCATATACTAACTCTCCCTTAAAATCATGAGCAAAGGACTGACATCCTACCAGGTCTGAAGTGCAATGAAATGAGCTGAAGAGTATGCAGCAAGCCATGCTTGAGGACTAAAGCGAATGAAGATTGAGAGTCTTAGAAAGTCTGCCTTACCTCAAGAGAAAATAAGTTGTCATGAAAGGTTTCATCGTGCTAGGGAGTCACAAGATGGTACTAAGAAACAGAAAATATTTTTGCTGTAAAGTGATGGGACGTATACCAAAACAGAACACAGCTGATTTTAAAAGATGCTTGATATAGAAAGAACTTACCCCATCAATTGCTCTTCAATCTGAAAATACACAAGTTTTTTAAATTTTTACTATCCTATCCTAAAACTAAGGCATTGATTCAAGTAATCGGTCATTGAATTAATCTCTTCACAAGATGCATATGTAAAAACATTACAAAAAAGTGAACTGGGTATTTTAAAAGTTACTAATTTCACTTTCCAGCTGAAACATAACATTAATAAGACTGCAGTCAAAGGCTAAGAACATATGCTATTTGATGTCTTAGATGAATCAGGCTATGCAACAGGTGTTCTGAAGTCTCATTTTTAAGAGGATCATCAGTGCCAAAGCTCTTAATACAGTGCTTTACTCTGTCAAGATTTCTAATACCTCAGGCTAGAGTTCCTGATATGCCTCAAGGTAGATCTTGCTTGTTCTCACACAATCAAACACACACAGCATCATAATGACTGCATGAAAGATTAACATCCATAAGGTGTCCCCTGTGAAACATTCCTCTAAATTCTGATTATTCCAAGACCCAAACGTAACTGTCTCCATTAATGATGTCAGTTGCCACAGCATGGTGCCTCAGGCATTCCTCTTCAAGGTCATTCAGCAGTGTTTTGTTTTCCACATTTATGTTTATTGTTGCCTTTACCCATAAATGCAATTACATCCATGCAGTATGTTGGCGACTTCTCTGAGGCTGTGTAACAGAAGCCAATAAATATTAAACAACAAAATACAGTAATCCTTACACCTACAACCATAGAACACTTTCATTGCCTTTTTACCCTAAAAAACAAAAACAAACAAAAAAAACAACCCCCCCCCCCCCACAGAAATGCCACCTTTAACCTACTGTTTTACTCATTGGCTTTACAGCACTTATGGCATGGAAGATCACTCAAAACTGCACCTCCTTGGAATGAATAATACCTAGCCCAATCTGTATGTTTACAGACTGACAGTTAAATAGTGGGTATACCAGAATGAGAAATTGTGGGAGTTTAAGGCCAATGTGATCCAAGACTAATATACACAAAGGTTTGCTATCGCAAACATTTACATTTGAAAAGCATGGAGAGGGGTGCAGTCATAGTGAGCAGAGGCATTGAGAGAAAACTGAATTGGAAAAAACTGTGAATGAGTTCCTGTATTTTAATGAATAACTGAACTAGTTCCAGTGAGGAATAAGCAGTGGACCTTTACTAGGACACCACACTTTTAAGAGAAGAAAGTTTAAGATGACTGTTTCAGGGCTTGTTATGAGAGAATGCAGGTAAGTACCTGTTCCCAGTAAAAAGGACTTCTTCACTCCCAGGTATTCAAAGAAAGAACTAATAATCAGCAAGGCTGTGTCTTACAATAGGTTCTTAGAAATAGATATATGTTCAGCTGTGTTGGGAGGGGGGAGAAGGGGTGGCAGGCAAGAGAGTGTTTTCTTTTGTTTTGCTTAGTTATTTGCATTACTTTCCTGTGACACATTTGGGTTTAGGTCTTCAAAGACTTACTTTGAATAACAAACTTATTGGCTACTTTCCTACCTAGTCAGGCCTATTCTTTCAAAGATCTATGCTGGCTATCTAAGAGGAACAGTCATGTCCAAATGGGCACATAAAATACAAACATACCCAGGCCCAGGTCTCTTTGTATTTCTTTTAAAAAAGAACTGCACCTCAAGTCCCTAACTCCTCTTTCTGCACATCAAAGGGTCCCAGAGCAAAGCACACCCTAGTCATATAGCAACAACTTCAGCCAATTGCTCACCAGAGCTTCGATCAACACTAATGTTTGACAGCACATGTGCTTGCTGTCCCCGAGGCTTTCAGTAAATAGTAGAAGTGGAAAATCTTTTGACTATGCTTGCATAAATTTCAAAACACTTCTCAGCTGTGGGAATCAGCAGAGTTGCCTGGAACATATGGTTATGTTATGAATGGCAGTCTTTTTAAGAGAAGAATTTTTAAAATTCCACTGCAATAGGTACACCCAAGGTATCTCTTGCAGCTCCATTTTGGAATCAGAGATGGGAGAGGATGAACATAGACAAAGTTCCACAAAAGAGCTTTAGGCTATTTTGTTCAAGCCACAGGAAGTCATGAAGACACAAAATCTCATTAATTTACTTACATATGACAGTGGGGACTTACAAAGCCTGGAAAAGATAGAAATCACCATTTCATGTCTCACACAGGTTCTTTATGATGAACAACAACAAAAAAAACAGCAGTCATGATATTATGCATCTGAGAAACAAGTTGTGACAGACATTACTACTGTCTAATGAAACTGAAAAAACAAAAACAAAAACCAGTGGAGTCAGAGGTCATATTTGCTCTCTCACTGGTAACACAAGGTCATTATACAAAGCAATATCAAAGCTGACACTTTTACCTTGCTATTACTTTGATACAATTTCGTTCCCCTGTTACCATCATGGGATAGGAATATTTCCTCCCATCATTTTTAGGTACTCAGTAGTGCTCAGTTTATGCCCACTTCCAACATCTTTCGTCTCTCATGACACTTTCTGGAAAAGATTTAATTTCTCCCTTTTCAGAGTTTCAAAAAACCTTAATCGTCCCTTATTGACTACTTAAAGAATACTTGATCGAAAAGATGGTGATACAAGTTTAACAATTTACTACAACTGCCACCCTTCCCCTTCTAGAGATTAAGCTGTTTGCAATGCAAGACCTAGTTTTGATACTTCACAGCAGTGCAACCTGGGCTCAAACTTCTGAGAAAAATGCTCAGTTGAGAAAAGTTATGAGAAAATATGTAAAGCCATAATGCAAACAAACATAAGATTGTTAAGATGGGGGTAGTCAGCCCATTCTGAATTGGCCCATTCCAAGGGGCAATGGTGACTTACTCTTCCGATCTGACTGATGACTGCCCGGCTAGCAGAGACTCTTTCACTGCTGTATTGGAGGTGGAACAAATACTTAGCCAGGTATCTTGACTGTCCTAGCTATATCTATTGTGTGTATTAACCAATATTTACACTTTTTAGTTGTGTATATTCTGCTTACAGAGCCTCTCCAAGCATAGCAAAAGGTGCTTGAATACAGTGATCAAAAGAGGGACAGTTACACTACCAGTTAACAATACATGTTAAATGATACTGGGCTGCCTTGGCCCCTTTCAAATACTTCCTTTTATTTTCTCTATAATAGGCATTACCTCTAAGATGGTTCTAATTTTTCCAGTACTTTCATTTCACCCTCCCCTTCTCAAATTACATTAGCTTTGCTATTAAACTTGCTCAAATGGAAATCGCTTACATGAAAAAAAAAAGGAACGAAATTTTGATAGATCGCCAAAGACCACCAAATAATAATATTATTTCAAGTTTAGTGAAAATTTTGCCTGACCAGTACCATTAGCTCTGGCCAAGATCTGTTAGAGCAGCCACCTTTGTTTGTCTGCTTTAAAATGTATTTTGAAATACCGGGACTAGAGAATGGCCTGTTACCCTCAAACCACAAAGAAGGGAGTTGCAACTCAAGATAACAACCTATTCCTTGCTCTCTTCTTGCTTAGAGAGAAATAACAGCACAGCTTAGAAGAGATCTTTGCTAGCCAGCTTCACTAGTCTACACGACAGTGGCCAATGCATTACCTACCACAAAACTTTCATTTCCATTATCATTTGCTTGTGCAATTTGTTGAGTGGAAATAATACCTAGGGACAGGGATTCTTTTCCTGGTTTCTGATATGTGGTGAGGAAAGAGGTGAAAAAATAGATATGAAAAGACTTGGTGACAAAAAGGACTTTACTAGTTTGAGATCAGGCAGATTAGTGAGAGATACCAATTGAAATTCAAGGTAGGTAGATACATGGGTATTTTGCATCACAACCAAATCTACTCCAAATAAGCAACTATGATATCAACTTCAGAAGTTCAGCATTATATGGGATTGATTTCATGATGCCTGTATTAACTTAAATAAGACAATACATAATAGCTAACATTGCCCTCATCCACAGTTCAGTGTTGAATGCAAGTAGCCTGGCTAGATGCACCAGAGCCATCCTGAATCTCACTCTCAACACACTTGTTAAGAAAGCGCAGGCTACATCTTACATAAAGTTGTGGTGATTTTTAAGGGTAACTAGCTGCAGCAGCTCCTAAATTAGTCTCCAGATGGACAAAGTCTGTATAGTCAGAAACTTGGAAGTTACGCTGAACAAAGCCCCCTAATAAATCTTACTGACAAGAACAGAAGTAAAGTAGCCAGGAAAATTCATTGGGCTTTCAATAGTTTTTTTCTCCCCTAAAAAAAGAAAGAAAAAAAAAGTTTCATATTCAAAGCACAAGAATGACTTTAAAATAAAGTATCAGACAAAATTGTAAGCTTGAAAATTCACAAAGTGGAGTACAATGCATGCTATGTCCTCCAGTATTCTATCGGGACACAGCAGGGTGCATTAAGAAAGTTCAGTACTCTTTTGCCCAGTTGTTGAAAGATACTTGTTAAATTTGGGCTTTTCCTTACATATACATCCTCTTAAAAAAATTTAAGCAAAGACTACCAGTCTCTTTGTACTCTGCTCTTCTGTCTCCTTACTGCCAAAAGTAAAAATGTGACAGTACAACATATTATTTTAATTTACTTGCAACACACAGAAATCCAGATTCAGTAGAGTTCCTCCACTGAGGTCAGTGTGTATGAAACAATGTCACAGACAAATGTTTAAAAAGCACGTATAGTATCACATCATTGTTCTGTATTTAAATAATAATGCATTAACAACCATATTAGGGATTTTCTCATCAGTTAAAACAGTAATCCAAATGAAGACCCAAACATCTCAATTCTGTAATATTTCCTCTGGCAAAGACCCATTTAAAACCTAAAAGTAAAATTAATTCCCTCACAAATCTTCAAGTTGCTTGTGGCTTATAAGCCACATCTGAGCACATATATATGCTGTATTATGAACATGTACTAACATACTATGTTGTATGTTCAACCATATATAAGCTCACTATACTCACCAGTGGCAGACCTTACCTTGGAATATCAGGGGTCCAACTCCACTACAACTTCATAACCCTTGCTAAAATCTTAGTATTACCTCCCTTTCACACAAAGCATGCACAATGCCAATCCACGCTAGCGTCATGCCCAGCAGCACAACACACCAGAACAAGAGATGTAAACCTGAACAGAAAGCAGGCTGCACCTGCACAGTAACCCTCAGCATCAGGGGAGACCACTATCAGCTAAAAAACATTAAAGCTACCAGCACTGGCCACATTCTAGGCTGACCAAAGCCACGTGACTCAATTAGAACAGAGCCAAGCCAGCAAAGTTCAGCAAGATGTGAGAAGAAAGTAATTAGTCTCTATGCAGCTTCAGAATTGGTTTGTCATTCCTTTTTAACGTGCCTTTTTGAAACAAGCTTTTTTAACCTCTGTCTGATTGCATCTGCAGACCACAAAGTCATTGTGTTTTATGAACTGTTAAAATATATCTATTTTTGTATCACAGATATTCCAGAAAAAGATATAAACCTGTACTAGTAAAAAAGTGAAAAAGTTTATTAAGTTCTTTTTAATGGATTTCTTGAGGCATGCCTTAAAATGTTTTTTCAATCAAAAATACGAAGCAAGACTTTTTGCAAACTGTGGAGAAAAGGATCCAGGGGACCCGTCTCTAAGGACATCAGAGTATCAGCCAGTTTGCCTACACTACGCGGTTTAATTTTGACATTCCTACCTCAGGATTTCTGAGAACAGATGGCAAGAACGAACAGCATTCTACCTATCAGTCCAGCAAAACAATTGTAGCCTAAAGTGCAAAGGGAGTAACAGAACATATAAAACCACCAGGTGATAGTTATAGAATGTAATAATTCAGAAAGCCTAATGTACATAATTATTAGTGCATGTAAGAAGGACTAAATAAATTTATGATAGACAACAGCAAGAAATTAAATAGTGCACTCCCTTCCCCATCTTTGAGGGCCAACTGTCATTTTTAATTAAGACAGAACTAGAACTGAAAACATCTATTCTGGGTTGGATTAACTGGCAAATAAAGAAATGTAGGCTAGAGAGGCCAAAAAATAAACTTAACTTTAATGAATTAAACTTAACTAACACTAATTGAACTAGAAGTTAATTTAATTAAAATAATTGTGGTCATATACAAAAAGCTAATCTATAATCCTAGAGTTATTATAACCTTATATATTAATAAGAAAAAGGACAATAAAAGAATGAAACATATATTAATATTTATTTTAAAAAGAAAAAGACCATCTCATTCCTGCTAATGGAACATTAAGGGCAGTTAACCTTGTAGCATATTAACCAAGTGTTGAATTTGAAACATCTAAACTAAGTAATGAAGGTGTTTTCAACATCAGTGAAGTCTGGCTATGTTTTTCAATGAATGGGTAATTTTAAATGAGTAAGATGATATTATAATATAAGAAATATGTAATAAAAAAGAAAGAATTTATGGTCAATGAGTATAGCTTACAAGTGTTCATGTGGGTTAGCCTAGGGAATAAGGGGGAACATTTAAGGGTCTATTAGAGGAGAATATATTTTCCTTGTAAGGAAAATCTTCTATCAATTACTTCTCTGATTAAGTTAACTTGAACTTGTTTTTTTATTTTATGCAGGCTGTATTTCCATTTAGCGTATTCTTTATAGTAAACTTACTTTCTGTGTGACTGTAAGGAGGTACCATTGTTGACAACAAGTATTTTACTGACCTATATTCTTACCTGCGAACAGTTGCTGGGATTGCCTTTGATCAGTAAACAAATGCTAAGTTAAAGTAATAACTGTTATGACATTGACAGTGTGAGTGTTCATACGACTATGATGTGATGGCTATCACAGTTTATTGTGTTGTATATAATCAAATACAATTCACAAAAACCCTACATAAAGTACATCTTAAGAATGTGTAGGTGACACAGATGAACGATTCACTGGAACTTCTTTTATCTGAGGCAATCTTTATCATGATCTACGTTCTTTACCATGAGCCATTACGACAAGACAAATCAAAATGGTTAGTAATATTGGAAACTGTACACGGAAATAGGCGAGAGCTACTCTTGCTACATTTTTCTATAATTTTGGCTTTGATAAAAACAAATACTTTGGGTTTTTGAGTTTAAAAAAAATGTACACTTCTTGGTTTCTGATGTAAACCCATAGTTTCAGTTCAATTATTTCAAAATGTCTAGTCAAGACAAATCTGGCAAAGCAAGGAATGTTGAATTCATCTTGTTCATTGGACTAGCCAACAACACTGAGTAAAACGTTCAGTCTGATGGGTTCTTTAAACGCAGTGAAAAGATCATATGTTAGGATCCCATCTGAGAGAACACCAAAACATGAACGGAACAGAACTTGGTATACCTACCCCAAATAAGATGAAGAACAAAATGCAGTATGCTTAAGGTTCCAACATCCCCTTGTATCATGACTGAGGTTTTCACCTTTGTGTAGTTCAGTAAAGACAATGGTTACCACTCTACTGTAACAACTGTGCTTGCGGTGCACCTTTGTACTAAGTTGCGTATATACAGTGTTGTAGAAGTTGCAAATTCACAGCTAATTTCCCCCTTTTTTTATATGCTGTGGCACATACCTGAGATGTTGCAAGGGATCTCCTTCCCTTTGAGGCTCATATTCAAACCTTTTACATTGAATTCCAAAACATTTTGTTAAAAATAATTCCCTTATTTCATCACAGTTATGCAATTTTGCACAACCGTTTTACAGTGACATTAAAATAGCACCATCATTGACATCATAACCACTCAGGCACTTGTACTGACATTGTAATGATTCCTATGGGGCTGTTACCACATCGATGGAAGTATGAGAGACACTTCATTGACGCTGTAATAGCTCCAGTGCCTGCAATGTGATAGCAGTGGTTCCTCTGGGGCTGTTACCACATCAACAGAAATACCCGAGACATTTCCATTGATATTATAGAAGCACTTACACCAATATTTTAAGCAAAACAGCAGAAATTTGGCCTAAAAATGAAATGATCAAGCTAAACAAAAAAGGTTAAAGTCCTCAAAGACAAGAGCAATTTTCAACTTCACTGAAACACGCGCATGCATATAAATACCTCCTCATTTCCAAAAAGCCACAAATAAAACCCACCAAATTAATATGTGGGCACAGATGAAAAAAGTAACTAAAACTACTCCTCATCCATAAAACAATGAACATGCTTGCCCATTAACAACTGTACTTACAATAAACTTAGATTTGGGGATGAAAAGTAGTAAGAAAACAGTATTATTTCTGACCATGGAAGAACCCCCCCCCCCCAAAAAAACACAAAAAGTTTGTATGTCAAGATTCCCCCCCCCCCAAGAAAACAACAAACACACACACACACAGTGGGTACTTATAAAAGAAGTCAAGAACAGATCTCTAAAGTGCTCAGGATTGTATTCACATAATATGATAAATGCATTAATCTACCAAAGTGCTCAGTCTAGAGTCAAATTAACATTTTACAACTTCTCAGAAGCAAAAAAAGGAGTAAGAGACAAAATAAATAATGAAAAAACATGGAATTCAAGTTATTTACTTTAACTGTCTGGTGAGTCCTTGGTACTACAACAACCACCCAAATACAGTAGGATTAGGAATGCATTTAATGACTCCATTTTTCTTTTGCTTAAAACTTACTTGGAACTTTAAAATACACTTTTTTTCCAATGTTATGCAAGAATGTTGTGCTATAAAACTCATCTTGTGAACCATAACATTAAATAGTTTGGCTTCAGAGATAAGTCATCTGGGAGACAGTTACGCAAGCTTGCACTGAGCTACAGAGAAATGACTACTATGCTGCGATTGAACTGCAGCAGCTTCAAGCATCTTGAAGATGACAGTACTTGCTGCAAACCAGATTATGGTGGTAGTAACAGAATTGGAAGAAAACTAAATTTAGTAACTTGGAATATCTTTCAAGGGAAAGTAACCAGAAACACAGAAGACAATATGAAATAAGTTTAAGCAACATTTCAATCTGAATCTGTGAGTAATGAATGTGTGTGAAAAGAAGGCAAAAAGTAACAGCTTCATTACATTTGAATTTCATGCAGGCAGACAAGGCTGTGAAACTGTTGTACATAGATCAGAGAAGTAATTAAAGGAAAATACTGACTTTATTCTAAGAAGCTCCAAGCAAATGTGAAACTACAAATGGGTTTTGCAGCTGCTGAGAGGCTGAAGATCCGGGAATTCTGCAAAAGTGAAATCCCAGTAAGATGCTATTATTTAGAATCCAACCTCCTCTCCAACAAGCTGGAGGAGAATGGGGTAGTGACTTCAGAAAAAACAGAAATAAGCCTGTCAGATTTTGCCCTGCAACAGAAGCTTGGGGGGGGGGGGGAGAAAAAGAAATAAAAAGAGCCAGTATTACAGCAGTTAGTGGCCAAGATTACATTAGAAGCATATCAGGGAATTAGAATCATATCAACAAACTTCACTCGTAGTACAGGTGCAGTCAAGATTACTCAGGAAAAAATTGAGAAGGAAATCAAATTGTACTTTGTGAGAATAGGGCCTGTTAGAAACACTGCACATGTTTATTGCTCTGAAACAAACATTAAGTGCAAGAATCCACCGATTGAGTCAGTATGGCAATAGCTATGAAGACAAAAGAATCCTTAATTTCTAAACAGATCTTGGAGTAATAAAGATTAAAATAAGGAGAAAAGCATTTCCCAGTAACTGCAAAACTTTGAGGAAAGAAGAGGAGGGCTGTGGCTCTGCCTAATGTCAAGTATCTTTAAGGCAAGATTCTAGATAGGAGTTCAAAAAGAACAGCATGCATATTTGTATTTTTTTCAATAACCATCTCCGATGATTATTTTACTGCAGACTGCATTTTTGATTAAAGAGAGATATTAATGTTTACACTAATGGCATCTGGATTAAATGAAGAGCTGCTGAAAACATACCACTAATTCAGTAAAGCATTAACAAGCACTTGGGTTCATCCATGTTCAGTGAAGAGTTTAAGCATATGCTGCACTTTAACAGTTCTTACACTTGACAGAAACCAACAGGACTTTATAGCAGATACCAAAAGCTGGAGAAAATCCCTGACAGGAATAGACTGGCAGCATTATTTGTTATGAATTTTAGCTTCAGTGCAGACAAACCTGAATTTTTTAATACACATAGTCTCAATGTTACTGTAAAAATAACTAAAAAAAATAAAAAACCCAAAAAACTTTAAAGTAAACTGGAAAAAAAAATACAGCAGAACCTGACGTCTGAGAAGTGAATCCCTACTTTCACCCAGACAACATTGAAAACTCACTTTAACCACACCCTGTCCAATACTGAAAAACCTCCAGCTCGATTCCCAACAGCGGTCTATCAGGAAAGCCCACATGGCTCCCACAGAGGCACCTTCCTTATAGAATAAGGGTCAACGTGCATGAAGTGCTCCGAGAAACCAGGTGTTACCACATGAGAGGAGAGAGGCAGCGCCCGCACCGCCAGAGCTAGGACTTTCAAGGGGAATTACCCCAAACTGACCCCCCCCCTTAAAGAAAGATAAAACAACAAAAATTAGTCACCTTCGTAACGAGCAAGGCGAGGCAGTGCTTCCTTTCAGGCTGCAGTTGCCAGCGGCTTTCGGGCAGAGGCAGCACCGCCGCCGCCTCAACCCTCGCGCAGGCCGCCACCCGCCGCGGGCCTGGCAGCGCGCGGCGGCGCGGCCCCGCACCCTCCCCCCCCCGGCCGGCGCCTTCTGGAAGCTTCCGCCGCGGAGCGTGTGGGGCCGCCGCGCGGCGACGGCGCCTTCTCCTCCTCCGCTGCTGCTGCTTAGGGGCGCCCCACGGTGAGCCGGCGCTTTCCCGCCCAGCTTTTAAACGATAGCTTTAAGATAAACAGTGACAAGGCAAGTAAGGAGTTTTATCGTGCATCTTCACGCAGGTCCGGCAGGAGCTAAGGCAGAGCGGTGGTATATGGCGGCGCTTTCAGGCCTTCTGCTCTGGCTGTGCTCTGCTGAAAGGTGATTTTGACCTCCCTGTAGAAAACCGGTTCAGGATTGCAGCCCCACTGAGGAAAAAACATCAGCAGGCACCCCAAGTAAGTCTGGATCATGATTTGGTAGGGATGGGGTGCAGACAGCTTTCAAATATGTGGGGCGATGTTGCCATTTCATACGAGGTAGGTATTTCTTTTCTGAGTATCTGGTGAAGTTACTGTTAAGGCTCTGATCTGCCATGTATGATGTATGCCTAGACTGAAGAAGTTTGTCATTGAAATTTTCCCTGTTTGGGAATTTTACTCTTAAAAAGGTACTGACACCATCCTGGAAGACTGGTAGGTCAGTGAGATTGTGGGGCAGCTGTGATGGGAGTATTTGGAATAATACATGTCATTTACTAGTGCAAAAATACTTAAGATATTACTGCCACTGAAAATCTGTCTATGAACTAATGAAATTTCAACTATAACACCTACTTATGAGCTGGTTTCAGTTAAAAAAAATGCATTGAACAAAACTCTAAAAGCCTAATTAATTCAAAAAAACCCCAGTATGTTTGCTGTTCATCAGTTTATTTTAATATGAAGATTATAAACTTAGAAAAAATCATCTTTCCTGTCAAAATACACACAGAGTGATAAACACATTCAGGTTCTTCTGTCAGCCAAAATCATTGTATTAGTCACTTCAAAATGCCTGAATTGCATAGTATGAAAAGTCTCATTTGTCACATCCCTTGCACTGAATAAATTATTTTGTTGGTTTATTTCAAATACCATGCAACCTCTCATTGAAAGGCAATTGTCTTAAATCTCGATTGACTTAGAGCCCTCAAAGCAACATTAGGTATTTATTTTTACATGCAGTATATAGAAGTGATTGGAAACCTGTCTTTTACGAATCTTTCATATTTGTTTCAACAAAACCTTGGATAGAGACTTCTGGTAGCCAGAGTTGGCTTTCTGGAGAAGGAAAGAAAGGTCTCAATACCAGATCAAAAAATTGGCCATTCACATGAAATTTTAAACCTGTTTTGAAGGTTTGTTTTCACTCAGTGTGGAATGATATGCTTTTAAAACATCAGAAGTTGCCATGAAATGAATATGTTGTTTACTGCTAGTTGCATGAAGAAAGCTAGTATAATTTAATAGCAAGTTGGGTTGTCCATTCACTAGCAACTTGAAAATTCGCCATTCAGGAAAATGATAACTGTTACAGGTACTGGCATCACTAATGTTGATGGAATATAATAGGTTATGTTTATTATTATTTTAATGATGGATACTTAGATCTACACTGGTGGTTGACTATGTAATAGAAATTAATCTTATATTGTGTCATATGTTTATCATTTAAAAATTCTCCATAACAGAGCAGTGTTATGTTTATCTGAGGAGCAGATAGATACATATGCTCTTTCAGACTGTTAGGTGAAGAGGACAGCATATGTTATGTCTGCTAATAGTGTCTATCTTCTATAATACTCCTTTTTTCTTTTGACAGGCAGGTTTTTGAGGGAGTTTGTTAAACTATGGGCATAGCTCTGTGGGTTGCATATGGTAACAAGTGCTACCTTAAGTAAGATACCATAGTAATAATCAATTGCATGTTGATAGTGAACTTAGTGAACATAGTGAACTTAGCATATTACACTATCAATATTTAATGAATGTGAAAACTAATTTGTTGCATGTGAATCTCTTAGGAATATATGCACAATTTTATTTTCATGGAAGATGCGATAAGCAAAGTCACATAGTAGTAAAAACTTCTGTCTAAGATGAATATCAATTTCTTGCAGGCAGCACCACCTGCCTTTCTTACATATATGCCGAGACACAGAATATAAAACCTTTAAAATTTTTAAATGAAAACCCAAAGTTACTTGTGTGATTATTTCACATATCCTATTAGTAATGCTACCATAATAAAGTATTTGTTGATGGAAAAGCTTCATATTAATATTCTCAAGTAGTTAGAACAAAAATTACTTTACTGCAGAATTTGTTTACTTCTTCATAACATCATGGTCTTTGATCTTTCAATTTTTATCACACACTAGCTTCTTTTAGGGTTTGAAGCTTTAGCACTAGTGCCCTGCTAATTCAGGGCAGCTCCTTTTCCTACTGCCATTCATTCATGACTGTGTCAATTAATGTATGTATATATTATTTTCACGGAACAAAAGAAGCTTGTACACAGTAGGTTAAACAAGAAAATGATGCAAACATTAGCACATTTATAACTGTCATTCCTTTATTTACTATGCAGTGATGAAGACATGTAATCTCTACAGCAAAAGTCTGTGATTCTTTGCCAGCTGGCTGCCTGCCTTAACTTACGGGAATAGTAATAAATGAAGCCCAAGCAAATGGCCACCATCTGGGTAAAGCTCAAGTGAGCTTGTTTGGACAAGGCTCCAGGGTCAAATAAATGAATTGGACTTTAATGTTAAGATGCATCTGTGAACATACAATTACTCCTTATGTAAAGTCTGTCTTTATTCAGTGCAGGTGCAGAAAGTTATCAGTATTTATAAACTAGATAAAATTTAGAGATTTTTAAAGATGCACATTGTTTACGTGTATAAACAGCCATCTGATGCCTGTCTTTCAAAGCAGCCTTGAGAAACAGGAAAACACTTTTAAAAATAAGTAAAAAGAACAGCATGAAACAGTCATATAAATTATGCCTTCTACTGGGCTAATTAATACATGCTGATTTTCTTCTATTATTTTTATTAGCAGAACATAATGCTGATGCTTCGCTGTAATTAAATACTTGTACATTTGTTAAGACTTAAGATTTTGAGCGCAAAACAAAAATAGTGCATTTACAAAATCAGGTAATCAGATGAAAGGCATGTGTATTTTTAGTGCCTGAAACTTAATTGTCATTTTAAGGTTTTCTATATTTCAGGCTCCTTGCTTTAGTTGAATTCAGATTTTTTTACTCCTAATTACTGCAATTTATTGTTCTTACATAACATTTAACCCTTTCTCATTCCATTCATACTTTGACAAGATACAAAAGCCTTTGTATTTTTGGATCTCATTCAGCAAAAGACAGACTTATTTAGCTTTGAGAAGGTAAATTATTGCTGAAGTTAATGTAAGGTATGGCTCCTGGCTGTACAGTCACTTTGATTGTGTTAGTTTACTCCAATCTGTGCTGGATGATAAAAGTGCCTTTAAAAGACCTAAGTTTGTAAATATGTGTATCACTTGTAACATAAGGAATCTGACCTGTCTCTGACTCTTGTCTGAGTCAGTAGATAATCATTTTGTTGCTTGACTGACCATATTTTTTCATGCAAAACTATTAATCCTGTATAGTTTTTCACTAGTCTGAATATTCTTCATGTGCAACTTTATCTGTGTATGTATGTATGTTGCATATGCAAGTGGTGCCTGTTCAGGAAAAAAAATAAACCTGCATCGGTGTAATGTTACTATTGAAGATGCATAAACCTACTCACAGTAAAGACAGTGTTGCCAGCTATGGCTGCTGCAAGTATTATCACTCTTCTCTAAATACAGGAAACAAAATTCTTCCTTCGTAAATTCATATCAAAACTTCTGACAGGCTCTGATAGTATGGTGGCAACCATGGCCAGCATCTGCTTATTTGCTTCCTTACACCCCAACACTACTTCTGTACATGCAGGATGGATTTCCATTTACGCATATTCCTTTTTTGCTTTGTGCTTGTTCACACAGCACCTTATATCTGCATTGGAACTTACTCTTGTATGCATGTCTAGGAAGAAAAGAGGATACTCAGCTGTGTCTGCCAAGTACAGTTAAATTCTATAGCACCAAATAATCACTGAGTACTGCCTCAGCTGGACTTGTAATGTATTCACCCTTTACATTAACAGAGCTGAGACATAAGCTAGGACTCTTGAGGCTCATAAACAGCAACTCTTGCAGCTGAAATAAAGGGATCATCCTTTTCATTAAGCCAGTGGGAGCAGAGCTAAGCTCCTCAGCTGGAAGTCACTCTTTGCATCTTGCAAAAGACTGGTTTAAAATTATTCCTTTGAGGGCAGCTAGGGTGAAGAATTTGTTTGGGAATTAAGCAGATGCCCCTTAAAACTATATACTTCCTTTTAAAATCCAGTTACCATAACAACTGTAAAATACTTTTGCTCTCAAACAAAGCACTTTTTTGGCATTAGGAAGCTTGTACTCCAGGAGAGAAGCTGATTTACTTTCCCTGAGGAAACTCACCATATGACATGCAAAATGTCAGGGAGTGAAGAATACAAACTGGAGCTATAAAACCATATTAGAAATTAAATACCTTATGGGAAACTACCCTTTCTGAGTTCTGTACATTTCATCATAAATGAAAAGATTCAGTCATACTGTACCATTAACAGTATCATGGCAGTCATTCATAGGACAGTTTATTATATCAGTGGTTCTAACAGTTTATAAATTATAGAAAGGTTGAATGCCAGACCCTGTTACTATCAGGCGTATGTAAATAGGAAACCTACAGATGCCACATTTGCATCCTCTACTAAGATACTGTTGTATGGTGCTGATTTGCAAATACATTATAATGATGATCAGCATAGCTTGTACTGAGCTCGTGACTTCGTTGTGCAGTTATTTAAGTATCAGATCCTTATTGTACACCAGTAACTGAATAATAGTCAGTTTCAATTTTATACTCTCCTCTTTTTCTTATTTCTGCATATATTACAATTATCTTTTTTCCCCTTCATTGTAGTATGGCAGATCTGGTAGTATTTATAGCCCCATGCTATTCTGAAGTGAATATACTTTGGCATCATAATTTAATTCCGTGTTGTCCTAAGTATACTTTGTCAGTCTTTCTCAAGGTCAGGGAGGTCAAAAATGTTCATTTCTGTCTCTGAGAAGCTTTTGTATTAGAGAAGTTGTCAGGGCAAAAAAAAGCTGTTGTTGGATACTATCATTAGAAAAATACCAAAAAACAAATGATTTCTTTGTGTTTTATTTATTCTGTGATGTGTTGTAGCCCAGCAAAATTGTGTCTTTGAACTTTGGGTATGAAATAATCCTACTAAGGAAGCCGAAGCAAACCTAGTCAAAGAAGGTCATTTATTTTCACTGATGCAGGGGGTCAAGTGAACTGATGTTCAGTGCTCCCAAATCAGGCATTGCTATCATATGCATAATTACTGCTTAAAAGAATCAAGTTTGGATCAAATGGGAGGCAGCAGACCTTCTCCTTATCCAAGACAGTCAAAAAGTTGTAGGAGAAGGAGAAAAGAATTATTTTTATGTTTTCATATATCAATTGTAATTTATAGATAGGTGTTGCTATTACATATTAGCATTCATTTCCAATACAGCGTTGACATTTTCATTGTGAATGATTTTGTATTTTAGGGATAAATGCTTGAATATCCTATAATATTTGCAAAATACTGACTTTTCAGTGTCAGTCACTGTTATGACATTAGGTTAGAAATGGAACATGCAAAATACTTCACATTCTCCTGCTGTACGACACAGGATGTAGTTCCTGGCTGAGCAACTAACTATAGTTTCATGTTGTGCTATTTCTACAAAACTGTGTCAAGAAACCTGAATATCAGTCTTGTAGACTGGACAGATACTTTTGTTGTTTTGGGTTTGCTTTTTTCCTGCTAACAGAGAAGATAATCTTTAAGTGATCTAATACAGTTTGCTTCTAAAATATACTCATCAAGTGTCACTTTTGTACACTACTATATGTTTTTAAGTATTCACATGAATGCAACTTCTATACAGTTTATGAAATACTATGTAAATATACCTTTAGAATGAAAAAGCTGCTTAGTAGGTAGTTCCATCAGTGAGTAGTAGCTACATCATCATGGTACAGTGATTTTTATTATTAAAAGTTTTATAGAAGGAATTCATATTAAGTCAGCCCTGTTGCTAACAGCTATTTTATTTGTGTTTAAAATGTTCTGAACCATTCTGCTTGCAAAAATGCAATGCTTTCTAGGGACATCTGAGAATTTTTTTTATGCTGCTGTATGGGCAAGTGGAATAGTAAATCTTCATTTGAAAATCACAGAAAGCTCTCTGAGAATAAAGATAATTTTTTATTTAAAAACATTGCATAAGAATTTAATACATTATTTAAAAAAATTAAGTAGTTGCTAAAATTTACTTTGGACTGAATTTAGCTGGAGAACTCAGACTGCACCTTTATCTTTACATCTGGGACTTAATCCAGTTTTAGGTACCTAGAAGTTAATCATGGCACTCTCCAGATTTGATGGTACTGGGTTGTGGAATAAAATGCCAAATTCTTCAATATCTATGCTACTGGCTTCTTTACATATGTGGAGCTTCTTTACATATGTGGAGAGTACAGATCTCACACTGAGATCCAAAGGCTCTCACATTTGTTTAATAATCTTAGCAGTTAGAATACTGCCTCAGGGAAAGGGAGGGAGACAAGGATGTACTTACCTACTCAATGTCTCCCATCTTTCAGATGTCTCCAATCCTTTGGGATGTCTCCAGTCTTTCGGATCTTGACTTTCACAATATAAGGTTCAGATTTTGAATCATGGTTGTATATATGAGCACAGGCATAGCTGTGGTTTCAGTAACTTAGCTGTTAAAGTACCTATGAAATTTAAGCCCTTCTTTAATCATGACAGTGAACTGAGCTTTTCAATTAACGTTTGGGATTTTGGTGCCTAAATTCTGGATAAATCGTGTATAAGGTAGATCTAAGCCCACTGGATCATGCTGTTAACAGAGATAAAAACTCTACAGCAATCAATTTTTAAGAAGTTACATATATTGAGAGTAAATATAATTTGGTTTAATCTGGAGTAGTGATTTGTCAGGCCTTTAAATACTGGAAGTATTTGTGTTTTGTATGTTGTCTAAAAAGAGGAAAGAAAATAACAATATGATGTCCTGCAGGTGGAGATGCACCTTTAAATGCAGATGCTATTGCTTTTAAAAGTCTGTTACAGTCTGCTTACTGAAAATGACTTAAGATTTTTTTCTGTTAACACTAATAGGGTTAATATTTAGTTGAATTCTTTCTTTATTAGGGGAATTTCAGATGTTTAATTAGAAAATTAAAAAGATCATAAATTTCCCACCAATAGTGGACAAAATGATTTTTCAGCTCTACTGTTCATAATTATTTGCTTATTTATTTTAAGCAATCTGTTCTTATCCATGACTCAAATCAGATTGAAATGGTAATGAATCTTGGCAAAGATATGGATACAATTGCCTGCTAGCAGTTGTAATCACTGTCTAGTCCAAGTGGATTTAAAAAAAAATTATATGTATATGTGTATATATATATATATATATAATATTTAACACTGTCCTGGAGTTAACCTTTCTGGCACCTGATGACACATTTATATTTCAATGAAACATTGAAATGGATACATTTCTGTGCTAGAAAATACAGTTTTCAGTGAATCAATGTTACAGTGAATTTTTGTCAGGAAGTTCCTCACCAACTTTTCTACAGAGCCCTTGACACCAGGCACCCTACAAACAGTAGATGTGATCCATGGTGTTAGGAACATGGTATCTTATTTCAAGTGCAACACTGAAAGATAACTTGTATTCCTAGTTAGGCACTGATTTTTTTTATTATTATGAGCAGAGAAGAGTAGGAGTCTTGTGCCAGGCACCTCTAAGCAAAGAATAATATATGGTTCCTGTTCTTAAAGCTTACAGGAAGATAACACATTGGAGGATCAAAAAAACATAGAGCCACAATGTACTTGCTCCAAGATGTATGTTATTTTACTTTCACTGAATGAGCTTTACTGTTAAATGGAAAGAAATGTGAAGGCATAAGGGACACTGAAGGAAAGGCATTTTAAGAGCACAGGTAGAGAGACTGTTAGGTGAAGAGAGGTTAGGGATTGAAGGTGAGGCAAAGAGAAACTGAGGAAGCTGAAAAACTGGAGAAAATGGCCAGTTAGTTCAGAGCAGGGAAAGTCCAGTAAAAACTGTATTAATTTTTTTTTTTTTTTTTACTCCTATTGTGATTGAGCTACACCAGCTGTAAGTCTGTAATTTTTGACGTGCTCTGGTCACATATCCAGAGAAGGGGAGGCACTGCTTAAATGCTGGTACTTTAAGAACCCAGCAAGTCTCCTGTCATAATTTGCTGTCAGAAATAGTGGAGAAAAGTAAGAGAATTGAACCTTATCTGTCCTCCTTACTCACTGTAACATAGCTGATTTGCTGCTTGACAGTTACTCCAACCACCTGTACCCTTTGTCATTGTTTCTTAATGCTTTGTTTAGTTTGCAGGCTAATGTTACCTGTTTTAGAAAATTTGCGGCGCAGTCAATGGACAATGAGCAGATAGCATTTATGAAAAAACCCATGTAGAAACATCAAAAAGAAAAGCATGGGTGAATTTAATAGCAAAGAAAGTGTGGCCCAAATCTGCACAAACTAACCATTTTCAAAAAATGACTATTCTAAAACTTTGTTAGAAATGTTTGACACTTGTAAGCATATGGAAGACATAATAACATTCTTTCATGTATTTTGCATATGTGAATGTATGTATAGAAAAAGAGCCTTTTTGCTTAAAACAAACAATTGCGTTTATGTTTAATACAGTATGTTAAATACATATTCTAATTGTTAGAGGGTACCTAAGTCTACAATAAACAAACAATTACTATGTAATTAACTTTAAACCAAATAGTCAACAAATGTATGATTAGGTAATTATTATCTTTTCATCAGTCCCATTGCTGGTAATAGGATTCAGGATGAAGAAGGCAAGAATGAAAGTAGATATGCCATCTGGGAAATATGTGCAACCATATAATTGATACTTAAAAATGTACCAAGTACTGCTGGAACAAGATGTTTTTACAATGTACAGTTCAGTGCCATATTAAAGTATTATGTAGTTTAACAACTTGCAAGGACAAAAAAGCCTCTCATGCTGAGTAGAGTCCTTTACAAGCAATTTTAAATTACAAATTGTAAAATACAAATTAGTGGGACTGCTTATGGAATAAGAACACATTTACTAAACTGTTTCTGCAGCTCACCTACTTGTTCTATTTTAATAACTCAAGTTAATCTCTCCAATGTTTACTTCAAATACTAATACCTCAGCGGTATTCATAGGGCCAGATGATGGAAAGTATGAATACACACAGATTGAGTACAGTGAAACTACCCGTATATTACTGTATTATTTAGGTTCATAAAATTCATTTTTTCTGAAGTACTTAATTTTGAGTCTGGAACATATATTAGTCTGTTGAGAAAGTTCTCATGAAATGATACCCTTGTACATTTTATCAAAAAAATAGTTTGTAAATTAAGTTAGAACTCATCAAAGAAGTGTTTCTCAAGAAAATATGTTTTATGAAAAAAGAACATGATAGGGTAAGACAAAATCTAAATCTAGTGAGATTTTTTTGATGTAATTTTCAATTTCTGTTCTTTGATGAAAAGCAAGTATTCTGCAAAAGCAAATACAATTTATGAGGGCCCAGTCTATCAAAATGAATATTTTCATTCAGCTGTAAGTCAAGTTTAGAAAGTTCCAAATCATCAAGACTGTTACTGTCCCCCAAGGTAATGTCAAAAGTATTTTAAAGTATAGTGAAGAACTGTTAGAATTAACAGGGGTTTGTATTTCAGCAGAGATGTACAGATATATATTGCCTGAAGATAAGTTCCCAAATTTTAAGTAAAAGAGTGATTAAACACTGGAACAGACTTTTGTCTCCAGAGTGATGGCACAGTTATCAGCAAGATAGACAACAGCAAACTTTTATATCAAATTTTACACATTGAGTTTGCAATGGAAATACTGATAATATAAGCGCGATTTGTATTATGAAAGTATACATCTCTTCCTCACTCTTCTGCATTTCTCAGTTTCCAATTGTTTTGGTAATATGTCTAGGAATTCCTCAAGAGACTCTTGCTAAGAATGAAAAATAGTCACCTAATCTCACTTTCTTTCGAAAATTAGAGATAGCAACATCAACATACAGCTTTTTTGGGTTTTGAGAATCTGAAACATGATAGAACTGGTTTGTATATGATTACTGTATGTCTCAGTAAGGATCAGTGTAGGGAACAGTCTGCAGGCTTTTGGCCTGTTTTTTCCAAACTGATATTCATAGTCAATTTTCATTTTCTGAAGCTGGTTAAGTTCCACACCTTCAAAAAGTAAGCTTTCCATTTTTTATAATTCATCTGTTTTATCTGCCAGCTCTCTCTGTATCATGTTTCCTAGTTAAGTGAAAAGATTTCCCTCTCTTCACTTCCAGCCCCACAAATTCACCTTTGCATACCACAGGGCTGGACTCTTCGTATATTGGATGTATTAATACAAGAAGGACGAGGGAAAGTTATAATACAAACTGTGGATTTTTGCTACACCTGTGCGACAGAGTTGTTTTTGAAACACTTTGAAGAGTAAAGGTTTATTCAAGTCTAACATATTTGCACATGAAGTGCTACTGAATTAGCCTTAAACCTATTGAAGAGCAGTTGAACGTCATGTTCTGCCTGTTTATTATAGGGATTTGCAAAATATAACAAAGGCGTGTTCATACCTGACAGTCAGAACTGTCTCTTACATAATTATTTCCATACACAGTGACCTTCCATGTTGGAAATAACCAAAAAACAAACAAACAAACAACCCCCCCCCCCAACATGCCTTTATAGACAAGCTGAGCAAATGCACTATGGAAATCCATGAGACACAATCAATGTCATTTTTATAAACTATGTCTTTAAGAGAGAGCTGAAATTTAAAAAATGAAATGGATTGAAACTGACAGTCCCAGTGTCATGTTGAACCCATCATTCACAGTAGTCTGGCTAATGGAGCGCAGGTAAGAATGCCTAAGGTATTCCCTCCTAACCACAGAATCACAGAACAGTTAAGGTTGGAAGGGACCTCTGGAGATCATCTAGTCCAACCCCTCTGCTCAAGCAGGGTCAGATTTCCTTTTTCTTCAGAAGTGGAGACTATGAATTTGTTTCATGACAAATTGAATAAAAACAGATTACTGGTACTATCAATGCACTAAAAATAGGTATATAACTGTGAAATATATGTTTCTTTTTATTGCTGATCCCATATCAAATAGCTACTTTGAAACCAGATTTAAATTGATTGAAGAAACTTAAAAAGGAAAAATACTGGAAAGTTTAAACACATCTAAGTAGCTTGAATAAATGTATTCCAGCATCTTTTCAATGTTTAGTAATCCTCATCTACAAGTGTATTTATTGTTTTTTTATTTGGTGGAATTAATTATTGTACCTGAGATTATGAAAAGAAAAATTGTAGAAAACTGTAGAAAAGAAAAAATTGTAGAAAATTGTTTCATTTTAATTCTTATGAGCAATGCGGTGCAAATATCAGACCTTCTACCAGTTAGCATTATGCCACCAGTCTTTTTCACTATGCTTGCTTAATGGTAGGGAATAATTAATATGATTCCACTACCTGTTGAACTGTGACCTAAACAGCTTACGTATAGCTATAAATATAAATAACATAAGATGTTTTCCAGTCTTCTGCATAGAATGTGAATTGTAATGCTTAATGTTTTATGCATAGTGGAAAGAAATGAGCTGGGAATGTCATTTGAGCCACTGGAAGATCATAGTATATCAGAACAGGGACAGACAGAACAGTGTAGGGCGAGAAAAATTTTGACAGCCAAAGTCTTATTTTGGAGAGTAACTCAAATACCTAACTATACAATTTGTTAAACTGAAAGCCTTGTCCTTCACTTTTAAATCTGACTGTCCACCAGCTCCCTAGTTGAATGAACAATGAGCATGGCAAGTTAAATGAGTAGATTCTTGACTTTATGAACGTTGGCATGTGACAGTAGAGGCTGGTGACTTTTTTCTTTAACTTCACCAGCCATTTGTGTCAGCTATATTTGCACATGCATTCATAAAGCTCACTTTGCATTTCTTACTCATCCTTCTCCAGCTGTACTTGTCTGCAGTAGATTTCCACTTCTCTTTTGTACTTAGTGCTCTCCTTCTCTCAGTATCGATTGCTGCCTCTTCTTAACCAGTAAAAATAAATTTCTCACAGAGCTTTGTTTTACTGATTAAAAAGTAGCAATCACTTTTCCAGAAAGCAAGCAATGTCAAATAGCCTTGTCTGACATACTCTGAGCAGAATTACACTTGCACATATTATTTATTTAAAAAAAAGATACACAGGAAGAACAAACATTGAAAGTAGCATAGACCCAGAAACCTCAAAATATTAGGATGCCTGACTCTCACTGATTGGAAGGGCTTTGCTGGGTTACAGTAGGCTTGAAGTCCATATTTCTAATAAATTTAATTAACGTATCAGAAGTTAAGTGCTTCCTGTGTTTGCCTCTGAAGTCATTTGCCATTTTCACTGTATCTTTGCTAACTTCTGTACTCCTCTTTAAAATTGCCAGTCTAGTATAGAAGAATCAAGTCTCATCAGTATGTGCACACTATGTGGTCCATCACTGAAAGAGTAAATACCTGTTTACACTCTTGGCTCCATTTGTTTAGTTGATTGTCATTAAATCTAGTGGTTCTGTTACTTAGTAGAACTGTTATGCTCCTCACACATGCTAATTTAAGAATTCTAATTGTCTATGTTTTCACGTTACTTTCTTGTCAGAAGTTTACTTAAGTCAGAGGCTTAGTCCTTTTCCTCTTGAATGAAATTTTTGGGAGCACAACTGGGCCACTTTTTTTGTATGTGAAAACAAATGATAGCCTGCAGTTTATATTATTTAACACCACCAAAATACCCAGATCTAGCTCCAGAAAGCTTACAACAGAAAGGCGGTCTGAAACATAGCGACACTGGTGCATTTCCAGTGAGGAAGAGGTGTAGACTATAAAAACCTCTATAAATTTGCTTGTTCCTGCTTCTCCCTGAATACCTGGAAGATGTGCTCTCTGAGGGATTTATCTGTGTTAGCCTATGAGACTTTAGGAAGGGGCAGTGGTGTATGCAACCTCCTGATTTGATTGCAGGACTCTGCATAGCACAGAGGGCTGGAGTGCAGCAGTTCCTCTCAGTATTTACAAACCTTCTGTGTCTTGGCGGGAAGAATCATACTCCTACTAGTCCCACTATGAAAAACCTCTATGGAAACCCGTCTAATTAGGTTTTGAACTGGCAGGAAATGGAGACAAAGGTACACTTTCAGGAGGTTGTTTTCCTGAGTAGGAAGTGCATGCTAAGTCATCTACTAAGTGAACTATAATGTGAAGGAGATTTTATCAATTATGGGCAAACTTACAGTCAATAGGTACTGTTAATTCACAATGGCTATAGTGTTTAACAAGAATAAAGAGGAATTTTTGGACTGTCTCCTAATTTAACACTAAATGATTTAACACTCATGATAGATTTTCAAAAGTTGCCCTTTAATAGCATCTGAAGCTCTTGAATACTGCTTTCTTTCGATAACCTGACCTTAGAGGTTGAAAATATGTTCCTTACCCTCCCTTTTTCCTCAACTGTAGCAAACTTCATGTTCTAACCTCCATTGCTTAACAGGAGGGGCCCACTTCTGTAAATCTGCTCTAAGTGAAACATTGATTCCTTCATGGAAATTAATATAAACATTCATTTTGGAAGAAAAAAGAAAAATGAACAGACTTACTGTTTTGTAAATGTGGAACACACATTATACCTCAGATTTTGACAAGTTACTAAACTTTTGAGTGTTGTTACCAACTTTTAGATGTATGCTTGTGCCTCTCCGTCATTAATCCCTCTTAAAAGAATGAATAAAATTGCTTAAGAACCCTGAAAATTGTGAACTAACATCTGCCATGAAATATTGAAACCATGATATTAAAACATTTCCAATGTTTTATGGATGTATGCAGGCAACTTTGCCTTTTCTTGTGACAAGCTCAGAAATTTGTATTCTATGAATTAATTATTCTGTATTCAAAGAAGTGTTTGAATGCAGGAGTGTTTGTAAAGTATTCAGGAAAATAAGGTATGGATGCACACTGAGCCATGAGGAAAGAATGTTCATTTTCCTTTTTGACATTTTCAGTGCTTTTATTTTCGGTATAAATCATGATTGAAAATATCTGATGCTGCACTATCTCCTATCTACTTAGCCACAATATTAGCACTGATTTCTGGATATTTAGTGTCTAAAAGGTCGTTATCCTTTTAGAATGGCTAGTTATGAGCATTTGAGGGGAAGAAAATCAGTGTTTTTCATGCTGTATAAATGTGTTATGAGAAGTGTGGAAGCTCAACCATCACCACAAAAAAGTAACCTTTCTTTGCAAAAGTTGCTAGCTGTTAAGGGGTAGTTCTAACTCATGTACATAGAATAATAGCTTATTTCATCAGTAGTAAATTAGAGCTACAGCATAAACTAATTAGAGATCTATTTGCCAGAATTTTTTTGTTCTATGTTTTGATTTACTGAGAGATTTGATTAAAATCTCAGAGAATATTGATCCGGTACAGGGCTTTCCATGCATTATTTACTTATCCCCTAATGTATTTTTGTGGGCTGACAAAGTATGAGGCTAAGGACTATGTAAGAAAAATAACTCAAGAAAAAGAGATAAAACTCCTGAGAGGTCCAACAAAAATATGTAAATATTTTATCTGGCTTTCGAAGTGCTTGCAAGTTACATAATGTTACATATTTAGAGCAAATAAGTTCTTAACAGATTCCACTGGGATTTGTTTGTTTTATTGCATTGCAGCAAGAGACTTAGGAAAGAACAGAAAAGCATTTGAGCTATAAAATCTTTTTATGTTCCCCTTTTTAAAGATACATATAGAGAGAATCCACTTAGGGAAAAAATATTTCGCTTCTAAAGATACTGTTGGACATCCAGCAAAATAATGCTGGATCTAGTACACTCTATAATTAAATCTTGTCCCATATTCAACCTGTGGACTGAAAGTTTCCATTTTGTATGGTTGAGTAAGACCATAAGAAGAAGAAGAAAAAAAAATGCTCTTACACTTGACTTTTGGTAATGAAATAGCTCAAAAATGATTTGTTTGCCTCCCATTGAGGGGATGCAGTAACATTATATTATGTTTGAGAAATGGTGAATTTAAAGAAAAAATTTTAATAAAGTCCAGAAGTTTTCAAATTTGGGATAAAGAGATCTAGTACAAAATACTTTTACCTGTGTACTATAGGTGAAACTACTTTGTTTTGGATGAGTTACCAGGATAAATAACAAAGATGATAGTTATCTTGTTCTGTCCAAGACTGTTCTAGTTTTTCCCCTCTTGGAGAAGAATGCGTCTTTACAGAAGAGTCAATACGTGCTTTATTTTACTTTTGCAATTAACAGTTCAGTTGTTCATTCCCTGCAATTAGATGCCTGTATCATTTTTTACAGTAGAGCTACAACATCTGCATTTTTATGTTCTGATGTACTTTCATGTCTGCTTGAAGAATGGACTAGGAGGGACTGAACAATGCATAGGAAAGGGAGGAATAGATGTGAATGTCTAAACTTTGGTGAGTAAATATCTCACTGAATATCTCATATGAACTGAGATCAAAAAAGGGGACTGAGGGCCTCATGCAGAGACATCATGTAACATCATGATAGTGAAGCATTTCAAATTTTAAAACTATAGTTAAAATATTTAAAATATATTATATGTAAAATTATATGTTTGAGCTGTAGGCACATGCATGGGGATGATAATTATTCAAATTTTTGTAGTTGATAGGCACAACATAGTACTGATTAAGCCATACAATAAAAACTGGTGCAATGGTTGAATAGTAATTCAGTGGCAATGGTATAATTTTATTAATTTATATCACAGGCCAGGCCTGAAATACTAAGAAAGAGATGTGAAAATGTAAGTAAATGAAAGCTGTAACAACTTGGTTTTTGGAGATGCTTGTATTCTGAAGTATAAAAATACTAGGAGGAAAACACAAATTACTTACTGGATCCAGTTCCTTCATTAAAATTATTCATAATCAGTTTGCTGTAGAACAGAAAATGAAATTATCTTGTATTCCAAGACAAAAATATCCACACACCTAATTCTAAAGATTTCCCTTTAGAATTAGATTAGTAATAGAGCATGAAATTCAAGAGCTAACTGTGGTTTTGAAGGGCTATGTTGTATCTTTTGGCTTAGCTTTTTTGATATTGCAAGAGTTTAGCTGTTTATGGAATAATATATATATAAATATACATGCTGTACTGTTTTATTTTTTTATGTGTGTATATATGTACATATATACACGCATATATGTATGTATGTACATACACATAATGTATATTTAGTTGCACATTTAAAAAAATATTGTATTGACTCTGATTTTGGAAATTTGAGTATCTCAGGACAAAGTTAGGGTAATACTTTCTTTTAAAGCTTACTGAATTACATTCTCAAATTTATAATATTTTTGTCATGTATTTCAAATTGGAGGAGTGATCTTAAATCACTTTCATGCTGTATATGAGCACAGAGCTGCAGATATTATGTGTAAGTAATGGCTCTATGATGTGTTATGTATTCTTACTAATATAGAAGGATAGAACCTGAATTTGGAGTCTTTTGGATGTCAAAAACAGTGTTATTCACCCATTTGTTTTACAGCCCAAAGGCTCGGCTACCTCTCTGCCTCAGGCTACAGCCACCTCAGGGTGGATCTAAACTTCCTTGCTGCTGAATAGAACAGTCTTAAGGTGTCCTAGAGATAGAGCAAGACCAGCTCTTCATTGCTAAGTGGAAGGACTGCATTATTGAGGACAGTGGGAATAAGAACATCAAGGCAAAACCAGAATTCGGATTAAGATACTTTTAGTGAATACTTACAAACAAATTATCTCGTAAATATCGTCTTTCCTTACCTACTGTTCTAAGATGTACGTGGTAAGTGAAATCAGTCTATGAAGAGACTTAAATGCTTGACTTCGCTTGCTGCCTGAGTGAACGGCTTAGGATAACCAGACAAAACTCTACAGGAGAGAACAGGAACCAGGTGAATTTAGAACTGGACTCATTATAACTAGTATTCTGGCAGCGAAAAACAGTGAAGTGGTTTATCTTGAATCCCGTTTCTTTGAAGGTTTAACTATTACCTTAAAACTGGAAAAGATGTGTATTCAGCTGCATAGGCTATTCAGATGTCAGATCTGGATTCACAGTCAGGAATGCTTTCTTATAGCAGGATATCTAAATGTTTCAAAAATGAAAGTGCTTCTCTTACAGAGAAAGCAATGCCTTTTTACTGAATAAGTCATTACAGTTTAATGAAATTTCATGGCCTATTTCAGGTCCTAATTTTGTGAACAAATAATTTCAGCATTTCTTCTGGTGCATAAGAAGTTCTTAAATTTGGGACTGAAAATTGGGTTGTGATGCCATAATTATGAGGTGATTGTACAAGCCGAATCTCCTGTGTGCTGAGTACTCTAGTCCATGAGATACTAAAGTAAAGAAGGGAAACAGAATTTTTTTATTTTTATTATTTAAAAAATGATCTGTTCACGTTTAGTTTGTTAATGTGTTAGACAACCTGCCTTGGTCCCTCATGCTTAATAGACAAAGGATCATACTTGAGGATCATGGTTGAGTTTGAGTGTGAGGACACTGAAGTGCTGAGGTCCTCCAAGATAACAACAGCTCTGAGCATATCAGAAACCTCAGGACTGTAGTAAACTATTCATTAGCAGAAATGTAAGAATCTAGGAAGTTTACATACATATATGATTTGGATGCAGGTTTTCAGTTTTGCAGTTTCAGACTTCAGTAAAATCTGCATTGAAACTTATTTATTGAATATTATGCTAGGTAATGAACTCCTCTTCTGAATCCAAAACTTCAACTTCAGAGACGTGTTTGTGTGGTAGATGAGAAATATCTTGTAGAGAATGGATCACAAAGGTCTTTGCGTTGTTTAGCAGTGCATAGAGATGACAAAGACTCAAATTACTGAATAAAACAAGAATAATGGATCTTTCATGAACATTTCTTTTCTAGAACAAAAATTAAGATAACATTTCAAAATAGAGGGTTTATTTCTTATTCCATCAGACAGAAAAAAATAGGGGTTTCCTGCCCTGCTGTAGTTATTAATTAATTTTAAGTTAATTTTAGATGCCATTAGTATCTCAAATATGAAAATACTATTTTGCCAAAGAAAATATTTCATGGAATGTCAAAATTCAGTGACACTCCCTACATACTTTTTAACGCTTTGCAATTAACTCTTTGTAAATAGAGATTACATTTCAATCATGTTGTATCTTTATCAATTGTTCTTTGATTTTATTTTTAATGTTCAATACTAACATTAAAATAGCGTGTTTTTTCTTTATTGTTTACATTATAAATTCTTTATAATCATTTCAATGCTGCAGAAGACAACAATTCAGAATTTTCTCCATGTACTTTTTAATTTTCCTTTTTCCAGTCCTGTTCTTGATATAAAGTTGTGCTCATCAGACTACTTATGGAGAGTCTTTTACATGTGGAGTCATCTAACCACAAGATTTGGATGAAAGAAGGAATTTTCTGGAGAGTACAATGAAATGGAATTTGATAGTGCTAAGATTTTGGAAGAAGAAGCAGTCATCTTCTGGTGTAGTAAATAGGTTGGATCACAGTTGTTAGCTTGCCTAGAGTCTGCAGAATAGGGAGCAGACTTCTTTCATTATTTCAAAAGAAATGTGTATTTATTAACAAAGAAGTTAATGCTAAACAGGCTTCTTTATCTTCACACATATTAAAAGTAAATACTTAAAAAAAAAAAAACATGTTACAATGGAGCATACAGTGTCAGTAAGTAAAATTATTTTCCTTTCAAGCTTGATCTTTTTTCTAACTTATGAGACTTGCAAAAATATAATATGATAAAGCATTACGGTATGTCAGCATCTGAGCAATAAAAAAGCTAATATTACTTCCAGATAATTTACTATTTAAGATAATAATATATGAAATTACAAAATCAATTAAGACTGAAAAGAAAAAATTATATATTTTATGTAAATGAAAGGAAAAGTCAACAGCATTTCTAATGATTCTTAGGAAACTAAAATGATTATAGGTCATTCTTTTTCAAGGTTATAGATACAAATAGAATTCAGACTTCTGTAAATTGGATATTCTTTTCCAGAAGTGCCAGTCGCTAGTAGTTTGTAAGATAAAGAAGACATTCATGTAAAACATTAGCAGACTTCCTGAAGCTTTTCTACACGACCCATGATTCCAGATAATATTAACTTTCATGTTAATGTGGATAGGATCAAATATAAAATATCTTGAGGTTTAGTATTTTATCTTCAAAGGGGAATGTAAAAATAAGACATTTCCACTATACCTTTTGGGAGACAAAAGGACTACTAAAACATGAGGAATAATTATGAATACTGATTACATAGATGTATTAATACTATACATCTCTTATGCAGGAAAGTAAGAAAATAGATTTTACATTTTTCAATACATGAGATTTTTCTCACATATCTCAAATGTAAATGTCCTTTTTCTGAAATTCTAAAAGAGTCATTTTAAGGTTCTTTGTACTCAAAAAAATTATACTTGGTATCAGATTGTGTCTTGAGAAATACAGCTATCTCTATTAAAAATCAAGACATGTAGCATAAAAAAAGTCTGATTGCTTTCTCAGCGATTGCATTGTTTTCTTTCCAGTTTCAGAAAATTGTCTTGAGATTGGATTCCCCCCTACTCCCTAAACACTAGCCTGCTGTATAAAGTAGTATTTTAGTTTCAAATACATCTTCCTTTTGGTGCCAGGAAGGCTCATTACATAACACAGAAGCATTTCACCTTTAGAGCATGAAAAGTGTCTACCTTCTGGGCTTAAACAAGCAAAACTCTTAGTAGTGAATCACCCACATAACAAATAATATATATTTTTTTAATCAGATGATGGGGCCATCCAATTTCTAAACATAGAAAAAAGAGACAAGAAAATTTATGGTCATTGTGTTGTAACCCACTGTATATTATTAGCACTGAGTATTGTCAGGTTGCTGAGAAAATGCAGCGAGAAACCTTACTCTTTTCTTGCATTTATATAAAGATGAGTAGCAACAGCATCTGTTTCAGATATGGCTGACTTTTAGAAATTTATAATTGCTCAAAAATACAAAACTTTTTCTACCCTGCTTTAAGAACTTCTATGTTGACAGATAACATGCAGCAGAAGTAACAGTCTTGGTTCCTGAAGTGGACCGTGAGCTATCTGCATTATTCCCTCACAATGCTGGTAGATTTGGGTGATCTTGAAAGCTGTTTTCATTATTAAAAGTCTACTTGTCTAAAAAGCATAGAAGAAAAATATGCAAAGGAGGTGACCAAAGACAAAGCTTAAAAGTCTTGCTCTCTGAATCAGGATCTTTATGTAACCATCTCTTCCTTTCTTGCATTTGCATGCGTGCGCTCTCCTCTCTCGCTAGTAGTGCTTCTGTCATAGAAAAGTACAGATTTTCAGTGCAGTATGATTTGCTTTTGTGTATTTTGGTTGGATAAAAGTGTTGTAATAGAAGCCCGCACAGAGGAATAGTGTGTAAGTAAGTTCAAAACAAGTAATGATATTGCATTAGGTGGGATGTTTTTGGCTAATACCAGAAGTCAGTTAAGGTAAAATTGGCTTGATTTCAAATAGAAGAAACCTAGAGCAAATGCCTGTAATCCTTTTCACGTAATCCTTACTTAAGAAATTAAGGAAAATATACCTATGGACATTATTGCTTCACTGAATCAGTAGCATTGTTTAAGCCACCTGTCTTCTTACACAAAATACTATTACAGTAGTTTAATACAGATATCACTGTTCTAAGTGAATAATGAAGAATAATTGAAATAACTAGGACTTTTTTTTCCTCTCGCAAACCATTTAATGCACTGTTGAGGTAAGCACAGATTGTAACAGAAGTGGAAGTTAATTCCTCAGATATCAGTAAGTATTGGTAAGAACCTAGTTTTGCAGATGCTTGAACTGCCAAGTCTGATTTCATGAAGGAGTAATAGTAGCAAATAAAGGACCATCAACTAGTAGTAATTCCTCCTGATTTGTATGGACTCAATTAGCTTCCCTTATGTGGAGGAAAAAATTATCAAGAGATGAAACAGTGTAATCAGAAGGTGGATTGACATGAAGGAAATGAAATAAGATTGAATGTCAAGATTTTTTTTTTCAATTTGAGTGGTGTGAATATTGATAAATATTGCACAGTACTGCACTGAAAGTAAATCTAAACTAACTCTCTGAAATGTATTTAATTTGATCATGGGACCTCAGCAGCAACTGCTTTCCTCTAAGCCTATTAGGTTTGCAGCCCAGGAAGCCAAAGAAAGTTGCTGAACTGGCATCAAGACTTCAGTGAGTAGGAGGATGATCTGTTTCTACATTCTTTTTATATTGAAATAAATCACCCAGCAAATCAAAAAATTTTTTGAATGTAGCATTGTTTTATTTGTACTTGCATAAAACATAGCTTTAGATTTGAAAGTCCCTTTGATGTTTTTTGGAATACAGTAAAGTGGTAGTGAGTAATTCTCTTCAAAAACTTGGCTAAATTCCATGTCCTCTCATTTCTTCCTGAGTTTCTGGACTGATAATATACAATGTCTTCTTTTATTTTTAAAATGCCAGAATGAGAGGAAAAGAGAGGATTTTTTTATTAGTTTAAAAGCCATTTGATCTTCTTTAGGGACCACCTGAAAAGAGTAAAGGCAGATGCAACTCAGAGCTTTGGCTGATATGGAATTCCTTCACCCACACAATAAACTGCTGTTGAGAAATTCACTCCTTACTGCTTTTAGTTAGCAGCTGCCTGCACAGATTTGGTACTGGATTCTAACTTTATAGTTGACCTTGGTGTGAGCAAATATATTGAATATGGATGAAAACTTGACATGTTAATAGACAAGTCATGCCTGAGCTGAAGTTCAGCATTTCTTCACATGAGGCCATTGGCTGGTTCAAAACGTAGCTATGGTGCATGTCTTATGTTTCCCATTTAATTACAGAAATAGTATTAGAATTGATTCCCTTTCTCTTTCAGTGTTTACAGGAGTGACTAATAATCTTTTCTTCTTACATCCAATAAGCAAGAACACAATTGTCAGCTATTTAGCACCCTATTAGTTAGCATGGCACTCCAGAGAATGAAAATCATTTCCATCATTAATCCCCAGTAGTTGTTCCCCACTAATGCTTTCCTTAGTTTGTATCTCATTTCCAAGTTCTTTTTAGACAAGGAAAAAATAAAGCCCTCCTCTTAAGACTTGAGTGGTGACATTTGGACAGTTGATAATAACTGCTGACTGGAATGAACATGTACATTGTTCATGAGCATAAAATTTCAGTAGTATGAATTTCACTATTTTCCTGCTAAATCTTTTTGTGGAATATAGAAATAATGAAAATTGCTTTTGCCTTCCAGTATTGCCCTAAACCAACTTTTGCCATAAGCAAAGCAAGTAGGAAGAACAGAACAGCAAATAGAAATGAGACAGGGAAGAGAAAAAGACGCCAGAAAATGTAAATCTCATGTTGATAGGGTTTCACCTAGAGTTGTTTCAGTAAATATCCAAATTTATTAGGTAGTAAAGACAGCATCCATCAGGGTTTATTCGCCTCAAATTATCTTTTCTTCTGACATCACTGTCAAAGGAGTGATGAATTGCAGCACCCATTTTATTATTTTGTTCACTAATTCTGGAAAATAAGTTTATTATTCATCTGTCATGATCCAGATAAACCTTTGGGTATACTGTAAACCTTTTTATTTAATGAATCTAATTTTCTGTTTTTAATTTTCACTTTTTTTTTTTATAAAACAGTTTTATGTGATAATGTGATCTGTACTTCTGTTTCTTTGATGAACTTGCTGTCACAAGGAGTATCAGTATAAAATTTTGTATGATTCTAAAAATAAACTATTTTCTATTAAAAACTTTTTGCTTGAAGTAAAGGAAAACATGACCATGTATTTTCCTAATTTCAGCCTGCTGTAAGGGTTCCAGAGCCTAGTAGGGAAAAAATGTTTTGGAACAAAAATGATCCTCTAGTACATTAATGAATGAGAACATTTTAGTTTTGAAAAACAATAAACATCTCTTTTGAAAAACAGTAATTCTTTACATGAGGAGAGCAAACAAGTTATGTATATATTAGACATAATGTATTAAACATACTCCATTTGATTGTTATTTATCATGTTTATGAGCTGATGTCATGGGAATGTCAGTGTATTTCTTTACTGCAGGAAGAATTATAGAGAAATTGCATTGTGCTACTCAGTATTTTTTATGCATTATCACAGAGTCCAGATCTAAATATTCGTACAGGAACTTAAATCTATGCACATAAAGTCTCAGAGCCTGCAAGTATACTTACACATGCACATGTGCAAACTTAAGTGTATCTGTAAGTCTTGCAGGAGTGAAACTTGGATTTTCAACATAACTGTGTTTACAAAACATGCAATTTTTACTGAAAACTAAATACACCCCCACACCCCACACCCCCACACCAACTTGTAATTCACCCATTCCCTGTGAAATTCTTTACTACATAGGTGGTAATGTGACATGGACATTTTAAGACTGTGAAGTTTAGGCAGACAATTCTGAAAAAACCTATAACTCATATATTTAGAATTGTGTTCCCACATTATCTGAGCTTTGAACTGTTTGCTAGTCCTTAGTTGCTTTATAAAAAGAAATACAGATGCACAGACAACTACCTGGATTTTACATATAAAACTTATATTAAAACAATATGCATGTAGCAAAGATGTATATTAAAATTTTAAGAAATACCACATTTAAGATTCCTAAAGTGACTCTCCATAGCTCCATTCTGTATATGTGCTATAATGCAATCTTTAATTCCATAATCACTTAGTATTTTTTTACAACCCTTACTCTAATCAGCATATAGACTGGACAGTGCTTGCTAACCAGCTACTTCATTTTATCCTCTTTATTAGTTTTGCTGATCTTGCCATATTTACTTCTCTGAAGACTAAAGTACTGATTTTTCTCATGGCCTTTTTGTGGCCTTCAGCACAGTGGTCTTTAAATACTGTACAAGCATTAATAACTTTATCTTCACAATGCTACTTTGAAGTAATGCAATATTATTATTATTCATGGATTAAAAATGAAGGCATAGATTAACTCATTACTCCAAATTAGTAAGTGTTTTTGGCATTCATTTGAAAAACTTACAGTCTAATTGTTCAGTTTAACACACAAATGTCAATATGAAGTCATTTGTTCAAAACCTCTCAGTTCTCTCTGAATTTGGTTCCAGACAATGGCATTCAGGATTAATGCAAATCACACTTTAAGCAGGACTAAAAAGAAGGAGGAACTCATAATAACCAGACAAAATTGGTTTGTCCAGCTTCACATAGGAATGAGATCAGATTTTGGTGTTGCAGCAGGCAATGAAGTTTTTATGACTGTATGTATGTAAGGGTAACTCAGTTTCTGCTTCCGATTTAAACCAATATAACTGTTACTTTGGATTGGCCAGTATCATACCTGATAGCTAATTTTTTACTGTAAGTATATTGTGGCTCTTCTTCCAACAAAAATCTATGCAAATATGACTTAGGCTCTAGCTACATAAATTTTTTGAGATGGTACATAGGGTTTTTTTTGATTTTCTAATGAAAAGAGAGTTGTATGTCAGAGCATCATTTACGTATATATTTTTTCTCCTTTCTATTGTAAGGAACAGGTGAGAAGTAAGATGTATCAAAATTTTTATATGTGGGATGCATAAACTGTGGCCTTAACAGAGCCCGGTAGTCCATTCTTTAAAAAGAAAGCCCAATCCCTCAAGGAAAAACCAAAGCTAGTTGGCCCTACCACTCAGCACAAACCTGTGTATGCAAAATAAATATTTGTTTGAAACATCTTCCATCACTAGTTGTTCTACCAATCTGTATTTCCTGAATGAAATAAAAGGGAAAGGCATTCAGTCCCATTTTTAAGAACCTGTAGGATATTTATATTACAAATAGTGAGAAAATGGAGAAATATAACAGTTTGGGGAAAGGAGAAATGAGCAGAAAAATGAAATAAATCTCACTATGCTACAACCATTCTGTAAATGCACTTTGGGCAAGTTAAGATAATGTGATTAAGTAGGCATTAAAGGAAAAAAAAAGGTGGAGGTTTTCTCAGGTAGAGAATTTGGAGAATAACAGTAACTGAAATTAAAAACAAAAACAGAGTGCTCAACCAGATCATAAGAGTCTAACCTGAGAGGAGTATGCACAAAATAATGTGTTTGTTCCTTGAAGATGAAATTTTGGAGCCCAATCCTTCAGGATTTTGAGAACTGTATGCTGTTATTGTCCTCAGTGCCTGTTGAAAGTCCTGAGCCCCTAGAAGCTTTAATTTTCAGTCAGTATGGTTAATTAAGTTTAAAGAAAAAGGACCAAGCACTGTAATTAGTTAAAAGAAAATTGGTATGGAAATGCCTTTATTCAGTTGCTCGATTTTAAATGCAAAGGGCAATGCTTAAAATTTTACAATAAAAATCTCATTAAGAACCTATATTGCAGGCAACTTCTTGATCTGGTAGGTGAGGAGATAAGAAATCATAGTTTATAATAGAGTATTTGAACAATGCGTGGCATGCCTCACTACTATCAAACTATGTTAAGAAACATTGCTATCTGTTCAGCTGCAGTAAGGAACAGTTTCACCTCTGAGTGGGGAAGAATAGGCTTTATTGTTCATTAGTTGATAATTAAAAAGGAAGGCTATAATCCTCATCATGAATTGGGATATCAGAAGTATTTATGGTTGTAAACTCCATAGTTTTTGTGATCTTTGGCATTGTGGATGAAAGATAGTCTTCTAGGGTGTCACAGCTATCAATGCTATTTATTATTTCAGCAATCTTGCAAACTATTTTAAATAAAATTCTTAAAGAATGTTGTCTAATTACCATAATTTATTAACCTGTATAATCAAGAAAATCCTATTTTTTTAATGAGGTAATGTGTTACCTTGTATTTGAATGTGGCAATTTAATAAGAGAAAAGATGTTTATAAGGTATTATGCTACTTATTCTGCCATACTGTAGAGTTATTTTGCTTCCATTTAAAAACTGGAGTAAACAACTTCTATATTAGTACTGAGCACTGTGTACCATATAAGAGGAAAACCCTTGATATAAGTATTCTAATGCACAGAAGCTATTCATAGATTTACCAGTATTCCTGCCTCCCTTATTCTAACCTATCTGCTTGTATTTAGTATGCATCTTCCCCTTGTTTCAATTGTTTTTGCATCATATAGTATCCACCTTACAGAATAGACAATTTTTTTCAGTAAGCAAGTGGGAAGTCCCAAGCTTTTTAGCTGTATTTTTAACTTCTAGGGTGCTGATGGACCAAGCAATTTAAAATTGAAATTGTCGTATAAGGTTGAAAGATATTTAGGATTGTAATTGCTGCTTTAGCTCTGTTATAAAGAAGAAAAATCTTAAATGTTATGCAAATAACTTAGCTTTTAAAGGAAAATAGTAACAAAACTGATGCAGTGACAGGTAATTATCATGCCCTTTACATGTCCTTAAGGGAGCTTGGTTCTTTAGTCCTTTTGCAGCTCATATAATCAATAATTTTGATACTGTTGTATAATGAGACCTTTGCAAAGTGTTATTCACTTAAGGCCATCACTGTGATCACTTAAAATGTTCCTGGTGTATATGAAGTTTTTTTTCTTCCTTCCCTTTTTCAATACTAGCCCCCCAGGCATACATTTCTGCTTATTACCACCACAGAATAAAATTACTTATTAAGCTCTCTGAACTCCCTTAGTTCAGATTGCCTCCAGCTTGTGTGTCGAAACATATTTTGAGTGATTTCAAGCCCTTTTTGGAATAATAGCTTGAGTTGTCAAAATTTCTGAGATAAACAGAGCTTGTGTTTGTACTGTATCCCTTAAAAATGTTGTTAGTGTGTGCAGAGAGTTAAGCTAGCATAATCAGATCTCAAGTATAACTTTCTACTTTTCTGTGCACCTTTGTTTTGACATCTCATCTGCACTCAAATACAATTTAAGAAAAGATCAAATGGAAATAATCATGTGACAGTGGACTAGTTCTATAAAGTGAATATTCTAGTACTTTCTTATGACATATTAAGCTATTTATTGCCTTGGGTCTTAATTATGGAACAGTACAGCAGCTTTGCTTTCTAGTACAAGCGTACTTCAAGTTTCTTACCAGCTACTTTCACGTTAGTTTACGATTTACTACTGTAACTTATTATTATTGTATTTGGTATACAATGGAAATGAATTGTTTTAAAAAAAAGAACCCCCCCCAACCTCGTCTCTCCTGATAAAGTTACTTTTTATTTTCAGTGATACTGCAGCATATACTAGTGACAAGATTCTGTTTTCTTTCTGGTTCTGTACCTTCCTATGGAATACTGGATAAGTCTTTTTATCTTTGACTGTCAGAGTCTCTCAGTTTGTGTTACAGATTAGTTGGCCACTGATAATGCAAAAGCATTAAAATCCATGCAGTAAACACAGTTATTTAAGAACTTTATAAGGTATGTGTAGATGGCCTGCTCTGGCTTGTGGCACGGCTAACAAGACAGCAACTTGAGAAATGCCAAGATACTTTGCCATTTTGCCAAAAAAGAGGGAATTTAATTTAACAGAATAGATGGCCAAAGTAGAAATTACCAATGCAACCATGTTACTGTGAATACCAGATAAGGGTGTAAAGTTGTCAAAACAAGGACCCATGGATAATGGTGAAAATAGGTGGGCTGTTTATTTGGGAAGGGATGAAGGTGGTAAAGTAGAGGAACTTGCGGGGGGGGAGATAAAAGGTGGAGCAAATCACATGTTTGGGTGGACCTGCTAAGTAGCTCTGTGCCTGATCAACAGAGCTTGGACAGTAAATTTGCTGTTGTTCCAACTATACATGTGTCTGCCTTGTTTCTGCAGTCAGGAGGGATCTGGTATGCTTTCCTTTTAATGTCAGCGAGGGAACATTCACAAGGGATATACTGAATATTTTGACGTCCTAACAGAACTATGTATCCTATTACTGGTTAACATATTTGGACCACAATTTATATTGCTTTTCAGATTTCAGACTCTAATTGTAACTTAGGATAAGACCAAAACCTTTAGCAGCTTAGGTCAAATCCATTTTGAAAATATTTTAGAGACTGGAACATGTTGTGTGACGACTATAATTTGTTTTGATAAAGACAAAAATATTAACTCAGTTGAGGATGGCATGCTATTTGAAAAGTATTTAGAATACCATATAAATTATCACTAAATGGCATAATTGGAACCCTCCTAAAGCCTTTAGCATGTGAAAGTATGACTTTTACAAGGCATACAAAGATGCAGTATGGGAACATAAAAGACGTAAGACCAACAGAAACTGTAGAAAGACATATAGTAAAGGAATACACACAGAATCACAGAATCGCTGAGGTTGGAAGGGACCTCTGGAGATCATCTAGTCCAACCCCCCTGCTCAAGCAGGGTCACCTAGAGCACATTGCACAGGATTGCATCCAGGCGCGTTTTGAATATCTCCAGAGAAGGAGACTCCACCACCTCTCTGGGCAACCTGTTCCAGTGCTCTGTCACCCTCACAGTGAAAAAGTTTTTCCTCATGTTCAGATGGAATTGTCTGTGTTTCAGTTTGTGCCCGTTGCCTCTCGTCCTGTTGCTGGGCACCATGAAAAGAGTCTGGTCCCATCCTCTCGACACCCTCCCTTCAGATACTTGTACACGTTGATAAGATCTCCTCTCAGCCTTCTCTTCTCCAAGCTAAACAGGCCCAGCTCTCTCAGCCTTTCCTCATAGGAGAGATGCTCCAGTCCCCTAATCATCTTTGTAGCCCTTCGCTGGACTTGCTCCAGTAGTGCCACATCCCTCTTGTACTGGGGAGCCCAGAACTGGATGCAGTACTCCAGCTGTGGCCTCAGCAGGGCTGAGTAGAGGGGGAGAATCACCTCCCTCGACCTGCTGGCAACACTCTTCCTGATGCACCCCAGGATACCATTGGCCTTCTTGGCCACAAGGGCACGTTGCTGCCTCATGCTTAACTTGGTGTCCACCAGCACTCCCAGGTCCTTCTCCGCAGAGCTGCTTTCCAGCAGGTCAACCCCCAACCTGTCCTGGTGCATGGGGTTATTCCTCCCCATGTGCAGGACCTTGCACTTGCCTTTGCTGAACTTCATGAGGTTCCTCTCCGCCCACCTCTCCAGCCTGTCCAGGTCCTTCTGAATGGCAGCACAGCCCTCTGGTGTATTGGCCACTCCTCCCAGTTTTGTATCGTCAGCAGACTTGCTGAGGGTGCACTCTGTGCCTTCATCCAGGTCATTGATGAAGAAGTTGAACAAGACTGGACCCAGTACTGACCCCTGGGGGACACCGCTAGCTACAGGCCTCCAACTAGACTGCACCGCTGATCACAACTCTCTGAGCTCTGCCATTCAGCCAGTTCTCAATCCACCTCCCTGTCCACTCATCTAACCCACACTTCCTGAGCTTGTCTATGAGGATGTTATGGGAGACAGTGTCAAAAGCCTTGCTGAAGTCAAGGTAGACAACATCCACTGCTCTCCCCTCATCTACCCAACCAGTCATTCCATCAGAGAAGGCTATCAGATTGGTTAGGCATGATTTCCCCTTGGTGAAGCCATGCTGACTACTCCTGATCACCTTCTTTTCCTCCACATGCTTGGAGATGGCCTCCAGGATGAGCTGCTCCATCACCTTTCCAGGGATGCAGGTGAGGCTGACTGGCCTGTAGTTCCCTGGCTCCTTCTTCTTGCCCTTTTTGAAGACTGGGGTGACATTGGCTTTCTTCCAGTCCTCGGGCACCTCTCCTGTCCTCCATGACCTTTCAAAGATGATGGAGAGTGGCTTAGCAATAACATCCGCCAGCTCCCTCAGCATTCGTGGGTGCATCCCATCAGGGCCCATGGATTTGTGGGTGTCAAGTTTGCTTAAATGATCTCTAACCCACTCCTCCTCCACCAAGGGAAAGTCTTCCTTCCTCCAGACTTTCTCTCTTGCCTCCAGAATCTGGGGTTCCTGAGGGCTGGCCTGAGCAGTAAAGACTGAAGCAAAGAAGGCATTCAGTAACTCTGCCTTCTCTGCATCCTTCGTCACCAGGGCACCCACCCCATTCAGCAAAGGGCCCACATTTTCCCTAGTCTTCCTCTTGCTGCTGATGCACACTAAAATAGTTTATATATACTTTTGATTTCTGTATACATAGCATAAGTGCTTCCTAAAAACATACCAGTACTCCCCCCCAAATGAGCAAGTCAGAACATATTAAAGCTGCTAGTGACAAAAGTGTTTCAGTTAAATCAGATAATGTGATTTAGTAGCTTAGAATATTTTGTGAGCACTTCAAAATAAGCTTTGAATTAATCTCTTAAAATTAGACTAGTATTACATTAAGACACTTTCATGCAGAATTGTAAGAATGCATGCCCATGTACCACCAGTTCAAAGTTGCCAAGCAAATTGTTGTAAGTTATCACTTTCTAATGCACACAAACCAGGGAGAGCATGGATCCATTTGAGCACAAAGAGGTACTTAAGACGCAGAATGCTGTCAAAGGATTTTTCTGTCCTGCTGTAGGAATCAGAAAATATTTTGAGTGTGTTTGGTCACACTGATGCTTCTAGAATAAAATACCAGAGGATATAAAAAAAAAGTCTTTAAGTAATTGAAATATGACCATCCACCATATGCCAAAGGAACAGCTATGAATATTGGCAAGATGTCCCCTCCTGAAGGCTTGAAGAGTAAAAGCAGCCTTATGATTGTGCTGTGTTTATGGGATTAAGTAGTGGGAAGGTTACAAATCAGGGAAAGCAGCTGAAGGAATTCTGTATATCATCATGCAGTCCCTATGTAAGATTAGGACTGTATGCAGTAAAGTGACTTCTGCCTGTGTAATCTGTTCTTCCAGAAAAGAGAAGCCTCTTTAACATGTTAGAGTTGTTCATTGTAGTACAGTTATATATGTGTATGTTGCAGGGAAGATTTCAAAATAGCTCAGCTAGCATTATGGCCTTTGGTAAAGCAAACTAAGAAGGAGTGAATGCCATGAAGGTACAATTGACTGCTAAACACCTTTGGAAATATGATCACAAATCTTTCATTTAACCCCCTAAAAATTTTGCCTGTTATGTTTATTAGTTGATAGGTGGTAATCTACAGTAAAGGAATAAATTATCATTAAAATTACTGAATTATTATTTTCATAATTGACTTTAATCGCATTTGCAGATGTATTCTAATCTATATAGTATTAGAACTAGTAGAATTAGATTTATTTTTCAGTTGCCTTATGCCATCAGGGAAAAGCAATCTTTTCTTTGACAGATTTTCATAACTGTGATATACAATCTAATGTATTACTATAGTGAAACCCCTCTAAGACTGAAACCAAATGGAATTAGATGAAGAACAGAAGATTATTGTAGTCCAACCTTTTTATTAACAACACACTGCTAATTCTTATTTTTTAGTTTTATGTGCTTTTATTTTTGCTTATTAAGTGTTTAAGTCCTCCAAAATAACAGTCCTAAAATGTTTGTACATGTATTTGTTAATATAACACTTTTTCTACCTTATTCTGTTATTCTGATAATAATATCACAGCTATTGTATTCCTTTCAGAACCATAAGATGCATAACCTTATGAAAAGAAAACTGAGAAAATCCCAGTGACATTTTTTCACTTGTTTAATGAATTTTAGAGAGGGAATTATAGTAAGTGCACCTTGTCAATTTTCTTACATTCAGTGAAGATGAAAGACAACAGCAAAACAAGAATTGTGAATTCTTTTAGTGAGCTGAGTAAAGTATACACATTGCAGAATGGGTAAAATAATGGGAAGGCGTATGTAAATTGTAGTTAGTTCAAGTAATTCTACTAAGTGACTCCTTCATCCCAAGGGTCTGGTAAAAGGTAGAATAGGGATATGGTTCATGTATCAGCTTTGGAATAGACAAAAACAGTTTGTCCTTTAAATTCTAAATGAGATCTAAATTGTTAAGATTGCTTAAACTGATGTATAGAGAAATCAAGTTTAAGATGAAGTCTTAAAGTAAATTTTTCTTGTTAATAAGGTGTTTTTGAGAAAGAGATGAAAGACTGCTTAGGTAAATATTACAGAACTCTGTATCCAGAAGATGTGATTCATTATTTCACCATCCTCTAAAGGATACATTAAAAGGATCTGCTTTGTTTCATACTTTGAGAAGCAAAGATTTACATAGCACTGTGTGTCCTTGCAAATTTTGGATAGTACTGTGACATTTTTCAGAGTGGGAGAAATTTTTTCCCGAGAAATACTGATTATCTTTCTTGACATATATCAAGACAATGGTAGCATTCTTTCAAGGTCTGGAACTTTTTCTTTAGGACTTGCCTTTGCCCTTTTAACACTAATGTCAAAATTCCCATAGCTGTTAGTGGGAGCAGAATGTAACTCATTATGTAAATATGTTGAGTCAGTCTCAAATCTTTCAGACTGTGCTAATAAAATTCCAAGAGTTAACTGTCTCTTGAAGTGTATTTCTGTAATGGTAAGACTGTTATCTCTTAACATGCAGCAAATACATACTTGTTTCAGTCGTTGCTGTTTCTGATCTGTGGTTCAGCTGGAGGTATTTCATGTGATTGTAAAGCATGGGAATTGTGTGATTTGTCCATGACCACATCCGTCAGTTAACCTAGATTTTCATACTCAGGTAACGGCAGCAGCTTGGAGCACCCAACCTAGCAGTAGTTTGGTCTCATAATTTGGTAAATGCTTTGAGCTTCTCTTTGGAGACTCCTGCTGTCTGTTTACTAATTTGGGAAGTTAGACCAAGTTCGTAATTTAAGCACCTGGGTTGAGTCCCTGATATTTGGTAATGTGAATACCTTCCTCATGTATATGTGCTTTGTTACTTAAATTGTTTCAGTTTTCATACTTACTATTTTGAGTTTTTTAGAGCACAGTTCTGTGATAGTCCTTTAGCAGCCATTTCCCATGGCAGCTTTGGATATACTGTGAATTCAAAATGTGGTGAATTTTTCCATTCAGTCTATAGGTCCCTTCCTGTCACACCACTTAATTTCTGTTCTGCAAAGAATTTTATAATTTTAAAGTTGAATCCTTATTTGCAAGTGTTCCAAGAAGAAAGTGGTGTGAGAGACTGAATATAAATTTCGTATGAAAGGCATTGAAAGAGCAGATTCATTTTTAAGGGTCCTGATTATTTCTTCCCTTTAAAATTTTTCTGTGACCACTGATACAAGCAGGCAAAATACATGGTAGCTTTTAAATTTGCATGTTTTAACATAAAGTTGTATTTATGTTGTTATTGATTGTACGAGAGTCCTCAGCCTGCTGTCAGAAGAACTGCCATGTGTTCTACATCTCTGCAAATGTAACCTCAGTAGTGAAGGGGTGGAAGTTCTAACACAATTACTGTTATTTGAACTCTAATTTATGTGAACAAACTGAATGTTGCTGATGGCTTGACTGATAGTAATGGTTTCCACTTTTGCTTTTCTATCCTTTATATTTTATGTAGGGATAAAGGACTATGACACTCAAGCTTGTTTTTATCTCTTGCAGAACTAGTACTCATGCTTTGATTTCATGGCCTGACTCCTTGTATAACTATAATCTCAGTGGCTTTTTTCTGGCAATTTAATTTCTTCACTCGACTACCTTTGGACTTTTTCCTGCCTGTGTTTTACCTGACTACCACTCTGCAGTATCAGTGTGTTCTCTCTCTGTCTTTTCCTTATCCTCTTTTATTCCTTCATACATTACCAAATTCTCATGTATAACTAACTTCCCTCTTCCTTTGTAATAAAAACCTATCACATAAACTTCCTTGCCCCTTTCCTGTTATTCTTCCATCATTTATAGTTTCTTAGTTTTTGCATCAGTTTCCCAGAGGCTGAAAAACTTAAAAAAAATCTCTATTTTGATTAACTCCATTTTATTAACATAAAAATCTCCACTTTAATTTTCTTTTTTAACTCTTTTAAGCAAATTCCACTGAATGTCACATTAGCCATTGGTGTGGTGGATCTTTTATTTTTATTTTTTGAGTACCTACCATAGTCACTTCCAGTCTCTTTTTGTGAGAAATTGATAGCATTAGTTATTTCAGCTGAAAAGTGAACTTTTCCATGCTCCCATCAGGACACTATTCAGTTTGAGGTCTGTAGCTTAGTGTTCTTATTCCTGCTGGGAGTGGTATTACTCCAAATCATACTTAGACATGCTCTTTAATTCTTAATAAAGAATACTCACCTCTTTCTAGTAACAGAGCAAATCTCAAATATTCCTCCTCATAGTTCTTCCTTCTGCCTTCTGTTATTTTTCACAAAGTCCTGCATAGCACCATAATTGCTTTGGGGGTTTTTGCCCCTGGCTGCATCCATTACTTCTTCTTGGAAACACTGACCTGTTGTCTTCTTTGCATCTTCATCACATTCTTCGGTGTGTAAACCTGATTCTCAGCTTCCTGTGTTGTTTCACGTGATGGCGTTGTCTTTGTAAGTCTTGTAGTAGAGTCATCACTCCCCTCCCCCCCGACAAAATAATTTTATTCTCTACATTCTCCTTTTCAGCAAGTCACTGTAAATGCTGAATTGTCTTAGTTCAACACTTATTTGCAGGTACTTTTTTTCGTTTGGGGTGTTCCCTTTCAAGATGTATGTAATTCTTTAAAACTACCCTCTACAACAGTTGTAGTTCACAGAAAATTTTTTCAAAACCTTATCATTGTCTTTTCCAAACAGCTACTGAATGCTGTTTTTTTCTCTTTGATGTTGACAAAAGCATTGGTTCCACTGTTACGTTAAATCTTGTCGCTGCCTTTAATATGAGTATTTTATCTCATTGTACTTGCTGTCTGTCAGTGTTTGCTGACGTTGTTACACATAGGTTACACATAGGTTACACGCAGGTTACACACTTTGAGCAGAGTCCTTCACTTTTGTTATGCTTAGCACTGTAAATACAAGTTCCTAGACATGGTGTTAATTGAAAGAGTTACTAGCAAAAGACCTCACAGACAACCTGATATTTTTTCAGAATACATGCTTCCAGCTTTACTTACTCATTTTGCTGAATGGAGTTTCTAGATGGGAATAGGAGAAGTTTCTGAAGAAGCTTGATTTATTTTTAATATAGATTTACTAGGTTTAATTCACTGACACATGCTAAACCTCTCGTTTAGCAAAATGACATTAGAATAAACGTCAGTTTCTCCTAGTCTAGTACACTGAAGAATGAATATTCACATTTTTATGATGTTGAGCTATATGCGGAACACTCATAAGTGTGTACAATGGTAAACAACTATTTGCTGGTTATTTACATTAGCCACTAATTGTAGAAAGCATATCTTCTATTACCAGACCTTTATACTACCAGATTTTTTTTTAACATCAGTTCAATATTTTTCCACATTATTTGAGAACTAGTTCTTTAGTTTTCTAGTGCTCAAGACAGTTACTTAATATTTACTTCAGTATACTCTGCATTAGACCAGTGCTGCTGAATCCTTCCGGAAAGATTGGTTAATATATTTTAGCAAGATTCCGGAAATTTTATTCTGTTACAACTGACACCAGAAAAAACATAGTTTTTTTTTACGTGTTTACTCAGCAATGATTAATCGAGTGTTGAATAATAATTTTTAATTTCCATTTCTTGAATATATTTACTGCTTTGCCTCCTGCCAATATGCTGCTTTAGATGCCACTATTTGGAATTTATTTCTGTACTTAAGTATCATTTGCATAATGGAATTAAGAGGTCCGCTTACGAGCATTTGGTAGTAGTATGTTGGACAGAGTGGGTAGGTTGTAATTAGTGGCATCTGGCCTTCAATTTCATTAATATGCAAATAGAATTGCTACAGGGTACAAATGCTTGGTACTATTAAAATAGTCGCTGCTGTGCATATCAGATATTTTAATCATGCTGGTTTGTTTTTCATGTATTTATTTTATATACTAATGTGCCATCATAGAGGCACATATATTAATGCCTGTGTGCACATGCAAAGGTGTGTTTATACTCACTATAGCTGAAAGGGGGAGGCTAAACAATAGATTTTTCTTTTTTGTTTCTTCTTGAATGATTTTTCGCCTCTGTGATCCAGATATATCCGAAGCATTTTCAAACATAGGCAAGTTGAAAACATTATGAATTTTATTATGGAAGTACTATGGCTGAAAGTCTACCAGCATTTCATATAAGAAAGGAAGGCAGCATATCAGATTGTTTTGTTTGGTTTCCCCAGAAGCAGCTCAGCTGTCAGAAAGGATTTCCTGGTCTAGATGTCTAGGAAATTCTTGGAGAATGCGTCTCTTTTCTTTGACAGAATTAGGATTACTAGTGCCTCTTGCACCATCTTTAAGGAAGCTGGAAATTTCTATAGAGCAATTTACTGTTGATTTTATCTAGTCCGGGTGACAAAATGCTGCAGAATCCATAGAATGCTGCTAATAAAATTATTCTAAGGACCAGAACCTAAATAGATAACAGTTGATTCCTGTATGTAAGGGTAAAGTTAAACATAGGTGTTAGGAGATATTTAGATATTGAATTAATTATTAATTTAGTGATTAATATTTTACTTCACAGCTGTTCATATTTCTGTACTAATTGGTCAAGAAACAAAGTCTGGGCTCTTAAATAGTGCTACAAAATGTGTTTCATGATATGCTGCTCAGGGGGAATGTTGTGCTAGATGTCCAAGGTAAACTTAGGTGTCTAAACTTTGAACAGAGGCCTTTCAGTGCATTTCCATTTCTCCACTTACATGGTCATGTTAGGCAGTAGATGCTCCAAAGTTAGGTAAAATGCACAGGGGGATTGGACTCTTCGTAACTTGTCTTAAAGACTTGGATTCACTGGAAATGTTTTACTGATTTTGTCCTGCTTTATGTCAGAGACTTTATTCTTTTATATCTATAGAGAGTAAATTTGTTTTACGTCAAAAACTAGTTTTAGATTAAATACCAGGTTATTGCATTGGTGTGGAAAACACTACCTTACTTCACATGAAATTATATGAAACAGAAGTGAAGTGCTTAAAATGTAAGTATATAAGATGTAAATGCTCTATCAAGTATCTTTGTGTGAGCACGTTTATGAGTCCTAAAAGGTACCCCTAGTTTCGGCTTGCTGTGCAACATTACATAGATGCTCATGTGTTTTATTTATGAACTGGCTTCTGCTTTATTATTCTCTTCTTTGGCAGCTATTATAAAAACCAGAAGATAGGCTAAATGAAATCCACTTTACAATATACATCTTATTACTTCACACCCCTCTAACAAGTGTTTCTGATCCCTGTAAAATTTGAAAAAGAACAAAGTTATGTTGAAAATGATTTTCTTCTAACACTTGATTTTAAAGATAATAGGAAACATACTCATTTCCACTTGCAATTATCTTGGGTATCTAGTGGTACAGTGATAAATTTAACCAATAATTACTTTGTTTGCTTCCTATTAGTATTTAAATGATGGGAAAATGCTGACTTTGAACTAAAACAGCAATATAGTTTTAAATTAAACAAGGTTTATATCTCAATTTAACATTGTTTATGTGTTATCAGTATTTTGCCATTTTAGTAAAGATTGTATTACCTCTAATACGGAATATCCATGTTAAGTCACTGCATTAATATGCAGGTATATCAGATAATGTAATATAAGTAGAGTGATGCATTTTTGCAGGAACAGAAGGAGGCAGCAGCAGAAGAGATGAAAAAAAAGCCCTAATTGACTATCTCTCTGAAACAGTCTGGAAAAATGATAGTTTAGCTCTAACCAGAATTTTTTTGATTTGACTCGAACAGACAGTTGTGAATCCATCTCCATTTGAGTTTAAATCAGGGAGTGGTGTAGGTCAAATTATGTACTTGCTTGACAGCAAATGCAGTCGGATTTGGAGTTACTCAAATTTTTTTCAACTGTTACTTTGTTTAATATATAGCTATGATGAATCCGTGTGTCATAAAATGTACCCTTAGGCAATGCACCTTTCACATGTAATTGTACAAGCTGAGAAGGTATAAGTCACAATGTCCAATTTAGATGTGGTTGGGGAAATCACTAACTCTTCCTGTAAATGTGATCTGTCCAGCTGGTACCTTCATCTTTGTGGTTGTCATGTGGCAAGAGTGATATGGCTACTGCGAGTTTCTTTTACTATCTTCATTTTATTATGTGTTTCTGAATCTACTTTTTTAGTGTTGCAAGTGATTTTATTCCCAGATTGTCCATGCTTGTTTCAGTCTTGGTGATTAGATAATCCTGTTAGCTTATCCTGAGAGATCTCAGTATTAATGCAGATTTTACTGCTAGCCCTTCACCTGTTCCTTTTAGGATAACCTCATATCTTATAGCTTTATTCAGTATGCCACCCAGTTCACTTATTTCAAGGGTTGTACTTGAGATCATATTATTACTTTAGAAATAGTTGTAGGAGAATTCATTGCTTCAGCTTTTCTTGTCTGAGAACATTGCTTAATATTATTTAGTACTGTTTTTATCAGAACTCCATGTGATATTAGTCTGATGGTTCTTGCCAGCCTCAATGTATGGACACATGCTTCCTTAATTACATCTTCATCTTATGTATACATTGACCCTCTGTACAAAATTTGATCTAGTCTTGTAATGTAAGTGAGCTTTAACTCACAAATTAAGTTGCTCCCAAATATGTGACTGATTTTACAGTCTCCAAACTGTCAGTCATTCCCTTAAAAGAATCTTTGAGTTTATTTTATGAAGGTGGGGTTGTAGGTCAATACATGAATACGAGTCCCAGATTTTAAAAAAGATAAGTCCCCATATGTGATTTCTATTTTATGGTTTTATTGATAAGGTAGCAATAGTAAACACAAACTAAAGGGGTTTAAGTGATTCTGAGCCCAAATCTGCATGACATGTTTTATGTTGTTTTTGTACTCATATAAGTATTGGGTTTTCTGCTACTGTGAAAGAAAAGCAAAAGAGGGTCATCTGGTTTATGAAGCCACAGTGTTAGCTTCAAGCTATCTGATGGACCTCTCACTTTACACTCTGTGGTATAACGCATCAATTACAAGTAGCATATTTACATGACTGATCTGTAAGAGAGCGCTCAGTCCAATGAAGTGACAAGTTAGTTTTAGCAAGAGAGTTTTAAGCAAAGAAATGCCTCTGCCCACATGATGTAGTACTGTGCTGACGATGTTTCCTTCAGTTCCAGAATGTATAAGTGAAGAGAAATCGTATTTGCTGAGACATGGCTAATTACTTTGCCCAGTGAATCCAAACTGCTTTTGATTCCAAAATAATTTTTTCAGCCCTATTTTGGGAATCTCAACTCTGCATTCCACTATGCACTATAGATAGGTAAGCCATGTATCTGAAGATTTGCCTTAATTTAGCTGATTATATTTAAAAATATGTTACGTTAATTTTCTATATTTCAAAATTCGTTAGTTTTGATCCTACAACAACTTTGAGTAACCTTATATATGTGAGGACATCCCATTAGTCTGAATGGGATTTTCACATCTTTAGAGACACTTATATGTAGAACTGTTTACACAGTAACGATCTCTGTATGAGACTTTAAGCCATTTTTTATCCTGTGGGACAATATTAGACTCTTAAAAAATCTTGACAATGTACAACAGTCTGATTACTGAGCAGGTATTTACTGAGCCAACAATAGCAATTGCCAACCAAATGCCTTTTGATTCCAAAATTGCTAACAGTATCTTCTGAAGGTGACAATATGATTTCTTTATTTTAAGTGGGGTCAAGCTGCCCCTAAAGAAGCCACACAGATTCCAGGAGTTCAGATGCTAAGCTCTGCTTATTAGATTTTAGTAGAAGACAGCTCTGCTTTATTACAGAGTCTAATACATCCTCTTGAACTTTATATTTCAGACCAGATATATTGTAAATAAACTTAACTGACCTGAGATTTTAAATTCCAGAAGTCTGTTCATGTTCATAATATGCAAAGTAGCATGAATTTGCAATGAATATTAGCTTTTTGTGCTTAAATGCTGGAATTTTGCATCTTTTATAGTACAACCAATCACAAACAAACAATTTTAAGAATAAAATAGTGTTTGGATGTTCAGAGGCAGATGTACACCATTTGCTCATCGCCTACTTGTGTTTGATTTATTAGAGAATCTTTTTGACAGTGCTGGGAAGAATTTCAATGAATCATCTAGGATAATGGACTGAAGTAGTTTATTTTTCTTCAAAGTAGGTTTCTTCATTGTTTAGCCTGTAAAGCCTACTCATTTATTTTTTAGCCTCTTACTTTGTCAAGACAGTTTTCATTCCCTTACAGATGTTCTGTGGAGTAGGAGTCAATGTAAAGTCAGAACTGAAACACCAAAAGGAAGTGCTGTATATACGTATATAAAACTGATTCATTCCCGCAGAGACACTCTCCCATAGATATATTTCCCTCTCAGCAAACCTGGCCAATTCTTAAGCCCTGTGCACATAAAGGAGGCTTATCTGTCACGAAGCTGGAATTCAGTATATGATTACAAACCAATTTTCATTCTTGTATGACTAATTAGTGTATGTGAGAGACAGATGGCAATGTATGAATTTGTAAGGCATTAAGGCATATAAGGATGCTCTTAACATGTAATTTAATTAGGTCTAGTGTTATTTGTACTCTATTAAATGGAATATTTTAAATCTCTTATAATTCATTTGGTTTATACTATTTCAGAAATTACTTCCACTCTGCCACACAGACTGATAATAAATAAAATTGCTGATCCTTTTTTTTTAATGTCTTAGTTTCAATAATTAGATGCATACCATCTCTGATAAATGTTGCCATGCTTTTTAATATTTTTAAGGGTCCTCCTGTCTTATGTATCTGTCCAGATAAAGAAGCAGAGAAACTGGGAGATAAGCAGGAGAACTCTGAAATGCAGTTCTGGGAGGTTTTCTGCTACTTCTCTGAAGTTTTTGCTTCACTGAGACTGCAGATATATCTCTGCTGAGAGAGAGGAGTAGATTTGGTGTCAATACTTTGAAGGTCCTGTGAAACCAGCTCAGGGATCCTGGTCTCTCTTTTCTTATGTAGCTAACCTTACCTGGAGCTCCTGCTAGGGCAGTGGGACTCAGGGTAGTTCCCTTAGCTATTAAGGTGTATTGTAGGGTAGAAGGGAAAGGCAATGTTTGCCACAGAGATTGATATCTGTTCATTTTTAAGTTGAATATATATCTTTTACGTATATCAAGATATTATTTCGTCACGTCCATGAAGGAATTTATACAACTTCATAAATCTGAATTTTCAGTTTTCTGTTCCTTTGCAAGAGCAGCCTGTGTAGAGGAGATTAAACCCCTAAGTTTAGAACACCTGACAACTTACTGAGCAGTACATTTCATAGAAACTATATTATGCCAGGCCTCAGAATTTGGATGAAATGCCATTTACTTTCCTGTCACTTGATTTGTTCTAGGGTAACTTGTGATCATCTGACATTTCCTAGGTAAGAATTTGCAAAGTCATGTTTAAAGTGGTTATTTTAAGTTTTGTGAAATTAAGAGAGTTGCTTGGTAAATCTAAATAATGTAATCAGTGAATATAATTCAGTCAAAAATAGTTAATTATTCATTTATAAGCCACATTAAATACTGATCTGATACAAAATACCCACTTTACTTACCATGTTTAATGAAACCACTAATAATTGAATGAGTATTCATGTATGTATAATTTTCCTCTAAAATTGCATCCTTTTGAGTGTACTTATCCTACAAATCAAATATATTCCTTATACATGCATACAAAAATAAATTCAGAACTGCAGTGTTTTTAGTTTAAAAAAGAATTGCTGTAACCTATTTTTAATGAAGTAGTGGTATTAAATTGGCTGAATTTCTGTCAATGATTTTTTGATATTCTATACCTTTAAGATGTATGCATTTATGTTAGTGTCAGTCACTAATAGGGATTATGCTAATAACATAAGTTTTAGGAAAATCAGCTTAATATGCCGGTTTTTTAAACACACTAATAAATCATCCAAAGGGTAAGAGGAGATCATGGAAAGGAAATAGAATATTTGCATGTCTGTTGTGAGGGGAGTTAGTGGCTTCCAAAATTAATTGTCCAATACATTCTACTGTACTTTGCAAAATGATGAAAATACTTCATAATTTGGGGGTTCTTAGCACAATGACAAAGGCTGCATTAACGTTTTTGCTGAATTCTGAGTTATGTTCTATGTGCAAGGTATGGGAAAAGTTAGTCACCTTAGAATGATACTCAGAAAGATTAGCATCTGACGAATCAGTCAAACATATGCAAAAGAAAAGTAGTAGGAGTGGGCAGTAGGAATGGGCAGCAGGTTGTGGGGATCTCTCTCATGACTGTAATAAAAGACATAGCATAGGTAACATTTCCTGATACTATATACTCTTACACAGTTAAGCTTTCGTATCAGCACTGTTTTTTAAATATCAACGTAAATATCTTACTCTGTTCTGTAGTGTTCAACTCACTCAGAATATAAGAAATTCAAAATGAAATCAGTTTTTTTTTCTGCTTCAGAAAATGTTCATCTCCAAAGAGCATGGCTGAAATGAAGAGCTACAGAACACTCTGTGATAGTGGTCCCTCAGCTCTCTAGCAGAATTTGCTAATTTTCTAAAAGAGATTATATGACATGGTCGCCTATGACAAACATAGAATACTAAGCTCTTTACAGTTGTATGTTCCATTTTGCATTTAAATATTCATTGGCCCAAGTAGCAATGTACTATGTTTTATAGTATTTGCTTAGGGCATTTACCTGTGGTTGGGGAATTCTAAGATCCAGTCTATGTTCTGTCCTGTTTCATAAATAAACAAATAGCACCTTCATTAAAACAAAACAAAACAAGGGCACCTCAAAGGATAAATACCATTTGAGAGGTAGCATTAGGATTGCAATTTTTCATTTGGGGACAAACAGATCTGTCTGAAATTATGTTCAGGTCACCAAGCTCTTTCTTATTTTTGATTTTTTTGATTTTTTTTAATATATTTGTAGGGAAATATACTAGCAAAACTTGAAGTGCTTTAATTACCTCTACGGTTAGACACCAATGGAGTTGGCAGTTATGAGGATCACACTGCTAGGTATTCATAATGGGAATTGGTTAATCTTTTGCATTTAACTCTTTTTACTCTTTTTAACTCTCTCTGTCTCTCTCTCTCTTTTTTTTTTTAGAATTGTGATAAGATCTTGAGTAAACCAGAACTATTAGAAGGAAATACCCCACTTTCTTCAATGTGAGAATACCAGAAAACACTAGAGGCTTCATATAGCAACAGCTGGGTTTTTATCAGAACACTAAAATGTAAATGAAAACAAGATCAGCTGGGTGAGATAAAAATGTTGAAAACAAAATGCTCGCTGTTCCCTACATCAGTTTCTCTGGTTCTCCCTTGCAATTCAGCAGCTTTCTTTGATCTTGATTGAATAACTCCAGACTGCTTCCTTGGGCCCCCCAGGAAAGTCTGAGAATTATTTAGACTCATGCTGCATGCTCCCTGCTCCTTGTATTTTTCCACATCTGCTTATTCACTTCACGGTCAGGCTTCTCAAGATGAGTTTTCAGACTTGCTCTCAGGGAATAAGGTCCAGGCTTGTTCCATCTGACCCGTACTACAAGCAGCCTTTCCTTCTGATATCCTTTAACATCCTTTTTCACACACACGCACACACACACAAACGCATGAAAGTCCAACATTTGTACTGTAATTGTATAATGCTTCTACCATCCATTACAGCTAGTAAGTCAGGTTGGGGTGGGATTGAGGGGTATATGTATATATGAAGAAAGAGGCATCTTTCTAACCTCAGCTTAGAAGGACAGAAGATCAGGACTCATGTTTCTGAAAGCATTTGGGAATCTGAAAATGGAAATATTCATCTGGTTAGATTTTTTTTTTCAACTGGATGAGTAGCTATATGTACCTTCAGGTTCTTAGGTACCTGAAAATCTCTGCTTTAGATGCCCTTAGCTCCATAGTTTCCTCTTTATTTACTTAAAAAACAATCCTTCGTAAAAACTTTATAAATATCTCTAAATCTCATTGAAAGCAAATGGTTAAAACATCTTTTTTAATTCTAAAATGCTCTGCAAGGATCTTTACTCATAATATCGTTCAGCTTAGATGTGATCTAATTTTGCATATAACTTAGGAATTGAAAACTGCTTCCCTCTAAATAAAGTGACAGTACCCTCTTTGTTCTCTCAGACCATTTACTGTAAAACTTTTAAACAAACCTATAATGAATTTTAAAAGAGAGTTTACTTGAAGTTACTGGCCATCAATTGCTGCTGAAATCCATCCAGTTAAGCAATAAATTTCTCTGGATTAATATAATTGGATTTATTACATTAAAAGAGAAACATTGTGGTGAAAGGAAGAAGCAGGTATGTCAATGTAACTGTGTCACACTTCAATTCCTGGCAAAAATATTGTAATTAACAAATGCAAAAGCTTTTGAAATCACAGTCAGTGTTTTGGATAGCAGGAAGACAAGTTACAAAGAAATAAAAGTGCTCTGTGACTTTCCAAAGGCTTCCATTTCTTGTTCTGTAGCAGACAACAATTTGGTGTCATACTGAAAATGCCAGTTTGGCAAGAAGGGAGTTTCCACTGCATGCATAGAAAGAAAGACATCTGTAACCACTGTTAAAGAGCTGTCAGATTCTTGTTACTGTCACTTGTTACTTTTAACATCATGACCAATATGATACAAAATTGTAATACAGCTTACATTGCTTTGCTGACATGTACTGCATGCAGAAGCAATTACAAAAATGTGATTGGTTGTTAGGAAGGCATGTGCAGCTAGTGCATGAAGTCTGACGTGAGGAAATAGGGTTTTGCATACCCACAGATCTCAAATCAAAACAAGGTAAGAATGCCATACATGCTATTGATTTCTTGCAGAATGTGGATATCCACAGCATGTGGTATAAAATAGTGCTAGGCAGTTTTCTCATATGTAAGAGGGTGCCTGTTGTGAGGTAATTTGTGATCCTGTTCTCTGCAGTAGAAGAGCTCTATGGTATATTTATTGAGATAGGAGGTTCCTGGACAAATTCTTAGTTCCAAAAATAGTGGAAAGTATTTTCTGCCTTTGAAAATCATCTGTCTCACTCTGAATGCCACTGATTCAGTATCCACTGAATACAACATGAAAATAAAGTAGAGTTCAGTGATTTCAGATTCTTAGTCCCACCATGAAGACCATACTTTGAGTCAGGTCTTGAGGTGAAGAGAAAGGAGATGGGAAATAGGAGTCCTCTGTCATCTTACAGAAGCAGTGGTCAAAGTAGTCACTATGTTCAGGAGACTGTGATGACTGCAGCTTTATCTCATACCTGGGGCCTTCTATGTTGCTCCATTACCTTTCTGATTGTTAAGCATCGTAACACAAGTGTTTATAAAGGTACAAACCAATGCAATACCATCTTTATTTCACATGAAAGACTGTATTTTGTCATCTGTCTTTAAATATTTAGGTATTGTATTCTCCTGAGAGTTTTCAGTGGTTTCAAGCATTAAGATGATTTAAAAAAATAAAAGATATAAAAAAGAATAGAAGGTACTAATTTTCAGATAAAATTAACCTCATTGAGTGCAAAGTCCAAAATACAATCTTCCTTTAAGAATAATAACTTGAACTGGTACCGGTAAAAAGATACTTTTTAATACCGTCTTTCCAGTATATGTATGATAGTTAAAAAGATTAGTCTAGTTTTTGACCTTATATCATCCTAGAGATACTGTACTTTATCAGAGGCACTTTCTGGAAATACACCTTACAAATAGAATTTATTAAATGGCATTTGTTTAAAGTTCTCATGCGGCATCTTTTGTACAGCTTATTGCAGAGCACTTAAGGAGATTTAAGACATTGTTTGTGGGTATGTAAGTAAAATTGTCAGAAGCAGAAACTGACTGTAGTAAAGGGTGAAGTGAAATGGAAAAATTGTCTTAGGAGTGCTTAATACACAGCATGTATTTTAATATTGTTCCTTGAATATTCCAAGGTCTTGCAGTAATGAAGACGGAGCATTGCCCTGAAAAAGGTGTTGTCTGTGTTTTGTGTGTTGTGTAACGTACTAGGAAAGAATCTTTCAGAACGTGTTTATTTTACTCAGTAAATAATACAATTTATTAGTTATCCATGAATTTTGCTTTAAAGCAGTATAAAAGCATGTGTATTAAACCAGAAGTTGCTTCTTGTTATACTACATGTGCCATCCTTCAAAATTGCCTGTCTCTCTTAAGGGCTTTAAGTCTTACAAACATCTTTAAATGCTGAAGGAGTGTCAAAAATGGTTTGGTTTTCATTTTAAATTATTTGGGGGGTGTTAGTTAAATGATATGTTCACATCCCTTCCAGACCTGTATATCTGTCATCTATAGAAGTAACATTGCCAAAGTTCTTTGTTATCTCTGTGCACAGTAGAGTCACAGTAAATTCTCCTGGATCAATAAGCAACTTTTCACTCTGCAGAATTGAAACACTCCTCTCCCATGTGGATATGGCTAGATTGCTAAGTGACTGCTAGATTGCTATTACTACTCTTGGATGTACTCGTTTCAGACTGATGGAAAACAAAGCTTAGAAGACAAGCCAGAAAATGCACAGATGAGATAGCTGGAGAAGGATCATGTGTATGCTCTTTAGAAACAATATTATTAGTACTTTGGGGTGCCTGACTTACTTAGATTTTGCTGTTGCCTTTGGCAGTATCAGAAAAGAAGTATTTAATTGTTACCCAGTGAAGTAGAATAGCTGCCCCTGCCGCTCCAGGCAGTATTGGCACCCTATAATAAGCAGGGGCAGGGTTTGACTTCTCTTCTGTGTGGAGGATTGGTCAGACCATTTATGGTCCATACCTGGGTTATTGCTTCTTGTACTTCTTCTCAAAAAATTAGGACTTTAGATCAGGAGCTGAAGTTTAAATGACTTTTAAATTAAATAGGTGCAAGGTAGTGTGAGGAGAAAGATAAGCCTGCAACAAAGTCCCATGTTCCTGTTTATAACTGGGATTATTTGTTAGAAATTGTATGTGCCATCCGACTGCCTGCATCACTGAGGAACAGAAGACAACGTTTTTCTGAAACCCCACCCCCTCAAAAAACTCAGTTTTGCCTTCTTTGTGAGATCAGTAATAGAGAAATGATAAGATGGGATGATTATCTTTAGCAATCTGTTGTGGTTTAGGAGATGCACTATGACGTGGCATGCCACATCCACTGGAAATTTCTGGAGCAGTTAGATAGCCAAGAACTGTAATTAGAACTCAAGTACTAAGGAAAGAGTCTAATGTACCTCAAGCTATGTCCAAAACCAGTCTGCAGTGGAAGATACTAGGAATCAGGTAGACTTTTATATTTTAGGAGACCAAGTTTCTTTACATTTACCAGACAAGGCATCTGTTTGGATTAAGGGATTTTGATATCCTATGATCACAGGTACTTCTCGACACAATTTATACCTGAAGCATATTTTTATACAGTTTATAAAGTTGTGGTATTTGGTTAATCCCAGTCTTTAACTTTCACCTACAAACAGAAATGAAACTGGATAATCTGTTAAGAATAGTTCTCATGAAATCCGGTTCCTTAATTCCATATGGCTGGGTGAACTTTCATTTCCCAGCTCTTCTGGTTTTCATTTATATGAAAGCCAATTATTTGGAAGTTATGCTGGTGAAATGGAATGTCTGCAAGATCAGAGACTGTATTTTCAATGCAATTACTTCATGCTTCATTGCACAAAAGGTATACAGATTTCCTTAAGACTCTTTCTGTTGTTTGATGCCGACTATCCATTTCCGCAGATACACGGAAAGTGAAAATATAGAGTATAGCTGATACTGTCATCTGCATGACACATTTCTTTTCTGTAAAATCTTTGTATTTTATATATATGCTTTATAAAAATTATATGTTTTCATTTAACCTTGCACATGTTGAAACCAAAAAAATACATAATTAATATAAGAAACTACTAAAGAAACTGCTAAAAATCACAGGAAAAACATTCCAAGCATGTAGTTATTCTGAATATTTAATTATTTTGAAAAATATGCTTAAGAAAAATAGTTAACACACTGAATTCCCTGTCACTATCTGTTATTTACAGATGTGCCTCTTCATGCCAATGTAACTGCTGGCAGGATAAAAAATTTAGTAAATCTAGAGTCTGTGTGCCCTTTCAGTAGCAGATGGCAGGGTAGTGTCAGTTGAGACACTTTCTGAATGCTCCAGTGGCCTGTGCAAAAAGTATAATTATTTAAAAGACTATTGTAGTGTTTCTTTCTCAAAAAAGCTCAATACATATACAAGTATAAACAAAAATAATTATTTCTTATGTTGTTGTCTTTAATGACAGAATAATTTCCTGTTTTTACTGAAGTCAACAGTAAACTCGAATTGCCTTCAGTTTTACCAAGCTTTCATGCAAAGGCTATATACCAATGAAAACATTCAGAAAATTCACAAATAATATTTTCTCACATAATCTTCACACTTAGCATGCTATGGAATTAAGAATTGGCCATATTTTCCTTTGCTTGTTGTATTTTTTCCACAAGTTCATGAAAGTTCCTCCTTTATATGTGCTTACAAATATCTGTTCTGTTTTTATTATGCTGGTATAAAGCCGGGTTATCTTTATTAGTTTGGGCCCTCTTGCTAGAGATAGCGTGCTTCCATACCTGATCACTATTCTAAGCATATTTTCTTTTTCACATCAATCAGAGATTCTAAGGATAGGCAAGACTAAGGAAGTCACCTAGTTCCCAAAGCGTCTCAAGGGATATTCAGAAAAGGAGAGCAAAATAAATATGCTATGTTGTACGTTTTGGGAGGAAAGCTTTTGGGAAGAGCAGAAGCTGGGTTTGATGTTGACCTAAATGCACTAAGCTTAACATCAGTAACTCTCTAGAAGTGCAGTCTGTTTCACTAATGAGAGTTGTGATAGACTTAGGCCTGTTCATTAGAAGACCATTTCCAGCCTTTGATTTTTTTCAACAGAAGTCTCCATTGATTTTGGTAGAAACTTAAGCACATGCAGATCAATGACAGGATATGTCCTACTGGTGTAGTTGCTAAAAGCAACAGTAAGTAATGTATAGCTGGCTGTGTACTCCCAGCACTTTTGTGTATGCATTTTCAAATTGCACAGGCTTTAAAAAACAAAGGAAAAGAGCCTTTGAAAGAGCCACAGTTGTTCGTTCAGGGATCTAAGAGAAGGAAGCAGTAAAGAAAAGAATAGTTTTGTGGGAGGAATCTATAGGGGAATATAATAGTTTTCCTGAAAATAAGAAAGGAAGTAATTATTTCCTGAAATGCGTTATTTTTAAAGGGCATGCCAAAACTTGTTTTCTGTGTTTCCTAACAGTTGGCAATAAAGTTCTTTTTGTGAGAAATCTTACATTAAACATCTGCCATAAATGCCTCTACTGGAAGCTACTAAAAACTTCTGTTATGAAAGGACTTCTGTATGCTTCATACCAACTCCGAAAAATTAATCCTTACAGAACACTTTCCCAAACTGAGTAAAATGATTGATGCTTTCTATAGCTGAACCAACATAAATACACACATACGTCTCCTTTCTAACAGTTTTCTTCCTTCTGTACCTTCATATAATAAATTCACAAGATGATTTTGGAAACAGGGTGTTCATCTGTCCTAATGAAAACTTCTCTATCTCCTTGCCTTTAATGCAGTAAAAAAAAAATACAGATTAACCCAGATACCAGCCTCTCACTGCAACATTATGACAGAGGTATATAAGATGGAGGTGTGAAATTCTGAAGATGTAATCTCATAGCTGTAAAATCTCTAAGAGAAAAATTAATATGTAGTGCCATGGCATCCCTTGAGTCATGAGTTCATTCTCCTTTCAGCTTCAAAACATTCAACACTTGTGTGGTAGTATGGGGTTTATTTTAAATGTCTTTCAGCAGTTTGCTGTTTTCATTTTCACCTCAGATGCATAGAATCAAACATAGTCACCATTTAACAAAAATTCCCATTGAAATCACAGTTATTATTCACAAAAAACCAGGTAGTTCTTACTCACCAAAAGTTACATGTGCATACAGAACACACTCATATTGAGAAGAGGATTATCAGCTTCTTTTTTATCAGACTACCTCTGGCCATACCTGCCCTCAGAATTAAAAGACTGAGATGCAAGTATATTAAGATAATTCACAAGTAGATATAAAATGTATATTATTGTCTAGTGCACATACAAGAGACTGTTACTTATGCCAAGTAACACAAAGTTCATTTCCTGCCACTCTGGTGACATTAGAACAACCATACAGAAAAAAAAAAAATATTTACTAAGTTAACCTTTTTCTTGCTGTGCAAAGTTCGGAATCCATTTTCTGTGCGGATGCAGCAGAAAAAGTCAGGCACAGGTAATTCTAGTGACCCAAGAAGGCTTTTCATCAGCTCTTTCCATGGTTGTTAATAGAATTTCTAGTCCTTCTGAAAGAGATTATAATAGAAGTCTTATGTGAACAATTGCTAGGTGACACTATTATTGACATAAAGTATTTCACCTTGACTGGGTAACAGGGGACTTGTAATGCCAGAAGGTTTTCAAATACACTTCACAGTGTTATCAAGCTATCTAACAGATCATTTTCTGGACAAGCACATAGTGGGACTTTTGTCACTTCTGTGAGATATGTAAGTGAAGATGGCTGAAAGAAAACTAAATCCTCAATAAGTGAATATTTGGGAAAGTAATTCCATTTGGCATTGCTGTTTGGGTCAAGACCATTTATTGTAGGCAGGTTCTTTGTTTCAAATGTATTCCTATTTTATTTCATTGGGTACCAAATCCAAGTGCATGAGTGATGATAGTTGAAGAAAGAAAAATGTTCAGATACTATTAGTCTTCTTACATTTCAGACGACAATATATTTTTTTATTTTTGTGTAGTTTTGTGTAGATTTTCTGTTGTGAGTTGTGTGATATTTTGATGTTTTAGATAAAGGAGTTGTGTCTTCACAGAAGAAAACGTGCATGATCTCAGCCTCTTTTTATTACTGAAATTTCAGGGATAGAGGGAGAAATTCGAAGTACTTTATTCCTCTTACACTGTATGGTTTGGATGCATCTGGGAATATCATGGTTATTTCTCTTGCACCCCATGACTACTCATCTGTAAATACATAACATCTTAGAACCAAGAGTGGTATGTTCTGCAGATTATAAAACTTTCTTGATCAGGAGGAAAAAAAGAAACATTACTGTTGGTGTTAATTGCAGTTTTGTGCTATTTTCACTTATTTGACATTATTATTCTAAAATACGTATGCTACTGCCAGACTTTGCAAAAACAAAATTTGGGAAATAGTTGTAAATGGACTAGAATGGGAAATGTGAATACAGAGTAGGTCAGGGTCTGTAGCCTGATTTGGCCATGGTCCTGTGCCTGCATGCCTGGTCCAAATTTTCCTGTTTCCACATCCATGCTCTTGCCAGCTCTGAGAACTGAAGGCATCTGGAGAACAGAGAAGGAAGAGTGCAACCACTAAAATTGAAAGTTGTGGCCACCAACAATCAGGGCAGAATAAATTGCTTTTTCCTGATCCCTGGTATAGCAGAATTTGACTGCATGGCTGAAAAGACCTGAACTAGGCTGGGAAGGAACCATGAAGGTATGTGTACAGTTATTTTCTCCCTTATCTAAACCGCCTTTATAGATTTCATTGATGGTTATAAATTTCCCATCTCTCTTTGGGACAAGTGTGTGAGACTAGTTCCTGCATGCTCTTAACCTTGTGTAATCATTCACTATATAGCAAAATCTATACCCAAAACTGCTGTTCTGTTTTAGTAGCCTTTTATTTTCCTACTGTGTATGAATTGACACAGTTCAGGATATCAGTCAAATAAAGGTGCTTCTCTGTGTTTTTTAATGTTTTCTACGGAGAAAATAGTATTTGTACATTTTAAATAGGGACTAACTTGTGAATGAGAGGGACTACCTTGTGAATGAGATCATGTTAATGAGAAAATAAAGCCAATAAATGTAATTTTAATTTTTAATATCTAGTTTTAAAGCTGGGTAGTTTCTAAATCAACATTAAAATTACTTTGATGATGTATCAAATTTCAAAACTAGCATACTGTCTTGCCGAAAGTAATTGTATGTATGATGGGAGGAATAGGAGAAGAGATAGAAATGTTTTTTTTTGTTCAGAAGACAAATGCAACATGTTCACACTCAGAAAAAGTAGTGTTGAGTGTAAAGGTGAAGTTGAAGGAAAGTAAAAATCCTCTGGAAATTTAGCTGTAAGTAATGACAGTTTCCTTGTACGTTTGCTGATTAACAAACTAGAATACCTAAAAATTCCAACATCATCTGAAATATTTGATAATGAGAGGGGTTTTTTTCTTTGTTAAGCACCAGTACATCCAAACTAACATTAATAATCTTAAGTCATTGGAGTGAATTTGAAAATTAAAGCTGATTTATACCAACAAAAGAATGCCAAAATGTCTGCATCAAAAGGCTATATTGTTAAGGTCAGTCAGATGTTGAGTTCAATTTAAAATACAAGCCTACAAACACTTAAGACATGGTATTTTTCCTACTGAAGTCAATGATAACACAGCTCACAATCTCTTTACCGATGTAATAGAGTGTAGCCTAAAAAGATTCTATTAGATTTTGTAAATTAGACATTGTAAATCATGGCCTCACCATGATTATCAATGATTAAGAAAATGAGGATATCATAAGAAAACTGAAGCTGTTGAAAATGCAAGACAGCTAAATAGTTTATAAATTGTCATCCCTGTAGCCTTTGTTAGGCAATTAAATTCATAACAATAATGCTGTCATCTAAGATACCACTTCTGGCTTCAAAAAGTCTAGCTCTCATGGCACATAATAGAATCCTTAACTACTTCTGTCTGTTTGTTATTACTATTTAGGTGCTCTTCGTTCTTTATCTTACTTCCATGATCTGACAGTGTAAGTTACTTCTCTGTTGCTTAACTGTTAAGTGTATTCCCCATACTAGAAATTATTTATTACACTGGCACATGGTTTATCATCTGTCATGTCTAAATGGAGAAAGGATCTTCCTACCATGTCTTTTTGGCTCTTTAATCTTTCTTTGGAAACCTCCAACTTTCCCTTCAGACTACTAAAGAGAATGATTGAAATGTTTCTGCTGAGCTCATTGATTCTCTCTTCCCCCACCACTATAAAGGGTGCATGGGCATTGCACCAAAGCATTTGCATGCTTTGGGTGTTTAATGCTAAACGTTAATCACATAATATTTTTTCAAATGTTTAGAAGTTAACAAAATCTGCGCTGAGTATTTGCATGTCAAAGACAGTTCATATATTTTTCTGGAGTTTTGTTGGAATTAAAAATCAAATTATTTATAGGTGTATGATCTAATATTAGAAGCAACAAAGCAACACAGGCTTCCTACTGATATTAGTAAGGTTAGGAGTATCTTGCTAATGAACATATCTCAATGGATTTGAAAGCACATTTTATTACCTTTATCTTCACTACATAAAGGGCAGATTATTTGGTCCAAAGAAAAAGGGTCTCACACAAATCTGCTTAATTTGTTGGCTGAAGTTTGACTGATAATCTCTTTTCCACCCTAAAATTTTCTCCATTGTACTTGTTACAACCACCCGTAATTGCTGGATTGCATACTGTGAAATTACTGTTTGTGACCATTGTGTCTCGTTAAGGATATGAGTACATTTGGCGTGTACCTGAGAACACTATTATTCGAGTTGTGCTAACTCTCTGGACACCAAATCATGGAGGATGTTGATTTTGGCTTGCTTTTTCTATCCTCTTATGTGTCCCCCTGTTCTCCGAGGTTCTTCTTCTAAGTTGCTAATAGCATGAGAATTCTTGTTACCATTTAATAAAATATGAGCCAGGGTAACCCATTTGTACTTTTCCGTAATTTAAGAATGCTAAATATAGATCAGAGACACTCCCTATGGCCTCTGTCTTTGCTTGCATTTTTTTTTATAACTCTTATTCCCTAACATACAATTTGATGGAAAACATTTTCTGTCTTTTATGTTTTGTATTTTTATTTGCATCTTATAATTTTATGTCAAAACAAACTGCTTAAATTCTAGCCTGCCACAATGTGAGTTACTTGGTATTCAGATATTACTGTATCAGCTATCAGATATAGTTTGTTCATAGGAAGAATGTCTGATATTCACAGTAACTTCTTACTCCTAATATAATACTTTCTAGTTATAATGTCTGTGAGAAATGAAGATAATAATCTAGGACCAAGTACAAAGGGTTTTTGGATTTTTTACAGAGTGTGTTGGTAGTGTGTAAATATATTCCCAGCCTTTTTTCTTTAATGGGCTTATTCAACTTTTTTGGCTTCTACTTTTATTTGTATGTTCATAATGCATATGTGTGCATACATCTTTAATACAACTTTGGAGAAGGTATAAAATGTCTCTGGCATTTTAGGTTTTTCAGAGCTTAGAGGAGTTCCTTGTTAACATACATTTTTAGGGATGCCTTAGAAATTGCCATTCCTAAGTTCTTTTGAATTAAATCTTATTTATTTACTCAGTTAGTAAGAGGGGCTAGCAATATGCTGCTTGGGGCACTCAGCAGTAACAGTAACCATAAGTGCTTTCTGTAGCACTTCGTCCTCAGCAGTTTCTGTAGCAGAAGCTCCATTTGATGAGCAGTTGGATTTTTCACCAACTTACTCAGACTTCTGTTAGTCAAGCAGGCTCTAAGTGATTAAAGAATAACACGTGGTGCCAGGAGTTTAAAGAAATGCCCCCAATGGAAGCATGGAGCATTTACAAGCCCTGCCAGAGCAGAAAATCTTTATGTATGTGGGTGCCAATTTGAGAAAATTCAAGTAAAACTTCATTTTGTATCTGTACTGTGTGGGTGTCAGCATCAGCAAGAGTTAAAAGATAGCCTTCTTTGCCTAAACTGATTGTAAAGTATTATAAACATTAAACTTTTCAGAATTAGTTGTTGACAGAAATAAATCTATGAAACTGTAATATAGAAGTTTGAACAGTTCATTTTATTAAAAAAATGAAATGGGCCTTATTTTAAAGTCAAATAACAAAAAAGATACTAGAATATTCCAAGGATTTATATTTGAAGTTACTCAAAATGGACTAGGTCCTTCCAGTCACTATTTTTCTTTTCCAGTCACTCTTGGAGCACTTAGAGAAACACACACAATTTATCAAATATATGCTAAAACAACTGACAAAACCTAAAGAAATGGAAAAAAAAATCTTTCAAGTTCATTGACATTTCATAAGGTTTTAGCTTTGCCTTATTTTGGTCAAGTGTGTTGACACAAATGAGTAATTCCTCAGTTATATATATAATTTTCATTTCTGATTGTGTATGATTTAATTTTGAAATGAGTCAACTACGTTCTTCCCCTCTTGATTGTAGAGATTGTTTGTCATGTAGGTATTTCACACAGTGTTCAGTCATTCCCAGAGTGGAAATCTGTGACTGTGGTATTCATGGCAAAATCTCTACATTATTTAAGCATATATTCTGCCTTCTGTTGATATCCCTAGGTGCAAAGTAACTGCACTAATTAGGTCCCGCATGCTCCTACTATCTAGATTACACATATATACTCAACAAAAAAATTTTCAAGATCTTTTCCTGTAACAAATTCTGATCAACAGTGTTTGTCCATGTCGAACAGTGAATTTGAACAGGCATTATACTTGCTAATTCCCCCAGACAAAAAATAAGAACAATCCAGAAAATAAAGAAAATTGCATACCCCCATCAGCACTTCCACTTGCATTTCTTTAATATTTTTAAACCAACACTAGAAGTTCCCCTCCTACATGAAAATACAAAATTTAAAGAGATATTGTATTAAATGTTTTGCTGAACACATAACTGTCACACCGTGTTGGCTCTCAGGTTCACTTACTCACTTATGTGGTATTGCATTCCAACAGCAGAGTACTGGATTTTTAGGGAAAGAATGGGTCATATGTAGAGTGATGTTTTCCCAGCTTCCCAACAAGAAAATGTGGGTATCTTGAACAAGAAGTTGTGTACAGGTATTTGTGTATTTAATAACTAAAACCTATGTTCCCTGAATTTTTCTAATCCCTCTTTGAACTCGTATAACCTTTTATGTTCATGGCTTTATGTGGCAAGTGCTTTGGTTGCATGAAAGAGTACTGGATTTTATTTGTTCTAAACAGGCTGCCTGATGATTTCACAGAGTGAACTCCAGTTCCTGTGTTTTCATAAAGAATATACATCCATATTCTGTTTGTCTTTCCCTAGAAACTTTCAGATCCCCGTTATATTTCCCTCTGAGTCATTTCTTTATGAAGATTTGTAGCCTATTTAATTTCTCCTCATGTGGAAGCTATTCCATACTTGTTGCATTTGTCCATACTTTTTCTAACTTTCTATTAAACCCATTTGACAGTTAATAAAAATAAAGGGAAAGTCACTCAGAAAGTCAGGGACAGAGTCAGGAATAGACTTTAGATCTCAAAACCATTCTTCCTAAATGGGTTATATGTTCAGAAGAACTGCAAAGTAGATATCAGTGGGGGTTTTGCCTGCATCTTGAATCTTTAATTATGCCCTGCTGGTATAGATTAGTTGTTCTAATTTGTATTCTGATGTCTGAAGTAGACATGCATTCCACCAGAATTTGATATTTCTGTGGCTTGGCATCTGGTTACTCAGTGAGAAAATAAAACAGTGAAGGTTAGAACATCCCTAGGAGGATCAGCAACATCTGCTGAAGTGAGATAGATATCTAGCCCAGGTGAAAATTCACAAGGTGCCTTATTATAAATAACAAGACACATTCCTAAGCTTATTATTTACACTGTTCTAATTTTTTCTTGGTGATATTTTTATGTGCTATGAAGTGATGGCATATAGTACACAAAACTCAATAAAGGAAATAGCAGGGCCCTTAAGAAAAAGCAGATTATAGAGTAAATTGCAAGCACCATACAAATATATTTTGAGAAGACTACATTGAGGTGAATTTTTCTAACTGTACTAGTTATATGTTTTCATTTAAGTCATAAACTGAGAATAATACAACAGCCTCTGGAAGCCATAAACTGAGTTGATAGCTTTAACCCATATAGCGTCTTCACCTGAGTAAGTATCTAGAATGAATTACATGAGGCAACATCACGTATCTCTTGGATATCAAGACTTGCAATTTTCAGGATGAAAATATTAGTAAATGAAAAAAGATACTTTAAACAAATTTTAGATGGTAGAATTCTCCACCAGCCAGGATGAAGAGAGGTGAAAATAGCCCCTTTCCCATCTTACTTATCAGTTGCACTTGCATCACCTCTATGCAATTCTACGTGACCGCTTTCTCACCTCTGTGCGGTACTGGATCTCTCAAGGCAAGGTATTCCCAGGTCAGCTGATCAAGCACTGCTGAGTTCACTGTCTCTATCTTGGGCCATTCCCTATATTCTGCTGCTCTGTTCATCTTCCTGTGGTATCTTATATCAACAGGGACTTTCACAGTCTAGTTTTGTAATATCCAGTAATATTTCAATACTGAACATCACTTGGAGAAAAGGGGGTTGGACTTACATTTTCAAAACTGTTCATATACTTCCTGCACATCTGCAAGACCCGATTGCACAGTACACATTTTGCAGACTGCCAGTTTCCCCTATGCATATTAGCTGCTTCCACATGCAAGCTGGGTTCAGATATTAAGCAAATGTAAGTTCAGTTTTATGGGAATGCCTCTTTTTAGCTGGTTACTTCCCCAGTGAAGGATGGTATGCTAGGCATCAGCCTTTGTCATTGCCTCATTTCTTTTCACACGGATATGATTGCATCAGTTACATGCCATGCGAACTACTTCTGAGTGACTAAAAAAAGTCAAGTGAAGCTTTACTGGAGCAGTAAATACTCTATGCCATACTGCAGTAAAATTACTCACATCTGAGTAAGATTTACATTTATAGCAAATGTAAATTTACTGTCCAAAAAAGTGAAAAATATAGATGTCTCCATAATTTACTATCAAACTATCTTGAAAAGGTTTAGCACACACTGTGGTGATTACCAAGTTCACCTTGCAGAGATGGGGGATTTTGACAGTATTGCTTTTTTACTTAAATGGAGTGAGATGATAATCAATGTAATCTCACAGGCCGTTCTTGTTATCAGATAACCAGGCCTGATGTTACAGGTGTCAGGAAGAACAATAATTTACATGATACCAGGAAAGGTAACATAATTAGTTACTTACAGTATATAATATTATTGCTCTGCCTTCAAAGAATCAAAACAATTCTAAAATGAAAGAAGAAAAAAATCCTAGTAATACCTGCTGCTCACCTTGTTGTAGTCTCTATTATATAAGCTTCTCTTTCATGTGATCCTATAATTACCAAAATTCCAGTTGCAATTCACAAGTATGTACAATCTTATTTCTGCTTATATAATTCAAGTATGTATCCATGGAGTTTGTGTGTGCAAGAGAGTAAGTTTTGCTATGAAAATTCACTGTATGTAAAGCATTTTAAGGAAAGGGACGCATTTTGGTAGTGTTTGGAAGAGAGTTTCATATGAGTTTCAAACTTCTCACAGTTTATATTATGACAAATTCATGGTAAATACAACATGTACTGCATTATTATTCTTAATAGTCTGTGCCTAAATTGACAAGGTCTATCAGTTTTATCTCTTTCTCTGTTCACATAGTTAAGAACCAGGACTTAGTGCTGTACACACACAAAAGAAGAACATGGCATTACGATTTTGTTAATTTTAAGCACGGTCACTTAAAGATTCTATTTCAGGTTTCTAGGTCGCAAAAGCAGTGTCATCTCTCCCCGTACTTCCCAAAGAATTCACCATTATACTGCCCACAGACTGACCAAACATATCTGCAGAAACTCCTCAGCCTTACTTTTTGCGTACTGAGTACATAGAAAGTGCTAATAAATCATTATTATTGCTATTATCTGAAAGCAGAAACTCCTAGACAGTCCTGTCTTCTGCATAATTTGTTGAATTAATTTCGCTGTCATGAGCATTTTCTTAAAAAAAATAGTTTTGGTCCATGAGCTCCTGTCCTTCATGGGCACCTAATGTTTAATTTCTATAGCACCTGAAGACAATAAATACTTATCACAGAAAAAGACTTTTCTCCTGCTCTAGTAAGATTGAAGGAATCTTTTGAGACAGAAGAAAGTGGGTGACCTAATCTGAGAAGAAGTTGTCTAGAGATAACCTCATCCCAATTTATCTCTGCAAAACCCTTTACAAGGCAGCTGACTATTCATCTTTTGAAAAGTCAGTAGCAATTTCAAGCTAAGAAGAAAAACTACCAAGCAGAAATTCCTGTAAAGGTCAGACAACAAACTGAAAATATTACAATGTGGTTTCATTGTTCACAGGTAGAGGAGGCTGGTTTAATTGCCTTTTAACTACTTCAGGGGCAGTAAAGAGATTGAATTATTAGGCAGAAATATGACTGAATGATGAAAGATTCAGCCTGATAATCTTAAAACTTCTAATTATATTTTCACACTTCTGAATTTTTAAGGTTGATTTTTTTTGTGGTCTCTGTCTTTTTAAACATTTGATACATATATTCTCCTTCCCTTGCACCCTTAGCTAACCAAATCACTGGGATTGCTAGGGTGTTTTTCTTTAATAAATAGAAATCTTGAAGTAGCAGTAAAACATTTAACTTAATTGTCTTCACAAATCCTACTTGATTGCTTCAATAATGACTTCCCTAGGTGCCAATGTTTCAGAGCCTATGTGCCATGGAAGAAACAATTACAGTGTATAAACCTAAGTTTCCTTACTAAAGGAATACATCTTTCACTTTTTATGTGCATACGTGACACTAGAAATATATATGGCTGCCATATCATCAAACATCCTGAAAATAACAGAAAAGGGGACTAAACTGAAAGTGGCAGCTACAAATGTTTTTTGGAGGCCCTGAACACAATAGTGCAGCTTCATCATACATACTTTCCAAGCCCAAATATAGGGCGTGGGCTGAAATTTCAGATCCATTCACCAGATCTGTTCTTCTTTAATGCTTCAGTTGCTCCTGGTTCTAAAGAGAAACTGGCTTGGTGTAAATAGTGGATTAAATGAGATGGGTTCCCATTCATTCAAAGTATATTTGATGAAGATCTCATTAGCGGGGATGCTGGTGTTGCTTTACAAGATACTGAAGATAATGAAAAAAACTTGAATAGTTCCACTTGGTAGGTGCTGTGTTTCCCAAACCACTGCTGTACTCTCTCCTTGTCCTGCCCCTCCCTGGGGAATTCATCCTTCTTATTCTTCTTCTGCTCAGTTTGAGCGGAGATTGCCTTGCAGCCTCTGGCAAGAGCTCTCTTTCCCCATCCTCTCTTTCCCCATTTTTTTTTTCCAAAAATGCCTCTCATGCCTTTGGTCTGATATATGTTTGTCATGTGTTAAGATGATCAACACAGAGCACAAGGAGCAATGATGCTTCACTGTAACAGTGCTGAGGAGCATTTTACCTTACCTACCACTATATTTAATATACTATTATTATATATACTAATATTATATATACTGACGATACCAATATTATATATATGACAATATTATATATACTGACATCAAAGGACCAAAGAAGGCCCAAGTGAGCTACCTGCCGTAATTCTCATAATGAGGCAGGAGGTTTTTGAACAATGGACCTGCTGCTCTTCTTGCAGAACTGTTACATTTCAGAAAGCAGCTGATGTAAGCCTGCTATGTTCAACAGTTTGCCTGGGTGGAATCACTGATGCTGTTTCTGTGCTGGGGGCAGAACGGCTGTGTGAGAGATTCATGGCTTCTTTGTATTCCACAGCTATGCAGCCTGAGCACAAACACTGCGAATGTTTGGATTTGATACACAGTTAGAAATGTTTCTCCCCTTGTCACCCTTCATCAGTATGCATCAGCAAGTAAAACAATAGAAAACACAACCCAACAAAAAGAGGAAACATTTTTGATTGTTGGAGGAAGGTCTTTCATTTAATAGTAAACTATTGCTTTTAGATGCATGTCAATCTGACAGCCCTCTTATTTTGTGTCTTGCAGTGAGACAGTTAATATCACAGCCTGCCATGAAGTCAAGGGATTGAGAGGGCAACAAAGGACAAAAAATGGGAGTTAGGTTATTGATGCCTTTAGAAATCACTTTTTTTTTTTTCCTATTATTGTGAAGGTGAAACAGATAAGTTTCACAGGAAAGGGACATTCTAAATTTACTCTCTTCCTTCTCCCCATAGCTCTGTTCCTTGCTTCTCCCTAGCTGCTTTAATAGTCAGTATTTTGATAGGTATTATTGGAAAAAAGGGGTAGAAAGAAAAGCATTAAAATACTTGAACATCATTGTTAACATGGAAAAGGGATGTTCTTGCAAGGAAACAATCTTGAATTATTTGCCCTTTTTTGTTGTTGTGCTGTGTTTCAGATGTTAACACATTCCTATTTACAATTTAATTTCCTAATTACACTTAAGTACAAAAAGGAACACTTTGTACAGGGCTTGCCAAGTTGGGACTGTTGAAGCTTTTTTCATTTTATCCGGTAGCTTGCAAACCCAGGCCAAGCTGAACTTCCCAAGCTGCTGTTCCCAAATGCTTGGGGTATTTGCATTATTTAAAATTCTTAGGTAGTTCAGCAAGTGCAGATTCTATCTGTTAGTGTGAGCCCTGAGATCCAAACTTTACACAATACAGCTGTTTTTTTGGTACAGTACATCCAAGCCAAGCTGAGCAGGGGCGCATAGTGTATATGAACTTTGCACTCCTGTATTCAGTGGTGTGTAGAATTGGGACTGAAAGGGATCAGGCCTTTAATGTTTTGAGAAAACCGCCTAAGCAGTACAGAATTATTTTATTCCCTCATAGCACTTTGGCTTCCTGAGCATTCACATACTTTAATTCTCTTCAATATATATCACAGTAGCTTGCATTGCCAGTGGTTCTTGATTAAAAAAAAAAAAAAAAAAAAAAAAAAACTTGTCCATTTTCAGAGTTTAAATTTAGCAGGTTTCAAGTAGCTATAGAGCTATAGAATTCATTTTGCACTACATGGTTTCTCTGGTCTGTCAAATCCCCCTCAGAGAGAAATCCGATGGGAAAAGTGTGATTTTACTTAGATCAAATCACCACTTGATAGAGGTGTTCACCCTTCTGCCACGATACTGTTCTCCACATTCAGTCCCAGCTGCTCTGTCAGTAAAGGTCACCAAGCATATAGAAAGACAAAAATCTGACTTTCTTAGTTCTAAATCAAAACTTCTGGGTTCAGAACAGTCAGTAACAAATAGCGATTTCTAATCCAAACTGATTCTTCTACTAATGTATAAGAAGACAACTTTAGATCACCATAAAAAGAAAAAGGATAAATTTTATAATAATGCTATATCGTGAACTCTGTAGTCTACAATTATTTAGAAGTCATTTGAAACTGTCTGTTTTAGCAGCTCAGATCTCACTTATTATCTGCTGTGTTTAGAAGACTAATGGACAATTTACTCTGAAGTTTCAGTTTACCAGTGTCTAAGAGACCAAAAATAAAACAAAAAGATGCTAAGGACTTGAAAAAAAGATTCATTAAGGGGAATCCAAATAAACAAAATCAAAGGTCTTCAAAGATCATGATGGCTTAATTTCTCATTGCATGAAACAGTTTAATAAAAAAAAAAGAGGGAGTATTTTCAAGGACTAGATATGAAGAAACTTCCTTCTTTTCATAGTCAGATGTATGTGTTACTCTGCATTTTAAGTTCAGTCAAATTTTGTGACTAGTTCTAGGTTTAAGCACAGATTAAACAGGACAGTTTCACATGTTGAATCAATAAATATATTTCTTGGAATATATTTCTTGGAAAATATGTTTTGTCTTATATTAGTATATGCCTTGCCTTTAAGTATGCATAAAATAACCGTTCTTTGTATCTGCCACATCAAAGAGAAGGATCATATCTAAGCAGTCAAAAGTGGATAGTCTCATTAACAGAGGGTTATGCCTAGGTCAGCAAGTCCGTCTGAGAGATCATGGGTAAGTGAGTGCTGACATGTCTAAATGGCTTTGGAATGGCCTGTTTCCTGCCCCGCTGCCTGGTTAGTAATTGACTGTATCAGACCTTAAAGACATCAAAAGTCCCTGAATCCACCTTGTTCTCTCATTTGTGCTGGTGTAAAGTGGGAATGACTCTGTCAAAGTCAGTAGAATTGTACAGGTACAGAGTTGTTAATAGGAATAACAAACTAGATTTTCCTATCCTTAAAATATAAAATGTCAGAGTTAGTAAGAACAAAAGAATGTGTGCTTCCATGTAACTGGGAGATTAGACGGATTCCAGCTGGTAACAGATATTTCCATTGAATTATAATCTACTCTCTTGACATCTCTTTTAAATAAATAAATTCATTTGAAGTGTCTGGGAAAAAAATTGAAAGGCAAAACCATGTTCATGTCATGTTTATGGGCTATTAAAAAAAGACTCTGACCCATTTGTTATGTATTTTTGAATAATAAAAGTTAATTTTAAAAGATGACACATTAACATAGCAATTGAATATTAACATCTAATAATAATATTTTCAGTTTTAGAATATCTTCCGGAGTCTTTACAAATAGCATCAAATTCAGCTTAATTATTGTCTGTTCATCATTGCCAAGTTGTTTACAATTTTGTAGATGACTGTATTATTTACCTAAAATTAATCTATTTAAGTTCTTTCAGTAGTGGCATAGGGCAACTGTAGAGTCCCTTTGTTGACTCTACAGTTACCTGTGAAAGGAAACATTGGAATTCTGGTTAGCTGTCCTGGAGGTTTAGCAGCCTATTAACTATTGCTTTTGCCTGTCTTTGAAAACTAAGTAATGTATTATTCCAAAATGGCTAAAGACGGGGAGTCAAGAGAGCATGCTAAAAAATACCATGCACACAGAAGGAAATCTAAGAATAACCCTGAATCCACCAAAGTAGTCAGACGTTTGACTCCTGTTGAAATAATAACGTAATATTTAAACTTCTCAGTCAAACCCTTGAAACCTACGGGTATTAAACTGTTAAATATGTTTGCAGATCTGGCCTTACATCCTTATGTGCTGTTGTAGTTAAGAAAACATTCTGTCATATGTATTTTCAGACCACAATGTATCAACAACAAGGTTTCGAGTTGGGTTAGTGCAAGAAATTCTGTGAATATATTCATATAAAGGTCACTACATCCAAATGTGGCAAGTTATGTTTTTTTTCAACTTACCCTTTGGTGACCTCATCACTTCTGCAAAATCAAGTCTGCTACCTACTTTAGCCTATGAAGAGATAAAATATTTACAGCAATTGGCATGATTAAAAACACCAAAGAAAGGACTTTGCGCAATCGTTTACTTTAAAAGTAACATTTCTCTCCCCCCCCCCCCCATTATGATTTGTTACTGAGCAGAGCTCAGGAAATGAAGCAAATACTTAGCCCTCTGCCAGCGGATTTGAAGGAAGGAATAACGGGCTACTCAACTGAGCAGGCTTCACTGTGGGCAGTGTGAATTTTGGTGTCATTAGCTATGTCTGTTTTTTTCTGGAAAATGTTAAGATGTAAAGAAAAAAATTGTGATGGCAACCTACACTAGTTTAGAGATATGAAAGAAACATATTATGGGTGCCCTAAGACTCATAAATACCTAGTTCTGTGGAACAGCAACCAAGGGAGCTATTGTCAGAGGTTAGGAAAAACTTGGTAATTACATTTTGGTTCCTAATGGCTTAAAAACAATGTGTTACGTGCACCAACGTTTTTTTAAGAGGGATGTGGGTTAAGTTATTCATTGCCTTTCTCTTGGAAAACACATTATGCTGTTCACAGTAGCGAAGTGCAGATAACAAAAGTGGAAAGCAGACAGGTTAATCAAAAGACAAATGGAAGTGCACACAACCAAACAAGGAGATTCAAATTTCCTGTATTTATCCTGATGATCATAGCTCTAATGATCATAGCTCAGCTCATCTTTCCAGATCTAAGTGAAATCTTGATTTGTACCAATATATCGCCTCTTTCTTACTACCTTCTGTCACAGAAGATACTGTCAAATTTTATTGCAAGGGAAGTGCTTGACTCCACAGAACACTGAGCTAATGAGCAGATAAAGTATTTTCTGAGAGGTTTGGCAAGATGATGAAAAAGTCATACAAAACCCAAGAAATGATACCACGCCTTGTTAATCCATCTAGAGGCTTATTGATTTCTTTCCCTGTCTCCACCCCATGTCAATTTTTATTGACAGCTTAACCAAAGTTAGAACACCACTGATGAAGGCAAGTACATGATAAATGAGACTCATTTCAAAAAGGAAGTAAACTCAGAAAAGTAAAGGAGTAGAAATTTAGGTTTGTTTGCTTGTTTTAAGTCCTTTATACTCACAGAGTGTTTTCATAGCTTTAGTTAGGGGTAACAGACAAATGAACAACTATCACGATGTCCAGGACTGACCAAGGCTAGATAATTATTAATATACTTTTCACAAGCCAGTTGATTTGAGGTGGAAAGGTGAAGTCATTTTAGGCTTTTAGTTTGGTAACTAAGTATAAATAGTTTTTCTGCTTTTAATAAAACAAAAATCCTCAGGAAAATTAATTATGATGAACCAGAAACACTGGAGTTTGGGTTTGATTTAGTTTCTGGTTTAATTTTCTCTAAAATAGGGCTTTTTCCTTTAAAAAAAATACATTAATTTATAAACAAAAAGCAAGTGTCTCTAAGCCCCCAGAGCTGACACCTGCTTTCCTATGGATTTTCATCTTCCAGGGTAACTTTGCATTTAAGGAAGCACTAAAATTAATTGAGACTTTTCATATTTATTCGGGGTCTTGCTTTGTGACAGAAGCCTTTTCATCAACAAGATCCATTACAAGGCTTCTTTCCTTCCCCCCATCCACACATTCAGTTTTTAAGTGTGAGGACTGAATTCTCTTTGAGACTTCTCCGTTGTCAAATTTGGTTCAAATTGCCAAAAGAATCAAAAATTAAAACAGAACACAAAAAATGGAGTCACACAAACCTAGTTTTCCCAAGTACCAAACTAAAAAATACATAGGTTAATTTGAAATGAAGTAAAAAATTTCAGTCTTAATTTAAGTTCAAATTTTCACTAATTTTGACAAAAAAATATGCTCAGGTCTAATGTCACATACATTTGAATAGCTTTTTTTGGTTTTGCCAACAGCATTTTTGGTTTTCTTATGGGAGGCTGACTTTCTTCCTAAAATCCTAAGCACAGAGTCAGTTATAATCAGCTGGTACAAGTGTTAAATGATTGAAAAATACAAGTCCTTGCTAGCCTAGTATTCATGCTCTACTGAATGCGAAGATCAGACGAGGGAGTGAAACCCTGCATAGACTGGAGAAAGCTGAGAAGATTCATGCAGCAGAGGATTTTGAAAAAGAACTGCAGTCTCTGCTGTAACTCTCTTATCAAAATTATCTCCTCCTCCTCTTCTGCAGGCTTTTGGAATGCTGCTCCTATCTGAAAAGTTTTTAGCCACGGTTCCATTATCTGTGCACTCATGTGCTAGGAACAAAGTGTAAAATGATGAAACTTTTCAAATAAGAGCTAGTTAATACATTTAAATCTATTTGTGCCCTTGCCTAATACATCTGAAAGGTTTAATTAAAACACATAGCTAATACCAGCTTTATAATAAATACAGGAAATAAGATTCCCATCATTAGTGTGAGACTCTTAAAAAAGATCAAAAGAAAGCAGACTGAAAGTCTTTCTCAAAATGAAAAAACATCCTATTAATCAGTTTTACTGGGTAATGCATAGATACTTACCACAGAAGCTTAGAGAATCCTTGCTTGTGAAAGTGCTCAGGTTGACTTTAACAGGCTTGTTTTCAGAAATAAAGTTTGCAGGTCACAGAGGACAGCTCTTATTTGTCAATTGAGTGCATTATTCCTTGCATTATTAATTGTCATTATTATGTATAGTATTCATGTAAGCTGTGTACAGAGGTATCTGTGCTGAGTATCCCTAGCCTATTGTTACCATGATTCATGCTGTGCTTTGTGGCATTCCTCACCTGTGTTTCTGTCTAAGATATGATAGCCTCAGTCTGATGCTTAATAAGTTTCAAGATTTGTTTCTAATGATTAATTACTGTCTCTCTTCAGGGATTCCAGGCCAAGTATTTTTGTATGCTAATGTATTCTTCACAGATATTTCTAGTCTACTTTAAAAGAATGTTACAGCACTAACTTTGAATATTATAATTTCCTCAAGGATTAAATAAGCTGAATCTACAGACTTTCTCAATAATCTGCCTTTTTTTCAGGAGAAAGACCATTCCCATCTCATCAGAAAGCAAATGTGCATCAGTGTGTGCAGTACTTAAGACTGAATGGATAATTGCTTCAATTTACCTGACTGTTTGATAGTGTCATTTGCAGAATTGCAAATGGTTTCAGTACTGAATGGGTGTTAAGAAGAAATTAGAGGTGTGCATCTCATTTGAGATGTACTCTGGGTGTATGCATGAAGCTTGAGCAAACCTGTTGTGCAGTAAGTTTGTCAGTCTTTCTAATTTCGGTTTCATGGACTTCTTCCTCAGATTTTGGAGTGGCTACAACACTCTGTAGAGATCAGAGTTTCTAAAACTCAGAGAAAAGGTGATGATGCATAGCGTCTCTGAATTCAGTTTCTGTAATACTTTTATTTTTTAAGACATTTTGGCTTAGATTTAAAAATTCTTTATTTCAGTTACTTTATAAACACAACATAATGAGCAACTCCCATCTACTTACTTGAACAATAAAATGCTAAGAAGCATCAAAGGAGCTACAGTTTTAGCCAGTGCAGTTTTCTAGTTCTGTTGTACATACACAATCTCTATATGTGGCAAAAAGGACTCTAGATGAAGCCACTTTAACAGGAATTTCTTTTGAGATTTTCTGTTCACATTATTCCAGAACATATGAGACTTTTACCAATAAAATCTGACTTACTGACTTGGAAGTTGGCCCTACTTTGGGCAGGAGGTTAGACTGGATAACTGGCAGAGATCCCTTCCAACCAAAATGTTTCTGTGATTTTATCAAATTAAAGAATCAGCTTTCCTTACTACTACAAACACTAGAGCAGTTTTCAGAATACAGTGCCTTCAAGTAATTAAAGAATCTCTAAACTCCTTCTCATCATAAAACAACAACAAAGAAATAAAAAATAATATTCTTTGCAGAATTTTGAGTAATAATTTTAAGCACATGCTTCTTTTCCTAATGTACAAGAATTAGATAAGCTGAAATGGAGTGGCTGTTAAGTGAATCATCCAAATTATTTTCTAACCATTTGAGATATATACATAAATATATACATATATATGTACACACACACATCCACATATATCTCCTCATTTGTTAAAGTTAACCATTTTCTAAAGTGAAGGGTTGTTTGGAAACAAGCGCTAACTGAAGCATAACAGTAGATCAACACAATGAGAATTTGCTGACCAGGAAATAATAAAAGGGAAGAAAAAAAAACGAACTGTGTGGGCTGAGGAATTGTACTTAGAGAAATAAAATGTTTCCCAAGATTACTATACTTAACTTTTTTTTATACTCAGTGTAGAGAGTTCCACCTCTGTTGATTTGCTGCCAACAGTGTTCTTGCCATTTCAGCATCTAGAAGGCTGGCTGTTAAATAATCAATATTTATTATTAAATACAGGGCAGCATTTACTAAGCTCCCCTTGGAGAGTTTTCTAACATACCTTAGAAATCTCTTTGTTAATGAAAATTCTCTGTACTGCATTTCAAAATTGTTCCACATATTTGCAGAGGAAAGGGGTGGGAGAAGAGACATTTCTGGTTTCATACATCTTAAAATTAGCCAGATAAAATAAATACTGGTTAGCAAGTCAACAACTTGAAATTAGTGTAAAAAGTTACGATATACCTTTCCTAATGTTCTTCTACTATTTTCTTTTTTAAAAACAGTCATTTTGAGGATTGATTCAATGCCAGCTGAAGTCAGTGGGAAAAATCCCATTTCTTTTTTTTTGAGGGGTACACACTCAAGTATTTAGACTTACATTTCAAGACATACGATGTTATATGAGAATAGTTCTGAGTTCTTTCTCTGTTTCTTTGTTGTAGATAATTAACTATTTAAATTTGACCCACTCCTCCCTTTCTAAATGCAATCTCATACTTCATAGTTTTGACTAATATTAAAAGAACTACTGTTCCTTTTAATTTCTGTACTCAAATGAACCAGTGGAGCATTTCTTCTTTATTTTTGCATAAACAGATTTTATTTAGAGAAAAAAGAAGCATATTCTAGCTATCTGCCACCAAAGGCAGATGACTGACTTTCTATTGTCACAGAAATATTAATCTTAGCTTTTGTAAAACTTCATTCCAAAACATGTCAATAAGACTTGCAATGTCCATTTCTTTTATAAAACTGGAAAATAAAGGATTGTCTGCATAGTCAAAGGAGACGTGCAGAGTACCCCATGGTTGCATTGGCTCTGAAATAATTTTCTCTATCCAATTAAATATTTCACTGGGTTTGGGCAAATTTTGGACTTGATCTTAATTATATAGGATCTTGTAATAAATGTTGCTTTAGCCTATGGAAAATCCCTTTAGACTTCAATCAAAATTTCTGTCCTTGTCTTTTGTTTGCAGTTACACAAATAATTTTATTTCCCATATAGATACAGATTGACTTAAGGTTCTAAATTTGTAATATCTGTGAGTTAGCACTTAGACTTGTTCTTTAACTTATGTGAAGTAGCACTGAGGCTCCTTGAGAATCACATTTTTTATCCCTAAATAAAGGTAATTTAGGTAATTTAAGAGGAGTGAATAGAGATGGATAAGGTTGCGTGTCTGGAATTCTTGACTAAATTCCTTATTTAATCAGCACCTTTTAGCTGGTTATGGTGAAGCAGATTTTCCCTTTATTCTACCTACCTTACCCAGATAAAGCTATTCTGTGCTGTTATCTGACAGTATATGAGCAGAAGTGCTCTAAGGAATTAACTAAAGATAGAACTCACTGAAATGTGAGGAATACCACTGTGTTAATGCTGAATGTTGGAAAAAAAACAACAAACAATAATTTACCTAGTACTTTTTGGAGCAGAGAAGCAGCAAACTGAACCCCAGACCTTCTTCAGAATTAGTGTAAAGAGAAGAATAGAGGGGAAAGAATGTTGTCATTCGTCACAGTAAATCCTACCCGTTAGTGCATATGCACTTGGGAATCAGGCAGCCTCTTTGGTCTCCACCTGTATTACAGCAAACCACGCAGAGATAACACTGCAAAGAGCCCAGCAATCTTGCTAAATGCCTGAGTGACAGACAAGGCTGACATCACCTCTTGACACATGCTTTGACTTCTCTTTGCAACAAGGGAATATTTAAGGTGAGGAACGTGGCATTTGCTGTAAATCCCAGAAAGAGAAGGCCAGAAGTATGTAATTGTGGACTTACCAAAAATCCAAAAGATTTAGTAAATTCATTGAGATCTGAAACTTTTAAGAGCTTTACTGATGCTGCAGTAGTCAAGATACTCTCAAGGTCTTGCAGAACTGCGATGAGAAGTAATGAGCTAAGGCACAAAGTATGTCCACCTGTACTTTACTGAGATAATTCATAGATTTTGAAGAAGAGTAACAAATCAATAAAATTCCTGGTGTTATTTTACTTAGATCTTAAAAATAAATCATTTAGCCTAGTTGTGGGGTCAAAGAGCATTTTGCAATGTTCTTCTATGCATTTATGCAGATTTGGGGGGGGGGGTTTTGGAAGGAGAAGTGGAGGAGTTTACACTGATTTAATTGGTTAGTTGGCTTATCTTCACATGTGAGGCAATCAGCTTCAGAATCAAGATTTTGATTAGAGGGGTCTAGCTGGGAAAACAAAGTTGGATTAGTGTAAAACTACACTGGTAATTGTAAAGTTTTAGAAAATATAAGTCTACTTTTATGTAGGAACATGTGTTACTGTTTATGGATGGAGATCATGATTACCGCAGAGACATTGTTCAGTTTCTTTTAAGTGCTCCGCTATAGGAACATTGCTGTCTTTCCTGCTCTGAAGGAACACTGGGATTAATCATTTTTAGCCCGAATCCTCTGGTTCTCTTTTAAAAATGTGCTTACATGACAATCCCAGCTGAATTTGCCATGAGTAGGACAGTTTCCACTGGGAACTTTTGCTAATTCAAGTGACTCATAGCGGTTCATTCAAAACAATGGTACTGTTTATTCACCCAAAAGAACATACAGAGGCCTGTTCACCTGAGAGTTATGTTAACTTTCCCTGTCTTCTGAAAGTTTAGGAAGGTTCATCTTGACCCAGATACCTTAAGTTCAGGGCTAGGAGACGTAGTTCTGCTACATTTCTCTTTATCAAGTTTGCTTGAAAATGGCCGTGCATCTTATTCTTTCTTTCCCAGTTTGGGATTTTTCCATCTAGCAGTCTGATGTCCCTGTGAGATGTAGCACAATCCATTTTTGCCAACTTTGTCAAAAATAGATTAATATAGTTTAGGAAAGTAAACAATAGTTGATAAATAAGCAGTCAATTTCCATTTCTTATCAGGATATTTATTAGTAAACTAAATCTAGAATTAAGAGTATTTAGTGAAGCTGAAAATTTTAAAAGTCTTGGACACTATTTAAACTGCTATTGTAATGACATTCATTTTAGTGAAGAGAATGTACAGACAGGTGTCAGGATATTTTTCAGGTATTTTAGCTAGAAACTGCTGAAATTTTCTAGAAATTTCTTATTACAAATTTGTGTAACAGAAGGTCTTTGAGGGAATCAAATGTCTGTTCTTTGCACAGTGTTTGCTGAATTTACAACTAGTCTGCCATGAAGTTCACTGAGGGAAAGTGGCAACTGTTTTCTCTTACAGAATTGATTCAAACCTCAAAGTGGGAGTCCAGCATTGTTGCTTGTTTTATTGCCCTCTGCTCCCATCTTCTCTTTTTCTGTTTGCCTTCAGAAAGCCAAAAAAAACACTGGAAATGAGATTCAGGTGTTGGCAGGATTTTTACCACTGATTTCTAAGAAACTAAGATACAGTCCTTCTCAAAACAGTGCAAAACTAATACTGCTCTTCCCAAGATACCAAGTTAGAGTTGCCACTCTAATAGGTCGGAGTCATGGTGCCATGTACTCAGGTGTAGTAACCCTCTCGTGACTACTGCTACAGACAGAGGGCCAGGATGCTGAAGTACTTTATTTGTGTTTTTATTCTTGGCTGTGCTTCTGGCACAAGGGACTGACATACAGAGATTTGCTATTCTGACTCCAAGCTCTTCAAAAAAGTTTTTACACTTGGGAGGTATTTTTTTCAATCTGCTTGTTCCATTGTTCTACAGATTTCAGTTTTGGAAGTGTAATTAAACCTAATTCACAAATGCCAGGACATGTACATTCATTCAAGAGACTCTGTGCTTCTTATCTTAAGCTACATTAGTCAGGACACCTCTTCTCTGATGAATTAAGTTTTTCTAATGTTTGAACCATATTGACAGCAATATGTGTCATGCCATCAGTTCATCTTTTACTACCACGTGATTCTTTTGTGCCATCCTTAATATACTTTCTTTGACTCCGTTATTACATTTGATTTCTCCTTAATTTTGTGCCCTGAAGTATTAAAGATGCCAAATTTAGAAGTATGTCTGATGGTACCAAATACAAACTTCAAAAATGTCTGTCTTGTAGAAAGTTCAGCACTTTTTTGGTGTTAAAAAAACTTAGCACCACCACCTATTTTTCTTCCTCCTTTTGGTTGAACTCAACTTTCTTTAAAAGGTGACACTTTTAAAGTTCGGTGGTGAAAAATAATTTAATTTCACCATTTTTTTTGTAATAAACAAAAGTGCTTGCCCCTTATTCTGTCTTCCACACCCAAATCTATCCACAACTGTAGAAAATGGGATTTCAGAGATGTTGCATCCAGATTTATTTTACTGCAAAACAATATTTTCTACTTTAAGTGGTATATTTGTTTAACTTAACTTGATAAAAGCCAGAAGTGGTGACAAGATGATTTAATACAACTCTTGCTAACAAGTTGCAGACATTACTAGTGTGTCAAAACAATATTGCTAGAGGCATTCTGGCATCAGGCCGGACTGATAAGTGCAATACAGTGTTACAGCCTTTTGACATCTATTCTTGAACACTACTGATTAAGGGGAGCTTGAGTTAGTGGGATTTTTTTTGCTTTTTTTTCCAGATATTTTCATTCAAGTGCGATTTTTTTTCTTCCAAGTACAAAGATGCATATTTTAAAATGAATACAAATGAAAAGCTAAAAGTCTAGATCAGAACTGGATGTGGAATGGAATTTTAGATTTTTTCTTCTACAGTTACAGTGTTGCCTCTCTTTCCTGATCTGCAGCTCACCTATAATCCACACTTGTTACAGGAATTTTGGGATATGTACCTTGTATCTTTATCCATCTCCTTCAGGAAATGTGTATGTGAGCAAAAAACCCAGGACTTAAATGGGAATAATTAGTCTTATAATTGCAATTGATGTAAAATGGCATTTGCCAAATAAAAAATATTCATTTATGTAGATTGTGTGAGACTTGAATTCTGTTCCCTTGAGATTAGAAACCTATTGCACTTAACCACCAATGCTATGCAAAACATTCAATTTTGATCTGAAATACATAGGTAAATTTAATTTTAAACTGTTCTTTAATCTGTTTCAGTTATATTCACTGTCTTGATATTGTCCAAGGATTCCTCCTATAAACAAAGAATTTGAACCTGACTAAACCTTCTAGCTTTACTTTTCATCAAGTGCTCACAGAGAATACTTTTTGAGAAAGTTGCTACTTAGTTTGTATGCTTTATATTAAGGTTTCGAAATACATAAGCATTGCAAGTAGAATCAGCGTTCAAAAGTTGTTTGAATGTATATGAAACTACATCTGTTTACAGATAGCATATAGAATAATTCAAAAGAATTCTAGAAGCTGAAATTATGCAGAATTATTAAGGATTTATGTTATTAAGGATTTCTTCCTTTTCGAGTAGGATTGCTATGTTAAGTTTTTCTTTTGTTTTTTATGTCTTGTGTGAGACTGCGAGAGAGAGATTTGTGTTAAATGGGAAGGAAGTTTCCTTTCTGCCAGAGGTTCTGAAAAAAAGCTTGAAGCCCTGAGGTTCCTGAGGAAGATTTGTTCTGCATGTCGTTAGTCCTTCTCATTCCAGAAATGGCATAGATAGGTAACAGCCAATTTCAGGAAACAGCCAGTTTCACATATGTGCTTATGTAGACATCTGTCATTCTTGGTGATAAGCCCTTGCTCCTGCCGAGCTAGAACAGTAGGTGTTAGAGCTACAGTGATGCCCTACATATATTACGCTGTTTGAAGTTTTGCTTTAACATGCCAGTGCCGCTTCCTGAAACTGAGCACAATCGCTTCTGACTAGAGCTGTGTATGCATACCTTGTGATTCAAGTGCCAAAGTACGGATACCTAGTGCTGTTTCAAACACATTAGTTTAACCATGGTATCCACTATGGCCATGGCAGATACGATGTGGGAGATCCATACTCTTCTAGAGCGACAACTGGAGATCAGATATGATACTTAGGTGTCTGAAGTGTCACTAGATGCTTACTCTAGGCATCTGAATTATTCCTCAGAACTAATTCGTAACTAACTCAGGAATCTGTATTAGACGTGTGTAAAATATAACTCTTTACTAGCCACCTCAGTGGAGTGAAATGCAAAAATTATTTTAGATAAGTGTAGATCAAGAATGATCCATGCATTATGAAGGTCTATGAGGAAATGAAACTAGAGCGGGATTTTCTTTTTTTAAATTATTTCCTCAGTTGAGACATGGTGGCTGACACATGGTAGCTTTTATGTTGGTGTGGCGTATTTTCAAGTGTGCAAGGGTTTATGTTTGAAATTGGTGGGACATCAGTTACAGCAGATTATCTAGTTCCAGATGTTGCATCAGTAGTCATATGTTTTAAAGGTAACTCTTGATATTGTCAAAGGGCTTATTCATCTTGGTTTTCCATGTTCTTTTGTATTTACATATATGTGAAATGTCCTATTTCAACATGAGGCTACATATTTGTATTTTAAAGCTTTGTATAAATCCAATTACAGAACCAAATGCAAAAGATGTGACAGTTGTATGGCCTAAAAAAAAGAAAAGAAAGGGGCTCTTTGCTTGTACTCTTGACTTATCCATTCAAGCATTTTAACTGGCAGACTCCTTCTAATCCCCTGACAGCACCTGGAGGGGTGCCTGTAGAAAACCAAAGGGATGGTGGGAAGATATGACATATGACACTGGGGCAAGATCTGAACACAGACAAATGAAATCTGTCAGCCAGTTCCTCAAAGGCTGCCACAGTTCTTATCACTGCTTGGTTGAGCTGGCTTGATACACAGACTTATTTTATTATTCAGCTGGTTTGATTTTCCTTTTTATGACAACCTCACCCTGGAGACCATCCATCTCTTTGCAATCTTGGAGAATGACTATAACTGAACAATATTTCAATATAATTCATAATCCTGTACTGTAAACAGAAGTGATGGTTGCTTCTAACCACTGTTAAGAATTCTAATAGGTGCATTTGGATCCTTCTTTCTAGGGGGTTGGGAAATACTCTGGAATTTGGAATTTTTTATACCTCAGCTTAATAAGTCTTATAGCAAAAAAGGTATGAAAAACCTTGAAAAAGACAGGAAATTTTTCAGAATGTGTCTAGGCAGTTAATGATGCATGTGAACACCCGCAGCTGCAACAAATTATTTGCCAAAAATTTAAGTAGTAGTTATTATTACCAGCTTTCTGGATAATCTCCTGGAATGAAGGGCTTAGCAGTGAAAAGTTGGGCTAAAGTGAAATATCGCAATCTGAAAGCAATCCAAGACTCCAGTAACTAAATTTGGATCCTAAAATCTACACTTTAAATAAAAACTCCATAAAAATGTGAAGTATAATAATAGTTATATTACTGAAATAGCAGTTTACTTATGATACACTGCCTTGTATTTTACCTTCTCATTTGCATCAGGAAAAAGTGAGGGTGTTAGAAATCTGCTTAGGGAACACTCCCATCAACACTCCATCCCGCTTGTTAGCCAGTGGATTTGAACAAACTGGATCTGTCCTAGATAGGGAAATGGCAGACCTTGTCTTCAGCATATGCTGAAGTTTTTATACAGTTTATGTTTCTAATACATTAAATGCAGTCAATTACTTACAGGAAAAAGTCTAATATGAATAGAACTATGTTGTTTCAGTTGGAAGTGAGGGAGTAGGGTTTTTGTTTTATCTTTAAAATGGCAGTGTACATGAAAGTGGAAATAGAGACAAAGTAAGACTATCCAGATGCTGAAAAATACTATGTTTGTAATCAAATTTTGGATTAATGTATGCACCAAACATAATGCATACATTCTTTCTAGAAGTTAGAATCACTGACCCCTTTTTTTAAAGAAAAAATGGAAAAGGATTTTGTACTACTCTGTTTCAAACAGTCGTATATTAATTTATCTTTTGGGTGGCTCATTAATATTGAGGATACTCCAAAGTATTGCCGTCTATAGAATGTTCAGTCTCTGCAATATTCTAATGAAGATTGATTAATTAAAAATAACTTATCTTATTTTCCACTTTCCCCAAGTTTCATTAAACCTCTCCAGAAAAATACCAAGAGTTTCTTTTAAGGAACTTAAAATGTTTAGTTTGAGAAACACTGCACTAAAGTAAGTGAAAACAAATTCTTGGTGAGATTTCTATTCTGAACCAGCCAATGGATTTACTGTAGTCTGCAGAATGTATCACAATGGATTTTAATCACTGGTTTTCATGACCCGTGTCAGACTCTGTTCACCTTAGCACTTTCAGGCAGTAGAAGACAAAGACACACAAGCCCATCTTTGTTTTTGTAACTAGCAAAAACTGGCAGCTTATAAAGGTTCTGGTTGCAACAGTAAAATTTAGAACTGAGCTTCTCACCGTTTTTTTCACTATGGTTGTTCCTATGTTTTGTCCACAGCAGACCCAGAAACATTGTACACAGTGGCCCCTGCAAAGACTGATGCTTCATGCCTAGGCATGTTTGTTGTTGTAGTTTTTTCCAAAGCTGTATAGAAAATAAATCTTTAGTGAAATATATAGGTCTTCCATTTCCAAGAAGAAAAGAGGTGAAAAACAACCCAGTTGATGAAAAAACATTAAATTTCCCACTTTATTTTCTACAAGTTCTCAGAACATTAATTATGTGTTTAGTTTTGCTCTTACAAATTTTATACTTGTTACTAGTTCACGCAGATGGAAAGTATACTGATGTGCACTCTAAGTGCAAAAATACACTGCTACTGGAAAGTCACCTTGCCCCCTCCCATTCTAACAGGCATTTCCCGTATTTTATTGCAGAAATGCTATTAACAAATATTTTCCTTTCATTGTCTACTGCGTTCTGGAAAATTTGGTTTCTTTGAAGTGTACTCAGTTAATACTCACATAATAAATTCTGCCAGTCAGTAAACCCACGGAGCCTCAGGTCACTGAGCATATAGCTGGACAGATCAGTTTAATTGAGACCAGAATTTGCTCCACCTGAGCTTAAGTGAATGATCTCAAGAAAATTCAAATACATAGGTAACTGGTGAATGTCTTAACTGGTGAATATTTCATGTCATGGAGATTGGACGAGATAATAAAACAAGCTACTTCTTCCAACTGGAAGAAACAAATAGTATACCATTATTTGTTTATTTTTATTATACCTTTCTAGAGCTGTAGAGTGCATCACAGAAATACAGGAAAAAGAGAGGCCCCTTTCAGTTCAGGTTTCTGTTCAACTTAGAACTTACCATAAGAAGGCTTGGTCTGGGTAAGGATTAGAGTAGAAGTGTTGTGTGAGACAAAAGGATGCTGTAAAGATTAGTTCAGAATAATATGACAGAGTGAATGAGTTGGTGTGCAGTTATGAGCAGTGGAAATCAGTATCATCTATCTGCTATTAAGGAATTTACTGCTTTAGAGGCTTGTTTAGAAATGACAATGTAAGACCCTGTTGAACTGCTCTATTTCCTTCCTTTCTTCACCCTCTACACCCAAAGAATATCCCTAGCAAAGGATAATAGTGGAGTTCCTGTACCAAGAATACTTTTGAAAAATCAGACTATGGCTTAAAAAAAAGCAGAGAATTAAGAAAATTGAGAAAACAGGTATAGTAGATCTTCAGAGCAGGATTGCATTAATCTCAAGGAAACGCAATGTGAAGGAACAGTAATGTTGACAGAGATGTACTATTTGTCTTTTTAAAAAAGAGGGCCTTCTGTAAAATAAGTGTAACAGCACACAATTAAGCTCACTCGAGCTCTGGAGAGCTTATCCAGAAAGGCTTCCTTTAAGAATGATGGGATGCTAGCACGACACTTGTTGCTAGCAGTCGTCAGAACTTTCTTTAACTTCTTTCGTGTTCAGCAAGATTCGTCTCAGAGCAGGAGGTGGATCAGCTTAAAAACACAACTGTGATTGGATGGTCTTGACGGTAGGTGACATCCCTGTAGCCTGCCTTTGGGTTATGCCCATTTACTGCCAAGCAACTTTAATTTTCACTCTTGCCGGGAAGGAAGAAATGTCAGGAGGGAATCAGTTTTTCCAAGTACCTCATTGAACAAGTGGCCAGCTAATTTGTAGAGGTTTATGTTATCAGTAACTAACTTAAGAAGCAAGATTCTAGACTCTGAAGGGTCACAAGATAAAAAATAGACACTTTCTAGAATCATAATTTCAACCCCTCTACCCTACACACAGCTTACCTTTAGTGTTGGCCAGTCACTTCAGTTGCTTCACACTCCTTTTCATCTTAGTCCTGTGCTGTGGTTTTTGCAAGGAAGCATTTTTTCTTTTTCTTTTTTGTTCTTTAGTGCCTGCACCTAAAAGGTCTCTGCTTACTAGAACAGAAAGTCTGAGAGTCTATTTTTGCTCAGTTTACTTCTGGGTGTAGGAATCAGACTAAGCAAAATAATGATCTCTGCCATGAATTCAGTTGATCCATCTTTTTTAACTAGAAAGCATAAATAAGAGGAGACAAATATATATATTCAGTGCCCATATAACATTAATCATCAAATAATTAAAAATACCTTTTAGCATGTGGTTCACTGGAGTTTTATTGTACCATCATTGGTTGAGCTTAATGATATTCTTGAAATATACCATATAAAATGCTTAAACTAAAAGCCTTTAAAGTTTTATTTTTATTTTTAATAATATAGTTGCCCTTGTAAAGTACAAAGAGAGGCAATGTACAAAAATTGTTACTGACATAGAAGTGTGCAGTATAGCTCACGATAGTCACTATACTGCTATACCATTCACTATATTATTATACAACTCACTGTACTACTAGATTAATCCTGTTAAGTAATTCTATTTGCTGATGCAATACAAGGCAAATCAACAATACATAGTTTTTTTTGTACACATATCAAATGGTTCTATAATAATTCAAATGTTGACAGTTGGTATTGTTCTCTGACTGGCAAACAAATCAACTATTTCAATGTTTGATCCATTTTTTATTGTGACTGTGTAAAATGACAGTGCATCAAACATTTACAAAAAATAATGGGGAAAAGTTTTTTCTCTTCTATGTTCACTAGCAACTGCTGGCACATTCATGTTTAACAACAGGAAATCCACCAAAAATATTAGAACTAGAATACTGCCTCTCGCCAGGATCTGGTATTTTTCTCTGACCAGAGGTGAGAAGTGTATGTGTTTTTTTAATTCTGTTACTTGATCTTGCTTCTATTAACACAAGTAGTAGCTTCTATTAACACAGCAGTGTATCTCTTCCGAGATCCCTTTTCAAGTTCTTTGTCACTGGGCTTTTCTCATATGTTACAGCAGTCCCATGTCACTTAGCACATACTATAATTATAGGAAAAGAAATAGTAAAGTCTTAAATGCCTTGTTTCTCTGATTTTAAAAGAGTAAAATACTGCTGAGAGAGATTTCTCGGGAAAGGAAGGTCATCAAATGTCAGAAGCTGGTATTTCAACATCATCACAGTAGGTTATGCTCTGATGCTAGTCTGGTTCTGAAAAGTTAACTTGTTGAGGCAGACAAACCAGACAGATCTCTTTCAATTGTTTGACATTTATACTTATTTGAATGGCAAAGCTCAGTTGTTAGTAACTATTACATGTCAGTGCATTTGTCTGAAGGCAGTGTAGTTCTTCTTTCCAGTCTTTTCACAAGGCCATCCTTCTCCATGTTTTAGGCTGGATTTTCTTCCTAATTTAGTCAATCCCAACAACATGCAGACTTCAGCAAAATCAATTGTTCCAACTACATCAGTTTTGATTTAAGAAGTTACGTGGCAGTAAGGCAGAATTCACCAAACAAGGATGTGCCAAGTGAGTCTTTACAAGCCTGATGTGAAAGCATGTAGCTATAAGCACACAAATGTGGAGATTAACACCATGTTAATGTGTTAATCAATGATACTAAAAATTCTTTCACATTGAAAATATGCTTATGTCTGTAGGTCTGAATAATAAGGCTCAATAGTAATAGTTGGTGTAATCTTTTTTCAGTTTAATTTAAAAAGCAGTAGTCTTAATGGATCACTTAGGGGACTGACCATTCACTCAAGTGATGGGAAGAAAATTAAAGCGTAATCTTGCCACTTGAATGTCCCAGTAAGTGCTGGGTATGAGATTTTAGTGTTACCTTAGACACTGAGCCTGTATGTGTAAGCTTTATTCCCTTCTTTGTCCAGCCTGTTAGGTGAATCATGTACTAAGCTTTTCAAAGTAGTCCCTGAAACAAAACATCTCATATCAGGTTGCACATCAAAATAAATGAAACTTCTTAAGTTCTGGATTTCATGAGGAAAAAGTGACAAGTTTTAGTTCTAATTTGATCCGCATAATTTTTCTGTTTTTATTGCCTGGTTCAGTAGCTGAATCAAAAAATAAATTATTCAAACAGCTCTAATAATACTCTTCTTCAGATTAAGCCATACTGTTCCCTAAAGAGATACTAATAACTGTGCTGACCTAGAATGGTAGTAAGCTTGTCAGCACATAAACAGAAATTAGGTATATAGTACATATTACAAGAGAAAATAAAGTGTTAAAGGGACCCTCTCCTACCTCTGTCTAATTTGGCTGGAAAAGAAGAAAATGTTTTTACAAATAAAATCATTCTTATTGCTTGTCTGCCAGGACTTGACAAAGGGAAAACCCAAGTATTTAATCTTTTCCATAAAAATCCACATACAATAAAATGTCTCCTCTGAGGAAAGCTCTTTCCATTTTGTCTAGGAGGGGTGGTTCATTCTTGCATGACCATTTCCTACCTGTGAATAAACATAAGCTATTGTAGACTGGAGTGTCGTGAAAGCAGTATTTGTGTGGGGCAAAGCAAATAAATCCAATTATATGTCAGGTTTCAGGACCCTTTTTTGTACAGAGTATTATTGATATGTTATGCTGGCTTTATCTCTGAAACATAACTGAAGCAATTAAATCTTTTTTTTTATTTGGAAATCTACAATGCGAAAGGTTCTCTTATATAGGGTATTGTAGGGAGAACACTGGGCATGTCAGGAGTGTTTGGGAGGAGGACAAGCACGTAGGCACAAGACAGTCTAATGCAGGAAAGAAAGAGACACACAGATACACTCAGAGATATGGGAGATAACTGGGCCTGTGCACTGACTGTAGTCTTAATTAAACTATAGATATGTGGATTGTGGGGAGAGGGCTTAAATACTGCATTTAGTCAAATCTACAACCAATTCCTAACCCCTTTCCCTGAGAAAACCATGAAAGATATTGCGTGTTCGTACTTGCATCTCACCATACTTCAATGTTAAAGTGTAAGGGAACATTGCAATTAAGCTGGTATTGCGAACTGAGCAAAAGCTGTGACTGTGGTGGCAAGATGCTGCTGATCTCTACACACAGAAGCTCCCATCTTCTGCTGTCACAAGAACCACTGCCTTAGAGACAGGCAAGTTGCATCTTGCTATTTCTGCGGGAACTCACCCATTATCAGAACCTATAGTCTGAACATTCAAGAGCAGACAGAGCAAGAATTGGCTAGTGGGAAGAAGAGTGCTATAGGGGGAGGTTGGAATAATAGGGGTGTATTGGATTGGCATGTTAACTGGGGACAGAGGAGAGGTATGGTAAAACAGCATAAATATGGGGTCCTAATTCAAAGATTAATCTTCCTTAAAATAGACAAGCACACTCACTTCCTCCCTTAAAATATTGAGGTTTGGAGTTTCTATATATTCAGTAAATGTGATAAGAACCGAAAGTCATGTTTTTAAGGCTATATGGATTAAAAAAAGAAAAGGCAGCAAAGTATACTTACCTTATGCTGCAGTTCCGCCTTTGATTGCTGTGTAGACATGCTCACTTTTGGGTTTCAGTTTCCCTCACTGATGAACATTTCCTTTCTCAGTGTACAAGCATGCACCATTCCCATTTTAAATCTCTTCCCCTGCAGACCTTTATTGTAATATAACAGTGAGCAACTCTTCACAATTCAAAGAGCCTTAACAAATTCATGCAGCTTCACTCAGCACAGGGCAGTACCACACTATGATAGTAGCTGAGAATCCAAGAGAGGGCAGCTGCAATTTTACAGTGTACCCTGGTAAATACACCCTGTACCCTGTAACCTTCCATGCTCTCAGAGCTCTACTGTTTCCAGTTCTGAAGCTTGACATAAGTTATCTTGGACATCTCAGCTCTGGATATCAGTTTGACTGATAAGCAACCAACATGCTTTCCTTCCTCCCTACCCCGTGATAAAATTCTCTCTGTCTTCTGAGACCACAAGTTAGTTCTGTCCTCTTTTTCTCTCTTCAGATTTTAAAGTTTTGAGGCAGCATCATCCCTTTCTCTAGTGCCCTTCTCTTTCCTTCCTTTCCCTCCCCAAAACTGAGAATACTGTCAGAACATTAAAAAAAGAGTAAGAAGAAAGAATGCAGTAGCAAATATTCCCTTTTCAAGTAGAATCATTACCAAAGCAGTTATCCTTCAGCTACTAGCATCTGCAAATGGAACAGAGAAATGTTAGTGTTCACTTCTACTGATCTCATTATACAAACAACTAAGAGGAGCAAGGGAATACATTTGGAGAGCTTTCATGTGGTTAAAACGACAGGGGAAATTCATTCTTTGATATCCCCTTGTTCAGTGTATCTGCCTCACTTTGTGCCTGCCCCTCAAAAGGCTTTGCTGTAAAAATATTAGAGGATCATTGAAAGGGATTGGGAAAATGGAAGAAAGCTCTAATTAAAAAGACAAAAATATACTTGGAACATGTTTTTCAGCGTTTTTAAGTTGAAAACCAGACCACCTATCCAAACCCCCTCATTAAAAGTCAGATTCAATTTTCATGCAGAAAGCTTGATACAGTACATGATTTCTACCATCTAAACAAATACTTATTGTTTTGATTTCTGTACTATCATCACAGGAATTAACAACCACTGATTAATATGTGTATGTGACCTAATGATCTTTGTAGGGAATGGTCAGCATCCCCATTTATTAAATTGCGAATGAAAGCTCAGAGCTTGAGAGATTTTTCCATTATCACGTGGAATGCAGGACACAGTATCTGTCTCTGGAAATCCATGTCACACATAAAACCAACTTTCTACAGCATTTTTGCATTTTAATTTGAGAACAAAAGTCTCTGTGCTTTGCTGACTCACACTGCTGTTGGCAGTACCTTAATATTGCATAAGAATTCTTGGCAATTTAGAATGGAAAGCAAAGTTGATACTATCCAAACTTATTTGTATTTTTTGGGTAGATGTGGTAGATAAAGTCATGGTAAAGCTTGAGTAAAAAAGTAACAAATCCTGACAGGATGTACCCTGGAGTCCAGATAAATAGGTGTCAGAAAGTAACAGTGGCTATGTATAATTCATTGCCTTTCTGAGTATGACAGTGTATATAGCGTAGTGTATCAAGATGAAATGTAGCCCTTCTACATTTCAGACTACTGGAGAGAAATATTTTCTTTGGCTTTTGTTTTCGTTCTCCATTAGAAATTGCAGTTTGTTAAGTCCCTGCACAGTTGATTCTTGCTCTTTGGAGAATTCATCTGCACAGTCCTTACTTCTACAATGTTTCCAACCTAAGGGGATATATGGAAGTATGACAGTAGAAAGAGATATGTGCATGGCCGCTTTGGTGGGAACTCCAAGTTATCATCATAAATAGCTATGTCATTCCCTTAAGAATTTAATTAGTCATTTCACTTAAATTATTCACTTGGAAAAAGACTGTGCACTGGGTAGCTTTTAATTTAATTAGGCTATTATCTAGTAGAAGATGAACATCTCCAAATAGAAGATGAACATTATATTTCAGTCAATAGGAGTACTAGTCTTTGAGGTAATACAAGTGGCTTTGTAGTGCTTCCCATAGCCATTAAAACAGAGTAATCATAAAAACAACCCCTGGGGTTATACCATACTTTGTGGAATTTAGTTACCTGTTGTAAAATTGAATGACAGATTATATATAGGGAGGAACTGGCCTGCAAAGGTAAGAATGTATATGTTTGTTTGTTTGTTTGTTTAACCACTGCCTGGTAAAACTTTCTCTAAATAGGGTATAATTGTTAGCTGTCATGTGGTAAAAATAAGTAACAACTGTTTGAAAATACTGTGATAAATATAATAATGAGGCTATACTTTAATCTTACTGAATTATTAGAAATAGTTGTAAAGGTTTATTTCACAGAACAAAAGCATTTAAGCAGGAGTTTATATTACTGTTATGCATCAGTGATGGTAACACTGGGACTTCAGCCTGCGTTACTACAATGGTTAATTAAAGGCCTTGTTCAGGATGAGTGAACATCATTATTGTTTTTAAATAGGAAAGGCAGATAACCATTACTGATTATTCCTCAATTCCCAGCCTCACTTTGTTAAAGACTAAAGAATACTAAAGCAGTTTGTGTAGTTTCCATGAAGCTATTAAATGGAGCCAAAAATAATATGATTAATATGCAACACATGCAAAGACAAAGAATGAGAGCTGGATTAGTTTAAAGATTAAAGTTACAGAAATGATGCACTCCTGTAAGTGCAAATAACACTGTCATTTTTATTAATAAGGTAAAAACAAATTTAGGCTATAACATACATTTAAACAAATTTTTGTAATTGCACAAGAATTTTTAGAATACATGCACATATGCAGCAGAATTATTTAAAGCATATATATAAACTGAAACTAAGTAGCTTGCCTTAAGAAAAAATATGAACATACATATTCTGTAATCCTCACTAATTTTAGTATGCAAGAACACTGAAATATAAACCTGTCTGCTAATTAAATGACCATTAGAGATGGCACACTTGCATATTGTTTAAAATCAAAAATGACTGAGAAGTGCTTTTGTTGACTTGGCTGAAGGCAAGGCTTTGTTCATTGTTCTCATTGTTCAGGCTCTGGGCCTCCATAGATGCTCTGATTCAGTAATGTAATTAAATAGATGTCAAGTCTCCTGCTTCATGTGTTTGTTTCGGAGTCTTAGCTCATGTTCTTCCACTACAGTGTCATGGCCTCTTTTCAGCACAGAAACTCTAAATGGCACAGCCAGGGGTGGTGTGGTGGTATATAACAGCTAGAGAGTAGCTTCCAGCGGGGCCTTGCACCCGAAGGAACAGCCATTTTTGCACCATGACGGGGAGTGGAAGGAGTTTGTGTCCTTGTGATGTAGCATGGGGAGGCTCTCCTCTTCATGCAGTCCTCTGTGGAGAGCCTTCCAGACAAATGACAAAAACATGGGAGCTCAGAGTTCTGCTTGTTACTGCATTAATTTAGAGACATCTGTAAATCATAAAAAATGCTTTCTAAAAGAATCCACTTAAACCATACATGGTCTGAAAAGATGAAATCTGTATTATGGGAAATGCTTGCAGCAATAACAAAAACTCTCAAATCATCTTTTTAACACAGAGGCATGTTAAGAAGACTTTCTGGGCAGATATTAAGAAGAAGAGTAAATAAAACAACCTTTTTGGTTCTCACTGGACCATTATATTCTGTTGACTGTTCTTTAGGAAAAAAGAAAGTGCAGCTGCACTGAAGCTACTCACATAACAGTCTCAATGACTAAGAATTCAAATTCAAAATGATGCAAGCAAACAAAACCTCACCAAAAGATGTAACTTGACAGATATAGGCAAGTAATAGAGATAATGTGTTCTCTTCCCTCCTCTCCCTCCTTCAAATGGGAAGGACTTGTTTCCTTCAGCATTGCTGAAGAACAGCCCCCTAAAAATTATAGCACCTGTGAGCTATGGAGAATATAGAAAAAAACCCAGAAATATATCACCATAGCATGGAATTTTTCTGATATTTGGTGTGATACAGGGAAGTTCTTTTGTGTTCATGAAGGGCTCTAAGTTAGAAGCTTTACAAAATAGCAAAAGGGTTAATCTCAGAGAATAAGCCACACTTCTATTGGCTACAAGAGTTTGTCAGACAGATGCAGTTACTGTTCATGTATATTTGGTATGAAAACAGAGCTGCAATGAAAATTGCTGGGGAGAGCTGCTTTAGGGGAAAGATGACTAAGGTCTGTATCTTGTGGCCGCTTTTTGTTGTGGTGTGCCTCACTGTTGGCCTGCCAGATACAACTGAATTTTGACTCTTCCTCCAGGTCTCCTGGGAATAAATAACAGTTAATCTTGTAGGTTTTGTTTCCAGACTGTGGGCTGTCTGAGAAGGACTGGGTATTATATGTGTGTGACGTGACTCTCAAAAAATAACCCTGACATTTAAATGCTTAAAAAGTAATGTTTTTCTGATCTCTCCCCTAATTTAAAAAATCCACGTTTAGATCCCACAGCTGCTCTCTGAAGCCAAGGAACAGATTCCCGATTCTTTATTATACACAAATCTGTGAATCTTTATGAAAATTTATGGCATATTTTTGGCTTTTCATTAGAGAAGTTTGGCAGCTATAGGTAATTGGGTTATTCAGCATCCAGTGAAGTCACTGGTATCCATACTGTTCATTTTTCGAAGCATAGAATCAAGTTTACTGTTTTTTGCTAAGTATTTTGTATTGGATTACTTGAGTCTATTCTTTGTTATGATACAGTTGCTCTTGCCAAGGTGAATTTTCCTTTCTGCCGTAGTAGAATTTTATGTAATTTGGAGAAATCGTACGTGTTCTGCCCTATCCGCTGATACTTTTTTCTTTTTTGCTCATCGCATATATTCTTCTTTCAAGCTATGAAAGAATTGCAGACTTAATCCTGACGTAGTCTGTCCATTTTTTACCTATGCAAAACTGTTGTTGTCAATGTCATACTTATATTGACAAGAATGTTAGCTGTGTATCAGTGTAATAGGCATAACAGGCAGACTGTCTTATGAGCTAGCTGAATTTTGTATTAAAGCCTACTTTTCTGCAACACACAGAGGATTGTGTTAAATAAAACAACTAGCAATCAGAATTTTGTGCCTTGAAAAAAATGATGAGAAGCCAAGGTAATTCTTGCCAACTCCGGATCCTTACAAGCAGTTTTCTTCTGAATGCCTTGGCCGGACAGAAGGTTCTCTTATTTTGATTCAGTGCTGTGGGTTTGTAAATTAGATCATCTTTGATCCCCCAGAAATGTCCTTTTACTCAAGATGGATAGCACACAAGGGTCTTGATCCAAAGTGGGTGTCTGTTCACTGGTTTGAGTAGGCTTTAGGTCAGTCTCTCATAGTACCTGTTTTGAACACAAGATGAACAGTCTGCCATACAAGGAATTGTATTGCCTCTCTAGCAGCATTATAAAGAAATTTCCTATCAGACTCTGGGATGCTGCCTTGTACACACTAAGCTTTTTTGATGAAGAGCTCTAAGAGGAATTTTTTTTTTAGCTTTTACTCAAACCTTTTACATTTTATTATTGGGAGATTAGAGCATTCAGACATCTTTGTGGGTTTCTTCTGCATCATGACAAGGAGTGGGAGGAACATGTGTCTTCTAACGTAACATGAGGAAGCTCTCCTCCTCATGCAGTCCTCTGTGGAGAGCCTTCCACAGCCTTCCGAACAAGCCCATGTTCTGTTGGCTCATTGATCAATTATGTACGGAAAGAAAAATTCCAATAAAGCAGATCAAATAGCTGCAAAATGTAAATTCAGAGGCACTCAGACCAGTAGCATTAGCTGATCATAAATGATAGCATTTAATCTGTATATGATTGTGTATTTGTAAAAAAAGTAGTAAGTAGGGGACTTGTAGCCAATGAAGAACTTGTCTCAATTATTCCTGCTCCTAAATAAAAAGGTCTATCTGACCCTAATGGAAGGAGAACTGCAGTGTTTAGTATCTTTACATCAAAATTAGTGAATATCTCCAGTCAGAAATAAGGAAGGATGGTTAGTCTTTCATTATTACCATTTTCAAAGTTTTAAATAAACCTTTACATTTCAGTATTCCTGCACTAATTCCTCAAAACGGCAAATTTTTCAGTGTTTCTATGTGGTATTTTTGAGTTAAGTATTTCATTCTAGGGTAAACGATGTATTTCAGGCTGCCCCGAGAAGGTGCATTTTTTTTTCTTACCACTGTTTTCTCTCTTTTTCTTCCTCCCACCCTCAAGTTCTCTTACAAGTCAGCCAAAGCACTCGCTGTTTTTTTTGAGAGTTTGGGTGCAGAACTGAAACATCCATTATTTTCCCACCTCTAGTAATGTGCCATATGGAAGCCTGTTAGAACTGTAGAACAAGAGGTGAAAAATAAAACAAGTTCATTGAATGTTATTTCTGCAGTAGTACACCACGAATGCCATACTATTCTGCATTTACATTAATGTAAATTAGAGAAGAAACAGGCTAACAGTATTTCAGAACAGCTGTCTGAAATGGTTTCAGTTCTGTGTTGAGGATGACAAAAGGTGCTGGACTTTCTTCATACTGTGCAGTTGGGTATTTTAGCTAGGGAAAGGTTTGTGTGATAGCACTACCATCTTGAGGCAAGTCAGAGTGTAACAGCAAAATTGCTATTAAACAAAGGGTCAGGTAGTAAATGAGTCTGAATATCATTCATTTCATCTTATTCAGCCTTTGTACTAGGTTATAGTTAAAAATTTGTACTAGGTTATAGTTAAAAATTTGGGATTCTTCCTGCTATCAAAGCCTTCATATATTTGTACAATAAAAGTGGCTTTTTTAACCCATGCACAGTCACACAGCCTTAATATTTGGGAAGAAAAGGTGGATTTTTTTTCCAAGTACAGAGTGAATGCTGGCAGACTAAGGGTACAGTGTTGAAAATTTGTTGTCAGTGCTCATGTTTTAAATTATAATAACATACTGTTTTTAACATCCACCTTGTTAAGCCCTGAAACTCCCTGCTGCTGGATGTACAGTAGCTAATAGTTTACATAGATTTAGATGTGACTCAAAATCCATTAAAAGCTATGAAGTAAAAGACATCCCCTCTGGCTGAGGAAATCCCTAAATGTAAATTGCTAAGAGAGAATTCTGAGCAAGTGTCATTATGTACTTGTCCTCCTTTTATACTCATTCCTAAATATCAGTTTGAAATATGACATCTGGAACATAAAGGTGAATGGGCCTTTAACCTGAGCAAGGACAGATGTTCTTATTGATGTGGGAGTGTTGTTGATATTCACGTGTTCAGAAAGCACTTGGATAATATGGTGATTGTTGCATTATCAGAATCTCGATGGAACAAAATATTAATAGGCTTGTTCCCACACACGGGGTTGGAAACCTATCCAGCATAGTTTTCTTGGTTTAATTCTGTGGATTCAAAGTTTTCAGGTCAGTTGCAGAATCAACAGTGAAGACCTGAGAGAAGAGAATCAGAGTGAAGCAATTCACATTAGTCACAGTAATTGCGTTCAAAAATAGAACTTTTTTCCTAGAAATAAAACGACAAGCCGTTCCAAGACAATGTAGTTAAATATCACAGCCACATACTTTCAATGTGACTGTCAATACGGGCTCCCCTACTTCAGGCCATGCTATTGATTATTGTCTGCTTCCCATACTTCAGTTCTGTTGACTTCAGTTGTTGCTGGATCTCAGTGTCTCCTTAGCCTTGCTCTGTCCTCCTTGGCACATGTGTATGTCCTTGCAGCAGATCCATTTGACACACAATACATCACAGTGGTTGGCTCTTATATATTGTAGGAGCTTGGCACTCTTTTAGTGCTCTAAAAAGGCTCTGCTTTTGTTTCCAGTAATTGCACATCTAGGACCTTTTCCTTTTCTGTTTTTAGTTTCAGTAATTTTTTCTTTTATTCGCTTTTACTGGTTATACTTCATTACTTAGCTAGATTCATAACTTCATTATAACTTAACTTCATTACTTAGATTTTTCTGAGAAAAATCTTTCTTCTTTAATTTTTTTTTCTTTCTTAATACTATGTTGTACCTTGACTTCATAAGGATTTAAATGCTGCTGCTAGAAATAGTCTGCCATTGCCAATCACCTTTTTTGCTTTTGGATAATACATGGTATGTTCCAACCTTTGAAAAGCCCAGTGAATAGGGTTTCTTTAAACTTTTGTTCTGCACCCCTCAAATTCAACATTTAGTATCAATGTGCTTCATGGTTTAGGACATTTAGTGCTTTGTCTCTCTACATTAGAATGAAATAAAGTGATTTTTAAATACAGGTTTTTTCAAGATGACAGTAAAGGTAAGCAAGGTGGTCCATAGGGTGTTCTATTTTTTATATCTAATGCTGTATTTTAATGAAGAATTATGAGTGTGATGGTGTCAGAGTTGTATAAAACTCTGCACTGTAATTCCCAGGAGATTTAGGGAAGCTTTTCAGCAGTTGGCTCTTGAAGTTTTATTTTCAGTTTCAGAAAGGGAAAACTCATTTGAGGCCTTCAGAGTTCAGTGATTTTGAAATTAAGCTGCTCTATGGAACTGTCACAGCACTTCCTGTCCTAACTATGCCGGAGAGAAGCTTCAGTGCCAGTATGGAAACCCCTTTGTTAATATATTTGCCAGTCCTTCAAACTGTTCACTGCGAAGTAGGCTTTCCTGAAATCCCAGTTCATTTTGCGTCTGCACCTGCATATGTCAGTGTTCTGAAGTTACTCCACACAGGCAGATAGGAACGCTTCCCAAAAGTTTGAGAGTGCCAGTCCTCTCTCTTACACTTACTGAGGGCAGATTCTGCTACAATTTGCTTACTGTGTGTTTAAAAATCATATGGACTTATGCTTTATATTTGAGCTTTGGTGAGGAAGAGGAGAAAGCTTCCTGTTTATGCAGTCTTTTTGCATTTTAGGGGTTTGGCAGCCTGCTAGTCTCTTCTTCCTTGCTAGCACCACTTCTCCTTCAATAGCAATTGGATGCTAATACACCAGATCTCACCAGGCTATTGTGGATACATTCTTTGCAGTTCAGTCCTGAATGTAGGCATGTGCTGAAATGATTATTCATGTTATATATGACAACTGGCAAGGAAGCTGCCAGCTACTACCAAGGTTTTTAACCAGGCTAAGTGCTACTGATAGTGAAAACAAGGAGCCTGTAGCTTCATTTGATACAAGCTGCGCTTCCAGAGACTTTCATCTGTACACATTCACTGTAATTCAAAATTCACTTGAAAGTCACAATGAATCTGGCTAACCTGTGCCAATCATGCCCAAAATATCAGCATTTGACATGAATGTGCATGAGCAACTTGAATATCCTATAATATTCAGGTCTCTTATATGTACTTATATGTACCAAGCGTATCTGTATTTTTTTCTATATGAAGGAGAACAAGTCTGATAAGGTTTGGATTCTAGGCTCCCTGGTAATTGTTTGGGCAGCAATATGTATGGCTTGTGCTGTTTACTAGACTGCTGGCGTAGAGGAAAATGCAATGGCAGCTCTCATATGAAGACCTTTAAGGATCAGCTAACACTTACCACGGCTAGTGAGTAGATCATGACTTTTTGCTCAAGTGTAGACTTCCTGTGTTTTTGTGAGAGCAAAATATCCTGCCATTAGTAGAAAGTTTTCCATCATGTTGTTAGGAACAGCAATTTAAAACTTTCTTTAAACATATCTTAAACTAAAAATGATTGGTGGTAATAGAAGCATATATCATAATTTGCAGCTGTGTTGGAAAATGATTGATGAGTCGTACATTTATGATGAGAATCCTGAAACAAATAAAGTATAGTGCACAATAATTGTCAGTGCTATTTATTTTTAGGAAAGGCCACAGTATTCTTAGAGTATTTTGAATTACAGAAAAAAAAATAAAGATAGGTAATATTCTTGCTTAAAATTATCCAAGAAAGCCAAAGGGGAAATGGTAGGAGAGATTGTGTAGAAAATGAGGCACTGGGGGAAAAACCATGCTTGGAAGAACACCTAGAGATGCTTATGTGTGAAACTGAATACACGCGTCAGCAATAATTCACTGCTTTTTGTCTCACAAAGCACTGCATGGCATTTCTGTGTGTAAAAATGTGTGGCACCCTGTTGCTTGCCTGGATCTAATATATACAACTCCCTCCTGTGGATATGGATTGCTTTCTTCCTTACTTAGTTAAAACCACTTCCTAAATTATGTACAGTGAAAAGAATATGCGCTATTCTTCCTGAAAGAAGTTCCCAAGAATAGTTGGAGGTTTGTTTATGTTTTTCTTTTTGTGAATTTGTGTATTTCTTTTCTTTTCTTTTCTTTCTTTTTTTTTTTTTTTGATGGCCTAATAAGTAGATGTAAACTGTCTTCCTGTACAGACAAGAACCAAAATTTATTTTTCTCACTAGAAACAAAGCCACTGTCAGATTAAGGATGTGAACAAGGAATGGATAGAATGAAGCAAGAGAAGAAAAACAGGGCTTTTGAGATTAGCAGGCAGCTTGAACTGAGTATTCTGGAAAACAAGGAATCACTGAAAGGTTCAAAGACAGGAAAAACGGAATGCAGGAAAGATCATCTAAAATGGTCATTATTGACTGGCGAGGTAAAGTGGGTGTAGAAACCAGCCTTGCAGAGCTTAGTTACAGTTCTAGATCAGTTATTACTTTGTTTGACAGGAGTAATTTTTTTTAACTGTGATGTTTTTGCTAAGCATGAGAAGTGAATGAGAAACTGATCAAACGATAGTCTTCGTTAGTGGTAGATTGTAATGGTAAGCAAAAGATAATTGCCTGGGCTGCTGGACACAGGGGAAGCAGATACACAGTCACACAAACAAGGCTAAATAAATTGCTTCCTTTGGTGATGCTGTGCAAGCAATTTAACAGTTAAAACAAAAACTATAACTGAACAGTAGCAGAGAATTGTATGCATGAAATCAATTATCTTCATAATAAATGTACTAATGAAGTAGAAGAGTTCGATGATTAAGGTTCAGAAAATACTATTGTGTGTATAGTGACCACAGGAAGACTGGTAAGTCCTTTGCAAGGTAATTTAGAATATTAAATGATTAATATCAAAAGCCAACAAACACCACAGTGGTCTTTAAGAATAAATAACATTGACAGAGATGGGTGGATATTTCCATCTTGCCAGTGGCAAATGTTCTCACTTTTAGAACACTTAAGACACTCGAAGGTGAATTGCAGTTGCTGAAACTAAGTTCATTGGAGTAAAGTTATAAAGCAAAATTTAGACCCAAAGATAAGGTGTTACTTACCATTTCTAGTGCTAATTTGTCTTATGATGTTGAAGACAGTCTGCTAATTCTAAATGATGTCATAGTTGGAATGAAACAAAGAAGCTGTGAAGCCAGTAATAATTTTTACTTTTCTGTTCTGATTGCCTCTTCCCCTCTTCTGTAGGGGAGGAGGAGGAATTGGATGAAATTACAGGTTTATTTTAATGTGGGTTTTTGATTTGTAAAATATTAAAGGTGGCTGTATTCTATTCATAGTCCACATTAGGTTCTTCAGTCACACTGCAATGCAGTTCAAATATCCGAGGGGAGTGAAGGGCAGTTTTGTCTAGAAAAGTGCCTGAACATTCGTATGAATACAGCAGAAAGCTGTACACTTCTGGGGCTGAACTGTGATCTGAACCTGTATGTATATTAGAACGGATAAAAAAATCCTGTCCTTTGCTTTAGGTCTGTTTCAGCTAAAAATTTGTTTGTGTGACGATCTGCTCCTTTACTTCTTTTTTTGGTACATTTTAATAGCAACTCCATAAAATACTGGTAGCATCTATCTTTTTTTTTCTACGTGCCTAAAATATTTTGCAGACTCGGGTTCCCTCTCCACTGCTTCTTTATTGACACTAAGCCTATCTAAGCCTTTTGATATTTTAACTCTTTACGATCTAAATTAAATAATGCTATTCTCATTGAAAATGGGACTATTTATGGAACAAGGCATTATTCTGTTATGACAACCTTAAGTGGGTAGAGGAGCAGTGGAGCCCTCCACCTCCTCCTACTTCTGCATGTTGTCAATCTGCTAGTGAGAAGAAGTGTAGGAACCCATGGTTCCCATTTATGAGCAAATAGGCATAAAGGGAGGAAGTTTGACTCTGCCTCTGTTCTTAATGGTTCATTCAATCTATGCTACAACTCAGTTTATTCCATCCAAGAGAAGAAGAAGAAATGTTACTCATCTCTAGTCCAGCTGAGTCTCCAGTCTGTTTCAGATCTGCAGACAGTGTTACTATATAAAATTTTGAATAAGAAATAGAAAAATCAGTGGAGCAGTAAAAGGCTGAGGCCACTGAAATACCAGTTAATTTTTCCTCCAGCTTATACATTGGCAATGATAAAGGTTAACAATTCAAGAGTTTATAAACACCTGATGGGAGGGAGTAAAGAAGACAGAGCCAGATTCTTCTCAGTGGTATCCAGTGAAAGCACAAGAGGCAATGGGCACAAGCTGAAATACAGGAAATTCCATTTAAACATAAGAAAAAACTTTTTCTCTGTGAAGCTGGTTAAGCATTGAAACAGGTTGTCCAGAGAGGTTGTGGAGTCTCCATCCCTGGAGATACTCAAAACCTGACTGGATACAGCTGTGTGCAGTATACTGAAGCTGACCGTGCTTTGACCAGGGCAGGGAGTGGGGGAGATGGGTGGACTAGATGATCTTGAGGGATTCCTTCCAACTTCATCCATTCTGTTATTCTGTGTTGATACTCCCAATAGGTACTTTCCTACCCATGAATACCAGCACAGATATAAAAGAATTATATGTAATACCTACAATTAATGCAGGGCAGTGCCACTAATGTTTGTAAAAAGCCATCTGAAACTGCCTGAAAAGATGGCCTTTGAAAATAAATTCCACTCAAATCGCTCAGCTGCAGACAATTTTAGTAAAAACATTGCTGAGCTGATATGTGGGTTGATGATATTTCCATTGGCTGTGGTTTGCAAACCTCCTATTAATGTCTCAACTGAAGCTGCATAGCCATTCATCTTCAGAAAAGCTATTCCAAAGATTTATGAAAGCATAATGTGAAAATAAGACTAATGTATTATCTAAAAAGAAAAGGGCATTTATGTACATGGTACCCACAGCATAAATCGGGGTCAAATGATCATTCACATGAGAATGAGTAAGACTCCCTACAACTCTCCCTTACTTGAGTTCACACCCCCTAACATGCATTTTTTGTCACCTGCATTAAGAAATGAGCCAAAGTACATATGTTCTGGTGGCCTGAACCTAAAAATATTATCAAAGATAAGATCACGTAGAATCACAGAATGGTTGAGATTGGACTCATGGAATGTTCTCTGGATCTCTGCAAGGGACCTCTGGAGATCATCTAATCTACCCCCGCTGCTCAAGCAAGGTCACCTAGAGCAGGTTGCCCAGGACCATGTCCAGCCAGGTTTTAAATATATCCAGGGATGGAGACTCCACAACCTCTCTGGGCAACCTGTTCCAGGGCTCAGGCACCATCACAGTAAAGAAGTTTTTTCTTATATTCAGAGGAACTTCCTGTGTTTCAGTCTGTGCCCATTGCCTCTTGTCCTGTGACTGGGCACCACTGAGACGACTCTGGCTCCATATTCCTTACATCCTCTCTTCAGATATTTATAGACCTTGATGATATCCCTCTGAGCCTTCTCTTCACAAGGCTGAACAGTCCCAGCTCTCTCAGCCTTTCCTCATATGACAGATGTTTCAGTTCCTTAATCATCTTAGTGACACTTTGCTGGACTTGCTCCAGTAGCTCCATGTCTCTGTTGTACTGGGGAGGCTGGCACTGGATGCAACACTCCAGATGTGGCCTCACCAGGGCTGAGTAGTGGGGAAGGATCACCTCCCTCAAAGCGCTGGCAATGCTCTTCCTCATACAGCCCAGGATGCCGTTGGCCTTCTTTGCTGCCAGGGCACATTGCTGGCTCGTGTCCAACTTCCTGAAACAAGACAGAAAGACTAGAAGAGAGGAAGGCAAATATACTAAAGAGAACTAATGATAACATCTCCTGTCTTTTCCTGTGGGTTTGGTCATTTGGAGTTAAATGCTTATTCTTGCACATGACAGAGTTTTGTTGAGAGCTAAGATGCTTTTTGTTCTGAAGCAGTACAGCAGCAATAGGGCTTTTATGCAGTGGCTACCAAGAATATTTTGCATTCCTTCATGACAACTGAGGTAGGGAACCCAGCTGATAGGAGTATCACAGTTGTAGTAATGGGATTAAGCACTCCAAAATCTTGATCGCGTGAATCACAAGAAATTCCTAAAGTAGAGTTTATTCCTCAAATCCTGTCCTGTTATACATTAAACAGTTGTAAATATGCTGGTTTGGGCCTTTAAAGAATGACAAGAATGGAAGTGCTTTGTTTCAGTATGTATTTTACATAGATGGGAAAACTGCCTTGCAATTTTATGTCTGTTTTCTTTCCAAGAGAAAGACGCTTTGTGTGTGTACCAATGGAAGACTGTTTCCAGACTTACAGAAATGCAGCCACCTCTAAGGTGAAATGCAGTCATTAAAAGAGAGAGCAGGAAAGCTACAAAATGATTAGAAATAAGAATGTTAATGAGTATCATTAAAAAATTGTGAGTGTGAAATGTCACAAAGCAGTAGATATCCCAGTTGCACTGAGAGCCAAGAATCACACAAGGTAAGCCAGTTACATGAACATGCTTCAGTTTCCACATTTTGCGCCAACTTGCTTTTGTAAAGAATCTTTTAGAGTTGAGGGATCCTGGGAAAGAAGTGTTAAGTTAACACAGACACTGTGCAGTAGGATTTTACCAGTACACCAGGGTCAATACCTTTACATGAAAAATGCCATGGGTACTCTAATGACTGCAAATAGCAGTCCATCCCATATCTAGTTCAAAAATGATCTCTCTTGACAACAGCTTCACAAGCAACTCTTCATGGCCTTTTTAATCAAACTGAGGTGTTAGTTTTCTCAGAGGCAAAACTGTAGCTTACTGAATAAACATTGCTCATTTCTATTTCCATTTCCTTAGAGATCTTCTCCAAATATTCTGGAAGTCCATTTGATGTTGTTCATTAGGTCTGAAGAGATCACATCTAGACCTGTCCTAGCTTCAGGAGTCTTTTTGCTCTGAAAATGGGGACAGTGCACTGGGCCAAACTGAACCTAACTGGTTGTTCTTCTGTGTGCCACATACAGATTTCCAAATGCCCTTGCCATTTCTGTAACTGTGGATTATCCAAGAGGTTCTTTCCTGAACAGCTAGGAAAAGATTAAAATTGTAATACTACAAAGGACTATGATAGTCATACAGATTAGCACGAATCTGTAATTTCACATGTAGAATTTTTTCATGTGTATTCTATATTCTTGAAGCAGGGTCCTGAAATCAAACTGAAATTATGAACCCCCCGCAAAAAAGCTTCACTTCTTCATCTTGCATTATGTGGTAAGAAGTTTTTAAAACACTGATGAGGAAAGTCTAGGGAAACTGGGCGCTAGCCACTGGATAAGGAATCGAAGTCTTCCTGTAGCAAGTTCTCTATCCAGTTCTCCATGTCTTCTAAGGCTGAGGGAGAATAAAGAAGCCTCTTAATAAGCCTTTTTTAAACATATCAAGCAAGCCTTTGAAAGAAGAAAATTCTTGAGTACCATGGGACTGACACAGGCCATTCAGTAAGCCACACAGTTGTGGCAAAATTGAACTAGATTTGCGGTCTGTCTAGATCAGTACTCAGGCTTTGATATGATGTTTATAGGCCAGTATATGGTATTTTTTAAATGGTGCAAAAAGTCCTCAGTGGCATGCCTTGTCCCCAGGGAAAGTTTCCTTCTAACATTGTCTATAGTTAGAGTTAATTTATGTCCAGGAGTACTCCTCTTCCTTCAGGAAACAGATTTAAAGGGTCATAGAGTGGTGAGGAAATGTGAGTCTTCTGACAAAAACACTGCAGGCTATTCCTGGCAGAAAGCAAAGCTAATGTTAGCTCCAGTTCTGTGTGAGCGCACAGCCAGCATATGTTTGATAACAATTCTAAAGGTGTGCTTTCATGTTACTGCTAAGTCACTGTTGCTGCTTGGAGAGTGGAACTATTTTCACCCACAGCCCCACCTGTCATCTTTCACTGCTTCCTTTGTATCAGATCAAATATTCATGCTGCCACAGGATAATTTGGTTCAGCTGACTGACTGGGCAGAAGCTAACCCTACTAAAAAATGTCTTCTGTCAGCTCAGTCAGCTGATCTGCCTGAACAGTGGTTTCATAATTGCTAGATCTAGCACAAGGAAGGCAAGCTCAGGGGACTGTGTTTTTTTGGCAGAAGCTCACTAGTAGATGAGTTATTCTGTGAAGCTAAACTCAGAAAACCTTCTTCTGATAAGGAGATCTGTTGTGTTGGGGTTTTTTTTGGTGACTACTGTAGCTGCTTGGTAAGGTCTTTCATGTTTTTTTCTGTTTCAAGTGGAAGCTGTTCTGTCACATTTTCCAGTTTTCTTGAAAATATGAAGTAGCATTGTGTTCTTGTTATTTAGCTTTCTCTGCAGTGGTGTAAAACATGGAATGTGATGTTTGCCAGATGGAATTCAGAGCCAGATGCAAATGTTCTCAAGGGGTTTGGTATATGTCCCTCTATGCAAAAAAAAAAGAAAAAAAATCGTACAGCTTCCTCCTAATTTGACCACAGGCTGATTTACTTTTTTTATCACTGTTACAAATAAGGATAGTCTTGACTATCTAAAATAAAGAACAAATTGTTCATTTGTCAACTGCTAACAGTAGTGGATTCTTATCCTTGTGTTCTAATCAGCAAAGGCTGATGCACACATGTTCCACTAGTTGTATCATATGTTATTTAGCATGCTTCAAAATAATATTTTCTGTAATACTGCACGGTGAACAAATATTAATCATTAATTAATTTTATACGTAAATCTTTTCCTTGAGATCAGTTATTAACTAAACTAGACTCTGGCATATCAACAGGTTACAATATAGGCAGCCCAATTTTGAGCATTGCCTGGGGATATTAAATCAAGAACTGGCAAGAAGATGGATGTTTGGCAGAAGTGACAAATTTAGTTTCCTGGAGAAAGCTGCTGACTGCACTGTTCTAAATAGAGCTGCTTATCTGCTATTCCAGATGTTGCAATGATGACAGCTGTTTAGAAGGACCTTGAAAAGGTGAGGGAATGAATGAATTTACTGGAGAATCCAACTTCCCTGTAAGTTTAAGAACAAAGCAACACTCGCTACGATTCATGCTTGTATTCTGTGATTCATGTCTGTGTTCTAAGCTGTGTCTTTGCACAGACTTCTAAGTACCAAAAAAATGCATATTAATAAAATATTAATATCATTATGGGTTTTCAAACCTAGAGAATCTTAACTACATGTGGACAGAACAAAGCAGTGATGTTCTGAAAAGGAAAACTTCTTTCTGTGTGAAGTGTTCTCCTGTCTGTGCAAGCTTCTTCAGTTTAGTAGGCTAGGAAATAGATGTGCAAACCCCAAAACATAACACGGAGTTCTTGTGTGGAGTGGTTGAACCATCCTGTAAAGCAGTTTGCATTCTTACACAAGTTTGTGACAAAACATCTTTCTGGTCTCTTACTAATGATACCTCCCAGCCCATCTTTGTGATGTGTAGAATTTTTCTTAGATAGTGGATGTCACTTACTAAAAATAAAATAATTTCATCTTTAGTTACTCCTTTATGGCAATCTAAAGCAGAAACAATGCACATAAGATATTGGAAAAAATATATTCAACTCTTGTTCCAAAGATACGAGCTAAAAATATTTGACTCTTGACCCGAGTATTGCTGGATTCATGCTCTACTTACATGAAATGGGAGGATTAAGGAGAGAGAAGAGGAAATAAAGAGATAGAAAGGCATGTTAAGCAATGAAATACCACATCAAAAAGAACTGGGCCAAAAGCAGAGAGCAAGAAGAAAGCATAGCTGCAACCCCAGAATGTGTTATAGTACAGCCATAAATTTCAGATTGTATGCTTACCATTTTTAAGCAATCTTTGAAATTTACACTCTTTTTGAAAGCTTCTTAATGTGGCTGATGGTATGACATACATGCTTGAGTTTTCACAAGCCATTGTTTTTAATTATTTAACCTTTTCTGTTACCGTTCAGTATTTTGCTTCACGACTTCTGCTTGCATTTCTATAACCATATATTTCTACACATGAAATCTCTGTGATAGTAAAAATTTTGCTGTCTCGTTAGTGAGTTAAGCATAGTCACAGAATTAGTAAAACAGACAAAGGCCGTAAAATCTTCCTACCCAGCTAATACCAACAGGTTTGCTTAAGAGTTTCTTTTTAAGTTCTTAAGTGTTTCAAAAAATCTAAGACACAGCATTTATACAGAATCTGAAATATATTTTTGTCTTTCATTGTGTCCCTTTTGATAAGGTGCTGTTATTTATGGAGACTGTTAATAGCTTTTGGCTGATAGGTTATTTTGCTGATACATATTGCAGAAGGCTTATTCACCTATTCTCTAATAAGCAAAATGACAAAAGTTGCCAAATTTGTGCTGTTTGGGATATAGCTAAAAGAAGCTAAGAGTCCAAACGAGTCATCAAGGTATTTGTGATAATATTAAAATGAGGAGTACTAATTGAGGAGATTGGATCTCATTAAAATTCTTAGATGTAACAGTTTACATAGCTTAGTGTCTTTGCATGCCATGCAGGTAAAAAATTTCAACAGCAGACATAGCATTTTTAAATATTTTAGATTTGGCACAAACTTTTTATTGCACTGATGTTTCTAGCAGGATTATTATTATTCTGATGCAGTCATTTTCATTCTGGGAATATCACTTAGTGATGAATCCTATGCCATTTTAATAATCATGAGCCTTTTGAGAAAATAATTACAATATAATGATTTCTACAGAGGACAATTTAAATTTTGATCAGAGGTTATAGAGGTCAAACATGATATATTGCTTATCAGCATTTTTCTGACATGCCCAGTCAGTAGGGATTTCTTGCTCCATTTTCTCATTTCCTTTATTTTTTGAAACACTTCCATTTAAGATTAAGACAACTTAAGAAGTAAGAATTGCTTTTGCCTTGTTAAAATATGACAGTTATAATGAGGTTTTGTCTGCTCTTTAAAGAAGTTCTATAATAACTTTTTCTGGATTTTGATGCAGCTTTTATCAGTGGCTTCTCTAAGTATCCACTTATTGCCAGTGATTTTTTTTCATCTCTTAAATATTTGGCATTTTGAAATTCAGACTATATTAAAATTCATACCAGTGAAATAATTATGTTCAGGAGTACTCCTCTTCCTTCAAGAAACAGATTTAAATGGGTATAGAGTAGTGAGGAGTGGTGAGATATTTGGTCAGCAAATGCATAACAGAGACACCAGGAAGTGTGAATGCAACACATAATCCTGATCCTGTAACTACACCTCCTTATTCAGATGCTTTCATCAATGTGAACCAAATTTAAAGCTTACATTCCCCTAAAGTCAGTCAAACTTCTAGGTTAAGGCTAATGTTTAAAGCTAAGCAGTCTCTTACTTGCTTTGTGAAATGAAGGACAAAATCACATATTTAACTATTTTCAGATGTTTATTTTTTCTCTATCCTATTTTAATGAGAAGGATATATACCATAAGTTTTCTTCTGTTTTGTTTGTTAAAGGCAGAGCATAACTTTAGCACATAAAGACATCAGAAGGTGACTTTTTTTGACTATGCAGGTCAAGGTATTCTGAGGAATTTCCTTTATCTTTCAGAAACCAATCACAGAATCACAGAATGGTTGAGGTTGGAAGGGACCTCGGGAGATCATCTGGTCCAACCCCCCTGCTCAAGCAGGGTCACCTAGAGCACGTTGCACAGCATTGCGTCAAGGCGCGTTTTGAATGTCTCCAGAGAAGGAGACTCCACCACCTCTCTGGGCAACCTGTTCCAGTGCTCTGTCACCCTCACAGTGAAAAAGTATTTCCTCATGTTCAGATGGAAGCGTCTGTGTTTCAGTTTGTGCCCGTTGCCTCTCGTCCTGTCGCTGGGCACCACTGAAGAGAGTCTGGTCCCATCCTCTCGACACCCTCCCTTCAGATACTTGTACACGTTGATAAGATCTCCTCTCAGCCTTCTCTTCTCCAAGCTAAAGAGGCCCAGCTCTCTCAGCCTTTCCTCGTAAGAGAGATGTTCCAGTCCCCTAATCATCTTTGTGGCCCTTCGCTGGACTTGCTCCAGTAGTGCCACATCCCTCTTGTACTGGGGGGCCCAGAACTGGACACAGTACTCCAGCTGTGGCCTCAGCAGGGCTGAGTAGAGGGGGAGAATCACCTCCCTCGACCTGCTGGCAACACTCTTCCTCATGCACCCCAGGATACCATTGGCCTTCTTGGCCACAAGGGCACAGTGCTGCCTCATGCTTAACTTGGTGTCCTGTCCCAATCTGAGCAGTGGATTTACTGATTCAGTGAATGGTATCAAACATGAGTTCCAGTCAAAAAAAATCCTATTAGTAAAAAAGGCAAAATAAATGCTGTTTTGTTTACTGAGACATTTGGTACACTTTGGAGTTGTATTTAAGTTTGTACAGTGCTTACTTAGTCAAATAACCCATGTTTTTGTCTGCTTTATCTCTTAATTAGCACATCTAACATAATCTGGATATACAGTCTGTGTGTAACCTAATAGAGTTCTGCTTAAAAAATTCAGACATCATCATATAATGATGATTAGAAATATTTAAGTTATCATGTCCTGATAGTTCTTGATTCATGTGAAGTATGTACCCTTCATTCACGGTAATAGATTTTTTCTCCTCATTTATTTCCTTTCATTGCTAAAAATCTCACAAGAGCAATTGAAAAAACATGTGAACAGGAAATGTTGAATGAATTTCTGCTTTCTGACTGAAATCCCAAACCAGCCTTTTGAACAGATGATGGATATAACTGTAAATGTGAGCTTAGTAGCCTTTTCTTACGTTGGTGTTTATTTAAGAAAAAAAACTGAATAAAAAAAAAGATGAGTTTCCTGAAAGAGGAAATAAAAACATGAGGTATTTGTTGTATGTTGATGTCATATCAGTGGAAATTTTTGCTTTAGTTTAATGGAGAGATGGTATTTTGGTACTGGATGTCAAAATGCTTTCTACCCTGTAGCTACTCACAAATCTCAATTATCTGACAGCTATTGAATTTATTATGTCTGTCCACTGAGTCGTTAAAACAACTGCTCACATTCAGACATGGGTGGACTGTTCAAATGTATATTTTATGGATTAGCAGTCCTTTCTTTCCTTAAATTTACTATTTTAACTTGTCATATATTTATCATGATGACTCTGTCCTGATCACACAAATTCCTGTATGGCTGAATTTCTATATGGCTTGCAATCTTAGTTCTCCAAGAGATGGAAAATTATCTGTTTCCCTCAATAGTTTGCTTCAGCTGTTCCATTACAGTCACTGTTAAAAAACAATTGTTTCTTTCTTCTAATTTTAATTTGCCTGGCTTCACTTTTGTATTATGCTGTTCTCTGCTCAGTTAAAGAGCCCTTTGTAACTGGTGTTTTCTCCCCAAGAATGTGAGATCTCACACTAATCACTGAAACATTGCACTAATCATTTTTAATAGCTTTCAGTCTTCTTTTTGATAAGCTAAATAGATCAAACTTTTTATATCTCTCACTGCAAGTATTTTTCTTCAGCCTTCACATAATATTGTGTCTTTCTCTGAACCGACTTCGCTCTTTAAGCATGATCTTTAACATCTGAATGCCTAATCTCCATGAACTGTTCCTAGGTATAGGAATAAAATAAATTTTTGCTGTTCATATCCTTTGGGATTTCCCTGTAAGTTGCCTACTCACTGTGACCTCAACATCCTATTTAGAGTCCCTATTTTCTGGGATAGTTTCCTATTCTGTTTGTATGGCTTGTATTCACTGCCCATGGATGCTTAGCTATATTAAAGTACATCTTGTATTAATGGGACCATCTTACCAAGTCATCAAGATTATCCTGTAAAAAATCTTGTCATTATTATTTACCACTCTTCTGCTCTTTGTGTGGCCTAATTCAAGCATACCTCCCATCCTTAAGTATGTGATAATTAGTTATTTGTACTGATTTGCTCTTCTCCAGCTATCCATGTCTTCCATTTCCAGCTATCCTGCTGCAGAGTCACTTTCTGAAACATTGATCTTTAACCATATTCTCCCTCACTCCATTGGTGATTCTAATAGTTTTTTTTAATAGTCTAATAGCTACAACCACTGTTTCATACCCTGCTTCCTCTACTCTCTCTTGTTAAATCTTGTGACTCTTCTGTTTTTAGTATAAACACAATCTTCCATGTCAGTTCTACAGGGAAAGTGTATGTCCTTACTTTGATTATATCCAACTTTGATTCCTCTCTTCTGATTTCCTTGCCTTTCAGCTTTGTTTGCTCACTGGCTGAGTTTTTGGCAGTGAAGAAATAACTTCCAAAGGTACACAGCTGTTTTGGCCAGCCTGACAGAAAATTGTTTGTCTTCCTGAAGTAATTAATCTTTGAAAAATTGCCTCAAATCTTTAACCATATACAAGACAGAAGACCTACTTATTATGTAGTGTGAGAATCCTTTTGCTAGAAATTTGTGCATGTAAATGGTCTTTTTTCTTTCCTCGTCCTCTTATAGCATACCATAATACTTTTGGTTTTATTTGCATCTCTTATACTGGCATTCTGAAATCTGTGTCACTTCAACAGAGAAAAAAGATTTTCCAAATGCTTTATTCAGGGGCAGGGAACTTCTTGTCTGCTGTCTATATATTTAATGTTTTCCAACCACAGGAATCTTACAATATTCTTGTAATATTAAGCTGCAAATGTTTTCATGCTGCCAGAAATGTCAAATGTTGAACTACTGACAGTGGTTCTATTAAACTAAATAAATGTCTCCACAACGCTGTTTGCTTCTCACCCAATTACCATGGAAGAGTTGGTGAGTGGACTTCTGGTGTCTCTTACAATGGGCAAATTATATTGCTAGTGAGAAATGAGTGCCATGATTTTCCCTACCATAAATAATGTTATATTTACAAAATGTAGAAATTTTGCTCAAAGAAGAGGTGTGCTGATTGCTTTTACAGTACCTCGAGGTAATATTGTTGAAGACCACCTCACCTAGTTGCAAATATCACTGGTTGCTCTGGAAAGACCTCCATGAAGTTAAGTGTATGATTTCTTCAAAGTCTATGGTTTACTGTCCTGTAAGAATGTAACCTAAAATAGAGTATACACTAACATAAATACAGAAGTGTTTTTAGTATAATACAGCTTAATATGCATGGTGCAAAAACTACAAAACCAAAAAAAAGCAAAAGATGTTTTTTGTATGTGACAACTCAAATGCAACAGTGGTCAGTTTTGAGAATACAAAACTGTCACATTAACTAAAATGTCCTTTTCTGCCAGCTTACACTTTCCTCCACTTGAGGAGAGGTAGCAAATAGAGATTTATAGCTGCATCTTATTTGGAATACCTCTTGATCATTCAAGGGCTTTTGGTGTCCATTGTGATTGTATTTTTGTCTGCTGTAGGCAGACAGATATTATTACAGTAGCACCTTCATGTCATCTCTACTCAGCAGAGATGCTGAAGTAATCTCAGTGTTTAGCCAAAAGTTTCAAGTGTTATGTATATATAAATTCATATGTAAAATTATACCTAATATAAATCAAGAGATGTTATTCTCTTTCAGTACAGTATTCTCAGTAAAGTTTAGAAATTGAGTACCTAGATTTATCAGTGTAAACATTTCTACCTTATATTAGTTTTCTAGCACTGCTTTGTATGTGTATGTGCATGTTGACTTTGTCTTTTTTTCTTGTTATCTCACTGATAAAGAACATACAGGGAAATAATTTCCACAATTCACTGATCTAAAGTGGTTGTAATACCATGGCACAGTAAATACACAAATTCAGTGTCTCAGTGTTCTGAGGATAGTTTCTATCTATTCTAATTCCTCTTCCCTATCTTCCCTCTGACAATAGGAAGGAAGGGTTTCAGAGTAGAGCAAATACAGTTTATATCATGATTTTGCACTCCTAAATAAGTGCTTAGGTATCAAATGGAGGGGGAGCCATTTTGTCTTCAATAGATGAAAGAGAAAATAAGATACTTTGTATTTCAGATAACCTACACTTGAGATTTACCTACTATCCTTTGTGGATGTGAAATACTTACCTACTATCCTTTCAGGCCAGGGTTTGTCTAATTCTATAATACGAAAGGACATATTTCTTGCTTTTGATGTGCATCTTGGCATCCAGGTCTACAAGATTCCTGTTTTCTGCATACTTATACTTTGCCTTGGTAACTCCTTTCTATGCTGCTTTTTTATTTTTAATTCATATTTACCGTGTCTGACATATTAACTGTAGTTCTTTAATAGTATATAGTTTTCCATGTTTAAAACAGGTTTTGCCTGTTTTTTCTTTGTTTGAACTTTGTTTCAGTATTTGCTTATATGCGTTGTCATTACCAAAGTTCATACGAAATATTTACACATTCCCAATTGTTTTTTGTTAGGATTTCAGGTTTTACTGTCACTCACAAATCCTATTTCTATTCTATCAGTTTTTCAGATACCATATTAAACAATGTCTAAATCTCACTGGGCTGATTTTCCTTCACTTTTTTTTTTTGATGTTCAAAATGCAATGCTAAGGCATTGTGCACTCAATATGAGTATTACAGATAACTTTTTTTTTTAAAGCACTTTCCTTTTTTTCAGCAGTGCACAAAACCTGCTAATATAAAAGCTTTATTTATATTTGTCCTCTGCCATCTTAATCCATAGCAGAATATCATCCAAAATATTCAGCTTGTTTCTCACCTAGAAATTGTGTTTCATCCTGTTCAGTTTCAGACACTTAATGATGGTAGTGTACCTGTCACTTACTTACAATAAGCTTGTTGCCAGGCTCTATTAGGGCAAGAGATGGAGGAAATGGTACAGGAACTTTTTCTCCATATGCATCTGTATGGCTCACAGCGGTTAAATAGGGGTTAGCAGCTAGTGCTGTGATCCTGAAGGCACGTAAGGAAGCTGTTCCATTTTTTCCATCCCTGATGGAAGAAAAGCAGTGGAGATAGTAGACAAAGTATTATGATCAAAGTGAAGCCCTTTACCTTTTCAGTGCTGTTCTTGTCTGCTGGATTGCTTAGCTCTCCATACTTTGTGTTCATAGGAGTAGCTTTTTCATATCAATACAGACACCAATTGAAAATTGTGAAAGAGAAAGAGCTAAACAAGATGAAATTGCTTTCCCTTGTCATTCCTGTGCCCTTATTTTCTATGCTGCTCCCTGAGAGCAATGCCTTTGTCATTGTTTTTAATCTTAATGATGTCAGATATCACCAGATTGCTAATTTATACTACTTTTTCTCTAATAACACATATCTGCTATCATGCTCAGCTGTCTATACCATTTTTAGTTCTGTTGCAGCAGTGTTTCTCCCGTAACTTCTTCATAAGGCTAGTTTTCTCAATAAGTACATGTCAATCTTTCTAAGTGAAATACAGATATATTTCCTGTTGTACTTTTATCTGTAATGTTACATTTTTCTCCTACTGAAAAACCTCTATACAGGATCTCTTATTTTTGCCCTGGGCAATTCATTCTTTGATATGTAAATATTGTGAATAATGTAAAGCTTGGGAGTTGTGGGAGGTTTTTTTCTTAATACGTTCAAACTTAATATTCAACAGTTTTCATTTTGAAAATCTGTTTCTGAATAAATCACTGTAGGGCAAATCCTGTCACTAGGGTACAACCTGAACAGGTAGGTTACGAACCAAGAAGTGCAACGAGTACTGGAATCTGAGGAAATCTTTGTTCAGGCAGAATTTCTCCATCAGTGTTCTGCACCTCTTTCAGCTTCCTCTGCTTTCTTTCCCTAAAGATGCACTTAGTTATTGATCTAACTTTACAAACCTTCTGTGTATCTGTTGGCTTAGTAAGCATATCTCTTGGTATATTTGGAACAGGAAGAGTATCACTGTAGGAAGAACCTTTTTTAGCTACAGAAGAGAAAAAAAAATCACCTTCAGAGGTATAGAGAATGTACTCTTTCCCAAACAGCTGAGCTTTCAGAAGTGGGAGAGCATTTTTCATTCTCTGTATAGTAAATCAAAATAATATTGTTTATTTAGGAGAAGCAAAGAAGGTTAGTCATTTTTGCACACAATGCAGTTGATCTAGTTTGGCTTGCAAAATGAACAAAAACATGATTTAGAATGAAAGGTTCTCACTAATCACTGAACTCTGTTTCTGGATTTCTCCAAGCCATTTCTGACCAGTGCTGCTTCAGATCTTTTTCCAGACTGGAAAAGGTCTCCCATTGCAGCTCTGATGATCAGAGATCACATAAACCCAATTACTTACATTATCTAAGTAGGAGAATAAGATAAAAATTGAATCTGGGCCTGTTCTCCTCCGGAAGATCCCTCCTGTGTTGTGACAGATTGCATGCAGCAGATTGAACAAAACAGGTCAAAGTTACGTCTTACTAGAAGGAGAATAACAGAATCACACAATCACAGAATGGTTCAGGTTGGAAGGGACCTCTGGAGATCATCTGGTCCAACCCCCCTGCTCAAGTAAGGTCACCTAGAGCACGTTGCACAGGATTGTGTCCAGGCGCGTTTTGAATATCTCCAGAGAAGGAGACTCCACAACCTCTCTGGGCAAAAGAGTATGTATATCCTGGAGATGCATTGCCTGTTAACTACTTACTTAGTACTAAAAAATGCTGAATTCCTGTCTCTTAGTAACCATATTCTGGTAGAACCTGAAAATCCAACAGGAGTCTACCAGAATAAAATTAGTTTAAAATATGGTAGATGATTCAGTTCTTAAATGGAGACTAGACAGCTGATAAAGTAAGGAAAAGGACAGGGTTTACTTGTTTATCAGACCAAGAGTTTGCATATCTTCTAAATGCTTAACCTGCAAAACACAGTGCCCTTTCATGGAAAGTCTTTGGTATAAACATCTACTTTAGTGATGCAGTAGGAGACTGACAGTCCTATTACGAACAACTTTTGCAGTAACACACCTAGTGTGAAGGACAAAAGATGAGGAGAGGCTTGGTCTTGGATGGAATGCAAATTGATCTTTCTCAGATCTTTCATTAGTGTAAGTCAGCATAAGTTACATTATTTCTCTGTATACTAACTGGAGTTCTGGATCCATCATTATAGACTTTGTCCAGAATAGAAGTCTGAAGCTCAATAACAAGGAAATGATTATGTGAACAGGTAGCATATTTTGGTCTCCAGGGCTGTGAGTTAAGACTTTTAAAAAATGCAGTGGTATTGATACATAGATACATATTTAATGCAGGATTATTTCAAAAATGCCAATGTTTTTTTCCCCAATTCTTGCTATTTTAATTAATTATTTTGTTCTATAATAATTTCAGTTAAGGTTTCACTTGACTTTGGAGTTTGAGCTGTTAAAACTGTGAGCTCACTTGTCAAGATAGTTATCTCATTTCTGTGATTAGATTATTTAACAGACAGCTTTTTGTTGCACATTGCCCTTGTGTTAATGAAGGCTGTTTGATATCATCCCTTCTGTGGCATTGCTCTTTTAAATGTTATGTTTTTTAATTTAACTCAAGAAATGGGCTATTGAAGTGCCCAGTGAACTAATCTTCAAAATTTCACAAATAAATAGAAACAAATATATAGTCCAAAATTCAATAGCTAGGAATCTCTGTTCTCACAGTTATTGCAACATAGCCAGTTCCTTTTCACAACTCTGCTGATTTTGTTAAAGGATTATATTTACAAGATTTAATGTTTTGAGTTAAAGGTTTAACCTTGATTTTCCTCTCCATTACCTTACTGATCTTTTCAGCCAAGACAGCCAAAATCCTGTTTTCTCCTTTGCTCTCCAAGTCCTATCTGATTCTCAAGACAAAAGTTTGAAATTGCAGAGCTTTAACAGCTTCTCTTATGCTTTCCACTCTGTATATTTGCTGTGCTTCCTATATCTCTACGCCCAAATCAGTTTTCCTTTATTCTCAGCTCTGTGTTAATTTTTGGTCAAGTTGCCACTATGCCTTGTGTACAGAAAGAAGAAAAGATGGCTTCTGTCTTTCTTTGCTCAATCACAGGTCCTGTGTTTAAGTGAGCAGAGACTGTGCTTCATTGCAATATAAATTACTCCAGAAAGGAGCGATAATGTTTGCACAGAACAACACGCCATCCATGCTCATGGAGTGTGCTGAACCACTCTGTACAGTGTTGCCATATGTGTAATGCTAGCTGCTGTAAAGAGTTGCTGACAGCTGAGGTGAAGCTTGTGATTTCTGACGTTGTGGCACATTTGATGCTAATTGATCTTTTAGTTCTCTTACGATGGGTGTTGTAAAGTCATCAGCCACACTGTAGATGCCACTGCTGGAGAGAGACCATGGCACAGTTAGTGGTGTAGCTTTCATATGTGTATCTGATACCAATCTGCTTCTGTCGAAAATTGTTAATAGGATTTTCTCATAAGGGGCTTTTGAACCCCATTCTACTCACTGGTATTAGGAGACAGGCAGTGCAAAAGCTGAGTGATTGTATATGACAATAAGGTTCATGACAGCGACACCGGAGGAGGATGTGAGCAGACTGAACGGTCATGTCAACCATCAGTCAGAAAACATTTTAAAACTTCAGGGGCTAAAAATCAGCATAGAATCACTAGTACTGACACCTTACCTGTTCAAAAGATAAAGTAAGTTGCAGAAAGCAGGAGTTATGATCTGACCTTTTTTACACCTTAAGGTGTAAGAAAGCAATCAAAGAGCAGCTTCCAGACTTTTGTAAGGTAGGTAGAGAACTATTACAGTTCTGCAGGTTCTACGGTTAGTGTTCTGCAGCAGAAAACTATTACACCTGTAAGGGTAGAAGTGACTTCTCCCAACTCTTAGAATGGTTGCTATTTTAATGTGTGTGATTCTGATGTTTCTCACCTAATACAGATATGCAAAAGAGATATCTACTGGAAATACCCTGCCTCCTTAGCAATATTAAATAGTGTTCTCAGTTTGACAATTCTCTTCCAAAAAGCAGCATCTCTTATTGTAAGGAAAATATAAGCAGAAATGTCTGCTTTTTTCTGGAGGGTTTATTATCTATTAATAATGTTAGAGTTATCACCTTTTGTATCATTATACAGTAAATAGAAGTAAAATGAATCACTTAGAAACAATTCAGTTTTTCTATTTTGCTCAGCTTATTTCACTACTTGCATAATATTTCCTTAGGGCTGGTTGCTTAACAGTTTTACCTCTGCTAAGTTGTTTGGAAGGTTGACTATTGAAATGTAAAAACTTTAAAAGACTGTTCTGAATTATGTAGATTCTAATAATATTTAATATTAAAAGCATGTATTCCTTCTTAAGATACATGTGAAAGGTTGAAATTTTTAAATGTTCAGTGCTGTCTGCATTCTTTAAAGGACTGATTTGAAAGGCTGCCCAGAGCTTCCAAAAGGACAGTGTACACTGTACTATTAATGAATTATGCTAACGATTGACAGCTTTAATGTGCTATTGTACATGCTTGCAATAACAGAATGATCAAGTCAGACTGTAAGCTAGACTATGGCCTATGCCCAGCATGGGAAGAGCCAGAGTGATTCCCAGGAGGACAGTTGAATTTCCAAACAAAAAATTCAATATTTGATGAACTTTCTGACAAAGATTAAATGTATTTTTAATACTATGCTAATGATTGTATCAGAGTAGGCTATAATATATCAAAATGTAGCAGAATGGAAGTCCTGCAGGTTGGTATAATGAGAACTATTATTGTCACTTAGAAGATTGAACTGTTTCATTTAAGCAGTTCTGAATGCCAAAATGCTGAAAGTAAAATATCAGTAGTTGTTAACTGTAATGATTTTTAAATCAGGATCGTTAAACAGAAGGATTACTACAGGAGCTGGTGATGAAAGCTGCAGCAATAATGCATCCATTTAGCACACATTTAAGATGTTGCAAAGAATGTGAATGGTAAAGTCAACAGTTCGTGATTTAGAAAATTCAACTTCAATCTTAACCATTTTTCTGTAAAACAAACGGATTTCAAGTAACATTTTGTGTATGTTGATGTTCAGACTGCAAGTAGTCTTTATGGGTGATGTGTGCTGGATATATCAAGAAGGGAAGCAAGCTACTGCTTGGAGGGGAGGAAATGATGTATTTTCACAGCACCGCTTTTTTTTCTACATGGTTTAGTAAAAAGGAAAAAAAAACATTTTCGTATTCATCTAACCTCATATTATAAATCTATGGAGCTGTCAAAATGAGACAATGTACATAAAGTATATAGCTTTGTTGTCGCTTGGCTCTGCTGCACTGAGTTTTGCCTCTACTTGCTAAGACGTGAGACATTAGATGCTAATGGTTAGAGACTTACTTTTCTATTTAAATGAAAGCTCAGCTTCTTGATAAGGAGGTACCACCTTTGGATGTCGTGGATTCTGCATAGTTCCATGCCATAGACCATATAGTCCCTAATCACTCTGTGAGAGGAAAGCAGTGAAGATGCAGCCTGCATCAGATCAGAGTGGCATGTAAGGCTGCTTTTAGAAAGACTACACTCTAGAAAGATCTTTCTCTTTTCTCTTCTCTCCATCTCTCATTTCTGATTTTTTTTTTGGGGGGGGGGGTTCAGGAAATAGTTTCATGGGCAATGAAAGTATTACATTGTGTTTGGGTCATTCATGCCCTTTTAGTATAGTAGTGTTTGTGATATTTGAAATAGGAATGAAAGTACAATAGAAACATCATGTGTTTTAGAAACAATTCTACCATATAAGAAGTAAGATGTGATCTTAAGAGTCAAAATGAAAAAAACATGGCAAAGAAGCTGATACTGATACAAAAAAATAGTAAAAGATCCATGATAGGGTATTAGGAATACCAGGAGAAATGAAAGCAGAGTCACAGTGATTTATGTGAGAAGCAAGGGGCATATTTTCGGGAGATTTAACAACCTACTTCTAATTTAGAATTATTTTTGGTGTACTGTAGAAACATCTAGGAGATTGAACTATGGATGGGGACCCTGTTGTACTACATGCCATGAACAAAGAGCAAAAATCTGGCCCCAGAAAGCTTGCCATCTAATTAAATTGCCAGAAAACTCCTCCTGAACTGCTTCAAAAAAATCAAGAGAACAACTTAAGTGTGCTCTTGGCACTATTACAGCCTGTAAATATGGAAATCGTAATAAGCAGTGGAGATCAAGCAATGCATGTGGTGCACGGATATGAATCTTGCAAGGGTGAGGTAAATGGGTGGCTGGATATAAAAATTACTCTGCTGTCTTTAGTATTCATTTTTACTTAGAATACTCTTACTTAGAATAATTATACATAACATATGTAAATCAAAAGTTGTTGAATGTACAAGTGGTGTGGACTCCACAAGCAAACAAGTGAGATTTTCCAGTGAGGTTTCAACTTTCCTTCTTCTCATTGTAACTGAGAACATTTATAGAATTCTAAGCATATAAAGCATATAAAAGTCTGGAAAATGAAGTGTAGACACAGTCTGTACCATATAATGTTTCTTCTTTCATTAAAAAAATGACGTTTCATCAGTGCCATTTATAACTTTATTAAGAATGTGCATCTGGTACTTGTGAGAAAAATATGCAAATGTTGGATTCTTTACAGGTCCAATATTAAATAAATACAGATTCCTAATTGGGTGCTGCTAAAAGAGACTAATAAAATAATCCATTAATATCTTCACTCTTCTTTTTCCTTATGAGAAGCAAGTTACTTTCAGTGAAATTAGTTTCCATATTATGTGTGCTAAACAGAGTGTGTGATAACTCTCCTTTAACACTTCGTATAAGGTAGAGAAATACTTGCATTATAAATTCTGTAACTATCAGGATAACAATTTTTGTATTGTTGTAATTTAACGTGGGTATAACGTGTATATAAAAAGTAAGATGAGTGACTTTCTGGCAGATCAGTTCTTGATCATGGCAATGTAGTGTTCTGTTTCTTATCCTAATGGACAAGCAAGGATGAAGGGAGATAAAAACCTAAAAAGTAGATTAGACCTAGCAGTAGCCATTCTATATGGGTGACCCTTGTGTCCATTCCTATAAAGTTCTGGATCTATCTTTGCATTTTGGAGAATGATATTCCTTGAATATCCATGAGCCACTAGTCCAAAGAACTCGTGTGGTTTAAAGCATAACCATTTTTCCTAACCTCTTTCTTCAGCCTAGCAGGCACACAAGGATACTTCCTTTATTGCTTAGTTCCATGCAAATATATGTTAGACAGGAATGGATCTGATACTACCAGCTATCACCCGATCAAGAGGTAGGAACAGATCCATTTTTTGGTACTGTGCTTTCTTCCCTGGATTTCTGCAGATTCTGAGAGTTTTCATTTGATTTTGGTATCTGAGAAGATACGTGCTTCTTTTAAGGCTTTCTTGGCAAGTAGAACATTTGGGTGCTTATCTACTTTTTCTTTCATATCTTGTATTGATTTCTTCCTGAGTAAGAGCACTAATGGTACTCTTTCTTCTTCCCTATTTTCACAGAAGCTCTAGCAACACAAGTATTAGAGTCTTCTCTTGTAATTTTTTTTTGAAATTGGGTAAAGCTTCAAGGAATGCTTTATTGGGGGAAATGCACACACCATCTAAACCTCGATATCTTAGTACACCACATTTAAAAATGATTATAATGGGTCAGCTACAGTTTGAGGCAGAGAACACAGATGTAATATGTGGTTGAAAAATTAATGAACCAAGCAAAAAGCAATTCTGAACAGATTTGCTTATGTTCCCTCCTGTTGGAAGGTTAGTGTCTTTGAACAATGCTGACAAAGGCCTCTCGGGCTGAAGCATAAACCTAAAGTAGCCTCAGGGGATGAGCCACCTACTTGATAACTGTAATCGCTAAGGAGCACAGTTAGAGAAAACAGATTCTTCAACTGACTGATAGACTTCTAAATTCACTTATTTTGAATTCCCACTAGCCATTTACCTTATCCTACAGGCATAAACCTACAAATTTATCCCTTTTATATTTGGGTTGCCTTTAGTTTATTATGACTTTTCAGTCCAAATCAACTTGAACTGACTGGAAAGGATAGTTTATTCCCATGTCATGTATGTTATAAGCATTTGTATGCATGACTCATTTTAAAAATCGAAAGGAAGTGTTGATTTTGAGCTGATTTAAACATACAAATTTTATTAATTTTCTTTCACGTGACCTTTCTTTCATGAGAAATTGTCCTGTTATGGAACAACAACAACAAAAAAATGATTAGAAGGCTTAGAGTTGACAAGCAACCTGTTGATAAAAGTCTACAAATATGTAATGCTATTATGATGCAGCATTTATTGTTTACATTTTTGATAAGCAATGTGGCCTTTCCAGTGATTTTTCTCTCGATATATTCTGCAGATTTCACGTCTTATCTTTTAAAGACAGTTTATTGTCATTCAGGTGTAAGTTATATGCCTGCTCAACCAAAACATGGTTGTAGTTTAATTCTAGCAGTGATGAATTGCTGAAGTGAATTCATGCAAACAGGAAAATTGAAATTAAATTCATCACACTAAGAAAACCATTCCTCCCCATGTAAATTAGTAGCTTTTCTGCTAAAATCAATTTGTTTTGGTAAATTATGCAAAAATTCTCAAAGGACTTAGGTAGGTGATTTATTATACTCTTGGCTGTTTCATAATATGAGAAAATGAAATTTATTCACACAATATTAGATGGCATAAGCTGAGAGCTTTAGTGACAATTTCTGTTTATTACAATTAATCTAAGTTGTCTATGTTGACAGAATTCCCACAATATTTGGACATAATCTTTATGAGAGATGCTTTTTATTAAACCGTATACAAGTGTTCATCTTTTGAATAGAGCAGATCAATTACTTCTGTAACATAAGACCATTCAGTTGTTCTAATAATCTCTAATGAAATTCATTATTTTCATGAAAACTGTTTGTAGTTTGAATTCTTAAAACATCAGAGCTTAGAAATCACCTCAGAAAATAGGCACCTCCTCAGATCTTTTAAACAATGTAAAGTGGGAGTTATTTGAAAATACTTCAGGCATCTTGTTCAGGGTTCTGTAAATCTGATTTGTGGTTCGTTCATGCCAAAGGAGTCCCACAGCTGAAATCATAAGTGTTCATGTTAAGTTTGTGTTGCTATAATTTGTTGTTGAGGGGCTTTAAACCCCTAAAAAATACACAAATACTTAATGAGGTAGAGATACTGGGAGGGGAAATAGGATTCAGGTGAGTAATTAATGACTGGGCAATAAAGCATATCAACAAGGAAACACATTGCAGATAACGAATATGGGTTTATATTTGGTACTTCTTAATTATAGGGTGTTTGGCTTGGCAATATGAATTGTATGTTTTCCTAAGTGCTTTTTTCCATTGTCCCCCATGGGAATTAACAAGTTCTAGTAAGCAGATCAGTCCTCCATCAATTGCCTCTGCCCATTTTGCTACATGGGTTTAACCGTGTTATATGGCATCAAGCAAAAAGCCATTACCCCAGAGATAAAGAGACTACCCCAAAGAGAGAAAGAGACTGAAGCATAGAGCTGTACTTAGCCAGAATACAATTACAAAAAACGGTGAAAAGGCACATATCTAAACCAGAATAGTGTTGCATGCTATATTTCAAAGATCTATTGCAAAGAGAGATCTCTGTTACTTTCAGCCAATAGATCATAATCCTAATGACTTGTAACAATTTTTTATAGAGGGAAGTGTAAAACAACTTTAAAAGTTGCTACCAGCTCCCTCTTTAATCATAAATTTTCAGAAGATAAAAGAATTTTTTGACTTGCAATAGAATATATCACACAAAATATTGTGAACTTTAACTTTTGTATCTGTTTTAAGCCTCAGGCAACTTGCCTGCATTATGTGAGAAGGAAGTATCTAAATATTTTTATGAAAAGTTCAGTTAAATAAGTGTTTATGGACAAAATTTGGATAAATGTTCTAGCAAACAGTATCAGTTAAAAACAATTAATCTTCTATCACAAAGCTACTTTACATTCACTAACCTGCATCTAGGCATGTTGTTTACACTGTGTGTCAAGTCAGTGAAATGTAGTAGCAGGTCTGAAGGGCAGGTGAAGCTTTGTGAGTATTAATTACGATGTCAGTGGGTTAGCAAGAGCTCCAGACCTCAAAGGATAATGTTATATACTGCTGGGTGAGAAAATGTGATGACCCTGTAGATGGCCACATTAATTGACCATTGAATCTAGCAGTCCACAGTGTGGTTTACAAGTGTGTTCCTAAACCTTGACCTTCAGGAACTTTCTTATGTGGGGTGTGAGAGACCAGAAATTTGTGACCATGATTTCTTTACAAATAGAGGAACAATCAATTAGTGTTTTATTCCTGTTTTTTTTCTTGCTTAACTTAGCGTGAAGCATGAGTCCCTAAGAGTAGACTAAGACAGAAATATGTTTTTTTTCTAAATAGCATAAATAATTATTGGAGACCTTTATGTAATAATTATTAGGGAAGTGATCCAGTGAATTTACCACTTTACTTGCCTTTTTATCTCCAACTGTCCAAATGGAGAAGCACATCTATTTCTGAGAGGCTTCTAGCACTTAGAAAATACTCTAATTCTGACAGCAGTGGTGTAGTATACTTTCCCACTAAGTATTTTAAATATTTAATTCAGAGTCTTCTTGTTGACTTAAAAGGATGTTAGATCAGCTCTCATTTCCATGAAGAATGTTTTGCAGGCTCACAGAGTTTGTGTATACTGGCACTGACTAATCATGTGCTGTTCTTAAGCGTGTGCTCAAAGTTCAGAATTAAAGAATGACTGTGTATAGAAAACCATATGGGGAAAAAAAATACATTCCTCGTTTATTTTCAGTGATGCAATCTTTTCCATATAATCAGAAAATATGTTGACTGACAAAAATTCTATGCTTTGACTCTTTAAGAGGAGAAGTTGTCTTTTTTTTTTCTTTTCTTGAGGTGTTTGTAAAATCTGATCTTTCATCTTCTGAATCTTTGCATTGACTTAATTCTGCCAGGCTGTGACTTAAACATTTATGAAAGCTGGTTTATTGTGATGTCTTCCTTCATTTTACACTAACTGGGTCTACCTTGACAAAGGACATGTTTTCCTCTCAAGTGAAAATTCTGCTATTTTATGAAAATCAAAGGCTAGATACCATACATTTGGTTTTGCACAATTATGTTGTTTATAAGAAGACAAAAACCTAGGGAAAATTTAATGAAGAAACATTTTTCAATGGAATATGATCTTTTTTTCCAGTTATAAAATCTGTGACTTGCTTCCTGAGCAAGTAGGCAAATTATACTGAATGCAACTAGAAACTCTCTTTAAAACTTTATTAACACTTCTTACGTTAAAATGATACTTAATAAATAATCTAAGGAGGAGGAAAGACTTGAAGAAGTATGGAGGTATTATGGTGATGTACAATACTGAAAAAAGTCTGAAGGGCATGGCAGTGAGATAATATTCTAAACAAGTATGTGTCACGTGTAACTGAAATCAGCCAAGAAGGCTTGATTCGTCATCAGAGATCAAGGCTTGAAGATTTTAGATAGTGTTAGGATAATTCTTTCCAAAACAAAAAAATCTTATTTGATACACTCCATGTAGATGCAATATAAGTATGCATGAGGCCATTGGGATCTGTGTGTGAGCTTTTTGCTGGTAGAAATAGAATTATCTGAAAAGAGGGTAGCTGCAATAGTGTAACAGTATGTTTAAGCAGTATTTAACTAACTGAGCACAGTGCCAAAGTAGTCACAGCTTCCAATGTGGGCTGGAAGCAACTTGCAAAGTGGTTGGCATATAGGCAGAATGCATTGCTATCTGTTTGTAAAAGACTGCGCAATCATATCTGTGATATTTCTATTACAGTTCTTGTCACAGCAGGAGAGTGAAATGCTGCGTTCTAAAGACTGATTTGCCATTAGTTTAATTCTTTAGTTCTACACTTGTGAAATGAAACCTGAAAGCAATGTCTTTGACATCCTAGACATACGATTTGTTTTTTAACATGGGAATTGGATAATCATGTCATGTATTCTCTAGCCTTTGGGCTTCTTAGTTTCTGAAAAAAATAAGTCAAGCTATATTTCCTCTTCCTAAGAACATTTTATGAAAGAACAGAATCAGTACATAATATGGCTGGAAGGCCTTTTCTCTATACTATGTGGTTCCTACCATCAGATACCATGGTATCTGAGTTTTACACAGTCTGCTGTACATTTATATTTAAAACTATTATCTTCAAGGCATTGTGACACTGAATAGTTATGAGATTTACATAAGCCTTATGCCTTAAACAATAGACCATTCTTCTTCTTCAAAAAATCAATCCTCCAATAAAAAAGGGAACTATACAATCGTAATTAAAACCATTTTTATGGCACAGTTGCTATTTTTTAAAATTCATTTCCTGTATTAATAGTGTTCAGTAACTTACTTGGAAGAAGTAACTCATCATTTATTGAAACAATTTTATTTTGCTTTAGTCAGTTCATTTAAATTAATAAAGTCTATTCCACAAAGAGTTCTTTTCTTTTAGAACTTTCAGGTAGTGGATTGCCATGGCAATCTGGAGTATCAGGAAACATTCTTCCACAAGGCAGTAGGAAGATGCAGAATAAGCAGTATCATGTTGTGGGTCATCCACAAGATGGCAATAGTGGGATAATTTCATAAAACTTAAAACATTTATGAGACTTTACTCTGCTTTGATACTGATTTGGTAATTTAATTTGGGTCGGAGAGAGAGGCTGCAACAGAAGTTGGATGCTTTATTGTCTTCTTGCTTCCATAAATATAATATCATTATAAATATAGAGCATAAAATTGCGTACAAACTTCACTGACCTTATTTAAAACACTTTTTTTTTCAGTTGGTCATTGATATTGCAGAATTTGTCCTATGCAAAACATTGTGAATGACATTTATCTTGTCTCCCTCCACCCCAATTCTAGTGCCCATGATGGGACCAAACTAAAATGTTTTGAGCATCTGTATTTGTCAGACGACTTTAAGAATGTTTGTTTGGAATTAAGCACTTGAATAAAAGTCCTTGTTTTCAGGGATGCTGAACATCTCCCAGTTCCCATACACTTGAATGAGATCTGATTGCAAATAGGAGTTTTTCCAGACAAGGATTTAAGTTCTGAATTTCAAAAGGTATTTAGTATCTGATACCTGTAACAAGATGCCCTTGAGGGCTCATTCCTTTTCAGTGCTACACTGCTCCAATTGCCTCAAAAACAAAAAAAGGCAGGGGGGAGTGAACATTCCTTTTTCATTTGGTTTGTTAGAAATGCTTTCTAATTAAAATTCTATGTTTAAATTTAGTAATTTCTCTCTTCATCAAGTGAAAATAGATAGTAGTCCTGCCTTTCTTCACATTGTTATGGATAGGACTGAAAGGTTCATATACCCTATGTTTAGATACTCAGTATGCCTAATTGGACCTAATATCCCTGTGCTTCCCTTAGACCAAACACTGGATTTCAACATCTAAACCCTCAGCAATCTCTGCACTCTCCATTTTCCAAAATTAAAGGGAGAAAAACCTATTTAAACATGTTCAAATTTGCAGTTGGTCATATGAAAATGCTTGAATACAATAGCTATTATAGTTGATAAATACCGTATGGATTTAATGAATTGAATCATCCCTCAAAGTTGCCTTTCTCCACTGTCCATATAGGAAGCCTAGGATGACAAGGTATGTTAGGCAGATGTCTTTAGTGAAGGGATTCTCCACTAGGGTAAGTGTTATCATTGCAGAAGACTGAAATCCTAGGTCTGAGTGCTTTCATGCAATAGAAAGTTTGGTTCTGGAGGTGATCTTTTTGGCGTCTTTCTCTGACATGCATGCAGAATGTGTGCGTGTGGTATGTTTTGCTTATTTGTAAATGTCCAACAAAAATCTGAATCTTTTACACAGTACACTGACATAGTAAAGTCAGATAAAGTATCTGTCGAGCCCTTTTGAAAACTTTTGCTGATATTTCATAAAGTCCACTTTTATACATATGAGAAGTCGAAAATACAGAGTTCAATATTTTCCTTGTTTTTTGTCTCCTTTAAGATCTTGCTGATAGGGAGTTTATTGTGGATTAGAGTAGAGAACAAAGCAGGTACCTTGTGAGGAGGTAAAGATCTGCAGCTCTGATGGATTTCTGTGGACATAGAAGTTACAGCTGAGATGCATATTTTATCTGAACTCTTATTTCAGAGAATTTTGTAAACACTGTAGTGGTGAATATACATAGAAAACGGAGCTGTGATGTCATTTATTTCATTGTAGAATATACACTTAATTGCAGTCAGTATCTTGCTAGTTACCAGCACTCTGCTGTTGATACATGAATAGCTGACATTAGCTCAGAGCATTGGTGTGAACTGTTATGTCTCTCAGCGGCAAAACAGGCTCTTTCCCTATGGCTTAGTGTGATTCAAATTGTCCTTGATTTAATGCATATAAAGTTGCCAGTACTTATCTAAACTTCCTTTTTGCCTATGTACATCATTTTGGTTTACATCCTTTTTTTGAGGAAGCAAGCATGTGATTTGAATAGAGTCACACTTGCATCAGCTGACTGAAGAAAAGTATTAATTCTTTTGCTCTTATTCCCATGCTGTTCAGTGATGGTCTAAAAGATGACAGCCCAAGTCATTTTCCAGCAATGAATACCAAGACTCCTTTTTCCATAAACAGACTTTGTGTGAAAGAATTTATTGACCTACCGTGTCAGTTTTGACAAACTATCCTTTGCATATATTTTGGTAAATCCAACAATATTAAAAGATATTCCAGTATAAAAAAAAAATAGGTAGAAATGTGGAGAGACACAGGCCTTATCTTGAATCAGAATTGACAAAAACTTATTAAAAAGTCTCCAAACAAGCAAAGTAACAAGACATGACAAAACTGATATCAAGATTTATGCTAGAAAAATTCATCTTACATCTTCATCTGTATTTTTGTATATATTATCAGGGACTCTCCCCCAAGGCTGAAAGAGGCCAAGGGAAAGAAGTATCAATAGGTTACCTGTAGCATCTTCCATTTAAATCTTTAGTCTTTTGTGAAGTTTCTGAAAGTGGTAATTTCCAAATTATTTGCAGTATTATACCACTTCCCATTCAGTTCTCTCTTGTCTTGGACTACTTTTTTCATAATGGAAAATGATATGAGAATATAGGCACTACTTAAAATAATGGTTTTTTTCACTCTGGATCTAGAGCAAGACAAGCATACCCACTGACTGTGCAGATGTTTTGAATCTATAATGTCTTTTAGTACCGCAGGAGGGCAGAAATGACCCATTATTTTCCTGAAAATTTCATTGGTCATCTGTAACTCACTAGCACTGGTCACCTATTTTCTTTCTCTTGATTGTCATTAGGTGAATTCAAAGGGGAGGTGGAAGGAGTTAAAATCTGATTTTAACAGACTGAGGATCAAATGCTAGTTTACTGTAATTAAGAGTTTAATTGAAGTCTAGAGCATGACCAGAGAATTGGACCTGTTGATTATAGATGTTTGTTAAAGTCAAAGACACAACTGTCTTATTTTCTTTGTTATCCTTGCTTAGTTATACAGTCTGTGGCTCACACTTACCCAGTTCTTGTGATAATTAGTCATTTTCTAAATTCCTGTTATCTTACCCCTACCTTTGAAATTCATACTACCTTTTCCATCAGCTGCTGACATGAATTCTAGTCTCTTTTTACTCAACCTCATGTCTCTTCAGAAACCTAGCCTAAACTAGTTATTCAAGCTTCAAGGATAGATAGGATGAATCATCCTATTTCCATTAAACCAGTTCAGATATTTAATTTTAGCAATCTAAAAGTTAGGTGGGATAAATCACGCCCACTGGTTCAAATCATGCCCAGGCTTGATCCTACTATCACATTTAGTAAAGAACCAGTAATTTACATTATGGTTTGGCAGGATTAAGCCTTTAAATTAGGATGTCCCTTTCAGGTTTGCATATAAAACACATATTTTTACTTATTTTTAGATCTGCTGTCTCCTTTAGCTGAGGGAAACTTTCAAAAGTTACACATCATTCCATTCCAATGCAATGCACAGTTTTTTCTCTTCTATTTTTCTCTTAGCAGAGAACATAGAAGCAATGGACTCCCAGGTGAGTAAAGACAATTAACTATTAATCAAATCTCCAGTATATTCTAATTTGACACTAATTACTTTGTTATAATTCATTAATAAATATTTAATTTGGCCTTGAGCATGTACTACTTGTTTGTTCCTGTAAAGACCTAGCATGCAGTCATTGTTTCTTGCGGAGTCAGATCTACAACCAATTCAGCAGCAGGATTAGAATCTTAAAGTGCACAGGTTAAGGGGGGAGTTGCACTGTGGCCTAATACTGAGACAACCAGTAGGTTTTAAGAGTCTACAATACCAGCAGTTTTTTTGTTTAGCATTTAGTAATGCCTCTGCTTCATATGTTATTGTCGAACGATAACAAACATTATGTTCATGCATAGTAATACCCATCTCTTAAGAAGTATTCTATGTTTTGATCTCAGTTTGCCTCATGAACAGTAAAATAACAAGTTCCCCCCAAACTTTGTTTACGAAGTAGTTAAGCATAATTATTGACATGTTTACATATAGGTAACCTGAGGAAAAACATTTTAGCTGTGGCGCTTACATTCAGACCTCTGAGATACCCTCAGGCCTTTCAGTACTGTTACAGGAGTCAGAATCTAAGCACTTCTGCAACGGGGTGCATGGTTTGTAAAAGCTGACATTCACACTTTAAGGAACTCAATACCACCAGTCACTCCAGAAAACGCTTGTTTTGTGACTTACTGAATGTCACAGTATGTGACATACATGGAAACACAATCATGGGTCTCTTGCTCCCATTTAACAATGTTGTGTTAAATCAAAAAGACTTTTCCTTTTCCAAAGGTGCCAGATGCTTTTGCTTGTCAATTAGAAGATTCTGAGAGAGAGAGGAAAATTAAATCTCTGACTCTTGAAAAGGGCAAATGGTGAGAGACTGTTCCTGCCCACTGAAGTCATTTTGTGTATGTTCCAGTGCAGTTCCATGAAATGTTTTCAGCTGTGTTGTTTTAAAATTAATTTGCTCTTTTCTTAGAAGCTGCATGAATTTAGTGTCTATATAGCTGTACATATATATGTATATTTAACATATATTTGTAATATATGTATTGCAGATAATGTATGCATAGGTGTTTTATTCTTCTGCCCTTTGGTAGAAGCTGACTTTTTTTTTTTAGGGGCCAATAAACTTGTCTGAGAGGCAACAGTAAAACCAGTAGGTACAGTCAGAAATGAAAACTTTAATCAGATCAGTTGTGATCCAGTACAGTAGACTTAGGGAGGTAGGTTAATGCCTGTGGCTCAGTGCAGGCTATCTCAGCATAAGTTAAAGGTGCTGACTAAAGCGATGGCAGAGTAAGTTGCAAGAGTTGCGAATGAATCATTGTCAATCAGCTGAGAATTCTTACATCCTGAAGCTTGTGGAAGGGTTGAGGCTGCTTAGCGCAAGAAGCTTTTGAATGGGCTGCTGTTATCAGGCTGTAGATTTCAGGCCATAGGTGGTGGTCCCTTCCCAGAGTAGACAGTGTTTCAGGTTCTCAGGGAGTCGAGTGTATGCTGTCCAAAAAGAGAGGTTTGAATTACTGCCCCTAAAAGAATGCCTCAGAGGAGGCCAACAAACATGGATGCCAAATATTTAATAGAAACTTCAATGTAAATTACTTTTGAAGCAATTGGTCCTCATTCTCACAGGCAACTTTGAAGAACTCTCTTGCAAAATTTCAGGTAAAGATTGTAGCTAAGGTTTATCAACATACATTATTGCTGCTAAATACATAAAGCTTATCATATACAATACTTATGTATAATAGTTGTTATTGCAAATTTTCAGCACTCCGGATTTTTTTATAGGATGATCTAGGAAAATATTTTGAAGGATAGTCAGAGAACGGTGGGGCTCATATCCAGTGTAAAATGGATTTTAAACTCTTTGGTTGTCTCTGTATATTTTAGCAGGTATGTATTTGTCAAGATAAATGATCCTTATTCAAATTCTTTCTCTTCATAAATAGAAATATCTGAGTGAATTAAAGCTAGGAGGCAATGAAAGAAATGGAAGAAATTATGTTGTGTGCATGAGAACGTGAAAGACGGACAACTTCTTTTAATGTTGAGCAGATGGTACAAGGATTGACAATCACTGTTACCTTGTGCAAACAGGGCAGGCTATTAGTCATAAAAGAAAAATTTGCATAGGTAGTTGTTCAAATACTACTTCCTGTAGAAGTAGAAAATATAGAAAAAATATCTGAATTTTCGAAATGGCTATTTTTGTCTTGCTTTTTTATGGTCATGGACTACTTTTAAACTCTTAGTGCCCCTGATATTAAGAGCTTACGTATGCGCAGATTAAAGACAAGTATTCCCTTTTTCTCTTCTTTCACTATTGCTAACATTTGAAAGCTTGATTCACCTCCTCTGTATCTAATGATTAGATATTAAAATCAGAGAAGCACACTAAACTTTCATGCTGACTTTAAAGGAATAAAAGAAGTGAATTCAATAATATGTGGCTTTAAATTCCTCTGAGAATTAATTTTTCACCTCTTCTGTAATATAGACATGAGGCAGAGTTCCCATAATTGGAACAGTCTTTTGATCTAGCTCACTGAATATAATCCTGGCTGCTTTTTACTAGTGGTCAATACAAGAGAAATCTGGAAATAATGACTTAACCAAACAACTTGGGTTACGTACCTGTTCCTAAATAGTGCTGTTACTTTAACAGTAGAGTAATCGCCTATGAAAATGCTCTCTTTTTCTCAAGAGTTCCAGGTGCATCCATCTGCACCCTACCTCCTCTGCCCTGCTATGCGTGTGCTTAAAAAAATAAAAAGGCTGGAGGGAAGAGATTAAATAGATGAATGAGCAAAAAGCATTTTCATACTCTCTGTTCCGTCCCTTTATATCAAGGGGGAGGGAGAAATAACTCCTGTACAAAGACATAAGCATTAAATCCAGGCTTATTGGTGCTGCGTGAGGCAGCTTGACCTTGTGTGGATAACCGACATCCTATATTCAATATCCAAATCTGCATTTATTTCCTATTTCCTTTTGTCTTAGCCACAGAATCAATAGCAACAGTGAAATTTAAATAGCACAGAGTCCACATATACTACTTTACTTGGTCAGAGCTTTGCAGAAACAGGACAGAATGAGCTTCATTCTGTTGTGCTGCCCTACCAGCTAGAATGAATCACCTGGCAGCAGAATCATAGTTTAGGCTGCAAGGAATCTCTGAAGGTCGTCTGGCCTGACACCCTGCTCAGAACAGGTTGAGTTGTACATTCTGATATTGCATAGAAGTTTACAAAGAAAAGAAAACTTAAAAAATCTCCTATTAAGAAGAGATTGTTTAAAAAGATTGAGGGAAGCAAGCATTTCTTTCCTGTAACTCATTATCACTACAGAGGAAGGAAAGAGCTGGTTTATAAATAAAGCTTCAATTCAATGAGTTTTCGAACACTGATGAAGTGATCTGCACATGTGCTCTAATTGCCATTGTGGAGATGATCTCTGCTGCTTCTATTTGTCTGTGGAGAGATAAGTTTTGCATTTTGATACTGGATACTGCTGCAAAGTTTCTGTGGGAGGTTTATTATTTTATTTTTTTCTTTTTTTTAATGGATAGATAGGATGCACACAGTGATTGAGGGGAATTTTAAAACATACTGGCCTGCTATGCTTATTTTTCAGAGTTGGTGCATGTTCCCAGGACCACTTCATTTCCCTGTAATAGAAATCAAAAGTAATTGATTTTCAGACACTGCCAGTGCAAAAAGTCTCCACGGAAGTCAGTGCAGAATTTTGTCCTGTGTTTGATTTTCTCTGAAATATGATTTCCTAGTTTTCTGTAGCAATTCTTCATACTAAATTACTCTAATGTCTTTCCAGCTTCTTAAAATAAGTCAGATTTTCCTTTCCTGGTAGAAGGAGCAAATCAGAGCTTCAAAAGTTTTGCTGAAGATTGGGTCCAGGCTCTCTCTGTAGTCTCGTATAATAGTTTTCTTAAACCTTTAAAGGTTTTTTCTGTTTTTTTTTTTGTTTTTGTTTTTTTTTGTATCTGTGGAGGAAGGAGAGGGCTCTGTTTGGCATTGTCTGTATTTAAACATTTCTAGTGGTAGGGAAGGGCACCATTCCCAATTCCAGACAGGGCAGGGATGAGAGTTCTGCATTCAAATGCGTTGAATGGCTGTCACACGGCAGCTCCTACTGTACAGAAACTGAAGCTACTGCTACAAAAGTACTGGAAATAGATAAGTCAGTGCATGAGCGCTAACTTACTCCAAATTATTGAAAGCAAATTCATTTGGAAAAAATGTAGAGTATGCTTAATATCACCTTTAAATCATTGTTTTACTAACTGATTTCTGGAATTAAAAACACAAGTGTGAAAATTCCACATTTGCTCATGAAAACTATAATGTATAGGAAAACAGGCAGTGAAAAATGGCTTTAAAAGATTGCAAAAAATGTCGTTCAGAATATGTGACCTCAAAAGAGCAAAATTCTGTGCAACATATTTTAGGCTAAGGTTTAAAAAAGTATTAATAGATGCCTAAAGCTGGATTTTTACCTTTGTATTCAACCTCTTAATTGGGTTATTTTCCCATCAACATCCTCATTGAATTCAGTGAGGGATAGTTATCTCTGAAAGCCAGATGACTGAGTTTGGGATTTACCTCTAAACTGCAGAGGCTTTTTTAGAAGTGTTGACCTTAAGGTGTATATACAAGTGCTGTAGATTTGTACCAAAGGAGCCAGAAAGTTTTGTTGTTGTTGTTGTTGTTGTTTGTATGTTTGTATGTTTGTTTTATTTGAAAAATCAGTGAAAGAAAATTGCATATACCATAAAATTCTAGTTCTCAGTCTGGCATGTAGCCTAACCTAAGCGGTCACTTACTGGAATGTTAGGCCCCTAGGACAGAAAGAGGGGTTATTATCCAGTGTGCTTAAATAACAACTGCATCTTTACATTGACTTTGAAGTTGATTTACATGACCTTCCACTGTGGTGGAAAGGCCTTCTGACATTAAAGTGAGAGGTTCCTAGAAGTAGTGTCCAGGTAGCCAGCCAGGCAGATGGTGAGTGAGAGATAAATACTTAGATGGTCCCCAAGGCATGGAAATCTTTACACTCAGATGCAGAGATGAATTCATTCTTCCCAAATACTAGGGTTGGAAAGTTCATTTTTTACTGTGCTTTTTTTATGACAATGTAATGATGCAAGCCTGTCTCTGGAAATGCTAACTGCAGTCATTGCCTTCCTGCCTTTAAAGACTCCCTCTTCATTTATCTGCCAATTTAAGAGATCATTCTCATCTTCCCAGTAGATTGCAAGCGCATCTACTGTAACTGACATAACTTGGAGCCAGGTCACCTGCTCTGCTAATGGCTGTAGGCCTCCTGACTTCTGGGGCAGCATGGATCTCTTTGGCAAGCAAAATAAGGCAGTGAGGAACACTACTGAAACTTTGCAGAGAGGCTACACTCCTAAGTGAGGGAATCAGCCAACTAGAGGGTCTTATGCCAAAAATCCAGGAGAGCAGTGCTTCTCAGAGAACAGACTCTGTTTTGCTACCAAATTATAACCAAGCCTCAAAGGCGGTGAGTACCAGGCCAAACAGAAGCAGTAGACTGTTATGAGCAATATGAGCAATAGAATTAGCAATAAAACAGAAGACCGAACAGAAGCAATATATTTTGCTTCAGTGATAACAAAATGCTTGCATATTCAATATTATGGTGATCAGTTGTGCATCCCTTATTCTGAAGTATGATGCCAACGCAACTAGTGCTTTTTGTTCCTGATTTGTGTATACAATCCAAATACAACTCTCGTCTATGCTATTAGTTATGAGCAGTTTTCATAGGTTGCTACACAGTTCTATATGTAGTCAAGTTTTGCTAAGGAGTAGCAACACCAAGGCTCTGACCTCAGTCTTTTCAACTTGACTTGACACTGTCTGGTTCAGGTCTTGTGCATGTATTCCTCTTGTTCATGTTTTCCTGTATTCTTGTCCATGTATTCCTGTTCCTGTATTTCCTTCCTCATTTCTGCTCTACTGTCATTTTCCTGTAGCCCCAGACTCCACCAGCTCTCCAGTCTGCATGCAAACATTACATGATCCACTTGGTCTGGACTCTCTGCATCACAGTTACCTTCTTATCTGCAGTCCGTTCACCCCTCTGCCACTCTGATATTTTCAGTCCTTCTTCCTCTACTCATTCCTTACCAGTTCCTTTCCCAGCCTTCGCTATTAGGCACTGAGACTAGACACACTCTAGCCATTTTAGTCAAGCTTCTCTATATTTAAAACCCTGTCCTGACACAGGGCTACTTCAGCAAGGTTGAGGGTTTGACAGTATGACCTACCATACAGGAGCCAGCCATTGATCCAGAAAGTTGTGTGTATGTATGTATGTGTGTGTGGTGGGTGGGAAACTTACTGTTGTTATTTCTCATCCCTTTGCCTTCCCAAATCCTTTCTTCATCCTCCCCAGAATGTCTGTCCCACATTATAGTAGTATAGCTCATGTAGTAGTATAGCTGTCCTGTAGCTTTTTCCTTTCACCTGCTCTTCCATTCCAGAAATGTGGAAGGTAAGAGACAACAGTTATTTAGAGCAGTATGTTTTGGGCAATTCAGGCAGATTTAAAGCAATGTTTGGGTATTTTTCTATGGAAAAATTGATTACCCTAGAGGGGAGATGGGGGATAGGTGTGTCTGCAGTCGAATGGTTGAGAAGCTTAGGTAACTTTAAGGCTCATTATGGAAGTACTAGTGAAGTTAGGTACCTACCAAGGTTCTGTGGTGCTAGAAACTAAGCTAACTGGATCACAGACTGTGACTTTAGTCAATCCTGTGTGCCTAAAATCCCGTTTGGGGTGTTTGAATCCATACCTAATTTTCTGCCTCTTGATAGCCAGTTTGGCATCACACATATATATAATCTGCCATCTTTTGGTAATACACCAAAAGCAGCCATTGTAGTTAACAGCTGTAGTAGCTGTGCATGATTTGGTGGAAAAAGCTGAGGAGGGGGAGAGAGACTGCTGCATCCATTCCTAGCAAATTTGAAGTATAGATATATCTAAAGTATAGAATATTGAATCAATTTCCCCTGCTGATGCTGAATAGAAGAGGATCTTTGTGGTTCCTTTTTTTCATCATAATCAAATATGGGGCTCTCAGCTAGAGAGAGATGCTTTTGTCCCACCACAGACTTTGCTCCAGATATTACTTTATTACCTGATTGTCAGACAAACATGCCAAGTAGTAAATTGATTTTCACAGAAAACTCAGTGGATGATACCAGTGTGTTAGCAGACAGTCTTTTGAAAGCCAGATGACAAACAAACACAGATTGAGTTAGCAAGGTAGAATACAGCCCCTCTGACTTGCTAGCAGACTAGGTAAAGAGGAGCGGGAAGTGCCAGTCATTTTGTTAAAGCATCAGTTTTATTTCAAGACATAGAAAGGTAGTTTTTAAATTAATGCACATTAACAATCAGAGTGGTTGTTTGAATCAACCCTGCTTGTAAAAAGTAAATACATATGTTCATCAGTCAAAGTGCATATTTGTGCTTTTTCTTGACTTTGAGAATGTGAACAAGTTGAAATGGTTTTGGTTAATGAGCCAATTACATTCAGACAAGATCACAGTCATGCAGAGTGTTGTGCTTAGCTAAACTGCTATGTAAAAAGCTAGTAGCTTTCTGTGTATCTCATACTCCTGACAATATAGTGAAGAATCAACATCACTTGTCAGCCTGAATTTGTGATTTTTCTCTCCAAAGTCCTCCAACTTTTTTTTTCACCCTTAATGAAAAGTACTAATACTGATATGCAGCCAGGTCTTCCAATCTGACTTTAGGATTACTTGAAACAAGGAGAACAAAATTTAGGAATGTAAAAAACAATGAATTTCACTGAAAGTTGTAGTAAAGCTTTCAGCAGAGTCTATCTGGGGAACATGGAAAACTTTTGAGCCAAAATGTTTCATCCTGCTGCTCAAGGGTACATGGTGTGTTCCTGGGTTTACTTTCTGGAGTGATGCTGTATGAGTGAAAACATATCCCTTTGGCTAAATCTACACTAGGTACTCCGCTAAATTTGATTCCTGTTGTCAGACAGATCTACATGCCTCCTGTTGAGGAAATCTGTCTAGATTTGGCAAGCAGATAGGTATTTCCTGAAGAAGAAGGCTTTCTTCTCTTTCCCTCTCTGGTCCATTCTCTTCAGCACCTGATTATTTGTTTATAACTTCTGTCTTTATTCCACACTGTGTACCTGTATGTCCTCATGGTGAACTTCCCCAAACAATTCTGTTAGGAAGACCCCAGAGACTTCACAAGATTAGAAAACTCTAGCATTGAAGATACCGAGTTTGAGCTTTGGGCTGGAGTGTTCTCCGGACAGGAGGCAGCCCAGACCACCAAATGGTTTTCACTTTGCTCTGGCTACACTGTGGAAATTGGATAGATGGTGAGAGTTGGCTGTTCATTTGCTGTCCATTAAAATCAGAATATTTTAGCAGATAATATGTTACTGCAGCATTAATAATGGATTCTTTTGTTGTCTTCCTGTGAGCTGGCTCTCATCTCTCTCACAAATTTGGGGTCTCTTTGGTAAGAGGCTGTCTATAATGTTAAAAGGGATAGCAGGTACAGTTATAAAGCTCCTGCATTCCAGGATTAGAGAATTGAGGCATGCGGATCAGGGAGCCACATTTCTGTACGTTTTGGGGATTTGGGATCATGATAAAGCGATGATCATACTGATTTAGTTTAATTGCTAATCTAGCATTCTGCCAATCCGTAGATTCGTTTTCCTTCTTACTGCAACTTGCTCAAGCTAATTTGTTACTAAGATTATGAGCCTTTAAACTCTAAAGTGATGGTAGTCCTTTGTGCATTGTGAGTTTGCCCTTAGGAGGGAGAAGTTCAACACGATACATGTTTAAAGCTTGTTTCATTTAAGAACTTTATTAGAGTACAGCTGGTTGGAAAAGGAGAAATATGTGCTGATACTTCACAATGTACTTTATTTTTTATAGCCTAAAATAAATAGAAAAATTGGAAATAAGTTTAAGAAATATATTTTTAGCTGAAAAATACTTCCAGTCAAAAACATACCCTGCTCTGAATGTATCACAGACATATGGGCTGGTATTTTCTATTTTGTGTCTTAGTTCTCATATGGGGGCAAATGGATTGATAATGGGAAGAGGAAAATAGGAAATTATTGGCAGAAAATTCACCTGTGCTGAAGGATATTCTCTTTTGTGTTTGCCTTTGTGTTTGAAAGAAAGCAAAGTGAACATATCTGATAAATGTTTTGTATTCCATTAAGGTGCTGGTAGAGCCAAAGCATAAATTTGAAATAATCAAATTCAGATATACTATGCTTGATGAAATGTAAGTCCAAATATTCAGACCTTCAAATGTTTAATTTTACATCCTTGTCAAATAGCTTAAAGCATTAGTTTAGGAAAACAGTTAACATTCTTAAATAGAATAAAAATAACTTTAAAAGCTAATTTACATTACTCTTTCCCTTATGAAATACAGATTTATTGAATGGAACATGTTTTAGGAAGAAAGAAATGCTGTAAAAGTAGAACAAAATTAAGATCTTGTAAAGAGACAATATGGAGACCTGATAGCATGGTTGTTTCTGCTTTCTAAGGAGAAAATGTATTCTAACAAACAAGAACCAGCAGAATTGAAATCAGAAAAGCAACAGGTCTCCTACTTTGGAAATATGATAAGCAGACGGTGTTGTTCCATCTACTGTTTGTGAGCTATTTGATTATTAAACTAGACACAGTCAAATGAAAAATCAAAATAAGGTAAGTTACAGAACAAGCAACATACTGTTGGTGAATTTTTTCACTATTAGATAAAACAATTTCATTTCCACAAAATGTTGTATGAGTATGTTGTTCCTTTTTTTTCTGCATCAGTGCTTAGCCAAAATTTTGCAACCTCTTGGTTATTAGGAGGCAGAGGTGTTTGACTGAGAAAAGAAGCAAGTGTGTCTTTTAACGGATTCCTGTTTATTGGTAAGGGAAATGCAAAAACTAATGTATCTAACCTGAGGAATCCAAAGCCAAGAGAGTTTCAGGTTAAAAATCAGTCTAAACAGGCTTTTTTCAGGGTCAGGCTTCCATTGCTTATTCAGGTTGTGTCCGTGTTTTTTTGCCCTTTCTCTCCATCATTTCTTTTTCATTCCTGTCTCACACAGATGCTTTGTGTCTTTCCACTTCCCTCACAGACATGCATCACTTCACAAATTAATAATGGATGAAACCCCTATGTCTTCATATGCTTTACATATGCCTTTATTCTGGCTTGTGACGTATGACTGTATTTTTTGCAAAGATTTCTTTGATTTCCACAAATGCCTTTGTAATATGGATAGGATGATTATATTTGTCAGTTACCCTGAATAAAAAGCAGCCGTTGGAATTATCAAAGCTGATAGGTATAACTCCATTCATACCATAGTATTTTGAAACTTTTATCTGTATCCTAATTATTATGATAATTCTGTTTAGACAATATTAGTTCTCTTTTGCCAATTCAGAATATATATATTTTTTTACTTTAAGAGAATTCAGAATGAGAGCACTGTGCAATACCTACATATATCTGTTTTCCTTAAAGCAATTTTATATAGCAAAGGAAATAAAGTTAAAATCAATAATTAAAGAAAAGGCTAAACCCTACTTTGTTTCCATCTTTCTCAAAGCAGTTTTCTGAAATATGCTCATACCAGTGCTTCTAGTTCTTTTCCTTTCACTTTTCATTTATGACCCTCTGCTGCAATGTATCATTTAAAAACACAATTATTTTCAGTATTAACAATCCTGGATACTTAAAGCTGAATATGTAAATGTCAAGTGCTGCAAACAATGTATTATTTTAAGATACTTAAGAGAACTCAGCAGGACAGATCCTTAGCTTTTGTTAAATAGTATAGTTTCAGTGGTGGTATCCAGCGATTTACACTACTTGCAGACCTTTTCCTGTGGCACTTCAAGTCCTCCTCAGTACTTCAAGATCATGTTCATATGTAGTGGTCTGCAAACTGAGGATGAAGAGAACTGAAACTGTTACAAAGGGGCTCACAATGGAGGCAGAAAAAATACTACCTCAGCAAATTGTTTTGCAGCTGTCTAGTTCTTGAAGGATTTGGGGGAATTCTTGTATAAAGGTTCTTCATAATATTTTATAGAAATGTGTTCATGATCTGGTTTTGCTGCTTCACCATTGTAATGATTTCCAAAATCCATTTCTCGAGCTTTCAGCTGACCCTAACAGTAACTGAATCTTAAATTTATTTTATCTCCTTCCCCTCCAATATCTTGAATTCTCATTGAAGCCTCAGGCCGTCAGGATTCAGTTCTTATTTTTTCCTGATCTTGTCAAAAATGCAAATACTTCCTTCTAAGATTCTGACTGTCTGGGTGGTCCACGTCTTCACGTTTCTCTTGTTGTGAGATAGGAACTTTTGGTAAACATTTGAGAGCTACTATTGTCATTGTAAGTCTGTTGTAGAGCTGTTACTACTATACCATGCAGCAGTTGCCTTCTAATTAATGCTATTTAGCTATATTCTGACAGGCACTAAGCCTGGTTGGGGAAATGAGTTTCAAATGAATTTGTCCAAAAATGGGAAGTATTGATTCTGGAAAAAGTCCTCAGCTGTTCCCCATGGGAACTGTTATTCAAGAGTTTGATATCCTTGTTAGTGTCTTTTAGGCCCCAGTTACTGGCTGGAATCTCTCACAACAGTGTGTGAATGAGAACAGTATAATGAGTGTCATGTATTATGGCGAGGAAGTGGGACTAAAAGTGCAAACTTAGGTAAGGTGGAATCCAGGAGAAAGGAGATACCATGGCAGAACAGTTTATTTTTTCCCTTTTGACAAAACCCTATATTCAGATGGCATTGCTCATTTCCCTAATAAAAATATATAATGGGAGCTGACATTTTTTTGAGCACAAGGTTACAAAAACTCTGTTTTTTTCAGTAAAGACAGTTCTGATGCAAGTTCTGTAGGTATTAGTGTCTAGGAATACTATGGCCTTACATGATAGCGACATCAACTAGGCTAGTGGATACTCATTTAACTGCCTGGTGTTTCGCACTGAATTTGAAGATGATATGACATTTGATAGTGCCTAAAACCATTAATCTAGAATACTATGTTTTTTTAGAAGTTTTGTTAAAGAAGACCCTAAATGAAAATCAGGCCTTTTTTTCTATCAATTCAGTGATTTAATCTCAGTAATAAAGTCCATGCTATGTGTAGCATAGCCACACCCCTATCATATGTGTTAAATATCTTTGAATGAGGTATTCAGCCGTGGTTTATTGCATAGACTCTGTTTTCCTGCTGTGTGTAACAAATTCCTGTGGACATGTAAATATGGAGATGCTTAATTATTTACAGTTCAAGTTAATTTTCAAACCAAAGCTCATCAATTATTGTAATGCTAGAAACTCAATGTGTTGTTGCAGTGAAGATACTAAATTAAAATATCAGGTTTTGGTAATTATATGTTATTCTCTTGAGGAGCTGGAGTGTAACTAAATATTGTTATTTACTTTGCAAAATCATAATTACACCTATTACAGTTTTGATCCTAAAACGTGATTAGAGCAAACCTTTAACCACTGAAGGTCTAACAATGGGGCATTTTTCAGGAAGTTGAGAATAAAAAGAAAAAAAATTATATGACTGAAGTAAAATTGGCATAGTTCTGAAAAAAAATCTAATGTAAGAATGCATTGTTAAAAATCTGTTAGAGAAAGACATATTGTTGAATTTTGGACTATTTAAGCAAATAAATAATAGTAATGTGCAAGAGGCCTTAAAAGAGCAAGGAGCCTACTATTGACTTCTGTGGATAACAAGAAGAAATGCAGATCTTTCCTGAGGAGCAGAGGTGGAATAAGAGGCAGCACTTCGTCAGTGACCTGTGGCGAGTAAGAGAAGCTAACTGGATTAGGCAGGCCTCATTTACATGTCAATTATGGACAGATGGGATATATTTGTTTAAAAATACCCTATTGTAGTAAGTTTAAATTTATTCCTGTCTGCAGATCTCTGAACAGGAAACCTTAGAGTGAACAATGGCTCTAGCCAGTACTGCAACTTCTACTGCAAGGTGAAAGTTGTAAGTGAAAGCAGAAGAAAAGAAAAGACTCCTGCAACATGATTTGCTTTTTTCCTTAAGGACTCGAGTGATTTCTTCCCCAGAAGAATCAGCTGTGATGGATAATTTGGCAATACATGAAGCTGTGGTGGCAAAGACCAGCAGGGGAATGGAGGCTTAGTGAAGATGTGGAGCTGTGATGATAAATGGTGAGTTTCTTGGTTGTGACCGTCTACATCAAAAACTTGTGTGGGGCCTCCTGGTGCAGCCCTAAAGTTGTGGCCATTGAGGCTGGCTTCAGCTGGAGAGGCTCCAGGTCCTGCAGTTTCAACAGAGCTAAGGGACTGACCTGCCCGTCATGGTCTGAACTTGCATATGGAACTGAACAGTTCAGGCACTGAACTTGCATAATGTACTGTGAATCAGATAGATATAAATGGGGAAAGGGTGGAGTATTAGCTTACTGCTAGTACCCAGCACATTCACAACTGTAAGTGGAAGGGCTTGTGGAGAGATGGTAGTTTTGCCTCCTGCTAATTGTTCTGACTGCTTTAAGTAGATTTTTTATTATGTTTACCTGTTGTACCAACTTACATTTTCTTTGCTTAAGCCCACTTAATTTATTTCTTGGGAGTGGATAAGCATTGCTTATTCCTGCATAACCTTCATCAGGTCTTCTGAGTGGGTACTTGAGATGTTACTGTTTTAAGTTTCATCATTTAGCACTGGAGAGAACTGTATATGCTGTTGAATACAAGCTGGGAAAAGGATTATGTATATTATACTCTACCCTTCTATGATACTTTCAGTGAAAGGATCCAAAGCAAGTTGCATTTACTAAAACGTCAAAATATGCCATGTGAATACAGCATTATAATCTTAAATGGATGAGGAAACTGTGTTTCTGGGAACTACATTGCTTAGACTTGCATAAGTATGGTTTGGGGAATGGCGTGATGCCACTCCTCCATGTTTTCGGTTTTCTCTTGAGAATTTTATGAAAAACTAGTACACAAATAACTAATAAGAACCAGACAGTCAGCTTGAACAGGCTAAGATAGTTCTGTGGCTGTTCTGTTCTTAATGCCTGCAAATGCAATAGAAGTAATTATATCTTGTATTTAAATTGTACATGGAAGTACCAGAGCTGTGTGTGCAAATGTGCATTCATTCATAAAGCTAGTTAGTGCTGTCTGTGTAGAACAGTTGTGCCTCCAATAACCTGTATGTACTGGCATTTGCAGAAAAGGTTGCCAAACATGACTGTGTCACAGCACTTGCATTTTGGAAAACAAGGCACAAGTATGTTCTCTGCTCCTGCTGTGGGGTATAATTAATTTCTCTTTGGCTTTCATGAGAGAAAGAAACAGTTCTTTGACATCTTAGAATGCTATTTGAGGCCTGCTGGAGTCAAAGGGAGTTGCCAGCAGGCTTGGTATGTTATCAGTGCTCAGATCTGCAAGTAAAGGTGAATCTTTTGTGAAAGAGTTCAAATTCAAGCATGTTTAATGTCAGAGAAATGTTTAAAATCATGTAGATTTTGTAAAACTTGTAACTGTTTATCAAACTTCTTCCAGTCTAATGGAGAATTTCTATATCGTCTCGTCTTGGTGGTCTGTTATTATGTTATCAGTAAGTGTCTCTAACATTGGTGTGAGTGTCACTTGTGGTAGTAATTACTTGTTGTTTCCAGGGCAATGTCACATGTGTTTAGTGTCTTTATCTTTGGTGGCATTTTCATCCTGTAAAGTTAAATGTTTTTTTTTACTCCAGAGAACAACTAAAATCTCCATCTCTCTGACTGAATTCTCTGGAGTTCTTAAATCAGAACAGTGACATGTAGCAGTAACAACAGTCTTAGGTGTGGCAAGTGAAGTGACAAGAGAATCAAAACATACCAGCAAGTTAAAAGGAAACCTGTCTTAGAAGCTTCCACCAGGCACTCTCTATAAAGATTTCAGTGTATTTTAAGCTGAAAAGTCAAATGTATATTTTGGAGCTTTCTGTAATGTGGAAGCCATTTAGTCCTGTGTAATTTATTGACAGTCAACTTTTTTTTTTGAAGTATACTACAATGACATTTGTGTTAAGGAAAAAAAAATTCATGATAATATAGTTACTAAAAGAACCAGTTGTTTCTGGTTATGATGACATTTGTTCAAGTAACAGACGCAAATCAATGGGGACATTTGATTTATACCCTGTGCTTTGCTGTAGATGATTGGCATTCAATGTGATTGACACTCCAAATCTATCGTTGCGTGGTAAGAGCAGCCATTTTAAATCCCTAGAACCCCATCTGTGAGTCTCTTTGCCTTAGACAAAGAGGAGTGACATACTGCGTGTCCACTATCTTCATCCAGCAGCCAGCTAGCAATGGCAGTAATGGAAACAAATCTCTTACAGTTTTTTTTGCAGCTTAATTTAGATCTTTTAATTTGGACCTTTTTGTCTTACTCAGCCCATTAAAATCAATGGGAACAGATTCATTGGTTTTGCTTTCAAGTACAAGCCAGATACCTAAGTTCCTGTGTTGCTTTAAGCAAGTGATGTAACTGGTTTAGATCCTTTCACTGAAGACTGTAGGTTCAAGTAAGCTAAAATATTTTAAATAACTTACATAACCATTAATAGGTATTTCAGATTTTAAAAAATCAAGCTTGTAATTTTAGAAATGAGGCAGTTTTAAGACTCTACCTTTAAGAACTCAGATAAGAAACTTAGTCTCAGTTTTTACAGATCTTCTTGAATTAATACAAAACATTGAATATTACTTAATTAGGAAAGCACTGATCTGAAAATTCAGTAATTTACTTAGCTCTATCCTCATGACTAGATCCTTTAAAGAAATAAATAATTACGTAATTGATTGAAAGGACCTATGTATATGCTTGAAGTTTGAGCATTGACTATATGGAAAAAAGAGTAAGAATTGTGAAGTGCTGGAACTTTCAATACAAGTACTTCACCTATGGCTGATTTTATTAAAAACTGGTTACAGTATGAGCTTATGTTTGGTTAAGTTGAAGTTTTTCTTCCACTCAGCAGTGGATGACACACTTAAATAAACTGCTACCTTTTCAAGCAAAAATTACATTAAACATATTTAAGATCATCATAGCATACAATTCATCAAATACCTACAGTAGGCAAATTTACAGGAATGGTGTGTGCTGCACACTGTTCTATATTGCACATTCAAAATCTAAGGTCAGCTTTTAAGTTTTGCTTTTTCCTGGGAAGAACCGTGCAAACTGTAGGTCTGCTGAAGTAGAATCTATGCTACAGTGTGAACCTGTCCTGCCCAGCTCCACTGTATTGAAAGCTCATATTAAAAAGGGACATGAAATGTGCAAGAACATGAAAATGCACAAGTTTGTAACAACCAAAATTTGATCTGTGCTCTATAAATGTAGCAGGATTGATTCTTCTACCAGATTGCAACAAACATGTCAGGAAAATAGTTTTTTAAGCAAAGTACTTACAAAATGCTACCATATATCTTCAGAGCAGAGATTATGGCATTTCAGTGGATTTTGGAATAGCTTCACAAATAGTTTGGTTAAAGCACCTGAATGACTAGCAAAACCATAGGCAATCTGATAGCTTTTCACTTTAGAGGAATATTATTACTATTAAAACGTACATACTTTCTTCCCTGAAATAATCAGCATTCACCATTATATGAACTGCAAAGTTGCTACAATTATGTAAAGCCCTAGTATCTGGAAACATGATTTATAATAGAAAGCAAGCATCCTGCTGTCCTAAACTACTCAACAAGCTCTACAAAGCAAATGTCTCCACTCTGGAAAGGCAAATGTTTAAATAAATCATAATGAATACACCTCTCTGTAAAAGTCACCCTTTCCAGCTGCAAGTCTCCTTATATCACAAGTTATGATATCACAAATTCTTTTTCAGACAGAAAATGCAGTAGGAGAACTTCCCTCAATGTTAATAAAATAATCATCTCACATGTAAAAACTGTCTTATTTTAAACACTCTAAGATGGATATGAAAAATCCTTGGACTCTTCATGAACCCTTGAAATTACGATGACAAACCTCTAGTAGTTAGGAGAAATTTTTCCCATATGACTCTCATTTTGGGTATCTTCCTGACTGTTAAGGAATTAAAAGTACCTTTTGGTACTTTGTACTGTCCGAAATGCATCACTGATGTGTGTCATAGGGCAAAGAAAGGATAAATATGCATTTTGTAGTTCGTCTGTCTCAGAGACAGAATCCTGTCATGTGCAGAAGTAAATTACTGTATGTCTGCTGGGTGCAGCTGTCATGATCTAATGCCTTTTAGGTGAATGCAGGCAAGTGTAAGGCAGAACCAAGTGTGCTTTTCTTTAAGGTTGAACTGTGGCAGAGCTCTTGTCACTGTATGTATTCATCTGTGAACACTTCCTTGGATATTGATATTTGGTATTCTCTGCAGCTTTGCTCATATCGGTGGAATTTGTTAGTGTAGGCCTTATGGACATGAACACTGACAGTATGCATCATTATACGTTGATTCAAGAGGCCACTCTATATAAAGCTTCATCTTTGTGTGCTGGTGCTCACATACTTTTTGTCTCTTGCCTTATCTTGTTGTTCTTTCTCACCTTTGTCACTCTGTAGGCTTATCAGACGGCATCCCATTTCCTCCTCTGTGCACGTCATGTGTAGCCCAAAGGGCGCTAATTTGTTAAATTTAATACTGTGGTGTATTAGTTGAGTAGGGACTATTTCTTACAGTTTTCAGCATTATTTCGTATTATACTAGTAGGAAATTTAGAGAAAGGATTCTGTAACTTGTTCCCAAGCCAATTAGACTTACAGCACACACCAAGAAGTTCTGAGTCTGTGCCTTCCAAAAGCAGCATTTTATAATTTGTTATGAAGTGTGAGTTTTTGTGTTAAATACACAAAGGTTTAGGAACTCCGAAGTTCCTAATCCAAAAAACAAATATTGTTTTGCTTACTTACAGGTACTTGCATATGTATTCTGTTGGAACGCATCCTCTCATTGAGGAGGGTATATACAAATTGGTTTCAATGACTTTATGTAGAACCATGATGAAATTTGCAGTAAATGATAAAGGTTTAGTTACATTTAGTTTCAAGTGATAGTTTATCTGATAATGATCTATTGATTAAACAAGGCAGCATTTAAAGTGTTTTTTTTCTTGTATTTTTAGTAACATTTCCACAGAACATGGAGCATCACAGGTTTTTCATTCAGACCTTAACCCAATGAGTACAGTATCTCCTTTACAACTTACTTGGGATTGAAATAGGCAAGGTTCATAGCTTCTTGCCCAAGAAAATACCCAGGAGATTTTGAAAGGTAGATTTTTCTTGCTATACAAATACAAAATTAGGCCCTTAGATCAGTTGCTTTAAGCACGTAAGCCTTTCGCAATTGCTTTTCCATGACTGTCAAATATAATAATGCCAGTTTAATTACATAATGTGAATAATCAGCATTTCTAGAAAACCTTCCCCTAGCCCCATCTACATTTTATTTGCCATTAAAATGAGTTTATTGCTGGTTTATTTTTCATTGCCTATCAAACAGATGTTGTTCACTCTCTGAGGAATTTTTCTGCTTTTCCCAGTCACTCTGGCTTGGTGAGTTGCCAGATGTTTGGTTTCTCTGCTGCTTTTCATAAAAGTAGCGGAGATATGGAAGAGCTTGCTGAAGTAACAGGAACATAGTTAAGTTTTTGTTTGCTTTTGTTTTTTTTCCTGAGAAAATGCTTCAGAAGGGAAAACAGGAAGAAACCATATGAAAAGAAAATAACACATTCATAAATACGTCTGCCACATCCGCATGTTTCCATTGGGGTCTCTCAGTAGGCCTACATGATATGATCCCAGTTGTTTCCTATTCCAAGCTCACTTTTCTCACGGTTTTTCAAACTGTATTAATAACTCAAAAACAAATGATAAGTTGAACTAATCATACATTCATTAATACTCAGCAATCAAAGTCATTCCCACTGGATAAAGAACAGAGACAGAAGGAGAAAAAGACAACCCATATGGAGAATATTAAAAAGAAAACATTTGTAAATATTAAAAGATCAGGTACCATTATCTCAATTTTAATAGATTTTCCCAAACTTCCTGCCAGTTAGTTATGTGATATTAATTGTTGTTTTTGTTAAGGAATGTTATTGCTAGGACACAAAAGGGAAAAATAATCTGAGAAAACCTCTTAGGTAACACATGTAACACTTTAGCTATTAGTGTATGTTAGGCAAATAGATTAACTGTACCAAGACTTTCTGAAGTGTCTTTGTTATAATCCTGCTGTGATCTTAAGTCAGATATTGAGTCAGCCACCACCTCCCCACCCCAACAAAAACAAATGCACCAAAAATACTAAGACTGAATTGTTGCAATTTTTCTTTATAAAACAGTTTTACTTGTGATTTTCTCTACTCTAGTGTCATCTGAGCTCAGCTAGAAACCTTTTGATTGCTGAATAGACGTTCTTAAGAAGTTTTAAACGGGCATGCTAAAGAAAAGCCCCGGTCTACAGATACATGTGCTGAGTGACTGGGCAGTGAGAGACACTGCTCTGTTGAAGGTGGCTGTCTCACTGCCACAGTGCTGTCTCATCATGGTGCATCTTCCAAGCCTTAGTTAAGTTGCAAGGAAAGGTTTAGAAGAAAATTCACTGTTTGTTGTTGTTGTTGTTGTTTTTCCATATTCATTTTGCACTTTCCAGAGGTACATCTATACAGTAGTAGAGTCAAATACACTTCTGCTGGAAGCAATTTGTTTGGTAAATCAGGTGTTATAATGTGGCGACAAAATCCAAAGTGGGCTGAAATACAGGGTTCCCTTTAAAGGAAGAGCAGATGTAGGACAGTTGCTTGAGAGAAGGAACTACAGACAAATTGACTACTCAGCTACTTGTGGACTGTGACTTTTACCCAGCTTAAGAAAAGGCAAATAAAGAAACTGACTGGAAGGTATTAGGAATTATCCATAAGAACGTAAAATCATTCAAAATTATGATGGAGCAATGATATCGTGAAAATGCTAATACCTGTGTTGAATACATTAGGTCTGATCACTGTCAAATGGGAGAGGAATTCTTCTTCTAAAAATTACATTTGACAGCCTAATGAGAGGTACTGTAAGCAGTGAATTCTGTTTGACTTCTGGCAAAGGTGTATATTATTTTTTGTGTCAATACTATTCTTTGAAACTGAATGAAAAGGCCCACTGAGGTTGTTGCCTTTACAGATAAATATTTTGGCTCTCACTTCTGCCTAGTAGAAATATCTATATAGTATTTTCTGTAGGATATTTTATAAGTAAGTAGAACATCTTTGTCTTTGTGCGCTTTTAAGTAATTCCTGAAAGCTTGTAGATATAAAAGGTATTACTGAAGCCTTGACATATTAGTCAAACTCGTATGTAGCAAGTTTTCAGGTGTTATTTACAGGAAGGGTTAGAACAGATACTATAGTTCCTATTTAATACAATTAGTCAGATGTTTGGGTGCTTTGCTTTTATCAATTTGTTCATTATCACCTTGCTATTTTACAAAACACTATTTTAATAGGTATAATAAAGCTGTTTTCCCCATTCCTTGTTCCCTCTAAAGATCATCTGGAGAAAAGAATTTTAGTTCTGAAAAGTGAATGACACTACTCCATTTATACCCTTTGCCAAGCATACTTTTGTGGAGATTAGGCTGAATAAAACAAGTTTGTGACTCACTCAAAATTCAAGCCTAATTTTTTTAAAGCTATAAATTATATTCCCTGTACATGGTATGGGATAATTCCAAAAGCTTTGCTCTGGCCAGCCTACATGCCATCAATTTCAACCAAATCTCATAATTAAATTACAGTTTAAAGCTTTTTACAGTGGTTTTCCAGACTTTTTTTGTATAGACTTTGTGGCAAGTTGAAATATGTAAGACCTAAGAAATGCCTGCATAAGGATAGAGGATAAAAGAACTGCTGAGAATGTGATGGCATAAAAAAAAGGGATGGTAGATGTGTTTTGGATCCTTCTCTCTACTTTCATAACATATTTCAGTAAATGATAAAACATCTATTTATTGATCTGCTATGAAAGCATCAACATCTATTATGATATAAATATCACAGATATTCATATACCACGACATCACCTCCACAGAGGTGTCCAATATATACTACAAAGGCCTCGGAGGTAAAATTGGAATGGAAATCCTGTGAATAGTTCTGTATGGGCATTTGAACCTTACATTTGCTTAAAGATAGGGCAGGAGAAAGTCCTTCAGAGTCATTCACCTCACATCATACCCTTTGTAAAAGGTGCGACTCCCATATCCTGGCATATGCTTTAGGAATGGATTTATATCCTAAGCTTGCTCTCATTTCATCCATATAAGTTCTAATCTGCAGGTGAAATGACTTTTAAAGAAAGATTTTTAGATTTATCCATGTTTTAGGGTATTAGGGAAGGAACTAGGCCTTCTTGTTCACTGTGTGCTACTCAGATCTCTTGGATGGATGGACACAGACACGGACACACACTCCTGCCCACTGTTCTGAGTGTTCACTATCAAGAAAATTCCTGTTAGAATTTAGCAGTGAAAGAATGAGCCCTATAACAATGCAGTTCCTGCTTATCATGTTTAGATTGTAGCATCTAGTAAAGATGTGCTGAAGATAGTATAACCGGCTTAGCGTGACTGTCTTACAGGGGTTCAAAATACTTGAAACATTTAACTGCATTAGAATATTACATGTTATTGTATTTGTTTTAAGTGCAGAAATGGAGGTTTAGAAAAATGCTAAAGGTTATATTTTAAAAAAGTAAAAAAGAGCCCTTTTAATACTTAATATGTAGAAGCTGCAGGTATGTTTAAATAAATTTCAGAATTCATTAAGTTCAGACCTTTGCCCCGAAGATACCACTGTTGCATTTTTTTAATTATTCCTAGCATTTATTCAAATACTCAAATTCTCCCCATTATTCTCCACAATTCCCATTCCTGAGCCTATGAAATGCCTTTGCCAAAATATTTTTTTTTAATAAATCCCACCCCCCCGTAATCTTATTTACCTCTAAAATGGTGGTCAGAAGCTATTTTTATTATTCTTGGAGGTTATGTAACTCTGCCCAATTATCTACCTAAACTGACTACAGAACAGAGAGGTCAAGCCACTTGTCTCAGATCACTTACACGAAGTTTGGAAAAAAGCAGAACTAGCAGTATTTCTAATCAATTTAAGTAGAAAGTAAAAAACTTTGTACAGAAACATACAAAAAGACCAAATGTGATGTCATGTAATTTTAGCAGATTTTTTTTACAGAATCACAGAATCGCTGAGGTTGGAAGGGACCTCTGGAGATCATCTGGTCCAACCCCCCTGCTCAAGCAGGGTCACCTAGAGCACGTTGCACAGGATTGCATCCAGGCGCGTTTTGAATATCTGCAGAGAAGGAGACTCCACAACCTCTCTGGGCAACCTGTGCCAGTGCTCTGTCACCCTCACAGTGAAAAAGTTTTTCCTCATGTTCAGATGGAATTGTCTGTGTTTCAGTTTGTGCCCGTTGCCTCGCGTCCTGTCGCTGGGCACCACTGAAAAGAGTCTGGTCCCATCCTCTCGACACCCTCCCTTCAGATACTTGTACACGTTGATAAGACCCCCTCTCAGCCTTCTCTTCTCCAAGCTAAAGAGGCCCAGCTCTCTCAGCCTTTCCTCATAAGAGAGATGCTCCAGTCCCCTAATCATCTTTGTGGCCCTTCGCTGGACTTGCTCCAGTAGTGCCACATCCCTCTTGTACTGGGGGGCCCAGAACTGGACGCAGTACTCCAGCTGTGGCCTCAGCAGGGCTGAGTAGAGGGGGAGAATCACCTCCCTCCACCTGCTGGCAACACTCTTCCTCATGCACCCCAGGATACCATTGGCCTTCTTGGCCACAAGGGCACATTGCTGCCTCATGCTTAACTTGGTGTCCACCAGCACTCCCAGGTCCTTCTCCGCAGAGCTGCTTTCCAGCAGGTCAACCCCCAACCTGTACCGGTGCATGGGGTTATTCCTCCCCATGTGCAGGACCTTGCACTTGCCTTTGCTGAACTTCATGAGGTTCCTCTCCGCCCACCTCTCCAGCCTGTCCAGGTCTCTCTGAATGGCAGCACAGCCCTCTGGTGTATCGGCCACTCCTCCCAGTTTTGTATCGTCAGCAAACTTGCTGAGGGTACACTCTGTGCCTTCATCCAGGTCATTGATGAAGAAGTTGAACAAGACTGGACCCAGTACTGACCCCTGGGGGACACCGCTAGCTACGGCCTCCAACTAGACTCTGCACCGCTGATCACAACCCTCAGAGCTCTGCCATTCAGCCAGTTCTCAATCCACCTCACTGTTTGCTCATCTAACCCACACTTCCTGAGCTTGTCTATGAGGATGTTATGGGAGACAGTGCCAAAAGCCTTGCTGAAGTCAAGGTAGACAACATCCACTGCTCATTTGGCTCAAGATATTCAACAAAGGGATGGATTCGTTCTCTCCAGATTTCTGTATCCCTCAGTAATACAAATTTCTTCATATCTAAGCCATCTGACTATTTCTAAGTTAAGCCAAATAATAAAATCAGACTTCTGCTGTGGAGAATCAGATCCCTTAATTGCAAATGTAAATGTTGCCAGATGTACTGCTCCCCTGTTCCAATTAATAAATCATTAGAAAACACAATTAATAAGGGCCTGGATGCCTAGTGGTTCAGACTGCTTCTAGGAGGAAGGATAGAGATGAAGAGGAGATAGCTACCGTGCCAGCACTGGTGTGAATTTGGGGACCTTTTCACAGGGAACTGGAAAAGAAAGATTAAACTGCTGTGCTATCACACACAGGAGTGGAAAAGTGCTATAAAATGAAACATTAAAGATAGAGCAGGAAAACTGGGCAGGTTATTTCTATTTATGTGATGTGATTTGACGTTGTATATCTGAAGGGGGTCAGAAATTTCCTTTGATCTCTCTTCTCTGTTCTCAACCTAAGGGTCAGTCCTAAGGTCCATTTGAAATTGTCTGCCAATGGCAACCGAAGGAATGCCTGTTTATGACCTCTTAGCAACATCCCGCTTGTAACCCTGTGGAGACTTACTCTTTAGCCTAAATGTAACTCTGAAATTCTTTAATGTAGTCTGTCAGCCTTATAAACAAGTGTAATTTCTGACAGTTGCTTTCATGACACCTTTACAAACCTTATATTATTCTATATTTTTTTTCTCTACTAGTGCTAATGTGTTCTCCCCAAAGCTTTCAGAATTAATCAATTTAAATGATAAAATGTCAAGCAATCTTGTGGAACAAAACAATGCTCAAACCCTGTAACATACAGAAATACAGAAATTTTTTTTTTAATTATCAAGAAGTTAGGTAGTTAGAATTGCAAATGTAAGGTGAGTGTCCTCCATCTTACTGACCATTTTTATATCATTCCTCCTTTCTCTCCCAGCCAAATCCTGAGAACTGGAATTGGTTTGCTCCCATTTACCTCTTTTTGCCACAGTATGAGCTGTAATTTTGATAGATTTGGGGACAGCCAAATTCTGTTGCTTTTGAAGCTGTGCATCCTGAGATTTGTTACTTCCCTGAAGCAATAGTGCAGCTACCACGGTCTGGTAGGAAAAGAACTAGTCTTCTACTCACTTCTTTGGCCATGTAAAGGATGAGCATCTCTATCTCTACATAGCAGAACATAGAAAGGGGAGAGATACGGGTGCAGAAACTAAGAAAAGAGGATGGGAAGTGGGGAAGGGCTGGGGAAAGGGCTTCGATCAAGAGTGATCTTTTTCAGTAACCCAGCAGGGGTCTGGGACATTGAGAGAGAAGATTAGGCCTCCTCCACACTGTAATGTTATCAGCAAAAGGGTGGATAGCTGTTTTATTTGCTTGTTCCAGGTTAGAAGAGAGTAGTCATTTTAGTTGGATTGACCCTGGACACCAATATTTTAAGTTACTTCACTGGTACTGAGAGTATAGGAAAGCTGTTAGGGAACTAACACCAATCAGTGGCAGTCATCAGGAAGTGGGTTTAGATAAACACCTTGTCTCACAAAAGCCCCTATCACTCTTTTATCTTTGAGTGAACAAAATTGTTGTTAAAATTTTTTTTTCTACAAGTATTCATGAGGATAATAAAGACAATAGGAGAGGGAGAAAATAAGGATTGGGCTTAGTCCAATATAGCATAATTCATTGTGGTTCACAGCTAAAGGTTCCTTCAAATCCTAAAAGAAACGTGAACAAAGGAGTGTATTCTGTGTCTGATCCAATGTGGGTTCTTACTCGAAGGTAAGGACTGTGCCTGTTTTTATTTTTCAGAATTTCTAATATAAGGAACACAATTTGAGGAGTAAATGTGCTGGTTACTTCCCAAGTAATCAATACAGATGGAACTGCCAGAGCAGCATGATTGCATTTAACTCGAATAGAAATTGTTGCTTTTTATAATCTAGGTTTTAAAACATCAATATTAGCAAGCAAAAAAGCAGGAACCAGCCTGACACAGATTTTAAAGGAGAGATGGTGGTGACAGAGAAAAACAACAATTTGAATGTGGGCGTAGTAATGATAAACTGTGCAACCTAAACACTGCTGATGTTTTATGGTTAATCTAAAGTATACCAAAACTCACTGTAAGTAAGGTATCAGTTGAATGCAGTGCATAAGCACCTCTTATATTTTGGTGTGCATTGGGTCCCATTGATTTTGAAATAGGACTTAAAGTCATGATTTTTTTTTCTTTTTTTTTTTAAGAAAGGAATTGCAATCTACAGTGATTCTATATTTCTTATCAGATTGCATCCTCACCTTAGAGGTCAGAATTTAGTTGCAGAAATTCAGTATATGTTTTAAATGATCAAGCACAATTACAGGGCGGAGGATGTCAAAAGCAGCTGATAAGGTGGATTAAAAATGAACATAAACGGTCATTAGCCATTATTCTGCAACCTTTTATTTCTTGCAGGATGACTTTCGTTCTATACTGCATCCTCAGGGCAAAATTATCTTCTCTAGTACACTGTGCAGTCTTCAACTTCATAATCTCCGTTTATTTAACCTACCCCACTCCTACTGACATCAAGGAAAGTTGTGAAAGAAATGAGATAGATAGATTTGTAGTGTGGATCTAAGTAAAGAGTTTTATCTCAGATTTACAATGTAAAGATTTTAATGAGCCATTCTCTGCATCAGAGACTTTTCAGAATTTTCAGAATTTTTCCATTTGTCCCACTCTTTGTAGTTCAGCATAAGGTCCTATAAATCTTCCCTCTGGAGACTATTCGGGTATACGAACCTTTTGATCAGACCTTTACATGAGGTCCTTCACTAATTCTCTAGTATGCCTTCCATGGAAGAGCTGTAGGTCTACTGTTAATGATCAGTTGTGCTTATAGTTGCTAATGTGCCCTAGGTCTTTCATGGACATTAGAGTCTCCCCCCTGCTCCTCTTCCTCCTCCTTCTTCCCTCCCCCACCACGTACACACAGGAAAGAAAGAGAAGAAGACTACAGGCGAGATCCGTATGGACAGCAGACATGCAGTTCCAGTGTATCCTTCCAAAGCTTTTGCTGTGTAAGCATAGAGAAATGTTGCAGTGCTTCCTATAGCAACAAACAAGTTCAGTATGTTGTTTCTCCCTTGACGGGGGTGCTTTGAGAGCTCTAGCCCAAACGCTTCTTTCTTTCAGTGCATCTGTTCCTTCCCTCATTTTCTCCTTGGAGCTATTCTCAACTCAGTTAAATCAGGTGGTTTTCCCCAGCAATGTTGGGAGAATGGGTTATTTCAGGTAAATGGCAGTCAGCCTGCTGCCTGTGACTGAAAATTAGAGAGTGAAAATTTAAGACTTTTATCCGTGACTTAAAGAAGAAAACCTGAAAAGAACTTTGCTTGTCACGCTGTGGTAATTAACAGTAAGTGTAAGATATTTCTTCCAGCATGATTCAGAAAATATTTCTGAATGTCTTTCAAACTGCACAGACTGATGACCTCTAAATATCATTTCCGTGACTGGAAGATTTTAATTTTCTTTAATCCTTAGTAAATGACAGGGGCATGCCATTATGCTTAACTGTCCTATTGTAAAAGTCAAGCCATTAAAGATCTCTGAAGTCCCTGGTGCTAAACTGATATCTTTGTTTTAATAAATTATCAAGCTAACACAAAAAAGCATAAGGACTGGAAATACCTGGTACTTGTCTTATGCAACCACATATCACAGAGCAGGGGATAAAAAGAAGCAATGTGAAAATGAAAGGAGATAGAAGAAATATACCTGCAAGATTTCAAAGGTAGGGGCAGCATCTGATTTGACGCTCCTGTTCACAGGGAGTAGAACCATTTAAAGTTCAGCTTCATTTAAGCCAATGAATTCGGTTAAGGATGAGTGTGGGGCTCATTCCCAGCATAACTTAGGGGTATTAGAATCCCTAAATTGCTAACTCACAGACTGAATAAAGTTCTTAAAATCTAATAGTGGGAAGAAGCAAATTGTTAAAATCTCTCATGAACACCACTGGATTTTGCTAGGTGACCAGTTGTTTGCTCTAACTTGCAGTTGGCATTGTCTGACTAAAATAGTCCCACTGGTATCAGTATCAGAATGTGAAGACTACTCTGTAGGAGTAAGTTTGGAAGAACTGGGCTCAGAATTATTTTAAGAGTAATTTCAGCAACTGTTGTTACAAAATGGTCTGCCTAATTTATAAAGTGGGAGATGATAAAAATCATTAGTTTAGAAAAAAAGGGAAAAGGAAAACTATCCAGTGTCAACTAAATGCCAAGGTCCTCAAACATAACAAGGTAGCAAAAAATGATCAGGGAAACAAGTCAAAAGGATTTAAAAATAACTGCTGTTTCAGCGCCCCAGTGGTACTACACAGCCTGAATATATTGTTGAGAGTGCTAGCTGAGTGGCCATTCCAGCCTTGCCTCAAGTTTCAGAAAATCATAGCAAGTTAAAGTGATGGGGAAGACAAAGTCCTTTAAAACTTTGAGTTACTGGGGACTAAAAGAAAGAAAATATTCTGCAACAAGACACAGTGAACCATTTTGTAGGAGCTGTAGTATTAAAACTATGCAAGCCGCACTTGCTCTATCTTGCTGCTTATTTCAAGGTGGATAACGCTGCACTTCTTTCCTGCACTCCCACATTGAGTTCTCTCTGTCTCCATATAAGAGGAAATTTTATGGCCCTGTCACACAATGATGCTCTGTGTCAGAGCAGAAAATCCCCCTTTTAATCTGAATGCCTATAATATCCATACTAGACTTGACAAGTGATAGCTTTTGTGATTAATACACTGTAAAGAGATAAGCTACTGCACAGTATATTGTAGAACTTGGGAACAAAATAGGGACAGAGTTACAGAAAGTCTGTCCCATTTTTAAAATTTGAGAGCTCACTTTTCCGTTGTTTCAATAAGCCCTGGATGATGTTTGGCATCAGCAGAAATTGTTCAGATGGATTATTTTCATTTGTCCAAAGCCATATTACATTTGTCCAAATGTTAAATGCTGCCAGTGACCACAGATTCCCACAAAGCTCATTAAACACCTCCCAGTGCTAAACTTTGATGCCAGCAGTCAGAATATAAATGATGAAAAAAGTTGCTGTATAAATGCTGAGAGGTAAAATCACTTGTTTTTTCTAATTTTCTAGAAGACACTTTACCGTTTTTATCCAGCACTAGCCATCCCAAGTACCAATTCACTTGGAGTGAAAAGAGGGAGGCCAGTAGTGTTCTGCTTAACTGAGCCTCTGTAAAAGCAATCAATAAACTTTCATCTCCTCAAGGAGGCCCACACATTTGCATAATTGTACCTACTTTGCTTTCTGTGTCTGATCCTCTCTCTTTTCCTAAAGGTTAAGATACAGGGCAGATGTCTATATGCTTGCTGCTGTTATTAGCGTGCTTTGGCCATCTCATTTCTCAGTGGCTTTTATTGTGCTCATCTGTTCAGGAAGACTAGGTTTTCCAAGGCTCATTTGCTGGTTAATTGCATTCTCAGATCCTCTAAGATGTCTGTAGCACCTGCTCTCCACTTCACAGACTCTTTTGATCTCTCTAGAAATATCCAACTTTGATTATGTGAAAATCTTTCCTAACTGTACTACGTGCCTAGAAAGCAAGTTAAAAACAGCCATTGTGACTACTGTGACCTATGTTAGGATTGAAAATATAATTCTATAATATAAAAGCCTGAAATGAAAAGTGATCCTATTTGTTATTCTGTTTGTGTGCTTCACTGCTGGCTCTAGTTTTCCTTGCCTTACCAAACACTTAGGTAAGACACAGGATATAGTGAAATGGTAGATTGCAGCAGTGCAGCATGCAATTCAAGAGCTTTCAAAATGTATAGTATAGACCAAATTATCACCTGCTGTCATGAATTTTCCTTTAGCAAATTTGCTGATATATTGTTTACATGAAATATCTCAATTTATTTCTATCAGTATGTATTTGCAAATGTAAAACAGGTAGTTTCAGATGTAATTGTCTATTCTATTTGTACACATATCCTTTGGTAAGAACAAAGCTTTGGTTTGTGTACCTTAAGTAGACTGCAACCGTTATTTGGTTTTGGTTTGACGGTTGTTTCATAGCTGGTATGCTGGAGCATGGAAACTGTGGAAAACAACTCTGCTCTGTTACTGACTGACTACATGATTAACTATTTTCAGTATCGTCTTTCGCATCTACCTACTTTATGGGGCTATTTTGGGGTTGCTTGATAAAATGTTTTGCATATGTACAGTACTGCCTTTTTTACAAAGCCTTGTGGAGTCAGCCTAGTGAATGGAGCAGCCCGCACCTCTTTCTTTTCATTTATAGTGCTGCACATTTTTAGTTGGAATTTTTCATGAGTTTCTCTCAGGCTTCAGCTGTTGGCAAAGTTTTAGCCAAAACAGCACAGCTGTGTCTGAGGCTTGGAAAAAATGTCCATCTTAAAATATTCTGATTAACATAGAATCTATGTGATCTAGTTCCCCAGTAACTTGGACTCAAAATTTGGGAGGAATTGGCCTTATGGAAAAATTGGACAAGAGTACATTAAATTCTAATGTAATTACAGGAAGTATCATAATATGTATCCCCAAATGGAGGGAATTAAGCTACACAACTAACTCTAATTCTAGCATTTCCTAGGTTCTGCTTCTTGATTTCGCAATCTTAATAGTGTTTGCAGTATAATTGTGTTTGCAGGCATGCGTGTGAGTATATGTAATTGCTACCTTTCTCTGTTCAGCACTAATATTCTTGTAGTGGGTGTATGTGAAATTGTATTATTTGGTCTCTGTCTCATACTGATCTATGCTGGAAACCTACTGTAATAAATCGCTGCTGTAATATAGTTAGAAGTAGTGAAATTGTGTTGATGAAAACAGTAAGAAGTAATGAGCGAGTTCACAGAAAGTGAATACTGTGGGAGATCTAGAAGACTAAATGTAATCTCCTTCCTTTGATAAATCAAGGTCAAACTGGCTGTGCCACTCTTAATGAAAAGGCTGCTCTGTGTGATGACTAATCTTTACACTTGCTGAGGTGCATACTCACTGAAGGTGTATTTGCAATTGTGCTGCAATTGCTCCAGTGAAGAAAAAGCTTAGAGATGGCACTGCTCCACCTCAGAATTCAAATGGAAACACTAATGATACTGTCTGCAAGACTTGCAGAGTGCCCCCAAAAGCACTAAGCATGAGAGATTTACATCAGATGCTGTTGGATTTTCTTACCTTCTCAAAGTTGACAACTAATTTTGGGTACTTGCTGATAATTCAAGGTCTGATGAACGAGCCCTTCAAGCTTACTTGCAAAAACCTTGCAAATTTACTGAGGCTCGTGATGCAGAACAAGTTTAAAAAAAATCCCACCAGATGCCACTGAAGCACCAAGCTGCCAGAAAATGTAAACTGGTCTGAGCTGAAAATCATTGGGACTTCAGGGCCTGTAAGCCAATGTTCAGAGGGTGATTACTTTCTATGGCCCTAATCCTGCAAACAGTTTTGGACAAGCCTTACATTATGCCCATGTGGATAGGCTCCCATTTTGATGTCAGTATTTATGTGCTTAAAGTTGGGCAGGTTCCTAGGACATGCTGATTCAGCCTGGGAAGACTAGATGACCCCAGTGACTGAGCTGAGAACATTTTTTAAAACCTGCTGTCTTTTTTTCTTTTCTCCCTTTCTTCTTGAAATAATTATATATACAGAACAATGCCATAATGTGCAGAAAAAACAGATCATAGATTAACTTTTGAGTACCACAGTTCACCAATATTGTACAGTTTTATCTTCTAGGCCAAGATCCAACCACATCTGTTTCATAGATATTGGATAAACTAAGTTAAGTAGCCCTGTAGTTCTGTCCCTAGCAGTTGAAAGGTTGTGATCCTTAGCACTTACAAATCCATGAAATAAATCCATTTTGGGTGACATTCTCCTGAGGAGCTGAAGAAATAATTCACGGCAAATCTGTCAAATTTAGTGTTTCTTAATCATGAGCAGACTCTTAGATTATTATATGTATCAGTCAGAGCATAAACATTCAGTGGAAACTGTGATGCTTTATATTAGAAATGTTTAAGAAAGAAACATGAATAGAAGTTCAATGTTTCGTGGCATATCATCTTTGTGTGTGATATCACTGTTATAAAAATATAGCTTGTCATAACAGTTATTTGGCATTCATAGAGAACAGCAAAGATAAGAGATAAACAAAAATTAAGGACTATTAGCTGACGGGTGAAACCCCTGAAGCCAATGTGAGTTTTGTGGTAACTTAGATATCTGAATATATCATCGTAAGACTCTTAAGACATATCCAAGATCAAAATCAGGAGAGGTTCCATGAATAGGCTTAACTCATGTGGAAAGGAAAGAGTCAATAGCATTAAGAGTCTGTTATATCTTTCATTAAGTAGTGGAGCAGGCTTTCAGACAAAATAGTCTCTTTGAATGGATGTGTTAAACTTACCTGTCCTTGTCCTGCCCTCCCATCCAAAAAATAACTTGCCTGTTTGGATTCCAGTGTGTTCCAGAAAATAGAGCAAGTACACACTTGCCAGGTGTTGAATTTGACCGAAAAAATCTGTTTTTGTGATTCCATTCTGGGTCAATAGTAACAAAAAACGACCCTTTTAAAATCAGCTGTAGAGATGGTCAGAATCTTTCAGATGTTGGTTAGTGAGGAAATAAAAACAATAATAAAAACATTGTTTTTTTTCCTTTCTACTTTCCCTTACTCCCTTTTTTCTAATTACTGTACCAAAAAGAGCTTCTTGTCTCTATTTTCAGTTCATTAATCTGAAGCAAAGACAATTTGATGCCAGAATATAACTGAAGATCTGTTTCTTTTTGCTACTTGTTTGTGGTAAGTGTATGAACAAGCTTGCTTGGACAGGCAGATGGAGATTGAAGGGGAGCGGTCTTTCAGACTGTGAAAGGTTGCAACTAAGAGCTTAACTGCATTAGAGCTGTGCTGAAAGGTTTTGTCACTAAATACTGAGCATCTTTTGGGAAGCATTACATTGTGTTACTGGTAACATCAGCTTCTAGCAAATTTAATAATCTCAACTCCTTAAAAATGTATTTTCCTACTTAAATATGCTGGAAAGCATGTCATATTGGGAGGAAGATGGTATTAGCCTATATGATAGTGTTGTGAAAGTGTGGAGCTGGTGAGGAGTCTAGAATCAGGACCAAACTCATTCCCTAATGAAGCAGCTGTTGCTCATACATATTAGATGGCCAGAGTAGATATTCTAATAATAACTAAAGCAAGCCTGAATGCAGTTACTGCTGTTGTTCCATTGGGATAGCTCTCTGGGAAGTCAGGTTGCCTTCCCCGGTACTGTACTCTGCCCCTCTCCACCCTGGTAGGTTTATATACTCTACTTATGCCTCCTTGGAGGAGGCAGTTTGTCAGATATGCAAACTTGAAAAGAATTGGTTTAAAAGATGTAGAGTGCAACCAACTACAATGCTGCAGTTAGTAGGGCAATATAATGTTCACAGAGGGGCTGTCTGATGCAGCACTGGCATCTGCTGCAACATGTGCAGCCCTTAGAAAAGAGAGTTAGGCAGTTGTGCTACACTGTATACTGTATTTCTGCTTTGTGCTGGGGTTGCAAAACAAAATGTGTCATACTGAGCTTAGAAACTTCTTCCTATTTGTGCTTTGATCCTCCTCAAGCTATCTATATCTCAAAGGTTTGGGGTTATGAAGAGCTGGTTGTCTTTGGTCACACAGATCATGAGGTGTCCGCAGCATAAGAGAATGGTTGCCTAGGCTCCCCTGGTTGGAGAGTTTTATCCATCTGGAATAAGTCCAGTGTGAGTGAATCATAGCTGTGACCTAACAGGTTTTTTGCCTGGCTTGGCCAATCTCTAGAGAGGGCTTACAGTTGCATGAAAAGGCAGTTTCTATTGTTCTCTGTCATTGTTCTGTACTATATCCCAGTAAAAAATTGCAGTTCTATATCAAAAACACGCCAGCTGTGTAAATAAGTGTTGTAGTACACATATGCATTTGGAAGTAAAACAGAACAGTAGTGTTGGCCTTATGCAGCTCAGTTTTTTTAAATAAAATGTATTTTGTTACATATGTTTTATTTTTAACAATTCAATTTCTTTGATAAAATGCTGAAATTATTTTGTATTGATTTCTATGAATGCAGAATGTGTATGCAATGCCATAGCTATTCATTGGTTACTTTACAAATCAGAGGCTCTCGCTCTTGTAAAGCTGAAAGTTATCCTGTAAGGCAAATGAAGCCATTCTAATAAAATACATGACTTCTGGAATCAAAGCAATAGAAGAGGAAATAAGCTCAGAAAAAATGTACATATTATTTGCTGTATAGCTGTTGCTAGACACCCTGTTGTGGTACATTCCATGTATGCACATATATAGAATCAGTCCTTAGCCTAGGGATTTGAGAGTTCAAAAAGCAGAAGAAGTTGATAGGTTTTAAAAAGCAGACAAAGGAAGTATTATGCAGTTTTGGAGGTGCAACTGAGGTGCAGAGAGATAAAATGATTTACCTGTAATTTACCCAAAGGCTTTCTGGGGAGAAAATATGAATCAAAATCTCCTGAGACCAGTTTTTTGTCCATAAGATCTTTATTTCTTTCTGAGAATACAATATTTCTGAGAAGCCATTCTACTAGCTAATATTTCCTTTTGAAATCTAAATATATCATTAAAACTGTAGCATTAACTCTATATGCTTATTTTTTCTCAGGTTACAAACTGTTCAGTACTATGTTGCTTGGTTATTTCATGAGAAGGACAGTGTTGGTAACTAGAGGAAAAGAAATTTATGCCATTTTGTTCCATATTGTCAAGGCAACTCCTGTAAAATGCTGTATTCCGCTAGCCCAGAAATTGCATGGCTGATGCTGAGTGAAAATAATATTGGATTTCCTTGAAACCTACCTCCTGAATCTCAAGCAAGGTCCCTTACACTGTGGCTATAGCACTGCAGCCCTGGAGTAAGGAAACTACAAGTCTGTTACTTCTGCCTCCATGATACAAGCATTGAGAGTGGTGCTGTAGTGCTCGAATATGCTTTTAAGTCATGAATGGCCCCTGTGATCCTAACCTCCACTTGCCAGGTCTGGGCTAGTGAAACCAACATATAACTGAAAAAGCCTGTGATCAAAATAATATGAAAATGCCAATATAGAAAAATGCCAAAAGCCCACGAAGTAGTGGAAAGCACTTTGTCTGATTCAGGAATGTCTTTTTGATTCCTCAAATTCACAAGGACTGAATTCATACCAAAAAAAAAAAAAAAAGGTTTTAGATTTCTATTTCAGTTGATTTTTATTTAAACACTTTGTTAAACTGCTTTGCTGTGATCACTTTGGATTTTTACTGGTAATTCACCTAAGGAGGAAGATAAATGAAACACTTGAAAAAAAAACAAACGTGGAAACTACTCCTTGCCCACCAGCTAATTCTAAAATAATAAGAAAGTCTCCCTATGGCGTCGTGCTTCCAACCGTAGAAAATCTATTCAGAAGCTGTCAATACCATTATCTTCAAGAAAAACTGAAGCACAGGCATGTGAAATAACCTTCCCAAGATTACCCAGTACAGTATAGAGCAGGGAACAGAACCACTGTCTTTCAAATCTATTCTTTCTGTCCCAGAGGATACTCTGCCTAAAAGCATCTGGTTTGGTTTTCCCCTAAAGATAACTATTTCTTCACAATAGTTTGCCAGGCCTGGTCTTCCTGGTGTATTTTGGTGGAAAAAAGGTGAAAGCTAGTGCAGTACTTAAGCACAATCTTCCCGAATGTGTTGGTGATGATAGGTGTAGACATGTATAAAAGGAATGCCTTGCCTATGAGTTCCTTGGCCACTAGGGGACACTGGGACATTATATTTTTGTTCCACTGAAAAACATTTCAAAAACAGCAAAGAGGGAGAATCCTCTTGTTCTTGCTCTAAAATAAAATAAAAATCTTGCATATTAATCTTTGCAGAATGATGTGTAATATGTTTTAAAAAGTTTAATGATTGGCAAGCTTATGGGCATGAAGGCTAGATCTGAGACATTATTTTAGCAAGCAGTTCGACTGGTCCATGCTATTACAAATTTTGAATTGCAAAGAAAATGGATCACTTTTTTGGCATCTTCCACTCATTAAAACTGTGTCAAAATGATGGATTAATCTGTGGGCACTTTCTGTCCTTGGTATTATCTTTGTCAAAAGAATGAAGCATTGGAATTATAATGCCTTTTGTATTATATGAATTATGAGTGCAGGCTTTAGAGCTCTGACTTCCTTAAAAATTGGGATTCTTTCATTGTGATCAGATAACCTGCTATTTTACCCCTTTTACAAGTGAATAACACTAAATAAAAGCATCCATGTGAATGCAGAAGCTAGGTTTAGAATGGTAAACTAATAAGAATCTTGAGAATAGGTTAATGGTGTGTAGTCTATGTAAAAAGCCTTACGTATTTTCCATTAATATATTACATTTCAAAAATACATAGTTACTGCCTCTTCCTCTTGTTGACTTTACTCGAAATGCGTCAGTAATTTATGTAGGTAGACTGTGAACGAGCTGTGCTGTCAAACAGGGTGGAAGGAGCTCTCCTATATCTCAAGAGAAGTTCTGTCGCGTTATCTTACTCCCTTCCTTGGCAGGTCCCAAGCAGGGGGGTTGAGATCTGAGTCTGTTTTCCTTACTGCTTGGCGTGTGCAGCTCCTCTCATGTTGGGTACTCTAATGCGGTGCTGTTACAGGATATAGGCAAATGTGAAGGGGGCTTATGACTTTGAAGTATCTCTCTCCACAAGTGCTTATGAAGATGAAGCACCATCTACACATCGTTAAAGGGACAATTTAGTTCCCTACCTGAGAGCATAATCAGTGAACTTAGCCTGTTTTGTTACTGAATTGTCCACCAACTTTTTTTAATTATTTGTGAGCAGAAAGTATGTGATGACTATTATCTGAATCAATGTCTATAGCTTATTTGGAATGAATTATATATGTGTATATATATGTTTAATTCATTTATTAGGTGAGAGTGGACATACAGGACAAATGATCATAGGGCCTGTGTTATTATTTCAGCCTGGATTTAAGTTCTCTTTCTGCAAAATACTATGTCAAATTTAAAGAAAAAATACTGCTAGTCTGAGCGTCACTGACAGCAAGGACGGAGAGAAGCAGCTCTATATATATAATACTCATTTCTATACTTTATACCTTTTGCTTTCACCCTTTCAATATGTGCTAACACCCCACTTTTTCCAGCTTTGTCATTTCATCCTGGCTTTGTTTCCCTTTGTTTCTTCCATACCATTCCAGACATTGCTCTTTTAGAGATGCCTGGCAATTTTCAGCAATTCCAAGGCTGCGGTACTCAGTAGTTCTATTGGTGTCATTATTTTATGAGCAGTGCATGACCACAACCCTAAGACATAACCATCTTAAGTCCTGAGGATACTGGCATTGTAAAATGACAAATTTGATGTGACTTTTTTTAATTGAAAAGAATTATTGACGTAAGAGGACTTACCCGTATCACATACACGTACATAAAAGAAAAACTTCCATTCTTTGTTTATCTTTACATCAGACCCTGTAAGGAAGCCACCAAAAATGGCAAAATGCTTGCAAAAAGATAAACTCATTCTCCTGTCTCTCTGCTTGTCTTGTGTTTCTTAGTCTTTTCAAGGCAGTAATCAAGACTTACTCTTTTAGATACCCATATTCCTGTCATTCTGATTGTGGCAAAGATGAAGGAATTATTACACCTTTTTCTGTAAGTTAAGGAGCTTGTGTTTGTTTTTGCAGTTGTGTAAAATAATCAAGAGAAATGCAGAAAATTATCCTGAATCACAGTTTTTCTCAGTGTTTTTGCTTTATATTCATAAACTGAGTATTATGTAAACAATACTCTTTTTCTGAACAAAGGCCTTCATGAATTTTCTGAATGTTGCAGTAGGAAGGTGAGTTTACTTGTGATATCTTTATGATTTATTCTGTTTCTCATGTTAGCATTTGGAAAATGATTACTTAAAACAAATGCGCCGCTCAGCATCCAGCCTCCCAGATGATTTAGCCTGTATCAGCATTATCTAAAAGCAGAAATAGTGAATGAAATACTTGGCCTTTGGAAGTCAGTGACAAAGTTCAGCAAAGTTAGAATTTCATCACCTGCATTTTTGAAAAGAGCATTCTGATAAAGACAGTCACTCAAGTGTTGCAAGAAGAGAAATATTCAAGGAAATGATCCCTTTATCCTGCCATTTGAAGGGATAGAATATTAAGGAAAATCATGGCATGCCTATGAATGGATCCTTAGCACACATATCACATATTCATGAAAATCTGAAAAGCTTTTATTAAATGCTCCTGTGTTGTTTTATTCATAGCAGATTCATCTAAAATCTTTGTTTTTTTCCTTTTCCCTTCTTAAAAGACGTAATTTCTGGATTCCCATTTCTTCTAACAACCTAACAATTTTTTCATCTATAACGTAGACATAACTGACCTCACACCGTTTTCCTGCAGGAAATGTGCCTCTTGTTAAATTTACCACATGAAACTTCCTCATACCACTGGCTTTGTAGATTTTGCCTACACTAAACACTCCTTAAGGATGATTCACTTTCCAGAGCATCATCTGTAGGCAAAGTATCTTAAAAGTTAAGATGTTTCTTAGATTTCTTGTTCCCTTATCTGTGGCTGTCTTCATTCTTTTAAAGAAGCAGATACAATGAGGAAGCTGGGGGACTTTACCCTGTGCGTCCACTCTGGTGGGGATTCTGCTGAGAAAGGTACATCGCATTCTGTCAGTGCTCAGTTTGCCCTCGTGCCTGCAGACAGTAAATTGTTTGTCGCAGAGCTTTGGGTTTTATCTGGGAAATAGACATGCGTTTAATTTATTTACCTATTGAAAATACTATCTATATTTACACTCAAATATGCATACTGATACCTGGTTGTGTATAGGACATGTCAGGTGAAGAATGTCAAGTGGAACTAGTGGGGTTATCAGCAATGGGAATGAAACTATTAAATAACTTGGAAGAAAAACATATGCAGAATACAGATGCTGAAGATGTATATGATCTCTTAAAAGCCATTTCATATCAACTCCTGACAGCAACAGAAATCACAGGTCCCCAAAGAGAATAGGTCAGGTGTATGATGGCATCCCTTAAAAGAGAAGCATCTCTGTGTTTGACTCTTTATATGAACAAATGAAAAAGAGAAAAAATAGTGGAATATGGTAATTTTAGATAATGGTTCCTGAAGACCTTAGAATTATCTCACTTCTTCTTGTGCATAGATCTTTTAAAGTGTTAATTCGCTCATTTGCTGGAGCTAAGACTTGGTAAATGGTAACGTGTAAGTCTCATTTGTAGCCTCTTTCTACTTAGTTTGTATATAAAGATGACATTCATCCAGAAAACTGTTACATACTGTCTGTGTGATAGCATGCCTAATTATATAAATAGGACTATTTTTACTATTTAAAAATATATTTTACTTGAGGTACAGAATGTGATTTTGACAACCTTAATTAGGGAGAAAGGAAAAGATTTGCAGAAAGAGGGAAAAGACTCTTATACTCTGAGTAGAAATAAATAAATAGGATACAAAAAGTATATAAAAAAATTTATTTAAATCCACATTGAAAACAGCTGCATATTTCTCAATGGGTCACAGTGTTTAGGCCAGATGCTCAGCAAGTCCCGCAGAAAGCCATGAGGTCAGTTAGGAGACTGGAGCAGGCGATGTATGAGGAGAGGCAGCAGGACCTGCATTCGTCTAGTCTGGAGAAGAGAAGGCTTTGAGAGTAGGGGGGATTGTATTGCAGTTTTCAATAACTTAATGGGAGGTCATATAGAGGATGGAGCAAGATTCTTCTGAGACACATGGCAAAAGGACAGGAGGCAACAATCACACATTGTGGTAAAGAAAATTCCGGTTGGGTATAAGGAAAAAATTCTTCACAATGGAAGTGGTTAAGTACTAGAACAGGTTACCCAGAGAGGCTGTGGAGTTTCCATGAACTTGACTGAACAAAGCCCAGAGCAGCCTCATGCGACCTTGAAGTTAGCCCTGCTTTGAGCAGGAGGTTGGACTAGGGACCTCCTAAGGTCCCTTCCAAACTAAATGTTTCTGTGATTCTGTGGTATTTTTCTACGTCAAATAGAGCTATGCTGATTTTTCAGAAGTTATGGTTTATTCCTTCTTGTTTTCCTATGAAAACCAGCCAAAATTTGTAAAATGTATGAGGCAGATATAAATGAAATAATGGAGAGGAATGTTTCAAAAATCAGGAAGCCTTAATTCATACACAAAGATTTATCAACACAGGGTTTGGTGTGGAGTAATAAAGGTGAGTCTATAAAACAACTGTGTGTATTTTGAAATGGGAGAAACAAGGAAATATAAGCAACTCAAAGACAAGGCACTGTATGTCACTAATGAATGTTGAAGAAAAGGAAGACAAGAGAGACCTTGATGAACAAAACAGTCATGTATTTGGTCTTTGAGCCACTAGTACATTCATCTCTGTTGGCTCTCAAAAGTCTGAGGAAAAATACATAGCATTTTTATAGCTTTTTTTTTATAAGCAGACAAAAATCTGTAGGTTTAACAAAGTACGGGAAGATCTAGCAATCAATAATTCTATCAACAGGAAGAATGAACCTGTCAGTTGAAATATTTCACAGATGTACTGTACAATATTATAAATAAATCTGAATCAAAGAAAAATTAGACACTTCTCTAGTGAAACAACAAACATCACCCAGAGAAAAAGCAAAAGACAGTTTACTGTCATTTTACCTGTTTTAGTTTCCAAGAAGCACTAGTTACTAGCTACCTTCTTACTATTTACTGTTAACAATACTCTAGTCATGTGCTTTAAAAGATCTCAAGACCTTGCTGGACAGGGAGAGGGAATAAAGTGGTTAAGAATATAGTTTTTCGCTATCATCAACCTCCCATATCTATGGGAAAGCTGTCATTTAAAAAAAGTATTCATTCTTTCAGGCTCTCTAACAAAACCTGCATGTTCACTCATCTTAAGGTAAATGTAATACTACTGTATCTTTGCATTTATAATAAATGCTTCATCTGAATATATGAAGGCACCTTAACAATATAAGTCATAAGGCTAAAAATGTGACTATAATTTACTCTGATACCCACATACAATGGCGTTAAGGCTCTAGCACATCATAAATTACTTATTCTTTCAGTGGCTTTGGTAAGACATTAAATATATTTAGCTTTAAATACATTATTGCTTTACTCTAGTCACCTGTTCAAAAGGCCATTAGATTAATAACAAGACTGGTTGACTTCAGTGGGTTTAGATCAGGTTGTGTGTCATAAACAGCAGTAAAAGTTAGACTTCTATGTCCATGTTTAGGCACTGAAATAAGAATGACCTAAAATCCAGTAGTACTAATTCCCACAGCTCCCATCAATTTTTTTTTTATTTGAATAAGGATGAGAAAATTTGGCCTTACCAAATTACAACACAGCATATTTTTCCAGTATGTCATTTTCATTAAAAATTAAATCCAGTATAAAAACATCTCCAGTGTATTTGATACCTTTCTGGAGTACAGAGGACAGCATATTACAAAACAAAAGCTCCTAAAGTATTTCACATTTTATTGGGAAAAAATAAATAGCTTAAAAATTGTAAAAGATGAGATAAGCTCTCAGCTTGTGAAAGGATTGCTGTATGCAGAAGATATGTAGAATGTTGTAAGATCTTGATTTAATGTAGTCTATTAATTATTATTAATTATTTAAAATGTTATAAAACTTCCCCATGAATCCCTACTGAGATGCCAGCATGTCAAGCAAGCAATTAAAATACAATACAGTTAACCATAAAATAGAGAGAGCAAAAGGAAATAAAATATTAAAAAGCTAAACAAAGTGGTGGTGTTAACAAATCTTTTTCACTTACTGAAATGCTAAATTCCCTGAAACTTAACCAACTGCATTAGCAGATTTGGCTTTCAACTCAGAGTCCCATCTCCTCCAAAAATCTTGCTTCGCAAATGTCAATTGACTTTCTCATTCTTTTACATAATTTAATGGTCTTTATTGTTGGAACTGGCTAATTTATGTCAGGAAGAGAACAAAATGATCAAAAAACAGCAAACCATAAAGAATACTGAATAAGATGGGTCTTGATTCCAGAAGCTATCCTGGGAAGCAGAGGGAGGTGACTTAAGAACAAAGTTTTTCTCCCCCACTGCCACCTAAAAAAAGGAGTGAGATTTTTAAAGGGAAGAATGCATATGTTGGTGTGAATTTAGTAACAGAAGTAGTATATACACTCTGAAATTGCCTTAAAAAAATAATAAATAAATAAATAAATATAATGGGCACAATAAACACCAGATTTTAAATATACAGCTATACTGATATATTTTTATGCTATGGAATAAGTCAAAAATATTTTGCTTTTTAAACTATTTTTACATATTTCCAAGATCCCTGCTAATCTAAAGGTGTGTTTAGTGCCATTTCTTTATATTTTGCCTCTAAGCAGCATCACATATGGCACTCATTAATTGAGCAGGAAATGAAGGTGAATAAATGGCATATTTAATGATATGATTTAACTGGTGGGCCACACTCTTAAATATCGCTTAAAAATACTGACACTGAATATATTACATGTATCATATAACCAACCCAATTGGAGGAGACCTTTCACAGCTTACTTCTGACCTACTCTTTTCTTGAAAGCTGGAGTGGAAACTACAGAATGAAATTGGGGAACTTTCACCCTGCAAAAACTGCTGGTTTCCAGCTTCTCTATATATATCAAGTCCATGAGCAAAATGTATTTGTAGGAACCAGTTAGTTTGTATCACCTGGATGCAAATTGCAGCAGATTAATTTTACCCTCTTGATATTAAAGCTTTTGAAATCCTGTACCTGTTGCAGTTGTGCTTGCATGGCAGTGAGGTAGGAAAAGAGCAAAAATTCCGTGCTCAAACCCAAAAGAGGTGAGTCCTTACCAAACTCAGAATCTCTCAGTAACAAATATGATGGCTGAGCCTGTTACCCATGCTACAAAAGCAGTATTTTCATATACTTTTTTTTTTTTTAATCATATGCAAAGGCCTCCTTACCTGCCTTCACATGAGCCATCAGGGTGCCGTACAGGACAGGCTCCACTGGGTCTTAAAGACTGTCCTGAAACAGTCTGTGTTGCTTTGTGCATCAATTTGTCTCATCACAGACTTCAAGGACAGAAATTATTGCCACCTGTCATTATATGTGGCTTTGTTGGATGACGCTATTGCTCTTTTAGCAGCAGAAGGGAGAGCAGGACCACAAAAATCTGGTTTAATACTTACAGGAATAATACTAACCAAAGGCTTTTGAAAATAATTAAAGAGGAGTAGAGATGCAGAAATAAAACTTGTCTTCCCTCAGCCCCGTATGATGGAAAAGCAGCACAGGAGAAACGAAGCAGACTGTTCCAGACCCATCCTCACCCTTTACTTTCCTGGTTTGCCCTGTTCTCTCCAAACATACTGAAATGTTTCATTTTCTGCAAAAACTGCCTTTCCTATTTCAAAAAGGGATGAGTGCCCTGGAGATGTTCATGTAATGTAACATAAAACTATGGTTCTCTATACGCATGTGCCCATATGTATCTCCATATATAACCATGTGTCACTCCACATGCACATTACCTGCATAGCATTCTTGCACCACCACAAAGTATCCACCCACCTCTGTATTGAAACCCAGAGGTCTTCTCTTAGCCTCTTCTCTCAGCTGTCTCACAACGTGGTGCACATCAGGAATCTATGAAGTCCCGATTTCATGTCAAAAACCAACAGATGAAGGACAGGAGTTTTGCAAAGAAAATAATCACAGTGTATGCTTTTTTGGAAGCAGAACTGTAGCTCAGGTGGTTTTCCCTTTATGTCAGTCTTCAACTTTGTGGTTCCCTGTATTCCATTCACTGCTGAAAAGATTTCTTGCTGTCCTGATATTAAAGAAGTAATTGTCACTTCTGAAAATTGATAGATTGTCATGTATTAGTGTGGGATTCTTATACTTGATTATTCTGTATTTTTGAGTCCGAAGTCGGAAGTTACACCACAATGTCACTGTTCAAATAGTATTTCAAAAGTGTAAGCCACTGCTATTAGAAAAATACTTGTCTGTGATCCTCACAGCAGCAACTGTTATGCATTGAGGAACACAGCATGGTGAAGTTCATGAACTCTTAACCTATGGTACCTATTCAGACATTAGCAAATTACAAAGCAGTTAACTAGACCAGAGTTCGCCTGGACTGAGAAGTTAGGCATGCTACTATAAATAAGATAGTTAAGATAAAATCCTTTTATAATTTAATTGATCTGTTTAATTTTTCCTCCCTTAAGTCATTGTAGCAAGAGCTACAGTTCACATACTAAAATGCCAAGGATTGTTGACTGCTCCTTTTTTACCTATCACTGCACTTGCTTAAGTAGAACTTTGCAATCCTGAAATTCCCCCCTCCACGTAATGCCTCTTTCCAGATGTACCGGAAAGTGTTTGCCTTTGACTTCAGTGTCAAGTGCCAAGGTCTGAAATTTTGACTTTTAAGTATTTCCAAAAATCCTCAATATTTGATATTATGTAGTTGCCTCTGATCTAAGCCTTATCTGTCGTCTTCTTATCATCTTAGACTTAGAGCACATGTAACAGATCAGGAGCATGAAGGGCAAATGATCCAGTTAAACATTTTACTTTTTCATATTATTCTTTTGAGCCAGGACCACTGATGGAAGATCATCCTTCATCATCCAAAAAAGTTCTTTAGCTAGTGTCATAGTCCCTGCTGTCTTTCTCTTACCCAAAGAAGAATTGCCATTCAAAATGAAATAGAACAGGCTCAGCTGAAAGGAAGGAGGATATCCAATCTCTCATGGTTAGGATATACAGACCAGATGTTAGTCAAAAATGTCAGACAGATGTGCCAGGACCTATTTCAGGCATCCTGTATCAAGAACAATCATTCCAGTCGCTGATACACTGGATATAAGAGAAGTGCCTGGTAGACCAGCCCAACTCCATCCTTTCTGTTTAAAGAGAGTACACAGTCAACTGGATAGAAATCCTCAAATCTCAGTGACCAATAGGTTCTAGGATGTATTTCCCACTGAAAACCTATGTGTGTCCCTGCATAACAGGCTGATTTATGCAGATCTCATTCTGAAGCAGGTAATTCTATCATGACTTGAATGTAATGATTTCACTGGGTGTCTAGGAGCTAATAAAATAGAGATAGTTTGGTCTCCTTGTGGATGAGCTATATAAGCCAAATTTGGAGTTTACTAAAATCATTTATTTATCATTTAAACTGTTTAGTTCAAAAATTTTGCAAGATACAGTTGGCTTTGAAGATGTTACCTTCCCCTGTAATTAAGGGCAATTCTAAAATGCAACAGTTTGATACAAGATATATGCTGTCTCTTCACTAAGTTGTTAAGCATAAAAAAAACCCTGCAACCATCTGTCTCTTATGATTGTTAAACATGTCAATGTGCTTTGTACTGCAGTTCTTTGAAGTACTGTAGGTTACATATGTCAATTTAGATCGTGTCATCCATTACAAACTCAATACATGCATTTTGTACATTAGAGTGTCAAGGGAAGACTGTTTATCTTAATAGGCATCCTAACAACAGTTAAAACACAACTGTATTATGAAATGATCAATACTTTAAAAAGCAAGGGATAAAACCTCCCAGAAATTTTGTTAGGGCTTACATTCTACTAAATATTGAGGGTACCTACTTGTTAATTCTGATTGTCATTGGATATGATTTGGAAGGGCAGAAACTTGTGTCTTTTACACCTACACAAATGTCTGTCAAAATCTGCTCTCAAAAATATTCTAACATTTAAAGAATAACTGGTAGAGTGGAAGAATACTATACGTTCTACCCACATTTGAAATTATTTCTGCTAAGCTCCAGGTGCTGTATTTGCTACCCCCCCGCCTCTCAGACCACTCCTGATATGTTTGTCCATTGTATCTTTGCAGCTGCGTTGATTTAGAATGCCTTGGAATGGGATTGGGCTTTTATCACTTATTTCTCTTCTGTTCAGTGCAGTGAAGATCTTGCTCAGTGATTTGTCCTAGGTATTCTGCAATGCTAAAATGCAGTTTTCTCCTCCCAAAGCCTAGTTCCTGAAGAAATAAACAACCAAGGAAAACATTTGAGGATATTTTTCTCAAGAAGAGGTTGAAAAACTTTGAATCTTAGTAGCTCAAAAACCAGAAAGGAGGCAGGCTCTAGCTCTCTAAAACCCCTCTTTTTTTATGGGTTAGTGTAATCTTTTAGGAGCCCCAAAACCCTGAGTTTTGAACACTTGGGACTGGCAATTATTGGCAAGTATTATCCAGCCCTAACATAGTTCTTTTAGGACATTACAGCAAGACCCTAGTTTGAAATGGCTTGTCAAAATATGTTCCCTTCAATATGGCAAAGTATAATGTCTTTATATGTAATTTTATACATGTAAATAGTGGTCTTATTTCTGTGAAATTGAGTACAGTATCGCTTACAAGAATCCTGTCCATTATTAAGACACAGTTTTTGTAGTAGATTCGGTTTTTATTTTGTATATTATGTCATATCTATTTAGTTACTAAAAAGCCACTATTTGATTGGTTTTCTTCTAAAATTAATTATAGGCTATGCTTTATAAAAATACATATATTTCTGTTTATTTCTGTCAAACCTTTTATTGTTCTGCATTCTTATATGAGCAGTTACATAAAACTCCTACTCAACTAATAATGCAAAGAACAAAACCATCCAAAATTCTTTGTTATTTCTTAATTGTGTTCACAGAGTTTAGAATTTATTATTGTTAAAATACTTCAAGCTGCACTATATAGTTATGAAAGACTTCCATTTCTATTTTAAAATAGAGTTTATGGATTTGTTATTCTCAAGCATGTATATGGTATATCCCAAGCATATGTATGTATGTCTGCTTTTAAGCCACAGCATTTTTTTTTATTTAAAGATGGGCCTGAAGCAAAATGTCAATAGCAAATAACTCACTTTATTTCTACAGCTAACCTCTTGTTTCACCAGCTAAGAATGTGTGCATTTGTCACCCTCAAGCAATTCTTATCTTTTTTTGAGGTTGATTATTATTATTATTATTATTATTATTATTATTATTACAGTTTAAAAATTGTAATTGTAAAATAGATCTTAGGCACATTAAGATCATGAAGGCTTGTTTTGATGACTGTTAGATGTAATTATATTAAAATACAGTTATGAATTTTGATGATTCAGGAAAATCAGAAAATAAATAAAATACATTGAAGATAATTATCATAAAATTTCAGTGGAATTCTGGTAGAAGACTGTTACTTGTTTTGCCATGAACATTATAGATAGCTGTAAAAATAATCAAGACTCATTTCTGCAGCATACAAGCACATATAAAACTTTACTCCAGAGAGCCATTGAACAATATGAGACATTTTTGGACAATAAAAGGTTAATGCTTGTATCTTTGAATAGCAAGATCCTTTTCAATTGGATGAATCTTCTGCATGCTCCTCTTACCAATAAAATGAATAAATTGCAGTAGGTAGTGTATTAGGGATGTCTTTTCCTTACCTTTATCCAGGAGATAATTAAGAGAGTCAGCCTGGGAATCATGGACATTGAATGGCTCCTTATAGGTCTAGACACCTCCTTTTTTCTCACCTGGAAAATTTTTCCTAGCAGTATCTATTCAGAGTTTATCCAGAATTTCAGTCTGCCGGATGTCTGAAAATGTCTGCTGAACCTGTGCAAAGCAACTCCACAATGGATGGTAAGGGAATGTCAACTCTTTAATGAAGTATTGAACTGACTATACATTATGTCTGTCTGCACAGTGAGTTGAACATATCCTTAAAACATCAGATTTACTGTACATATACATATGTGTTACATAGTGTTTATTTATGGCACTAAGAAGGGGGCCAATTGAAGACAGTAGCTAAGTTGAGGATATGCTTCTTTACACTGAAGGAACGAACTTCTGGACTTTGTTGCCACAGGAGGCAGTAGAGGCAGATGGTGTCAGCAGGTTCAAAACAGAGGTAGCCAAATTCGTGGACAAGAAGTTCATAAACAGATACTAAAGGAAATAAGCAGGAGTGTATTTTCTAACCCCTCCCTAATCCAATGATTAAGGATGTTGGCAGAGAAAAAGAATGGATCACGGAAAGTAGGTAGGCTTACATGCTTCCCCTAAATAGCATCTTTTACTGCTACTGCTGGAGGTAGCATACTGACCCCGAAGTGCATTTCCTGTGAAGGGGGTGAGGTGCAAGAGGAAACTGCTCCCCAGTATCCCGAGAAGAAATGAGCATGGGTTTGTGAGGTTGTGCCCTACTGTTCTTGCTCCAGGGCAGCACGGGCCAGAAGATATCCAAAGAATCAAGTCATTATGAAGGGGTAATGGTTTTAATCTTATGTTTGAAAAGATCAAAAGACCAAAAGATTGAGAAGACTGAAACTGATGGAAGTGTCTGTGGAGCTTTAGAGATTGTAAAAACTTCAGTACTAGAAAACTGATGAGCTGCCATTACCATGTAGCTGAGAAAGGGTCCTCTAGCAAGCAGAGAAAAAGTGTTTGAGGATGGGTCTCTCTTTCTCATTGGCTTTATTTTTCAGGATTATACCTACTGGGCACTGCATAGGATTAGTATGAAATTAGCATAGTCTCTCAAGGTCATCACACTCCAAATAGGAAATAACATAATTTGGACCTCAGCATATAAAGTACTGTTTTGGATACTGTACCTGGACCATACCTGAAGTCACAGATGCAGCAATTGGTTACTTTCGTTTTGCAAATTGCTGTAATATGGGTCTCAGGGTGCATATAAGTACATCAGCAAAGAATGTCAGGAAGGGGTAAGAGAATATGCATATCACAGCCATATACTGTACAGTCACAGGCAGAAAGGCTTTTAGGCTGCCAGTCCTATTCTGCAAGAGAGCATTAGCAATATTCCTAGCAGGTGCTTGCCTAAGCTGTTCTTAAAGGTCTCCCATAATTGGAACTTCATAGCCTCCTAGTCCATTCCACTGTTTCGCTGCCTCTACTGCTAGAAAGGTTTCTTTCCTCCTCAGTATTTAACTCAAATGTTCCTTATTTCTTTGAAAATTCTTCTTATCACCAGCAAGTCTGAATGCAGTTGTTACAGTTCCACTACTAGCCTGCTATAATGCAAAGGTAAGGAGCATTAAAAGTTTAAAAGGCTGTGACTTGAGAAGAATTTTGCCAGTCTCAAGAGAGGGTCTTATGAAGAATCAATGTAAGTAGAGAAAATATCCACAATATTTTTTGTAAGCTTGCCTGAAATAATGTATAAGGCAATCAACTATTTCTGGAGGTGAGGAGGAGGTGTTACTAAATTGATGTTCTTGCAATTTTTCTTAACATTTTAAAAACCTTTGAAAAACTAACGGGCCCAGAGTATTTCAGAAGTCAAAAGGTTTCTGTCATATCTAAACAGCAAAATAATATGGAAGTAAAAAAAAAATCACATTAGTAAATAGGAAATATTACAGATACAGGTTTGTTAGTTTCCTATAAGAACACAGATGAAAGGTTACCAGTGTACTAAGACTAAATCAGAGGCATACAACTGTAGATTTTTAAATGGTCCCTTTAAACACTCACTAATTTTTGTTAATGAATTTGGAAATTTGTCTGATTGATCACTAATTACACATGAACTACACTATTAGATTAGTGATGGTATTTCTTGGACAAAGGAAATTGAATTCTCAAGGTTAGTTTTCCTACAGTAAGCCAAATATTCCCTGGCACTCGGCAGTACCATTTGCATTTCAATTAGACTCTGGCTCTGTGCCACAGTTACCATACCTTGTCTTCAGTGTAGTCATCCATTGAATGAAAAATGAAAGAACACTCATTTTTATTCTAGAAGTTGTTCTCCTATGTGTAATTTTTGTTGTTTGTTAAGTACAAAATCAGATGCCATACTTTTATCTTTAATTTTAAAGGGATAAATCCAACAAACTCAAAAGCTTAGTACCAGGCATTAATTTGAACACACATATATTATTAATACCATGTAAGAAAGCTAATTATGAAAGTTCCACTCACCTAAAATGAGAAGAAGCTAACTTCAACTTCCAGAAGTAAACTTTCCAACTTTGTACATCAGTGGTATCTTCAACCTGAATGTGTTACTTCATTGCTCCTTTGTTAGCAATGGCTTTTTAGGGAATAGGAATGATTCTGATTGTTGTTCCATTTTTTGATTAAAAATTAATAATAAATAAACATGTCTCATATAGTTACCTGTTCCAATAGTGCCTGGAAAGTTTCTTTTTCTTCATTAGTTTGCTGCATCCATTTCTCTAAGCAATCTTTATACCAAAAATCAGTTAATTCTGAATAGTAAATACAGGTTATCCATATTTTAATTTTTTTAATTTAATATCCTGTATTGGCCATGCCCTATAAAGGCAGGTCTTCTCTTTGTAATTCCTGAATGTTAAAAAAATTAAATCTTTCCTTTTTGTTGACAACTTAATGCAAAGACATAAATAAAAATTGATTGAGTGGACTCCCCATTTGTATGCAATCTCCGTCCTTGTTGTCTTTCCTCTTCCAGAACAATGTCTAAAGATTGAATGCTTTTATGTCCTCTCTAGTTCTGAACTGAATAATATGGCAGTGTGCTAAATCAAGATCAGTGATCTAGTACAGAAATGTAGAGATCTTTGACAAATACAATAGAAGCTAACAGAATTATCGCTCTCCAAAATTTCTCTTTTTTTATTCAGGTGAATGAATATGGAATATTATCTTATGTGCCTTTGGAATGACACTGTAGACTGGGAGTGGGGGTTGGCACCTGTCACCTAAAACAATAGGTAGGAAATAAATGCATTCAAATTACCACTGTACAGATTAGGCAGTGTCAAAGACAATGCCATCATTCTATTGTTAGTATTAAGAGCACATGAAAGACAAGTCCAATGAGACATTTTGTATAGAGCTCTCAAAAGTGACTGTAAAGAGTAAGAGAGAGTTTAGTGTCACCAAGTTTTAGAGCTGATATCAAACACTTTCCATCTCAAGCTCTACCTTATGAATGTTTAGTGAGTTGTGTTGTCCTATGTTAGTGCTTTCTTTTCTTCTCTTTCATTTTATTTTTCTGATTGTTGACTATTGTATTAAGTTGCATTTTGATTAATTTGAAGTGATAGGCTTCTTTCATTGCTGCTTAGACCACAGTCAGATCAGCTCTGGTTATGCTGTTGTTAGATCTCAAACTAAGCAGGTCTGACTAAATTACCTCTTTAATGAGAAACCATCCAAATAAACTTCTAGTTGCAGGAATGTGGGTAACTGTTGACTCAATAAGCAGGACTGTGGCGTAAGTTGGAACTGAACAGTTTTTTCACCTTAGTTGCTCTGTGCTGGTAAAAATGTTGACTTTCACATGTGAAGAAAAAATCATTTCTGCTTAGAATAATTTAAAAACAAACAAACCTGAGGCTTTTTTGTGTGTGTGTATGTGCAAATGCAGCATATTTATCACAGTTTGCAGTTGCTTGTTTGCTGTTTTGTTTTATGTTCCCTTCCTAATGTCATCAGAGTGCTCCTGGGGAAAAACCTAAAACAGCAAACATCAAACTGACAATAGGCAGGATAAGTATTCCCAGACCTTGCATCATCTGAAATAACCACAATAAATAATTAAATGCAGCCATAGCATCAAGCAAATGTTTGACCAAGAAGTGGTGTCTCACACTGCATTTTAAATGTCAGCAATGTCAGGTTTTGGTGAACAACTGCATGGAGCAAATTTAACAGCAAGGAATCTGAAAATGTCCCATTTCTGTACTAAGTGGGAGCACAAGTTATTACCACTGAACCATGGATGCGCTCAGATGAGAGCAGTTAACTCTGATCATCCACATGGAGATGCTGTATGTGTAGAACTGTGAGAACCAGAGGAGCCATGCTAAAAGCCATAGCTTCTTTTTAGATGCTTTTTTTTTAAGGGAATCACAATATCAGACCTATATAAAAAGAAAATACAAGCACCTTTGACAAGTCACTGTCCATTTCCCCCTCCCTCCACATACAGGCGCACTCTTTCAAGTCTTTTCATGATCTCATGTGTATCCCAGGTCCTTTGGAGTGGCCTTTGTGAAGTCTAGCAGAAGGAGAGAATGCTACTTACCACAGGTTCCTCATTTCCAGCTGCTCTAGAGACTAACAAGTAGGTGGTTTCATGCAGTTCATATATATTGGTAAGTTTTGGTGCCCCATCATTTTTATGCTGATGTTCTCTTTTGCCAGTCCAAACAGTCGATGTTAATGAGTGTTGGAGACAGTCCTCTGCTAATGCTAATGTTACAAGTATATCCTCAAGTAATACTCTTTCAGAATCAATAAACATTCTTTTTATAGTCCTTGGAGAAGCATTATTGGTATGAATTCCTAAGACTGTTAGGGTGATTCAGTACCTAACAGAAAACAAGTGTTGTGTTTAGTCAGTATACTTTGGTATAGTCTTTGAGATAGGCACTAAAGTCCTTAAGTGTGGATGGATAGACATCTTTAATGAAGCACTCACTTGCTGTAAGGGGTGTTACTTTGAGAATGAAGAAAGTAAACCTCATCCCTTAAGTGCATGCAGAATAGCTACAGAATTTGCAGTGCTCTTAAAATACATTTTAAAAATGACAGCTGCTTCTGGGATTTTAATTTGTCTGTTCAAGTAGATCACTTCAATTATGAAGTGAATATTCTATTACAGTTTAAAGCTACACTAATGTCTTTAAATCTTTCTCAGTTTAAAGTTGTTGTCACAAGGGGATTTAAGACATAAGGCTTTCTACTTTGATCTGCTTGACTCAGCTACCATACTGTCTAGTATGAAGATGTATAAAAGCCTAATTAGATTTTACAGATATATGACCAAATTTTTGGCAACTGTAAATCAGCTTAGCTTTACTGAAATTAGTAGAAATATATGGATATTTACCTTCTACTGTTATGGTTTGTAGCATGGATTTATTTTTTGGAATTTCTTCATTGTGTGCTTCCAGCTGTATCTTAAAAAAAAAAAAAGACCATTGATATACCAGCTTTGAGGCTGGTGAAATGAGTGTGTATTTTAACTACGAAATAAAGGTCAAGAGCAAATGCTATTCTAATACCTCTGTAAGATACAGCTATGAAAGTTGTCTTTGCCTCTCACAAATATGCAATAGACATTAGAAGACTATATGAAACCCCTAGGAATTCACATTAAAAATCTGAATGCTCAGTGAATCTACTCCTGCTGCAGGGCGAATGCTGTTCTTTCAGTGTGTTTTGCTGTTCCTATATTAGTTACATGGGGAAAGTTCAGGAATTCATATTGGACGCTTTACTGTAATAATACCTGAGAACAGGAAGCTCTGTTTTCTGGATATGATATTTAGGGAATAACTTCTGTGACAGGTCTTAGTTTTACTGTCTTAGGTACTCACCCTTCAAGGATTCCCTGGCACCCAAACAGTAGCTGAAATAATCACGTGTCTAAGCTTGGGTACATAGAATTCTTGGCCAAATTACAAATTTAGAATCCATTGGTGCTTCTCTTAAATAAGCTTACCTTTGTAAATCTATGTATTGCATTGTAAAAACAGTTTATTAGAGGGAACTTAAGTGGTAAAAAACTGTACTGCTATAGTCTCCCATATAGGAGAATTTCAATCTTTAGCAATGTGTGTTTGTACTACCTCAAGAAGTAGCTGGTTATTACTAAATGACAATCTTAATGTCTAGTTATCAGTAATAATGAAAAAGGTAATAGGGCAGTCTGTATTCTCTAGATGTTACTTTGCCTGCTGGTGTGTATTTAGTTTTAATGCTACACTGAAATCATTACTGTCTAAATTACTTTTGTAACAGTTTTAGTTAAAAAATTTCTTAGTGGCCAAAGGATAGGCAGGGATTTTGGTCCAGTGATAGTTACATGTAAAAGTGTGTATTTGAGGGGAAAGTGGTTATCTTCCCTAAGCACTTTTAAGTAATCAATAAATTATTTCTATATTTAGATATGTGTCTGTCCTCCAGGTGGTCAGACTCTACCTGAAGGTAAAAGACCTACTTTTATATTATGAAATTACTGTCACTTTTTTAAACAAACAAAATAATAAGAATGTTAAGAGCAAATTATCCAAAATATGATTGATTTCAGATAGCTTTTTATTTATTTTATGGGGAAATCTGTACAAAATATGCTCTTTATCTACAATGTTTAATGTGAAGCTGTTTATACATATGAGTAAGAAAGAGATGGCTTTATTATATTAATAATTTATGTATTGTACTTATAATGTAAAATATAAAATCTTTCTTGACTCTTATCTTCTCTTGTTAGGCTTAGGACATCTATTCCCAAGCTAGTAATTAAACATCAAATGCCACATTTCAGAGGTCAAGAACATGTACAGTGATTGAACTACTATATTAATAGACTTCTAGAGTATTTTAAAGCAGGCATAGGAAAACTTAATCAGAGTCATCCAGTTCAGCCTCTTACCCTGTATTCAAACCTGAGTTTTTATATGTTTCTATATTTCCTGCTTCTAAGATAGTGTGCCAAAAAGTCAAACTATCAGAGGATATTCTTCTCCTATGGAAAAGGAAAAAACTGCAAATAAAAAAAAGTCTTCATGACAACTTCCAACCAATTTTGCAAATATGTGAGCTTGAATAGTTTAAGATTTGAGTACATCCTTTTCCAGAAAGCAATGTGCTGGCTCAATATAAATAAAACATAACTAAATTGTTGGGTAGTTCTTAACTTGTAAAGATTGATATATTTTTACAGGTTACTACTTAAAACATTAGAGAGATGACAATTGGACAGTTTGTTTCTACTTTTCATGAGCTTCTTCTTTAAGATGTTTTCTGTAGGTATGTTTTCTGTAAATATTATGATAGGGTGTCTGTTAATTACAGCCACTGCATGGGCAGCAATGGCTGAGGCAATTAATAAAACCTATGCATAACTTGATGCATTTCTGTGATTTCTACAATTTGGTCCATGTTCCTCAGAGCCTGACATGCTCAAACAGTCTTTCTGAACTCAGGAAGTGAGTTCAGCTAGTGAAGTATCCCGTTAGCGTAACGTAATTGATTCTACAACATCCTGCCTGCCAGAATAGGAGTCCTAGGAAATGATGTTAAGCCGGGACTTCCTCATGCTCTAGCAACTCCTGGAAGCCAAATCTTCTATTCAGTTCAACTCAAACATGCTCAACTCAAACGGGGCGCACAGCCAGTCAAGGATTTTTCATTCCTCTTCTTCCTCCCAAAATGCCCTCTGCCCCCAACTGCAGCTGAAGTATCTTTTCCATTATCAGTCATAAATGTCATTGATGATATACTGCCATTTCGGACAAAATCAGTGGCTGTCATGCCGAAGCCAGAAATAAGCTTTGCTTTTATTATCGCTGCTGGCAGCGACCAGGGGAGCGGGTGGGAGTTATTCGTGTGAAATCTCCTCTCCTGGCCACTAATATCAGACTACGTGACCACTCCAAGCCCTTGGTCTCACATAGCAAGGGGATCTCAGTCTTTCTTCTCTAAAGTTACTGTAGTTCAAATAGATGCTTTACTCATGTTTGAATCTTAACATGTTTGAGAAGATATTGGGATAATGCCATTTGGCCATAAACTGGAATATTAGGCTATACAGCACAGGGAAGGCTAATTTTTTGTTTATCACCTTAACCAACTTGTGTCTTATTGCCAGTTTGGGAGCTATCCATCATCTATCTGACATGGTTATTCAGCAAGTCAGAATGGATAAATCTGATTTATCTGGTCTCACTTGTCAGCATGCATGTCATCCTTGAACAAATGCAAAATCAATTCCAAACCAAAGGGTACGCTCTTGCCAAGAGTTAACTATTGACTGGAGAATAAGTTACATGTTTCCTAGCGATTAGCAAAAATTGGCAAACTTCTTGACTCACAGCTTAGTTTGGGAATTAGGATCATACATATGCTTTGTGGAAGCAGTGTGGTAAATCACATAATGGCTCTTGTATTGTCCTCTGAAATACAATTTCTCAGCTAATATAATTTCTCTGCATCCTTCTCCCTTTTTCTGTGGTGAAAAAAAATGAAGTGATGAAAGTCACTGCTTAACGACTAATCAGAAAGGCCCATTTAAACTACAAAATGGACAGAGAAAGGAGAGTCTACTAAAAATGATAATTCAGTACTGCCCTGAGTACACATGTCTATAATGCACGGGCTGGCCCATGCCTGACTTAGCAAGTTTTCTATCCAGATGTTGTCACCTCCAAATGAGTAAACAAGAACCACTTCTCTGCTGGGAGGCATCAACTTATATCTGAGAGGAAGTAGAATCAGCCTGTTAAAATTAGCTGAAACTAACCTTTTTGAGTATGTACCAAAATGAACTCGACATGGTTTAAAATGCTTGCTAGTGCCAGATGTGAGTTTCCATTTCTCAGCTGGACCATACGCCTAGTCTGCCATTAAATCACCCACACTGCACACAGGAGCTTGCTTGCAAGGTCATCCAGAAGGGCTAGTTCACTGAGCTTAAACTCCGGGAGGGTTTCCAGTTGTGAGGTAAGGAGAAACACAGCCTGCTCATAAGGAGATTGTTGAGCTGAGTTACAGACTGACCTTCAGGAGTAACTAAATATATATATGTACTTGACAAAACCTGAAGTTGTTGCAGTTCTTTCTCACGAGCAGTTATTGGTGCAATTCAACATGTAAAAAGCCAGTACCTCAAGCTTGCTATTAATTGCATGTTATTGTTAACCATGGAGACTAAATGCTACTATGCTAATCTTTATAGAGTTTGGAAAATGTGTGACAGTAGGACTTCCAACCCAGAACAGGTTTAGCTGCATAGGTGGATTTCATCATTGAATGTTTTTATAAGGCAGCCTTCTCAGGAATTTACATATCAAAACTTCAAAACTGTTAATTACCTTGGAAAGAAATCAGAGCAAAAGATGCCAAGATTAATTCTGTATACCTATGCCCCAATAATTTCATCATGTCAAAAATTTTATTTTTATATATATATATATAAAATATATATATATATATATAAAGATAACTACTGGAACACTGTATGAAGAAATTAAGATTCTGTGAAGGTCTGAATGTTGACTTTCTATTTAGTTAATTTGTGAAGATTTTTGATATAGAGAGACCATAACATAAACATAGTTTCTAAAATTACTTCTACAGAAGTCCTTTTACAAAGAACCATTATAACAGACAATGTCTGTTTTTATAATTTTAGTTTGTTGAATACAAAACTAGATAATTTTTTTCTCTGCTTTGTGGAAAAGCCCTAGAGTTAAAAGCATGAATACAAGTGTACGTCCATTTTCATGTAAGTGATCCTTATTGCAATCTAGAGAACAATATAAAAACCCATTATGTAGAGATAGCCAGCTATCTGCTATAGCTGTGTCCAGCATAACAAATATGGTAATAGCATATGGAGATTTCTATTTTTATTGTTGGGCTTTAGCGATTTCCAAACAGTAAGAGTAAAAATTACATTCAAAAATGTGAAAAAGGCCTTCTAAATTCTACTACAATAATTAGTCAGATCAGTTTACCTTCATCAAATGTGAGATTCTGAGAGCTAAAATTCAAGTTGATAGAACTTAATATGTCCAGATTTAGCTTTTAATATAACTTCTCACTGATTCACACACAGTGAGTGATTGCAAATATTCATTCAACATCTGATTCATAACACTCAAAAATTATGTTTTTACAAAGCTTTTAAGAGCTTGTGGTGGCAACTACACAATACTGATTCTGTTATTGTCAGTCAGTGTATTAAATGGCTTTCAAACGAAGTTTTATGGCCTTTTGCATCTGTAACTACATGCTTATTTTATTCACTTGTTTATTTATTTGTTAACAGCAGACCTGCAGCCTATCTGCAGAACTGTTTTTGTTTTGGCCAAATCTGAACAACTTAAAATACAAGTAGACCTAGTAAAGTATAAGGTGAATATGGTTCCAAAATCTAACAAGAAAAAATATACTATATATCTAAAACCACTGAAGTCAGTGGGAGTTCTTAAATAGGTAGACATCTATAATTTATCACACTCACCAGGCTAGTTGTTTTGCAGCCATTTACTTCACCAGCATGAGTACAGTACTTCATTCAAATCACTCTTTCTAAGCAATTCTTCACATTTGATTCATTATGCAAATAGCTGACTGTATTTTCAAAAGTGGACAGTTTGTAGACACACTTGTGCAAAAAGTTTATGGTTTAATTTCTTAGCTTAATGTCTAATTTAGAGGACAAAAATTTTTATTCTTCATGTTACTTTCTCAAAAGTTGGAATTGGATGCCATGTTATTAAGCATCTCATTAAGTCTTTGATTAAAGTGCATTCTCAGTTGGTCCTAACAGACTTTTAAGACTTTTACACATAGACAACTGTATATTGTTGTTATTCACTGATGGTATGATGAGATCAGAATTACAAAAGTTAAGTTCTCAGTCATATGATGCCCAGACTTAATATCTTAGAGTCAAGTTCTCCGTACGGTCTTAGCGAAGCCTCTTTTCGCACCTGTAAAACTGTGGGCAAAATTGGTATTGTGTGAACATGTAAGTCCACAATTACAGATGAGTGGCAGAAGAGACCTTTTTCCCCTTGACTTTGGAGTGCTCAAACTTTGTGATTTTCACATCTCATGTTAAGTGAGTGTAGGATATTATATTGCAGCATTTTTTTTCTTCAGCCATGGTTCAGTATTCAAAGATGGCATAAGTATGTCCTTAGATGTGCTACATACACTGTATTATTAAGACCTGAGTAATTACTTGCTTTCAGCATATTGTGTAAAAACTAGAATTGGTTCTAGAAAAAGATAAAATCAGCAGTCAGCACAATATTACAAAACTGCAACAAACTATTACAGAACTCTTCAGCTCTTTGGTAGCCCTGTCCATGTTAAACTACTGATGGTGTCAGGAATGTGCAGTTATATTCTGTACTACAAAGCAGGACTCTAGCTATCCACCTGTTCCCTTAGAGAAGTCCTTGCAACAGCAGACAGGGAATATAGCTTTTCTTTAAGCATTGCACTTGAGAAGATTTTTTTCATAATTTATCTTCAGGAAAAAGTAGAAGAGGGTCACTTTCTTTTCAGATAGCATGTCTGCTAGAAGGGATTACTTTTCAGTAGCTCCTCTTACTATCCAGAAAAAGAGAGCAAGAATCTTTCGAAAACTGACAAATTAAGGAAGCCAGTACAATATGGAATCCTTTTAGCTTCAATGTAGGGAGCCAGACTCCTTCGATCATTTTATCTTCTTTCCCAGTTCTTCATCAGCTTTACCAGCAGGAGACACAGTGCATCATATCTGTGAGATTGTGATCTTTGTACATTCATGGAAGATTTCAGTGAAAAAAAATTTTGCTTCAAAATGTCTCTGTATTAGAAAATTAAAGTATGTACTTTTCAATGACTGAATCATAGCAAGCTTTGCTGAGCAGGTGATTAAAAACATATATGTTCAGGTAATATTACAGTTTACTTTGTTGGTAGTATTAATGCGACTGAACCAGTGCTAAAAAGTAAATACATGTTTCTGGAGATAGAAGAGTAGAAGGCTCACCTTTTAGACCTCTTGCCTATCATCAGATTTTCAGTGTTCCCTTTCTGGTTTGTTCTGTTATTATGAAGTTCTTTAAATTGCCTAAGCAGTCAATGGGACAACTACTTACCTTGTATCCACAGTTCTTGACATCAGCTAAACAGTGCATGAAAGCACTCTATAGAAAGAGACAGACAGGAGAAGAGATACAGAGACACTAGAGATATAAACTGACATTACACATTTTATGAAATGACAAAAGAAAACACGCTGGAAGTCAAAACCCTCCAACAGCAGCAGCATTTTTAGAAGACCCTGTATCACATTAAATAAGTTTGTTCAGAGTCTTTTGGCAAAGGGACTATGATTTTGTCATTGTTCTCTATTGGTAAATCATCCTTGAAAACATGAAAGATACTTCTGGCAAAGAAGAACTAAAGCTAAGAAGATTTGTTCATAGCAGATAACTAATGCTGTTACAGTAGTATTCTATCCAAAGGAAAAGTTTATGGCACAGTTATGGTGCTGAGAACACTTTGGAAGTTACATATTCCTGTTCTTTTCACTGAAGTGAAAACTGATTATTAGTTCATTCTGTATGGTGTTAAAATCTTTTCTCACATAGACATTGTGGCTTCTTTTTAATTTTCTTCTTTGTCTTTTCTTTGGTGCTCTGCTCTGGCAAAAAATGTAACTTAGCAATGCATATTAGCAGTAATTGGAAAAATTATATGACAGCTCATACTAGGGATAGAAATGACAGGATTTTAAAGATTTTAATTGAATCCACATTGTTTTTAAGCTGTTAAATGCAAAGTAATCTGCTAATTCAGGGATTCGATATTTTACCTCTATTTATCTGGTAAAAAGTTTCAATTCTCTTTCAAGTTGGTCAAGTTGAGGCAGTTGCTGTGAATATTATTCACTAATTGAAGTAAGGTTGCACAATTCAGCCATTAATCCCTAAGTGTAAAGTAAGTCCAGTTACATACTCCCAGTTATTTTAACAGTAACATTATTTTACATTATCAAATTAAATAATATTTAAAAGATATATGTAAATGGTAAATGATTTCACATTATATTGAAGGCTTCTTGTGTCAAATAGATTTCATACAGTTACCAATGGAGTATGATATTCATGCAAATTTTCAGTGAATTCAGTATATTAAATACAACGGGGAGATAGTCAGACAAACTCCTTCCAAAGTTAATGAAGGATGTGTGTGTGTATCTAAGGTCGTAATTGGCATTATAGGGGGAAGTTGGAAGGAAAATGTAATTTAATGGTGAAAGAACAGAAGTAGGAACCAGACCTCCTAAATTCTGTTCCTGATTCTGCTGCTGACTTGCTGTATGCCCTTTGGCCAGGAGTGTAGCTTTCCTGTTTCTTACTTCAGCTATTTTAAAGACCAAGGATTATGCTTCTTACTGGTCCCTTCTTCCCAGGGATGATGTGAAGCTCAATTAATGCTTAAAAAGCATTTTAAGATCCTGTAATTGAGGCACTGTGTAAGTGCAGTGTATTAATATTTTACTGAATACAGTAATTCCTGCATTTTAAGCAGGAAACCTGCTGTTAAACAGTATAGTTGGCATGAGTGTAAATATTAAATTGTTGCATCCAAATTAGACTTTAAATCAGATTTTTTCATGAAAACACTACCCTCGGAAGCAATCCCTGTTCAGCTGGATTCTGCCTGTGTAGAATTTAATAAAATATCATTTCTTAATATACTGATACTTCTTAAACTTCAACAATACAGACTGTTTTGTTGGATTTTTATGTGACAGATACACATGACAATCAAATTATTTTCATAATGAGGCATCCAGAAATACACAGAGCAGAGGCGCAACAAATGTTGGTTTGGATTAATATTTAAATCTGATTGTTTGAAACAGTCTTCTTGAAAGAGAATCATGACTGATTTTTAATAGTGTGGAAGCCCCCAGAGTCCTTCAACTCTATCAGCTCTGTAGTGTCAGTCTCTTTTAATCAGTCCTTCTTTTATCACTAAGCCCTAGATGACAGCCTGAAGTTTCACCCTGAGGTGTAAAGCATTAAAATATATATGTGACTTACCTGACTTAGACTTTAAAAGAAGTACATGAAAACAGAAGGACAAACGCTGTCCTGATCATACTGAACTTCCTAGAAGTCATTGAAAGAAGCACTGGCAAAATGGAGGAGCCTAAGAAACAGGAAATAGTAATTTTTTAAATGATGATATTTTATTCTACATGAAAATTGCCAGAATCAGCAGCAAGCCTCCAAATTGATTTATATAGTCTTAACACTAGTAGGAAAAGCCTAATCCACACTAAATCAAAGGCAGCATTCTCAGTGGATGTAAAGGAGCCCAGAATTTCATCACTCATATCACATCTTGACTCATGAATATTGAATTTCTTGTGGCAAATACCTGAAGATTGCCTCTCAACCTAGATTTTCCTTCTTCCTTCTCTTGCCTAGCATTTCATGTACTAGATGTCTTTCTTCATTCAACAAAGGAGTGTCTTTAATCAGGGATTTTTTGATGGTACTTTACAGAGAGTTCTTAAGGTGTTTGAGGACACCTCAGTGTAATGATATTGCTATGAACGCAAGAAATGAGTAACGATCAAATTGATTTGTGAGTTGTTGAAATGTAATGGATCTCAGGGGTGAAGGTACCACCAGCAAGACTGGATCTGGTAAGAGGGTGAGAGACTTTTGTTGTGACTTGTATCTGACACAGATACTCATGTCTCACAAGAGCGTATGTTGTTTCATGTGATTCTACAAGGGAAATGTTACAGCCTTCTTACTTGCTACTCCCAGCCTCCCTCTTTCTCCCTCTCCTACAAATTTGTACTCCCATTTCTTTTGCTATTACTCTATAAACCTAAATGGAATATGCTGTGATTTTGTGCCTCTAAATTTAACACAATATTGAGTTACAAGAAGGATATAATTTTTTAGTATTCAGAAAAAATATATAACTAGATGGTATTTTTAAATGTAATGAGGCCTGAATCTGGTGAAGCCAGTGAAAAATTCCACCTTTACACTGAGCATTAGATCATGTATCAAGAGCAGACTCTGGTCCATTTGGTCTGTAAATCCTTCTTTGAGTGGATAGAAAAATATTAGTAAATAGCTGTTGTGACTGGTACTAGTATGCAGTTAATATCTATCTTTCAAAACCCTGTTTTATCAGATTTAATGTTAATACTGAAAAACCTGGCTGAATAATGATGGTTAAAACTGTTAACTTATTTCACTTTTTATATGTTGTTTGCATTTAAAAGTGTTTACGGTCATGATAACAACTTTATGCTCCTTTTGATGCATGTTCAGAGAATGTTGATATTCTTAACTTCATGTGATCTGTGAATGACATCCTACCACAGTTGAGACATTATATTTCTCACTTAATTGTCAGCTGCTGTTTTGCTATCTCAAGACAATTGCATTGTATTAATACAGTCCTGAGGTAGGTAGTTTCTGGTACTGATTGCCAAAATTTGATCAAAAATATCTGATAATTTTCAATATTATTTTCATCTTTACCATTTTGAGGATTCTATTTCACAGTCTTTACAGTTTCAAAGGTGGTTAAAATGCCCTAGAGGTTACTGATACTTTCCAGATTATGTGAAACCAACAGAAGTCTATCACTTAATGGGATGGCCAATTAAGAAAGCTATTGCACTGAGACAAGCAAAAAGAATTTCTGGATTCATACTGAAATAGCAGGAAGTAGAACAAAATATGAGATTGCGAATTCTGTTCCTTACACAGTCTGATATTGAGGTAATGGCTAATTACATGCCTGGATTGGAGCTATCTAGCTGATTTTTATCAAGGCCCCTTCATTAGGAAGCAGTGTTGGGTTAGCCAGGCACTGCATGTAATTTTCCTGCATAAGAATTGCAGTGGTCTGCTACAACTGCTTGTTTTGAGGCTGGGAGAATGGCAAGAAATCTAGTATCTTCCATAGGAATATGGAAGACATTGTACATCTGAGGACGTCATAAATTCTATACAAAATGGACATGTTGTCTGAATCCAGACTGGTCCTCCATTTGAGTAACATTGCTTTGTATCAATAATTAAAAAACCCCAAACAAGAAGAAACAAGAGTGGGCTCGGCATCTGAAAATTATGAATTTCTGGCAGTGGTATTATGAGCTTTCAGGGACATTACCTCCCTGAAAAGCACCTACTTTCGCACATATTAAATTCCTCTTTAGATAAACAATAATTTATAATGGATAAGTTAGGGAGCTACATGTCTCCTGAAAAGCTTTCTAGAATGTAACAGACTCCATAGGAGGGCTCTGTGGGCACCTTCATGAGAATCAGCTTATTCCCCTAAGGGGAGACAGTTTATTCATAGTGTAATCTTATCTTAAACTTGTAATGAAGAATGAAAACCTACAGTCAAAATCATGATAGGCTTCATGATGAATAAAGCTAGTGTTTGTCTGGAGTAAGCTGAAATAACAAAGACTGGGTGCATCATGCAGCTGAGTCACAGTTGGTGAACAAAGTTGGGCTGATCCTCCTTAATTAAATGTATTTTCCAAGGCTGTCTTAAAAACACTGTAGCCTGTCCAAACTAGGCCTCTATTAAATGTTCCTTTTAAGACACAGCAAGTGAAATTAGGCATCTTCTTTTTAGAGCATGTGCAACTGTTAAAAACCTGAAGAGCATGCCTGTTTAGCAGTCTTGTGACAAAGCTTGTTAGGACTTGAAGCTTTCTGCTAAAAGGCCAAATCCAGCTTAACGTACAGCTACACAGCTTCTGTTGACCTCCCAAAGCTGATATCTGTCAAATAAATGACAAACTTACAGAGTTTATCAGAGCACAGATACTTTTTCATGATACAATTCTATTGGTAAGTCACAGTATATAATATGAATGTGAAAATATGTTTATGTAAATCAATAATGCCTATATTAGGTGTGTTTTACACTAAATAGTTACTTTTGTTCTTTTATGTAGTAATGAAAACGGTTGATGTGTATGTAATCCAAATGTGTTTGGATAGCAGCACACTTGCCAAAGGCAGAAGTTTGGAAGGCTGAAAAATATCAGTAGAGGGAGCTCCTACCGCATTTATTGGAAAAGATGTTTTTTAACCCTAGGTGGACAAGCCATTTTGCTGTTGTTATGAAGAAGCTGTCCCTTGTGATAAGCTCTCTGACTGGTTAGCAGCATATTTGAGGCAAACTACATAATAACGCAAAAGGAAAATGGCTTAATATCCATCTGGCTTGTCATCTTTTGTATATTATGGATATATTGCAGGTTGCAGACCACATACAGCATTATTGCTCTACCTCTCTTTTTTTCTTTTGGATCTCATACTGAAGCTTTTCAGTCACCTCAAATGTCAAGAAAAGATTGAAAAAAATCAATACTTAAAAAATTTGGTGTGACATGGTAGAATTTAATTTGTCTAAGTGAAGTTGAAGGAGAGCAAAATAACATTTTTCTCCTCAATATCCCCTGTCTTCTTGATCAATAGGATATATATTTGCTGGTCTGAAAGTCTAATAATGACTTTCCAGTGTTCTTAAAAATCTTGAGGGTGTCATTTACTCGTCTTCTCACCTGCCTTTTCTTATAACAAAGAAAGCAGCTTGATGAGATCAAATGCGAGTGACCTTCTCTATAAGGAGTCCCTCAGAAACTTCTTTCCTGTGGTTTGATTACTTTGACAAAAAGAAATTCATGGTCATGGTTACTAATGACAACTAGCAGTAGCATATGAAAAAAGCCTCTGGCATTGCTGACAAAGGTCAGATAGCAGCACATGTTGCATTGCTGCTGCTCTGTTTAGTCATTTTCCATCACAAACCCAGTTACGTCTTGTGCATCTGAGCAAGCTCTGTGACTCAACACTATGAACTGTTACTGAAACAAAAGATAGTGAAGCTGTAGTTACAACTGAAGCGACACATTTAACACACAGCTAAATTCAGCTGTGCTATTTAACCACAAAATTTGCCCAATATTTTGGACTGGGTGATTTGCCCAAAATATTATCTCTTGCCTTAAAATTCCTTTCTGCTTACTTCTCAGGTAAAGGTATTATTTGAATACCTTATGCAAGTGTTCACTTTCATGTTTGCGTTAGGAAAATAGTGATTTTTGTGTTTTCTAAAAAAAGGTGAGTTAAAAGAATTTCTGGTTTTTGAAGTATCTCAGAATATTTATGCTATGCTTTCTTTATCTTTTTTAAAAGTAAGTAAAATTTTAAACAAACAGTCTTTGTCTGTTTTTCAAGACATTTAGTGATCTGGAGACACAGGTGATTAGTAAGATTTCTAGGATTCTTTAAATTCCTTTCAGATTTCAAAGCTTGCATCTCTTGATGCGTAATGCTTTTAAAGTCCCAGGCTTAAGTGACTAACATGGCTAAGTGTCATTAAATTACTAAAAGTTAACGTATTAATGTATTAATAACATAGTTGGTTTATTGGTTGGTTAGGATTGAGGTTGCCTCCATAACTGGATCTACTGAGTATCTTATATTTAACAGGCCTACTGAAGTCATGTCTTATAATATGGGAGTCAGCCAGAAAAGGGTGTTTAACTAAAAGCTATCCTTTTTTGCAAAGGCCTTAATAGATTTTCATCTTTTATTTTAATGTAAATTTTAATAGAATTAATTTATTGAATGAGCCTTAATTTCTTTCTCCACACAGTTTAGAATACTCATTTTGAAGCCTCTTTGTTAAAAGATAAATCACTTAAAGATTATTTTGATAAACTAATAAGAAACATTAGCAAATATTTCTCTCATTTCATTCTTAAACGTTTCCCTTGGGAAAATGGAGGAATCTTGAAAATCTAAAGATTATGTTTCATATATCTAGAAATTTTCAGAAGATTTTAAAATCCATTTAGTTATTGATAATAAAGTATCCAGGTATCTATTATGTCAGGAATCTAGCTCCTTGAGGGAATTTTTTTTATTTGCCATACATATTTGCTTTTACAACTCTTCAGGAAATAATACATTTCACTATTTATTTGCATAAGTTATTCTTTGCTCATTTTAAAATTTTATCCTGCATAGGTATATTCCAGAGATATAGGCAAATCTTCTGGTGTAGGTCCAATCAGAAGTGTATGTAATGAAGAAATGTTTATGCAGGTCTTCTGAGTGTAGCACAATTGAGAAAAAATTTAGTAATGCTAATGGAAGAAATGCCAACTTATGGACTAATGCTATAGTCTGAAAACATCCACTAATTACTGTGTGCTGCTCCAAAATATTAGTGTCTTTGTGAAGCAAATTGTAACAATTTCAAAGAACTGATACGTAATGCATATAAAAATGACAATTTGAACTATGAAGTGAGTAACTTACCCAAATGAACAAACATACGGTGTACTAGCTGGCAGCTTTGAAGATAATACAGAAGTACTGCTATCCATGTCTTTAAAAAGCCTGGGAAGCGTGACTATTCATGACTGAGTGCAGTGCATTACTTTGGAGCCAGTGCATTATGTTCTGGCCCAGCGCAACCCAGTGTTAGAAATGTATCACTTCAGATGTGCAATATGGTTTTTAGAGAGAAAAGGAAATGGATAATTATGCTTAGATTATAGGTATTTTTATGCTCCCTGCAGATATATTGATGATAATCCCCTGGCCTGAGACATTTTATTCCATTCTTGAGGAAAGGCTTTCATATTTTATCAAGGCTTTTCCCGGAGCCAGCCTTAAGCACTAACAAGAAAAATGACTGCTGGAGGCTCTGATTTAGCCTTAGCAACTTAGCCGAGAGACTCAAAGGTACTTAGGTGTCATGACACAGAGCTTTGCAACACCTAACTTTAGGCATCTGACCACCGTAGCAGAATCCCTATCACTGAATATCGAGTCAAGACTACTTATATGATCTAGAAACAGAATCTTGCACTTCAGGATAAACATCAGCATGGTGAACAAGGAGACAGGCAAACCAGTATGCATTTTTGAAGACAGAGAGGTGATTGGTTTCTTCCCCCTTCTTTGGCTTTTTACCTAACTGAGACCCTAAGTCTAAGGGACCTAACTGAGACCCTAAGACAAAGGGACCTAACTGAGACCCTAAGACACAGCCTTTTTCATCTCCCCTGTATAACTCATGCAGAAAGACAGATAAGTCCAGAAAGCAAACAGACCTCAAATGAAAAGAATCGTTCAGTACTGACCGCACAGGGAGTTCATATCAACCAAACTGCTCTCCTAGAAGCCTCAGTTAGGTACGTAAGGTTCATTAGGATAGATCTGGGCCTTTGTGCCCACTAGACATGGGTAGGTATCTTTCTTCAATTTTAGTTCACAGGTTGCAGTCTTTCATGAAGGTAGACTTCTAAAAAATAATAGAGGATTAACTGCCATTTTCAGGAGATAGGCAAGAGGTGATTCTTGTCTTCTCCCTCCCTCCCAGCATTATCCAGTCTTTTGGAAATCAGAGCACTCAGGAATCCAAAAGGGGTTGTTTTCACATCTGTGAATTCAAACTCCATTACCCACTTCTTGGGAGAGTGCCTTAAGTCCCAGGCTACGCATTTATGCCCACTCTTTTTCTCCTCTGTTGAAAGATCAGCCCCTTTCATTCTCTTACGCAAAGCAGAGCACTGCATAAAACAGGAGGGAAGAAGAGCATCTCCTCTCCTGTAGAATAGCTTATAACTGTAAAATTGACCATTTCAGCTTTCAGGAATCTCTAACATTTGCCTTGAATTTAGGTTTCAGTAAATGTAAAAATCGAATGGATATGCCATATTTCTCATGATTTCTATGAAACATCACACATAGTCCAGCCTCTTTTGAAGTTAATAGAAGAGACTTGGCCTCCATAAACTCTGGTTTAAAGTTCTGGGTTGGCAATAAAACTTCAAACTAAATGAGTTGTGGCTAATGTAGTTCTTATTTTATTTCTTTGGAAAGTTCTTCTTGTACCAACAAGCATATAATAAGCATTGAAAAATGCCTCATTCCTAGCTCATATTCTGCTGACAGAGTAGATAATTTGCACAGCTATCAGCACTTTCCATGGATAAAGTTAGAATTCCTCAACTTTGGCTTTTTCCCAGTTGATGTCATGAAACTGGCCATAAATAGAGGCAGCAAAATTATAACCAGGACACATTTTTGACATGTTTAAGACATATTATAAAGGACAAGAGGTGGCTGGGAGTAGTCAGCATGGACTTATGAAGGGAGAGATCATAGTTAACCAACCTGATAACCTTGTTCAAAGAAATGACTGGCTCAGTGGATAAGGGGAGAGCAGTGGATGTTGTCATGGGAGACAGTGCCAAAAGTCAAGATAAACAACTGGTGAAGTATGTACCAGATGAGTGAATGATGAGGTAGATTGAAAACTGGCTAAACTGCAGGGCTCAGATGGGTATGATCAGCAGCATGAAGGCCAGTTGCTAGTGGGATACCCAAGGAGTTGATACTGGGGCAGGTAGTGTTTAACATCTTCATTAACGATGCAACGGAATTTGCTTGCAGAGCAAGCACCCTCAGCAAGTTTGCAGATGATACAAAACAAGGAAGAGTGACTGATACACCAGATAGCTGTGCAGCCATTCAGAGGGACCTTGACAGGCTGGAGAAATAGTCCAAAAGGAATCTCGTGAAATTCAACAAAGGGAAATGCAAAGTCCTGCACCTGAGGAGGAATAATATGATACACCAGTACAGGCTGAGGGCCAACCAGCTAGAAAGCAGCTTTGCAGAAAAGGCCTGGGGGGGTCCTGGTGGACAAGTTGCACATGAGCCATCAGTGTGCTCTTGTGGCAGAGAAACTGGACAGCCTCCTGGGCTGCATGAGGAAAGGTTTTGCCAGCAGGTCAAGGGAGTGATTTTCCCTTCCACTCTACTCTGCTTATGTTCGTAGAGGGGTTCATTCTGTTCCGCTCTTTATACATGCCGGTCCATTCCTTATACTGTGCTTTTTACTTTTGCCATCTTTTGTTATTGCAATGTCTAGTCCTTTTTTTAACCTCTGAACAGTATAAGTATGTAAAATGTTGTATAGACACAAAATATCCTGTAAATTTTACCAATGTAAAATTCAAATAATCCTAAGGACATGGAAACATGTATACTGTTTACAGCATAAACACATGCTGAATATATGGAAACAGTTTATTCATTAAAAAAAGTCACACTCAAAATTCTGTATAAGTCTATGATCTTACAGTTGGTAAAAGTCTGAAGGGAATATGTATGTGCAATACCTTTAGCTATCAAACAGCAAGAAAAGACAATGTGAGTACAAGTGAAGGTATACTAGCTTTGTTATACTTTAAAAAAAAAAGTTGTGAAAGATGCACAGCTTTTTTTCTTTTTCATGAAGTAAATAGCAGAATCCTGCTTTGAATCTGAAAGTTATTTTATAATGATATTGTGGAGAAAAGATAAGTGAACAGTGCTGATGTGGTAATACTAGGTAGGTTCATATGTGTATAGAGGAATCCAAGGTTAAGTAAAGCTTGGAAAGAAAATTTGGGTAGGAGTATGCATTGCAAGGTATGTAAAATCATTCATAGATGAAATTCTGAAGAACGTGGTACACTGAGCAGCCTCTGAAAGCTGAGGTATGCTGATGATCTGCTTAAATTTGAACTTACTCTCAAGTCAGTGAGATTGTTATGGGAGTAATCACAACATTAAACAAGGCTAAAACAATACCCTGGATGGCCGAGTTTATCCCTGAAATTTATATATATTTAGTTTTTACTCAGTATTTCATGTAACAAGTACAGGCCAACTTGGATGTGGAGATCAGGTGGTATATAGCTTGACTATTTAAGGCAAGCTTCTGGAAAATAAAGTATGATTTTTAATGGGTAAGATAATCTTAAAAAAAGATCATCTCCTTTTCTTGCTGTGTTTATAAAATACAGTTTATGCTTATGAAAGCAGTTATGGTCACTACTGTGTTCCATTGGAAGACTGATCTTGCTGGGGTCTTTATGGCATTTTCAGAATTTGTCTCCAGCTCTAAATCCCTCAGGAAGCTATACCTCATTTCTGGATCCTATTCTGAGCTCTGGCATGAGCTCTGACACAATGCACAACTCTGAGAGAAAGTCCAGCTGCAAACAGCAGTGGAAGTCCAGCTACCTAAGATACTTTAAAGTCAAAATATGAGGCATGAATGGAGCTTACGAATCTACATAGGTATAAGCTGTATAAGCTGAACTGGAATTTTCATCATCACATATGTGTGTACTCACACATGTGAGATGATATTTGCACAGCCCTGATAGTTTGGGATTAGTTAGCAATTGGGTGTGGCTTGATACAAATTTTTTGGGTGTAGAGGAGAAGTCAATTGCATTGTGAAAATAAGACTAGAACTGGGTCTCTGAGATTGTATTAATGCATCCTTGCAGAAGCAGCATGAAGCTAATTCAAGGGGTTTTTTTTATTATTTTAAAGTGACTTGGTACACTGAGCAGCATAAAGAATATAATGTGATGAATTCTGATTGATAATCAATGGATGCTCTAGTGAACTTATTACATGAAATCACAACAGATGACCTGACATTTCAATGTATATCCTTCTTTTCTGAAGTATTCTGCCTTACAGGCTAGCATTCTCCCAGTCTGTGCTCCATCCCCTGGGGACTGGGAGATTGAATTTAATGGTTAGCTGAGCAAGGACGAGTTTAACTCTGCTCGTTAATCATTGTTCTCAATAAGAGAACTTGTTACTTATTTTGGAAGGGTTTATGCACCTCGTTTTGTCCAGTAACTGCACATATAATACGTGAAAAAGAAATTGTTTTGAGACCCTTTACTGCATATTATGTAAGTTTAATTTGATGTAAAAGTGACTGTTAGAGCATTTGGATGGAGTCTTTGATGAGTTGACTTCTGAGATTCTAAATCACTTGAAATCATATGAGACAAATTTAAGATTAAAGAGTCTTATCTAATAGGTGCATTTACTTTTTAATTGGCATGATTTTAAATGGCACAATTGTTTATATGCTAAATACTTGATAATTAAATATAATTAAGTATAGGATTTAAAGTTTAATTCTTCACGTGAATTCTGTTGGACCAGACGGTGATATCATTACCAAGGTAGACTTGGACATACACCAGGATTCTGAGATGACTGTTCCTGAAGATGTACTCGGTGCTTCCCAAGTATAGAAACTAAACCAGTTTGTATCAATAGGAAAGAAGAATGAAGCAAAACAAAGTTTACTTTCCTGTGGGCTTTAAATGAATCCAAGTTATTTTCTGACTTAAGCTGTATCAGTAACCGACACTTCTCAAAATGTAATGTTAGCAGACTCTAATAATGCATGGTTAAACCAGCAGTTACCCATTTAGTGTAACCTTTGCTGCTGGTAATTGAGAGTATGTATTGCTTAGACAGCTTTGAATTAAAATTAGTCATAGGGACCTTTCAAAGAAAATATGTAAAAAGCTTCATTCTGAGTCCAATTAGAGCTAAGGTCAGTCTTCTTTAGCCCATCTCATTAGTGCACTCTGCATGCAAGTTATTTTAAATCTCCAAATATTTTACTCTTGGATATTTGTTTTGAATGGATAAGTAAGCTAATAGGGAAAATGTAGTAGTCAAAATATAAGAAGTTACTTAAACTAATTATTGTCCATACGAAATGTATATTTCTGTCATTTTTCCCCCTCAAATAATGGATCTAATCCTTCAGGAAGGCACTAATGTTTTGTGAGGTTTAAGTAGCCTCAGCCCCCCCTTCACTCTAACGGGAGCTGGTACATTTGAGCACTTAAAACAAAGCTAAGCATCATGACTATCCTGTTTCCAAAAGCAGAACATCTGAATTAACTGGGAAAAATATATGGGGAAAAAGGTCAGGTGAATATCCACAGCTTCATAAAAGACAGTAACATCTTCTGTTCAGAATTACTACACATATACAACCGTAAGTTTAAATGAAACCAACCTTGTAAAATGTAATTTCATGTGTGGCTGCATTATTGTAGCCATATAATAGGAATTAATGCAATAACAGTTCACATTCTATAAGGATACAGAAAGATAAAATATATTTCCCTAGGTATATATAAAATATAGGATATATGGCTGAGCATTTATTTTCTTTATGTATTTCTTGAAATGGAATAGAGCCTGGGCATTCTTAACGGACACATGAACCAAAAAGTGTTACGTTTCCTAATGTGGTTCTACATCCTGCTATAAAAAGAGCTTCAAAATGGTCTGGGACTAGGTCTGTACTTGTGTGTCCAAAAATCTATATTTCTTTCCAACCTCATACACTCGCTGTTTGCTAATTTTAGTGACACCTACAGTTTCCAGGTGTTAAACACTTTAAGAACCTTGAATTGCAGAAAAGAATCTAGACAGCAGAATGAGTGTGGGGGGGGGGGCGATTGGTTGCCCAATTGGGATCAGCTCCCAACATGCCCAGTAAAGAGGTGCAGCATGCGCAGGAGCTGGCCTGGAGCTATTCCTAAACAGAAGCTACTTAAAGCATAAGTCAGTTTCAAATCTCCAGTCCCACTCCATCCCCAGCCCAGATATTTTCAGCAATTTTTTTTTTTCCACAGGTATCTAAAGCCTTGGACCTTTTTTGAGATTACATGTCAATGTTCTTTCTCTAAAAGTTGTAGCAAAAATCAACTGGAGGCTCTAACCCTCAGTCCTGATGTCACTTGAGGGTTTCCAATCATTGACTTCCAGTTTAAGACATCATGTTGATTAAAGAGATTTCAGATCCAAAGTTTTGGGGTTTTTTTTGAAAAGAGGTAATTACAGCAATTAGAGGAAAACACTTTGCGAGTGGTTTGTAATGAAAACTCTGACTTAAAGCTCATGAATCTTTTAAACTGGTAGTTTAATAAGCATTACAGGAAAAACCTTCTGAGGAAGTGAGAAGTAGGTCCCATTTGTCTTTTAATGCAATATGAGAACAGACCCAACCAGATTGTTCTAGGTACTTTGTGCCCCTTGAAAACAAAATTATCCTTACAAAAAGTGCAGTATTGGGAGGAGCATAGATTTATCTGCAGATTAGATAGAGCAGATGTAACAGAACATGGTTCAGCTCTTCTGTTAAAAATGGCTTTGCATTAAAGTTACAAGCTTTCCAAATCTAGTGTTCTGCCTTTACATCTCATTTCATTACTGGGTTTGTATTTCCTGTCCCTATGCATGCCAAATTACTCTTTCAAAGATGCAGGGATGATAAAATTGTTTCCAAGTTAAACTGAGTTTCTCAAACAGTCCTTTATTTGACTTTCTTATCTTTATCTTACTTCCTGTCTTACACATTTCATGGATAAAACTGACATGTAAATTTTGATGGCGGAAACCACCCAAACCAATTTCTAGCTAAGGGTCACGGCTGAGGAGATTTTTACATGTATTTATAGTTTTATTAATATTTTAACTCATTTCCTTTGTTTCTGTAAAAGGAAAATTCAAGAGAATATGTTGGTGGATATTAAAAAGGAAAATACAATGAACTCCATATATCCAATTTAAGCATCCCAGATATGAAAACTGGATATATATGAAAACAGAGGGTTGCCTTGAATGCTTCATGATTCATGTATTTTATTCCTGTGGTTCAGGATCCAGATAAATTGAGGTATGGCTTCAAAAAAGTATTACTACATTGGTAAAATAGATCATTTTCTATAGACCATACTATTAATTGCAATAAACTAGTGTAATGTGTAATAACTCAACTCTGTCATAAGTGTAAAACTATGTTTAATCCAAAGGAAAATCAGGCTAATATGGTGAAATTTCTGAGGAATCGCAGTGAAAAGGGAGAAAAGTCTTAACTAAGTGAAATAAAGTCCAAATGAAATAATGACAGTTTACAACACTGAGTCATAGTTATAAAACAGTTGCTGATTAAGTAGTAGCTAGAAATAAATGTTTATAAGTGACTTTTTAAATATTTTCTAGTAATTCCTAGGAAAAGAAAGTGGTGGTGAAAAAATAGATGAATTTAGATAAAACATTAGGTTAAAATTGTTTGTTTTACAAAAGGAGGAAATGCCTATTATGACAATTAATGCCAAGCAGAAATTTGAGCTGTTGGGAGTAATGTTCTGCCTGAGACTGCATGCGCAGAAAAGAAACAGCATAAAAAGTTTTTGTCCTGACGTACGTTTGTAGAGGGCAGCAGTGCTAATTTTTGGGCATGACTCTGACTCATTGGTCAGTGTGCGGAAGGCATTAGGAGATGTCAGGGTTTGCACTCATCTGTCAGGATTGTTGTCTGCACCAGAGTCAGAAGAGAATATAAGAGAAACTGTGGCTCAGAGAGTTTACTTTGTGGTTGCTTTTTCTTCGTTCTATAAGCAAGTTTTACAGTGCTTTTGCTATTTTTTATCATTATAAAAGCTAAGGAAGAAAACCAAATCATATATGCCTGGTGCTGGATATTCCACAAAATCTTAGCATATTTTCATATGCACAGTTTTCATTCTGATCTAAGGAAATTGTTGAGTGTATCTTGAAAGAAAAAAACATTATTTTTTGTGTTAATTAGTAGACAGCAAAAGGACAGGCTTTAAGCAGTGTGCAACCTTACAGGTCATATACATATCTGCACACAGTATTTTATTGTGTTTCTGAAGTGTAAAATAGTCTTTTACTGGAGAAGCAAGGCTGCTTCTTCATCCTCAGTTATAGTTGCAAAGGAACTAGTGAAACAAATTCTTAAGATATTTAAGGTTGTAAACATGTTACCATTTTGCCCTTGAAGGGGATTAAACAAACCTTTTAATTCCATTCGGTCAGGAGTGGAGAACATTGTGAGAATTTTAAATCATTCTTAAGCTTGAACTCTTTGAAGGATATGCACAATTCTCTTTTTTAAGAGAGATACAAAGCTTGCATGTCAGGTGGGTCATCCAAGATCTGTTAATAGCAATCAAAGAGTATTAAGTTACTGATATGAATATGGTTTTGGTGCTCACAAAGATACCCGTGAGCCCTTAAAATCACAAGCAGTCTTGCTTTAAGAAGTGTTTGCATAAGTTTTTCAGTGGCCAAAATGTCTTGTTTTTCAAGGATAGTCTATATCACGAACATACCTCATCCTCAAGAATATTTTGAACATATATATTTAATAAATTTTGAATTCTCTCAGGTGTAACCTTTCTTTTTAACAAAGATATTGGACTAAATATTGAACTGTATAAATGCATAAGAAAAAAGATAAATATGAGAATAATTTGTAATGTTTTCACGTGTGACAGGATCTTTATGAGTGAAAATAAAAAGACAAAATAGACCAATGGATATCAAGGAGGCATGAAATAAGGATTCTTTAATTGGATTCTCAATTTTTGCTCTACGTATATTTCAGTAGCAAAGCAAATCACTTGCCCTGCCTGTGTTTCTGTTATCCTAACTATACAACGAAAATATTATTTACTGAGTTTTTAAAGTGTTCCTTAAATCATTCCTTCAATCCTTAAATCATGCTAAAGCATACTGGAAAAGTATAAGCTGGTCTTATTCATCCAGTGCTATCTGTTAAAGTAAGAATTATACAATAAAAGAAGAGATTTGCTTAAATGATTTTCAGTTTGAATGTAGGATTGGCAATGCCAAAAAAAACCCTCTTACTAAGTAAAAAGGCTGAATGTGTATGAAAAGAGAAAACATTATATCATAACTATATTCTGACTGCACCGTTCAAGGACATAAGAAATGCCTCACAGAAAAAGTTCTTTCAAGGGACTCTTGCTCTATTCTACACTATGTCAAGATTAATTAAGTTGACTGTACATGCAAAACAGAACCTCCGCTATTCTTTGACTAACCTCTCCCAGTATGCCCCAGCCAAGTCATCGCTATGGCAACTAATCATTCCCAAATCCATCAGTACTACAATGACATGCATGATCCATCTTATGTTGTTATTTATAATTGATCCCCATGGAAACATTAGTTAAATGCACGTTACACCAAAGTTTGAGAATACAGGTGTATTTGAAGCTGAATATGAGGGTATCATCAGAGATTCAGAATGCCCATAATGTTTCCATGACACAGCGCTGTTTGCTATTTCCAAAGCTTGTCTAGCTGTATAAAGTGATAATAAAGATTGGAAGGTTAATACTGGCACTCTGAGCAAAATACAGAACAAACTAAGACACAGCATGAATTATGGGAAATCAGGTGTAATATGGTCCCTATAGAAAAATATCCCTAGCAACTGTACAGCTACATTCTTCTAGCTGAAATTTGCTAAGCAGCCTTTCTAGGATCCTTATAATCTAGATATTATGATGAATGGGAATTTATAAACACGTATAGCCCCTATTAGATTGTCTTCTACGGTACAAGATTTGGAAGCAGCAAAAGCAGAAATGGCTGGAGGGAGTTTCACATCACATCCTGCCTTAACCCTGCTGGAAAAAAAAGCAATTTTGGTTACTCAAAATAGAGGAGGACTCCTCAGTTATGCCCTTTACTACTAAAAAGCTAATAAACCCCTCCGTCAAGGGGATTACTAATAATTCCATTATCTTTGAATATTTTCTCTGATCAGCTCTTGTTCTGTCTTGTAGACACCGATCTTGAGCTACTTAGCCTTCCTCCTGGATGCTGTAGTGTTCTCTTGTGAGTCTTGCAAAGCTACTCTGAAGCTTCATCTGACACAGAAAGTGATTATCTGCCTACTTATAGGTGAGTGAATATGATCGTGTACATCAGATACCTCGTGTACTGCAAGGTACATTATGAGTTGCAATGGCTTTTCTGTGGTTCAACATCTAAGTGTAGAAGAATTTTGGAAGTGAGGAGGAGGGGGAGAGGGATGTCCATTTAATACAACTAACTGCTAAGTTTCTGTTATGGCCTTCCTCTGTGACTGTGTAAATTGCTGCATTTCAGTGTCTCTTCTTGGGAATTTGCCACAGCCTAAGGTTTTGTTTTGTTTTGCTTGCTTTTTACCTTCAGGGTATTTGCATGAATGTGGACTATTTCTGGGTAGCTGCAGTGCTTAATCAGAGTGTCAGAGAAGTAGCAGGTGATCATACCTGGTGCTTATGCCTTCCTGTTATAAGCATCTTAAACTAATAGATCATTATGTGCAGTTTATGTAGTGAGTCTACATGCCACAGAAACAACGGTACAAAAATAGCAAACAAATGAAAATTAGTGCTCATACCGCACCAATGGGAGCCATAGTTTGAGGTGAAACATATGCTGGATGTTTAGTAACACAAGCTAAAGGAATATATGAGTATACTGTCATCAACAAAGACCAGAATAGCAATTTGAAAATCTGACCACCTTTATGAAAATGAAAGAAGAAAATGCACAAGACTGATTTTTAGGTTATAGCCAGATTTAATATTCTAGAAAAAGAATACAAAACAGTCTGAAGCTTTTGTTTGATTCTTGTGAACATCATGAATACTCTAGATTAAATAGTGTATTGTAAATGTGAATTCTGTACTTGACAACCTATTGCAGCCAATACAAAAATGACTGTGTGCAGTCCTTTCCCTGATCTGTAAGAAGGAAGGAGTTTGATTTGCTCCTTAGAATAAGAGGCTGTTTTTTATTAATATGAGGATGAGGCACTGGGGGAGGCGGGGGGACAGAATAAGATACTTCATTTTTAAAGTACTCTACTCAGGGCAATGTAAGTGCAGAACAAATTCTTAGTGCTAGCACTGCATTTTAAGTTTTAAGCCAGCTATATTTTGTACCCAGATAATGCTAAATCATACCTGTACAATCTGTTGTTGTATCACATGTAAATGGCAAGCCATGCTTCCATTCCTCTCTAACGCATACTTCTGGGGATTAATTTTGCTGCTGTCTTCTCTTTTTTTAAGAAATAACACAATCTTGTCTCATTTAGGTTATTTCCTCAGACTGTGCAAATGATGTTAATCAGACAGGCCTCAGTGAGTTTGGCCACTGAATTTGGCTTTTCCTCTGGGAGACTGTGGCAATGGCTTAAAGACTAATATATAATTGGTTTCTTCAGGAGAAAAAGGATTATTCACCTGTCCACCCAGAAATACATAGTGTGGGGTAAAGGGATATAGTGAAAATGTCAATATGCGTATTTCCTAATATACCTGTTAAAGGCAATGTGCATGTTTCTTTTTACCTAAATAGTGATCCTTATTTATAAGTTGTAGTACAGTCCATAAACCTGTCTCTCATTACTTCTGGGTTGGCAAACTGCCTGTTTACTGAAGTGTCTGTGTGTTTTTATTATTTAATTTTTGCTGGCATCTTCACTCTGAGGAGCTTCTGAGAACCCATTCAACTTGTCTTCTTCCCTAGAACATCCCCTTTGAAATTTCATCTTTCTTTTTATCCTGGTCTCATATAGAGGGGAGAATAAATGTTGGTAGCCTGGCTAGATGCAGGCATGGGCATTTATCTAACTGTAGTTCATGGGTTTGAGACCATGTAGACTCATGCTTTGAGAGCTCCTTGGGTTCTCTAAACTGTGTGTTACTGCTGCTGATCTCTTTTAATTTAACTTCTTACCATAAAGTAACATAATATCAAACAGGTGAACTGGTGTGCATATGAAATGCATAAACTAAATATATACAGTTCCCTTTTTCTTCAGACAAGATAAACTGGAGAGGACAATTTAATAATTTACCAGAATGTAATTAAGTAGCAAAGTATTTGCCACTGTAAGAGGTTCCCCCAAGGAACTAACTCTGAGATAACATGCATGGTAGAATTGCTTGAAAGGTGATGAATCTGAATGAACAAGAGAAAGCAGTAATAGAGAGCTAGAGAGAAGATTACATTAATAGAACTTGTATAGGCTTCAAATGGTCAAATGCAATGAAGTCAATTGGAATTGGAGCAAATATATCTAGCACCCTATATAGACATTATTATTGACATCAATGAATTAATCATTAATACATGAACAAATGTTTAATCTCTCTGAAAAAAAGAAGAAGGTGTATTCTTTGATACAGATCAACAGCTCATAAAAATGAAGAAAGAAATAGTAGGAGTATGAGATTAAGAACAAACTTTAAAGTCTGTAGTAAGAACTGGTAACTACCTGGATGTGTAATGAGGAAAAATATGAATTCAATACATAAATCACTGAGACAGAAATGGTGTTGGCATTGCCTCACCTGAAAATGTCTGGCTTCTGAGCGGGATAAAGGGAGAGGCTTATATTGTAGTCCTGTAGAGCTGATGAAAAAACATTTACAAGGTTAGCATGCAAATATAAAAAAATTGCATCTCCCCTTTCCATGTATCCTTCTGTTAAATCCTCTTGGCCACATAGAGCTTTACTCATGAAATCAGTATGTCACCCTTTCTAATTGGTTAGGGACAAACCTCTGTGATTTCTTTTGGACTGGTTACTTACACAATTATTTAAATACTTTCACTCAGACTTCCAAATTTTCTTTTTCTTTCCTACTTAGCCTTTATTCTATTTAGATATTCCTACCTGCCTTCTGTTCTTCAGTGTATATTTTATCTGTGGCTGATTGATGATTATCTTGGGGACACATCACAACAGTTATTCTGAGAGCTCATTGTGAGTCTCATTACTTGACTCATTGACTCAAATCTCATTACTTGAAGCCACACATCTAAGGCAGCATTTCAAATCCAGTACATTTTGGGGTTCAGCAAGTATCATTCTCGTCTGAGACGGAACACAAGTCTCTGGACATCCCATTCATCTCGACACGTGTAGGATGTTCCAAACCCCTGCTTTCAAACTAAGGTTGTTCAACCCTGCGAGCAGCAAGCATAAAAATGGTGTGGTGTGGTAAAGTGCTGTGGTGGAGGAAAGGGGAAGAAGGTTCAGTGGAACAAGCACTGGACCGAATGAATTTCAAGAAGATTTAGTCTGAGCACTTTCTGTGAGTATGCAGTCCGGTTCAGTCATTCCTGCCAGAGCTCATGGGTATGTTCAAGTGATGGGGATGCTATTTAATTACTTCCTTGAGGTTTTGCAAATTCCTTCCATCCCATCCTGCTGTCACTTCTAATAAAAAAAGGCCTCATTGGGTAATTAACTGATTGGATTAATGGTGACAGAGTACACTTTTCAAACACTTGATATAAAATCAAATACTTTACTATTGGATTTATAATTGTAGAATATTATAAGTTTAGATATTTCTTAAAAGTATTATTTAACTTTCACTTCTTTATATTAGGATTTTAGGCTATTTTCCTTGCTTAGCGTTTTTTGTTGTTTATATATGTGTGTATATATATGTCTATATACATATATAGGTATATATATACAGACATATATAGATATATATCACTTGCTTTCATGAAAATAAATAATATTTTTGCTTAAATTTAGACAGTCCAATACTATACTGAATTTTCAAAGCATCTTCTAAGATGAGATGGTACTATCATTCACATTTAATAGATGGGGACATCATGTTCCCTATTCAGGGACTAAAGTTAGCCTAATCCATTTTGGAGGTCTAATTTGAAATGTCATTCTATTCAGATCTTCAGATTTAGCCCATAATATTTTTTATTTCAAAGCTTTTCAGTGAGTTTCACTGCCTTTAGTTACAATTCTAAGGCCTCTGGTTTGGCTTCTACAGTGTGAGAAACAGACAACTAGCAATTCTATGGACAAGCCATGGATAGAACTTCTGTGGCATAGGCCACTTAGTTCAGTTAGATGTTATTCTATTTCTGTAACCCTAATATAGACTGTATAACATGCTTTCTGATTCTTGAATCTCCTTCCTCATTCATTATACATATTTCAACTTCAGAAAGCAGAAGTCCTATGAACAACATCCTTCAGTGCACTTCTTTAATTAGGCAAGTCAACAAAATATGCTGTGGCTCCTGTGAGGAGAAATACTGGGAAAAATATGCAATAATGTAGCATGCTGCAATCTCAAATGTAGATAACTTAGGCATCAGATGCACAGATTTTAATGATGACATTTCTATGCTATAATTGCTAATTGTACTGAAGTGCAGGTTTTCTGTGTTTATATCACTACGTTTAAGAAAAATGAACTAGAATGTGATATCACATTGACTCCCAGGGGTATTATCAGTAAACTAATGTATTTGATTTACTACATGCATGCCAGCCATGTGAGCAACCAGCACAATGTGAGCAACTGGCACAGTAAGTTGTCATGCTATAAATATTAGGACTGATATGGTATGTAACTCTCTGACAATAGGTTTCACAGACAGCAGAATGAAACTAATTAATGGATTATTTTCCAGGCTCTGGCATGGAAAGATTTTATTAATAAATTACGATTTTTTTGTCTTAGCCTCCTATTTTATGCTTCATGCCACTCTAACCTGCTACTCTTTTGTGTTCTCTGCTCTTGCATCTCTCTCTCCTCCCATTAACCTTACATGGACAGCCTGATCCTCTGCATCATAAAGGACTGACTTTTCCTGCCCCAGGTTCCTTTCTCATTTCCATCTGGCTTTTGATCTATTCTTTTACTCCCCCATTCTCTTTCTCCTCAACTTACAGTATTTCATTGCTATGGACTGGTTCCCATTTTCAATCTTGTTACCTATGCTACTTTTCAATCTGTACCTCTCATAACTGTTTTTCAGGCATCAGTGCCAGTATGCTGGCACTGTACAGATCTCCTTGTTGAAACATTCCAGTCTCCATCTGTCTTTGCTCCAAGTCCCAGTCTCTCTCCAGTACCCTGAGACTGCTCACTCCAAAGACCTTTGTGCTATTTTTTACTGTTCCATACCTACCATACTTAGCTCCATACATTTGATGCTTACCTAGCTTATCCTTTCAATATTTATTTTTTTCCCAAGAAAAGGTAAAAAATAAGTTGCTTGTTCTTAGTCAAGATACCAAACTTGACCCACAGTAATCCAGGGTGGTAATATTTGAATTCTTAAAGGAATTTATGTCTGGGAAATTAGTAATTATCTGCTGAGCATATGCATACTGCAATTTGCAAAGGCTTTAACTTTGTCAAATTTAAGTGACTTTCAAACGGATGGCAAGAGGTCCAACCTTGACCTGCACAGTAACCTCTGCCAAATTTCAAAATTATAAATGACACAGATGATCAAAGAAAAGGTCACCATAATCTTTTTAACATGAGTAAAAATTATTTTTCTTAGTCTTATTTTCAGAAACAGATGAACTAATTTCATTAGACATTTTTCAAACAAGAACATGGAATATTTCAGCCCAAATAGATAGTTCAGTAGCACTCTAAACAACCCAAACTGTGTTGGTGGGAATGTTGGGCAATTTATCCATGCTTTTTACTGTGGCTAAAATCCTCATTGCTTTTGTTAAGCAAACATCCATTGAAGTTGGTTCCAAGGAGATTAGTTCTGTAGGATTATGGGCTGCCTATATTTGTGGCTGTGAACAATGACATCTCATTAGGAAAACATTTAACCTTTTCCTCGACACCGTTGTGCATTTTGTTTAAACCAGATGAAATTATGTTACAATGTGTCACTTTCAAACTCTGTAATTTAACCAACTGATTAAGTCAAAAGAATTTTGCCTGCATCAAAACCAATATCTTATCAATTTTCACAGATCCACATAGCTGTTAAAGAAATAACGTTAAGTTTAATCCCATGATATATACCGAGTGTATGACTTTCTTGCTGTCATAATAATGAAATAGATGATCAAAGACTCAATTCTGTTGAGAAACAACATCATAAATGTGACTTCAACTTTTTTTAAGAATCCTAAGGAAATCTGAAATTTAAAGAACCTTATAAGCTCAAGAAAAATTTAGGAAACAGGAGCACTAAACCACAAATCTTGTGCTCCTCCCGAACTGTGATTCAGGTTATATATTTCAAAAACTGAAATTGTCCTATGTGAATGCGAAAGGGAGTTGTCTTTCATCTTAGGACCAGATAGGTCTCTCTGATTTAATGAACAGTGGATAGAGAAATTCAAAGTCTTCTTGTGTTTGTCCAGGTGAAAAAAGAAATGGATGGATTGATTATCAGTTGACAAGTGGTACTGATTTGAAGAAACCAACCTAGTCTTTGATGTTGATTAGCATAACAAAGGAAGAATACAGATGATACTTCAGATTTCTTTTGTAGCAGAATTAGTGTGTCAGGTTTTGGATGATAATCAGGAGTGATTAATAAGGTCACTTTTATTTCAGAATATAATTTTAGGTGCATATGATTGAAACCATGACTGCATTGTCCGAGTTTTTTCTGTGAACCTCCATCATGCTGCTATTGTTCTCCAAGTTTACTCTGATTTATTGACTTCTAAACAAAAGCCTATTGCCCATATGAGCAGATACTGCCTCAAAATTTGTATTAATGGGTGGCTGCTGAAAATATGGCTTTTAAGTGATATAACCATCCATCAAATACGTGTTTAAAGGTTTTGTTTTTATTTTATGGCATATAAGTTAAGTAGTTATATAACTAGCTTGAAAGTATGCAGAATCCTCAGAGAAAAAGAAACAAATATTTTTGAAGCCCATAAGCTTTTAAAGGTTTGTATCTTAGCTTCACAACTGTTACTAAATCATTTAGGATTCTCATTCTACTTTATATAGGCAGCTGGGGAGGTTTTCTCCCAAATCTGAAATAATGATTCAGATGTGTCACTGTATATAGATTAGTAAAAGCATACAAATGATATTGATGCTTGTAATATTAGTACCTATTGAGTTTAAGACAGAAGGGTATTCAAAAGAAACAGGAAATAATAAGTAAATTTTTTAAACCTACCACAGGGAGGTTAGGACCTGATAAGTACAAGTACTCTGGTAATTTTATTTTTTAGTTTAAAATCAAAGTATAATATATACAGTATTATGCTAAATAAGAAACCTGATTGGATAATTAAAATTATTTTATCGTTCTTCACTTTTATTTAAAGAACTGTTATCTCTTTAGGGTAATCTGTCTAAGTGAGTGTGTACATTTTACAGCTGACATTTTCCCCTATTATTATATCTTTCACATAACAAGAATAATGTTTCTTTAATGATTCCCTGCATCATTCCTCAGACAAGGAGTGCTAGATTGGCCTACTGTTGTTACCTCTTACAGCACAGCCAATTTAATGATAATCAGAGTAGCAGCTGCTGAGAGTAGCAGGATGCAAGAGGTAACAGACCGTCTCTCTGCCTATGGCTGGGGAGCAGGATCAGCAATCACCATCCTGCCTCTGCTCCTAGGAACAGAAAAACAAGACCCTCCCTCCCTCCGCAACACACACACTTTCGGGGACTTCCTTTGGTTTCTTCTCCAGCCATGGTCCCCAGCCCCCAGAGGATACAGGATGATGAGCTGGAAGATCCCTTTCTGTCACACTAGATCTCTGCCACACTTTCCTGCTCCCTTTATCAATGTCACAAATTGAAAATGGTTTATAGGGCTGAGAAATCCTGGGTGTACTCTAGCACATCAGTAGCCATTTTTATCTTGCAGTGATTTGTATTATACAGTAACTTTCATTTATGCTTTAACTACAATGCAAGCCACAAATAGAGAGGAAAAGGACATCTAATTAGTAAAATGACACAGGATTTTGTGTTTGTATACACTCACACACAATTCATATATATATATATATATATATGAAATGTCTGTAGGAGCAATTTGATAAATATTGCCACATTTTCAAGAGGTTGTGAAAATATTTGGAAGGAGTGCACTTGTATTCAGCTGTTCTCCTAGAAGTGTACTTGCTGTTGCCAGGCAAGACTTACACTATGAAAGAACAGCGTAACTGCACTCTTTTGTTTTAAAAGAAACATATTTTAAATGTTTTGGATGTAAAATTATCTCTATGTGCTGGTTTCATATGAAAACATACGGGCTATGCAAAGAAAACATCTTCAGCTGAACAATACCAGTTGAATAATGTACAAAACTTACTGAAAGCAAGTACTAAAGCAGGTAAAGGATAGAAAAATACATATCAAGTTGTGTGGGAGGGGAAGTCATTATCTTTTCTTTCAAAACTAATGCTGTGCTCTCCTTTAATATACCTGTATTTAAGAGGTATTGAATAACCTCAATTTCAGATACAAACAGGTACAAATTGGTGGAACTCAGCACTTGATTGGGTCAGGTTTTTATTACTCTGTTTGTATAATATATAATGTTATAAATACAGAATATAAAACAAGATGAAGTGATCAGTAAACTAAATGAGCAAATGGTCTCTGCATAATCGTTGGCTAGAACTATGGATTACAGAGATGTCTGATCCAACCTAAAAGCTGAACTGATCACAGAATTTGTTGTTCCACTTTTATGTGGATTTTTTTCTGGGTGTAATTTTTATGTGACAAGAGTAAATGATAAAGAAGTTAGCAAGTAAAAATTCATTGTAAGGAATAAGAAAGCTCTCAAAATAAGATGCACAATAACTAGAGAAAGTAAAGCCTTATGAAATGTTTTGTGTTTTCCTGACACAGTTCTTAAAGCTGTCTAAATAGGGTATAATAGCAGAAAAAGGACAGTAAAGAGAAGTCAGAGGTGTTTATTGTTTTGGTAAATTCAGTTTTTCATGATGATTGCAGTGGTATTAAAATGTCTGTTTTCCTAAATTATCTTTTAAAATGCTCTTGAAGTTATGTAAACACACTTACAAATATTGTTGTCACAAAATAAACTAGTATTCCCTGCTACTTATTGTAAATATTTTTCCTATCCAAAAATAGGTCAAAGTATTACTAAAGTCATCATTCAAGTCAATTAATGTCCTCATGTCAGGTAGCCTCAAAGGCATAGTTCTTTATGTAACATGCCTTTCAGTGTTCCTTTCTCTTCCTAAACTGATATTTCAGATTGGTTTTGGAAAAATTCTCCTGTAAAAGTGATGAAGTTGAAATACCATACAATTCAAACAGAAATACTCCTAATGATCCAGCACTGAGGTGGGGGTAGTAGTTAAGAAATACATTTTTCTGCCATTGTTGTAGCTAAGTCTCCTGTAAGAGATTTCCACATAGTAGTAAAATGTCTTTATAAATGATGCTGTCTCCACAACACCCAGAAGCCAGTTCTATCTGATATGAAGAACATTATAACATATCTTTGAATTTATAGCTTTGTGGAAAGCTTTTCATTGTCTAGTATAAAATACCTGTATAACCAACTGGCTTATTTCTGTATATCCAACAGATAACTGTGTCTTCTTTCTGCAGAGGTTACACATGTCAAAAGGTCCCTGAGAAACTATGTCTCCTCTTGCTGTTGTGTGTATGTCTGAGAGAAGTATACTTTCACTAGGGAACTTTTCAAATTAAGCAAATGGTCATATTGATGTTAGTGAGTAGTTACTGTGGTTGGCTGCCCTGATTACTGTAGGTGTGGTTGTAACCTTACTATTTAGACAAAAATGCATGAGAACATGCATCACAGCTTAGGAAGACCATGTGGTTCCTAGATGAAGTTCAGGAAAAATAAGAAAGAGGACCTTCTATTTCTTGAAAGTTCTCATTAAAAAAATTCAAAACTTCTTTTAATTTTTGCCTAATTAGGAGACAAGAGTTTTCCTGTCATGGCAGGTGCTTTACAGATGGACAAAGCTCCTATTTTTCTTTTCATATACCAAATGCCACAATATATTTGTTAAGATATGAATACTTATGCTAATGTAAAGAGTAGGCAGGTGCAGGAACAAAATATTTTAATAACATTTACAAAAAAAACTATATGAAACTTCCAAAGCATTACCTTTATAGCATTTTAAACACTCTGTTTAAGGTTTCCAAATAACACCTGCTGCAGGCAGAAAATAAATTTGCTCTTGCTACTCTAAGTAGAACATTTTCAGTGGAAATGGTGGTTTAAGTCCCTTCTCCAGCATTAACAAATGAATAAAACAAAAGGGCTGGGAAGTTTACTTCTTCATGGAGGTTGGGAATGGGAACTGCAGTTCATTTGCCCTGAAAGGACACATGCAGCCAAGCAGCAGGCGCTTTGGCTGGAAGGATGGCATGGGTTTGCTACCTGGGATCTCTTCCTTGGCACAAGAGGCTGTCAAATTATTGCCTCAGGAGAGAGGAGACTGCCCAAGTAGTTTTTTCCCTTCTGGCCTTGGACTATGAGGTTTGTATATCCTTTTGTCAGCCAGTAAATCACATTTCATGGATTGAGTGGATTTATTTTCTAATTTTCTTATCATACAGCATCTGCATCACATGTGACATGCAATGATTACCAAACTTTCTTTCTCAGTTAATTGTTGCTTCAAGCAACCTTCATCTAAGCCAAAGTTTCTATAAATTTAGGAACACTGCACCATTAGCATTCACTGAAATTTTACTGGTAATTTTTTAGGATTACTTTATCCATGCCAAGAGCCATGCAAGGGTAGAATTCTAGCTGTGATTTGCAATGTGTAATAAAATATTCCCTAACAACAGAAAATGAAAAACAACTTCTATTTGTAGCACAGTATATAGTATCTAGCTTTTATCAAGAAGGTGATTTAAAGATGGAGCCAATGATCTGAAGCATTTGTTTGATTGCTTGCTTTCTCTGTGCTAATTAGCTCAGACCAGATTTTGTCTTTAAATGTAGCCCTCAGCAGTGGCAGAAAAATATCCTCTAAGTCACTTTTGGTTATTTTTGTTTTTCTCAAGAGATGGTAATTTACTGCTTGCCTTTTTTTCTGGTTAATTGCAACATGCCCTGAACCAGTCCTACTGTGCTCTTGCGAGTAGGGAAAATGAGGTGACTCCTTTTCACCAGCAGCTTGTAACCCTGAACTCCTGTGTCTTAGACATTAGGATTCAAGTTTAGAAAGTTTGCACAAAGAGTTCTAAATTATGAAGAAATGAGCATACATTGTTTCTTCAAACAATAATAAATTCAGGAGAATTTATCAATTTAGAATACAATAAATAAAGAAAGAAATTCCAAATGTAATCAGTTTGGGAGAAAGTCTATTTATTTCCTTTGCCAGAGCAAAGAACTTTAGAAATTAAGGAAACTGACTCTTTAGGGAAAGCTCAGCACACAATAGAATCAAGCTACTTTGAGATAATCAGAAGATAAATCATTGATCAATTCAGTCTGATATTATTAGTGATATCCTGTTTTCTCTTCTAGCCTGCAAAAAGATAGAACCCCAATTAGGTACTTTTATCCTGCTTTGATATCAGGATGACTCAATGATAACTTCTGGAGAATTTCTGATACAGTTTCTTACAGTCTTCAGATCTGTGAAGCTACTAGGAGAAATGTGAAAAAAAAATACTGTGACAAAACCAATGTTACTTTCTGGTCATAAAAATCACTTATTCAGTGGCCTGTGTGGATGTAGATGGTATCTTGTAACATACATAAAGCAGTCCTGTTTTACTTGGTATTACGAAGTCTTGGGATAAAACAATGAGTACTGGGCTTCAGTATAGATGGGGAACAGTGCTTTTGATTATGTCTCTCTGACCCCTGAGTATCTTTTCAAGATGGTGAAAAAAGAGAAATAAATCACAACTATTAAGTCTTTCTAGGAGCTTATTCTGTCACTAAAAGTTGATTCCTGCTTGGTTATTTTTCAGCATAGAATTACCAGCCAATTAGTTTGTCAGTTGACATGTTGGTTAGAATGACATTCATTGTGTTTGCATGGTTTTTTTTGTTTTGATATTCTGCTATTTGTTTTACACTGTATGTCCTGATAATGTGTGTGTAGCCAATCCCTATCAGTTGAATAGACAAGGATTTAATATTTATAACAAACATATTATCTCTATTGGGTGCTGAAATGTATGAATGTTTTATAAGCCAGATTGAGCTGTGCTGTTGGAAATATTGGAGTTTGCTTTGCTACTATGTAGGAGATGTATTGGCCAAGGGAAGATGTCAGTTGGGAATTACTTTTTCTTTTATTAAGATATTCACACAGAGAATTGAGGCATAGAGGGATAATTGCTCTAATATTGACCAACTGTTGTCCAACTATGGGATGTTATTGTACACATGTAGAAATAGCATCATACCACTTCTGAATTGCAGCTATAGTGACTGCAGATGGTTTACTGAAAAAATGGTCCAGTTCTGATTGATAAAAAAATGAAAACTAAGATCGGTGTAATAATACAGTTTATGGAATTATAGCATAAAATACAAAAATTAACTCATAATCATTTATTTATACCTTTGGGAATTATACTACTTGAAGTTTGGTATTCTTTTGTTTTCCTGTTGTATGAAAATGGTCAAAACAACTTTAGGCTATCTTTAATTTTCATACTGACAAACTTTTTAACAAATTCCATACCTTGGTTTTCATTAATACTCTTTTTTTTCTTCTCTTGTTTTTTTTTACCATTTTATGAACATTAACTATGCAATATCAAAACTGATGTCTGAGAAAAATAATACTGTGCTCTTCTGTAGCCTCTTCCTACCTGAATTTAAACTGCATTGCTAACTAATCGCACATTATAGTTGCAGTCTCTGATCTAAGTAAGGACCATACATCAGAAGGTATTTTTAACAGTCACTCAAGGAAGCAGTGGTAATGAGATAACTTCTGACAGCAGTCTGAAACTTTTTACTGGACAAAACTGTGCAGTGCATTAAGGGTAAATAATCATGGTCAGTCACTTAAAGTAGATGTTTGTCTTCAATAAAATCTTATTCATCATATACTACTAAAAATTATCAGTTTTTCAGGTTTGTGAAGATTTAGGTTGTTTGGTTGTTGTTTCCATTACAGTTAAGTCTGTGAGACCTAAGGAAGAATTGGTGTTGTGTTTTTTCATCATTGTTGAACAACTAATATAAAGGAAATTTTTTCACAGAATGCAATAAGTGAAATGTCTTTTTACAAAATTGTGAGCTAAACACTTCCTGTCTACAGTGCCAACATGATCATATTTTGAAATAACCTTCACAGTGAGAAGTATATGAACACTTATGTTAAGCTCATGTGAACAATGGTGAGCTGTGTGAGAAACGATAACTTTGCTCTCTGTTGTTTATCTATTGTCATTTACATAACAAAAGAACAAAATGAGTAGGAAGCTGTAGAAGCTCTGTAGCAGTTCAATATTTTGTCAGATATATTTTCCACTGTTCTGTTGCATATTTTTCCTGTATTTTTTGTAAGGTCTCCATATTTTACCTATTTATTGTTATTTCATTCTAATTATGTAGTAAGTTTATTCACCCATTAGATCTTTCCCACTGTGTGCATCTTTTAAAATAACTTGTCTGTGTTTTACAGACTGGTTCAATGTTATATGTTTTTCTTTCTTGAGACTTGAAAAAGCAGAATTAGAATCTTATATCTACTGCTTTTGAAACTTTGCAGATAACCAGTCATACCACTTTGTAAATTTCCCACATGAAATCGCTCCAGATACTATTTCTGGTTAATATCACCTCTCAAACATCTTTGCTATCACTTTATTCAATATCATATGTTGGTACAGAACCTCTAGAGTGGATGTATTTTTTAAATTTTTATTTGGTAAGGATCTCCAAAATCTGCAAAAGTATGCAGAAAAAAATTTGGGGGGGTTATGCTGATACACTTTTATGCGTGATGGAATTTTTACATGCAGGCTAAGTAGAAACCAAAGAATGTCCTTTTCTCATCTACTGAGACATTTTGTTTCATCTAAGCCAAACCTAGGAAATAAATGATCTGAAAACTAAAAGCAGTTTTTAATGTTAATTATACTTGTGCCTCTTTAAGCTTGGGGAAGAGAAATGCTAGGTATTACTGGGTTTGCTACTGTGTAAATCTTAAATGTGAATTTATGTGGAAGTTATTAGAGAGCATATTGGGTTTTACTTAGCCCTTCTCTGCTTAAGAATCTTTGCATGATCTATATTCAAAGAGATAGGTGAGTTAGGCATCTACTCTGCATTGTTTTGTCTGATATTCATTAACATAACCCTGAACAGGGTCTCGGTACTAATATCTTCTGGAAGAGACAGAGAGTTTATTGTCATGTGTTATGGTATAATTCACTTGCTTTTCTCTATTTTAAGTTTGCAGCTTCTGCTGAATCGCATAGGATTTATTTCTTTGAGACTTCCAGGTAAAAGCACCAAATTTAAAAGGAACTCATTGCTTTCACTGAGATATTAGCAAATTCCAGCCTATGTCCTCTACTGCTAACATGCCTAAATAAAAAATGAAATTATAGTTACTATGTAATGCTAAAACATTTCATAACAAGAAGAAAACTACGAAACAAAATAAAACCACATCCTGCCATCTCACATGTTTTCCTCTACTTAGTACATGCACTTTTAGTGCCCTTCTGCCTTGAGTTTTTAACATTTCTTTTTAATGATCTTATTTGTATAATCCCCACTCTGGCAATTTGAAAACAGGTTTTAGTGATAAATTCTTTTTAAAGAGTATGTGTTCAATTAAATGCTTAACCAGATGTTATTGGTATGCCTCCTTAAGTAGCAGCCTTTGTTTTATTCCAGCCACTGGGGTCACTACATTTCCCATCTCACTTTTATTTGATTCTATCAACTATTCACATTTTACAACCATTACTTAAACTTCTTCAAGTTCTAAGGTTCTTGAAATCCTTTTGCATACAAATATTCCACATCAGGCCTTACAACAATCAGAATGGAAATTGCTATTAATAATACTAATAATATAACTATTAAAATAGCAATTAATATAATATTTTACTATCTGTTCAGCATACTTAAACAGATAGTTTTAAGAAGCCAGTCCAGCTGCTGGCATGTTAACTGTACTGGCACTCATATCAGTTTAATTCCACTTTTTCTATTCTGTTCTGAAGCTGTATAGATGGTAGTGACCAGTTCAGGTCCTCTTCCACATGGCAGATAAAACTGATGTTTGTGGAATGGCAAGCTGGGAACAAGAATACATAGCTCTGCTAACTGGTGCTCTTGCTAATCTTTTCTCTGTTTCTTAGACTGAAGAAGACAAGTTTGCAAATGTTGAAATGAGTTAAATATTACCTCAAAAAATACCAAACATAAACCTAATATCAGGAAGGTGGGTATTGAAATCTCTGGCTGACCCTTCCCCTTCGATCCTCTCCTTGCTATGCTTCATAGCTCTGTTTCAAACCAAATGTACCAGTGCATCTGTCTCTAGGCATCTGGCAACCATTCTGGCGCCTGTCTTGGTAGACAGCCTTGGTGTGAAGGGAAGTGCTCCTGAATGCATCATGGATAGATTAGAATTACATTCAGTTTTTCCCTCAGAGGAGAGCTCATTTTTCACAAAAACATTTAAATTACCATAGGGGCAGAGGGATGCAAACTTTTTCAACCTGGGTAAAGGAAATGCAAAGTATAATGTTTAGTAGAAATCTCCCTAAAGAAAATTCAATAAAAGGTAAACTTCTAAATTCACTCCAGTTTATGAAAGCAGGTGAAGAGCCTTTTCACTTAATCTCTTTACTGCAGCATAGGCACATGCTGATAACTGGAGGAATTTTTGTCCAGATGTTAGACAATATCCTGGAGTAAAGCAAGCTTTGGATCATTTTCTCCTGCCAGGTTGGGCTGGTTTTATGGTTTTAGGAACAGCTTGAATATGTTTTATAAAAGTACAATAGTACCTAAAAGACTGTCTCATCATGATTTAGAGGTTTAAAAAATATCCTGTTGTTAATTTATCATAAAACATCATACAGTCAGTTTAATATGCAATTTCTAAGTTATATTGGTTTTCATGAAATTTCACTTGTTCTTTTAGGAGACTTTTATTGGTTTTATGAAAGAATGGAGGCAGCTGCCCTGAACCTTTCAGTGTTACTTTCAGAGACTGAGACAATTAAAATAATATCTCTTTTCAGTCATACAGTGAGAACAGAAATTACGATTTTGAATTTAGAATTTAGAATAGTAAGACCTATTAAAGATGAAGTGCTGTTTGAAAGTCGATTGAAAGATATCTTGTTGCATAGTAAAAAGTAACACAAAAATTTTTTTTTATAAAGTTTTGCCTTACTGAAGCTTAAAATCCAGCAGAATTATATGCTGTGACTTTAACAGAAAACACTGTCTGTTAAAGGCTTAATTCTTGGTGATGCTGAGTACCTTCTTGGAGGTCCTGAACTCCCTCAGTTATGTTAGAGCTGAGTATTTCAGAGGCCTTTTTAAAAGCTGTTCTTTTTTTGCAGGGCTGGGTTGTGCTCAAAAAGGAATTCAATTAGTAAAATATGGGATAGTCAAGTAGCAAGAAAATCATACAATTAAAGTGGCACAATACATGACTTTCATTCTAATTGTACTTCTCTTTAACTTTGTTGCATGTATACACTGCTGAATGTTGAACAGGTTCTAAAATTACTTTATTTACTTTTCTAAATAAAAGTTTTATTACTGCATCATACAGGGCTATTATTTACATTATGCTTGCACTTAGTGTACTTCAGCCTGGTTGAGACTTCATTGTAACCAGCTTTTGTACAAACATAGAGTAAAAGTAGTTCCTGAAGTAATAAATTTGCAGTGGGTGGCTTTGCTGCATTATAAGAGAATAGAGAATAGGAAAATCACAACTCAAATGTCTCTCATTTTTTCAAAACTATTTACCATATAATTCTTGTTCATGCACCATCTAACAATAATTCTATAGTCCTTCTGAGACTAGAAGAAAATGAAATGTGTCATGGCTGAATGTGCTGCAAGTGACACAACGTATGAATGGGATGTGAAAATTTATTTTTTCCTCTTCTTAATTTTTACCTTGGTTTTAAGCCACAGTTTGTTCAAGTTCTCTCTTGCCATCTTCACAGAAATTAGTGAGATTGTCTTGTCTGGATTTTGCTTAAAGAAGGACTTACTCTTGAAAAGAAGTCTAATTTAGGAGTAATGAGGAGAAAGAAGAGATGTAATCAGCCTGCCAGAGTTTGAGAAAGCTCCAAAATTAACCTGAATTATAATTTTTCAAGAAAGTTTTCTTACTATTCTTAGAATGTTTTGGTGCTTCTTTGGGGTTAAAGTAAGTACAACTTGAATTACAGCTCCAAAAAAGGAAACAGCTGTGGCTTGTTTGTTTGTTTGCTTTTATGGATGCCAGATCTAACATTTGGGTATCCTTATTATCCTACTGCTGAAAATACTGAGGAATAACTGGGAGCAATCCAGAAGGGCTTGCCGAAATATTATTTTTAACTATTGTTTATACTGTATTAGGGCCTAAATTTTTAAATCAAGGACCAATCTTCCCTTATGCTGGGAGTCATAGAATAAGACCAGAGAAGGAGTAGTCTTTCCTGCATCCTTTTAGAGCATACTGCTTTTCTGTAAGGGTTTCATCTTCCCTTGACAAATACACAGCAAGCTGCACTGACATTTTGCAAAAGTGGTCAATAAGGAATGGTTCGGCTAAGGTCTAACCATAGTCTTAAAGAAATACCAACATGCTTTATTTTATAGAGTCTGTTATTCCAAAGCCATTATATATCACAGCCACATCAATATTTACTGCCTTATACCTTTGTGTAAAATGGAGAGATCTGGTTACATAATGGCAATTTTGAGTTTTCTGTTCTCTGCAAGTACAACTTGCAGAGCTGTGTTGCATAGTTATTTCGTGAAGTTAAATAAAGAGTAATGAACAGGGCCTGGAAATCTAGAACTGTTCTGTGGCATCTTTTGCTGTCTAAATTAGCTTTCACTCCTTTGCCTTTCCTTGAAAGTGAGGATATCTGGTGTAGCACTGTAATACGTTACTTGCAAAATCTGTAAGGTTTTGGATTAAACTCTGGTTGTATTTCTTGACCTACAAGGAAAAAAAAACTTTGATATAGGTGATCAGTCATGTATATTTTCATTAGAGTTTGGAAATGTTTAGAATTGAACAAGTTTAAGTTTTTACAACAACTCATATTTCAATCTTAAAAATCATATGTTCCCGTAAGAGAGACATCTGTTCAACTGCTTCATCTTCCAGAATCTTCTCAGAGTTCTTAAGCTGATAATATGTGGTAAATTCCTGAATGTATAATACATGAATCAGGGTATGATCCTGAAGTCTGTGGGAAGTTTCCTAAAGTTGAAGATTAATGTAAAGAAGTGGGAACAATCTGTGTTACTCTTTTTAATAGCTAAAGTTTTGAGTAGAACATTGTAACATAAAGACCCAAACCACAGCTGAGTAATCCTTTCAGTATGTTTGGGGAGAAGTTATATTACTAAAAATTAATTAGCACTTCATTAATTGTTCAATTTAAACATTTATTTTTTGTGTTATATTTAAATATTTGTATTTATTTGTATCCAGCTTTACAATACAGAGACAGGTTAACTGGATACTTCCTCTTTAAAAGCATGCAGCTGAACATACCAAACCCAAATCCCATGGCATTAGTGGAAATGCTAGGGAAAGTCTGCCAAAAGGGGGACCTTTGCTGAATGCAGTGTTCAGATCACAGCAGGGCCTGTTATTTATACTAGTTAAGTGGCATGGCTGTTTGCTTCAAAATGCAAGCTCTTTACTGTATTATAGTCTGGAATATGAAATACCAACTATTAGTGTAGTCCTGCAGTGATAACTCTAATCAACCTACCAGAGGAACACTATAGGAATATTATTATAGGAATATTCTTAAACATGAAATATGAGTGGGAAGGAAGGAGAAGGTTGGATGTTAATATGACTGCACAAAATGTTTCAAAAATGTAGTCTCTTCCCAAGAAACAAGATAAAGTCTTAATGCCCTCAGCTGCATTATTTCTGCGCCACAACAGTTGCCTTAAAAAGTGCCAATTCCCATTTAAAATCAGAAATGTGAAAGTCAGCTTTGACAAAAGAAACTGGGATACTGCAAACTCCACTGCTAAAAAAAAATTTTAAACAAGCCATGGAACCTGGCTCTTTATTTCTCAGAAAATTTATCCTTACCAGAAAGATGGTGTGGTTTGTAAGAGGTTAGGATTGGGATGATATTCCTCTCTTGAGAAGCAAATACAGGAGCTCTGCTAGCTTTTGCTGAGACAGCATAATATATCTATGTCCTACTGGACTCATCCTTAATCCTAAGAGATCAAAAATGGTGAAAATGCCTGTCTTTTGCCTCAAATTTTTGTTCACTTTATCAATAATCATATTCTTACTTCTAGTGCAGAACCTCAATACTGTGTATTCTTTGTCCATGACCACTGAACCTAAAAAATAAAGGAAATACGTAAAAATGTTTAAGAACAGAGATATACATTAAAAACTGTACAAAAATCAGAATAGCTGAAACTCCTGAATATGAATAATATAAAAAGTAGATTGACTACGGGAACTCTATTCTAGCAGTGCAATGATGGCAGCTGTGGAGTTTCTGTTTAGGCTTAGCATATACTGCATGTGACAATACTGAAAAGGTAAAGGGTTTATACAGATAGTTGTAACATTATAGATTTTGAGCAAGGAATTTTATGTGAGTATAGAGATGGATTTACCTAGTGGAGACATGCTACTTAGAAACCAAATTACAACGACAAGAGAAACATTCAAAGTTTATGGTTGGCAGAGATAAAAACTTTTACATTTTGGTCTCTACTAAAGGAGGTGTTACTCTTTAAGGTATAACATCTCTGATCTTAAAATATAGGTCCAATAGGAATTTTCAGTAGTCTAATTTTGCAAAAGTTGCTTCAAAGAAAATACTTGTGAAGAATAAAAGGCAAATACATATGTTGTGATGAGTGCTTTATATCAGCATTTTGTGTGATGCAACCTCTGTTCAGGGGAATAAAATAATCTACTTTTTTTCCTTCTGAGCTTTGTGTATTACTTGTTATGGGCTTACAGCTTACCTCTGTGGAAATAAAGTGCAGATAAAATTTTTATCTATATATCTGTATGTATATATATTGTTGTTAAACTTAAGTTCATTTAATTTACGTTTTAATTTTTTGTATGCATTGAGCTTAGATAGCGCTCAATAGCAGTACTTGAAATCAGTAAGTACAGACAAATTAGATTTACTCGTACCGAGCACGAATAGCAGAGCCGTTAGAGGATGGCGGCAGCCGCTACTTCTCGTCACGGCCTGACTGCGTCACGGCCCGACTGCGTCACGGCCCTGAGCGGCGCCACCTGGTGTCTCCCCCACGGCCGGTCGCGGCCTCGGGCCGCCATGTTAGCTCAGCGCCGGGCCCGCAGCCCCGCCCGAGCTGCGCCGCGCCTGGGCCGCCGGCCCGGCCCTGGCCTGTGGCCGCGGAGCTGCCTGGTGGCGGGATGGGGCGCTGCCGCGCCAGGCCTCCGCCGTGCCCCGCTCCCGCCGCTGCGCTCCCGCTTCCGCTCCTCGCCGGGGGAGCCGCCGGCCCTCGCTGAGCCCTGCCGGGCCTGCAGGGGAGGCTGGGGTGGTGTCAGCCCTGGCAGTGAGCTAGGGCCCTTCCCCACAGGTCAGGGAGACCCTCAGCACCCTCAGAGTGTTTTAGGGGAGAAGTGTAACGTTTTCACGTTTTACTTATTTATGCTTTTTTTTTTTTTTTAATCAAGATACTGTTTTGTTTAGAGCTTTGGTGCCTCGGTTACTGCTCATTGTTGACTTGAGGGTTTGTATTTCAGAGATTATTAGGTATAGTTGTAAGAATGTCAATTAGTCATTGATATTATCATGTTTGAGCATACAGCAATTACATAGCATTAAAATAACTTCATGTTTCATAACACAAGGTGACTAGGAAATGACTAATTTATAATGGTATTTCTATATAGTGCTTTAATTTTAATTTACTCTTTTTTTCTGATTGTTATAGGTAGCGTAAGTAAGGGTTGTTTTTTTTTTTTTTAGCAAAAGATGTCTGGGGGGAGTTATCAAAACAAAGCAGCTATTATAGAAGGATTCTTCATTCTGTAACAAGGTAATCAATTTGGATTTTTTTTCCTTTTTAGTGTATAGAAGTGTATGTTTAGGGGCAGAAACCTTTGTGTAAGCTCATGTGGAATGACACTGAAACCAAGGTTGGAATATTTTTCTCCAACAGTGCTACATGCCCGATAGTTCCCAGGACTGACATGGCAGAACAGGAGTCAAGAGAAGTGCCAAAGCCTGAGGAAAATCTTAGATTAAATATCATTATGAAGAGTTTCACTACAATGATAGTGCAGTTATAGGCCAGAACATATAGCCGAGATTTTTTTTTCACCTATTCTACAGTATTCTTATTGGATTTTTAGTCTGATTCTAGGAAAATGAGGACTATGTGGTCATTCTGTCCCTGTCATTAGGTTCTCTCCACCTTCTTCTCATTCCAACCAGTCACAACTGATCCCTTGAGCCAAGTTCAGATAACTTAAAAAATCAGTAGGAACTTTGGGTTTCTCCTAATGAAAATCCGTGACTGAATATAAGAGAAATCCTTTACCACAGGAAGGGCAGGCAAGGTTCAACTGGAGTCCATCCTCTTGGACAACGTCAGGCTGCCCAGTCAGCAGCCGCACGGTGACTGGGCAGTCGGCATGCATCCAGACAAGCCATTAAATACGCTGTTTCTTCTGTGTAGCGTTGCACAGGATATGAAGTGGGGTCATCCAAGCAAAAAGTCATGAATAAGTGAAATGATTAAATTCATTTTGCTTTTTCTGGAAGGTCTTATTCCTGTAAAGAAATGCTTGTAAAAATAAAAATGTGAAAGAACAAACAAAATCCCCCCAGAGCAGCTCAATTGCTAGCATTCAAATGACTGCTTCTGTTGACCATTGGGCAGCATCACTTACATTAAAATTCAGCTGCCCAGAAGGGATTTGTTCAGTTTTGAAGAGTACTGTAGCTCATAATTCAGGAAGTTTTTCCCTATTACAGAATACCCTTAAAATTAAGGCCTTAATTTATTGGAAGATTTTCTTCTGGTAAGGTAACACTTTAATATTTTCTCTTAAATACGTAGACACTTTACATTTTGTGTGCTAACAGCTACATTAATGAAGTTCAAAGAAGTGCAGGCAGTGCTTGCTATTGGTAGAAACTTAGTAGTATACAACAGATTTTGAGTTGAGAAAACAGAAATATTATAAGTTTGTTTAGACAGGGGATGAGACCAATAGTGGTTAATTACGGGAAGGAAAGATTTCCTAGCGTAGCAAGTTTCTGGAATTTAGAAGTATTGGAGCTTGGGTTTGGGGATTTTTTTCTTTCCTTTTTTTTTCCCCATTGAGTTCTTTAGTGCCTAGAGAAGACTGCTTCTGGAGTAATGTTGCAAAAGAAAAGACTTTTCCATTTTAGTGGCTGTGTGACCCAGTTTTAGTCTGTTTGTTAGTGTATGCGAACTGAGAGCAAATCTGTGTTGAACTTGACAGTCCGGCTTTCCATATACCAATGTAAGTTTTCTTAGTTGCAGTCTTATTTGCTCCACCCCTGATTTCGGCTTTAAGGAGTTTTCTATGCATTCTGTGCTTTAGTCTCTTTTTTCGGATTAAAAGATATTATTCAGTGTAACTGGAAAAAAAAAATACTAGTAATGTCACTAATTGAATACTACTTTAACAAGGGCAGAGAAGGGCAATGACTTGTAACATTTAGATTCTGCCTGACTATGTGTTATTATCATAGCATCTGATTTTATACATTAAAGTTCATTGCAATGAAAGAAATCCACAGGATTTTGAACCACTGCTATTTTCCATGAAATATTGTCAAAAAATAATAGAAAAAGCAGAGGACAGAGCATACAAAGGCCTAATGACAGAAACAAACTAATTAACCTCCTGGATATACAAAAATTATCTGTTACTAGTTATTCTTACGGATCCTTTAAAAACTATTCCAACTGAGGAAAAAACTAACAACCAGGCTAAACTAAAACTAAGTACTTTGGACTTTTTTCCTTCCCTCTTTTTCTAGAGGTAAGAATGATCTACCTCAGACTAGCAAAAGGTGATACCATGTGAATTGCATTTGGTTTTCAAAAGTCAGCTGATGGCTGACTAATGCCCTGATTTATGAAAATGCTCAAAAAAATTTACTTCAGTAGGAATTATGTGTGGGGTTTTTTTTGTTTTTGTTTTTTCTTTTGCCTAGGTTTAAATACATCCTACAATATTCTCCCCAGGTTGCTGAATTGGGACCCAAAATACTGATTGGTGACTTCCAACCTATTTTCTTCTTTTACATGAGTCCTGTTATTAATAATTAGAGCTAAGTGAAAAATACAAATTCTGCCTCCATGAAAATTCTTTAAAATTTCATTTCAACTTTATTTTTATCCTAAACTGTAACAAATATTGCAGTTAGAATAATATTTTTATGAACCAAAAGAGTTAAATGTAATTTGGAAATATCTAAATGTTGGATCTGTTGAAATGATAAACATATCAGACACCAACATTTATTTTCGATGAAATATTACTATAATTCTGGTTATTGCATGCCTTTTTCCTTGATCCTATTATGGGTGGACAACAGAATATTAGTATTCCATTGAAATTGAATTTGTCTATTTAATAAGAAAATGGAATGTTTCTTGGTGAATACCTACTAGATATCTGTACTTACAAGCCTTTGGTATTCTGTAGTTTAACTTATGTAATAGACTTGTACATACATAACTGCACAACATATTTTCTCTTTTTATAACGGAGGCAACAGTTCTGGAACTACAAAACCTTTACTTAAATTAAAGTCAACACAGTGCTCTGATTATTCAAATGGCAACGGTCAGTGGAACTACTGAAGTACTGTGGACATTCTCAGATGGTCATGGCCTTAGAGAAGTGTACCATGTAAGCTTGAGCTTAAAGTAAAAATTAAATTTCCTCTGAGACTTCTAGAAAACGTGCTTAGGATTCTACTCCAGTTTTGATGAAAAAGTTTCAATCAGTTCTAATATTCCTGAAATGTATGTAGTCCCTGAGACATGCATTTGACTTAAAATTAATGGGTATGTAAGTAAAGGCATTAAGTGAAGAGGAAATGTGGTCATACAGTTCATCCCACTGCTTAAAATCTTTCATTTGCCTTGTGTATGCTATATTTGGCATCCTTTGTGTTAGCTTTTTGAAAAAAATTTTGATGCATTCGTGCCTCATTGAAAATAATATATCAACAAGATAGTGTTGTAATAATTCTAAAAACTGTCATGTTTTGTATATCTCCCAACATGAAAAAGTAATTATTATTCCCCAAGAAAAAGCATTCCAATTACACCTGTATAATATGATTCTACTCCAGTAAGAGGAAACTCTTTATACTTTCTCTATTATTTTGGAAAATGTCAGCTATTTGTGAAAGATGGTTTCAGTTTTAATTTAAAGAGAACTGGCAAGTCTCTCCTTTTGACAAAAGCCAGACCTGTAAGCAAAGTGATTTCATTCTTGCAGATCAGCATTACCTGAATCTTTAAGCATCTAACCTTTGTGACATGCCTGGGGATGCTAAAGTTGCCATATAGTGCCATTTTTGCATAATCAACTCAGAGCAGATTGAAACAGTATCCCACTGCTTAATTTACTATACTTGAATCATTTAGAAGAAACTTCCAGTGGTTCTAGATGTCTGGGTGTTTTTAATCAACAATGTAGTAGAATTGGAGCCTTTTCAGTAGAAAACTTTCTGAATACAATTCTTGAATTGTAGACCATGGTGGTCAAAAGCCATAACATGAGAGTTTTGTGGCTGATTCATCATCAAAACAAGTCTGTTTTTTTGTTTTTGTGGGGGTTTTTTTGTTTGTTTGGGTTTTTTTGTGCAGCATTACTACAGCTTACAGAGCGCCATATATTCACAGATCCAATACCACTCTGTAAACATAAATAACGGTGTATGCTAATGCAACCAAGTATTTAAAGGTACAGTGCAGTGACCTGATGAAAAGGCCACTTCAGGGGTCATTGTAAAAGGATGTTAACTGGTTAGTGGATAAATCAGGATACTGCTAAGGATGCATTCCAAAATGTTCTACTTCAGATATAGCTGGAAATCTACGGGAATAGATGCTGTGTGATTTTAGTCTTTCAGACTACCAGGTCTTTGGTTTGAGGGTGGGCTTGCTAGGCTTATATTGGCAAAGAGAACAGCTAATATGTGCTCAGCTTCAGATAACGGTGGTTTCCTCATACACAAGGTCAGGTCACTCTTCTCACCTGTGACTTATGCTAAGCCTCCTTTTCTACTTGACTGAACTAACATTTTAATTTTAGTTATTGGCACTAAAGAATTGTAAATGTTCCACTTTTATTTGTAGTTGTTGTAACAGTACCTCAGAGTAGGGGCCTCTCCCCTCTTCGCAGAGATGGTAATTCTACCAACTTTGGGTAGTTTTTTGTATCATAATGATCCTAGTTGGGGCCTCAGTTTAGATGAGGCACAAATTTCTCAACATACCAAGAAATCTTTGTGCCCTTTCCTTATTAATTGGGGCAGTCGTGGTAATTGTCTGGTCATATACTGTAACTTTAACTTTTCTCCAATGTATATTATTTTTATAAAGTTCCATTGCCCATGTGAATATTTCTGTAGTTACCATTTCTGTCCATGCTTTGCTAGCTCTACTGGTGCTCTTGAAAATGAGTTAAAAACTACAACAGAACAGCTTTTTCTAAAGGTCAGATTTGTAAATACTGTAACTTTGATAAGATCAAAGGATCGTTCACACTTAAGCCTCAGGTTGAAATGGGTTAATTACTTTATTTGTAAATTTGTAATCACTTTGTCAGGGTTTTATTCTGGGTCTTGTAGTCTTGCTTTGTCACAGATCTCAGTTATGAGTTAGTCCCTTAAGAATGCCTAGTATCAAATAAGATTAGCTCATTTTTTTTATTGTAAATAACTCCCTACATTTTTAGGTTTTGTGACTGAAATTTATTGTTTATATTTACATCTAGGTGGACTGCTATGCCCCTCAGGTGTTTATAATACAGTTTCACAATTATCCTGCTCTGCTCAAGTTTAACTACTGAAAATAAGGGCTTCAGTATCTGCTATGGTTGGTATTAGGGATATCTTCTGACAGTCTCCACTGATATCTACTCATGGCAGATACAGGGCAATGTGCTATTTAAGCCTTTTTCAATTGTTCAGTATGTTAAGAATTTTAATTCAGGTAGATTTTTCTGTAATTCCTTCTTTCTTCCAGTTGATTGTTTTCTTAGCTTGTTTTGCACTAATACAACATAGCTCAGTGCCACCCAGAGCTACAGAATCGAGAGCTCTGCACTTTTTGAAGCATCATTGTGTTAATGTAGCCTTGTACATTTGGAGCACTAAGTGTAATTTCAGCTAGGCTTTTTCTCTCTGCTCCAGCTGGCCATTTTCTCTGAGCTTCCTTCCCTGCCCTAAGGTGTTCTTCACTGCAACTTCCTTCTATCCATTTCTCTATTGCCATTTCTTTTGACTGCATCTTCCCTAAGGAAATCTATAATCCAGACACAGGTATATGGAACCAACATGTTTGGTGCAGCCATGTTATTTTATCTGTGTTGTACATCTTCCTCTGCTCTCTGTGCTGTCAGCATAGGTTATAAGATCCTTGTGACAGCAGGCATTGATTACAGTGCTTAGCAAAGAGAACATTCTCAAGTAGTATTAAAATAAACATGATCATATTGGAATTGCAGTTAATAGATATTAAGAGATACAAAAAAGTTTGTCTACCTCTCTACCTCTGCTGCCTCCTGTGGTATCTTAAATGACTGTTTAAAGCAAAGGAGTGAACATTTAAATGATGACTTTCTCAGCTTTTTTTTTTTTTTGTGTGTGTGTGTGATTTCTTCCACATCAAGGACAAGGGTTTTTTGTTTTGTTTTTGGGGGGGTTTTGTTCCTTTGATAGCTCTGTCTATAGAACATCCACATCTAAATGAAATATAGATTTCTCCTTATTTTGAAGCTTTACAAACTGCAGTATATGCATCTATATCTGTATCTTATTTTATTGAAACAAGCAAGTTAGAACTGTTCTAGTCCTAATTGCTTGCTAGCAGCACTAGCACATCTGTAATGATAGTTCTAACATAATTGGATACAACAACACTAAAACAAGTAATTTCAATCATATAAGGCTGACAGCAATTTTGAGGTCATTTTCTGCGAGTTGGTCATTGAGATTGCATCATATAATCCACATCGAATTTATTCCTGTAATATATTTTATCTTCAAGTGTAGCTGTGGTTAATTGCTAATCCATATTCATTGAACGGAACAAATGAGGACAGCAAGAGTAGATACTTGATGTACTGTCACATCAAATGTGTGAACTTCTGAGCTCAGTTTTTCATCCAGATCACTTATATTTGTCTATTTTCTGTCCCCACAACTTCAGAAAGCCTTTAGAGATTATCACAGAATTTGCCTGACTAAGGTTATTTTTTTCATTGAGAATGTCTAGTGTATACATAGACATTAATTACATATTTTGAGTTGTATATATCCTCTTGAGTGTGGTTATTGTTGATCATCAGAATGTGCTTGCGTTTTAAAAGATTGATTGTATTTTAGTAATTACTTTTGCAGAATGTCCTTTTGAATCTATATTTCTTTCATCTGTAACATATTAAACTTCCAGTTGAAGCTCCTGCGTTGTTGTTCTTGGCATAGCATACATTTCTTTTTAACATTCAGCTTTGAGCACAGCATGCTAGGTTTATCATACCATTTTTAGGGCTTAATCGAAAGCCCATTGAGGTTGACATAAAAAAGCTCTCTTTGACTAGTCAGCTTTGGATAATGTTCCTGGTCTTCTCCCTTGTGTGTATTACTCACAGATTGATCCCAGCTGGGTACAGTTTTTTCAAGTATTTGCCAAGTAGTTTATGTATTTCAGCAAATGGATTACTTACCAAGTATAAGGATTCATGAATCACTTTCTGAATTATTCTGTTCAGTACTGCTGTTGCTTGATTTGTAATTGAAACAGAGAATTACTTTAGTTTTCCACTAGATAACAGTTTAAGGTTTTAATAGGAGATGAATGAGAAATAAGAAATAGTAAACCGTAAGTAAATAATGCATATTCTTATTCATGTAGAAATATTTTTCCACTAAAGCAAACACAGGTATTTATATGAAGAAATGCATTCTATAGAACTGATAGAAGTTAAGTCTGATTTATATGAATATATGTGGATCTCAGATACTGACAGTGTTTGCAATCCATGTCTTATACTATTCAGCTTCCATTTTATTAGTACTTACTGCCATTAAAAGTACTAATTGGAATAATAGAATTATAGTAGAGTTATAATAGAATTAAATCCATTAAATTAATCCATTAAAACATTTTTACCATAATATATATTATATAAACTGGTTTTTATTTCTAGAATTTGAGACAACTCCCAAAAATAATCTAGCAGAAAAAGACTCTTTATTTGGGCAAAGAAATGAAGAGGAACTGATTTATTATGGTCAGATAAGTTAGAAAGAACTGAACGTTTTGGCTGAGGAATTATCAGAGGTTCTGTAGGGTGAGATGAATTAAACAAAACAATGCATTCTCTTCTGAGTTTAAAGGAGAAGAGATTTTTTAGTGGGCATGTTTCACAAACTGTCCCATATTCTACCATGATCTGTGTTCTTTAAGAAAGTATGGGTTTTTTGTGTGTTTTTTTCCTTCTATCACAGAAAGCCTCCAGTATTTTTAATGATCACAGTATATTTGTGTAGTCTGATTAAGGATTAATACTTACCACCTCATAGTGTTATTACAAGGGAAATTGCCATGTCAAAACTTGAATTTAGTACCTAATTTGGTATGCAGTATCATTCTATAAATAGGCTAGCACATGCTTAAACTGCAATTTTGTTTATGAATAACACATAATACCTTCCTTGAGTTGGATATAAAGCAAATCTGGGAACAAAAATTAACTAAACTTCCATTTTATTATGTACTTGGACTAATGTAATAGGAAGCATAATTACATAATACCTCATTCACATCTGTGGCAAGGTATGTATGAGTTGCCAAGTGCCAACAGGCTTGATGATAGCACTGATCTTTGGGTTGAGTACATGAGTGTCCAGGTGCTGTGGAAAAAGGAATGTTATGGATGGCAATCCTTTACCTGTGAAAGACAGCAAAAGGTCTTGGGGAAGGAAGAAAAGTCCCAGAGATGCTTCATCAGACCTTATTTTAAGGGAAGATTTTAGAACAGATTTTGTAAGAAAATTTTTTAAATACAGAGTTGATGTACTAAATATAAAAATCCCTCATTTGTAGAAGAATAGCTTCAGCAAATTGGGAAACTTGCAATTCATGACTGTTTGTACTATTATACAGATTGCACAGCTTAGATGTCTTAGTGCAAATTTTTTCTGAATGCAGCAGAGACATATACCTTTTAATGCAGACCTATCCTTTCATTTCATTTAAAATACTGGTTCTGAACAAGTTTTCCATGAGTCACTTGAGTTGTGATTTTGGTGGCTATGTTTCCTTTTTTCCCTTTCTTGTCATACGTGGTCTTTTAGCTGTAGGAAGTGGTTGGTTTTCTCATGTTTCAAGACTAGACACATATCTAAACACATGCTCTAATTCAGCCAAATAATTGGAGTAGGCAATACCAGCAACCAACCACAAAAATCAAACTGCATGATTATAATGGTTCCTTTGTCTTGAAATATGATAAAAGGTTAATGAATTTTGAATACTACAGTATCCTGACTAGGCTTAAGTTGGTGTAACTTGAAGTTTAGCAGCTGAGCAGGATCTTGCATCCATGTTTATTAAAACAAAGTCTCTTGGGTCATTCATCACCTTGTGCACTTAACAGCCTCAACCCATATATTCTGCAAACATAAAATCTAGGTTGCCTAGGAATGGGAGTGTTGGATAAGAGCGAGGGAAATAAAATATACAATTTGTCCAGTGTTTTCTGTTTTGAAAGGATAGAAGGGTCTTGAATCATTATGACCATGTGGATTCATCATACAACAAAAGTCTTAACTTGTTTATTGTCTTCCCCCCTTCTCTGTACCTGTGTACCCTGCCAATAGTTGAAAGTATGGAGGCTGCATTTAAGAATTGATTTAAAATTAATGGTACTTCTAATACCAACAGAATATATATTTTACTTTCTTCTTTGCTTTAATGCATTCAGAAATTTCCTGAGAACAAGTAATATAATACAGATAGTCTGTTTTACAAAGCTCGATATGAAAGTTTTTATAAGACTTCTGGCCTGCTCTGTAGCATGGTACTGCCAACTTTGAAATTATGATTCGGACTTCCCAAAATTCCAGTCAAGTTTGATGTGGCCTTGTTCCTAATTGGATGGAGAGATGGAAAAAACTGTTTTATGATTTTGTATATACTTATTAGTAAACATATTGCTTGCTTTAGAAGGGATTTTTGGGGCAGGAGACTGATACGCTTGGTTCATGATAAGATGCACCTCATTTTTACTTCTGTCTTTCTCATTTGAGAAGGACATTGTGCAACATAGTCTCATTTCATGCATAACAGTGGAAGTGTAAATTCAAAGTTATTCATTCAAACATTTCTGTTTTTTTAATGGCTATCCATACAGTTAGGAGATACTGAGCATATAAACAAAGAAAATGGAAATGACAAATGAAATTATAGAACACTAAAAATGTCAATACAAGACAGTTTGTTAACTTTCTCAGAATACATGAAGCATATTGCCATATCTGATTTGTTGTTTTCTGCTCTAGCTATGAGCTTTACCAGAGGAAACAATACAACATAAATTCATTCTTATGGAAATGATAATGAGAATAGAATGCATTACAAAACTAATCCATTCTCATTATGATCAGATTGTATATTTTCATAAAACTACTATCCAGTGTGACTGTAATTGACAAAATAAAATATTTGTTATAGTCTGCTGAAAGTTTTGCTATATATTATCTCCTGAGTGACTGTATTAGAGAAAATTGTTATTAGATTTTCTTTTAATACATTTATTACAACCATTAGTAGAATTCCCTTGCAAACTGTCTGTAACACCTACTTTTCTAGGTATTTCTCTGGGACATTAATTTTCATATTATACCGCATTTTACACAAAATGAACAAAACTTTGAACTTTCATATTTCAAAGTCATTTCTCTCAACTAAGGATGTAATCAGTGGTACTTTCACCCTTCTGTCCTCTACCATCTCCTCTTTCTTTTTCTTCTCACATTCAGATGTAACATGTGATTTCAATTTAGCGAAGTGATGTGCTTTATCAGGCTCTGCCTTTGTGAAACTCTAATTTTGATCTCAGAATCTAGCCCATGTGTTACGAGCTCCAGGGAACCGTGAAAACCACCACTGCTGGGTTTGTGTAACACCTTTCATCATATCTTGATATTGGTCCACGTGTTTGGTCTTGCTCTTTTGTGCATTCAGCAGTACCAAAATCACACTTTTTTCTTTTCCCCAGCTTCCTTTCTGTTTCTAATGACTTAAGTTCTTTCAAACAAAAGATAGAAAATCATAACTGGACATATCGGAGACTGCTTATACCTACCAAAACAGAATATTTTGTATGTTCTTGTCTTTCTTGGAAGACACTTTCATAATGGCATTAAACCCAGCATGTTCAACAGAAGGCATGTGACCTGCATGTAAATTATCCAATATGAGTTAAGAATACAGTCAGTGCTTTGGCTCTGCGAATTAAAAAGTGTAAACTGCCTCAGACCTTGACAAAACATTTGTAATGAATTGGGCCCTTGACTTTATTTTGAGACATTTCAGCATTAAAAGAGGTTTCATTCTTATTTATAGCTACTGTGTGGAGCACAGTGAGATGATAAAGTTAAGAACTTCTGCTCAGGGAAGAAGAAAGCGGGGGGAGGGCTTAATAGTTTACTAAATATTTACAATGAACTTTGAAAATAAGTGTTTGCCTGATTAATTCTGTGGATACAGGACCAAGTACTTCAGTGTTGTTGGCCTGAACCTGCGTGTCTCGTGAATGCAATTAAACACAATGAATAAAGGGTGTATAATTGTTGGAAAGAGCCTTATATTGTGAGGCTCGTCTCTTCAAAGGATCTACATGAACTAAATATTTAAATAATTCTGTATCACAAAACACCATACAGGGATTAAAAAAGAACTAAGAGAACCTAAAAAATTATCACAGATAACTTCACATGGTTAAAGGCCTTAGGAGACTTTTGGATCGTTGTTTCATATCACAAGTCATCTTAATTTCACCCTGTTGCCACATTGAGTCCAGTAACTTATTTGTGGTCAAAGTAGATCTTTTAGGGAAACGTGTAGTTCTGATACGAAGATAGTAAGTTATCTCAGTAGCTTTTCTAATTAATCATGCTGAGTTTTAAAAATATGGCCCTTATGTCCCAGTGAACTTGCTTATTTTTTGACTCTTACCTATTTGCCAGCTCCTGAAATACTGTCTTAAAAGAAGCATCACAGTTTTATGAACTTATGCTTTCCTTTAGCTTCCCTAGCAAGTGCTTGAAAAGAGTCTTTGTATCAGGTCCTCGTGTTAAGCAAAATAGTAGGTTTGGGTTTTTTTTCCTTTTTGTCAAGAAAAAAAATACATTGAATTTAGCTTGACTCAAAACATCCTTTCTAACTCCAGTTTTTCTCTCCTGTTTCAGTGGACCAACTGAATAAGCATAATTCTTCAGTGGTAACTACAGTAGCTCTGTTAGCTTCAGTAACATCTTTGAGACGTATTCTAATTTTTGTAGCCATGTAAGAAAGTTGTTTAGGGTTCAGAGCTAGTATGAAAACCAGCATCAGTCAGAACATGATGTCAGTTCTAATGCTCTTTCTGGTGGCACTGTCTCACTCAAACAGATTACTGCTGAGCTAGCACTGCTGCTTCACAGTAGGTACGGTACAGGGTATATGAACAAGCTCTTGAAGTAGACGTTATATTACAGTGATTATGGTAGTTCTAAACTATTGCCTAATTTATATTTTTTTTTCCAGTTCTACCTTGTTTTATAATATTTGGATCTTACTGAAAAAGTAAAGGAATGATCAACGGGTTTTCACATAAGGCATAAAGAATAACCTGAGCACATTTGAAACAGCAGTAGACCAGAAAATAAGAAATAAAGAGTATAGCTGAGGCATTTCAAACTAAGGTGGATTTTTCTTCAGCATATTTGGAACTCTATGCTTTAGAATCCTGTTGTTTTTATTGGGCATTATTATCTTGATATATTAAAAACAAATGTCTTAGTGATTCTTCAGGAGAATATTTGCTAGCGCTCATTCTAAGTATATAAAAGATGGTATACTAATAGCTGTATTAAATCAAGATTTTAAATTGCAGCCCCTATTTTACTTCAGGTGATAAGAAATTTTGTGGCATAGCCACAAAACTGATTTCTGTTCTACTGAACAAAGTGACAAATGTGGTTCTTTAGTATAATATAATGGATTATAGGAATTCTTGGTGTAAAGTATATACAAACCAAGATCTCATAGAAGACAAGTCAGAAGTTTCCATTTAACTGTGCAAAAGGAAATGCAATTGCATACCTTGTAAGCAGCTGAGAGAATTATATACCTAAATGTGCATGTGTATGCATGTACATTTTGACCTGTGTTCTTTTCAAAATTATCTATATTTTTAGAAAATTCAATTCTTTTTAGAAATAAGCTAACACCAAAAAATGAGTCTAAGCATAATTGGGGAAAATAATTTGTTAAAGCGGTAAAGACTAATCCTAAATAACGTATTTATTTACTTAAATGAATATTTAAGTACATGAGTTGAAGAAAGTATATAAATCATGTCATTAACATACATAGATTTTTGACAACATTGTCACCTTAGTCTTTTAAGGGGAAAAATATGTGTGCTTACCAATTCTATGGGGCTCTGTTTCCTTTATCAGTTAGATAAAGGATGTCTTGAGTGTCCTTTGTGATGAAGGAACTTCTGCGCACATTCTGTGGTTGTCCAGCTTCTTAGGAGTTAGCTTGGCGCAAGCCAGTGCCTCTCTTTTTCGTATTGGACATTAGCATGAAATTCTTTGTGACATACAACTTTCTTTTCACTGGAGAATTTTATATCCTTCCTTTATCTACTGTTTTCTAAACAGAAGAGTCTCATTTAATTAAATCTTTTGAATTCTGCTTGACCTTGCTTCATGCTTTTCGCATACTTTGATGTACTTTTTATAATAATCTTCAAAATATTCTTAATAGTAGAATACTAAAATATTTACAGTAAATAGAAGAAGCAAATATAAATCAAAGGTAATTATATTACTACTCAGATTTTAGAGTCATGCTTTTGTACACTCTAATGCTTCTACTGCAATTAAGCCCTATGTTGAGGATTTTGGTTGTTTCTCTATCAACATAATACAATCATAAAAAGAAGTAGGACTGAAAGGGACCTCATTATGTTATTTAGCCCGTCTTCTTTCCTTGATGCAGGATCAACTATACTCACACCATTCCTGATGGGTGTTTGTACAGTATGCATGGAAAGATGTACACCATCTCATTAAGCAGTCTCTTGCTAGTGCTTCATTGCCAGAAGTACTGGAATACTGCTAGAGAGATTCTGATAGAATCATTATCTGTTACTTAATGATTAGAAAGTTGTTTTTTTATGGATTCTTAACAAAACTCTTATGCTGTAATTTCATTCTTTTCATTCTTTTTTTTCCTGCCATGAATAATGAAGAAGCGTGTACCCCCTTCCTGTCAGCAGCAACATTTTATGAAGACTGTTGCCATCAGTCTTTCCTTTTTAGGCAAAGCATTCCACTTTTGGACTGTCTTTGTATGTCATGCTTTCTAAACCTTGTTGCTGTCTTCTGGGATTTTCTTTGCTTCTTAGGTTGCTTGCTTGAAGTACCACCCCCAAAACTGGATACAATAGTCACAAAACTGCAAAATGGAAGGATTACTTCAGTTTATCATATGATTGAAATCTCTGAAAGCTTTTTATATAGATTTAAATGTCCATTTCTTGTTTTAAATCTCCAGGATTGTACTTCTTGTTTCCTTTCCCTAAACTGTATTGTCTTGGCACTTAGTGCTGAGCTTGCTTTGCTTTTCTGCCCTGACTGCTCTGTTCACCTTCCTCAGAACAACAGCCCGCCGTCCCCATATCGCCCTGCCTGACCTCTGTTTTCCACAATCGGCAGATTTCCACTTTCTCCCTGCACGTTGTTTCTCTGAGGTCGCTGATTAAATAAATCAAACAGAAGTGGTCTGGTATTGATCTTTATAGCATGCTGTTAGTATTTTCCCTCTGTTTTGAACTAAATTCTTTTATAAGCACTTGTCTTTAATAACCAAGCTAGTCCATTATCCACTCAAGCAGCTCAGCAGTGCCAATATTATAATCATTCCCCTTACACATAACACTGTATCAGATGACTTAAGGATCAAGTGAAACGTGTCTATGACTTTCTCTCACTTGTACTTTTGTCCTTTTTGTGTGACCTAGAGAAAGAGTCCCTCCACAAAGGAATTCTTGAAATCATTGCTCTCTGGCTTCTTTGGTTTGTTTTTAAATTCAGAATAAGATAAGCATTTGCTCCTTTTACTTTGAATTGGTTATGGTTTTCATTTTTTTTCTTCTGTTTCTTGCAAGTAATAACTCTTGCTTAATGGGGAGAAAGAAAAACAGAAAGAAACATTTACTTTTTTAAAATAAAATATCAACAAAGGAGCAGCTGTCTCACCATGTGTCTTTTTTATTAGAATAATGGCTTAGAGGAAGTAGGTAGAAAAGAAAAGTTACTGATGTGGAATTCGACTTTGTGCTGCAAAGCTAAAAATGCATCTGTTTGGGATGTTACCCTCCTGCCAGTAGGAGAAGGAATGGAAAACTTATGAGCAATTGTACCGATGACTGTAGTAGACCGAGGACTTCTGGTCTTCGCAGTAACAGTAGTAGCCTACCATATCCATTTATGTGTGTTTTATGTGTAACTGCAAAGTAGGCTATCCATTTAGGTGAAAATTCATTCCTGAGCAGTCCAAGAGGAGCGTAATTACACCTGACATTTTAGAAAGAAAAGCAAGCAAGTACAAGAACAAGAACTAAAATGGTACTAGCTGAAGATTATTTCCTTTAGTACGTGCATAGGTGTGGCTAATGATGCAGGGAGAAACTTGCTTTTCAGTTCGCCTGAAAAAAGCGTAGTCTAAACTTTCAGAAGTTATTAATGACTAAATTAATGATACCCCAACTTGAGATCTCTTGAAGACTTTTTTTTTTTAAATATAAATGATTGAGTATTTGTCCTTGCTTTCTTAAATCAGATCCTTTCAAAACACCTCCAGTTAGACTACAGAAAACTGAGTACTGATCCTCACTAGTTACCTGCTTAAATTAAAGTTTATAGGGAACTTTGCAGTGATTGAAAGAGAATTTGGTTTCAAATATATGTTGCAGGATACTATAATACAGCTGGTGCACAAGATAGTGTGTGGGGTTTTTTTTGTTTTGGGAGGATTTTTTGATTTTCTTTTACATAGTTTCACAGTGAGCTGGATTACCATGAACTAACTGGGTAAGAAAAATAATTAAGGAAATGTAACAGTGCAAATCTAGTTTATTAAAATATCAAAGACATTATACTGTTAACTAGAATAATCTGTTAAACTATTTTCTGTAGTCTCTCTTTCTGTGTTGCTTTTCTTTCACTGCAGTTGATACTGTGAAGACATTTTCTGTGTACTTTACCAAACCAAATCATGTTGCAGAGAATAGAATGCAGTTAAATGAGTTAAATTACTCTCAGAAAAAACCCAAAGAAATATTCCTATAAAGTGTTGAGACTAGTGTGTTCTTCCAGCACAGAATGCTAGAAAAAAAAAAATTGGGGTTTGTAATAGAGAAGTGCACTTCTTTTAATTTGCGGAGAGGCAGATTCTAGGAGAATTGGGAGGGAGGATCAGGTTGGCAGTACTTTGACAAGCAAAGTTCTCATGGAAGATAATCAGAATAGTGGAATAAGTAGGGGGCTGATGGTCAGGCTCCTAATTTATGATCTTTCATGTGCTGAGGCCAGGTATTAGCCTGAGGCTCCACTCCCAGGAGTGCTTCATTCACAATGGCCTCTGGAAATGTGCAGAATACTGAATAATAAAGTGGCCTGTGTGTGTGGTATGTGAACAGGACTTTGGAAAGCTCTGGGGTTTTGATATGTTGCCAAAATCAAGTTTTATAATTGAAATCTCAGGTGGGAAATCATGACTCTCTGTGGTTTGTAACTGCTAAATCTGAATGGCATTTCATAGGACCAGCAAAATACACTTTCTCAGTGACCTCAAAATTACCTTTAAACCAAAGTCCAAAGCTCTGTTAGAAACGCTCTGTTTTAGCAATGCTAAAGAAATAAAATTAAATCCAAAAATCTTTTAAAATGTGAAACATCAGGGGACCATCATATGAGCTGCTACCATTTCTTTGTAATTTCCCTATGCCTCTTCACTCTTCTCAGCCTAAAAGTTTGCTGTTTTTTGTAAGCAACCAGTGATCAGAAAAGGCTTTGTGTGTTGGATGTGCACGGCCTTGCAGAATTGTTGTGTTGCATTCCAGGATAGCTGGAGGAAGTCCCAGGGCAGAAAGTGTGATTTGCAAGCAAGAGCAGAGACGAGTGAAAAAGCTGATAATGGTTTGTCCATGCCAGATTTACCGGTAGGACAATGGATATGCAGAAGCAGTGTGTAAGAGAAGAGTGATCAGTGAGCAGGTTGGCTGCTGTGCCTGTCTTGGAAGAAGGGGCTTCCAGCTGAGGGAGTGGAAAAAGGAAAGTCAGGAGATGCACGGAAAGGGATGAGGTTGACGAAAGCCATGGGGACAGGAATGGAGTGTGATTCTGAGGATCAGTCTTTCACATTTTCACATGGTTTATTAATGGATCCAATAGAGAGAAGGAAACTTAAACAGGCAAGCAAGATAATTTGGAGAAATTTAGCTAAAATTCTGTGGGGAGGAAGTGCCAGAACTATGTCAGAATCCAGTTGTATAGGGAGAGCGGGGTGGATCAGATGGTGTAGTCTTAGATGACAGACTGCAGTGATAATGAAAAGTCAGTATTGTGTTAAAGCACGTACAGGAGCCTTGGGTTATTTTGCACTTCACTTCTGCTCTTGTTTTAAGTTAGTGGAAAGTTACAGAAGAGCAGTATATGATATCTGTACAATATAACTCTCTAGCTGCATATCTTTTACTGTCAGTGAAATAGAACTTATTTTGTTTCAAAGAACTTAATATTCATATTGCTTTGATACAAAAATCTGTCTCTTGAAAGGGATATAAACTTCAGGATTGATATTTGATTAGCAAGCTGCAAGTCTCAAATTGTTACCAGAGCTCTAATCTTGCAGGTTATCATCTGATGTTTTAAGAGTAGGAATAGTCACTTTTTTAATGTATATACATATTTTTATTTACATTACAAAGCTGAAACAGTTATCAGGAAAACAGTAGCTTTTATAGTAATCAGAAGAAAAAAGAATGGATTCTTTGGAGAAACATATGTTTCTCATCTCTAAAATAACCCCCTTTGAATTTCTCTCCAACCTTTGATAGCTACTGTCAATCAAACATCCAACATCTTGTGGCCAACATAGCTGGCAAGCAGTTGGGCTTGCATCTGACACAGATGCTGCTCACTTCTATTTGGCTTATGTGAAGGGAGTGCATTGGACATCTGCTACAACATTTGATTTATCATGCAATGTGAAACTTTTTTAAAAATATGCTGATATCCCTAGTAATATTCCAGGAAGTTAAATTTAGATCCGTGTTGTTCTTACTTTTCTCACTTAGTTGTTGCAAATAAAGCAAACTGATTCAGGATATAAATTTTAAATATATCCTGAAAAGTAATTATTTTGTGCTGTATTATTCATTTTTACTAATGAAAGGCTTAAATGTTAACTTCATGGTGTAAGCTGTACAATGTGGTATAAGCATGAAATCAAATGTCTTTTGAGATAGCATATTAGAAGGTATGATCCACCATATTTATTCTTGCTTAAGAGATAGGATTCAGGAAGTTCAGTCAATGGGAGCTCTTGATTTGGGTAGGATAAGACAAACAGATACTTTTCTTTATAGTAGTTAGAAGAAAAATGTTTCCAAGAGCATATAAATTCTTATGCAGTGGCTACAGTGAGGAGAGATGGTCTAGCCTCTTACATTTTCTAGATTTTTTGAATGTTGCATAACTTCAGATATTTTCAGCAAAGGTGTGGAAAATATTGTAATCTGAAAATTTTGACACCCGGCTGAGCTTCTGCTCAGTGCTGAGCATTTTGAGAGGTGCTGTGTGTTACATCTATGGATGCTAGTAGAAACATGGTTTGAGTGAGTAAACAGGCATGCATTTTTATGAACTTATGATTATGTAGATGTTGAAATCCTATCTAGCACCTAGTATTTATGAATACATTTTGTTCCTGCAGTGACAAGCTCTCCATAAATTATTTCTCAGGAATTAAACCTATTGGTTATGTTTTGGCCCAGTGAAAATCGGTTCACTGATATCTTGGTAAACAGAATTTCACTTACATTCTGAGCTAAAAGTATAAAGAAATGTCCTAAATAAATAGTCTGTGTCCTAAACAAATAGCCTGACTTTCCAATAGGAAGTATCTGTTCACTTCGCGCTTCTGAAAATTAGTAGAAGGCTAAATTAAGTCCAACAGTATTATTATTATTATTATTTTTTTACAATTTTTAACTGTCAGTGCAACAAATGAAAGGTATTAAAATACTTTTCTTTTCCTGACTGATGAGAAGCTGAGCAAATAAAAGAACCGTCTCTTTTAATGCTGTGTTAAAATGAATAATGAATCTGTTTTTCAAGGATTTTTGCATGGTTTGGTTTTTATTGTTTGATTGCAAAGCAGTTTGCTTTCCTACTACTTCTACTGTAAGTATTTCAATAGTGTTGTGATAGTAAAGCAATAGGAAATTTGGAGGAACGTTAGTACCCTTCTCTAAGAAAATTATTCAGCTGCTAATACTTCTGCCAAATGGCAGCTTCTGTGTTGATGCTTTATATGATTCACTAAAAATAACAGCAATTAACTTGTTGCTGAAACTATTTCCTATCAATATTTTCATATGCTTTTTTTCCAAACTAATCAACAATAAAACCACCCCTGGGGTTCTTTCCTCTCCACAGATGGGATGCTAGGATTTGGTCCAGCTGAAGTAGCAGAACTCTAAGAGTAGTATAGTTTTCTAGCAGTTGCAGAAGAGCATTCAGGACCAGCTACATTGTATCATGGTAATGCATTATTTTCTGTTTTCTGAATTTGGAGTGAGGAGTTATCCTACTGATACTTTTTTGGGCCTGTTTTCTGACCATCCACCCTTTTCCAAGTAGGGATTTAAAAAATTAACCTAGTGGTTAATTTTTTTTTTCTTAAGAGATTTCAGTTTAAGCCCTCTACTAGAATTAACTAGTAATAAGGTTTTGTTAAATAAGATGCTTAAGTCAATAAGTAATTTTAACTGCACGATCCAGGATTTGTCTAGTGATGTTAAATGAGAATGTGTGTGATAATTTTAATCACTATAAATATTCAGGTGACTTAGGAGTACGTTTACAGTCCAGCACACTGTGAGGAACCTGACAATCAAACTGACACTTGTCTGTGTAGAAGGAATAGACAGGCATCTGTGCAGACTTTCACACTGTTAGGACACACAGATAGTGTGACACAGTACATAAATCAGAAACCTCAGCTGAAGGATTGCCCAGCTTTTATACCTGGCTTTTGGTGATTTATTTAATCTAAAATATCTTTTTGACATACCAGCAGATAGTGAATTCTTGTTGAGAATTTTAAGTGGAAGAAATGGAAGCCAAGATATCTCCATCATGTTCTGAAGAGGTGCTGCAACTTACTGCAAGTGTTCTCTGTAGCAGAAGAAAAATGAGAAAAATATATTGAACAGGGTACGTGACATAAACTCTGTGTCTTAGCTGCAGTCTGGTCTCTTGTGTTTTGATTAATGCCTTCTTTGTGATACTTGCTTTGCATTTTATGACTCTGCTTATCCTAGCCTCTTCTCCTTTAAATGTTGCTATCATGCTGCGCCTGCATTCACATAAACTGCTTCTGTTTGGAGAAAGGCCTGTTTTCATGATCTGCTCTTAAAAGCTATTACAGTCCCATCAGATTGCCCTGACAGTAGCTCTGTCTTCTGTTGTTTGCCATTAAGAAAAAAGACCCAATGCTCTTTTTCCACTTACCCAGTCCTCCAGATTGCTGTGGAATATAGGTGGCCTCCAGTCACTGATGTTATTTAGTGAAGTCTCATTTAAATAGTTGCTAGATTTCCTTCATTTCTCTGTTGGCCAGCAGTTAATTTTTGATGTAGTTCTTGGCACTGTCAAGTGCCTTTGTTTTACTAGTCTTGAACTTCATTCTGGTTTCAGATGCACCACTGTTTCCAAGGCTGTTCTCAAATTTAAATGGAAGTGTCACTATGTTAACTACTAATGAGCTTTCTTCGGTGTACCAGAGATTGTGGATATAATGGGGATGGCACAATTACTACAAGGGCAGACTTCTATTTTATTCTTATTCTTTAGATGCAGAGTTGTTTGTTCTATATTATTTTTATATAAAATCTAAATAAGTAAATACTTCTAGAGTGGACCTTTGCCAAATGAAGAGTACTCACGTCTTAAAAATAAAAACGGACCAAAATCGTGAGTGTTCTGTTTTGATTTCAGTCTGCATCAATGGTAAATCTTTAACATTTTGTCAAAAACTAACAGCAAATAGATAGTGAGATGGCAGCAGCAGCCAGCTGTCTTTTCAAATCCTTCATCTGCCGTAACTACGGATGGGCCGATACCTGATTCTTGCCCCAGCCTTATTTCAGTAGTGAACTCTACAAATGTTGCCAAGGTGCACCTGGCATAAATCCTAAAAAATGACAGATACTTACCAAATTACATTGAGTACATCATTTGCTCAGCTATTGAGCCAGTGAAAGGACATTCCTGACAAGGGAAAAAATAGTTTGTGGGCCAAAACAAAATCCATTAAAGTTATCTTTTTTTGCTTTGTACTGGAGATTTTCATTCCAATTGGTGTTCGTGAGTACTTGCAGTAATAGTTTATTATTTATATACTAAAATGTGCAAATTGTTAAAAAGTTTCTTATTATGCTTAAGATCTCATCTTAAGAAAGAGCCATTTATATCTTTCTAATAAATTGTAATGAAGACATTTGCTTCAAATTAATTGAAGTAATTAACTGTATTGTTATAACTTTTTTTTTTTTGCAAAATTACTAGAAATTTTAGGGAGCATAGTAAAATACCATAGTATGTTAGCACAGTTATGCATTTCTTGAATTATTTCTGGGCATAAAAACTTTTATAAACTTCTTGGTTTATATACTTTTTGGTATACTTGCTTTAGCAGTAGTAACAGGGTATTTTGTTATGTATAACAAACTATGTCTGTGACTATTGTTATGTATATGCATCTGTACTATACATATGTATATACACATGAACGTGCACACACATGGAACATGGAAGCTGATTCTATTGTAGCCTCTTATTTATCATTCTGTTTTAGGAACTGCTAATGTTTTGTATTTTTTCTGTATTTCTTTCTTGTATAATTTCTTGTGTCAGTTTTTAATGGATGATGTGCAGAGGAATATAAATAACAGACCGTTTACTCAACTTGCGGCCATCGAACTGAAATAATACGTAGTATTTTAGGCTAGTTGGAGAGTTGACATTATATCTTCATCTGTTCTGTGTATCCCAGTTGAACTGCAAAGTGATTAAAAAATGAACAAACGCTCTTCCCTCCCCCACCCCAAAGCTATTAGTGCCTGTATAGAAATGATCCCACCCATACCACTTCTCTTTCAAGGAAAGTTATGAAAGGGAAAGGAAGAAAACTGTCTTCCATGGTGTGTGTGGGGGGGGTTGTTGTTGTTGTTGTTGTGTGTGGGTTTTTGTTTTTGTTTTTTAGGCAAAAACCCAAGATCTATTTAGATCAGATTTTGTTTTCTGGATCATAACACAAGGCAGTTGACCAACCCAAGATATGAGTGTATAAAACATAATGTCAGAGCACTTATGCTCAAGAGCGAAGTAGGATCTCAAGTGGAGTCATAATATCAATTGGAAAGTCAAACTTTGCCCCTTGTTTATTTGATAAAAAGGTGGGGTTTTATTTTTTGTTTTTTTTGTCTGGGTTGAAATCTGGTCAACCTCTGTGCACATATCATTTTCACTTATGATTTCCTAGATAATAAAACTACAGGAAATCTGCCTCCAGTCTACTGAAATATAATGAAAACAGTGAGATACTCGTGTTCTGACTCAGATATAGCTATGACCTTCCATTTCTCTACTTGTCTCCAGGTACCTGTCTTTCAGGGAATGAGATAACTAAGAACTAAAAATTATGTTAAAAATTCCATTAAACTGTAATGGAATATGAAAAAGTACATGAACAAAACTATCTGGCTATTAAATAATGTATTTAATGGAGGTGCCAGAAAGCATCAGAATATCACAGATATGAACATGGAAGCTATGCTAAAATTTTTCTGACATGATATTTGTGTGGGTTATGTAAGTATTTTTAAAATTTTGCAAAAATGCTTATGTATCCCACATGTAATTAGGACTCTGAAATTTGCAGCTGCAGGATGTTAAATAATAATCTTTATCCACACTATCAAGGCTGGGGAAGAAGACACCAACTGCTGAAACAACTGTCAAGTGTGTACATTCAAAGTACTCCTTAGTACTTTGGATTTAGACTCAGAAAAATCAGATTGAGATAACTACCCTTGAAACACACTCAAATACAATTTAAAAAGAAGATGCTGAAGGAGTAAGTGCTAACCCAGTGCAGAGGAGGTTAGGGAAGCTGCGGCATAGGAAGCTAATTAGATTCCTTCAGTCCAGTCTCCAGATGAGCTCCTCAGACCTGCAGATTGGCTGACCAGGTATGTTGCTTGGCAGAAAGGGATATAAAGCTGCTCTAGAAGAACTGCAAGAGTGAACAGAGTGTATTAACAGGATAAGCTGCCCTAGAACCAAGTAAGGCTACTGCATTTCAAAAGCTTCTGGGATAATTACATTTTTGTACTAGCCTGCCATATTCAAGAGACTATCAGAATTCAGCTATTTACAAATGATTCCTAAGCCAGTTATTTTTCTCTATGGTTCTAGTAATTCTGTGATTCTGTTCTTTGGAAGATATGTGCTTAATAGATAAACATTGCCAACAATAAATAAATGTGAAAGAGTAAACAAAAGCACTGAAGGATAAAATTGCAAAACTGGGGTCCAACAGCATGTCAGGGAACACAGTTAAACCTTGGCAACTCTCCTACATCTAAGCTTTTTGCTATATATACATGTACACACACAGACACAGGCACATACATACATATATATTTAAATACAAAATATCTCTGTGTAGGAATATCAAAACTGAAGGCCAAAATACAGATTGGCATGCATGTGATAAACACATGCGTATAGAAGGCCGTAATTTTCCTATGTACAGTACTACACTTAACACTGCTTTACTGAAGGCTTTTTCAAAGGCTTTTCAAATTTCCATACTCATAAATTTGTCACTCTTTTTTCCCCCCAAATGCAAACAAAACAGTAAGATATGTGTCTTTAATAGCTGATATTCTCAGGATGTTCTTTTACTTGACAGGAATATCCTTTTGCTTGTTTACCAGTGGAACGTTTACTAAACTTGACTTTCATCTAATGTTACACAATTACAAAAAGGTTATTTGATCACTATGCTTATGTCATACTAAAAGTATTGTAGGAAGCTGCTAAGCTGCTGAGCATCAAAGCCTCTCAGTGAGTAAGACCTGTAAGACTTTTTTAAGTTTGGTACTACTTTACCTTTATCTTGGAGGTGTCTCTTTGGACATTTGTGTTTTCCTGCCTTTAATGCTGAGGACATTCAACAGTTTCTTGAGTGTTTCCAGTTCATGTAACTAAAAATGTCTTAACTCAGTCTGTGGTTTTGGAACTGTCGTTATGAAGATGCTCAGGTGTCCCTAAAGTGAGTGAAACTAACACTGTCTCCATTTTTTATATCCTGATATTAGTGCTGTTATTTCTTCTGTATTTTGCACCTTACATGAGCTATGTTACAGAATTAGAAAATGTCTATGAAGCTCAAAATGGTTCATTTAAATTTAGAGTATATGCAACATATACAGTTTGGGGGGGGGGGGGAGAAAGGTTTACTGGAATATGTGAGTAATATTGGAATTGAGCCTTACACTGATTAAGTAGCATATACTTAAGATGCTATAGGATTAGAAAAGGTTGATAAATTTCAGTTCTGATTTTGTAAACAAGCTAGAATCATAACCTTTTCTTGCTTATTTCATTAAAGTAGGCAATAAAAGGCTATATTTTAAATATAGTGTATATTTTCCTATATTAAATATTTGAAAGAAAGAGCATTTATTATTTACTTGCTTGCTATCCTGCTTAACAATACTGATTTATAGGTCAATGTGAAGATTTCCAAGGACTGGGAGACTGTAGTTGTTGTATAAGCTATCTGTTTCTTAGAATTTGTTGAATAATTTTTTTTTCAAGAATATTCTTGTTCTTCCTCTTACCTTCAGTTTTAGTGCTTCTGCTAATCTGTTTCTTTTTGATGTGAGAACCTCTGAGCTGTCCAACAGACAAGACACTTCTGTGACAATCAGGTGTGGATTGGCAGCTCATTTCAGGAACCCAGAGCATTCGAACAGAGTCCTTATTTAGGAGGTCATGTAGTATAAAAAGTTGATACCTCTTCAAAGCAGAAGTCAAATATGTTTTGCTTTGAAGCACAAGCTTAAACATGGTGCAACCCTGAAGAGGAATCGGTATCTAGCAACAGAAGAATCATGCTGCAAAGAGGTGTCTTAGTAAAAAGATAGGTTTTGTAATAGCGATAAACTAGATTTTGTTATTATTTTAATAAGAATTTATTAAGAAAAACACACTCTATCAAAAGGCCTTTAAGTGAAGAGGGAATGTGCTGAAATCCTTTGACAATATGACTCATTGAGTATGAGAGGTGAGTCTAACAAAAAAAATGCAGAATTTTGAAAATATGAACAAGCACCACAGCAAAAAAAAAAAAAAAAAAGTAGTATGTTTTAATGGAGAAGTACAAATGTTCTTCCAGTCAGTTCCATAATTTTCTGAAAGTGGAAGTCCAGATCCAGTAGAGTGCATTAAGAAGAAACAAATTTTACCTACCATAGTTTAAAAGCTGAGAATTAGGAAGGCTCTGGAATTATTTCAGAGAAGCAGTTAATAAGAAATTAAATATTAAATATTTCAGACACATGCAGTTTGTTAGAGAGCTGCTGGGTCATTGGGCCTACCAGAGAGTGAAGGGAGCACTTAAGGTGAATAAGGTTTATGCTGAAAAGCTAAGTGATTTGTAACTCTTCTCAAAAAAACGCAAATTAAAATGTCAGACGAGGTTCTTGAAAAACATTTAGCAGAAATAGAAGGGGTCCAGAGAAGGGTGACAGTGTAATTATAGACCTGGAATGACTTTGTAAGAGGATAGATTTGGAAAGATTAGAACCGTTCTTTGTGGAGCAAAGAGGAATGAAATGGGACATGATAAGAAGCATGAAAATATTGAATACAAAAAGAAGTTCAATTTTACTCGCTTTAAAACTGAGCATACACTCCTTCAACAAAATATATAAGTAGCCTGGGGAGCTCATTGCCACAAGCTTTAGAATATGGGATGTTTCTGTTTTGGGCGTTCTGTATAATGTTGGTCTTTGTAATAGGCAGTCATACAGAGTTACATAAATTTCAGTGCATCAAACCGCAGCAACACATTAAGCAGAATAATGGTGAAGCTTCTACAAAAAGTGGCTTATTTTATTACAGAATTTCTAGAAATTTACCTGAAGTACCTACTACAAATCTGGACAGAGAAATAGATTATAAACAATACTAGTTCTAACCAATATGCCAGTTTCCTGTGGGAATCAATAATTGAGCATACAGGTAGCTGGCAATTACGTTTCAGTTCAGAAAACCACTTTCAGAATGTATGTATGTGTAGTTTGCTAATATGTCTTCATAAACTGGCTTTCTGCATTTTATTATGTATTTCTTTGTCTTTGATACAGTTGTCCACCAAACAACCAGATGAAATCCTTTCTTTTAGCTTTCTTTATATATTATATTGTATATAAATTCATATATATTATTGAGGGGGAAAAGAGTTGTCATCTACAGAACTGAATCTTTAGTACTTTCCTGCGGTTGACTTCCTGTGCGTTATTGGTTTGTAACCAAGTCTTTAATTCATTTTGCATTCCATTAAAGTCTGAATCCTAAAGGCCAATGTTTCTCCTGTGGAGTATGGTTAAAATGGATGCAAAAATGCCTAAATTTAATGGCTTGTGTGAAAAGTCACTCTCCAGGAACTTACAAGAATGTGAAATACAGTATTTGAAAACAGCATAACTTTGTGCACACAGTCTTAGGTTTGGAGGGAAAAATGCTAATATCTTAATGTTTTTACTTTCTTTGCACATGATGAAACTATTACTGTGAATCTACCTTCTGGGAAATGAAAATATCTTGGAGGAATGAGGTTAGTGTTTTTCATATATAGGGCCTTTCCAATGTGGTTTGTATTCAAAGCCTTTCAGCATCCTGTTGCAAACACATTTTGATAATGTAATTAAGGAAAATAAATAATTTACAGCAAATAACCTATGGTCTATATCTGGTATACTTCCTGAATCTGGATTTCAGAAAAGATAACTGTTTATAAATAAAAATAAGGAAGTAAGATTGAGGAATAGATAAGGAGCCAGTTTGGTTAAATGGATCAGCTAACCTAGTATAGCTTTGAATTTCAAATCCAGACAATTAACCTAAAATAATTTTGATCCTCTTCAGGTCTGTTTCCCACAAAGAGACTGATGAATTGAAATTTTATTTATTTATGGGTATTTTTTTCTTTCCACGTGTTATTTACACGTTTCTCTCTTGGATTACTCGCCTGGATTACTGTGTGGTGTAAATGTGTAAATACAAAAGTTGATTTAGTCCTATCTCAAAGACAAGATATGAATAAGCTTTTCTGAAAATGAAACTTAATTTTTCTGTCTATTTCAGCATATCTAGTAAAGGAAAACTGTATGCATATGTCAGTGTAAAGATTAGGTTAATTTAGCTAGGCCATTGAAAAAAATTAAGGATTTTTATGATGGCAAGCAGATGAGTCATTGACATATTCTGGTTCGCTTTACTCAGTAGAAATGTCAGCCTTGACTTTTAAATCTGTTTATCAATCTACAGTGTGTAAACTGTTCAGATATATCAGCTGTGGTATGACTCTAATGTGACTGGAAGGATATGAGGTTGACAGGAATGGCACAATCCATTTTCTGTTGTATGGTCCTTACACTTCTTCCCCAGAGGTGAAAATATAGTGAGACCCTGGAAGTTAAAGAATCTCAGAAGGACAGTTCTGAGAAAATGAATCAAGGAGACTCTTGCCATGTTCTCTGCAATGTTCTTGTTTTATTACAGTGTATTGAACCGATTTCTGCTGGTTCTCCGTGTGAATGTTATGCTACTTAATTGATCTATAAAGTTCCTTAAATTTTATATTCATATGGTTGTGACAGTAACATTATGCTCTATTGATATGTTTTCCAATAGCAAATATCTTTGAAATACACAACTTCTTGTAGAATATTAAGCATTATTTCATAAGTCTTCTTTTAGTCTTTGCTCCTTGGAATTTACTGGTGTAATTTGGCTGTTGCTCTGCATTTCATCTTCTAATGAGGTTTTTCCCTGTAGATAGTTTCTGTGGCTCTGGCTCTTCCAGCCTCCCAGACTTCATCTCATCATCTCTCCTAACCTCCTAAAGTATGTAATATACTTCATAGTTTTGGGGGGATATGGTATTGAAGGTATTTTATTAGATTGCTAAAAGCAGAGAAGATTCCTCTCAAGGAATCAGGAGCATTCAGTGTCAGAGCTGGTGACATGGTTCACTTCATTCCTTGCAGAGGAAGGTATTCTCTAGAACAAACCCTCTAAACGTTGACTGAAGCAGAATATTATTAACAGGAGCTCACCCCTAAAAAATATAATTGATTAAAATACATAAAACAAGTTTTAATAATGAAAACAGAAAAAGCCAGGAAAAATAAACATTAAAGTTGACATACTATGCCTAGTTCATGGAGGGGTAAAAAAAGTGAAAAGTCTAGTGTATGAAATAAGTTTAGTTCTAAAGCATGCTGGGTCAGGGCCATATGATGATCTTTTCCTAGAATAAAGTGACATATATGCAATTATGTCAATGTGCACGATGTTGATACTGATGGTATTATACTTCCTCAAAGACATGACGCAGGAAATAATTGCTATAAATCACGCATTGGAAAATACACCTTGACTCTTACGGGGTTCCCTGCTAAACATAGAAATAGAGAAATACATGTGTTCCCCCAAAACCAGTTTTCTTTTTTTGATACATGGAATAAAATCAGATTTGAACCTAAAGATTTGTGACTTGAGATATGATGGCAGCTTTAAATCTAACCTCTGTTTTTTGGCTGCAATATGCACTTTGCATGGCTGGCTGAGGATTTAGGCAGGAGATTCCCTTTTTATACAACAGCAGCTTTATATAAAAGCCACCAACTTTTCCATCAGATGTTTCTGGCAAACTTTCTGCTCAATGACTGCTATCAATGTTTTGTTTTGTTTTTTTTCCTGTTTCAAACTTAATGTTAACTCCAGCAGAGCATAAAATAGATTTGAAGACAATGAAAAATGTACTACATTATTTCCCTAAGGTATATGCTATATATATAAGTCCTTCATATATATATATATATATATAAGTCCTTCAGCAAAACTAGTTTTATAAGGAGAGACAAACAAAAAGTTAATCTTCAAATGCAACAATTTATCTATTTTTCCTGAATTATTTTACTAAGTATTGATTTTCTGTGTTTGGTAGGTATCCTTCATACATATAGCAGGACCATTGTGGTTTTAGTGGAAGAACTCATAAAATAAAAAGGCAACATCAGGTCCTATGCTTATAAATGACCTCTTTGTTTCCTAGGTTAACTGTTCTAATTGTAGGTCCCTGTTTTAGGAGTCAAAACTTGTAGTATCAGATGATGCCCTTAGGTTCCCAATTCAGAAAATAACTACTTGCATGTACATCTACCTCTAAACATTGTTACATTTTGATATTTGGGTGTAAGAGGCGCAAGCGTCAGCAAGGATCATTTAGACCTCTAAAGATACAGTAAAGTTCTTAACAGAAATTGTTATATCTTTGGTGCCTAAATCTGAATGCCTAAATCTAGTTGGTTTCCAGTAGGAGACTTCTGAAAATCTGAGTAAGCACTGTCTGAATTTTCAGAAAGCTAAAAATCTTGTGTGACATAGGGCACAGTCTGGCAAGTCTTTGTAGTTTATTAAACAGAGCTAATTGAGCCATACACATACACAGGTACTTGTACCCTTGACACCTCCGCTGTATCCAAGTGGTCTCCAGTTGTTTATTATGTATCATTCTTTCACTTCCATATTCCTTTTAAATCCCGTGTTTTCCTCCAGCTTCCTGGGCAATATACACGTGGTCAAAATCTCCAAATGGATCCTGTTTTCTGACCTGTCACATGCAGATAAGGAAAGCAGTAGTGGGAAACGGTGCTGACATCAGAGAAGGATTTTAAGAACTGCTTTACCAGTGGTCACATATTGAGAACCAGCTTTATTATATTAATGTTCTTTATCCTGCAGTGCCACTACCCTCCTACTCTTTCCTACTTGAATGCAAGGATGCAGTTGAAAATTAAATTGACACTTTATAAAATAAATTTATCCTGCTTATGTAAGTGTTCTAATATCCAGTTTTATGCAGTAGAATGTTTTTTGTCTTTTTTTTCCTTTCCAAAATATTCAGTCGAGCACCTTTTTTTCCCATTGCAGAACTTTAATAATAGCTATGAATAGAAGCAAACTATCATGCTGCAGAAATGTCATGGTTTATATTTTATCAGGCAGAATGGAAAATATAGCCCTTCTTAAGTATACTGATAAAGTACTTGACAAGATGTCTGGTTTTAGAAGTGTAAGGCAGGAGGAGCAGTCCATCTGCAGCTCCAGAAAAGGTATGAATCTCAGTACATAGACCACTTTTATGAGTTTTTGATCTCCTTGGGATGTGTAAATGTGTCATTGTTCACCCATAGTTTACTTTAGGACAACCAGTAATGGTTTGCTGTGGAGATGTGTGTTGTACCAAGAAGAGGGTGCAGCTTTTTTATGGACCTTACAAAGAGTTGAGGTGGTGAATGGGACTCCATGAAGCATGTACAAATTATGGTTTTGAACATGAGGCCATTATGAGCATATTTTTTCCTTTAAATTGCCCCATAGGGATACTCAGCTTCCTATTTGTTTGTTTTTTAAACACACATTTCCTTCAACTTCTAATTTATTTCATAACCATTTTATGGAAAAGCTGTAACCTAACAGATAAAGTAACACAATTTTCATTAAACTTGTTAGACTTCTCACTTCAGACTTACCTGTCTGCATTTCTGTATCATTGGTTTAAGATAAGGTTCTCTCACTTTTCCTTCTGCTTGCTCATCTCCTGAAAGGAATGAATAGCTCAAATAACACAGAAACAAAGGACCTGTTTTCTTGGTGACTGACTAATATCCCTCTAATAGCTCTGTATTTGAACTCTTCTCTTATATTCAAAGTATGACACTAATACCATTTGTATAATTGCATAAAATCCTTTTCCTATCGCTATTTCTTGATCTAATATCCTTAAGATAGCTTGGCTCTACCTGGTCAAATGTGTCTTCTGAATCAAATGAAAATCCTGAAAGTGTTATCCATGTCTTATGACAGATTGAACAGTGAAGTCATGTTTAAACGCATTGCTGTTGATCGTCCTAAAGCATAACGGGGCTGTACCTGAAACATTCTTTGGTCTTTGGATCTGAATTTGCCTTGTTGTCATTGACAAATTCAGAGAGGAGAATTTAGAACCTCTATATCTTTCTTTTTTTTAATGCTTTCATAAATTTAAGACTTCTCAACCCTCACATAGATAACATTCAAGACAATTTTATTTCTGTATGATCCTGTAATCAGCCTCACCCTGAGAAACAACTATATTTAAGAAGCTTGATTTTTTGCATGGGGTGAATGGAATAGAATGGGTGTAAACCTTCAGCCTTTGGGACTGTCTCCTATGTATACATAATCACAACTGACATCTGCACTTAGACCTGAGGATTTCTTTCTTAAAGCCAGTATCATCTTTGGTTTATGACCAACCTCTGCTCAATTGTTAATGTACAGCCTCGTTTTTTTGTTGTTGTTGTTTTTTTCTTCTTCATATAAAAGATAAGTTCAGCCAACTTGCCATTCAAGTTAGTTCATTCTCTTTCTTTTCTTCTGGCTAAATAGCACTTTTTAATTCCTCTTAACTAAATGATCATGTTTTCCATGTGAGTGCCAGTCCTTAATTGTTTTTATCTCTCATATTTTGTTCATTTTTAATCACGCATAATGATAAGATGGGTCATGCTCTTAAATTGCACTTACGAATCTTCCTGCTTTCATGGATTAGAAAGTGTGGCTACTTCTGTCATCCATTCTCCCCACTTCCTGCTGTGGTCCTGAGGTCACTCCATTTCATGGTCCACCATGAATATTTTGAATTCTTTTAACGGCCCTTTTGTTGTGTCCCAGACTCCAGGGCTCAGGCCAAGGGAAAACAAAGCCATCATCCATGGGAAGGAATGGGAGCTAATGAGCTCCAGAATTGTCTTGGAGTTGGAGGATTTTTCTTTCTCTTGCTCCCAGGTCTTTGCCTGATTTGGGGATTGATTAGAGGAGAATTCTGAGGGCAAGTATCTCATCTCTTCTTGCTAAAAGGGTAGGTATAAAGATGTTTGAATCAAGATGATCCTTGTTCTGTAAGTCTCAGCAGTACTCATGAAAAGAGGCACAAAGGAGAATGATTGGATATTATTTGAGGCAATGTTTCAGTCTCCAAAGATTAATATATTTCTTTGGAGGAGACTCAAATACCATCAGTTCTTTAAAATGATCTGTTTCCTGAGGAATGAAAATTGAAAAACCTTGTCATGAGTGAGTTGGGGGGTTGACTTGTTTGTTTGTGTTTTTTCTTCAGATACCCAGGAATCCCAAATGCTTTGTGGCATGTTTGAAAGCAACTTCTTCTATAGTTCACTTAAGGATTTGTTCTTAAAAATTATGCAGGGCTAATTAGAAGTGCTTCTTTCTATCATGGTGGTGTCTGTTTCTTCCGTTTTTTGTATTTTATTACTCTACTTTTCTGTTGTGGTTTCATGATAAATCAAATAGTAGGACAGAACAAGCACTGGCTGGTCAAAATGACCTCTCTGCTTTGTAACTCTGGTAATCTGGTTTTAACCCCTGTAATTAATATCTCTCTATGTAATTGGGCCTGAATACTACCTGGCCTTGTCTTTTGCTTCAGTACTTTGCATGAACAATTATTGGACCAAGAAAGATATTAAGACCGTAATGATATGTTAAAAATTGTCTATTTAATCCTTCTTTGGTTGCTGCAGCACCAGATATTATTTGAAAGTGACCTATTTTCTTGTCATGCATTTTTCTCATTTTGTCGCTTAATTCTTCTTTTTACCTTTGGTAAATCTCTGCTTCTTTTACTTGATGCGGTCTTTTTGCTGCTTGTTCTTCTGACTTAAGAGACCTACTAGGTATCTTATTTTCCGATCTTGTTTCAAATAGTTTTAGGATTTGTTTTCTTAACTGTGGTGTCTGGTAATACTTTTTTTGGTAATGCTTTGTTTTTCTACACTACAGCAATTTGAGAAGTAAGGTAGTTTTTTATTCCTCTCTGAAGATTTACATTCAGCTTCATTAATCATCTAGCTAACTTCAAATTCTTTTGAGTGTTGATTGTAGGAACTCTTCCAGTTTTATTTGATCTGGTGCGCTAGACATTCTTGTGACCACACCCTTTATTACAAAATTCAGGCCTCCTTATTAAATGTTTTGTCCTTCCTAATACAAGATGAGAAGAAATGAGGAGCGAAGGGCATTATTCCAGAGAGTTCAAAAGAAATGATCAGAATTAGCTGCTCTTTTTCAGTTTAGCTTTAGTTTAGTTTAGTTAACCTGCTTCCTGGAAGTCATAGCATATTCTGTCTGCTCCACCTGCGTTCCTAAATTCATGTATTATATCTCAAAAGCTGGCCAATATCTCCTTGACACAATCTGGCCTAAAGTCTGCCAGGAATTCTCCTTAGCTCTTTTGTTCTGCTTTAACTTGGCTTTCATCTCAGTTACCAAATGCAGTTTTGGTGCTGTTGCTCTTCTCATCTGTCTGATCTTTGAAGTATCCTAGATATGGACTGTGAACCATGCTGTATACCTTACTCTGCAAATACATTATGGAATGACAGTTTTAAGACCCAAAGAATGAAGAGTGGATAACATGTTTAGTATGGTAAGCAACAGACTAAGTGTAGCAGCAACCTTGCTAACCTTGTTCATTAAGACGGCAACTAAAAATTATTTTTAAAAAGCCATGAGCTTTTAACACTGATGTGAAGGGTGAGGGCTGGCTGTGTTCTAAGAAAGAAAATCCCAGTGCTTGGAGATCTGCACAGGGTAAGCAGCAGAAGAAACAAATTGCTTGAAAAATACATTGCAGTGAGGAGTCTAAAGCTGGTTCATGCAACCAGTAAAGGCTACTTCCAAATTTGTTCAAGACAAGGTACTCCCGTAGGCTCTAGTGGGTTTTGTTTCAAGTATTCCAGGGAGAGCAAAGGCAGATAATCTAAGTGAGGCACCGGCTCATCTGCACATTGCCCAGGTTCTGCAGAGACTTGAATAGACCTTAAATTGGCACTGCCTACAGCATTGAAGCCTTTGGGGAATGTGGCAGCTGTTACAAAAACTTCTTTTTTCTCTAAGAATTGAAAGTCCATCTTGGGCATAATTGTAGTTAACAACCCCTTGATGCCCAAAGGAATGGGTAGGATTTAGGACTTGCACATTGTCAAGCAGAGTAAGTGTGGCACTGCCTTGTTTGTTTGCACTGAATTTGGGCAATGTCAAATGCTTATTTCTGTAAAAATATATGCTTTTTGTATGCTAGGTATATATATCTTGTTTTCAGTCTCTGCTCAACTAAAAATGAGTAGCTTTATTTGGCAGGGCATTGTATTTTTCCTGTTTAAAAGGACGAAAAAAACATGACAGTAATGTGTCCTAATAAATTGTAGGCTAGCTTGAAAATAAAAAAAGAACAAGCTGAAAGGGGAAAAAAACCCTTAAATTTTATTTAGTTTCTACTTTTAATATTTCTTGATAGATGTTTGGTACAGTAGAGAGGGGGGAAAAAACAATCAGCAAATACAAATTTCAAAAATTAATTAAAATGAGTCTAAAGATAAATATTTTGTGATAAGCATTGTTTAAATGAGAAGATATTTCTGTTTTAATTGGAGTGCAGTCATTTCAACATTTAACATACCAGTAATCTTAGGACATGCATAACCTCAACTTAACAAAATGCATTGCAACATTCTTTAACTGTTCCAGTTTCCACATAGTCTGGGTTTTATAGTTGAAGGAGTGACCTTGTTGCTCGGGGAATTCATGGTACATGGAGGAAATGGCGATAGTCATAGATGAATTACTCTGACTCAGCCTGCTGGAAGGAATCAAAGGAAATTTTCCTCTGTGTGATGTAGGACACTGGGATTCTTAAAATCCCAGTCATATTTTGTCAGTACGTGTGATGCGTTTTAGTCTTCTATTTTCCATAGAAATGCATTTCCCAACTTTAGCTCAAGTCTGTCTGTAGCTGTATTTGCATGTTTCCATTAAACTGAGGAATCATGAAGATGTGAGAGGCAATATGTTAATAAAAATAAGATGCTTTCTTAAACAGAATGCATGCTGAAGCCTCGATATCTGGGGACTTTACAAGAAGACCAAATGTGGTCCCAAAGAAGGAAAAAATATCCTTTAATGCTGAATTAGGACTATACACTTTATGAAATAGAAAAGGGAAAAACCAGCAACAGGCAAGTATTCTAAATTTACTTTGGTTCTAGTTAAATATATATGATCTAGTTCTCTAGAGATGCCACTAAGCTGAGAATGGTTCACATCTTTGACATTTGGGGAACAGAAATACAAAGCTGACTAACTGGGTCAGTGAATGCAGCTTATGAAAAGTGACTGCAACAGATGCTGTGTTTCTAAAGGTGGTATATAGATAGCTATGCTAGTTAATGACTTAATTCTCTCAATTTAAAGTGCAGGTCTCCAAAGTATTTTTAATCGGACTTCTTCATTTTAGTAACCTTAGCAAAGAATTGGGAGACAGAGAAAAGTTGTGGAAACTCAATTCAATTAACAGACAGGTACAGGAGAAATAATGGCTTCCTGGCATGCCCTTGCAGTGACTTCCATAGTCCTCCTTTTACACTCCTTGTTGCACATTCCTAAGACATCTTTTAGATAGAAATCTTCAGTACAGCATATCCTGGTTTTCCGACTGATGAACCATGGTGTTTTCAGTCATTACTTAGAATTACTTGGAATACATTGGTTGAAAATTAAATATATAATGTATCTAAGTGCAGTTTGCTTCAGTTTAGAAATTGTTTAAGTAAATAACTTTAAGGGCTAGAATCATGTTAAAGTTACTGTTTATTTAGTATTATGCTGTACAGAGGTAAATGGTGTTACTTATAGTGTATGTCATTGTGAGTGATATTAGAAAGGCTCTAAGGTTGCAGTATGTCTAGTTTATTCTAGTTTACCCTTGAAGACAATAGAGAGAGACAGTAATGCGGCAGTGACATTTACCAGCACGATGCATACCCACAGGATGTATTGCCTGTTCCCCCTGCTAGTGTCCACCCTCGATGGACTTATCCTCTGTGCTTACCTATCAGTTTCTATATTCCACTTTCACCATGCTCTCTTTTTTTTTTTTTTGAGGAATCAAAGATTTTTTATCATATAAAGATTCAGAATTGTCTTCTATATCCCAGTATTACCACTATTGTGTATGTCTGAAATATTGAATACTATCACTGCATTATTTTTATTTCCAGATATTGTATTTGGATGTCGTGCATTTGGGATGTAGTTTTGGACTACAGCCTTGTCTGCTATTGGTTAATTATTGTCTGGATGACCCACCCTGGTGACATCCAGGGAAGATGATGTGGTTCTTTTAATTTTGGCAGCATCCTCATAATGGTGTTACTGTTCGTCACTGTAATCTAAATCTGGGATCTAAATATATTAGATATGCTGAAACCTATCTGTTGCCTCAAACAAGGAGAGGTAGATAGTGTGTAAAAGGGAAAAGATCTGAATTGTGGAGATGTGAGAATGCTTTTGTCAAGTGTCCTCAGAGAGGGGAAAAAAATACCACATTTTTAGATTAGGGGGAAAAAAAAGAATTTTGAGTTTATTACAGTTACTTTTAGACAGCCTAAAATGCATATTTCTAAAGAGGAATTCTTCTTGTGTCCACATGGTGATAAATGGCAGGTTGTTCAACGTGAATAGTAACTTTGCCTTAATAATGAAAACAACATTAACAGATATAGGGAAATCTCTGGACTGCAACAAATGTGCTCATTCCTAATCCGAGTTTCCCTTGTCTATAAAAGACACCCACATACTAGAAAACATTCATGAAGTGAGAGCTGGAAGGCATCAGTAATAATACATTTCAGTCGCAAAACCCATTGTAGAGTGAATGTTGTACACAGCTTTAGCTGTTATCTGAAACCATTAAGCCTAGTCATAATCTGCATGTTGATGCCAGAGCAATCAGACAGCAGTATTTCATGAGGACCACTTGTGAAATCTCTCATATTACTCAGCTGCTATAAAGATGCCTCAGGTTTTCTCTTGATATGTACAGGTTTTACAGGCGAGTAAACTAATTTTTGCTCTTGATTCTCTGAAATGGTTCATAATACATTGTATTTGTGAATGTGAACAGTGATCAAAGTGTAAATGGATTGCTCTGAAATAACAATCAAAATGCCTTGTAGGATCAATCCAAAGCATGCAGGGCCTTAGCAACTTTCTCTGAATAGTTTCTGGCTGTTTTCATTTGCAGTTCTTTTAAAGAGTACCAGAGATGAGTAAGTGGCAGTGAGATACTTGTAGATATAAGCAGATAATGATTAAAATTAAAGTAAACACTTCCTCAGCCACAGGTGTTACAATACTTTTTGTACTTTGTTAGAAGTTGTTTCCCCCCCCCACTGTAATATACTAATGCACTTTGAATTAAAGTTAATGGAGCATCAGTATTAAAAATACAATGGAGTGTCAGTATTAAAAATACAAACTTCCTATATTCACACATCTCTTAGTGATGACAAATGATTTTAAGATGGATATTAATGTCATATGCCCACTAAAGAGTTAAGAAACACAGTCTTTCTGGATATTATGAAATTAAGCCATCTGCTCTGCTCAGAAAGTCCATATAAGATCCTTTGCTATCTAAACCCAGCATCTGTTGAGAGCGTGCTATATGTTTATAGTTAAATCCAGGGGTTAAGAGGACCAATAGCTGCTCTTTCAGCCCATAGATAGATAACAGTTGCTAAGATACCATATGGATTATGAATGTGGAAGGGTCTCTCTCTCCTACATACTTCTTCTGGCTCTGGTACAGAGAGAAGTAAATTTCACTCCTAGTGGAAGGATCGAATAAATGCTTGCCTAAAATAGGGTGTAAATCTGTTCACCCAAATCATCTCTCCTAATGTTTGTATTTCTCATCTTCTTTATTAGAGTTCTTTGGTGTCCTGTGGCGCTCACTTCACCTTTATTTCCCCAGTGGCATCAAATCTTCTGTCTGTAACCATGCCTTTTGGGTTTTTTCCTCCCACTCACAGCTTCAGATTTATTTTTTCATGAAGTACAGGAACGTGCAGATCTGTAGGAGATGCACCATCTGGAAGTTCCAGCGCAGTGTTTGTCTTTCAGCAGCATGTCTCGCTGCAATTTCTGTCACTTGGTGCTTCCAGATGACAAGTGCCATCCAAATTAATCCCTTCCTGTTCCCAAGGTGTAAGGTAAGAGGAGCTCTTCCCTTAGTCCTCCATAGGCTCTTGCGCTTCTTACAGCTGTTTTGGGAGGTATAATAACTCCATACTCAGAAGTTCTGACTTCTGCTTGTGTGGCGGATGAAAGGAGAGCCCATTAGGTTTGGCTGCTGGAGTGTGAGGACTAATCTACTATCCAGATCTAGCAAAGGAGGGAGAAAAGAGTGGCTGGCTACAATTTCTTGGAGTTACATAAGTTAGATCACTACCATATATTGAGAAAAACTCAGTTTTTACATCTGACCATTGTTATGGTGCAACCTCTCTCTTTACTCAAATGATTATCATTGCTGATCAGTCCAATTACATATTCCTCCATCTCTTTGAGGAAGAAGTTGGACTTACCTCTGACGTGAACTAATCACTTGTTCTTTTGTCTTACTAACTGAAAATCCAGTTTGTCTTGCAGGGATCTGGCAGGCAGAATCAACCTTGTATTTTGTACTGTGCATTACTTAATGGATGTTTGGTAATTGGTAACGACAAAGGGTCAAATTATTTTCATTCTGATCTATTTGAAGTTTGTCCAAGTAGGGGAAGTTTTCCTGAGAAAGAACTGCATGGTTGTGATCTGCTTTAGGAGTTAACGAGAATATGGATAAGGGGAGAATGCAAAATACACTCTCAAAATTCTTCGTCATGGTGAAATGTCATATCCAGTTGCCTTCATCAAAATGGCATAATCAGTGCACACATGTGAGTGAATACTGACTATAACAAACTTTTTCTGTCATGAGAGAGTCTTCATTTTTGTGTGTTAATTGTCAGGCTAAGTATGAATCAACAGTTCATTTTCATTTAGTGATTTACACTTTTATGTACAATATAAATGCTCACATATATTTCAAGCATGCTGATAAAGGAGAAGTTACAATATGGTATGACAATGCTAAATCAACCTCTTAGTTCAGTTATTGGTATTTTCACTGTTGTGAATAATTAATTTTGGGGGGATTCAAAAACTAGTGAGAGCCCTTGTCCTCATTTTCCATAATACATATTAAAGAACCTTTCTGAGGACACTTGGTTGGCTAATGTTGCTTCCAGCTAAATGTTTTGCACGATGCAAGGTCAGCAGTGAACCATAAATCAGTTCTAATGCTAGATATGTAAGTGAAAAAGTTGTTATTTATTGAGCTTCATTTAACTATAGAAAGACATTCTCTTTTATCCTTACTGCTTCATTTGCTTCCAGTCCTCTACAAGCTTATTAGATAAGCCTTTGGGTTTGGGGGGTTTTTTGGATTTTTTTTTTTTCTTTCCTGAGCTAAAAGGAACTGAATAGTTCTTACTTTGCCAAAAAACGTTTCAGAGGAAATGGCCAAAATAATCTCGGAATGTAGGTCAATCTGGTATTTTAAATATAGCATCGTACAAGTTGATATTTTGAATAAGTTGTACTGCATTAATGTACTGAAGAAACAAATTGTGATCACGAAAAGTAGTTAATTTTGGGTGAAATTGGATCTTGGCAAGTAGTTGGAATCAGTACAGACAATTAATTCAGACAAATCGGTGTACTTTTAAATCCTAAACTAATAATGGAATAAATGAGAACCTCATTCTAATTAAGGTGATTATTAATTTGTAGAACTGAACATTATAAGTTCACTCCAAAAGATACTCTCTAACATGTTTAATTACAACTTGATTACTTTTTCTTAAAGTTCTAATTAACTTCAATTAAATGAAACTTGGATGTTTTTAAGGAAATACCAAGTTTAAATTAATGCTAACATGGATTAAAACAGTTAAGAAATTTAAGTTTAATACTTTTGGGGTGGAGATGTAGACAGGGTTGCATAATGAACGTTTTCTGACTGCTTGATTTTGAAACTGTAGATTTGTGTGATATGTTTACAATATCATATCTGAAGCTCACATTAAAATGACAGTTGAAAATATGTGGTTGTTAAAGACAGGTACGTGTCCTGGATAACAATTTTCTGACTAAAAAAGCTTCTGCAAACTTAAAGCTGTCTCATTAACAAGTGGAGCTTGTCTGAATCATTCGCTTTACTCTTGACCTGAGGAAAATTGTCTACCATGCAACAAAGGAAATGTTAAAGAAACAACACTCTTGGTGCCTAACCAAAAACTTTCGAGTGAAAATGAATTTTGTAATTTAGAAGTGATTAAAAACTGAGATAATATTTACCATTGCTTTGAAACATTTTTCAACAAAATTAAAAACAACTCAAAGTTTTGGGTTTTTTTCTGCAATAGAAAATCAAAGTAAACATTATTAAGTACTAGTCAGAGACTTGTAGTTATTCTGAGCATTTTTTTTAGAAATTTTGTTTGTCCCAGAGGTATCTGTGATTTCTGGAAAGAAATAATTTCAGGGCTGAGAACGTTTTCAGAAGAGGAATTAAGGGGATTTGTACCTTTCTCATTCTTTATTCATTGGCCCATTTTCCAAGAAAATTACCCCAAAATGGGATGTTTTATTCCCATAATTTGCTGCATGGGTACTTGATGACCATGTCTCCCAGGGTAATAGGAGTCATGGAAGATGTATTTCGTCCAAGGAACAAAAGCAGGTGGAGCAAGCACTAGAGCTGAAACTCTTGGAAGAGTTGGCACTTCTCTGGAGTTCTTGGTGGATCTCTGGTGCTGCAATTGTTCCAGTTGGGGGAAATGGCAGTAAGCGTAGGAATAGCTTCCCTCTGGTACTGCAAGTTTTATCAATAGAAGTGCTTTCCTTATATGAAGTATGCCTGTGCTTTCAGTTGTGTGGCTTTGCCTTACAGCAGTTTATTAATATATGTTAGGTACCTGCAGATACTTGTACATGTATAATAGTTGAAAAACCTTGCTGAAGACAATTCCCTAAGTGAGAATCCATTCATAATTATTGTTATGAGATGAGGATGGATTACTAAATTAGGACAGCGAAGCTGTTGGAAAAAGAATTTAGAGAAAAAAGGCTATCCTAACTATTAGAAGGGACCTCAGGTGAGTGTGCCTTGGTTCTTCCTTCTGCAAAATGGAAACTATGTAGTTTGCTGCTTCAAATTTATATTAAAAAAAAATTAGTGAATGCTAATCTTTACCCTGTTGGGTACCTCCTCATGTCTCAAAATATGCTTATAATCCTGCTTTTCTCTTGAAGTACCTCAAGTGGTTATTACAGCTGGATGGTAAAGAACTGCATTAGACTATGATCACTTTTAAATTGCTCATTTTGGAATAGATACTGTTAATTTTGGTATTTAATGTAGAATTTCAGACTCTGAATAGTTTGGCTGGTTGCTGTGAGGGATGATAGTATTTCTAAGACTTCCATAGCACCTAAATGTCCTTCAGGACTGATTATTTGATTTAACGCTTCTGAGGCATCTACTAGTAATATCAGCAGAATTGACAACAATGAATTAGCTGGCACTGTTAATTAAAATCTGTGCTTCTATTCAATACTGCTACTACAGAGCTATAACAATCAATATTTCCCTTGACAAATATCTCCTTTATGGATGTTTGTCACCTTTTAATTGATACTTTTATAGCACGTTTTCCTCCTTGCAGATCAGGTTACTAATATTGATGTTTCTAAAATGCAATTTCTTAATACCTTTCTTAAATTGAAACTATCCAGTATATTAATTTGGAGACAAAACTCAAAACATCCCTCAAAAATCAACAAACTGTATTGGTAATTTCTGTTGATGAAAAAGTTTCAGGAAAGTAATTCATCTTGCAGCTTTGTAGTTACTGCTATATGAACAGCATAAGGGAGGACCGGAGCATCATAGGAATTATTTCTGCCACAGCAAAGAACAGTATCCAGTGAGTACAGTACAGTGTAATAGGTGAACACATGCCAAAATACCACGTTTGCATAGTTAACGTATTTGGTAACAAATGATTCCATGAAATCAAAACACTGACTCCACTTTACGGTGGCTAACAGAGCTAACATGGCCTATCGCTTTCGTTTTTGGGGAGGTGGATTCTTTTTTTCTTCTGACAAAACCACAAACTACACTCTCATCAGTGCCTCACACCCTCCCTTGGTAATGTATCCAGGGAAAAGAGTCTTGTTCTTCCTGAGTTGGTTCTTGCTCAATATTATGAGCTCTCAGTGCATTGGGTCTATCGCTTCTTCTTTCACCCTGCTTGAAGAAGGGGAGTTGGCCAGTGAGCTGCAGTGAGGAGTAGACTGCAGGAGCATCAGCTTGGGGAAGATCTCTCCAGGTAGATTGTTGACAGCTTGTAGCAGTCGCTATCACAGTAATATTTACAAAACTCTACCAGGATCAGAATGTCACCAGGCGTCTTGGTTTCAGGTAGAATCACTTTATTTGTCTAACTTTTATCCAACGTTCTTCCTGCCTTTGGGCCTTTTCTGCCCCCTGCTTCGACTTCCTATACTTTGGTGAAGTGTCGGTACAGAGATTCCTATCCATAATTGACTGAGCTCCAGGGATTGTTGATTTCTATCAATGAGGCTGTAAAATTTGAACCTCAGTAACAAGGAGAAAGCATGTGGATAGCAAATAAAGCTCCAATTTCCAGTATTTTATTTACTTTTATATTTGTAAAACTTTGAGACCAGAAAAGCTCCAAATGGGAACCTAGCCCCCCCACCCTCTGAAAGAAAGAAAATGCTGGATTCTGGTTGCCCCACTGCTTCCCCCCCCCCCCCAGTGTATTTTGACAGGTTGTTTTGCCTTCCTTCATCAGCCATTAGAGATGGCCATTTAGATAACAGTTGCTGTTGATATGTGTTAGGACCTATGACAAAAAGGCACTGGATGTCCTTTCAAACAAAATAGATCTGACTTTGTGATAATAGTAGCAGCGTGTAAAGAGCTAGTCATTAAGATTTTGACAGTACTGCTCTACCATATATGCTTTGTATAGGGGACAGTACATCATTAGACAGACTCTTACTATACTGCATGAAAGACATTGACATAGAAAACACTGATGTCTTGTAGCATATTCTGTGGCGCTGTGTTGGATAAGACAGGTTACTGTCATATATTGTTGATTGCCACTTTAAATGATGCAGGAACCCAAATTTGTCCAGCAGGGAGGTGAAGAACAGCAACTGTAACTGAGTTATCCTTGGGCATCCTTTTCCTTCTTAAAAAAGAAGCTTTGCTAATGGCACGGAGTGAGTTGTGGAAAGCAGTTGACAGTGTGAAGCACAATTGGATAACAAAGTCACAGTACAGCTGAAAGTACATTCAGCAGCCTTAGGTGCCGAAGGGAACAGACTTTGAGAAAGACATAACAAAATGTGTTAAGTCTCCATGAACTCCAGTTATCAGGGCTGCTGTGTCACTGCCTTCAAGAAGTGTGTAATATTGACACTTTTAACATTTTACAGAAAAATTCAGTTTTCATAGGAATTACTGCAGATAACAGATAATTTTTTTTGGGGGGGGGGGGGAAGGGGGCTTACTTTAGCTCAGGCATTGAACCATGAGACTTAGCAGTGGAAAAGACATGTTAGGTTACCTTGTCATTCCCCCTGACAGGGCAGAATGATTATTTACAGTCTAGCTAGTCATTTGCCCAGGCTTCTCTTAAATCTCTTGTAAGACTACATTGCTCTAAGAATAATGGTGTATATTTGTAAGTCTTTCTCTCTCCCCCTTCTCCATTTCTCTGTTTGTCAGATTTTATACTGAGGCTAACAATCCAAAACACGTTCCTCAGTTCTGAATTCCTACCTCAAGTATCTTTAGTAGGGATGTTGTCTGCATTTTTTTAAAGTTTTCCTGTGTTGTAACATGTATGAAAACAAGAGAGGGGGAAAAAAAGTTACAAAAACTGATCTGATGTTATTTTGACTTTGTTTTGCTTATACTCTGTTCAGAGTGAAACTCGATCAGAGAATCAACCCAGTGGTTATCAAATGCATTACCTGTCACAAGACTAATTGTTTATTCATTTAAGATTTCAACAGTTTTGTTTATTCTATCTAAGCATATTTGAAATTTGAATAGCTTATGCAAAGTACTGTAGTCTTAAAGCTCAGTTTGGATTACTGAAAATGATTTGAACAAATAGCTGAAGTTATTTGTGAGCCTTTTATGATCAGAGTCACTGTTTAGCCTGTAAAGTCTGTCGCATTAAAGTCCACATTCACAATCCAAACATCTTTTCCCCAGATCATCTGTTTTTTAATTACATCTTTCCAGCAACAGGAAAAGTATATTTTGGTTTAGAAGTAGAATTTGATGAATTTATAAATGTATTAAGAGACACACCAAGCCAACCACCTGTGGAACTAAAATTTGCTCCCTCTTGTGCATGCAGATGAAAATACTGAGTATAGATAGATGTGCCCTTGAAGATCTAGCTGGAGTAGTTTAAGAAATTAACTTGCCCCAACTGTTTGTTTCCATTTTCACATAATTTACATGGGAATACTCCCTCTTCATGTCAGATCAAAGTGAAATAGATTAGTATAATCTGTTATCTGGATTATATACAGATAATATTCAAAGCGAAACAGATCAGTAAAAAACCCACCTCTAAATAAAAACTGTTTTGGAGTGGAAATGCTCAGATGGTTAAAAATTTCATTCTTTTTGTATCTCTTACGCTGTAAGAGGAAGATAAACTAGCTTACAATTACTAAATCTTGTAACAGGTTGTACAGAAGCAGTATGGAGGTAATAAGCACATGTAAAAGGAACAGAATATTCTGTTTCTATTGCAGCACAGTTATGAAGGAATAATTCTGCAGGTTCGTTTTTTCAGCATTATGCTAATATAATGCAAATAGAAGTTGTAGAAAGAAAAACAGTATGGCAAGATGGACCATTTATGCTGAGTTCATCATCCCAACAAGAAGCTGCAGTTCAAATCTCATTTACAGTTGGATGCAAGGAGTTTAAAATCTGTATTTAGTCATGGATTTGACTTGCTACGGAGGCCAAAATCTACAAAGCATAGAGAGGATGAGTGTATTTGTTGACTTGATGCATATATTCTGTTTCATTTTCAAGTCTTTTTAACTTCAACAGAGATAAACAATCAGATTTATTAACTATTAAAAATAATTAAGCTGTTTAATAGTATTCAACAGCATCATAGGGTATAAAATAGCTTATCTCTCCAAAAAGCTTATGCTGCAAAGCTCCAACAGAATTCTGAAGGTTAATATCTTTGGTCACCTTACGGAGTGGCAGAGCAAGGAAACCAGATGACTCGTACAAGATCACCTGCTTATGTCTGGCTTCAGGGACATTGACATTGGCTATTCTATTTTTACTTTGTATTTTAATCTGTCTGTGATTATCGAGGGGGAAAAGACTGTGAGTGCAATAGCTTGAGGTGACAGCTAAAAACAGTCAAATGCAGCTAGTTTGTATCTCTTTATTTCCTTAAGCTTTGTTTTGAATAAGGCAGGCTAGTGCATGCATTTTGTTAGAGACTGGAAATCAAACACAGCAGTGAAACAGTACATTCTGGGATGGCATTAGCCTTGCAGATATCCCTTTTTTTCTGTTTTTGGCAAACTTCCAGTCACTCTTCTTATTCCTGAAGGCCAGGTTTCTGAGCCAAAAATGAGGACTTACAGACATTAGGTGAAATGCATCCCAAGCTTATGATTTCACCACTTGAGACAATCTGTGCTGAAGCTGAATAAAATCAAAGTGGAAGAAAAAGCTAACTTTTTAATTGTCTTTTCAGGTAGAAAAAAAGTGCTGAAATAATTTTGAAAAAAAAAATGCCAAAGAGAGCACGCCAGACTTGAGATACAAACAGGATACTCTACAAGGACTTGTTATTTCTGTGACCGCAGTGAAGGGTTGAAAATAGAGCTGAGAGGTTGTGGACACCCCATTGTAGGAGATATTCAAGCTGGCCCTGCTTTGAACTGGGGGCTTGGAATAGAGCCCTCCAGGGGTCCCATCCAACCCCAGTAATTCTGTGATTCCACCAAAATTCTAGCAAAGCAGGTCCTAAAGCAAGAGAGAAGCTGTGGTCTTAAAATGTAGCCAATGGCCTCTTAATGGGGAGTCATACTTTGCTGAGGCCATAATTTTCATGGAGATACTAGACCTATAAATGTGAAATATGTGTGCTCAAAGCTAGAGCAAGAAAACTACCTGTTTGCAAGTAATTCACCTGCTTAAGTGTAAGGAAGCAGCAGTATCCAAAAACTAAGAACTAGCAATATATAGCCATGCCTTTCCTTTGCCTTTCCTCTGTCGTGTTTCTCACAGTTCACAGGCAGTAAAGCTCCATTTGGGAGGTTGGTTTGTTTTGAAAAGGTTGCTACAAACAGCATGGGAAAGCAGTACAATTTCAGGTAGTATTTGTCTAATTTGAGTTGCACACATCTGTGGTTATTTGGGTGTGCACCCCTGGTTGTATGGGCTCTTACTCGTGAGCTGCCACAATTCATCCTGAACGTGTGGTTACTTTAGGATTTACATGCAGAAAGCAAGTCTGTTGCTTAATTTCTAAATGGAGTCGGTAAAATCAGAGAATGTAATTTCCGAACCTGAATCTGAAAAGTTGTTTGCAGTTTCCTGGACTGAAATAGATAAACCTTTATCAGACTCTGCTGATATCAGCCAATATTAAATTACATGCCTTAATTTTTACTTAGTCTTTCTTGAGATGAAATTATGGCAAAAAAGAGCTCCTCTTTTCTGTTCTGAAAGCACTGAATTGGGAGATGCATTCAAAAAAGAACCCACATTTTGTATAAAGAACTCAAGGCAGCTGTAATTATTAAAGGATTGAAGTAAGACCTGCATATGTTTTGAAGAGACACCAAAAAAGTGGTTCTTGATTTTTACACTATATACGTTTACCAAGGAAACATTTGCCAAAAAAAGGACATTTCAAGCTGTTACTGTTGAGTTGACTATTGCTTCCTTCAGTGTCATAAAGTACACAAATGATACTGATATTTTTCATGTCAGTCTCTGCGCAATTAATTTTTTTTTTGTGATCTAGGATTTCAGCCAATTTTCAAGATTGAGATGATAAAATCTCCCATGTAACATATTTAGATTTCATGATCATAAATTCATATTATTAAAAAAAAAAAAAAGCCTGTGTAATCCTGTTCCAGAGTTCCAGTAGTGGTTGTACATGTTAGCCATGTCAAAGTATTGTTGGAAAAACTGCCTTATAAATACAACGATAAACTTTGTAAATGAGATTTTGATCTCATTTACAAAGGTTATGTGATAGTTAGATTAGTTCCACTTCCACTAATGTATTTAATACTATCATACTTTTTATAAAGAGTTAAAAAGTTTGAACTTCTCTATCATAAGGTTTGGGGGGGGGCTTTGTTTGTTTGTTATTTTTTTTAAAATATACTGAGACTCTATTGGTCACTTTCTATCAACCAAAGAATTGTAGATTTTAACTATTTTGCCTTTTGCTGTTTTAGAACCATGGGATAGTGGAAAATAAGTTTTGGTAATACTTGGATAGCTCACTAGGTCTGTTCCTTTGCTGAAGGCTAATATTATACCTCTGGCATATATTTGTTTCATAAAATAACATTTTGCTCTTAACTACCGCCATATTTTTTAAAAGCTTACAGTGGTGAGGATTTCACACTTTCATATATAAACAACTGTGCCAGCGTTCAGCTATCCTGATGTGATTTCCCCCAACCCCCAATGTACAATTTTTTTTTCCTTGATTGTAATACAAGAACACTACTACTACTCTTAATCCTGCGTAGATTCAAAAACCAGGTTTTTAATCTTAGGTTTTTGCAGCTACTGTCTATATATTTAAAGATTTTCATAATGTCTATTTTCTGTATTTTCTTCTTTAGATAAACAGACATATTCTTTCAGTCTTTCCCCAGAATAAAAAAATGATTATTTTCTAGACCTTTTATCATTCTTGTTGTCTCCTCTAGATTCCTTCCAGTTTAACTTCTCTTGAAGACCTGCTACACCTTTCACTGGATGTTAAGTGTGCTTAATAAAGTAAAAGGATTGCTTCAAGTGATTTACATAACAATGTTACTGATCTAGTATGATGCTCGCGTTTTTTTAAACGGTGGGATAATGCTGGTTCATATTTAGTTTGGGGTTTGCTGTAAACCCAAATTTTATTCAGTTCTACTTAGCCAGTTGTTCTTGATTCTCTATGTAGCTGATTATTTATAACTAAATTTAATACTTTGCACTCTTTGTATTGTATTGCAACCTATTTGTTTGTCTGTTTCTTCAGTTTCTCAAAATCATCTTGCTCTCCAAAACGTTTGCCATCCTCTGTCATCTTACCATGTTTTAGGAGTGAGTTGTGTATTTTTGCTGTGCTTACTTCCAACATTCTACATATCCTTCGTTCCAGTGTTTATAGGGCCTCTTGAAAATGTGTCCACTACAAGAAGCTGCTTGCTGGGGAAATATTTCATACTTGACAACTACTCCTGCAATTTTGCAATCCTCTGTTGATGTGTAGGTGGTGTTTTGCACACTGGATTCTGTAATGTAGCTTCCAATGATTTGTAGTCTGTTTCTGTGCCAGCCAATTTTGGCTTTTCTGTATTCATGAACGTACTCAAAAGTTTTCATCGTTTCTTTTTCAGTCTGAACACAGTTTCCTGGGCTTCAGTCAGCCTTAAATATACCTCTGGTTTATCATCTTGCAGAAACATAATTCCAAAAGTATTTTATGACTAATCAACAAAGTCCTTAGGTACTTTGTTAATGTTTCTAGCTTTAGGTCCTAAAAACTTTCTGGGAAATGTTCCAGCATTATTCTATATTCTCCATAAACAATGCCTCCCTCTCACCCCGCCCCCGACCTAAGCTGATGGTTTACGTGTGACAAACTAGGTTGTGTTCCTGCACATAGAAATACTACTGTGAATTTTTGTAAGAAACCTCCTAAGAACTTTTCTTTCCTCAGTAGTTAAACTTTCTTAACTTTCACCAGATTCTTTTTCACTGTGTATGTGTTCTATATGGTTAATAATCAAATTCAGCTGACTTAAATTATGACCTGCATTGCGCATGCAGTCATGTCAACATCAAAACTAGACAACTTTTAATTATGAAGCTGAACACTTTCATATCATGTCAGCAGATCATTAAAAATTATTGGTTTTCCAGCTATGTTCCCAAAGATCTAGGACACAGCATTGAGACAATTCTAAACATTTCTCCCGAAATGGGAGATGAATATGCAGGCTTCTTTTATTGCGACAAAATGTTGTATTTAAAAAGCAGCTAAGCATCACGGCCAGCAACAAAAACTCGAATTGCAATGAAAATGAAGACACTTCTTTGTTTTTAAAATCTATCCATCCCTAATGGTAACACTGTTACACTTTAGGCCTCAGGATATAATTTGTGATATATCCAGCTGGCCAAGGAATATTTGCTGGTAGATAAAGATGTACCAACCTTTATATGTGTGTGTGTGTGTTTCTTAACTCTGTAGTTTTTCTCCAATGTTTTTCTCAATGATTTATTTTTAGAGTAATTAAGAATTGTCCAACATGATCTGTTCATTTGACAGGTATGGACATAACTGCTACAGAGAGCTGGAGATTTACTTCCTCAGTTGAGTAATGTACAATATACGTGGGTTATGCTATTTTAATGCAGAATGCAGGATGAACAAGGATTTTTTCCTAGATGATTACCTGTTTGTAAGTATAGGAAAGATTCATAGTTGGGAGATAGATAGTGGAATAGCTGAGAGCTCGGTAGAAATGAATACTGCATAGAAAATAACTTATGCTGTCAGTGCTTTTAATCTCAGAAATCTACATGGAAATCTATTTCCCATCTTCTAAGCTTCTTGATGTGTTGGTATAATAATACATTACCATAAGCATAGTATGTTGATCTTAAAAACAGTGGGTAGTCAGGAGTAAGGAAACACTGCATCTTTGCTGTGTATAAAAGGGCATAAGAAGTGAATCACTTGTTTCCAAGCTTTCATTATTTTCTTTAAAAAAAGAAATTGTTTGACAATAATAATCTCTTGCTATTTAAACCTCCCTGAGGCCCTATTTCAATTTTTTTTTTGTATTCCCATAATCTTCCATCAAAGCTTCATTTATTTGAAGAGACAAACGTGACCATCACTGCAAATCCAAATCCCATTATGCCAGCTTAGTGGTGTTCAGTCCAAAACTACTTTGCACTAGAGGATATAGACAACTGATAATCATCTTGCAATCCTACTGATTCATAATGAGTTAAAACTCTCTGTAAGTCGATGATAATAATCAAAAGACTGCTAGTATGTGGGTTTTTTTAATGTTAAATTGACAGACTTAAGCAGTTGAGAAGTACTGAAAAAGCTTGAAAAGCTTGTGTTGGGGTGGAGGAAATCTCACTTCTATACCAAACATCTCTGAAATGCCCCACTCAACCTTTTAGTTGTTATCCTCTACAGTTATGTGATTGCCTAGGTTCATAGGAAAGTTTTATGTGACACTAGCTTTATTGTGGTGTCTGTGGTTTTGTGTGTGTATGTGCACGCACGTATGTGTTTGTGTTGATTGCTTTGTACCCAAAGACAGTCTTTTGATAGAATCTTTTCACAAGAAACCAGGCTTGGAAATGGACAGACTCTTTAACCCCTTCCCTGAAGGAGGAACGACTCTTACCTCTCGTGCTCTTCCACTTCCAAGTGTAATTCTTTGAACTTTCTGCAGAGGAAAGCCCACGCTGACATTTGTGGCTCTGGCTGTTTGACATCACTCTCAGCGTGCAGCAAGCGTGCTGACTGCAGGGAATGGGCCTCAGCCTGACCCACCGTAATGCCAGCCCAGGGCTTCCAGCTGTCCCAGGGCCGGCTCAGCAAGAGTCTGGGCAAGATTAGTCAGTTCTCAGATTTTTCAAAAGATTTTTGTTTTGATAGAGAAAAAAATTCCCACTCATTCTAATCTTTCCTCTTGAATAAAACTATCTATTACAATTTTTTGAAGTGGTGAGCAGTTTAACATGCAGTGTTAAACATCTAATTCTGAGTGGTAATGACCACTAGAGCAGACTCCAGAGTCCTGATTCCCAGTTTGCCTTTTAAAAATCTTAAAGCATCTCAAATTAGGCAATTAAACCATGGTGCTATAAAGCTCCAATGGCTGAACCAGGATTACAGCAAAGTATTTTTAGATCTTTAAAATCAATTAAAGATTGATTTGTCATCAGGACTACCACTCTCCCAAATATGTTTTTGAAAGTTGAGTTTTTGCTGGGACAGAAAGAGGCAGTGAGAAAGGAATACTTTATACTTCATTGTGGTGTACTTTGATCACAGAGTAGTTGGGGTTGGAAGGTGCTTCTGGAGATCATCTAGTCCAACCTTCCTGCTCAAGCAGGGTCACCTAAAGCAGGTTGCTCAGGGCCTCATCCAGATGGCTTTTGAATATCTCCAGGGATGGAGACTCCACAGCCTCTCTGGGCAACCTGTTCCAGAGCTCAGGCACCCTCACAGTAAAGAAGTTTTTTCTTATATTCAGAGGAATTTCCTGTGTTTCAGTCTGTGCCCATTGCCTCTTGTCCTGTCACTGGGCACCACAGAGACGAGTGGCTCCAACTTCTTTCCACCCTGCTCTGCTGTTAACTATTTACACACATTGATAAGATCCTCTTGAGCCTTTTCTGCTCCAGGCTGAACAGTCCCAGCTCTCTCAGCCTTTCCTCATATGACAGTTGTTCCAGTCCCCTAATCATCTTAGTGCCCCTTCACTGGACTTGCTCCAGTAGCTCCATGCCTTTCCTGTACTGGGGAGACCAGCACTGGACACAGCACTCCAGATGTGGCCTCACCAGGGCTGAGTTGAGGGAAAGGATCACCTCCCTCAACCTGCTGGCAGCACTCTGCCTAATGCAGCCCAGGATGCCGTTGGCCTTCTTTGCTGTCAGGGCCTGTTGCTGACTCACGGTCTACTTGTTGTCCACCAGGACCCCCGGGTTGTTCTCTGCACAGCTGCTTTCCAGGAGGTCAGCCGCCAGCCTATCCTGGTGCATGGGGTTTTACCTCCCTAGGTGCAGGACTCTGCATTTCCCTATCTTGAACTTCACGAGTTTCCTCTCTACCCATTTCTCCAGCCTCTTGAGGTCTCTCTAAATGGCAGCACAGCCCTCTGGTGTTACCAATCACTCCTCCCAGTTTGGTATCATCAGCAAACTTGCTGAGGGTAAACTCTGCCCCCTCATCCAGATCATGAATGAAGATGTTGTATAGTATTGGTACCAGTATTGACACTGCTATTTACTTGCCTCCAACTAGATTTTGTGCCGCTGATCATGACCCTCTGAACTTGGCCGTTCAGCCTATTTTCCACCTCACTGCTCATCTAGCCCTTACTTCATCAGCTTGTCTATGAGGGTGGTATATGCCTCTATGAGGGAGACAGTGTTGAAAGCCTTACTGAAGTCAGTGTAGGCAATATCCACTGTTCTCCCCTCATAGATGCCCTCATCTATTATGATATTTTTCAGTTCTGCTTTGTCACATAATCGTGTATTAAGCTTTTAATACTACATCCAGTTTATGAAAATCAAATCAGTTCTGCAGTTAAAACAGACAAAATAGGAACAGAAATTCTGATAATATATCTGAGTAGTTTGGAAGATACGATCTCTTGATTGTATAGAAAATTGATTGAAATAAGTTCTTCGTGTATGTATATGGAGTTTCAGAATGGTATTGAGAGAAGAAATAAATATATGAAGTTGTTCTTTTTGTTTGGAGGAAGCAAGCCTGGTAACATGAAAACCAACGAAGTAGTTTTAAGTTTACTTGTTATTCCTATAATGCTTTACCTTTCTTTATTAAATTTCTCATTTTCCAGTCTATCCAACTATTATTTTACAGGTTGTTTTGTGTTCTGTCAAAAACAATAAAAAAAATACAGTTAATATAACCTGGATAAATTTGGCAAGCAAGTGTGACTTGTAGCAAATCATTTAATCCTGTTTTGTTCTATGTAAAATCAATTGGTTATGTGTTTTGCTGAGTACATTTAAAAGCTACCTCACCTCTCGAGAAATGGAATTGGAGGAGGAAGAAGGTAGTGCTGGAGATGCATGGTGTGTGTGTGTATTTTTGTTTGTTTGTTTGTTTTTAAGAATTCTATTCATATTCATCTTAGCATGCATGTTGCTTGTGGTGAAAAGATCATATCATGTAAAAGCAAATAATTAAAAGAGCACAGCTCACTTCAAGCATTGCAAATAAGGATTATAGTTTACTTTAATCTAGAAGGCAAAAGAGGATACAACAGAACACAAAGCAAAAGTTTTCAGGAGAACCGGCATATACAGGAGGAGAATCTGCAGCAGTAGTTTTCTTTGCTTCACAGTGGCATTAGCCATTATGCACGGTGTTCTGCTGCAGTATCTTGTAACATCCTCTGCTGTTGCAACAACAATACACCAAGAAGAGGAAGCAATCCCCATGCTGTATGGGATCCGTATCCTTGGTTTGCAGAGGTTAGAGCTGAATGGATCATTGCTGACCCACTGCTCAGTCGATGGCTGCTAGGAGTTAGACTCTTAGGAGTTTTTTAGATTAGTCAAGAAATTGCATGCTCTGCTGACTGCCTTAGAAAACGGCTAGGGTGCAAAGTCTTGTAAAATGAAATTTTAATATTGACTGTTTGCTTTCTTGCTGTTTTCTTGCAAATGGCTATGCATTATCTTAAGGTCCATTGAGTTGTCAGATTTTTAGAGTCTGTTGTCCAGACTACAGGGCAAATATTGACCAGGAGAATTGTAGGTATGTTGCCACCAAGACAGTTTTATAGTCATCTGTTTATCTTCTGTTGACTGGAGTAAATTGTAGAGGGCAGTCAGGGCCTATAGATGTCTATACAGAGTTATTTCCTTACTTTTCTGTAAAACAAAAGGTTTTTAAAAGAAAGCTTGCATGGTTATGCCAGAGCATATTTCACACTATCCTTGATAACCTGAGGATAAACCATAGGGGATTTGTATGTGTTCTCTTGATACTGAAATAAATTTTAAGTTCTGCTGAAACTCGTAGTACTGAGCTGCATTGTATTGCGGATATTTGGGAGTTTTGTTCATTATTTTTAGATTAAAATGTGTAATATTCTTCAGTTTTTCAGCAAGTGTTGTAATTTTGAAACCAGTGTAAAAGGAGAGGCTATTGAGGTACAAGAAAGGTGAGCAGCTGTGCTGCAAGGGGAAGAAAGAGGCATAGTGACAGAAAGTAAGGAAGTTTTCTTGCTGGTTAGCAAGGCAGGGAACAGTTGAACATCCATGCAGCCAGCTCACTGCCACGAGGGGCTGCAGGCTAACCGGTGGTGTGGGGCACTGTGTGATGTCCATAAGAATTGTCAGGCAATATGAGAACGCTGCTCTGTAGCAAGGAACAGCAAGATGACAATTATAGGGGAGGGGAGGGTTACAGTCTCCTTCAGCTTCTTACTTCTAGTGACTCAACCATGCTTAGCCTTTTCCTTTTCTGAGATAAGGACTATGCATTCCATCTGGTTAACACTTGCACACGAACCAGTTAAGCTCCTGCTGTAGTGAACATTTCTCCCAAAGCTCTAGACTGAATTTTCCTTTCTTCAAAATTTGCAAGACTACTCAGTTGCTAAAATTATATGTATATATAGAGGATTTAAACAGCTAGGGTTTATCTCTCTGCTATTTGTTTCTAAATGAATGAGCCCAGTATCACCCCTGTCTTTTTCTTTGAGATGTGAGAGGTCTGTTATGCTGCTTTACCTTGACTTTCTGCCAAACACAGAATCTCATTTTTTTCAAATTTATAATCTCTAGGTAGATCAGGCATTTAAGCAGACCTGCCCAAAGCACAGCCCCTGCCGAAAGGGCCATGTAAACCACGTGGGAAGCAGGTGAGGATGGTGCTTGCTGTATTTGCGTGGCTTTGTTTGTATGTTATGCTCCCTGAAGAAGTGGCTGAGGAAGAGGAAGCTGCTACTTTCCTGGGGGAGCCATGAGTGTGTGGAGGGGAGAGCAAGGTGGAGACTGTCCCTGCTGCAAGGCGAGGGGGCAGGTGGGAGCATGGCACCGGGCCCAGGGCTGTGAGGCTGTGAGGGGAAGGGGGCTGCCGCTGTGCGTGTGTAGAAATGCTCAGCTCCGTCGGCACTGGAAGGGATTTTCTGCTACTGTGGAAGTTCCTCAGTTACCAGTAAGGAGCCCAAATCTGGGGACCCAGCTGCAGGGGCACAGTGAGTAGGCCCTGGTGAGACCACACCTGGAGTGCTGTGTCCAGTTCTGGGCTCCCCAGTACAAGAGAGACATGGAGCCGCTGGAGCAAGTCCAGCGAAGGGCTACAAAGATGATTAGGGGACTGGAACATCTCTCCTATGAGGAAAGGCTGAGAGAGCTGGGCCTGTTTAGCCTGGAGAAGAGAAGGCTGAGAGGGGATCTTATCAACGTGTACAAGTATCTGAAGGGAGGGTGTCGAGAGGATGGGACCAGACTCTTTTCAGTGGTGCCCAGCGATAGGACGAGAGGCAACGGGCACAAACTGAAACACAGGAAGATCTGTCTGAATATGAGGAAAAACTTCTTTACTGTGAGGATGACAGAGCACTGGAAGACGTTGCCCATAGAGGTTGTGGAGTCTCCTTCTCTGAAGATATTCAAAACGCGCCTGGATGCAATCCTGTGCAACGTGCTCTAGGTGACCCTGCTTGATCGGGGGGTTGGACTAGATGATCTCCAGAGGTCCCTTCCAACCTCAGCCATTCTGTGATTGTGTAATTGGATACAAACCCTCTTCATTTCTAGGTGGGCGTCCCTGATTGCTGTGGGTTTCTTCTGTTTAAATAATCCGGCTTGTTCTGTAGTTAAACCTGGCCCTCTGGTGTTTAAGTGTGCCCTTGCAGGGGGTTCGCAGTGGCAGGGAGTATAGGTGGGCCCTCCATGGGTTTGGAGGGGCCACCACGGGTTGCAGCCCGTGTGCAGGCGGGGACTGTGGGCCCTCACATTTCTCTTCGCGTGTCCTCAGGCTGCACTTAAATCATGGCTTGCCGTCATCTGACTTTGTTCAAATCAAGGTCTGGTTTGAGGAATGAACTGTTAGAAAGGAGGTGAATCATTATAAATTGTTTCTCTTTTAATTTTAAGACTGTTGTCTATGTTCAATATTTTATCCATAAACAAGGTGATTTTTCTGTCCCTCTGTTACCCTTGGACAGGCTCTGAAGTCTTCCATTACTAAAATACAAATTTCTGATGAATCCAGTTCTTTTTATGCTGTTGAAGTCGCACTGTAATGGAAGCAGGATCCTTTCTAATAAAGAGATCAGATTCTTACCTAGTGTCGGTGTAAGTACTGACATCTCTGCTGCACTCCCGCTGTGAGTCTGCTCCAGTGTTTATAGAGAAATCTGGTGTCACTATAGGAGAGTGTTTTTCTTCAAAACAAAACAACAGAAAACCCCTTATATATATATATATCAGTAACAATATTACTATATATTGCAATATTAATGGCAAAAAAAAAATATATATATATATATAGCTATTAAAAGTGTTCTGACTGTGGAGGTCATGTTTCCTTTTCAGCAAGAATGTGTTTGCTTGTGCAGATGAAAGGGAGAGTATGCAGCTCCGGCTGTGTTTTGTAATCCCCTGGTTATAAAAGGGTTGCTTCTCAGGCTTGAGCTCTGCATTTAGCACCAGGTGCTGGTATGAGTTCTGGATTCCTCCTGCTTCCAAGGAAAGGCTGTCTGTGCCTGTGGAAAGCAATGACTGCCAATGGAAGGGGTGTTAAGTCCAACATCTAAATGTTAAACTTTTAAGCACTTGGAGCACAATCTTGAAACCCTCTCTCACTGATCTTATGGGGCAGTTTGGCTCAACTGAGCTTCTTAATCTTGTAAAAACAATCGTTTTCTTCAGTCAAGTAGCCTGTTGCATTATTTACCTAAGTTAGTATTCATAGAACCAGTGTTGTGATCGGTGACTATGCTCTGGTTAAGAAACCAGTAGAAAACTTACGGAGTTGCAGTGCATTTGTGTCTGCACCGAATAGCCAGTCCTTACTACAGTGTGAATCCTGCTCCGCAAGACTCATTCTTTTAACCATCTGTAATGCAACATAACTGAAAACTCATTGCTGTAAATTGTACTTGTGTTTTCAGAGTTGTTAGAAGTGCTGGATATTTTTCTATGCTTGCTTGAAAGGTCCACCTTTATAGGAAAGCTAGAATTTACGTACTACAGTAAAATCTTAAAGGGCTCTGCACTGAATGAAAATGTGCTAGTGTGATAAAAACCTGACCTAGAGGAATACAGGAAACAGCGTATGTCATCTTGTTAAGAGTTCCTGGGATAGAAGCACAAAATAAGATCTGGATATAATCAAATTTATTTGGTAACTGTAGTTCCACAATGATATAAAATTAGTAAGAAACTCATTTTAAGACTTTCTGCCTCGCAATAGACAATAACATTTTTTTGTCATATTAAAAGGTACTGCAGACTTGTTTTATGATTTAAAAAGTCTATTAGTAACCTAATGTAAAAGCTCAGAACTGAAAATTCTTGTTTTTTTTCCCTAAATTACTACTTTCTGATAGAAAGCAGTAATATCCTTCTTAATGCTGAGCTTTAAAAAATTATGAAGACTAGAGCAGTGACAGTTTTAAATCCAGTTATCGTATCTCTTTAAATCCCAGCCCATCCCACCTATTACTTGCAAAAGATAAGGGTCAAAAAACTTACTAGTAGAGTAAATTGCTTGGTGGTGCTTGGATGGCTTGGAAGAAGATGAAATACAAACTAGTAAGAAAAATTGAGGCTGTTCTCTGCATTCCTTTTCCTCCCTTTAAGATTCAGAAGTAGCAGGCATTTGCACTAATGCTGGCAGGACTGTGAAATAAAAGCCTGATTCCACACAACCAGACTGAGGCTGAATTTGCACTTGTTTCAGTGGGTCTAGCTATTCGTTTTCGCATCTCTCATGATACAGCATATTGCTTATTAAAAACCAACAGTTGGGCTTTTGGCAGCTGCTGCCAGACTTAATCTTATGAATAATGCGGGATGCATTCAGTTATGCAGCACAATCATAAAATCTTTAAATTACACAATGAAATAATGTTCATATCAAGCACAATAACATTACAGGAAAGTATCTGTGGCTTACCAAACATATTCCTGACCCTCCTCAACTATGGTTAAGTAACTTCATGCCAATAAAAAGTAAATAAGTAAGTATTCATTGTGCCTCATAATTTTGATTTCTTTAAAATGACCAACCATCAAGCAGCATCAGCTGAAATTGTAGAAGCAGTCTGAGAGAAGTACTTTTTACGGCAGCTTTGGCAGGCCCACTCTTTGTACCTGCCCTTCCAGGAGAAGGCCTGAACATCATGGAAATCTGTAAATATCTGCAGCCTTATTTTAGTGAGCAATGGAATGGTGACTATTTAGGAAGTCTTCCAAATGTGCTTCATGTTTCATTTCTCTATAATATGGCAGCTGACTTTCCATGTAATTAAACATTGTCTAAGTGTTTGCTTTGGTGCTAGTTCTTTTTTCTTGGTAGTACCTATAGCAAGGAAAATAGTATATTTGGGAGGGTTTTTTCCATTTATTTTGATTATTAGAACCTGTCTGCGCATAAACCTGTTTGGATTCATTCCTCAGGCTTTACTCTAGCAAAAACCTCCAACTGGGATTATTAAGTGGGAACTTTGCTCAGTGGGGAATGTTGGAAATGGCGCTTTATGAGCCCTAGAGTTTTGAATGCATCTGTGCAATATGAAAAGTGAGAAGTATTTTGGAAAATTCCCAGGTGTTCATTTATGTATTCTGAATCTTACAGTGTTTCTGATTTGTTTGGGTTTATAAAAGCAGGCAGAAGAGGAACCAGATCAATCAACAGTGGTTACGCATTAAGGTTTGCTCAATTTGCTGCTCAGATTCTTCAGCATATTTGAAATGGATTTAATATATACAAAATGCCAAACCTCTGAGCTGGGGCAGACTTTAGATTTTCAAAAAATCATGCCATTGTGAGAATTTAGAGTTTGTAACTACCAGCGTTAGTTTTTTTCAATGCAATGCAACTGTCATTCAGAGTTATTCTTCCAAAATGGAAGTAAAAATAATAGAAAGAAATATATTTCTTTCTAATAGTCTTCAGTTTCAAGCTTCATTTCATTAGCTCTGTTCTTACATCAGATATCTTACCTGTACCAAGCAAACTGATGCTCACTGACTGGCTGTAGTAGAATACCAATTTACCAGATCCACCTGTTCCTAAGAGCGTTTGATCCGTGGATGGTCTAGCCTGCTTATTTTCATTGTGATTCCCTGGCCTATCTTGGGCACTGGCTTTCTGTGTTATCCCTTTGTGGAAAAGGAACTGCGTGGTCTGACATCTGTTGACAGCTGTGATATATATCTCAGGAGTGGTATAATTTCTTCCGAATCCAAGCTACTGCTGAAGAGAGTGGTTCTCCTCTCCCTTGGTCAAGGCAATGTGGAGCAAGCACTAGCATTCATGTGGCCAGCAAGCGCATCCTGCGTTGCAGTGGATTGCAGCTCTCTCCACCTCAGTTGCTTCCATCACTGGTTCACACTAGGTTAAGTGACTGTGCAGCAAAAGGATCACTCAGCTGATACACCAGAAAACTAACACACACAAAAAAAAAAGTGAATGGCTTTCTGTCAGGTCAGCAAATCTGATCACAACTGTGAGGCCTAAATGAAATCGAAGGGAAGATGCGGAGTGAGGGAGGGGTAGAGAGCAAGTGGGAAAAGCAGGGCTTTCCTTTTCAGCTGCAGCCTGTCCTTGCACTGGAGTAGTTGTCGACTGCATCCAAAGGTTGCCTAGCTGTTCGGATATGTCCATTACTGGAGCTTCGCACTTCTGGCTAAACAGTCCATGTCTTCTAGCGCTTGCATGCCTATCTCCTGGCCCGTGCTGTTTTCCTGAACCTTGTATAGCAGGGCCAGGGCTTGAGCAGCAGCTGTGTGCTCTTCACACAAATGGTGCCAGCCAGGAATTAGAGTGGAGGTAGGAAATAATGGGAAGGGTTGTGGTAAATCTGGGCTTGCAGATAACTCCTAAAATACACGTCTTAAGGACAATCAGTGTGTTCCACCAGGTGATGTGTAGCTTTGTCACTTCATTTCTGAGATTTCAGAGCTGGGAAAAAAAAAAGATTTGCCTGTAGTAGCCATCTTTTTGTTTGAGAAACCTACTGCACAAATAGAAGCTTGCAAAAGTTTCTCATCACAGCTTCCATCCCTCTTTTGGAGTTTTAGTCTGAAACCATGGTTAAAAAAAGTCAACAGAAACAAGCAGAGAAGAAAATTTGCTTTCTGACTTACATAAATAATCTCCCTAATATCAACCAGAAGTCATTAGCTGTACAGATTGCAGAAATCACTACAGATCCATTATTACAGTTTGAGCATGACATAACACAAGTATACTGACATCCTAAAAGCAGCATCAAACACTTATTCCCACTGCTACTAGGCAACCAAATACTGTCCCCTGTGAAGGCGTTTAGAAGCTGTTGTAATTGGCATCCTTAACCTAAAAACATCAGGGTAGAAAATGAAACCTAGGTCACCAAGATGGTAAGTTTTGCAGTATTTCCTCATGCCTGTGCAGTCGGATTGAATGTTGAAACAATCTAGTAATGTCAAGGTGTGCTTGAATACACCCAAGAATATACAAAGAATATATCAGAAAAAGAATGAGGCTAAGGAAGAGAACAGTCATTTGGAAGCAGTCTTATTTATTTATCTTCCAGGTGTCTTCTAGCATAAAAGAACATTTGAACAGACTGTATCCAGAGTGAATACAGAGAAATGCGACTCTCCCTTGAAAGTTCTGCTCACTCAGAGGGTAAATACTATGTTTTCATTTCTACTTTATGCTAATTGAATAATGTTATCAGTGTCAAATTCATTGAGGTCTTTATATACATGTTTAATGTTAATGTCTTGTACTCTATAGATGTCTTAGTCTAGGTCTTGCAACCCACCTCAAAAAACAAAAACCCAGAAGCTAATCTTTCTGTAAAGTGTATGTCTGTTCTTTATCTGGTCCTTCTTTGCTTTAATTGCCCCATTAATTATCTTCAACTCATGGATTTCATACACTGCTCTCTCTCTCTCTCTCTCTCATGGTCGTCTGTAAACATACTGATTTTCTCTTTCCTATGGAGAGGAGGAAATACTATTCTGCTATGATTCCTTTTCTCACAGCAATGCATGGACTGCAGATGAAGGCACCAGTTCATTTTCAGATTTTCACAGTCTAATGCAATCTTGCCCTTTATTTTGATTTTAAAGATTACTAAAATAAAGAACAATATTCCTACCTTAAATATCATTGTATGTTATGCTGAGAACAGGGATCTGAACTCTCAGAAGGGCTTGTTCCTGATCATGTTCAAATCAGTAGCAGAAATACCATGAATGTTAATGAAAACAGAATGATGTCTTACGTGAAAGTGTGTAGAGTAACACAGCTATGCTGTGTGTCCCAGAAGAGTTGATGTACTTTTATTGGCTTAACTGAGGTGTTAGGTAATAATATGTAAACTTGCTACAGCATATTGCTGTACTGAAACATAAAGGCTATTTCTAAAATTTGAGGGCTGAATATGTGGCCATACTGAGCGAAGGCATGAATGCTCTCCATCTACCCATATGCTGTGGTTTCTACTGGGAAGGAAACCTGGACGCATGGTTTGGAGGGTGCCTTCTTACTTTCTAGATGGGTCTCTGGAGATGTTTCTGGAGATGTGCCATGATGTGCACTTGCCCTGCAACCTGAAAGTCCAGAAAGACTGGTCAGTATAAAACATGCAGTTAGCACTGTGTAATCACTTGCAGCAAGTGTCAAAACCACACCCGTTTACTTTTCTTTTCTGCAGTATCCTTGCATGGCCAGAGAGAAAAGTTGTGTCTTGCTACCAGATGCATCATTCTGCCTGCTGCCCTTTACTTTGTCTGTTCAGATTCATCTAATTACTAACTTCACACCGAAACCCACACTTTCTGTTGTGCCCTGCAGTTAAGGTTGTGAGTTTTGTTTTCTCATTACTGTTGTGCTTTTTGAAGGATAGTGAACAGACAGTGAAAGGTCAGGTCCTGTCTGGGTTGAGCTGTACAGTGGTTATATCTCTGGTCTTCCACCTACTCTTTAAAAATGTTTTGGGGGAAGCAAGGAAGTGCAGGTGGATGAAATAAGCCCCTTGATGTCTTAATTCAGCTGTGACCTGACCCCTAACATCCACTGTGTATCATAATCAGCAGGGCTGACAAGCAACAATACGCTGTAGAAAAATTGTAGCACTGGGTTTCATTTGTTCTATAAAGGCAGTTATATTGTGGTTAAAAAAAGGGGGGGGAGGGGGAGCTAAAAGTGGATTTCAGTCCAAAGAAGTGAGAATATTTGGCCTATACAGTAACTGGGAAAGTTATAGCAGAGTAGCTGAAAGGAAATAAGCTGAAATAAATGCTGAATATAAGTGATACTGAAGGAGTAGAGAATGGAATAGCAGTTAAAGTGGGAGCTAGCATATATGTTCTGGCTGCAATTCTAGTATATGCAGCTGATGATCAGTGGACATTGATGATCATTTATTTAGCTATGTTTCTTTGCAGATGATCTGTTTCTACCAAAAGTTAATGGATTGTTTAAGTACACCCAAGGAGGATAACTTTTTTTTACTTCTTTTTAGAAAAGCTGTTTGAACCAAGACCAAACCGTATAAACAGTGTCCTAGTTTAATAAATGTATTTATAATTTTTTTCTATTTCACATATCACAGTACTAACACATTCTTTGGTTTTCTTTGCTGCTGCTGTATGTATAATTAAATGAATGGTGGGGATATATATTCAGCAGTGATAGAAAGATTTCTGCAAGCTGATTTAAATTCACTGGAGAGTGAGAGAGACAAAGTTATAAAATGATATTTATTTGAATGATACATCAGGCTATGGTAGGTTTAAACAGTGCTTACAACTAGCACAAACAAGCAGGTTCTGTGAATTCCCTTTTAAATTGAAGAGTACGTTCTTGCAGCCTTCGTTGTAGAATTTCTTCCTAAATTACCAGTAATTTTCTCTGCTCTCGGTGAGCTATATAATCATACGTGGTCAAAACATTGTACGGGAAGCCTAATAGAAAATGAATTCAACAAATCCATGTCTCCCTGAACCCAAAGCTGTAGCCTGAGATCAGGAATGAAAATGGCAAATTTATGAGACAGTATTTATCTGGTTTTGGAAGCAGGGAAGGTTTTCTGTAATGGCTTACGATAAAGTGTTTTGTTTAATGTCTTGAAGGTGCCTGTTTTGCCACAGAGATTAAGTTCTAAATCTTCTGGGTAGCCTCTTATTCCTATAATATAAAAAGTCAGCCCTAGTTCTGAATATAGAATGAACTCTCCTCAGCATAAGGTGGGTGAATTTACATGTGACTTCTGCAGAACTGTCTCTGTTTTGAACAGGTGATTTCCTAAATTGTTCTTATCAGAAAGCTACTTTGTACTATTTTTGCTGGCTGTGAAAAGGATCAGTCATCGTCAAGTCTTTCGTTTGGTATCATCATTATGCCTGTACACCAATGCACGCAGCTTGGGGAACAAACAGGAAGAACTAGAGATATGTGTGCGGTCGCAGGGCCATGATCTCATTGCCATTACAGAGACATGGTGGGATAGCTTGCATGACTGGAGTGCTGTCATGGATGGCTACGTGCTTTTTAGGAAAGACAGGCCAGGAAAGCGAGGTGGTGGAGTTGCTCTTTATGTGAGAGAGCAACTGGAATGTATTGAGCTGTGCCTAGGGGTGGATGAAGAGCGAGTCGAGAGCTTATGGGTAAGGATCAAAGGGCAGGCTAATAGAGGTGACACTGTTGTGGGTGTTTACTACAGGCCACCTGATCAGGATGAGGAAGTCGATGAGGCCTTCTACAGACAGCTGGAAGTAGCCTCACGATCCCAGGCCCTGGTTCTCATGGGGGACTTCAGCCACCCCGATATCTGCTGGAAAGACAACACAGCTAGGCACAAACAGTCCTGGAGATTCCTGCAGAGCATTGGTGACAACTTCTTGACCCAGGTGGTGGAGGAGCCAACAAGGAGAGGTGTGCTGCTGGACCTCGTACTAACAAACAAAGAAGGACTGGTGGAAGATGTGAAGGTTGGGGGCTGCCTTGGCTGCAGTGACCATGAGATGGTGGAGTTCAGGATCCTGCGAGGAGGCAGCAGGGCACCAAGTAGGATCGCAACCCTGGACTTCAGGAGAGCAAACTTTGTCCTCTTCAGGGACCTACTTGGAGGAATCCCATGGGTGAGGGCCCTGGAAGGAAGGAGTGTTCAAGAGAGTTGGTTAATATTCAAACATCACTTCCTCCAGGCTCAAGAGCGGTGCATCCCTATGAGTAGGAAGTCAAGCAAAGGAGGTAGGAGACCTGCATGGATGAGCAAGGAGCTCCTGGCAAAACTCAACCAGAAGAAGGAAGTCTACAGAAAGTGGAAAGGGGGACAGGCCACTTGGGAGGAATATAGGAATGTTGTCAGAGTATGCAGGGATGCGACGAGGAAGGCTAAGGCCCGTTTGGAATTAAATCTGGCAAGAGGTGTCAAGGACAACAAGAAGGGCTTCTTCAAATACATCAGCAGCAAGAGGAAGACTAGGGAAAATGTGGGCCCTTTGCTGAATGGAGTGGGTGCCCTGGTGACGAAGGATGCAGAGAAGGCAGAGTTACTGAATGCCTTCTTTGCTTCAGTCTTTACTGCTCAGGCCAGCCCTCAGGAACCCCAGACCCTGGAGGCAAGAGAGAAAGTCTGGAGAGAGGAAGACTTTCCCTTGGTGGAGGAGGAGTGGGTTAGAGATCATTTAAGCAAACTTGACACCCACAAATCCATGGGCCCTCATGGGATGCACCCACGAGTGCTGAGGGAGCTGGCGGACATTATTGCTAAGCCACTCTCCATCATCTTTGAAAGGTCATGGAGAACAGGAGAGGTGCCCGAGGACTGGAAGAAAGCCAATGTCACCCCAGTCTTCAAAAAGGGCAAGAAGGAGGACCCAGGGAACTACAGGCCAGTCAGCCTCACCTCCATCCCTGGAAAGGTGATGGAGCAGCTCATCCTGGAAGCCATCTCCACGCATGTGGAGGAAAAGAAGGTGATCAGGAGTAGTCAGCATGGCTTCACCAAGGGGAAATCATGCCTAACCAATCTGATAGCCTTCTCTGATGGAATGACTGGCTGGGTAGATGAGGGGAGAGCAGTGGATGTTGTCTACCTAGACTTCAGCAAGGCTTTTGACACTGTCTCCCATAGCATCCTCATAGACAAGCTCAGGAAGTGTGGGTTAGATGAGTGGACAGTGAGGTGGATTGAGAACTGGCTGAATGGCAGAGCTCAGAGAGTTGTGATCAGTGGCACAGAGTCCAGTTGGAGGCCTGTAGCTAGCGGTGTCCCCCAGGGGTCAGTACTGGGTCCAGTCTTGTTCAACTTCTTCATCAATGACCTGGATGAAGGGACAGAGTGCACACTCAGCAAGTTTGCTGATGATACAAAACTGGGAGGAGTGGCCGATGCACCAGAGGGCTGTGCTGCCATTCAAAGAGACTTGGACAGGCTGGAGAGGTGGGCAGAGAGGAACCTCATGAAATTCAACAAAGGGAAGTGCAGGGTCCTGCACCTGGGGGGGAATAACCCCATGCAGCAGTACAGGTTGGGGGTTGACCTGCTGGAAAGCAGTTCTGAAGAGAAGGACCTGGGAGCGCTGGTGGACACCAAGTTAAGTATGAGGCAGCAACGTGCCCTTGTGGCCAAGAAGGCCAATGGTATCCTGGGGTGCATGAGGAAGAGTGTTGCCAGCAGGTCGAGGGAGGTGATTCTCCCCGTCTACTCAGCCCTGCTGAGGCCACAGCTGGAGTACTGTGTCCAGTTCTGGGCCCCCCAGTACAAGAGGGATGTGGCACTACTGGAGCAAGTCCAGCGAAGGGCCACAAAGATGATTAGGGGACTGGAGCATCTCTCTTATGAGGAAAGGCTGAGAGAGCTGGGCCTGTTTAGCTTGGAGAAGAGAAGGCTGAGAGGGGATCTTATCAACGTGTACAAGTATCTGAAGGGAGGGTGTCGAGAGGATGGGACCAGACTCTTTTCAGTGGTGCCGAGCGACAGGACGCGAGGCAATGGGCACAAACTGAAACACAGACACTTCCATCTTAACATGAGGAAAAACTTTTTCACTGTGAGGGTGACAGAGCACTGGAACAGGTTGCCCCGAGAGGTGGTGGAGTCTCCTTCTCTGGAGATATTCAAAACGCGCCTGGATGCAATCCTGTGCAATGTGCTCTAGGTGACCCTGCTTGAGCAGGGGGGTTGGACTAGATGATCTCCAGAGGTCCCTTCCAACCTCAGTGATTCTGTGATTCTGTGATTATATCTGAGAGACAGAGAAAGACATTTTGGTATGTTTCTGAGGTTTTTGCTGACGGAAAAAGAAGGGTTTATTGTTTCCTTTTTTCCTTACAGGGAATAATTATAGCTCATTAAAAATCACACAAGGATCTTAAGATATAAACACGTTTTTTCTTGGTGTTTTTCATTCTCTGGTATATATGTGCATATGGCATTTCACACAATTCCAGTGCAGTGCTTTAAACTGACAAGGCTTACTGAAAATTTAATTTTAACAAAACCGTATCTGAAAAATCACCTGAAAGAAATCCAGAATCTAGCTAAGGGTATTTTGGGGCTTTTTTTTTTTTTTTTTTTTCTTTTTCCCAGAGTTGTATTTAATTTCAAAAGGCATCTAAAGGCTTGTAAAGTAAAAAAAGAATTTTCATATGGCTACAGTATTTTGCTTTCTTAAATTCTAGAACGTCTTGGCTTTAAATATTTTTATGTAAAATGTATTCCTGTTGTGACTTAGTTCAGTTTAGAGCAGGTGTACTTGAAATATTTGTCCCACTGTATTTTGAGTTTGAAACTTGAAACTGTTAATGATAGATGGTGAGACCAAACAGAAGTTCAATGATCTATGATGAAACTAGTTTCGTTTTAGGATGCCTAATTTTCAGTTTAAGAATTGCATTGTAAACATGCTAAAGGTGATCTAAACAGGGAACTTCTGCTTTAAGCATGCTTTGTATTTCATGAAAGGATTGTGCTTCACTTAGTAAATTGCATCATCTGAGCTTTTTTTTTTTTTTTAGTGAATAAAAACAGATTAAAGGAACATATTGAGAAGTAGCTGTTCGTTAATCTGCTGTGCTGTTGTGCTCTTATATGAGATGAGTCATAAGCTATTGAGGAAAAATCACGAACTATTTCAATTTATTAGAATATTAGAAGCTAATTTATTCTAGTGCTATTTGGCTGTAGATTCAAAAAAGTCCTTCAGATATCAATGTTTTTCATTTTCCTCCTGACTTGTCAAGGTGTCATTAACATGAGAGCAATGATAGCCACGTTGAAGGAGATTTTGATTGCTTTTAGCCAGATAAAAAATGTGGAGACTCACAATTCACAGGCTCATTTACATTTTAGTATCTTTCATGTTTTCTTCTGCAACTTTTAGGTACACACAGATCCTTCCTTTTCTTTGAAAATTTCTAAACTTTTAAGTTTTAAAGTTTCAAAGAAAAAAGTAAACATATTTGGATGAGTGAGATTAAAAGAGGCTGTAATATGAGTGAGTTATGAATCTACTGCATGGGTTTTTACTACAGATGCAGAAAAATAAAATAGCATCTCATGATCTATGAACATAAAGCAGACATGAGTCATCATTTGAAAAATTTTGTTCCACTGCACTCAGTTTGTTTGTCTCAGTGATCCATCAGTATCTCTCTAATCATTAAGGTTGATGCATTTTTGTATTTTCTTTGCCTGCCCTGAAGAAATCTGTGTTTAAGTTTCTGAATTCCCATACTAAGCTGATATGTGTTTTCCAGAGTCTTTCAGGAGGTATCTCAGATTGCGTTACACATGTTAGGCTCCACTCTTCATGGAGGTATAATCCTGTCCAGTCCTAAAGTAGGTCCTAGACACTTACTAAGTTACAAAAGCATAGGTCCTTTCATGAATTTTCTTCCATTTAAGCACACAAGTAGCTCCTCTGACATAAAGTTAACTATGCTCTGGGCTGCACCTTTTCAAAGTAAGGTACTAACCTGTATTTTTTTAATCATTTTTCCAAGTTGTTAGTAAATGTTCTTTCCTGACCCTAATCCCAAACTCCACGGAGAGCAGGAAGTTGAATGATATACAGAATGTATGCAAGATTTGTTAACTGTTGCTTGACTGAGGTTTTTCAAAGAACAGATACCGGTTTAACCTGGGGAAAGAAAAAACAGAAACTCAAAAGGACTTTAACTGCAACACTTTTCAGGTAATCATTTGCAAATCCTTGGCTTTAACTAAGCTTTCCCCCTCTCCGCTCCTCCCCCAGCTTCTGAGCATCTAAATATTTACAAATATTCTTTAATGTATTGGGAGCATATCATACAGTGCCTAAGTGCTATCATGCTTGTTAGCATACCAGTGTTACAAAGAAAGGCAAAAAAGAGTAACTTTTGAGATGTTTGAGCTATACTGCTTGAGAAATTTTAGTGAAGTGAGGAGGTATAGTCTGAATGCAAGGGAAACTTTGAAAATAATTGAGCTTCTTGACCTTGAAAGCAGTGCTGCATGAGGCTGAATTCTTGCATAGATAATATAAAAAATAGGATCATTCAAATGTAATACTAGACTGCCTTTCCAGGGAGGAACAAGTAAAGATTTAGCAGATTAATTCTCTTGTCATCTTCTAAAATCATCCAGGATTCATGGTCTTTCATAAAATTCATATGGAAATAGATTCAGCTTTAACTCTTGTCTAAAGTAAAAGGCTCCTTTAAAACAACTGAAATACTGATTTTTTTTCCCCAGCTTTTTTTAGACAGTGTCTATTTACTGAGTTTAAAAAGTACATTGAAAATTAACTATTCCAAAAAGTTTCTTATCCTAATCAGTTTATGATTGAAGCTAAGTCAGTCAAGCTTGAATCTGTTGTATTAGTGTTACTTAAATATATTTTAAAATTTGCATTAGCAATAATTCGTTTTTGTACTGATGTGTCGTATCTTTGTTACTAATTGTGCGTGGAAAATGTTTTACTCTCAGTATAGCTTACAGAGATAACTTTATCTTACAGTACTATAAAAACTGAGAAATAACATGATAAACCAAACTGTTACACTGTTACATATTACTTGTCTTATACCTAGTAGGTTAGCTTTTAATTTTATGACATACAGTTGCTGCAGTTTCAAAGAACTGAATTAGAAATAAGCATGAGGTTCATACACTAGCAAAGTTACTTCATAGGATTTAATCCCTTGTTTTTCTGTTTTGAATTATTTTTCCATTACTTTCATATTGTTTAACTGTTTTATTTGAATGTGTAAGGTAAAAGTATCAAAAATGGGTTTAAAATTATATGTTTGGAATCAATAAAGGTCTGCTTGCAACTAAAAGCTGTTGTAAAGAATTATAGATCTTTAATAAGAGCCCAAAATTATGTATAAAAATGAGTGTTAGTAGGTGAGTAGTTATAATTCTTTTCTATTTACGTTCCCTCTCGCTTTACACACGTCGTCTTCTGGCTTGTGATGTAGTAGGTGAAATCCTCAAAGGAAAACAAAGGCCAAATCATCAGTTTCAGATTCTGAGCAAAATCATAGATACTGTGGTCAGGCCATGGTGGACACAGTGTGGAGAATAAATGATTAGAGGAATGACCGAAAAAAAAATAACCCACCCAACCCAAAATCATGAGAGCTCACACTTAAACAATTGATGTGAAATAAAATGATAAAAATCCGAATGTAGCCCGTCTTTACACATCAAGGTTAGGACTGAGACTTTTATGTAGGGCAGGGAGATCTGTGGAGTTTCTGGCACCACCTGTAAAAGTATCTAGCACTGACAGCAGAGCGTATTGGGCTTGTGGTCTAATCACTGATAATTTCTACTGCCAATAAAAGTGAGAGGGAAAGAATTAAAATATATTAGTTCTTTATTTAGGGAAGAAAATGACAGGGAAAGACAAAAAGCTTTTAAGATTAGGTCTGATTGGAGAATTATGAAATGGAGCAAGGACAAAGGGGAAGAGAAGTGTGGCAGCCAAAACAACTTAAAAGCTGAAAGAGAAACCACGTAATTCGGTGTGTGTTAATATGTTTTTATTTGTAATTAATGTGCTGTATTTGCAAATACATTTCTTAGAAATACTTAGGACTGTTTGACAGTAAAGATGTTGATGTTGTTTAACATAACTGTTTAACATAACTGTCTCTGTAAGACAAACAGTAACTGTGATTAACGAACACTTTAGGTGGGCTGGGACTCATTACTGAGCAACCTGTCTAGTCCAGTTGCTTAAAGATGGGTCATGCAGAATAACTATGCACTGTGCTTAGGATATATTCTAAATATAGCCTTTTTCAGACACAGGCCAGATCACTTGGACTAAAATTTTGTAGCATAAGTAGGATAGTGTAATACATTCACCCTAGTGGAACAGGCCAAGCTATTTGAGGCTGTGAAAGTTCTGAATCAGGAATGTCTCCTTCCCTCTTCCCCTGCATTAGAGTTGTGTGTGTGTCCTTCACATGCTAAATCACACACACAGTTCTGCAACTATCTCTTACGAGGAGTCATGTAAGAAGTAGAGACTGTTCTCTTTTCCTTTTGTGGTGTCTTCATTCAGGATGCAGAAACTGCCCTGTTCTCTGTTTTCTTGTTTCTCTTGTTTTGTTTTCCAAAACCTTCCTGGCTATCTCCTCTATTTATCCAAGCATCCAAGTTTGAGAAATGGTTGGTGGCAATGACCTCAGCCGACTCCAGATGAAGTATTGGGGCTTGAATTCTCATCTCTCTAAAATTCCCTCTCTAAACTCATCTCAACTTTCTGTGACTTTCTTTGAACTAACTAACATTTATTGCATGTTACTGGCTGATTAATAATAAAAAATAGATGGTGAATGCTGCAGTGATGCAAGCAAATCTGAGTGAGAACTAGGAAGAATTAAATGAATGAAATCGAAGCACATTATGCAATTCCTGTAATGATGTACTTATGTTGGATCAGTAGGATATGGTTCCCATAAACATTGTATTAAAATATACTAAATTAAAATTCAGAATGAAATCATCAAACAGGACTTTTACAGGTCATTCTTTAGGCTGTTACAGCTGAATCTCATGGCAAATGAAAAAGTGGAACTGGCTTTTCTTCATGAGGAAAATAAATCAGAATTTTAGGAAGAAAATATAAAAATTTCATTTGAACTGCAGAAAAATTCCAGTTCAGCCCTAATTCATCAGATGCTTGAGGACCTAGTTGTAAATTAGCAAACTGCCATGCCAAAAAAAGCCTAAGAAGTCAGTAAAATTTGTTTGCATGGACCTTGGTTTTAGAAAATCCTGAATTTTCAGTGCAAAAGGTGGTACTTTTGAATTTACGATGAAGTAAAGGCCTTCATCGCTGCAGGCTGTGGTAGCAAGGAGTGTGATAGAAGGCGTTTCACCTTGAAATAGGTGTCAGAGGTCCTGTGTAGACCTGAAGTGCTGACTTTTCCTCCCAGAGTTTCCCTCACCATCCGTGTTGTTAATGATTCCAAGGTGAAACCCTCAGTCTTAGGACACAGTCGAGCATTCCAGAGTTTTGTACTTCTTCCCGATATTGTGAATCACGGCGCGCTCGCGCTCTCTCGCTCACGCTCTCTCACTCTCTCTCTTTTTTTTTTTTCTTGAACAGTTTTGATGTTTAGGTCAAATGAATGTGTCATCACTTGTACCAGTACCATGCAATTAGCTACAAAATATTGTTTGAACTTGATAGAAAACTACAAAAATAATAAGAAACAGATGAAGCTATGATTTCACTTTATTTTTTTAATTATGTTAGAAGATTGCCAGTTTCCCAGATACAGACAAATTTTTGTTGTAGAATGGAATAAAATGAAATAGATATGTGAGGAAAAGCATCTCTCAAAGCAGTAACAGTGAAAATGAGGAAAAATATCTGCCGGCAGCAAGGAAGGTGACCTGGAATGCTTTTTATTGATCTTGATGAAGTTTTTAAACTTGTAGTTATTGTTAGAACAGTGAAGACCATTTTCAAAATGACCCAAAGCTCTAGGGAAAGAAGCAAGACTGAACCATCACCCGTCTTTAACAGCAGACAAACAACAAGTTGAGTGGCTTCCCCTAAGCCATATGTTTTTTCCTTTGCATTTTATTGTAAGTTTTAACTTCCAGTTTACATCTACAATCTGGAAAATGCTTATGGTTAGTGCTGCTGTTAGACCGAGTGAAATGCAGTTGTTAAATACACTGATAAGAAAAAGTTCACCATGCTGAAGATAGCTCCTAAAGTACGTGAAGCAAAAAGATTCAAGCCATAGAAGTATTAATGTTGTTGTAATAAATACAGGTCACAATGCTGATGAGGGACCCGCTGCTTCTCAGCTTGATGAGGGGATGAACAGTGGATGTTGTCCTTGACTTTGGGAAGGCTTTTGACACTGACTCCCATAACATCTTCACAGACAAGCTCAGGAAGTGTGGGATAGATGAGCAAACAGTGAGGTGGATTGAGAACTGGCTGAAAGGCAGAGCTCAGAGGGTTGTGATCAGTGGTGCAAAGTCTAGTTGGAGGCCTGTAGATAGCAGTGTCTCCCAGGGGTCAGTACTTAGTCCAGTATTGTTCAACTTACTCATCAATGACCTGTATGAAGGGACAGAGTGTACCCTCAGCAAGTTTGCTGATGATACCAAACTGGGAGGAGTGGCTGATATACCAGAAGGCTGTGCTACCATTCAGAGAGCCCTGGACAGGCTGGAGAGGTGGGCGGAGAGGAACCTCCTGAAGTTCAAGAAAGGCAAGTGCAGGGTCCTGCACCTGGGGGGGAATAACCCCATGCAGCAGTACAGGTTGGGGGTTGACCTGCTGGAAAGCAGCTCTGCGGAGAAGGACCTGGGAGTGCTGGTGGACACCAAGTTAAGCATGAGGCAGCAATGTGCCCTTGTGGCCAAGAAGGCCAATGGTATCCTGGGGTGCATGAGGAAGAGTGTTGCCAGCAGGTCGAGGGAGGTGATTCTCCCCGTCTACTCAGCCCTGCTGAGGCCACATCTGGAGTACTGTGTGCAGTTCTGGGCTCCCCAGTACAAGAGGGATGTGGCACTACTGGAGCAAGTCCAGCGAAGGGCTACAAAGATAATTAGGGGACTGGAACATCTTTCTTATGAGGAAAGGCTGAGAGAGCTGGGCCTCTTTAGCTTGGAGAAGAGAAGGCTGAGGGGGGATCTTATCAACGTGTACAAGTATCTGAAGGGAGGGTGTTGAGAGGATGGGACCAGACTCTTTTCAGTGGTGCCCAGCGATAGGACGAGAGGCAATGGGCACAAACTGAAACACAGGAAGATCCATCTGAACATGAGGAAAAACTTCTTTACTGTGAGGGTGACAGAGCACTGGAACAGGTTGCCCCGAGAGGTGGTGGAGTCTCCTTCTCTGGAGATATTCAAAACGCGCCTGGATGCAATCCTGTGCAACGTGCTCTAGGTGACCCTGCTTGATCAGGGGGGTTGGACTAGATGATCTCCAGAGGTCCCTTCCAACCTCAGCCATTCTGTGATTCTTCTCTTCCATTTTAGTAAAACTATTGCTGAGTTACTGCTAATGAGTAAGGAATGAAGCCTATGGAATATTTCAACAGCTAGTTTGACATATTTAAAAGGTAATGAGCCAGATTCATGTCATCTTGCTTCTATAAGAAGAGCAAGGCTTAATATTTAATATTATTTATTGGTATTAATTTTGTTTTTTTTCCTGACTATTTAATATATGTAGCCCTCATAATGTGGCCATATAGTTGGTATGTATATCTTAATTAGATAGAGGAAAAATTTATACTCAAACTGACTTCAGTGTATAGCTTTTCAATAAAATTAAATAGTTGAACTTATGTTTAAAAAAAGTAGATTCAGGGTACTCACTAACTCAAGACATGAATCTAGGTAGTAACAGCATAATTACTTGCTAATTGGTGTGTGATTACATTTACATTTGCCTGTCACAACTATAAAAGGAACCCTGATTGCATCTCAAAATAATGGTGTTACTCCATCATGTTACCTTCTGCTTAACTGCGTAGAAAATAAAAGTATTTAATTACTTTGAAATATGACCGTCAGATTCTGGACATTAGGAATTTCATTTGGAGTGGCAGTTTACGAAGAAAGTATTTTATTCAAACTATGTTTGAAGAAAAACCTTATATTGTAATGAGAGTCTGAAATTAAGCTCCTAATTGCAGGATATTTCTGAACTCTTTATTGTATACCATCAGACTATTAAGGGTAATATCTTTCACATAATGATAGCAATTTAGTGAACATTCATCACTGAATATTACAACTTACAATGTTTTAACCTATACTGCTAGTCCAATTTTAGAACCTAGAGATGGTGCTTCATAGCCCCAGGGAAAGCACTTAAGTTAACCTAATGGCATATGGTAGCACCTTAGGGAGATTGTAAAGTGTACACTAAGCGTTTTCTACCTGGATCTCAGTTGTGTTTTCCATCCAGAGAAGCAAGTTGGAAAGATGAGCGATTCCCTGAGGAGATACTCTCATGCTCAAAATCTAACCTTCATGGTTGCTTTCATCTACAGACTCAAGACTAATGGTCTTTTGAATTCCAAATCTCATCTGGGAATACCTGTTTCACAAAAATGTAGACATAGTGATCTGTACGTTTTTTAAAGCAGAAGTCTGGAAATTCTGAAAGCTCCTTAATGCTCACATGTGGAAATGGCCTCTTTGTTTCCAGCACTGAGCTGTGGGAGATAAATGGCATCTAAAAAACCTCCTTAAAATAATAACAGATTCCCATATATATATATTTTTTTAATGCAGCTGGGGTGGGTCAAAGAAACATATGTGTTGCTTTGGCTTCTTACTGTAAATACACAAGTAGAATCAAGTAGCCTAGCTTTCGTGTTACTAAACCCAGTATAGGTTGTCAGGCTAAAACTAGATCACAGAGATCCTGGAAGAAAAGCTAAAATAGACTAGGAAGATGGGAGTAACATCTGCTAGATCTGAAAATTTTTACATAGGCATGGGATCAGTGCTACTATTTTAGTTGTCTGTTAGTCCCCACAATTGAAAGCAAATATAGAAAGAAGAAAAATGCTATTATTTATTTATTTATACTTCTTTCAAATAAGACACTCTAAACCCTGATAGCTGCTGCATACCTTTGACCACACACATTCTGTTTGAGAATAGGCTTGATAGAAGCCATGTAGTTTATATATTTGATTAATCACCACTACTGTTTCAGTAGCAGAGGAAACCTAAAAGAATTAGTACTATATGTTCTCTTACTTCTGCTTCTTCCATTAGCTTATGAGTTATATTTAGTATAAGATGTCTGCTGTATTGAGTCTTTGTGTTTACATAAACTTTAGATTCTTACAAATGTCTAAATTGCTCAGAAACCAGTTGTATTAAGATCCTTTTAGTTATACAGAAGGAACAAAAAGTATGTTCCAGATTCAAATAGATTCAAAAACTGATTCTCATAAACCTGAGACAGCTTTTACTTAGACAGGGTGTGTATTGTGAGATGTTTATAGGTGAGGTTCATAGCTTGATTAGCCTCAGCAGTGCTTATAAAGTATATCAGTTATTTTCCTATGAGATACCAAGAAGCAATTGTTTTTACCATCCCAAAGTAACACATAGTGTTTATAAAAAAGACATACATCTCACCATGAAAAGTTCCTTCCGTTGGAATGAAGGGAGAATAATTTAATGGGTGTGCTGCAAGATACTGGACTGATAACAAAGGCATATGCTCAGTGGTGCACAGAAGAGGCACATTAGTATCTTTGCTGTTGCTGCCAGTGTACAGATTATTTCTGTAATAGTTGCCCTTATGGTTTGTGTACTTTCTGGTTGCCTGTGAATCAAGTGTGTACAAAAGGATGAAGGAAGTGCTAGAAGGGTAAGAGACTAATGCTAAGGAACTTGACACAAGAGCAGACACGGTTTTCCAAAAGGATGTGATCCACTGGCAAGTGTATGGTGTTCCACTGTGGTATCATTACTTCCAATTGCAAACAGGCATTGCAGACAGGTTGTTGCAATACTAACCCCGTTGCTGTCAGCTAACATGCATTCCAATACAAGATCACCGAGAAGTTTTCCCTACCTTCCTAAGTCACTCCTTTGTCAGTTAACTTTATCCTCATTTCTCTCTCCTCTGTACTTGTGCATTCGTTCAAGGCTCTTCAGATACTTTATCCTTTATTATCTGTAAAAATGTGGGGAAATTTCTTGCTCATGCAGCCCTCAACCAGAGAATTTGTTTCATGTTGCAGGGAATTTGCAGCTGCTTTTGACTCTTTCTGACTGAGGTAAAGCTGGGGAAGTCTTATTTTTTAATCTTTCTTTTTTCCACTGAAATTCTCCACATTGAGTTTTGATTAAAAATCAGTTAATTAATTGAGACCATGTGCTCTAGTTTGTCAGTTTTGTCGTAGAGTGCAATTCACTGCACATCTGGGTTCTAAACAGGAGTTAATAGCCTGGGATAGGTATAGTATAAAGGATATGAAACCTTAACCACCATGATCATGTTCGAAAAAGAATTGCTGAATCAGATGCTTAATTCAAGCCTCACTATATTGAGGAACATTTTTGAAAAATTTTAAATTTTTTTTTAGAAAATAGCTAAAATAACTTTGGAAGTTTTCAGCCTTCTTTCATTTCTAAATCTGCTGCTGAAACACATATTTCTCTCTCATGTGTTCTGACTCACCTCTTTCCAATCCCTAATGGCTTCCCCTTGCCTGCCCTTGAGTTATAGACCATTTCTGAAATGCTCTATGACAGCACTTTCTTGCAGTGTTTTCAAAAAAGAAAAATTGGCTGTTTATCTCTCGAAGTCCTGAAAAAGAACTTTCATTCTTAGCGTTTTCACAAGGTAGAAGGCCAAGGTTGGATTCTTATTCCACAATAACAGACAGAAGATAATCTAGAGAAAAGTAGTGTAGATAACTTTAATCAAGGTCCCAGTTTGGCAAAGCACTAAGCTTTTCTTTAAGTTACTAAGTATTCTCAGTTCCCACAGAAGGGAGTGTAAGCCAAGCACACTCAGCAGTATCCTGAAGACCTGAAATTTAATGGTGTTCAATCTGAGCTGGTACATATACACTGACATAGACTCACCACATGCGAGTCAAGACAACAGGAGGTAGGTGATCCGGTTTGGTGACTTACACTAATAATTAATCGCATTCCTTGTTTCTTATCTGAACAGTAAGCAGCAGTTGGTCTTGCGCATTTTCGCTGCTGATTTAAAGAGCCTTTAGTAACCTACATCTTCTCTCTATGAAGGAAGATAATTGAATCACTCCAACCAAATCACCTTTGATCCTTTCTATAAAAGCTAAACATGATGATTTACATAAGTCCATCACTATAAGGCCTTTTCTTTCTTGAATATATACATTTTTATTGACTTTGGCACCTGATCTTTTAAAATATTTTAGATATTTTAAAAATACATCAGAACTGGGTACTGTATTATAACAGTGACTTTGACAGTGCTTCCAAAAGCTGCCTGTCTACCCCTCCTAAGCAGTTCTGTTTAAAAAGCCAAGTGTCTTGGGTTTATGTATTTATTTATCCACAATAATATTGCTTAGGGGGACCTCTGCTGAGTTGCTCTCATTTCCTTCCAGCTTTATCTTTTATGTAACATTTGTCATGTAAAGACATAAGGCAACACTATATTTCTTAAGCATCTTATTGGGAAGACTGTTCACAGAGATACTGCACATGAAGGTACCACTCAAAATGTGCAAAAAATGTGGTTTCCTGGTGTTTCTTCTGTGTATTCTTTTTGCATCAGTTCTTTACTCCTTCATCTAGGTTTTAAGGATTTCTAGATTATAATTCTGATTTCTGACCTTTTTTAATCTTATATAGGAAATTTTGTACTTGGCTAGCGCTAAAACTGATGTTCTCTAGAGTGTAATATAATACAGATAGTGTTTGTTCTAAACTAGCTTGGTCTTCCGTGTATGGCATTCATTTGCACTATGCTAAACTTAATTTTTAGTAGGTCCATACTGATTTTTTAGTTGTTCGTCTACAATGAACTGCCCATAAAGGGGTTACCTCTTCCATTCTTCCCTTGAAATTTGACGTCGCAGGATAACCATAGCCTGTTGGGCAGAAGACACTTCACAATGAAACATCCACTGCTTTAGAGTATTTTGGGTATTTATTACTTGTTATTCTTTTTCTTCCCAATTGAATTTTTTTCATTAGCAGGTCCTTGACTGAACCATTGAGCAGAAGAGATGAAAAAGCATGTAAATAATGAAGTCAAACGTACTTACAGAGTGGGTACAGGTGGGTTGTTCTTAGCAGATTTTTGTGTTCAGTGATGCTCAAGGCAATTTAATATCACGGAAGAAAGATAGCTCCCCTCCTTCAGGTGAACAAAAGCAAAGTATAGATTTTTTTAAAATACAAAGTGCTGTGTGCATTATTTTATTGCTAACTTCTCATCCTTTCAATCAAATGCCATAGACTAATTTTGTCTGGTGAATGGTTCTCTGTATCTCTCAGCCTCTTCTCAAAGAAGTTATTAATCTGTGAGAGGAGAAGGGCAAGTTGTAGTTTACTGAATGAGAGTTAGTGGTAAAAGCAGGGGCCTGATTACTGAGAAACAAAGGTGAAGTTGAGGAGTTGAGAAAAAAAACCTTTACAGCCTCTTAATCAGTGATCCCCAAATGATTTGCAAAGCCTCACAGTGCTCCTGAGTAGTAGGGAAATGTTGCACACCGGAGGGCTGAGTCATGGAGAAGAAGAAATTTGAGAATGTACTGGTAATTATGACTGCATCCAGCCCATGGCAGAGTCACATCAGTTGTTCCCTTAGAACAATCTGCCAATGCTATTTTTGCATTTTTAATCTATGGTTTCTGAATTCTCTTTATGTGTGAAGACCCAGTGAGAAAACAGAGATGAGAAAGGGAAGCTGTGAAAAGGGCATGAAGTTAAAGCTAAATACCACTCTTTCATCAGCTGTGAACACCTCTCATTTGCCTTGTAATAAATGCTGAGACAGAGGAAATACCATCATCTCGTGTTAATTTCTGTTATGCAGATCCAGGTGATTAAAAGTTGCCATTTGAGTTAAGCCAGGTAAGAATGTGTCACTTCTGAGGGTGATAGATTAACAAATAAGTTGTTAGGTAGCATGGATTTTGTCAACAAGCATGGCATGCGTCAGCAAGATCCTGTCCGTATTCTAGCTCTTTGCAGCCCTTCCTGAATGGTGCTAAACAGAGAACTTCTCTGCTGACTGTCATTCCTTGTAAAACTTGAAGTTTCCAAAGGAGAAAATACAGTTTTCTTCAGTAAGAAAACACAAAGGATTCCCATGGAGCTTTGGCTGAAATAGAACCGTAGTATTTGGTGTTAGCAGAACTAATTAAGATCTAAGAGAGTCGTGTAGCGGTGAAAGGACAGAAATATGGAGTAGCTCTGCTGCCATATTATATGAATATCTTCTCCTTTGGTGACCTATTGAAAAGGGAAATTCAGTATTTATAAAATGAAAGAAATTTTAAAGAAAATACTAGCGTGTTTTCTGAAGAAAATTAGTTATGTCTACTATTAATGAAACAGTCATCTATAATATATAGCAGAAGACCTTGAGCAGGTATCTCCATAGTCTTTGCTTGACATGATATAATTGCATGCTTCAGCAGTAAACAGTTAAACATAAGACAAATTGAAATCTTAAAAGTTTTGTTTGCTGATATAGACTTACACTTTCAACGGGAGATTCTTGATCTTTGAGGAGATGCCCTTATTTGTGATTACTTACTCTGAAATGTACCATCAGTACTTCCTCTGCAACTTGCAGTTCAAGCATCTATTAAATATTTGATGCGCGTTTCAAATAAACATAACCAATGCTTATGCGTACATTTTCCCAAATATACCCTTAAGACACAGTATAGTAAATTAAAAGTGGACCAGTAACTATAAAAGCTGCAGTTGTGTATTTTATGACTGAGCCTGTTATTCCTTTAACACTTAACGTTTGCCCTAGGATAAGGAAAGAACAGAGGCACATGGACTCTCTGTAATTAATCTAAACATCTTATTTTAAAAATAAATATATGGAAGGGATGTTATATTAACCAGCCACTTTGGATATGAAGATTATTGTTGATATATCTGAAAATTCTGTAAAAGTACAGGCAAGTTTGCAAGCAATAAATGAATTGGAATCCATTTATTGCTAGCTGTTTTATTTCAGTATTGACATTGGCTTGCTACAATCTCAAATGGATACCGACTCAGGAGAAGACACCTTAATAAAGTACTTTGTGAAACATTATTTGCATTCTGCTAGAGAAATGACTCCTAAATGCAAACGTGTCTATGGACATGAAAACTCCTGAACAAGATGTGTAGGAGTTACCCTGGACTTTTGTTTGTATGACGTAGAGCAAGTTCTGTCCCTTCAACAAGGACAAGAATCCAGGTGCCAAACTTCTGTTATAAACCTTTTTTATAACTAATAAAAGTTTTGTAGATCCAGGAAGAGGTAGTTCTCTTTCTTGGGAGAGGGAAAGGAAGAGGAGATTTTTTTTTTCAGTTCTCATTTTGTCAAACTCAGAGAAGGGAAGTGCGAAGTTAAAATGACTGAATATAAATTATAAATGCACAGACATCAGGGTATTTTTTTTCCGTTCTGTGACTTTGAATTATTTCAGTATTATCAATGTGTTGGGGTATTTTATCTTAAGGATAAGTTGTATTAAAAATTGCCATTATTTTATGATATTATGATCACAGAGATGTCAATGTAGAGAGGGGGAATGGTCCAATCAGCCATTCAATAAATGGTCCTAAATGTCCAGCTGTTCTTGTTTGTAAATGATATAACAGAATTAGCTAACAGTTCTCATCATAGAGAGTATAATAATTTAGGAAAGTGAAAATCAGTTTTTATTTGTCAACACTGGTCCATTAATTCACACTGTAAGTACTTGTATCACCATTGTTAAACAATCATAAATTACTTTCTTTTTACACTAAACAAATATTAGTAGATTTGAACTTTATTGGCTGAAGAGAATCTAATGCTGTTTTATTTTACTGTGTTCTTATGACAACTTTAGACAGTTCTGTGTGTGTTTCTCTTGAAGATAAACAAATTTCTCACATGGACTTTCTGAGTCAGACATTAGTGTTGCCTGGATACAGTTGGTCCTATTCAAATAGTCTGCTACAATGCTGTCAGCATAGCCATTTTGTTGCATTGATTTATAAATGCATTATCTGTAAAACAGCTCGGCCTTTTGCGTGAACAAAGGGTAGAAGCCAACAGAATGTAATTTAATTAGCTTTTTACAAGAGGTGTTCGTTTCCCAGAATTTTACAAAAAAGGCAGATGCTTTACAACAAATGAAGGTTGAGTACTAACAGTGCTTATTTACCTTTTAACATTAATGTCCTAGGAGGCATCTTTCAAATATCTTATCTGTATCATTCACTAATTTAAATTCTACAAGTTACAAAACTAAAAATGCCAGTGGTAATTGTCAAATCAGTTGCAAGTAGTTAGGCTTTTTACAACTTGCTCTTTAAGTTTTCCTAGTTGTTTTCATACTTACTATATTTTTAGTCTTTAACATGACAAAACCCTGAGAGCTTTGGAGCTCTACACTTTGGAGCTCTACACAGCACACTCTGCTGTAATAACCTAAATTACAGTGATCCAGGTTGTCTTCATATGCCAGTTTAATGTCTCCGTAGAAGTGGGAATTAAAATCTTAATTTCACTTGTACGATGTACGACTTTGCCAGTCGTTCCCTGTTCAACTTCTGCACTTGGGCAAAAAGTAGTTCTCTTAATAGTGTCACTGTCAGAAATATCGATGAATGGCAATGTCTGGGTGAACACCTAGAGGAGGAGATTGTATCGTAAGTTGAGCCTGCTACAGGCCTCTCCAGTGAAAAGTAAGTCAAAAAGGTTAGTGGCAGTCACAGCAAAGCTTGCAGCAGCAGATATGAACTGCTCTATACAATTTTAAACAAGATATAATTAACATATGAAAGTCACTGTTGTAAAGAATTATTGGAGTTAAGCAGATTTTTATAAGTGTTCGTGTTTCCATGAATCATTCTCAAGCATCTGGTACTCATCATCACGGTTTCAGGCAGGATTTTAGTAATACCTTAGTTTGCTTTATAACAGCCTGAATGTAGTTAATAATTTACCATTGAGTTTCTTACCACAGTGCTCACTGTGCTCCATGGCAAACACTGTATTATTTACACAGTCCTCAACAAGGGACTGGAGGGCCAGGGACATAGTGTTTAAGCAGATTTTGCAGTTGTCGTAATGGTCACTTACAGCTAAGAGTAAGTTAAGGTGTGTCTGAAGTTGTTCTGTATTCAGGTAAGGGACTGTTTTAACTCTGTACCTACCCAGGACTAGGTAAGCATATTGGTGAGTTTGGACTCGTTTTTCTCCCTACTTGTACTATAGAATTAAGATATTGAGATCCAATAGATTCTATAGTAAAAACTTTAACTATGCCAAGTGGTTTTTTTCAGAATTAAAGAAACTGATCCCTTAGTTTATTCCTGATTTATGGTCTTTATGGGCAGATCATGTTTATAACCACTAAGACTCTAGTGTTCATTGGAATTTCTAGAAATGGCAGCAAAAAGAGAAGATTCTCCGTAATAGCAGAAACACCAGCAAAGTGAATGAAATTTCAGAGAAGCAGCTTTGCAACTGGAACCTAGTAAGGATTTACTTAAAGAGAGAGCAGGTTTTTAATGCCACTTAATTTTCTGAATAGTAGTGACACCAACTATTTATCAAAGGCATACAATTTTCATGTTGCTTTTTAACAAGCTGGGATTGTTTGCTCTCATATTTTGACTGTCAAGTTGGGTCTTACTTAGTCGTTGTAGCTGAATGGAATAGAAAGTACTGTTCTGTATAATGCAAGAAAGTTGGATTCAAATGTGTATTGTGTATAAGTCTTTCTTTTAACATAACATACCACATTTTGTAACTATCAGCACTAAACTCTACACTAAAACCTACTGTACTTGAAAAACAAGCCACATTTAAACTCTCCATAAACCTCTGCAGGTGAGCAATTTGGGACAGGGGTTGTATATGTGTTCTGTGTGTTCAGTTCATACCACACTGGGGCCCTCAACTCCCAGATGGATCATCTAGGTGCTATTGCAATAAAAAAGTAATAATGATAATAATAAAATTAACAGCTATAGTTAGCTGTGACAAGCTAAGTATTTTTTTCACCTCCAGCTGGTAGGAAATTGCTGTACATATTTTTTTCCAGACGCAGTCTTGTACTTAGGCTTTCCATTATGTAGAAAAATATCCCTGCATTTTCTTACTCACTTTATCTGTTCATCTGCTTCAGTGACCCTACTGATACGAAACCTTGTAAAGTAGTGAACTAACACTGGCAGACACAGGAGGTCAGACACGTGTATTTGCTGTAATGAGTGATGCTTATATGCTTACATTAGCATCAGCGTTACTTCCAGACTGTTAGATAAACAGGTATCAAGGTTGAGTTTGCCATCGTTATTGGAACTGCCTGCATATCTCTGCTTTTTCTTGTTTTAGCACTGCAGAAAAGTTGATCAGTTTTTGTCTTTTCTAAAGTCTGAAAGTTAGATTAAAACAAAGCAGGAAGTCTCTAGATTTTTTGGCATGATGAAAGTGATTACTTTTCTGACTCCTGATGAGACATGTGCTACAGTACCACTGTACTGAGTGCTCTGGCTGTTACTGTTGATGGAGCTGTAAGTCTTCTTTTCACAGCGTAAGCTGTTATGTATGCTACTGCTGCTACATGGCTCATTTTAAAAAGACAAGTATCTTCACTTTCAAAATTAGAATTCAAATCTTTGACACTTTGGTAGTTGCTGTATATAGGAATGTAAGGAGGATGTTTTCAACATTCAGACAAGAGGCCTGTATCAGCCATCAGCTATAAAGACAACTCAAAGGAGGGGCAATTTGTATCTGCCAAGAACCAAAGAAGGGCCATGCTGATAGAGATTGGCAACAATTTACTGAGAAGAGAGTGCAAGACATGGAACAAGTATAAAGCGTTTGTTTGTCTTGTACACCATCTCAGATTCCAAAAGTTGGCAATTTTAGGGACTTAGCTAAGAGATGCATGTGAACTACCATTTGTAATAACCATCAGTGTATTTCTAATTTATCTAACACCCTTTCCAGTACATTTATATTGGTCTTTGTGGCTTCCTGTGGTGTGACGTTCTAGTTTCATGTGTTTGGGGGAAAAACAAAACTCAGTTGCTTTAAACATTGTACTCAGTCCTTTTATTGGCTTATTTCTGGTTCATGTACAATAAGAAATTCTAAATAATCACAGTACTCTTACATATCATTCATGCTTTATAGACTACTGTCATATCCTCTTTCAGGCACTTATTTTCCAAATTGAAGAAGCTTAATCCAGCTCATCTCTTCTTGTATGAAAGCCATACTGCAACTCTCATGATTCTTGTTGCCCTTCTTTGTATCATTTCTAGTTCTGCCATATCATTTTTTTGAGGTGACCTGATCCTCACTTCATGTAGTTTTCAAATGCAGATTTCCATTTTTTAATGTAGAGTTGGACAGAACTGAAGAAGAACAGAATAAGGCTCTTATTTTTGAAATCAGAATATTTATACTTAAAAGCTGCTTTCCTGCCTTCTGTGCTTGCCTTAACACAACTGCTGTTAATGACTTATCTGGAGTCAATATTGCAACAACTGAATATTTTGACGTAATTGTGTTTTCTGGGTGTTTTCCCATAGTATTTTCTATATTTTATGTGCCTTTTTTGATAGGAACTGACCACTGAGCTGCTATTTTCACATATTATCTATAGTGATTCCAAAATGGCTTTTCTGAGAGTTTACTGCAAATTTAGGGGACATCAAAATGTATGTTTAGCTAAGGTTATTCTCCGACGTCTGTTTAATTTTTTCTTCCATTGCCTATGTGATTTATATGTCATTCTATATTGTACATTCTTTATTCATTGCTCTTTGCAATCAAATTTGTTTTTGTATAGCTGCATTTGTTTGTATCTGAAAACACTGTCATGTCTCTGTTCCTTGCCAGATCATTTCTGAACTTCCATGAAGATTTTCTGGTAATACTCGCTCTTATCCCAGAACATCAACTTGATATGATTTGATCCTACATATTAGGAATAAGCTCTTCATAAAATGAAAACATTAGAATTCTGTGGAAAGGGGACTTGAGATGGTGATGCTAAATAAACCTGCAGCTACCTCTGCAGCCAGAAAGTTTACAGAAGGAAGGATTTTTGACTAAGTTGGCCATAAAGAAAGCAATGAAATAATCTTCCATTCAGTGAAAGTTCTAGTTTACTGATTACATATAGAGGGATGTTTTACTCAGATTTTTCAAAGTCCTTTACATCTTGTAAAGAATAGATACAGGACAAAAGATGACTAGCACACAATAAGAATAGGAAGCCAAGAAAGAGCATAACAATAATGTGAAGAAAATAAGGTAAAGGTAAGTACACTAAGGCTACGGTGTATTAACGTGGCCTTAATTGTGAAAAGAAAGATAGCTATCATGTTGTGAAGTCCAAGTCAAGATGTAACCAAAAGAAATGTATATTTTAGTTTAGGTCAATGGATTTCCTAGACATATTGGGGAATTAAAAGAACAGTCAACATCTCCTGTACACATCAGTGCAACTGTATTTATGCAGTGTTTTCCAGGTCTGACCTGTAGTTACCTAATTAAAAATGAGAACAAATACAGAACACAAGATATTAAAGATACTGAAACACAGGAAGAAAATATTTTTAAGCTACAATCTTTAAGTTTTGGAGGGCTACAAAAAAATAAAGGGACTATGGGGTCGACCATTCAGTACTGTCCAAGACTTAACTAAAAACTATCATGCTGCTAGGAAAAATGTTTTGTTTCCATTTCGCCACCTTCAGGAAAAGATAAAAAAAACCCTTTCAATTACCTCTCAGAATTTAAGGTGATTTTTGTAAAATCATTATGCTTTTTAAAATAAGGATAAATGGACTATGATTGTTCTGAAATTTGTAATAACTTCTTAAATATTACGAGTGTATTTTGAAAAACATTTTATATTTGTATCTGTTGGAGATTTATTCAGTAGTAAATATAAACTGCATTCTCTAATAATATCAGAATGCTATGTGTTCGCAACAATATTTGCCTATGTGCCAATATTGGTTAGAGCAACCATTACAAATGTAGATATCCTTCTTCAATGGTATCTTAATTCCCCCTGTATCTTTTGTTTTACGCTCTGCTCAAACTACTCCTAATGTTATGCGTTTCATCCATGGTTTGAACTATCTCCCACTGAGAACTTGCGGAGTACCTTTTTTCCTTTAAAATTTCTGTGATTCGCACTAGTCATTTACCCAACTTAAGTACAGGTTTCTGTAGCTCTGTGTGTTCTCTTTTTGACTGGAGATGCGCTGGCTGAACAGATTACCGCCCCACTCTGATCATTGTTGCTTTCCTACCCGAGGACAGTGGTGACTTAAATATGCCATCTGAGCTGCTTATGTGGTCACTCACTAATTCATGTCAGTCTTACTGAGGTGAGTTGATTAAAACAGTGTGTCAAGGAGTGATTAAACAAGGAGCTCAGCTGCCAGAACTGTGGATGCAGTCATTTCCAGCAGGGAGGTTGTAGCAAGTAGCTGGGGACAGTAATCTCTTCAGCAGCATAGCTGCAGCCAGAAGACGACAGATGTCTTCAGCCTAATTCACTCTAAAATCTCCCTGACTATAGTTAACATAGACTTGCTTTTCCTCTGGCCTCTTGGCTTGAACTGAACTTTCACAAACTACCTGCCTTTCTTTCAAGTACTGTATTTTTTTTTTTCAGAACAGTCGCTTGCATCCTTCCCTTGTATTCAGTCTGTGTTTGCAGAATCACCTCATTTCACAGCTCTTAATTAGTTGCAAAGCCAGTGGCAGCCCTACCGCTGTGCCACCTAACCCTCTCACTTACCTTGTTTTCTTCTTCAGACAACACATAACAACAGCTCTAATCCCATCTGTGAGCTACTGTCATTTGTGATTTTTTTTATAGCATCATGTGTATTTCTTTTTTTTTTGCTTCACACTTAGATGTGTTAATTTGAAAAAAAAAATTAAAACAGTGAAAGCAGGAGGGAGAAGCCTCTGCCAAATAAAAAGAAGATCAGGGAATTAGAGAACCAACTCAGCTGGCTGCACAGTGTTTGCTGGCTGCATTGATTTGTTGATTGATTTGGTTAGTAGCTCTGACTCCAGAGTCACGTATTACTAACTGTTTTTTTTTTTTAACGTTATCACTTATACCATCCACATCTCTTGGTACCTAGTTCATCAATATCACATTACTTGAAGAAGTAGAAATAAGGTGTTTTCAGTCATGATGACCATCTCAGATGAGATCATCTGAGATCCATCTCACATGCAACCCCATTTTGATTGTGAACTCTGTTAGATTAGAAAAATTCTGCAAGTTTTTCTATTCCTCATTTGATTCTTTGGAAGCTTAGAGTTTTGCTGTTGGTCTAATTCAAATACTGTTTTCAAATCTAGCTAATTTTACTGATTTTGCGGTTTGGGGTAGATTTTGTAGTATCTCCAATTCAATAAAACTTACTTTACTCAACATGAGGATTGTCATACTGAATTTGGTTAAAAAAGCCAATCCCACAGTGTGTAACCCCAAATACTTTATTAATCCATGGTAAATAGTCTACCTATAGGGGTACTTCTGTTAAATCCTTATGTTGTTGTAGGCATCTTAAGACTGAGGATGAGTCCATCAGTATGAGTTCCTGAGTATTTTTCCAACCTTGTTTATATTCTCCAGTAAAACAGTACTATTCCAATATGCTGCAAAACTTGAGCTCTCTTAGAAGCTTATTTAAAAATACTTTATAAGATGCAAAATTAACCTGCAGAGTTCGTTATTACAAGTTACAATTCACTTCTGGAAATTACTATGATTTAAGGAAGAGTATACTGTCTGTATGACTGAGAGTATCTGTATTACACACAAATAGAAAAATACTAATAGAAATATAAGACTAAAAGAAAAAATAATAAAATTAGAATAAGACACCAAAATTTTACTTTTTATAACTTGTTTTATATATGCATACAACTGCCATCTGATTCAGTTATAATTAAAATAAATAGTTGAAACTTTCCTGATACCTCTGATGTGAAAGTCCTAACAACTTATATGTGCATGTGCATTCACATATGTAGGCACATATTTTCAGGCATATATCAGTACATATAAAATGTACATGAACTTTACTGGTCTTGATGCATCAGTTCTGAATTGGAAATAATGAAGCCTGGGTATGATTTGAATATTGGTGTTAAAGTGCTTTCAGTATTTGTCTTCTTGGGTAATAGTGATTCAACAAAAGTGTTCAGGTCATTTTCCCTGGAGGATTATAATTAGGTTAGAACACAGCAACATGTAGGCTTTTCAGATGTTTTCCTCCAGATTGACTTTTGATGTATCTGTCAACTTTACCATCATAAGCTACCTGTAGGAACAGGGATTTAACTACCTTTCTAGATTTGTACACTGTGTAGTTTTACATTCTAGATTTAATTACATTTCAGAATTAATTTCAAATGAAACTTTCTGTCTCCTACCATCCATGGTAAAAAAAAGTTTCACATCAAGCTGGTATTCAGTAGAGAGTTCAAGAACTTCAGTTTTGATTTGGGTTATAAAATGAGATCTGAAACCAGGTGTGTTTCAAGTGGTCTGAGGCTTCCTTTACAAATCCCTAGCGCTAAGCAGTTTCACCTCAGAACTCTGGCAAAGGATTTGCACGTATCGTCTGACAGAAGTACCAGCATCTAAAAACACTGAATGTGTTCAAGTGCCTCAGGTCATTCAGCATTTAGCAAAGCCTGCATGAGGACAACCCTATGGATTACGCTGGTTATTGTTTTGCATTATTCATTGGTGTACTTGAAACAGTAGGAATCTAGATGTGCTAGAGACAGGTAATATGAGGAGAAACCATTGTATTAATGTATCTAATACTTGTTACAGATTTGTATTCTCATGAGATGTATTTTCATCTGTGTAAGAATAACCTAAAGAAGTCTCTAAAGAAGAATATGTATTAAGTTTAGGAAACAGTTCAAGTTACAGACCTAATAGCTCTCCTGACCTTGATAGAACTGCACAAGTATTTACATTTAAAATAACACTGTATTTTTTCCTAGCTTATTTGTAGTTTCTTAGTATTTAAGCTCCTTGATAGTATTTTACCTGAAAGGCTGTTACATTAGGATAAATCACGTATGAGTAAAGGCAGATTGTTGTTTCATTTCAAATACACACTTTGTGCTCTTTGTAGCATGCTGGTTTTAAAGGATAGCTTCATCTATATGAAGGGAAGCAGAGCAGCAGGAAATGTTCGCATAGGATGGGTAAGATCTGAGTTTGTTTCTGTTTGTGCCCCAGATTGCTCAATAATCAATGATAATTTGGAGTTTCAGTTGTTTATGAGATGGACTCAATGCACTGGAACACTTGCTTCCTTGTGGCAAATGCATCTGGGTTGCTTAGTTTTGCTCTCTGAGCAAAAGACATGTTTGTGATTGCACTGTCATGTCCCCTGTAATCCCTGAATTCTGTTGGGTTATGTCTCTCAGCAGATGTGTGCCTCAGTATTTGGTATTCCTAGTTTACAGTCCAATCCTCTATATGTATTTTCTGTATTTTTTTGTTCAATTCTCCTAACACTTAAAATAATTAGGCTGGGCAATGTGATACTGGAAACATCTCAGCTGTTATACTAACATTTCGTTTGGTAGTACTGTTACTACACAGAAAGAAAGAGTGAAGACATTGTGGGTAAGAAGATAAACAGATATAAATGCAATATTCAACAGGGTTTTTACCCTGTATATTCCTTTTACCATTTTTGAGTATGTAGATCTTTTAACAAATCAAGAGATATAGCTTATAGTATCAGAAGAAAAAAAATGTCTCTAGGCATTGGAGAATGAAAAGTTGTGTAAAGGTTTCCAGATTTTATTTTCAGGAATAATCTTATCTGGAAATAAAAAAGGAAACAAAAAGCCCTTGCCAATAGCTAGGCAAGCTGAGAATGGAAGATTTAATGAAATAAAAGTAGTATTTCTAGATCTGGATTACATACAATTTTAATAAAAGACTCTGTTAGGGAGCGCCTGAGGCTGCAGCACAGCATGGCTCTCAGTTTTATATATAAAGATGCCATGTAGTTATCCAAGACAGGCAGACTAGTAGATACAAATCCTGCCTCCACTAAAAGCTCTTTACTTTGCACTGTGGTAGATGGAAGGGGACATAATGATATTTACATATATTTTAAGGCTTCTTTTTCTAAGAACACTTGTAATGTATTTATATTTTCATGGAACATAAAGTCCCACCAATATGTCACACAGCTGAAAAGACAGAGCAAAAAAAAAGAAAAGTGAAACATTTGAGGAAGATTCTCTTCACATGAGCAATTTGCACTCCAAATGTGTGTCCACATTTCTTCATGCAGCTACAGCTCTACCTGCTTGACATTAGAAAGTTCAGCTGCTTATATTTCTTTCAATGAATCTTACGACTTGAGGAGAAAAGCAGAATGTTGTAGAGGCAAAATAGACCTTTCCCATTAAAGACCACATTTCAGTATTAAAAAACTTCCAGATAACTAAAAATAATGTTGTGTAACTTTCTGTTAGTGAGTTTATTTCCATTTATGAATATAACTCAACAAATAGAACAGGAAATGTCAGTGCTTCTCTATATTTAAATTATAAACTAGGACAAAACAATCAGTTTTCACAAATTTTCTAGCAAAAGAATTTAATTGGAGAGAATGGAAACATCTCACAGAGAATGAAGCTCATTTTCCATATGATCTTAGAACCATCTGACTGGTCTCATTTGATACTATAGTTTGCATAAGGTTGTCTGTGTCTGTACTGCATAGTGAGAAAGATTTTTCCAAAGAATACAGTCCACAGATGGAAGTGCTGTAGAATCCATGACAATATGGTTTTAAATTTTTTATTTTAAATGATTCAGCTACTTGTCACTATAATAACATGGAATACTCAGATTATACTGACAAAAAAATGTGTTTTTTTGTTTTGTTTCGTTGTTTGTTTGTTTTTACAAAAGAACATTGTGCTCAGAAAATCATGGCAGTAGAGCATTCCCACTCATCTCCACTTAGGTACAATCTGCTGTTCAGTGTTTTTGTCTACAGTAGTTTCTTAGAGCTGCTATTGGATTATATAATTCTGTGGACTAATCAGTGTATCAGAGAGATGCAAGTGGGTCTGTTTCTTCTTATACACATTCCACAGTAGACGAAGAATGTTTCTGTTTCACTGAAGGTTATCTTCAGTCATCACATATTCATGAAATGCATTTGAGGTAAAAATCACAGAATAGTTCAGGTTGGAAGGGACCTCTGGAGACCATCTAGTCCAACGCCCCTGTGCTCAAAGCAGGGTCAACTACAGTAGGTTACTCAGGGCTGTGTTTAGTTGGGTTTTGGATATCTCCAAGGATTGAGACTCCACAACCTCTCTGGACAGCCTGTTTCAGTGTTTAGCTCTTCTCATGGTAAAAAAGTTCGTTTCTCACGTTTAAGCAGAATTTCTTGTATTTCAGTCTGTGCCAATTGCTTCTTGCCTTGTCACAGGGTGCCACTGAGAAGAGTCTGATGCCACTGTCCTTATTCCTCCCAACAGATATTTATATGCGTTGATAAGATCCCCCTGGATCCTTAGCCTCTTTTGAGGCAAAGTAATCCTATCTTTCTCAGCTGGGATGTAATGTGGCCTGGTTGCCTTTTAATGAAAGAAAATAAAAGTATAGGAAGAAAATGTGAAACCATGCAAAAACTTTTGGCATCGGTTGATCTTTTTTGTACAGTAGCTATTTGTTCTATCTTACTCAAATGCCCAAATCTATGTTTGTAATCTTCACATCAACATTCAGATAAGGAAGTTACCCTCTGCTACACCAGTAGACATTGCCAATACACAAGAATCCCTTTTCTTAAGCATGGACACGTGAGAGAGACGACTTTTTAGTTGCATGTTTTCACAGTTTTGAAAGTTTTCATACATCTTTGGGCCTATATTTAAGGTTGGTTTTGTCATACTTTGTCACACATCATCCTGACATCCTGCTGTGACTTAAAAGAAGTCTATTACCAAAAATGAAGTCTTTGTAATCAATATGTTATCTTATTCTGAAGATCTTCTGTCTCTCTTGGTTTTGCTGAAACTAAAATATGTTTCAGAAATCTTGTTAGACAGAAGTATTGCTATTTTACAAAGTTTTATTACTTTGAAATGCAAGTCTATTGAGTCTTGATTTAAAAGAAGTTTTGTAATACATATATAGGGTCAAAATACCAATAAAATGTGTAAAAGATAATCAATTTAAGGAATCACAAGGAAAATAAATTTTCTGAATTGATTATAAAATCGGCTATTGGCACACTGATTTCTCCCAATAACCAAATATTGACAGTATCTATTTTCAGTTTATAGGCAATGTTTTTCCCCTTCTCCTTTAACAGAAACCATCTCTAATAACTGTGTTGTTAACTGGGTATAGATCTGTTGCCTATGGCTTACTTGTAATGCTTCTTGCATTTTCATTGGCTAGAAGTGCACAAAGTGAGAAGGTCAACTTCATTTACTTTATAAGCTATCTTAATCTGTCACCTAGGCTGGTTTTATCATCCTAAGGAACAGCTGACAAAGACACTTCTAGGGGTTTCTTAGCTCTATATTATTGATTTCTAAACTCCTTGAAGCTTTTCTGCATATATATACCCTTAAAAGTTGGTATGGAAAGGTTAGGAATGTTCCATATTCACACTAATGAATGAAAATTGTTAAATCTTACAGTACTGAAAAGCACCATAGGAAAAAGGGAAAGATTTGATCATCAATTCATACTTACAGCTGAAAAGAAGGAGATACTATAATTTCTGATAACAAGGGTCAGAGTTTGACACAATGAAGTGAATCGTGATTAGCAGAAATGCCCCTTTCTGTTGTAGGTGAAATCCTGGCCCCAGTGGAATTAATTCAAAGTGTCCACCAACTCACTGGAGCAGGTTTTACTGACAGTGTCTGGTATTATCAAAGACGTCATTATGTTTATAACTTTTAAAAGTCCAAGCTAAACATTTGAAGATATACCATATGCTCTTTCAATCTGAAGAATGTATGGTGTCAAGATCAAGTAGAAGATCACTGCATACCGTCACTGTATTTTTAGCAACTGCCCTAAATGAATCCAACCCAAAATACCTAGTGTATCCTCAGAAAACAGGCTATATATTGCACTGGTTTGAATCAGAAATTCAAAGAAAAAAGTTTCAACTTGATGCTTATGTTATCCTAAAAGAATGAGATATACTTCTGAAAGACTAGGGTGCTGAAAGTAAGTTTATGGTGCATATCCTTGAATAGAGCAGTCTTTTTTTAAACTTGCTGCTGATTGAGGAACCTTTGATCCTTCTGGCTGTGCAATATCTTGACAAATGAATCTTTTTAATTTTGAGAAGCAAGAATAAATTGTTAATGAGACAACAACAATGGCAATGCTTATGTGATTGCTTAAAAAGAAATTTCAGAGAGAAATTTTTGCTGAAGATTCTGGCTTTAGTATCTTGATTCCCATGAGATAAGAAATCTTTTCTACCTTTATTTCTTCTGACTGCTAGCCTCTGAATGATTTAAACCAGAAGCAGTGATGTTTTTGAAGGTACACTGTGAACCTTCTTGAAATACACTGAGCGGATTTTTGAAAAAAGGAAGAGTTGCAGTGCTGCAGAATATTAAAACTTAGGTCCCTTCTCATGAATGTTGCTTGCACTGCTCTTCATCATGAAAAAAATTAATATGTCCTAAAGTGTTACTAAAGCCTATTTGTGCAATAATAATCATCATGTTAATAATTTTTCATTTCTTTCACTTTTGCTACAACAGCACAGCTTATATAATTAATTATTATTCCATATTAGAAAATATGTATAGGCTTAGTTTATGTAGTCTTTCAACTGACATTCTCTAAACTAATTTGTAAAATCAAATAAAAAAGTAGAGGTGACATTAACAGTTGTTTTATAAGATGGAGTAGATATACTGCTTTGATGAAATGCACTTTGAATAAATGTGGTCTTTGCACCTGTTGAGAACATGGTTTTCTCATGAAGTACCGCATGGTAAATTATTCTGTATACCCTGGGCTTCAAGCACTCACCATAATGATGGCCTTTTAAAAGGTAGAGCAAGTCAGTAGCATAAGTAGCAGGGGATCTGTGAAAAGAGATGAGACATAATTGAGATGACAAATTTTACTTTAGTAGCAGACCGTTAGCTGTGCTTAAGAGGGAAAGCACAACCAGCAGAATGCAGTGTATGTTGAGGGTTTGGTGAGGTAACTGGTTGTCGTGATGCTCTGCAGCTGTAACGAGTCAGGGACTGTTTTCACTAAACTCCTCCTGGCTCTGAATATGTGTTTCGTGCACCATTTTACATGCTTATTTTAACATCTCACTGGCTTACATCAGCAATTTTAGGGGTTATTATACTAAAGATAGATGTGGGGCACAACAGAGCAAATTGTGACTGCAGTGTACACCCAGTGGGTACACACCATGGGACTCGTGTGTGTAGTCAGTCTCCGTGTGTGAGAAGCACAAATGTAATCCTGCAGTCCGGGGTTTCCTGGAACATTATTTTTGTCTCTTCCTCTTGAAAGAGAGCTCTTTTTCTGAGCTCTTTACCCTATGGCAGAACATTATCAGTGACCTCTGTGAGCTGTAGGAAACTATCCTTTCAAGAATACCTACAAATCTGTACATGGCTCCTGATGCAGATATCAGTGTCCGCTCCCCATCCCTTTCAGCCTTCCAGATTTGACTGTGCAGGTTCAGGTGCGGGGTCGGAGCCATGATAAGACATAGTGGAGGTCTTCCATCTAAACTGGAAACAAAGTGAGTTTTTTGGCAATAAAGGAGGGGAAATGATCCCATACATCTACCTCTGGGTTTGCCATCTCCATGCCTTTCTTTTGCTAACTATCTTTAAATGAGATGTAGTGACTCACTTTCAAAAGTGATGCAGTGTATTTGAATTATATTTTGAAGTTCCTGACTCAAGATTTTGTTTGACATTTTGCTATATATTTGAATGTATATTAAAAGTTTAGGAGGGAATTACAGAAGATAAATAAGGGTTAATTTGGTTGCAGGCACTCTAATACAAATTATACTCCCTAAAAGAAAGATAATAAAATTCTATTGTCACAGTAATCTGAGGGGAATATAGAGGTGGCTGTGGCACATTTATTGCCTCTAAAATGACCTTTGTTTCAAGCCCTATGCATTGATTAATTTTTAAACAAAATTCTTTGGTTTTATTTACCAGATCACTCAAGAGCTCCACTTGCACTGTGCCACTCATTCTCTCTCTCATTCAGTTAAACCAACAACCAAAGAGTTGTCTTATTTCTGTGTGGCTTTCACCTTTTGAACATAAATATAAAGCAAAACCTGGCAGACTTAAAAAGCTGTGGTAGCAGATGGACTCATCAACATCCTTTTGCCTTTTTTCATTTGAACTGTGGCAACAACCATCTCAATTGAGGCTAATTAAATAAAATATTTCTACATAATTATGTGATAAAGATTTCTAGTGCCAGAGTCTGTGCATTTTTGTATAGTTGTCTATAATTTCTTGGTTAAGAGGGCAATTTATTCTCAATGCTAATTGATGAACAGATTATTAAAGTTGGACTGTATGTCACCTTTTTCTGTGTTCTGTTTCATTTTAAATAAAATTGGAATAATTCTAAATGGGAAGTTGGTGCCAGCATTATAAAAGGATGGTGTATAGAACTGCAGAGCTTTTCTTACGCTGTTGATTGATTGATAACCACTGATAAAATTACAGCAGTGCCATAAATATTTTAGTGTGTGTCATAAAGTTTTTCTGTGTATAACATTAGCCACATGGTATAGCCAGTTTAAGACTAGTTTCAAAAACAGTCATCAGAAATTAGCTTTAATAATAAGTTCTGAATGTTTTAAAAGCTAAAACTAATGAAAGCTGCAATGTTATCCATTTATATTCTTTAAGAAATTTTGTTAAGATTTTCTGCAACTTGACCTTTATTTTATGACAAGATATCTGAAAGGTTGATTTGTATGAGTCATACCTGTAATTATTAAGCTGTATGAAAAAAAAAGGAAGATAATGGATTTTTCAGAGCTATTTTGTTTAAAAAAAAAAGGAATTAAAATTACTCTAAAGAACCTTTATACTTCACTATCTAAAATGTTTCTTACAAGGTCAGCCACTCTATCAATCTATACTTTAAAATGAATTGAAAATGAAATGCAGTATAAATGTATCTTTGCTGAGTGTACAGTAACTGTAAGTCTCAAATAGCAATTCAATGCATGCAGTTATTTAGGTACATAGTGGAGATGCATAACAACCATATGAATTGGGCAGGTTTACTTAAATATGAAATGTAGAAACATATATTGCTGTTAAAAAGTTGATGTTAATGGAATTTCTGGTTGCCTATACAAAATCTGCCTGCATTATTCTAATCCTGAAGTGCACACACCCTTTTTCAGTACTTTTGTATGGTATAGGATTCCAAGCGTTTGATGGATGAAAGGGCTCTTCTAAAGAAATGTTATTATTTATGCTATGTTCTTTTCCTCTTGAGAATTTTGGGTTGGATTTGAAAAGGAACCTAAATGAGTTAGATTCTTTCTCCCACTGAAAGCTTAAGGATTTTATTCTTGCTTATACTAAAAGACTACAGACTGTCCGTGTAGTAGAAATGAACATTAATTTAAATGTGACTCCTCACCAGTAGGTTTTTCATCCCTGTGTTGTTTAGGCTCCTTTGAAAAGTCAGCCTAATGCAAGCAATCTTATTTATACAAAGAGAAGTCCCACTGAAGAAGGCAAGGCTGCTGAAATAAACCAGGTCCATTCATGTAGAATTAGATGCTGTCTGTCACTCTTCAGATTTATGACTTGCAGAGTTTTAGCTCTTGCATTTGAAGACTAAATATCTTGCTCTCCTCATTTCTTCTCAATGTATTTAACAACATTTAAGCTGGTTTGTTCTTTTGAAGCACATTTGAGCACAAAGGAGAGTTGATTTACAGATGAATCAGGATGGTTCTTACCTGCTCTTATTTCTAGGAGCCCTGTTTTTTGGTTACATTTATAAGAAAGATGTAGTTACTCTTGTCATAGGCTCCTGCCATTCAGTGCAATCTTAAGGTATGGGCTTCCTCAAGGAGAAATTGCCCAGGGGAGGTAGGTCCCATGTCAGACTCATTGTACTTGCATGAATGATCTGTGCGTGTAATGAAAGTCCTCTTCACATGCATGTATGCTGGTTACCTGTGGTTAACATGGCTGTGTTTCACAATGATGTATGTGGCTCAGTAATTTTGAATTTAATAACTCTGTTACATTCTGTGAAGAAATTGCTAAAGCAAGGAAAATACAGAGCAAACAAGTTTGAGAGTTATGGTCTGCTTTTCAGTTTGTGAGCTGTAAAGGACCTTTTTTATAAAGGAAAATAATCAGTTACATTTTACTAAAGCAGACTAAACAGATGCCCATTAGGAATAATAGTCTTATTTATGTCGTGGTTCTTAAAAGGATGTAAGCATGTGTTTACTGTAAGGATTTATTTCTGATTCAGAACTCTAGACCATTGATACCTTACAGGACTTTTGCATCTTTTGGGGGTGAATGTATATGTATACCAGTATTTATTTTTGTTCAATTTCCAGGAGTCCAAATGTTTAGAGAACATCTATTAACTATTCATGCTTTGGCTCTGTTACAATTTAAACAAGACCAAGATTAGCAGCAGTGGTTTTCTTATTTTGTAAAATAATTTTGTGAAAGAAATCACTCAGGGCTTGAGGGTTTTTTATTCTGAGTTTCATTCCTTAGGGAATCTTTCATACCCATTTTATAACTTCCTGAAAATATGAAGATTATACACAAAATAAATAGCAGACAGCTGTGAGCTATGAGTCTGTAATGCCAGTGAACGGATTTGGTGATCTCATAAACCAGAAAAGCAAAGTTTGAATGTCTTGAACACTGTTCAGACCCTCAAAATGGAATGAGTATTCTGTAGTTCAACTCAATTTTTATTTGGTATAACATATGGATCCAAGTAAATGATTCATACTGACAAGGTGGAGCCCTGTGATCTTACAGCAGCTCCCATATCATCTCTAGGCTAGTAGCACTAACCATTTCCTTTATACTTCCCACTTCATTCCCTCTTTTACTTGCCCTTCACTCTGTAGTACTATTCTCTCATGCAGTCCTTTGTCATATATTGCTTTTCAGATGCATTTCACATGCTGCTGCTGAGCTGGAGCCAAAATGCGTCGCCATACCTGTACTGACTGTGGAGGAACAATGCAAGTTTCCCTGCAGTGTGCTCACCAGCAGGCTGGGTTTGAGGGGGGCATGATGCCTACGGAGTGCAGGCAGCTAGCTGGGTCTGGACGGATGCTATAGCTGAATGAATAACTCTCATGGGATCCAGAGTGCTTTAGAGCATGGTACAGAGATGCCTTTATAGCCCTGTTAGACCTGGCATCCATTTGCACTTATTAGCCCGAGATCAGCCCTGTGATGTGGACTGAGGATAGAATCAGGTAGTCAGATTTTTCTGTGTTATGCTTCCAACTATCTATAATACTCATTTTTTTCCATGTTCTAACATTTCAGAGTCTCTTAACTGTCAGTTAAGCAGCTAAAATGCTGAAGATACCATTTCTCCAAAAAAATATAAAATGAAAGCCCTGCTGTATGTAGTAGTAATGATTTCAGTAAGTCTAGAAATGATAAAAACTATATTTGATGTTGCAATAATATTTCAGTTCTGAAATGTAAATTATTTCTATCTGAATTTCTGTTTGTATCCTCATGTTGCAAATGTTTGTGAAATTTTATAGAGAGTTATTGAACAGTTAAAAGGTATCACTGAAATGGTAGAGAGGAGGCATTCTAAACTTTTGGATAAGTTAATAAAGAGTTTGAAAGTAAAAGGCATAAATAAATACTGAAATGTAATTTCCTTCAGTTGCAATTCAGACAGATAATTACTTGATATGATGTTAAGTGGTGCCTTGGTTATAATTTGTTGTCTTGGGTGAGGTATTTGCATAGAATTGTTTCATGTTTGTAAAACTAAGTTTGCTTCTAACTGTGAGAACTTCTTCATAGAAATGCTGCAACTGTATTTGTCATTCCAAATGAGTGCACAGAGTTTCTTTTTCTTGGGAGCTTTCCCCAAATTCTCTGGTTTGGTGTATTCAGCTGGAATTCTAAGACAGGAAAGGAGAAGAAAGGATTGCTATTTTTTAAATGAAACATCTTAATCCTCTGTGTATCTTAGTAAGTTTTTTCTCATTAGGGTTATGATCTGGAATATCCCACTGACCTAAATGAAGCCAAATATGCTTAGCTCCAGGCAGGATTATGGTGTTTAGAGGAACAAAGTAACCTAAGTTAATTTTTATGAATCTACCATTTCAATATAATATGCTAGTGTAGGGTAACATTTGATAAGCATTTTGTTAATCTCCATCAAATGTTTGTACTATTGTTTCTCACACAAAACCTGAACTCAAATCCACTGTTTTGTTTGCTGGGCTCTTGGAGAAAAGACAGTTGCTTATTGAAACATTATAGTAAAAACTGTCTTCTGACAGCTGACCAGGGAAATCATGTTCTGCTCTTAAGCCAGTTATAAGTAGTACTGGTTGGAGATTTTCCAAGAGAACAATTTTATCATCTGAAAATGCTGATTCTGTGAAACACTTTTGAGTGCGTGTGTTGATTTTTAACACGTAGAATAGCATAGCACTCTACTAGAATCATGCTTGCCAGGCAGGTCTCAGTCAACTGTCTGGTTGGTTCAGTAATGCTAGTGAGTTTGGGAAAAGTCATGAAGCTAGTAAGAAGTTCCTTAATTTCAGCTGCCTGCCACCAGAGATTCCCAGGAGCACCTTTTCCTTAAAAACACTATTATTTTTCATTGCTTCTAAAGCAAAATACTGTAGAATTTCATTTTGGCAGTTGAGAAGAGACTGTCTTAATTGGGAGTGATTTCTTTTTATTTGTCCATAACCCCCCAAAACATATCACTAAGCAAAAACGCCTTTTCTTGGCAGCTTTCGTCAACAATCTTGTTATATCTAAACCCGCAATTTTATATGCCTCTATTGTTTGAAGCAGATATAGTAATCCCACTAATCCTGTCAGGGGAAGCAAGGATAAGACAAATATATCCTCAGTGGGACTTTTAATTTTGGAATTCTCTTATTCTGATCAAGGTGTTTTGCATAGCCAGTCCTGTTGTTGTAAATAGCAGTCACAGTGTTCCCCCAGGTTTTGTAGGCTTCTGACCATAACACATGAACTTTGGAAAGCATGCTGCCTAGGTTGTAGAGTGGATGCTCTAATGACCACACAGGTGGGCATCGTGTCCTCGATTTCATGCTCTTTTAAGCATGAGGAAAAAGCTGTGCTGCCCTGCAGCATCTGCAGAACATGATGGAAAGGGAAAAGGCCTTAAAATACTGGTGTATAAGAATGGAGATCTAATCCCTAAATAGCATCTTGCACATACTACTGTGGTTTACCTCCAATGAAGTCACTGACAGCCAGTATCATGAACAAGGCTCATAGCTCATATGAAGGTATGAAGGCTTATACCTTCAGTTGTGCCAGTGAAGTGTCACTCATCCAAACATTTGTGAGACGAGTCTAATTTCATTCCTTGTAACATGGTAATTCATATATGAGATGGAGACAGGTGTATCTCATAAGACATGTGATTCTGAATCTTGGAATTGTTTCTAGGTTGAAAGATCTTTCCGACTATTTAAGGGTATAGAAAACATTAAGCCACATTGTTTAGAGTAGACTGTACCTATACAGGAAAGATGGAATTATGCTGATTTTTCAGTTACAGTATATAAAATTATGTACTATTTGAGAATTGTTGCATTCTCAGCAAGGCTTTCGGGAAGCTGGTGGCCAGAAACTATCTAAATGAGACAGCCAGGTTGAAGATTACAGTAAAAATGACAAGGAAAATAAACAATTAAACAAAATGAAACTCAACTGAAAGTATAGTATGAACTTGCACAAATTGAGTCCTGAAGAGATTGTTAAACCCCATTTTAAAGGCACAAGGTCAAGAGAATTATAATTTCTTACAGATCCTTTGCTGTGTCCTTTATAGTGTCTGTTATCAGGCATTAAGAAGTCTAGAACGCCATACAGGTTAACTAGATTACCACTGAAATATTTTGGCTCAACAAAGCTATGAGAGATATTGAGCAAAAAAAAAAAAAAAAAGTGACAGAATTCACTGCTTAACTTCACTGTATTCTTATTCACAAATATGATAAAGCAGTCACAAAATGATGTGCTGTTTTCCATTAAATAAAACTGTATACACTTTTTGGCTAATTAAAGAAAAAATGGCTGGGGAAGAAACTTGAAACGTAGTTCTTGGATTATGTCTAGATGAGAAATTATGCCTGCGGTATGTCTGTTTCTTACATGTGTGTATTTTGGTTGGGACAAAGCAGTTTGTTGCTGTCCTTGTAGTGGAATTTCTTCATTCTATTATTTTTTAAATTATACAGACAAGTACTCAATATTTTGCTCCAAACATTAAGGCTTTGCGATAATATGCTCACAAGCAAGAAAAACGAAGACTGACCATAGTTATTTTTGGCTCATAGTATATCATCATGCCGTCTTTATTTTTACAAATACTTGCACACATGCACACATGTATATAGCTTTTGTTTTATATAATTTCTACCACACTCAGAGTCAATTCCAGGATTCCTGTAGGTTTCAGTGAACTTTAACTCAGTTTGTCAATTAATAGTTATTGGCATGTTCTTATGGCATGTAGTAAGTGACAGAGATAAGTGAGATTGCAGGTTAGTTTGTTGTATGCATACCTATATTTGTATTCCTTCCATTTACATAGAATTCTGTTTCTCTTCAAATTTGTACTAAGCATGTAGTTAGACCTTTGATAGACAGGGTGGACCAAAGGAATGACTGTAGAAGGATTTTAAAGGAAAATGTAAAACCTATCTGCTGTCTATTCAGTTCAGACGTCAGTGATGAGGTTTGATATATCCTTGCTGTATCAGATCATTCATAGCTGCACATTAGTATGAATATTCAAGTATAATAATTAAGATACTAAACTACAGGGAGTTAGTATTAAGATACTACAGGGAGCAGATTTTTAAAGCAGATCTTATCCTTTTTAATGCAAAAATGTAATTGACTGATGCATGGAAATAGTTGAGTGGATAGACATCTTTATTGCAAATTGCTTTAGCAAAAAATATAAAACATGATTGCAAAACAAAATGAGACTTTAGGCACCAAGCCCCTCTGCCTTCAAAATATGATAAAGCAGTGACAGAGAAAGAAGTATGGTAGTACAACCTAGAAATATTACAAATTAGGGCATGCGCTCAACCTTAGAAAGATTGGACTGTCCTGTTTATAGATAGTGTTACTCCACAGAGGCATATTTGTAGCAGGTCTGAATCCTTTCTGCTCTGCTCTGTCACCATGAAGACCTGGAGTTCTCTGGGCGCGTGAATGCTGCGGTCAGAGGACTTTGATCTGATGAGTGTACCATGCTAGATGCTAACGCTTGAGAGATTTTCTCTATCGGGGAAGTCTGCCAATAATGAATTACAGCATGGAATCATAGTAATAGCAGGCATAAAAGTCTTGAGTATGCCAGTGAGACAGCATGAATTACAGCATACAAAGAGCTTTGAAATAGTGGGAGGACAGGTTCACCATCTGATTTATCTGAACCTTTAAAGATCACGGACAAAAATGACAGGCTGAATTCAGAAGTGACTTGTACATTAATGTTAGTTACATGACAAAGGAGCAAAATTTAGAGTAGTTAACAGACACTAACGGGACAAAGCAGAATTTTGCTGTTCTCTGACAGTCTTCTATCAGTTGCTGCCTTTTAAACACAGAAAACCTTTCTCCTCCATCATGCAAGTTGCATTTACTTTACAATGTCGCGCTGTTTCAAAACATCTTTGATGGCTGCAAATGGAAGAAAAGAGCAAAATGAATAAAAGAATAGAAAAAACAGTTACTGGTAAGAGAAACCACAATAGAAAGAGAGAGAGAGGAAAAAAAAGAAGACTCAGCAAGAAATTGCACCCTTATGAAATAATAATGCTTTGCTAACACTTCGCATTTAAGGAGTTTTTTTTTTTTTCCTTCAAAGTGCATTTAATCTGAAGGGGAAGTATTTTGCTAACCTCTGTATTACAGATGAGAAATCTGAAATCCAAGAAAGATTGCAGCCATATTCTTCAAAATTTAGTGATTGTATGTTTTAATGCCCTAATTCTGGGGTTCCAGCTGCAGGGAATGCCTGATATTCAGGAGGAACTTTGATACCCGATTTCAGTTCATGGTGAAGTGTATTTGTTGTTACTGAGTTTCAAAATACTGGCTGATGTACAGTGAACCTAAAGGCTTTCCTTGTTGCAGGACTGGAATACATTCCAGAACAAAAGACCTGAAGTTTTATAAATAATGGTTTTCTAAATACTGTATTGTATTGTCAATCAAAAGAAAATCCTGCCAGGCAATATACATTGGGTAGTATTACAGAATTAGCAGACAACGTGAATACTGTGGCTGAATTCATTCTCTAGCTCTGCTGAGGTCTGGGAGAGGAATTTGTAGATCCAAATGTGGAACTTTGCATTCTGTTATACTGCAGAGAATTACAGACATTAAGATAAAAGTTAAAATCTTCCTTCTAATTCAAAGTGGATCTGTACTGCGTATCTATTACATATTCTGAACTTGTCCCAAATACAGGGTTCTTTTAGAAGGAAAGATATAACTTTTAGAAGGAAAGAACACACTTGGAACAGGGACTCATTTGGGACTTAGCAGGATATGGAGCAGCAGCTCGATGGAGACCCCAGTGGAAGTTCTGTGTGTGAAAAAGCTCAGATGACCCTGACACAGAGAGGCGTTGTGGAGTCAGACATGAGTGGCTGTGAGATCAAGCGAAAAGTTTTGGCTGAGAAGGTGTTTGTTTGGTTTTAAAGACCGACTCTTAAACTTGTTTTTACATAACCTGCCATCATTTTGACGTGTGTTTCTAAATTTACATTGAGCAGTGCGTTTGGTGTACAAATATTTATATTTTGATTTTCAGTGGAGTATTTTATTAAATAATTGATGTGGGTATTAAAATCAAATAGTTGGATATTTTAGCAGTTTTTTTAGCATGATTATTTTAAAATGTAGTACTTGAAGCTGAAAAATACATTAAGTTAAAACAAAAGTCTGAATACAGGGTTTATAAATGACTTAATTTAACCCATTAATAATTTACATTAAAGTGATGTCATTTATGTGTGAAAAAAGGCTTAACAGTAGGATGTAAGACCTTAAAATAGTACATTCCATAGATGGCTTTAATCAGTTCATCATATACAACACTTTTTGAAACTGAATCCTCCATAGACAGCTAATAGATAAATAAGGTTAACAGGAAGCCCTGGAACTGGAAAGAAATTATGTAGGGCATTTTTGAGCTTCAGAGTGAGTGTGGAGTTTAGGGGTAGAGATAGGGACAACTCAAAATATTTTTCCCCACATTGAGGACTCAGAAATGGAGAGTCATCATTCTCATCACAGGATTATCTTGAGTGAAACATTCCCTCTCACTCTGATCCTATGTAACATAAATGTTTTAGACTAATGAATTAAATACATTAGATGCTACATAAGAATAGCCCTTAAACTTGCTCAGCTTGAGATGAATCTTTTGAATTATTTGGTCTTTTCAGTGATACTTCTGTGTCAAAATCTATCAAATTTTTATAATTTCAGATTCATCTAGGGTTTGACCTTCAGTACTTGCTTGCCTTTGAATATCAAAGTTGTAATGCATCTGGCATAAAATAAATTATACTAAATCAAAAGGAAGAGTTGTGCACAAAAAGTATATCTCAAATTGCTAAAAGCTACTTATTTTGTTATTCATTTCTCTAATGCCTTGAAAACAAGTTCATACCTTTTAAGCATCAATCCCAAAATGGCACAGGTAAACTGCAAATCAGATAGGGCTTTTTCATAAGTTTTATTTCTTCAGACAAAAATGCATTTCCCTTAGACAGACAGCAAGACTGAGAGCAGGGTTTTTTAGTAGGTCAGTGATATTAGAATGAAATGCAAATGCACAGCTAAACTGCATAACACAAATCCTGCTGTTTACTCTCTTGGGCATTACACTGTGCTTGGTGTAATGTTTTTCTAACATTTTATGAAGTTTTCCAATTAAATATTAATGTAACTTCTTCAAAGAGAAACAAAGATTTATAACCCTAAAGTGAAAGAAAGAGGATGAGAGAATTGATAGTGCAGTTGGGCAGGAGAATTCTGCATCAATTCTGAATGCTCTTTCCTCATTTATTTGAGAAACTACATATACCACATAAAACAAAGTATGTGTATGTATAAGCTGTGCTCTAATTGCATGTGGTGCATGATCATGTATGGTAAATTAGGATCTTTGCACTCTAGCAACAAACTGTGTGCTCTTTGTTTTATTTTTAAACACCTGTTCAATGTTCTTCTTTTCAATTTCTTATGTTTTAAATTTCTTAAACATTTATAAAAACAAATTAGAATCTAAAGCTAAGGCAACTAATATATTTTAGTATTTTAAAATTCAATTGAACTTGTACTAAATAATTTACTTAAGTAATGCAGAAAGGAAGTGATAACCGCTCTTGCCTTTTGGCAAGAGCTGGTATGTGGTACGCCTGATTCATCAGCACTAGACAGCAGTAACTCATGTATATGGAACAGGCTGTAAAGTTTTCAAATTTACTTGAGGGAATGAGAAATATTTAAGATTCTGCATACTCCTAGATATTCTTCAAGGTTACCAGTAGGTACAAAGACATTTTCTGAACCTCAGGTCGAATTCATAGGGAAAAAATGTGGAGAGAAGACCCATTTTTTGTAAAGTTCTCGGGTATTCCATTGTGAAGAGAGGAAGGGCAGGAATCTGTGACTGTGCCAGTCTACAATTGTTAAATATGTTGCTTCTTCTCTCCTCTTAGAAAAGTACCTACACATGTTAGCAGAGCTAGGAAAAATATGTTAGACCAATACAACGGAATTGCTCAGCAGGACTGTTGGTTAAGATGCTACAGTGTGAAAAATGCCTCCTCCCAGTAGATCAGATTGTGGCATTGTATGTAGAGAAGTCATAGAAGCTCTGGTAATGATCAGCACTTCTGTCTGTCTTCTTGGGTTTCTTAATGTTTATCATTGTTTATTGCTTTTATCTATTTATGTGCAATTCTCATATTTTAAGGTTCTCCTGTGAGACACAGAGGTGTCTGTAGCAGTAAAATTCGGTTCTTTCGCAGCTACTCATTGCCTGTTCCACCCTCAAGATCACAGGAGCAGGGGTGAATCCTTCCCTGTCTTGTACTGCTGCCATCATGATTTACTTTCACTTATTTAATTTTGACCCGGAAAGGAATGATCAGTGAAAAGTGATGTTTGCTCCATGAGAGATGTGTGTTGTAGAAGGAGGACAGAACCGGAAGTGATCCATCTTTACGGGCAGCTGCTTATGCCTGAATCAGCACATTCCCACAACCTGTAGGAAGAGAATGCTAGAAATAAAACATTTCATAGATACTTATCTGCAGATGCATTCCAATAAATGGTGACAGTCATCGGTTTTGTGTATTTTGTTGTTGTTTGCAAAACTTTTAGTATTAAGTGCATTATTTCCTTGAGTAGAACAACAGGAGGACAAGAATGGCTGATGACTTTAACTTCTTTCCTGACACAGGAAGAAACCATCTAAAAAATAAGTGTATAAAAGTGCTAATTAAAATGGCAGGAGATTATCACTGTATGCTCTATTCAGAGACACAGCGGGGAAATTATACATCGAGTCCATGCAGAAAGTCATCATTAGATGGGATAGAATTCATTTAAAGAATGGGCCTGTACTCAAAAACACAAGAAGAATGGCAGCAGAAAACCTAACAACTATTTCTCTGGCCAGTGATTTTTCCGTATAGTCTTTAGCAATGTTGGAAAAGCGAAACTTATTAAAAATAAGTCCTTGTGAAACGGCAGAGTGTTTGAGACAGTGCCTTGCTCAGAGCAGAACGATAGGAGTAAAAAGTTAGCTGGCTGACAACTAGTGAAATAAGCAGCAGCAGTTTCTGACACAGTAGAAAAAAACATTTCTTGCTCTGCCTTTGCTGAAGAATATCAGAGGAGCAGCAGCCACATCATATGTTAGGGAGTCATGCCCAGATCCAGCCCAAGGCTTGGAATGGAAACAAGGTTGCTTCCAGGGATGAAGAGATGGTTCATTTGTTAGTATCTCTTTAACATTATGACCTTTATGGGCAAAGCTCGTCATCAGAAGGGTTATTTTTGCTTCTGCAGGGGAGAAAAAAAATTGGTTGAGCAACATTGCTGACAGCAAGACTGTCATTTTAAAAATTAGGTTATAACGAATATGAGTTTCAGAAGAAGACTGCAGAGTGGGTCCCATCTGCTTCCCTCTGGACTGCAGCATGAAAGGGAACAGATGGGCATGAATTATGCCAAAAATGGCTGGGAGAGGCTCGGCAGCTCCATAGTCCTATTCCATGTTATCATCAGCCATTCTAAGATCCCATTTCTTATACACATCTCACAGAGAACTGCTGCTATTTGGGGTAATATGGAGAGAGTGGATATGAATGGAAGGAGGGAGGATTTGGAACAGGTCATGCTACAAATGTAATTCTGCAATATTCAGTCATAGCTCAGGCTTCTATAAATTAATACTAATTTAGTTGCTAATGCTAGTTTTCCCTCTGGTTCTGTCCTAGAGTTCACCTGAGCACCTTAATATTCTGAAGAGTCATGAGAAAGATACCATCTTTTTCCTTCAGAGCTGTGCATAAGGTGAGTGCTCCAGATAAAATCTTAGCCTGCAAAATCAATGTCATCTTGACCTGCCCTCAGATTAACTCAGGATAAGTCAGGAGAGGGTACTCTCTGCAGATGTCTTCTAATACAGGGGGTTTATCAAACCCAGTCTGGAATGGAGTGAGATTGCATTGCAAATGGCAACCTCAGGAAGATGTCCCTTCTCAAAAGCTTCTGCAGATGAGAAATACAATTAGTTGCTTGCCAGCTCTGACGCAGACATATTCAGTATCAAAAGCTTCTTAGAATGTTCTCATATGGTTTTGTTTGTGTTTCTCCAAATAAAAAAGCACATTTAGATAGTGTGCATTTCATATTTTAAAAAGCTCTGTTTTAGTAATGTGGTTATCATCATATCAACATATATGTTATCAAATATCTATGCCTGAAGTTTAGCCATTCAGATGTTTGGGGAAGCACGTCCATTACTACTTGTAGAAAGACTGGAGCTACCATTAAAATTTTGCCTCAGTTTAAATACACACTTCCTTTACAATGATGGCTGCTAATGTATTTGAACTTGCACTTTTTAACTTTTCTTAAGAATTATGGTGGTCAGCAGCCATTTCTTAAAGTATCAGAGGCAACCTTCCACAGTGGTTGCACCTTCCCTTTGAAACCAGGCACTAATATCATGTTATAATCCATAATACACAAAGTACAACTCAAGTAATCAGTTCTTGTAATTTTAATGTAACTTTTTCTGTATTTTAAAAACATCTCTCCTAAAAATGTCTTGAATCTCTGCTTCTCTTCTTTTTATGCAAAGCAGGAAGTTGCTGAAGTGTAGTTTTACATTAGATTGTTTAGTAGTGGCAAGTCTGGATACAGCACAGTGGAGTTTAGGCTGGCCTTGTTTAACGTGTTTTTTGGTGTTTGTATTCCAGTTCATTTTTCACTCCATACCTGGTTTAAAACTAGCAATTGACACCACTGATACTGCTGATTGCAGTGTGAGCAAACTTCTTGTTAGCCACTGCAAACCATGGCTGATACATTAAAGATCTATCCAGGGCTTCTAAATTTTTTTTTTTTATTTCTGTCTTTGCTTTCTTATTATTTTTATATTCAGAATTTTATGTTAGAACTATTTCTCTACATGGTGGAATACCTTGCTACTGTTTGCATGAGTATTGTAAAAGTGTAGTAAAATTCCCTCTTTCCTCCATTTTGGAAAAGAGAAAGACTGTTCTGGATCAATCTTTTGACAGAACTTAATGAGTACTTACAGTATGGATTTCTATATTTAGTGAAACAATAGTTTGAGCTATAATTTATTTTATGAAAAATGGGAGGGAAAGTATCTTCAGTGTTTCATGTGATTCTTTGCTGCTTGTTTCCTGATGCATATTTTCAAAACCCCATGGTAATCTCAGGAACCCATTATATTTTACCAAAACTAGAGTTGGAACAGAAATGCTAGTTAATAAACATGTAACAAGTGAGGCTCATGTTCTACATTTCTGTATTTGTGTATATGAGAAGAAGTTTGCTCTCTGAAGGGATTAGTATTGTATCAGTGCACCTTATTATTTGGAAAAAAATGTAATCAGGGGACAGTTTTCCAGGAACCAATGGGCAGCTGCAATCATTAATCAGTGTTTTTGCTTCTTGTCTTCTGTGTGGTGTGAAGTCAATGTTTTACACTTTGGCTGCCTCAAGGTCTACATATACTTCAGGGCTTCATTGAACTAGCAGTACACTAGTGTAGAAAAATAACCCATTTGGGTTTTTGCTATGAAAAATGTGAAGTCAGTCTTTGAACATTGACTAAAATCTCATTACTTTGGTGGCAAATGAGGCATGAAACATATTGTCAAAAATATAGAGCCCAAAATATAGTGGCACTAAATATTTTATCTTCATGGAATGTACTACAAAAGGTTTGAACTCTAAATCAGCCAGTGCACTTAGGCATACAGCATCATTCATCAAGTGCACGGTCTTCGTTGCAAAATTTGTCCATGATGGCAGCTTTAATGAAGTTCCATAATTTCTCTCAACCTCAGAAAACTATTATTTCAGCTGTATGAAGGCATAAATCCACAACCAGCACTCAACTCTGGCCTTGCTCAAGGCTTAGGCTATTGACTTTATGGTGAGAATTTCATGGTAATCTTTCATGTTCTCCTCATTCCTTCTAAGTGTTAGATGTGTAATGTCGGTTTGCTGTGCACAGACATGGGTGAGCTGAAGAAAGTATAATTCCACAAGTAGAACTGAAAAGACAGTCTTGGTTATTTGAGGCTTCATGACATATCAGCAAAGGCTTCCTAAAGTATTGAGAATATCTGCACGTGTGTTCCCTTTGATCTCCATAGTAGAACAGAATTGTGTTACTACATGATTAAACCAACTTAACAGGACAACTATATTTGTTGTATCAAATATTGAAGAGTTGTGGACCTGGGAAACAAGTAATATTTGTAGTCAAAGAACAAAATGATCAACTGAACAATCTAAACAAAGGTAAAAAGTTTATTTTCCATGGACAGTGCACTTTGAAGAGTAATGTTTTATTTATACAGAGCACCCTTCATCTCCGTAGGTGCGTATTAAAACTTACTTCATTCATGCATATGTTGTGGTACTTGACATACGGCAGTTCAAAGAAAATTGTACCATCTCACAAGCATAGCATTGACTTTTTTTTACCATTTTTTTGAAATCAAGTATGCTGTGAATGGGAACCAGAAATCATTGTAAAATATATATGCTTTGGAGAGGGAAAAAATGACATTCTGTACCTCCTGAATGATAATGAATGCGTAAAGCCATTTTGCTGTCATGATAAGGAAATAATCTCTTTAACTGTCTTGAAATATGTGTGTTGTTATTTCTCTGTGCTGTTTGTACTCTTCTTACTGTAAAGATATTCGTCTTTAAACATCATGCATTAAATTTTAAGGGGAAATAGTGTAGATATAAGGCAAAGGGCTTGCAGCCAACAGACATTGAAATGATCTACTAGAAATGCAAAATCAACTGAAGACGGATGGAATAAGAGGATTTCAATATGAATAAAGTTGCAGCTTTTAAAATTGCTTAACTTGTAAAAATTGAAAACTTTAACTGACAGCTGTATGTAATGTTTAAGTGAATATACCGTTGTTTAATATTCATAATGAAAAAAAATCCATTTGATATGCTATAAGACAGGCTTCATGCCCCATAATTTAAGGAGGAGTGCTTAATTAAAATATATTTGCTTCCATTTTAACTAGTGACTGATCTGCAAGCTGTAAAAAAGATTAGGCAAATCATCTTAAGCTAAAAAGAGAACTTGTACTATTCATGAAACAGCATAGCTTTGCAAAGGAATTTGTTACGCTCTTAAGAACTGATGTCAGAGTGCTGGAATATTTCCCTTTCTCCTTATCTGTATAAAGACTGAGGATCATCACTTGTGTCATACCTGTTTTACAAACCAATTGTATATGTTCTCATAGTAGCTCCTCAGTAGAAGTATTGTTGGGATTGATTACATTCATTTGCCAACCTGACTGTGAAGAGGTCAGCCAAATCCAGCTTTTTATGTTGGATCACTAGCTAATGGCTTTGGAGATACTCCCTCCTGCTGTTTCAAGCATTATGTCATCCATTCAAGTATGAGGGCCTAACAGTAATTTGAAATGTGAACTGGTGCAAGTAATCTGGAATTGTTCATTTGTCCATGGGAAGCAAAAATGTTGAGCCAGAATTAACTTCTTTATATTTGTGTGAATTCTGGCATAAAACACTTATTTTTACTTTGCTTTCCTGATCATAAGTCAAAGCTGCCCTGACTAATCAAGTCAAACATGTTCGGGTTCACTCCACCTACTGAAGCCACTTCATTGAGGATCCTATGTTAAAAGCTTACTCAACCCGAAGGAGTGCCTTAGACAACAGAGAGAGATCAGCACCTCCAGAGAACATTCACAGCGTATGAGGGCTGAAGGGTTTTTGGAAGTAGCTGTCTTACTCCACTTACTGTGAAGGGGGACTATCAAAGTGACTATCTTGAGACTTCAGCAATCTTAAATTAGGTGGGACAACCTAGCTGGATGATCCAGTGTAACCACTTATGTGAATAACATAACCAGGTGCATGGTTAGGCCTTATATCTTCACCCTTTACAGCAAAAAAATACACTTTCCACATCTAAACATGTAACTCCAAGTTTTCAAATACAGAATGCACAGGCAATGTGGAAGGGTCCTTCTTGAATTGAAGAGTAGTTATTTATATGTTGTCCAATATTGCTTTCAGGAAATGTGCATGCAGCTGTCTTGTGTTGTTCCAGTTAATTCAAATCTATGTAGGGAATAATAAAAGGAAAACCTATATAAGGAACAATAAAAGTGAAACAAAAAAAAATCACAGAAGTGATTTTTTCCTTCCCAACTGACAGGAAAAGCTGCTGTTTTGGAAAGATAAATTTAACCTATACAATAAATTACTGCAGAGATTTCTTAGTAACTGTTGTAAAAAAGACAAGTCTATACAAATAGTACATGTGTCCCAAGCTGAATGGAAAAGATAATTGCTGATTTCTGTCTACCCCATTTAATATCTTACACTGAAACATTCTCTCTGGAAAGCCAACCCTGCCATTTGCCTTCTCCCCAAAAGGACTGGGGAGATCGAAGTACTCCAAGTAGCCAGCTTTGATTCCAGGAAAGGCAGGACAGGTACTTTGACATCCATAACTATGATTGTAGAACATAAGCAACTTTCATCTCTATGTCTGATCTCCACTCAGCAATGCTGTATTTTGCTCTTTATGCTGTTCCTTGGTGTCTAGACACTATACTGATGTAAGGACCCTTTTGTTTTACTTATATTTTTGTTCTGTAACACATTTAAAGCAGTGTTTCAGCTTTTTATGCAAATACTTAAATTGCTAACAAAGGAAAAGCTTTTTTTTCCCTCTTCTCTCTTAGTATGAATAAAATATTCTTCCACTTCCCAGGGTCAACAGTTTTAACTTAACATGCACTTTAGCATACATGATATGTATGGTGCTGTTGTGAAATAATTGGAAGCTATCATCATAAATGTCAAAAAAATGCTTATCTTGATCTTAGATTATTGTGTAGTGTTACTGACTGGCATGATAAATCGTTGCCCAATTTTTAAATCTCCTAATGCAAACACTTTTATAATGACAAAAGTATGCTGATGAGAAAGGTGCAGTTATAAAGGCAACTAAACTGACTTTAGACTGGGCCAAAGTTGCCATAAAGTCTCTTGCCATATGTCAATACATCGAATCTGACAACAGCCAGTGTGGAAGGAAGAGAATCAGAAGATACGAGAGCAAGTGTAGAAGGGAGGGAATTGGAAGATACAACCAAGGCAGAGTGGGGATCTATGAGCCACTATATTGGCAGCATTTGCTTACTGAAAAGCCATTTCATGTAGGTTCTGTGATGATACAGTGTAACCACTTATGTGAATAACAGATAACCAGGTGCATGGTTAGGCCTTATATCTTCACTCTTACAGCAAACAAATACACTTTCCACATCTAAACATGTAACTCCAAGTTTTCAAATACAAAATGCACAGAAATTGCATTTCTGTAACCTTGTAAGACATAAGTGTTGGTATTTCTGTATCAGTGTAACTCTTTGATCTGTGCTGGCTAGACACTTACAATGACTCACCAAGAATCATGGTTAAAGTGTGTTAGGATTGTATCTAAACCACGGATGGGATGGTGGAAATTTTTTTTGGACCTAAGGCCACGTCCAGGCATTTGATTGTCCCTTTAAACGATCAGACCACTCTAGTAGTTTGAAGGCTTTATAAGTTTGACCTAGTAAAATATAGTTTAGATTTTGCTCCTGTATTTCTTCATGAAATTCTGTCAAAATGGTGAGGGAGAGTTTCTCTTAAGTATCTACGGTAGTTTGTCTCTCTTGAATAATACAGAATCAGGACAGATAGCAAAAACTTGCTATTTCTCAGTAAAAGAAATGTTTGACTGTTTATCACAGTGCTGGGGAAGTTACCAGCTTGGATGTTTTCTTCTCTTGGAGAAGGTCCCTAGAAAACCTTTGCCCCTCTTGGCAAGGAATCCAGAAAGGTTTACTATAGTATGAAACTAAAGTCAAAAGTTATCTCTCTCTGTAGGACAGAGATAGTTAGTTTTAAACAAATTGGTGTGGCTACATAAAGTTAGCCAACTCTGGCCACAGCTGTAGCTCGGAATAGGGTAATATACCCAAAAGATGTGCTGTAAATTTACAGATGTAGTGTAAATTGCTTGCTTAAGCTTAACTCTTAAAAAGCTGTCCCAGCATCTCAGCCGTAATATTGGTAATGCAAATACTTCATCTTATGTGCTTGTACCTGCTAAGATTTCTTATTTTCTTATATTTCCTGCAGTGCTTTGGGGTTTAAGCACTGAACTGAAATTAGGAAATATATGTCCAGTTCTTATCTGTGTAACATTATATTCGTGGGACCTTGGACAAATCTCTCCGGCTTTCATTTTCTTTGGAAAATGTGACTAAGATTTCTCGCAGCCTTTGTCCATCCTGTGTCTTCAGCGCGTAGTCCCAATTTTGTCACAAAACGTGAATAAGTGGCAGTGCAACATTGGGCTTCCATAGGAGCAGCGCGGGGGCCATTTTCTGATTCAGAGTCACAGTGTAGTTCTGAGTAGTTTTCTTACTTCTGAAAGGAATTATCTACACCAGCTCTTTATATGATCCAAACTTCACACTAAGGTGGAGGTGTTCATCTGCTTTCTACTCTGTGTGTGTGTCTGTATGCAAGAAGGAACAGTAGCTGCTCAACATAAGTTTTTGTCTTTTTGTGGTTCAAGGTAAGTTGATGCTGCCTGCCTGACAGAGAAGTGGACAGGACGGATGCTAGAGGTTCCTTCAAGCCCTATTTTCAGTGATTTGTATGATCATACCATGATAGGTAGGGATAGTTAATAGGTGCATCAAAAAAGGCACTTTATGAGGTCGAGTCCCCATTAGCTTGTAAGGGTTTTAGCTGGTCTTGTTTTTCCATTATGCCAGTCTTCTGCAGTTAGTTCAGGAAGGCACTATTCTAGCTGAAGCCACTAAATATGACTTAATTGCAAACCAAAATAAAAATAAGTGTAAATGCTGTCTTATAAAGTAAGTATTGAAGGCATTATTTTTAAAAGAGACCTTAAAACCAGTTTGGAATTGCAATTTTGTATTATTAGGTTTTGTGCTGAGATGCATGGTTTGGCATCTTCTTGGAGGTGGTAGTTTCTGTGTGAAGAAGCTAAAGAGGGAGCTCTGAGATGCAATTTCCTCCTATTCCTTTAAAATATTCCATGTTTACTGCTAGAAGGTGCATGTAAAAATGACCCAAGAAAGTTGGGAAGGCACAGGCTGGTGTATTGACCTTCTCCGATCCAGTGCTTCGCATCTGCTGACACCTCAGAGGGTGTAAGAGCCTGTAAGTCCCTTCTGCTGCAGATGCAAGAGTGAAATTTTTTTTCTGTAGTTTTTGTATTTTCTGTGTTCTCTTTTGCAATGATAATTATTTATTAATTTAAAGCTCAAATTGCTGTAAACAAGTTTTGCATGGTTTTATTTCCTCTTTTCCTCTTTCAAATGCTGAAAAAGTACTTGCAATACATAATAATGCATATTCTGAACAATTAATTATGTATATCTGAGAAATTGTACAGGATGAAAGAATTTCATGACACAGCCTGTTAAAGGTCATAGATCATCCCTTGGCAAACAGTAATACCTTGTTAAGCCCTAATGTAGGACCATTTAGATTAGACATATTATCAGCAAATGTTAAATGTACTGACTTTTCAAACAGAAATGATTTACAGACTGATCTGTTTTTCAGGCTAAAACTGTATGACAAAAATAATTTTTCCCTTTTGAGTGATCTAAAATAACAGTATAAGGCACATGAATATAAATATTGTATTTAATTATAAGCATAGGCAAGGATCTGTGTGTGACACAAACCTTAACTCTTCTTTTTAATTTGCTATTATCTCTGCCTAATTAATATAGTAAAAAGGCTGTTGCATAAATCACTGTGTGACCCCAATGCAGTTTTCCTAATATCCCTATATCCAATAGATCTTGTTCTGTAATTCCCCTGGAAGAAGTGGGGCATGTCAGATAAATTAAATGAAAAGAACAGATGTAGATTAAGAGTGATGTAAATTTCAAGCCTGCACTTTTAATTTCACAAAATATTATTTTCCATCTTCATGATCACATTACATTGAAATGTTGGAACTTCAATTTCCTCTACTATTTCATTTAATAAAACCTTTGTCTCATCTGAGTTCTTGAAGAGATGTTAGCTTTAAATCACATTGACTTCACCCTATCCAATTTACATATGCTGAAGAAATAAAAGTCTTTTCAAGAGTTGCCATGGGGCTTCAGAAGCCTCAAAGGAGTATTAAGACCTTGAGTTTAATGTGAACTGCCTCAAACACAAAACACAAATCCTCCCAACAGAATACTAATGGTTTAGTGTACAGTTCCATTTTCCATGCAAGTCTGTAAAGTAAATAAACAGTCCACATATAGGGAAAAACAACTAAATTATGTCTGTGCGTTTGAATTTAGAAATGTGCCAGCTGGAAATAAAAAATGCTTTCTATAGGCCTGTATTACATAAGAAATGTTATGTTATTTGACAGATGTACAAAATAGAACACAGAATAGATTAGGGAGGGAATTCAGAGCTTCTCCATTTTCTCTCTAAGGACTATATACCTGCACAATAGCATTAGGAGTTTCTCAAAGTCACTGCAAATATACATATAAAATGTTTTGCCTTAGATCTATATAAACAAAAATTCTTCCATGCCAGATTTACTTTGTTTGACTTGCATGAACACTTTATATTTATTTTGTTTTTTAAAAATCTTGGTCTGTTTTAAAAGATAAACAGACTTCATTACATGCAATAACAAAGGGGGGAGATGTTTTCCTAATATGACCTCAATCCCATCTCTAGAATGGATTTCTCATTATAATAATTATATCCCATTAAAATGTCAGAACTGGTTTAAAAGATAGCTAAGAAGACATGTCTCTTTCAGCAAACTAGCAGGCAGAAACCTTGATGTTAATTTACTTGGCATCATTTAAGAGAAATGGAGAAGTACAGTACATAAAATGAGAATCCTTGTGTGACACAAAATGCAAGCAGATTGACTATATATAGTATTAACTTAACACTTAAATAATTGGTCAGTCATAAGTAATTAGAGAGCATTTCAATTACAGAAAGAGAAGGTTTGTTTCAAGTGGAGAGCGGGGTGAATGTTTCAGAGCAAATACTCCTGCATGACAAATCTAGCCCTGTTTTCTGCTTAGGAATTATCTGCAAGCAGGCAGACTTCTGTTAATTTGTTTGGGTGAGATTGCGAACCTCTCCTCTTACTGGAGTCCTCCTCCTGGGGTGCTGTTATGTACAAAAGCAGTTGCTCAGTGGGAGTAGGAGGTTCTCAGTATCACCCTTGGTTAATAAATAGTGTTGGAGCTGTTTGGGCCAGTCTGACAACTTCTCCATACAAAGGAACCGCTGCTACCACAAATGATCCCGGTTGCATCAGTTCAGTAAGCTCATCCTGGGCTGGCTCTTTATTTAGAATAATTTCCATTCCTTGAATGTTCATGAACAAGTCACCGTGACGGAGCTTCCCGCCCTTTGTTGCCCATTATGTTGGTGTGCAGCAGACCCTGATTCAGCAAGTTATTTCAGGATGAGCTGAAAGGAGCGCCGTGAGCGGAGTGGGGAGTGAGAGGCACATGCACTCTGCTCTGTTCAGTTAGGGCAAAGATCACTTTGCAATATCATTTTCCTCACCCATGCTGCTTTACTGTTCTCAGGTGCTCTCTGGTATAATGTCCCTTAGAGATAGAAAGCACTTCATAAATGCTAAATCAAAGCAGACTGCAATAACCAGAAAATACCAGATTGGCTTATATACATTGATCATTGATGAGTCAAGGCTTTTAATTTTTGTCTGTATACTAGCAGGTTATAAATACAGTTCAAAGATAATTGTGCATATTTTTGTAGTAAATTTGTAAGTGGCAGTAGGATGAATACAGCTGAAAGTAGTACAGTTTCCTATCAATATAATTCTGAATTTTATATTTACAAAACCCACCTCATGTGGAACCTAGTCTGAGTTCTCAGGAAATCACTGCTCCCGTGTATGTACTCTAGGGGTAGATTTTTAGAAAGTAGCTTCAATTTTAAAATATATTGCACACAAGCTGACTTACCAAAGATTAATTGGTAGTAGAGCCAGAACTCATATTTCTTATGCAGGCAAACCTACCATTGACTTACAGTGCATTTCCCTGAATGAATGGCATGTTGAAACTCCTGGAAGGAAGCCATGCTGCAAAGAATTGAATTGAATGGGGTCAGAAACAGTCCCAGAAGGCCCTATTAAGCTTGGAAAGCACCCTACTGAATTACTTGCCAAATGCACTATTTGCTATCACGTTATATAAAGAGTATCCTGCTCTCCTACAGAACTGGCTTCTTAGTATTTGCCAGTCTGCAGGGTGCAGACCGCGTGAACAGCGTCCTTGATCCATCCATCTTGCACAGGCAAATCACATCCAGGTTGTCCCAATATCCTGACCATGCTAGATGCCATTGATCTCTACAAAGTAGAGACACTACAGAGAGACTTCTTAGTCTGTCAATGTGTCCATCTTGACACACATCTAATTCTTTCCTCTTGGGACCTCAGGATCATACAATGGAGCATAGCGAGGTGGTAAATATATTTAGTGTGTTCATGTATTTCCTCGTACTGAAAACCTGTTGCCTTCTTAGAAAGACAGATAAAGTTAATAGGACAAACCTCAGTAAACAAGGCTAATTACCTTGGCAATTTGGATTAAATCCTAGAAATAGATTGTCAGAAATTAGTTTATTTATGTTACCAGGTTAAGGATCCATTTCTCTGTCGGATATTTCAGTTACTATAAAGTTATCTTTCTACTGTTTAGCGCAAATTGCTGGACACATTGGTTTCTCTTTTCCCTGCATCTGCTTAAATAGACTTCTAAGTTGTTTTCAATTAGTGGCTTGAATCTGAGATTTTTAACTTAGTGTTTCTTATTAATTCTGCTGTTGTGTTTGCTAGTTTTTCTAATCAGCTTTTCTCCTGTTTTTTCAGTTCTATTCTCTGAATGATATAGTTTTCACACCTAAACAGATAACCAATAGGTGGTGACAGCAGTACACTTCTTGATTTAACCTAGTTACGCATGGCTTAGCAGAGTGGGCCTTCTTTTAATGGCATTATTTCCTACAGTGTGAGCCTTAGTGGTGTTACCAGAAAAAGAAGATACATTTGCTTCTAGAATTCAGAGATACTTATACTGGTATAAGTCACGAATGGCTCCGAGTCAGTAGTAGTACACACAAGAAACTAGCCCAGGAGAGAGAAGAATAATGACCCAAGGTTTTAAAAACTCAAAGTAATTATTAGAGAACAAACTCTAGAGAACAAGAGATACAGTGGTACAACTTTGTGGCCCAGGATTCTGCATCTGCAGAACTCAAATTGGCACTTACTAATTTACATATACAAATCAGAAGAGCCATTAGGGTATTTTATTAGGAGAATATTATTGTGAAGCAGTGTAATGAAGGTCTCACCCTTCGGCCTGTACAGACCTAGATATATAAATCTTCTGTGAAAATTAAAGATTCATTCTATGTTGAAAATATTATCTACATCTATGACACTGCACAGGCACTGTGTGAGTTAAGTATTACTATCCTCACAAGTTAACCCCCTCTGCTTTCCATTTTCCTTAGCCAGAATTAGAACCTTCTCCTAATTTGAGAAATATAACCTAATATAAAAATATAATTCCTTTCTGTAGCTTCTGACATGATAAAATTAATAGTTTCTATTTCATGTAAAAACCTTCACCTAGAGCTTTGTTAACTTAGGACAAAATTCTGCCCCCAAACGAGGTCAGTGGGAATTTTGCCATGGACTTTAATGGGCTACAGTATTAAATTCTTCATTAAAATTTTACATTACGTCATTTTTCATTACTGAAGATCATTTTTACAGCTATTTGTGAAGAGGCATAATAATTTTAAAAAATCCCTTTGGATTTGAAGTGTTTAATTTTAGCTACTTCCTTACTTAAGAAGTTGGAAATGTTTTGCTGATATACCTTCTCAATCCCATTTTTTCACATTTTGAAACATAAATTTTGATGAAGATTTTGAAATGCACAAATTATCACCAATCCACTTACAGTTCCATATGCTTTATTTGAAAATACAAAGGAGTTTACAAACTCCAATAATGTCTCATTACTCTGATCTGCGGAACTATGCATACCAGCAAAGAATAAACACATTTCCCATGTTCCAGAAAAAAAAAAAAACATAAGAAAAATCATAGCTGGCCATTGGATCTACAGGATAGACACGAAAAGGTGTTTGCTTGGAGCTCCATTTCTGTATTTGGTCAAAAGGAGAAATTTGAGGAACCTGGTAACATAGAAAGAAAGAAGAAAAAGACAGCCTGCCTGATGACTGATGACAGAAATCAGTCCAGGATTTCAGCAGATAAAAAGCAACATTTTAGCTGCTGTAAAATGATTCTGAATCCTCATCAAGATCAATGTTAAGCTATGGATTTGAGACGTGGTATATTACCTTTGGCTAAGAGGTGTGGTATTTCAGCAGGTTTTGTATTGAGGTGTATAGTTACGTTGATTGAGCAAGGGCATCAGAAGCTTCTCCATCAGTGACTGGAACTGGTTAAAATCTCAGAATTTCCATCCTGCATGAAATACTTGTTTTGAGTCATTTGATAATTTTCATTCCAGTTCTGACTTTTTATATTATAATCAAACTATTACAATTCAATAGGCCTTATCAAGATACTTGATAAATATCTGGAAAAAGTGTCCTGTGAAAAAGTGCTCTCTCATTTTTTTTTCTTTTATTTTACTTGTTCTGGCTGTATACTTTCTAAAACACTGACCAATAATGTAGAATATTTATATAGGGAAAATGAAGGTTAATGGTTCGAAGTAGAGCTGAGATAAAATAATCTTCCACTCAAACAAAAGAGAGACAGATACATGAGTAGAAGACAAAGGAGAAGATGTAAAGATTTTAGAGCCATTATTAGTAGAATTTACTGTAATACCTATCCCACTCCATTTTGTCATAATTTTACTGTCTGTTTTTAGATCTGCTGATAGAAACAAATCAGGCATTTATACCCGGAAATGGGTTCTAAGAGGTGTCTTTTTACCATAATATGAAAGATTTCTTGCTTATGTTTTGAAATATAATTTTCTAAGTCTCTCTCTCCTTCTCTCTCTTTTTTATCCCAAAGAATGCAATATCTGCCCTTCATGTTCAGTATATGTCATACTTCAAAAAAACCTCTAGTATGATCCTGACAAGTATGAAGTACCTCCTGCTTATAAGCCATGAATGCAACCTCAAAGTGCTAATAATTTGGGAGCAACACTACAATTAACACTGCAGTGCTTGAAGGTTTAGCATGAGTACTTGCCAGATGTTGTTTCTTAATATATTATTAGAGTGCTATTCCTGCTGGCCAGTACATTGTTAATACATCATGTGAGCAATAATCCCGCTGGCCATTACTGTGTTAATACATCACTTAGTGTCATTCATTTGATTCATTAAAATAGCAGCAACTACCAGGAACCCATTAAAAAGCTTCAAAGTCTGTATGTTTTATTCCAAACAACTGCACATTTCTTAAAAGAATGATTGGAGGTAATGGAAGAAAAAGAAAATCTAATGAAAAGGACTGGATGCTAGCTATGGACCTAATCCAATACCTGTGAATGGAATTGGAGTCCTTTCACTGACATCAGTGGCCTTCAGAATTGGACTACGTGTCTCTTAATTAACAGAAATGTCACAATATTGTTTTTGTTAGCCTTTGGAAGCCAGATTAAATGCAGGAGATTTCTGGAAACTATGGGATTCTTTTATTTTTAATGTGATAGCAAGAAATTGTGGCTGAAATATCACCAAAAAATAAAACAGGCACTTCTCTATAAATGTTTGCATAAATACGTTCATGTACAGAATTCTATCAACTTCATCTGAATACTCGTGAGTAAAATTTTGTATACAAGGCTTGCAGGATTATGTTCAAAATTGACAGAAGCATAATCCTTCTCGATTTTATTATGTTTTTGTGCAGTTTTGGGGGGAAGTGTGTTTAATATCGGTAGGATACTTTGACAAATGAAGATTCAAAAATTTTAGACAAGGCAGTGTTACAAGTCAACATCAGGTAAATCATGTGGGAGCAATTCTCCTAAACATTAAAATGAATAGGGAATAAATTATTATAGACAGGTGTAGTAAATATAATATAAAGCTTAGTCACCTTTAACAGTACCAGGTCTGCAAGACTGAATTATTATTTCTCATTTGTTGACTTGCTTTTACACATGGCTTTCGTGTTACTTAGACATAGATTTTGGTCTCTGGAACATCTATATCTGTAGATAATCTGATTGCAAAATCTTGCTCAGAAACTGGTGGATGTTGGAGGATGGAAATCTGAAGTTACTTGGAGCAAATACAGTCTCCTTACGTAATGAATTTAAAAGTGATACATGAACATACAAACTCAGCGTCAGTCCTGTTGGGATTAAGAAAATGGGCTTTAACTAATGCTTGCTAGAGACACTTAAAAGAATATTATTTTCAGGAAAAAAAGTTGAGTAAGATTGTAACTAAAGTCAAACTTTCAGAAACGTATACAAACCTGCAAAGGTCAAATTGACTTTTGCAGGATGAATATGTTTTATTGATAGCATCTTTTAGAGATTTCTTAGGTGTAAAATTGATTCACAATCTTAATGTGGTAGCATAGAAGAAACCTTCCTAGGAAGAACTGTGAAAGGAAAGTATTGGAACTCCACCAGGGATTGATATATTATAAATCATTATGTCTTAACCACGTCTGAGGCAGCACTTTCCTAACCTTTGAAAACTGTGATTGACTGAAGCAATGGTTAATGTTCCTGCTGCTGACTGAGCATTTAGGGAGCTCATAGGTAACCTTAAGAGTGAGATTGCACTTTTGAGGCTCTACTCTGCACTGAGTGTGTCTTAAGAGAATTTCTGCTTTGGAGACTTTGTGTAGACATTAACAAGAATATGGTCTTTGCACCTTAAGGTTGTTACTTGGAATACTCTCTTTCACTATTTGTAGACTGATCCATAAGGGAGATCTAAGCTGTCATTTGATCCCCTGCCACCTTTCACTTTCTCAGGAATGAATTTCGCCATCTGGTCAAGAATGTGCTGGGACTGCTTTTATGCAGAGAGAACAGAGGATATGGGAAACAGGAGGTCTCCCTGCTCTTTCTGTTCTTGCACGTGTACATGGAGGCCAGTAATAGTCTCTCCTTTAACATCGATAATCCAGATAACTGTATTTCTGCGCCTGCCCTCGCAGAGTTTTTCGTACATAAGGAGAGTAATTGTATCCACAAAGCTGTTGCATAAATACACATATAAAGGTCTAGACTGGTCTGCACTACAGCTGTATGCATTCGCCTGAAATCCTCAGACAGCAAGAAGCTGAATTTGTGCAACAGCAAACAAGCAAATGCTGTATTTGGGAATACAGCAGGGATGTACAAGGAAGAAAACAAATGTGGAGTAAATTAATACATGCTGCTAGGATACCTTTTTTGGGACATGTATTGTGTTCTCCATGATAGGTGCTGGAATTACTCAACTTTTCTTCTCTGTTTTCTCTTGCATATAGGAAAGCAAGTCAGAAACTTCTCATGAAGTAACAGAATACTTTGTATTTATACCTTTCAGTCCCTTTCAATCTAGGAAATATAGATTGCCTCACAAGTAATAATACATTAGCTTGAAAAATGGTCCTGTTGCACAGCTAGCATAAATTTTTCAAACCAGGGGGACTGAAGCAGAGAATGGCTATCCCAGTGAGAAAAGAATTGGTCTGGGAAACCAACCTTTCTACCAAATGCGTGCTTAAAGACCAGAAATGCAAATTGAAAATCCTTGAGACTGTGTCAGGAATTAGGAAACTTAAGGACATGGCCATCACTTATACCTAATTGATCAAACAAATAAGGTAGCTTAAATAATAGCTTAAAATGATGCCTGCTACTAACTGAGCATATATGCCTGGGACTTGCCCAGTCAGTGAAAGGGCTGGGCTAAATAATCTCCAAAAAGAAAAGGAGTGTCTGTGAAGTGGTAATTCTGAAATGCAGAAATACGAAACTCTGAGAGGTCTTTCTTTGATATATAAAGTATCTCTGATATCTTGGTATAAATCTGGATATATAAAGAAGGTAGTGCAGTTACTGCTCTGTACTGCTTTCCTCTTCTCTGTTAACAACTGTGTAATTTAACTTCTTTAAAAAATGCTTTAGCCTAATAAACGTTTCTCTCTTTCCTGGAAGCATGAGGCAAGAGTGGGTGGAGTGGAGGGGCTGAACAGAAGCACCCGTAACCCCGGACTCACATGGGGGTAGGCCCTTTGATTTCTAGGAAAACATGGAAGCAGAGACAAACCTAGTGACCTTCGTGTAGGTTAGAGCAAATACTTCGTTGTTAGAGCATGGAAGAATAATTCTTTTGAGCTCCACCTGTCACCTGTGATAGCAGAAGTCAAAAAAGATGTTTCCTGTGATGAAAATGCTAGGAAAAATATTTTCAAACTCTTTCATAGCATCAGTGAAACAGAAGCTGTGCTGGAAGAGAAGCTCCCTGGATGGCTAAGAGTGAATGGGGTTCAGGGCAGGGGGATGCAGAGCTTCTCTGCAGGAAGCATTTTGAAGCTCTGTGTAGGACTTTCTCTCCCTTTCAGTTCTACTGCGCTTCCCCCAGTCCTTTTATGAGCAACTCAGGATGCTGATACCTGACATCTCCCTCCTGGGCTTGGTCAGAGCCCTGCGCCCTCTTACCCAGGGATTCATCTTTCTGGAGGAGATGTGGGAATGTGAGATGATGGACCTTGGCCTTTGCAACAGCGATGGATGACTTCAGACCTCATCCCCTAACTTTCAGCGTGGCACATTGTTCCTTAATAAATCAGAGGATTTAGGTCTCCCTTGTTTGTGGATCATAGGAACTGCATGTTCTGTGGAGCAAGCCTGTGCTTTGTTACGGGTATACATGTGTATCATAATGTGGTGTTCCTGCTTTACATTTTAATACCGTATCCAGTCTGTGTGTATGCAAATATATTTACATAACCCTGCTGTGTAAACAAGACTGCATGATTAACAGCTTGAAATTATCTAGCCATGAGATAGCGCATCCCCTGTATATTCTAGCTTTGATAATAAATGGGTCTAATGCTTTTGCTAAACCAAGATCTTTGCCTCTAAGCCAATGAAGCAGCTGCTGTTAACCTCCTTTCCTTTTTGTTAAAAGGAAAAGGAATTTTTATTGCAATATATTCATCATGCACATTCTGGCAATGCACTCTAACAAGGCTAACTGCACGTGGGTCTGAGTCTACAAACCCTTGTTCTAACAAGTAATGCTGTTCACTTCACACTGCATGAATAGTGTTTATCTGTTGTGTGACTATTTTCATTGATAGACTGCTCCTATCATGTATTTGGGCACAAGAAAATATGCTTTATCCGCATTTATCTCTCAACATAAGTAGACTTGGGTTTTTTGCTTCTGTGATGACAAATTCTTTTTGCCTTGTAAGATTGGTTTCCTCATTAATATGCAGAGAAGATACATAGATTCATTCTTTTCTCTTTAAAATCAGTAGATCTGCTTGTTTGAGCCAGGTCTTAATTCTAGTTCTAGTTCTTAGAACATGAAGCCACATAGAGCTGTTCCATCATGATCTTATCCCAACATTTTGCAAATATGCAAAATCTGTGTTAAAACAGTAGAAATCAACAATATATCTTTATAGATTTATTTTGTTTTGAACACTATATTAGAAACTATGATGGAATGTTAATTTATTTTGTTTGCTTTTTTAATTAACCATGTAACTTAGTATTTCAAGGAAGCACAGCCTGTTGATGACAAGAGTATGGTGATTCCTTAACTGTATAAATTCTAGTTGGTTAGTAATAAATCTTTAATTTCTTGCATGTTTATTTAATGTGGAGTAATGGTTTATGTCTCATTGAGCTTCACAGTCTGTATTAAAATAAATTTAGCTTTAGAAAAATCAGAAATCTTTGAATTTCATATTAAACTAGTATATAGTTTAAAGACTAATAGACTCAAGAATGTGTTTATGGGGTAAGAGAAATAAGTATTTTTTTAAATAGATTGTTACACATTTGCAGAGCCTATTGAGACACTATACCATATACAGCATGATAAGAATATGATGTCTGCAGTGTTTATATATATAGTAAGTGTGGTATTTTACAGACCAGTATGTCTGTATGGTAAGCTAAGAATATTGGTCTACACAACTGGGTTAAATATTTTTCAGAGATTAAATTTATAGAATCCAAAGAGACATTCATAAATTAACATTTTAAATGAACTCAAAAATTAGTTTAGCAAAAATGTTATGGTAATTTATTACCAAAGGTAGACTGTGCATGGGATGCACAGTCATAAGGGTAAATAATTTTGTGTTTTCAATCATGCAATGTTACTTAAACAGCAGGGTTAAACAATAATGTTTGTTATGATTATGTTTCTATTAACCACCCACTGATGGTCCCAGATAGGTTTTTATAAGATCTGAGTCACTACTGTCTGCAGAGGTCTGCTGACAGTGATGAGCCCTAAGCATCTGTGTTCCCTCGGCAACCATGACCCTCTTCATTCTGATGATGTTCTCAGTCTTTCTAATGCTCTAGCTTTACAGGCTCCTGAATTTATAGAGACATGCTTTTTATAATAGAGAATTCTTGATGATTTACTTGGTGGAAAAGCATTAACCAGAACAGCGAGCCACTTAACAATCCTTAAAACGTTCCAACTTTGTAGCTGGTGATGCTAACTTTAAATCTATTCCACATCATAATAACAATATCTTACAAAAAGGAGTCTCTAGAACCCAGATTTGAGATTTGCATACCAGACATTTTACATGCAAAGAACTGTGAATTTAAAGGACTTTAGCACATGCTTTGCAGCATCACTGCCAAAGAAATGCGTAACTGTGGATATTTGCTTGTGCAAATTTATGATTTGAGACTTGTTCCTCTCAAGGGCTCAAATTTCTGATTTTAGATTAGTTCTGTGGGCAGATGGATCTCCATACACTCTTGGTATTGTGGGAGTGCCGTGGTTCACCCAGCAGTTCAGCTAGTAAATTTTAAAGCTGAGATGCTACACCTGCTACTGAGAGACCTACTTATGAAAAATCTGATTTCTCCAAGAACTCATGAAAAGATAAATATTAACTTACTTTACAGTGTATTACATACACAGAGTTTAATAGCTAATTAATTATCCGTTTTTCCAGGTGGAAGATAATGTGTAATGAACTGAATCATTCTTATCAAATAACATGTTCATTTTCAAAGGCAGTGTTGAGGCATTCACTCTTTAGGAAGCAATATATCTTGTGCTCACTGCTCTGCAAGGTTGAAGGTCAGTCAGTTTATTAATCCCAAATGGCTTTATAACCTCTTAAACACAAAGCATGTCTGAATTATTAATCAATATTGCTATGTTACGATGTGCTTTGTCCTCTTATGTCTTCCAGCCCTTGTCATTCCCACCCCTCTCCAGCTCAAGGGGCTGTTTAAGGTGGTTTACAAACCCACATCCCAGTGTATAATTAATATTGTTACTCAGTTTGTTTTAAGAGATGACATTGGCAATGAACGTGCAAATGGAAGTTTCTGCATTTCTTTTCTGACTCTAGTGTGAACTTAGGGGGTGAATGACTGCCTTCTTTCCTTTTGTTCATCATCCATACAGTACAGATGGTAACAGGCGTATTTTTCAGAGTTGTTTGAATGGCCAATTAATTATAGTGTTTTGGTTGTAGGCTGTTCTATTATTAGTCCCTGGGTAGGTGTTTTACCTGCTGAGTAATGTACCTGGCACTCTTGGGAGTAGGTGACAGTGGCATCAAAATATTATCTGTAAGAATTATAGTATTTTATCAATTGTCATGCCACTGAAGCTGTGCATAAATTCTTCCACAGAGGAAAATTACAGGCATATCAGTCAGTGATCCCATAAAATTGAAATGTGCTAGAACTGTCAGAGGATACCTACAAAACAGTGAATCACTAAAGAGTAAAACCAAAGAATTTGTAGTGCGCTTTGACAGTGTTTTAGAGTATTTAAGTCATCTTTTTCAAGGTATAGAGCATATTAAGGCCAAGGTTTTAAGAGCTCTAGTGTGGTGAGGGGTAGTTTAGGATTTCTGGACTACATGTGGCTTTCAGTTTTTTAGATTTTATGTGTTCCAAAAATAATGTAATCATAACATTTATGTTGTCTGATATCTCTGACCTAGTGAGATCATACTATGGTAATGAGGTCTAATAACTTGATGCTGTTGCTTTATACTTTCATATTACATCATTTGTTACCTATTCATACTGTTGCCACAGAAACAATATAATTGACAGAAGTTTTGCCTTTAGGCCTGAGTTTTTTGGCTTAAATTATTAGGCCTGGTAAATGTTGGTTGATATTCTATGGATTACTACTGTGGTTCATTACTAAGGAAAGTAGTTTGTCATTCTTGTTTGGTACAGCATGTGACTGTGCTTCCTTCCACATTTATTGAAAATTGCTGCCTCATTGCTGACTATTTCAGGCTAAGAAATTATGATGCCTAAAATTTTCTTTCTGTGACTCTCAGCCCTGTGAGACAGGACTCTGAGTCAGGCAGAGCCCTTTCAGGAACTGCTGCTGTACTGCTGCTCTTTAAAGTGAGCTTGCCAAAACCCCAGTATTTAAGGCTAGGCTTGGTTAGAACATAATAGATTAGATTAAAATAGTAAACTCCAACATAGTAAATTAGATTAAAATACCTTGGACAATTCTGGGTAAAACAGAAGAAGCAAAAGGTTAGGAAATAAATCTCAACCTTGTTGAAAGGATCCTGGTATGAGAGTGTTGTTTGCTCCCGTCCTGGTGAGCAGTGCAGCAGGGTGGGTGGGCACAAGGGGTTGCTGAGTTACGCAACCTCCTAGCAGTTTTCCCCAAGTCTTGAGGAATGCCTCTTCCTTTCTATCCCTTTTGAAGGCTGGCTTTAGGTCTCCTCCTTGAGGTATGCAGGCTCTTTGCTCTCCTCATGAAAATTCATCTTCACACCTCAAGGCGTGAGAGAGAGAGACGCATTTCTCCTTGCTTTCTAACAATACCTTTTTCCCTCAAATGAACTTATGTAGTAAACTGAGGAACAAATGAAAGAAATACTTGTCATTTATAGTAGTCTCCTAGATACAAATGTAGACTGCCATCATTAACTTCCTTCTATGTTTCCTGATCTTGATTTGTAGAGTAAATACTTTCAGAGCTACCAAAGTAAACAGTGTACTATTTGTTTATGGGGTCCTTTGTTCTTTATACCTTATTTTTGCCATAACATGGTTTTATGTATCTATTTTGGATACATAAGTATCTAGTGATTTCATCACTCTGAAGGTGTATTGATTTCTACTGTTATTTATCCATTTATTATTTGTATTGAAAAGGTACTTGATACTGTTTTTATTATTCTAATTGCTTTTTGTTCTTATTGTTGCCTTTACTTCATTGGGTTCTTGGCCAAGTTACACTATTTTACAAGGGAAGAATTGAACTTTTGTACATCAAAAACTCCATAAATTTCCAATGTTTATTCACCATTTTTCTGTTTATATTTCTCCCTGTTGTCAATTTTGCTTGTAATCTTCCTTGGCCGTTCCTCATCGGAGGTTTCTACCATGCAGTCAGATTCAGAGGAGCTCAAATTTCTTGATTACTTCTCATATCTTATTATCTGAAATACCCAGTTTGAAATATGTGGACTCCCTCAAGATGTGTGTTCAATCCTACCACAACTGCAGCAGAGGGTTATCCTTCTGAGACTAATAAATTGTGTTCTGTGAAGTTCACAGAGTGTGTTGCAGAGAGGTTGGCTGAAACTTTTAAGAATCAAATCCTGTCTGCTTGGTTTAATTACTGGAAATAACGTAATCTTTCTGTAGGATTTGAGATTTATTCCTGTGACTTGATTTTTTTCTCCCCAGCAAAGTGGAGTTTGTTATCCAATTAGTTGCCTCACCTTACCAATGATAGCCACATTTCAGTGATGTTGTATATAAAAAAAAAAAAAAAAAAACTTGCTCAGTGCAGTTTATAGTAGAAATGTAAGATCATTTGACTAATTACAAAAGAAACTTTCGGAGGTGTTGTCCTTAATGATAATTTTTAATAAATCATGCTTTTTCACACTCTTATTTGTTTTTAACTTCAAATTGATATCACAAATTAGAAGTAATACTAGAACAGCCACTATCACACTGAATTTTTGTGCTTGTCATGTTGCCTTGCATATTTGAATGTAGGGGGATTGTATAAGACAGCAGGTAACGTTTATAAGGTGCAGCTGAGGTCAGTAATTAATCCTTCTTTAAATAAACTCTCTCACTATTGCAGTGGCATGTAAATTGTGCAACCAAGAAGTTTTAATAAAGGCAGCACAGAAAAATAGCATGACAGTTAAGCTTTTTAATGATACACACTAAAGCAATGCTACTGATTAAATTCTGTGCTAATTACCTTCTGTTACTTCTACTGGGTATATTTCAACAGAATAGAAACAGTTATTTACAAATAGTATTGCTTTTTAAGATGCCCCTCATTGCTCTATTCCTATAAGCTCAAAACAGAACAAAAGCTTCTGAAACATCATTTTAGCAATTTCCAGGAACATAAAAACAATAGTTTTTGTAAGTATATCAGAGGATTTATAATAACTAGAAATTTCTCTTCTCTTTTTCAGTAATTTGTTTTTGTTGTGTTCCCATACTAAAGTTAAGTAAGAACCAGTATGATGTGGTATTGTTTTTACAGCAGCTTAGTAGCTGCTGAAATGAACCTCTCTGAAGGACTTTCATCCTTAAACCTACAGTCTGTAAACCTTGCCTGATTTTACCTTAGGGTTCTCCATGTTAACTTGACTTGGATTCAGACTGCATTTGCCCCTTCCGCGAGAAAATTTTTATGTCCTTTTGACTGAGAAGGGGCCACGGATATCCGCGTAATTAACAGAGGTTATTTTGTAGCATGATGTATGGGAAATACCCAAACAATTCTTGAAAACCCAATTAAAGGAAAATGAGATTCTATCAGAATAGACACAGGCCTTAATGTATGATTATTAGTGGTATAGCTGTATCATTTTTATTAGTATAATACCAACTCTTATCAGAAGATTTCAAAGGATGAAGATTATTTTGAAAAACTTGCCAAGAAGTTACGCACTGACAGAGCTAACGCAGTTTGGGGTCCTGTTGCCCTACTTTGCTGCTTTTATCCTCACCCAATTTCTAGGCGCCTGTCTTTTATGTGTTGTGCAGTCCTCTGTTCTTAACCCAGTATGCTCCAGTCGTGCCTCTCAGATTTCTTCTCTGGCAAAGGCATTGACCCAGAAATTCTTTCCAAGGAGAAGATGATGTTCATATGCTAGTTCTCACACACACTGGATCTCAGGTGGAATAGATGAGATAGGAATGTTTCACCTTTTCTAAATGCTTCTGTCCCTGGTGTAACAAAAGTGTAGAATAATCAACTAGAGGGAAGTAATATATGCATTATGAATGCTGGACTAATTGCATAACTCATAAGAGACCAAAGAATGGCCACTTCATTTAAAAAAAAAAAAAAAAGTCCAGATTTGTGAAGCTGCCTTTGAGTTTACACCTGCAGGGTTTTGCTGTGTAAATATGTGTGGGAGGTTTATTACTATTTTTGCACTGAATTAGATCCTTCATGATGAATCCCTCATAGCATAATACTTTTAATAGAATGAAACATCAAAACATAATAAAACTTTTACCTTGGCAAAAGTAATACATACTGTTCCAGTATACCACTCTTCTTCCCTGGGTTTGTTAGTCATAATTAGTAACTGAAGAAATCTGCAGCATCATGCTTTTCATTATTGATCTCTTCTTTTCTGTGGTTCATGGTCCTCCTACAAGTTATGCAATACTGTGTTGATATAAAATGTTTATTCTTTAGTAACTACCAGACTTGGCAATTAAGTGGTGGACAGACAAGATCTTTGTTCAGTACACATGGTCCTAGAAGCATTAAAAAATACTGTAAGAAAATATATATCAGTTTTGGCAACTCAATACTTTGTCTCAGAACTGGCTGTAAGCTAGGGGGTGAAAGAATTGAAATGAAAAGAAAGAATTGCATCATTATAGAGGAGCAGGATTTTCTTCTTTTTAGGTGGTTGCTCTGGTTATTTAGTAAAAATAGGAACAGGCAAAGGACAGAAATACAAAGATGATACATACACAGACAATATTGCTTATGATTACTCTGACCTTGGAGGTAAAGGAGCTTATTGAATCTTGAAGTCTCAGTTTTAATTACGGGACAGGACCTTAGCACGGATCATGATAATTTTCTGAATATAGCAGACCTATGGACTATGAAGAAGTGGCTTTTGGCTATTTTAGAGTGAGCATTTTTCATGAATACTCAGAAGTGTTTATACCTTAAGACTAAACTGAATTTGGTTGCAGTCTAATTTCAAATTGATTAGTTTTTCAATTTATAGTATTACCTTGTAATCTGAATTCCAGGGATCTTAACAGAAGATGAGAGAAGATGGCAGAAAACCTAATACTTAATTTAAAAATAAATGAAAGTACAAGAAAGAAGAGGGAAAACATTTTCTTATGGAAAGTCATCGTAAAATGCAGTAAAGTGACTATAGTAGATATCAAGAGAAGTCTTTTTCCATGAGAAAGTGCTTTGTTGATTTATATATATATCAGTAATTTACATACAAATATTTTTTTTCTGACTTGATTACATTTCCCAGAAACATAATCAATTGCAGGAAATTTTTCCTAAAATTAGACATTTTTATATCTGATTAGCTTGTGTAAGTATATAATTATTTCTTGATGTTTTAATGTAGTGCACAGGATTAATTTTTCTGAACTTTTAAATCATTAAACAAAAGTCTCCTTGTAAAGATTTAAATTCTATCTTACTTTCTAGATCAGAGATTCTACCAGTGAAGCATGTTTAATATTCCAGAAGAAGGGATTAGTACTCAGGGTACAAATTAGAAGACCAGCTGCTCTCAATACCCTTTGATTTTGCAGCCAGGGTGATCAGGTACTACTTGTTGTGTCAACAAAAGCCAGCCTTTGCTCTGAGTCTGGAACAGTGATCCAGGTACTGTGTTTTTCTGGCTGTCTTGTTGCCTCTCTTGTGTTGACCCCTGCAAAAAGGTAAAAGTATTATGAAGATAAATGATGAAGTAAATATTTCTAAATCAAAGTAAATGATTAAGTAAATGTTTCTCAATTAGTTAGTGGTGAATTTTCAAATTGAAGTTTTTATTCAAATCAGAAGAACAAATTATCTGTTCTTCTTTTGTTTTTTTCATACCAGAGGTTGCCTAAAGATAGGGATTTTCCATTTGAATTTTGAAGAAAAGCAAATTTTGAAATGTGTAAGTGATTTGAAAATTAAAAATTCTGAGTTTCAATTAATTTAGTTCTTGGATTCCCTTCCCATACACTGTGGACAGCTTAAGCAGTTGATGTGAGAAATGTGGTTACTTGATCTCCTTTTCACTTAAGTTCTCTTTCTTGGCCAGACTTTTGTTCTTGATCTCCTGAAATCCACGGGGTAAAGTCAAGGCTTCTGGATTTTAGAAAAGAGATAAGAAAAGGACTAGAAGAAACTGACCATTTGTCTTTGAACAAATGGTTTTTCAACATTAATGTGGTTTGGGGTATTTTAACTCCTAATTGCATTTGTGAAATAAGGGGTGCTGGTATTGCATCCCTCTTAATATTTTGGTTTTGTTTAGCTTGTATGTGCTGATTCTCAAAAGCCTCCATAACAGCAAATTATTTTCTGTTGTGACTTATCTTGGTGTTCTGCTCAATTTCCTGGATGAGTGATAGTCAGAGGAACGTCACTGGGCTGGATCAGGCTGTGTTTTTAGTGGTCACAGCAAGCTTTATGATGTGTCAGTTCCTCCCAGGGCGTGGAGAGAGTCACCTGCCTTTCCTTCTTATAAACTGAAGCCTGCATCAAGTGGAATATTTTAAACATAAAGCATTTTTCTATACTTTCCCTTCCTAAAAAGTGTTAAGGAAGAGGTGGACATAGTAGCTGTTGGTCAAGCAGAGCTTTCCATTATCTGTATGTTGATAGAGCGTATACCGGGATGAATCTTTCTATGCATCTGCTGTTCTTACAGCCTTTTCCCGAGTGCCTCCTATGGGCCACTGTTTGAAAGTGCGTACTGGGATGGAAGGATTGTTGGGCTAACCCAGTATGATTATTGTTATGGTCACTGACACCTGTTAAGAAAATGGTTGTTTTACTGGATCTGGACCCCCTATGAGAAAACGAGGAGTAAAAAGTGTGCCAGAACTTGAGGAACTTGGAACACTTTAAAAAGAGTTTCTTACCAGCCTTTGTCTTGAATGTATAATAGCAAGTGTTTTATTCTCATGTTCTACACCGATATTATCATAAATTATGAACACCCACCTCAGTACTGTCCCTTGACCTGCATATTTGTGACTCTTTCTAAATAAAGCTTATCACTCTTTGGATAAATTGGCAATGAATCTAAATCTGTCCATATGAGAAGTTTTTTTCCTTCCAGCTCTTTTATAGCTTAATACAATACACACTGAACCATAACAGTTTATCAAAGAACAAGCATGTCATGAGGTTATTTACTGATTGACAAATGGGAGTTAGGTTAATTTATTGTAACCTTCTTTAAAAAGTTCTATTGAGTAAGTAAACGCCATTATCACACAGCTGACCTTTGCCAACAAAATATTAATCTTTCACCAACTCTGTTTGTTAGTACATGTGTATCAAACCAACTGTTCTCAGAAATGTCAGCAATCTAAAATAAGCATGCAACATGTTGCACATCAGAAACACAACGAAGTGACAAAAAGAGTGTGTTACTGAAGATGCAAAATTAACTAAAGATTGAAGAAGCGTCCATATGGAAGGGTATTTAATAGGCATGTATAGAGGTTCCCCTCTGCGTTTACCAGCTTATCATTCCCAGTTATCTATTTAATTAAATAGTTCTTACATAAAATCAATAATTAGTCTCTTCTCAGGCAAGTGATGTACTTTAAGGTTAACATGGGTTATGAAGAGGGCTAGTTTTACAGAGTCCCACATTCCAGCTGAATAAATTAAAAGGGAAATTAAGATTTTTGTTTTGAGCAAAAAGAATTTTTTTTCTTCTGGCCAGCATCGTAGATGGGATAATGAGCTATTTGGTTATGCAATGCATATTTCAACACAGTTCTTCAGCTTCTTATTACCCAAAAGACACGTTAATGAAACGAAAATATCTTCGGACCGTTAGTAGACCCTCTGCAGAACTCTAGAAGCTATTTAATGTTAAGAGGATCAGTGGCCTTATAAAAGGTATAAAATGTTTCTTGGGATGGTGAGTTTGATTTATGCATCATCTGACATTATCTCTTTCCAAGATAAATGCAAAACTTGCCTTTCCATTCAAGTTTTTTTTTTCCCCTGATTTTCTTCCATTATAATGCATTCAGAAGTACTTTAAAATGAAACAATGCTTATATAATTAGTATATGCTGTGCATATGCCTACCTATGTACATTGACTGTGGAAATTTGGTTCTGGATTTGCATACGCCATTTTCAGTACTGAATCACTTGTCTCTGTAAAAGTGTCCTATGCAAAAACTAATACATTGCTGCCAGCCATGCAAGGTAGTATCTGCAAGAACATGGCTCTGTTTTAAAGTCATGAAATTTATAGCTACTATGAACATGTTGACATCAAGGTTCATATGAGGCCAGTTGTTATAGATCTTTTGATTCAGAATCAGCAGATCAGATTTAAAGCTGCATTAAACTTTTATTGCAACGTATCCATATTGGAATATATCAAATAGAATGCTCTATGAGTCACTTCATAGAAACTAGAATATTTGAAAATGTTGTGGCTTGCTATTATTTCAAAGTTGCAAGAAGCTGTGCTGAAAATGTCACTGTGCTGAACATATTTGTTGTTGGAGTGGGAGGAGGGTTTCAGAACTATATTAGTTTTCTTCAGGAAAAATGGTGGTGGGGTTGAGGTTTGTTCTTTCTTTCCAGGAGCCCTTGAGCATGCATGGTGTAGCAGAGGTGTACAGATCACCTTATGGGGCTGGGACAGTGCCATGAGGAAATAGGAAGTGGGCAGCCACGCTGCAAGGAGGTGGAAAGAATTTCCTGGGGGTCAGAGGAGACTGCGCAGTTTGCTTTTGTTTGTAGTCTTTGAATGAAACGGAACGAAGCCTGGAAATGAAAGCCTGCAAGCCCACAATGGAGAGGGGTGTATGAAACCTCTTTATTTCTCTTTGGCATCCCTGGTTGCTCTAGTATTTTTATTGCAGTAAAACCTGGTTTTCTAAGCTGAAAGCTCAGAAAGTTGAGTCTTCCTTCGAGGGCTAATGATTGAAGATCTAGGTAGATCCATGTCAAAACTCTGGCCAACTTGGGGTCTTATCGCAGACACTAGTGCGTAGAAAGACATGCTGTGCAGGGGTCACAAAGCAAGCCTTTTCTGTAAATGAGAAACCTAGAAAGTTAGGAAGAACAGTCTTAAAGACTGTTTCTTAAAATAAATTTTATTGAAAGATAAAACAGACCAGATTAGCAGTTAATAAGTCTAGCGTGTATCTGAAGTATCAGAAAGTGAAAATAGCTGAGTGTTCAGCTTTCCTTGTTGTCCTTTTCTTTTCCTTCCAATGAGCCACTTCTCATTGTGGTCTTGCTTCATTCTGATACTTCTGGTTTGGAAGGGATTGAAATTAAAACAGTCGGAGAACATTTTGGGGAAAAGTTTGGAAGTAGTTGTCAGTTAACAATTCTTCAGCAGAGTGCAAGAATGCCGAGCTTCATTTTTATAATTATTGCATATCCTTTTCACCTGCAGTTTGGGGAGAACGGGAATGGCTATTCTGAAGACTGGTCTTGGTGCATGCATAAAGGAGATTTCAAATCATATTGAAATACGTACTCCCAGAAAGCTCATACATAAAAAGCTAAGATACAGCTGCAGGTACAGAAAGCTGATCAGGAACTTCCACAGATACTTCCACTCCTGCAGCTCTGACATCTTATTCAAAGAATAAATTAAATGACAAACCAATGCTAAATTTGCCCCGATGTTCCAAAGGTTTTAATCTGACAGTCGTAAACATGCTTCCCCCCCCATCCCCAATGCTTTTCTGGCTGTTAAAAATGAGAGAGCACTGTGTTGGTGGAAAGCTATTGTTAGACCTTAAACTTTGTGATTTCACCTGGGCAACCTTAATATTGCATTCATGTCATCTTATTTATTTGGGGAACAAAATAAAGTGCTTAAAGAAATTTAGATGAACAGATGGGAATGAACTGATGTTCCTTTAAACCACATTGACTATGTAAGGACTGTAAGGGCAAAGTAGATAGTCCATATGTCTTGTCTCTCTTCAGAAGAACAGATGGACCCTTCTCTTCTGGTAGTCTAACACCTTTTATGAGGGAAAACTCTGGAAATGTTCCAAATAGCCCAATGAAAAGACTTCAGTGGCATGCTGCATGCCATGTGCATCCTCCTCCCTTTTTTTTTTTTTCTCTCTCCCCTCAGAATACTCTGCATTTTCCCCTTATTTCTGCCCTTTAATCTTCATGCTTTCATACCTTCCAGGATGCTGCTTTCACTTTCTCCCTCTTTATCCTGTGTGGGAGGACTTGGGAATCTCAAAAACACCTGGGGAAAAAATTATTGTACAGCATTAAAGAGACTTTTTTTTGAGAGTTAGCTTCTTACTAGAGTTGATCATCACAGTCATGGTCATATTTTTAACAGAAGGCTATGTGTGGACAAATAGCAGATATCCAGGATACCTTTAATTTATATGAGTGTAGCACATGCTAGACAATACTGCAACCATCTGTGCTAGACAGTGGGCTAGTGTAAAGATGAAATTATTTAATGAGTTAAATTAATCTAAACATTTTGTAACCTGTTTGTTCTAATGTAATTGTTATGTTAATTTTTGTATGTTTTGCATATTAAGCTATGTACATCCTAAGATGCTAATGACCACTCTGTCAGCTTTTTATTAAACAGGAAATAAACATGCAAAATCCTACTACAGAAGCTAATTAGTTTGCTATTCATATCAAAGAAAGTGAGACTCGGTTTCTCCATGTTATAATTGAATGTATTTATATTATTTGCTAAATTTCCATTTCTTGAATAAGGCAGGTGACTCTGGGTTGGGAAAAGAGAGAGACTGCAGCTTTATTACAATGATATGTTGCTTATAATGTATTGCATTAATATGCAGCAGTAATAATCACTAAATAGTAAGCCATTAATATCTTGGCAATTCTGGGAGATGCTGTGCAGTTATGAGATCTTTCTACTTACCTTTCAGTCTGGTGCTAAGTCCTTCCTTACACTGATCTTCTTGTACCAGTTGATAGTGTTCATAATTTCATGGGTATTTTCCTCCTCTTTCTGAATCATTGAGGTTTTTCTGGAACATGCTTCACCCCGTCCAGCCTTCATATCCTGATTTAGCCCTGAGAATCACCTCTGAACCCACTTACAAACATGTGCAAGCTTTAAGCTTTGTCTTCTGAGCCTTGATATCCTGCAGTTCAAAATCAATTTACTGTCGCTAGCTAGTAAAAGCTGATAAAATACTACATTTAGTTATTGATGACATCTTATTATGCTGGGTGAAATGAAAGACTGATTCACTACTGCATGTCAGACATTACAAAAAGAAGTTAAGAGACTGGCAGACATCCTACCTGGATCTGAGATATTACCAATTAGACTTGTCTGTCTGGTTACAAAGGGCAATGGGTGTAAATTTAAAAATCCTCCAAAGAATGATCAGAAACAACCCAGAGTACTCTTAAGTGATACATGAATCACCTTAAAGCCAGGAAAGAAAAAAAGAAAAAGTAATGAGCTCATTTTGGTGGAAATAAGCCCATTACAGTGTCAGTTTGATTGTTTCTGACAGAAGAATCCTTGCCAACAAATAATCGCTGGCTGCCCACCTATGGCATGCAACCAATAGACTCAGCAGCCCCACACTGAAGAAAGATTGAGCATCAGTCACTTCAGCCTGTGTCCAGAACTACTAATAGTCAGGAGGAAGGAAAACCTGAAACAATGTGTAAAGAGAAAAGCATTGAAAATTTCCAGTTTCCTAAATCATATAAAATTGAGCAGGATTCTGGGGAGAGGGGGTGCAGGAGGAAATAAAACAGAAGAACTGAAGAAGTTGTGGAAGATTTTGCAGTGCAATGAAGGAAAAAGTAACAGAGAAAAGGGGAAGGCTGTAAGTAACTGCTGTAGTCCACAGGTGTGAGATCAATACTGAAAGCTATGGTTCATCCAAAAGCATTCATGTTAATAGCATGTGATAGCTATTGTTTTTCCAAGACATCACAAAATCCTCAAATGTGTGATTTAGCTATGACTAGTGTACTAGAATTATGTCTGTTTGCATTTTCAGCAACGGTAATGGTTATGAGAATAATAAAATTTAGGTCCCATACTTCAATATATTTATCTACATACCTACAAATAAATTTAAAAAATACATTTTTGTAGTTAATCTAAATATTATCACACAGATGAATTAGTTCTCAGGCACTGGGAACCTGTGCTACAAATCTATTTCTGTCCAGGATCAAAAGGATTTATAATAGTAAATCTAGCAGCATTCATTCATCTGTCAGATGAATTTCATCTGGATTGATCAAACTTAGGAGCACAGTCTCTATCTGAAAATTTTTTAATATCAAAATATTCAGTATGAAGATTTTTCCACTGTTCCCAACAATAAAATAAAGATAAGAATGAAATAAAATTATTCACACCATTCACAGGAGAGGATATCAGTGAGGGTTATCAAACCAGTCTTAAGGAACCTCAGCAGGTGATGACTGAAGAAAAGGATGAAGGCAACAGTAAAGGTACTGAACATAGCTTGATCAGTCACTGTTTTTGCAGATTGTTTACTTCAGATCATGAGGTTTGGACACTGATCACATAAGTTGTAGTGAAAGGCCTTGCCTTGCATTTTGTTAAATGTGATGCTTGCCACTCCATGACTGTCAACTTTATAGAGGTTAAATGTTATCCAGTTAGAGTGGAGAAGCTTAATATTTTGATATGACCTTACATATGCAGATAAACAATCACTTCTCATCTGTTACTAACAGCATTCACATTACTTCCTGCTTCCACAATCATGAAATGAGTTGTCCTACACATGGTAATTTCATCCTCATCCCCGTTCAATGAAAAGCAGACAGACAGAAAAGTTGCTATTTGTTTCAGTGTTGTTTGTTGTTTCTTTGTGAATCTTATGATCTTAGTATGTGATTATGTTTATTAAAATCTCTGAGCACTGCAGTTATTTACACTTTAAATAGAATTTAGACTACTAAATTTTCCCTGGATTTTTTCTGTTTAGCGAGCCTGTATTGTTAGAACAAATAATTATGTGTATCAGTTCACAAGTCCCAAAGCATGAGCTGGTGTCTGAAAATATGGCGGTTTCTCCACCATCAGCCACCAAAAAACAACTCTCAAAGGAATAGACATTAGTTAATGTTGTCCAGAGGATCTTTGCAGTTCATTGAGCTGGATAACAGAGACTGTCCTTTGGGGGGGGGGGGGGAACAAAAAAACAAAAAAACCCCAGAAGATGATTATTGTAGAGAAGCTGAATGCTGTATGTAAAATAATCTTATTTAAAACATGATTATTCTTTTTGCATGGCCATTAAAGTCATCATGTACAGTTAAATTAAGTATAGTATTGCACTGTTACAGACTCAGTGGTTAAGAATATGCTTGTTAAGGTTAAAACCTTACTGGTGTTGTGATTATGCGAATAACATGATGACTTCTATAATAAGTCTAGTAATTCCAGCAGTCTCCATCTTGTAAGATCTGGAGTTGTGCCCTGTAACACAACACTCTCTGTTAATTCTTTCCTTCCTTTCATCACCAATCCCCACTGGAGTCATAGGCCAATTAGTGGAAGCAATAATTGATATATGAATTTTTGACTATATTGGATACTCTAAATTAAAAAGAAAAAAAAATATGTGTAGCAGAGGTATACATAAAATGATATGGGGCAATAATATTACACTAAATATATAATGATTGCAGTGTATATTAAGTGTACAATGAAAATGCCTAGTGACTCTGAAGGTCAATAGCTTCTTTATTTAGATGTGCCCTCCTTTATGCTTGGGTAGCGCTGTGGAATTTCTCAGTGGAGTCATCAGGAATTTTTCCATTGACATTTATAGGAGGTCAAGGGGGTCAATATAATTTAGTGACAATTGCTAGAATCTAATGCTTATCAAATATATTCTTTAAGAAAATGCCAGTTTAGGAGCTGGGATTTTGCAGGTATGAAGAATCATGGAATAAACTACCAGTCCTGGAAAGGAAATGCAGCTGCCTCATCAGCATTCTGTGCCCCTCTCTGTCTAGGTAGCTATGTTCAGCATAAAGGACTATGGGGGTTTTTTTGTTTGTTTTGTTTGTTTGTTTTTTGTTTTTTACTATTTTGGTTTAAAAAAACATTTTTTCTGTTATTTTCAGAGACATTCTGTCTATTGATGTTTCACACAGAGACATGAATAGTATTTTTTCACCTACTTCACCATGTGAGAAAGCTTAACTTATGATGAACGCCTAGGCATCAGGTGTTCTTCGGCTGGATTGTGAGAGAAATGTCAGTTAAGTTAGGGGAAAATCCGGTTTAAGTATTCTGTCATATATCATAACTTACAGTGTGCAGCTGATGTGAACTAACCAGTGTCCAACCTTCTTTTCAATTTTTGTATTGCTTTCTCTTGTTTGCTGTGTCTTTACAGAAAGCTGCACAGATATTTACAGCTCTGAAGCTAAGCACCTCTTAGAAAGATTTAACAGTTTTATTATAGCCTCATTATTTATTTAAATCATTAAGTAATGCTTTATGTAAATGTTTTTATTATTGCTTTTTATTTTGCAGATATACTTTGAGTTTTTTCTTGCATGAAACTTTAGTTCAAACATACATGCAGACTTCCTAACAGAAACAATTACTGCTTTCTGTAGATGTTGCTCATTGACAGAAATGCATGTGTTCTTCTTCTTTCATTTGTTCGAATTGATAGTAAGAGCAAAATATTTGCACTAGGTGCAGCCTTGGCCATGAGCTAGGGATCTGATCATGTTGGTAAACTCTTGAGCATGAGTGGAGATCTGCTGAAATCAGTAGTAGCTCTTTGAGATCCATCTGCTGTGGTAACTAGTTGCCAGGTGAAAGACTGAAAATTGAAAGAAAAAAGTGATTTAAAGGTGGAGTTTTCCTACAAGCTTTTACTTATTTACTCTTTACTTTGCAGGGAGAAATTGCTTTGTTGTGTGTGACATGTTCAGCCCAACTGAATTATGAGTATCATCTTTTACATTTTACACCAATTTATCTTGTGACTCAGCAGGATCTGCACAGACTGGGAGCCAGACTCATAATTCAGTTGGTCTAAACATATCACACAGAAAATAAATCACTTTCTCGAGCACTAAAAATCTTGCGAAAAAGGGGGTGCAAAGATGTTATATATTTATGTTTACAGTATGTTGTTGTTTACCCGTTTCAACAATTGTTTTATTTCTTAGTTTTCTTAAAGTAGCAGCATAATCCAAAAGCTGCCTAATTTTATTTTTAACCATAAACTCATATTCTCTCTTTAATTCAGAGGTTTTTTTCCTGCATTTCATGGTTCTTTTTTATACTTCTATGCTAAGCATTAATATTTAAACACAAAATGAAGGAAAATAATTAATAGTGGATATGATACGATCCGACTGTCACAGTAGATGGTTTAACAGGAGCTCATTAATTTAAGTAGGACTTGGCCTAGGACCCAATTTTGTGAGATGCATCACTGATCTTAATAAGAGCTGGGACACTCAGTGAATCACAGAAGTTTGGGGGATATTCCTGCACATACATTCTAATAAGAAAAGAAGAAAACCTACTTGGATTTGGACTTTTTTGCTGTCAGCTGGGGATACCATTCTGGCTGGCACTCAGTTCTCATGGTCCCTTCCTCATCTTGTTACAAAGAACAAGAATTCAGCACTCCAGTAGGATACAGTATGGCCAACAACGTTGACAGACAGTCTATTCAACACTTCCAGTTGATGAGGAAGGAAGAATGGAAAACAGACCTTCAAGACCCGAAAGAGTTAAAAGAAGCTAATGATGTAATTTTTTCTCTTTTAGAGATTTCTTAAAACTTGGACTCAGCCTTGCAAAGCCTTCTGATATATGCTGAATATAAAGCAAAGGGTGCTATAAATTAAATACTTAATTCTCCTTTCCTAGAGTTGTTAGAATTAAGAAAGCTCAAATGTTATTGTTACCTTGTCCTACATTCCTCTTAGCTCTGTTTCTGTATTTTGGGGAGAAAAGAAAGATTTTTTTTTTTTTGATTGGCTTTAGATTTAAAAAAAAAAAATAGAAAAACCTCATTGAAGACAAATTTGAAATTTATTAGACTACATCCTCATCTAGAATAAATAGTTATAAGTAACAACACTAGGAAGTCTGATCTGTTGAAGTTAGAATATCTGCGTCCTTCATCTTTTCTTAAGATTAGCTTGTTACATTTACTTTTCTGTAATATGCCAAATACAAAACTTTTTATTATACTTCTATTGAAATTTCTGGATGTCCTCATAAAAGTCTAAATGTTAAAGGAACAATATTAATAAGTCATCTAGTTCTTTTTGCATTCACACATATTTCTTGGCAGTAAAAGAATATTGTATTGCACCAGCTGTGCAGAACAAAATTTTGATTCTTCTTCTGGGTCGGTTAAAATGTGCTTATAACAAAATTTGAGCCTGGCATATGGGGCTGGATCTTAAGTCTTATTACATGCTGTATAGGCTTTTAGGGTTTGTCATTAGCTTGTTTTTTGTTTGGTTGGGTTTGTTCTGTGCCTATCATTTAGCAAACATTATGAAGACTTCACATAAAAAGCTGGTCATCTGTGGCTTTCTTTCAGATGAAGTAGGTGTTGCAAAGGTTACAATATATCTGTATTCCAGTGAACTAACTTTATATAGCTAGTCTTAATAATATAAGACTTGATTTCATGTAAATTCTTATGAATACATCATACTGTTCAGTTAAAAGGAAATCTTTAAAGTGATATGCTTGATAGATAGGTGTAGTCTGGCATCTTTAGTGCTTTTTTGACAGGAACGGATAGAGAACAAATATTGTCCAAATTTAAAATACTCTGTAACATTCCATCATCTTCAGTAGTAAATGCTTTCAGTATTATGTAGATACTTTAAAAATATGAATAATAATACTGTTTTGAAATCACATCTGGAAATATTCTCCGTATGTGTTTCTTTTGTACAGTACATTGTTCTCGGGGAGAGTGATTCCAATATGGTTAGATCAATGGGATTTTCCTTCCATCCTTCAATCCGAACTAGTTGTTCATTGCATACATTACATACATTACATACATACATTACACTAGTATGTAGATATGCCGGTCAACTTTGATACGTATTTGGTCCCTTAATACATCTAATTACAATAGCAGGAATCAAGGCAGGAATGAAGATCGAAAAAAACCTTCTCTCATTTGCATCCAGCTTTCCAGACCTTTGATAATTTCATCGTGGTCATTAGTTTTGCTATCTAATAGTTGGAGAGAAGTATCTTTTATGAAAGATCCATCAAAATAAATATAAACTAATTTTCAGTGCTGCAAAATTCTTGTGGCCTCAGACAGCTTCACAGGATTCAAGTTCGTTGTTCCAGAAAGTCCAGAAAAATAATGTGACTGGTATTAGGCTGCCCTCCGATGTCCTCTGGTCTATGGGAATGATAAGTTTACACTTAGAACTCCATCTCTAGCTCTCCATGAAGCTTCAGCAGACTCCTGTGTTCATCTGAGTTTATAAAAGTTTTTGTAAATGGATCTAGGTTTGAACACATGATATTAAAAAAGAACTGTAGCTTTAAGTAATAGCACCAGATGAAATATCTTTTTGAAGTTTTTAGATTAATTCAAAAAAATCTTCAATTATGAGCTTGCTGTTGCTTTTGAGAGGGTTTTTTTTTGTGAATTATTATCTAATCTAGATGGTTTTCTGATCTTGTATACATTTTCATTCTCTAATATACTTTAGTTGGCTTTATTTTGAAGCCTTTCACTTCACATTGGTTTTTCATCACATATAGTTAAATATCTGACTTATAATAGTGTGTCCTTTTATTAACCTTAAAACGGAAATGTATTTTAAGTGGGTATCCTTACGAGGGTAGTCTCCTATCAGAAAAACTTCCTTTTACTAAGTTTCAGCATTTCAAGGGGACTGTGTCCAGATTGCTGTGTCTGGAATGCCTATTACAAGCTCTAATTCAGAAAAGTAGATATGAGTAATCCCACTTCTACCCAGCAAGCATTTAGGTCTGTATTTCAGCCTGTTTTAAACCAGTGTTGGTTTTCCATGCTTAACTGCTTTGTTGAATCAGGGTCATAATGTCTTCAAGTTGCTCAAAACTTTGTTGTCTATGAATGTATTTTCTGTGACTCTAGAAAACAACTTTGTTATGCTCCATCAAGTGTTCATACTTAGAATCAGTTTGTGTGCTCAGTGCCTAGAATGATCTTCTAGATACTGTTTTAGGAATGTCATTATCATCTAATCTGCCCTGCTTTCTCGGTATTAAATACAATAAACTGATTACTTTACATATTTGCTATTGAAAGAGGGTAAAAGGCCTAGTCATTCATATTGTCTTAAATTTAGCATGCTCAGATCCTAACAAGAGAATTCTTACAATGTAGCAATCAAAACATTTTTCATATGCAAATGAATATGAACTTTTTTCCATTCTTGTGGGAGGCAAGCACCTATTATTTTCCAATTTAATGTTTTAATTGTTTCACTCATATTGATCTTTAAATAGGTCTATTTTTAACAATCCTAAAACTACATTCTTTATTCATTTGGATAAATTAGATCCTACTGTGCTTTTTTCCTCGTACCTTCTTGTTCATCTTAGTCCTTACATTTATAATGACTATACATTCATTTTTAAAGATTGTGTTACATGTCTAAAATACAACAAACTTATGTGAATTAACTCATAAACCACTTTTGAAAAAGGTATCTTTTAAATTGGTGAGATTTTAGGTGCTTAAAAACTCTTAAGAACCCTATTGTCTACCTTCATCTTTAGGCATCTCAATAACTCAGTAATTTTGTTTCTGTGATTTGCTTAAAGCTGCATAGAAAGATGATCTTGACTAGAACTGGACAGAGATGTCCAGAGTCCACTGCGAGTACCTTCACAACTATAAACTCTTGTTCCATATTTGAATTATTATATTGGTAAAAATGCCAAAAGTCATTAATCGTCTTAATGAAAGTGTGTGAATTTGGAACATAAGTTTAACTGTTACCAGATGAACTATTATTGCTGTTCTTTGACACATGCATAAAATGCCTAGTATTTCAGGTAGAGTAAAACTACAGAATTCTTCAGCTTTCTGAAAGAGCTAAAGTAATTTTTTAAGAGATTAATGGCAGCTGTCATTCCAAGAGCATAAATCCTTTAACATAACAAAGATTGGGTTCCCTGAAAGAGCAGCTCAGAACAATTTTAATATTGGAGGAGGTCTGGTACATCAGAGGTGGCCTTGACTCTTGTGTCGTCTTCAAATTCACTGCATAAAAAATGTTTTTCTAATCACACCTCTCTCCTCATGACAGATCGTTCATTGACCTTTGGCTTTGTCACTCCAACCCTGTGTAACTCTTGAGGGATTAAAGATTCTTTGACAGGATTTAAATGAATATTTCTAAAGAATGGTTATTTTCTGATTCTGCATCTAGCTAATCTATCATTAATAGATTCAGTAAGTGTGGTAAATCCAGGTCAGTGTTCTCATCTTTATTTGCAAATTGTTATTTTTGCTGTTAACTATTCTGCTGTTTAATGGGATAAGTTCTTGCTGACTAATTCTGTACCTCTAGATTGTTTTACTGGCACCATCCTATGTGGAATGTATCGTAAGTTTTCTCCTTCATGCTTTTTTCTTAGACAATTCGCTATAGCCTAAACCCGTTACTGTTGCTGAATTTCCTAGCTAAAGATAATAAGTGACCAAAAGAACTGATAACCATTAAGTTTATCTTATTGTCAATAAATAGCTTTTATAACTTATGCACAGTAACATTCTTCTAACAGCATCATTTCATGATGTGAGATATGAGGGGCAATTGAACGAGAGTCTTGGGTTCTGCTCTCTGCTCTCAGAATTTTGTATTCTTTTTATATAAAGCAAATAGCCATGAATTAAAACCAGAAATAGTCTTGAGAGCATTCTCAGATAAGTGCTGTAACCACAGGGCACTTTACAGGGAGATTTGCTCTCCTTCTGGCCTTATTAGTCTTCCATGATTGCACTGAAGACCAGGAGGATGACTCCCGTTTTGTGCAAGAGCTTGGCAAGAGATGTTGATCAGTTCTGAGTATGTTTGCTAAAGTCTTCCGTAAGTTGCCTTTTAGATACGTGGGTGTTCTGTGGACCAAATAGCTTGCTAGATGTCCTCAGAGACTTGCTTGAAAATGCATCAGTGACTGAGCTGTATTTAAAAGTGTGTTTAAATACTAGGACATAAGTTTAAGTTAAATTCAATACTATATCTGAAAAATTTTCTAAATAATGTAAGCATTTATAGCTATTCTCAGTTGGTTAGAAGCTGGACAGTGACATAAAATAGCCAGCAAGACATTGAGCACTGCACTTCTTGGGCACTAAAGAGAGGACTGTTTTCCTTTTCTCAGAAGAAACACCATCAGTGAAGGAAAATTATCGTTCTTACTTCATTAATGAAATGGAGTTACTATGGGAGGCTTTATGAACATCCCTCATCTTTTCTTGTTTTCCCACCATATGGTTCCATGAGGAGAAAATGCTAAGAATCACTGTGATGAGTGTCACACCTAAAAGAAAACTGTGTGTTTTGCTTTGTCAGCACTAATGGAAGAGGTTTCTTTGGACAAAGGTGCTGCTTAGTCATTCGTGAACAGTTCTGTGAGTGGATTAATGTAAGAGGTCTAATTTTACTGTTTTCCTGGGCAATGTTTTCTGCTGAACTAATGATTCAGGCATTCGCATTTTAGCTCCCCTCTTCCCAAATTCTTGACGCACACAAAAGTTTCCTAATGTAAAGTCATCTGTGACATAGGATGGTATGTTGGGCATAAATTGCTGGATTTTGGAGATATGTGAGGAGAGACATGGGGATATGCTTGAGGAGCCATGTGGAGGCAGAGGTGCTGAGGAGACATGCAGCTGGAGACATGCTCTTGGGAAGAGGCGCTTCATGCTGCAGGGGTTCACCCCTGAGGGACCGTGGCCCGCAGGGACCCACACTGAAGTGGAGGCACCCCTGAGGGAATGCAACCCAGTGAACAACTGTGCTGGAGCAGTGACAGTAAGGAGCATGTCACCGCCTGTCACATCATGGGGGAGGAAAGGTGTCTACTTAGGTGTTTGTTTAATTGTTTTTCTTTTTTCTCAATACCCGAATTGGTGATCAGAAGTTTACATTAATTGACAATAAATTAAGTAAAAATTTCTCGAGTTGAAATTGTTCTGCCCATGACAGGTGGGAAAGAAGGTTTAATAAGGTATTTCAAATGATACATTTCAAGATGAATATGAAAAAGGTATGATGAGGCTGTGATTGTTAATCCCTTTTTGAGTCTAGAAATTCAAGCATGGAGTGTGGAGGATTTTTGTTTTGTTTTTTAACTTTGATAATTCAGCAAGCTGTAAAGTCCTCCTGTGTTTTGAGGAACATCAGAGGGAAATGCTGAAGGAGGAGCAGACTCTTTGATTGCTGTGCCACATAAAGAGAGATGAAATGCAAGCCCCTTCCTGGACAGTGCCTTTGTAGACCCTTTATTAATGGCAGATGGTAAGGATCAATGTCCAGCCCCTTGCAGAAGGTGTTTTGGCTGCCTGTCATGACACACCCCTCACCTGTGACCATGCAAATGAGTAGCTCTTTTCTCTAGATACAGAGTCTTTTTGAAAGAATTTTAATAGACTTTGTACAACACCATGTCCTTCAGTAATTTTAAAACTATTCTAACAGAAGAGGCTATGAATCAAATTTCTTAAATATCACACTGATAATTTATCCCTCATTATTTTGTACTTTGACTATTTGAGCGTGAGAGCTCTTACACAATTAATGGTAGAAAATAAGATTGGAGATATTTTTTTTCTTAAATATCCTTATTTGTCAAGTAAGGCTCTTCAGCTGTTAGAATTTGTATGCATTATATTAAATGGCAGTAACATTCATCACTTTATGTTAATCAGGTTAGATAGGTAGGTGTGGTGATAAGTGAAGATCTGCATATAATCAAAATGAATGAACTGCTCTTTTTAATGAAAAATATTTGTAGAGACAATAGGGAAAACACCCTTAATGTGCTGTGAGTAAAATGAGTCTGTAAATGAGCAGTAAAAAGCGAAATCTCACTTTGTTTATTTCTTAGCAGCTTTCTTGAACTTGTTTCCTAAAACTGTATAGTACAGAATATTCAAAATAGCGGTAACTTTCAGAACAGGGTACCTAAATTAGAATACCTATATATTTTTCAGTACTAAAATAAATGTCCATGAATGTGCACTTCCTCTGCGTAGCCTGTTAAATGTTGAAGTCACTTGCTTCCAGTGTTTAACCCTCTGAGGTTCTTGGGTATTCCCAGTGCTGCTGCTGTGCACTCCTGTAACTGCCTGGCATAGCTGAAGGGCTTGGTGCCTGGATAGCAGAGCCAGTCAAAATCCACTGTGCCACAGTGCTTAAAATATAACTTACATGTGATCTGAGGGGAGCTCATTTGTATATGGGACACTTATACATTTTGCCTCTCTGAAAGAAATGCAAACATTTGGGATCAGGGAAAATAATCCATAATCAACTCCCTTTCAAAGCAGGTGCTCTACTAGCTGGTGTAGCAAGGGCTGAATAGTTCTGTTCCTCCTCTCTGGCAGGTGTAGAGTTGAAGATGTTCTCTTCTCCAGTATACCTTAATAGCTGATTTATCTGCTAGTACGGTGTGTTAAATCCCGGCTTACAACTTCTGTGAAAGATTTAAAATGACTCACCCCAGGTCATGGGTTTAATTGTCTAGAATTATCAGTTTTCTAAATTTTCCCACCTCTGTATGGATCTAGTCTCTGTTTGATGCTGATCTCTTCCTCATGCTTCTCTTTAGGATTTCAGGACTCTGTACATTACCAGTCTGTTATTTTCTAGATAAAATTCTGATATTTTCAACATATACTTAATTTACAACATTCGTTGATTCTGGAGATGTTACTGATTGTGATACGTTTGTAAGCATTTGTATATATTGAGTAATTGCAGCTTTGTGAGCTGAGGGGTAAGAAAGTCAGAAGTAGCACATGCACATGAAAAATGACAAGCAGAAGCAGCTAAGGAAATGAATTTGCAGAGCACTACAAAAATTTTGTCTTGGGACCTGGAAAAGTTTTTCAGGATATATGCATGCAGTTTTTATAAATTGCATATATTTCTGACAGTGAGTAAATTAAGACAATTATTCTTTCAGTTGTCACCAGTACTGTCAGAGTGCTAATCTATATTGTTTTCTACATAGCTTTTGTGTCTGTTACAATGGTTGTGGATACAGCAGCTAGTCAGGGAGGAGAAACAGTAGCAACGTAATTCTGATAGCACATGGTCTACAGAGCTTGGTGCACATAGTGTGGAAATGGAACTCATTACAGATAAACTTCATGGCTGGTGTTTCTCCTTCAGTGTATTTGAAGCTAACCTTTTGTGATGGATACTGATGTATCAGTAGGCAGGAAAGGTGGCAGAGAGGAAATAGACTTACTGATAGAAGAACAAAGTTTTGAACATCCTTGGAGAGGAGCAATGACTCTTAAATGAGCAGAGTCCCTGCTTTACACTGTATTTGCCAATTATAGCAGCTGTAGAGAAAAAGGTAAAATTTTATCAACTCTATGAAAGAGATGCAAGCACAATAATGCTCCTCCTCCTCTTATATCCTCTGCAGCAGGTAAACAGGATTTCAGCTCCCACACGTGCTGAAGGTCCAAAATTACTCATAAGCCAAGGAGAATACAGACCACCTTCTACTGCTGTGTGGCCATCAAAAAAAAAAAAATCAGATGTGTTATAAGGTCCTTTCTGAATGAGAACACAAGTTCCACTGTGCAGTGTACTGCTGCATGTGAATTTATTTTTGGAAGGTGAAGAATTCTAGCGTAGACAGTACTTGGAATATTGATAACATGCAGTAGAAATAGAGAGACCTAAAAGGTGTTCCCCATCCCTTTTTATTTTAAAGAGAAAGACTTGATAGGTGATAATTGCAAACTTGCTGATGGCCATGGTGTGCTCATCTAAGGTATTGGACAAACACGCAGAAGTAGATTAAAATTGGATACAGAAACAGATTAAAATTGGATGGCTGCAGTTGTTCCCATCTGTCTGCCTTGCTGTGATCCATTTCCCTCCTCACATGGGTGTGAGGTGATTTCATGAACCATCTCCTGAACTAGCATAGATTTTAGCCTTGTATATTAAAGTAAATGGAAAGGAATCTTACGGCTACCATTATAGAATCTGTCACTGTCATTGTACGCTTCTTAGTTTTGTGGTTTGAACTAAAATGGAGGGAAAGAAGGGGAAGACTTATTTAAAACTTCATCCCAAAGCAGGTGAAAGGTGGGGAGACATTCTGTATGTGCAAGAGTCCTTTGGAGTAACAAGCAACCATCTATTTTCATAGTTTCAGTATTTGTGATTTGAGGAAATAGTGGCTATATTTGCTCCCAGGCAAGCGGTAATTAATAGGAAATCGGACTCAGGTGTTTTTGGACTGGTGGCACACGGAGCATCTTTTAAGATAAGCTGTTAGGAGAAACTATTCCACTTAGGGCCCTGATGGGAATGTTTGTAAAGATGCCTCTTTCCCAGGTTTGATTTTTGGGGGATTTCTTCTGTTGTGTACAAGAGATTCACAGGGTATTTCCCAGGGGAGCCTTTAGTATCCTACACAAAGAGGATACAGAGTAAGATAAATTCACTTTTGCAAATGAGGAAAAGATTTGTGACTTGCTCTCTCTGTGTCTGTGCTGAATCACTTCACTGGCAACCCTTGTGTATCAGCTACGTAAAGGTGCAGTACGGTTAACATGCTAATTTGGTTCACTGGAACATTATCAGCTAGTGTTAACATGGTTTCAGTGATCATACAGAAGCTAGCAGTTTTGTATTACCAATAATCTCTTCTGTTTTTTGTTTGTTTTGCAGGCCAGGGACAACAGTTGCCACTGATCTCCCTTCATGTCTTGGGTAAATTGTGGTTCACCGTGTTTTGTTTGTTTTAAGATTGTCATTATGCATAATACTGTTGACTGCTACTTTACCATTTTATTTCTTCAAGGTCAGCCAGCTGGATAAAGAAGCATTTTGTTTTCAACATGTTTTTCTTAGGCTTCTTAACTTACAAGGAGAAAAGAGTAAATTGTGATCATCTTTAAAATAGCTTAGCTTTCACTTGTAAGTACTGCACACTTGATTCTGTATCAGTAAATATTTGTCATTGCTCAAGTCAGTTTCTGCTAGAATAAATGCAGAGCTTTTTTTTATTATTATTATTCATATGAGTGTCTATAAACAGGCCGAAGTGATTTATTAAAGTCAAGTCAGCAAAAGGAGCACCTGGAATAAGACAATAATTATATTTGTGTAGAAAACAAATATGGGATAGTTTTGGCCTCTCATATATTCCTGCATCTGTGCTGCTTTCTTTTATTGAACACTTTGTGTATTTTCTGGCTGAGTGATTGCCCCTCTAATCAACAGACCTGTTAATTGCCAGTGATCTTGGAACTAAGCAGTTGCATTAGGCTGCTGCTCTATTTGGCCAGAGAACCTGGTATTTTGTTCCAGAAGGGCTCTGTGTTGCTCTAAGGGAAAATGGGAACACGCAGTATCTATTCCTTTTTCTACAAAGCATAAGGGTCTAATAGGTACAGACGGAGGAGATGGTGAAAACTCTATTTGAAAAGAAAAAAAAAAAAACACTAGAAGCTAGTTTCTTGCACAAAAAAATCTCTAGTACTACCACTTATTATGGAATTTAGGTATCAGCCAATAGAGGGAAAATACAACAGAAATTGTTGTCTGATTCTGTTGTAGTACATTCTTATTTATTTCCTGGTTACTTGTGCTGGCTTTTTTCCATAGCTCTTTCTTGTGTGCGTGTGCTAGATATAGGCTTGTAAACTGCTTTAATCTTTCCTTCAGGAATATTTTAATATGGGGAATATGTTCTCCAACATTATTCGTGATTTTTTTTTTTAATGTTCTTGGTCAGGCCATGAAATAGCTTTGGCATTTAGAAGATCTTTAAGTTCTTAATTATTGTGTTTCCAGATTCCTCCATGAATGTAATTTGTATAATATATTACATACCATAAAAAAGGCAGAAAACTTATTGTTAAATTAGAACTTCTAATATACCAGTAAATTTTGATGACAATGCTGTAAAAAGAAAAACTCGCCTTTGCAATAACTTCTTTCACATGTACCTTACTGAGCTGCTTATGGTACAGCTTCAAAAAGAATAATGATAGGATATTACATTTAAGTAGCCTAGACTATTCTCCAGTTTGAAATACTGTCTCCTTAACAAAGCGTTCTTTCAGTTACTGTATCTTGATGGCTTGTAATCATGCTCTGTGCACAAAAAAGTAGCAGGAATTCAAAACATTAGTGATGATATGCTATGTTCCTGCATTTTTAGACTGTATCACAGTGTGCAAAATGCTGCTGCTTCTAGCAGAGAAACATATCCTCCCCATTTTTTAAAACAATGATAATAATTTACAGCGTTAACTAGTCCATCAGTCCACCACGGTGGCAGGAAAAAGCCTGGATACTGTGATGTTTTTATACCTGTAACCAAAAGACATTTTAAGGAATATGCACAGCTACAGGACTGCTTTTCTGTACAGCGATAAAGTGGCTCAGTTTTCAAATTGTTTTGGGTCCGGTGCCTTTCTTTGAAAGATGAGAATTATTGATCTGGATCACAGGAAGACTTTGACTTTTGAAAGTGGAGTAATCTCATGTAACTTGAGATGTTCATAAAGTAGATGTCACTTGAGAAATAGATGTCATTTGAGCTAGTCCTTTAGTGCTGCCTTCATAGTTGAAAAGTAGGGACTTCTGTGGCATGATTTGTCTTACCCTAAGATACCCACTTCAGGGTGAGATGAGTCACACTGTAGAAGATGCCTATTTCTCCTCTGTGTCTATAAAGCACCCCAGAAGCCTAGCTCAGCTATGGATGTAAGGTTTTTGACTGTTAAATCCCAACTATAGCATTTTGGTGGTTTGTAGACCCTAACTTTTCTACTTGACCTGCTTATGGCTGTGTTTCTGCCTGAAGACTAAGGTCTCTTGGAAAGTAGTGTCATTCCTCCAGGCCCGAGTTACCCCTGTCCTCTGGCAGCCTGGCTCTGTCTGCGGTGCAGCAGGAGTGCAGGAAGCGTAGAGACGAGAATAGGGAACTTCAGAAGAGCAGACAGGCTTGTGCAAGGTTGCGTTGGTTACAGGAGCAGAGCATCAGCTCACCGAAGAGGCTTTGCAGGAACGGGAGGGCAAGATATGACCTAAGATAAAGAAAGAAGACCTGGGCAGATATCTGCCTAGATAATAAGCATAGGTATGTCAGTGGAAGAACTGACTCTGAACTTCTCTATGGTTAGTAGAAATAAAGGATGAAAAGGCTACTGGCTGCTCATGATTTTACATCCCCAAAACAGTCATTTGAGTGTTCGAACCCTGTCTAACAATGATTGCAGTGGCTCTGTTTCATGACCTGAGCTTATCTGAGTAGCATCAAGGCACCGTAATTGCAACTCTTTAAATTTTCAGCACCATGATTTGTTTTAGTTAGGACTCTCTTTTGAGTATTTAAGCCTTGCATGTACATTTTTAATTTCAATTGCTTCAGTGAATTGTATTACATACAAAGTAAAGATACAATGTAACAAACTATCGCAGTCATCACTTACAGATGCACAAAATATAATTACACATTATCTAGCATTTTCTGTTACTATAAAATTACTGAACTCGGAGACAACAGTATTAGCAGCAATTGAAATGTCATGAGGCTTTATTTTAACTTTTGTGCACATTTTACTTGTTCTTTTTATCTATTGTAGGTTAATTGCTATTAATTACTAGTGTCCCAGTCCTGCAGTTTTAACTTGGGATAAACAGAATTAAATTTATCCTTATGTCCAGTTCTGGTATTTGTGTTCATGAAGTAATAATAAACAAAATGTGGATGCTTCTTAGGGGGAACACTAAATGGGAGAGAGGTTAAAATTTATCCAGAACTGTAATAGCTTATTACATATAGTTGTGCTCCATAGTAATGGTAAACAAATCATGCCACATCAGTTTATGCAGGATATGCAGCACCTTTCTTTGAAACGTGTTTCCATTTATTCTGAGATGCAGTACCAGCACATTATAAGATGAGCTTGATCCAGTGTGTTGACTTTTTAAACAGTCAGAACCAACACATTTGATATGGACAGTGCCATGAAGTACATGACATGTCTGACACACAGGTAATGATACAAAACCACTGAATACTTAAGTGTGAAGCCACAGACTACTTAAGTGCTGAGACACTTATATGTGCCTTGTGTCTGGACCAGAATGTAATCCTTACTGTTGCTGCTTTGGCAGTATCCTTTTCTGTGTTTAAGAAGGACAGTTTAGAGGAAAAAAGTACTTTGGCTAGAGGTAATGTTTACTGTGTAACAGCAGCAAAATAGGAAAGATGTAGTTGTTTTCTGAAAACAGTAAAAATATACAAGGAATGATGAGAGATAAAGCACTTAAGTAAAGAGACAAAACAGTACAACGTGAACTTCTAACTGGCACCTAATCAACTTTATAAATTTAACCCTGAATTAGTAACTTTTAGAAAATTAAAAGAAAATATTCCTGAGGATACTGATAACATCTGTTATACTGAGAGGAAGGATAGGTCAGTCTTGGTACACTGTAAATAATTGACACAAAGACAATCCCCTGTCTAAAGAACTAAAAGAGTTAATGTTTTCCACAAGTCATAGCTATATCAAACATAAATATCATACAGTATACTTGTAAAGCCAACAAGTCTTTTTGGATGTGCTTTTTATTATAGAAAGTTCTGAATTTTTGCACTTGTTGGCTTAAAGCATTCTGGGAGGCATCAAGAAAGAAGACATGACAATTTTATTGTATAAATAATTTCTAAGCTCATAATTGCAGGATGTGCTTAGCAGTATAAAAATAGGAGACTGTCCAAGTTATGCTTTTGTTTGATATCTGCCACCTGACATTTGAGACATTTGACGCCTGAAGTCAAGGATTCTGACCTGCTCTTTGCAGTGAGACAATGCTGCTGTTATAAACAGTGTAATTTGAATATCAGGAGATCTAAAATTTATTTTAAATGTAACCATACGCAGCCTCAAGTCAAATTTTATTATTTTTTTCTCCCAGATCTGGTCAATAATAAATGAGTTTTAGAATTTAAATCAAGACGCAGTGGATTTCTCATGGTACATTATTGATAAAGCTCACTTATTGTAATAACATTTTCCAAGGGAAAATACATTATTTGTTGGCTATGTTAATGCAAACTCTAACATAAGACTATGTTAAGCTTTTAAAAATAATTTTGAATACATTGGAAGATGCTTTGTAAGCAGTCTTTGAAATAATTAAATGGAATAATGCAATTTATTACCTTAATGAATAAAATATCATTCTTTCAGTAGGTCTTCAAATTCACTTACGTGTGTGGCTCAAAAAATCCTTGATAATGATGTATTTCAGAATATAATGATCAAAAATATTTCTATGGAATTTTAGAAAATGTTTTCTCCCTTTCCTAACGGCTTATTGAATATATTTGTGTAGGAGATAAGAACTGTCAGCTAGCATAACATAAAGGAGTTTTTCCCAAAGTTCCTCAATGATAATTCTGAAGATATTTTAATCTACTGGGATGGGATTATCTGCATTGCTCAGGGTCAACTTAACTTTCTTCCTATTTATATTACTATTAAAATTCAAAAGTACTTTCAAAAATCCCATTCTAAATACCTGAATATCAGCACATATATGTTCTTGTGGGGTTCCCATTCTCTTATAACTCTTACCACTTGTATTTTGAAACATTACAGTCCATCTGCTCACTTCCCAATAATTTCTACTTGAAATTTATTAAAAGGATTGTGGTGAGATATAACTTATGAATGTTGCAATAATCATGATCCATCCATACGGCTGAGCTTTGGCATAGATTATGTGACCTTGAGTTCAGAGCTAGGATGCCACTAAAATACTAAGGCGGTACCAGCTGAGTACCAAGTGGTATTCAGATGCTCTCCTGGACATTTTGACCTTTCTTTATCTTAAACCACTTAAGAAAATACATATTTTTAGAAGTATACAAACTCTAATGCAGTTTGGGAAACATAGTTCAAATACTGCAATCCTTCTTCAGGAGTAATACTGTTCTAGTTTACTAAATTTTAACATAATGTTACTTTGGGAGTAGTTTTTCACTACGTTAACAGATTTGTGGTTTTTAATCTGTCTTGGCTTCTGTAATGTTGACAATTAAGCTGTTAACTGATAGAACTTTTGGAAATTGAAGCTGTATATTTTAGGGGGAAATCAGAAACAAGTAAGATGTGTATCTATATGAGTATATTAAGTGAATATATCTAGTTCTTGAAGTTGAAGTCAGGTGGAAATGTCTAAAGATGGAAAGGAAGAAAGGAATGAACAAAAACGGGTTTGTTTTCCTTGAATAGTTTGAAAGTAGGGAACACAACTAATATTTCAGACCCAGTTTAGGAAAAAAGATATTTACTTATGTAGTGACAGGCTGTGGGAATTGGGATCCACAATTCTGATTCTGCATAAATTTATGTAAATAAATAATCCAAAGAACTGAAGAAAGCCACATGCAAAACATTACTTGTGGGTATAGGATTAGGCACTAAAACTTCTTTGTAACTTTAACTATAAAGACAACAGTGATTTTTTTTAATCTTTATTTTCTGCCATTTTCAAATAAGCAATTAATCCTTCAGTCATTTTAATGCTAAGCTTATTTGCTTGAGGAACTTGTAGCATAAGGTTTTTTGTGTGGTGATTGATTGGCTTACTAGTCTACCTATGCGTGCAGTGAGCTATGGAGACTCTTCAGCTAGGATGAACTGAGAGCTACAGTGGAGCTGTACAGATTTATACCAGTTGGCTTGTTTTGCCACCCAGATTTTCCATGGTTTGGATTTTATATATACATATAAGTTTTAAAAATGCTCTTACTCAAACTGAATATCTAATTTATTTATTTTTTTAATTTTATTTTATTTTGCTGGGACTGCTTTATTAGTCTTGCAGCCTCGTGCTGCATAGGCAGGACTGTACATGGAGTAAGGAAAACACAAGATGTCATTTATCAGCATTAGAACTTTTAAACATTGACAGTAATTGCAGTGTACTTGGAAGGAGTTTCCTTGCTTGTTAATTTTAACCACTTGTTTGTACTGATAGACAGCTTAATTCTTTATGGGGGTATGTGTGAGGATATTGCTAGCAGGAAGAAGCAATGTGTTCAGTATTAATCAAAATCCAGAGTGTTTTCAAATATCATGTTTTTGATTATGAAGTTATCTTTCAAATATACATGTTCTTCTTATTTACATCAGCGCAAACTTACTGAAGTCCATGGATGTGTTTCCAGCTAGTTGGTACTGCAGTGAGAGCTGCATTTCCAATCTAAATAGATAAATCTATGGCTGCTAATATCGAATCATATCTCATTATATTTACAGGGATAATAGGACATGGATGGATGCTTAGTGCAGCCTAAGAAGTGCATTATATTTCAGCATGCTTGTTGGTGGTTAAAATGTTAATGAACAGCATTATAAAGGGAATTTTGCACTAAGGAAATCTACTTGACATGAAGAAAAAAGTTAATTTCAGCCCTGCCTCATTAATCAGATCTGCCTACAGCTAAGAAAGTGTCACCTAAGTATATTTTGCTTTCTGCTGTGTTGCTGATGAAGATACTGACATAGAAAGCAGAAGCAATTGGATTTGTGCTAGTAGTCAATGGTGAAAGTAAAAAGCAGTGAATTGGAATGTGCTTTATGACTGACCTTTGTGAAGAATGCCTTAGGCACCTCCATGTGGTGGCTGTCTTTATTAATGGTGACTATAGATTCAAGTTTGTTTAAGCATTCATACACATGAATTGTTTTGCATGTGTCTTATATGCCATAGATCATACACACAATCTTTGCATGATGGCAAAGAGCAATAGCCTTCAGGTTTAGAGAATTATCCAAGGGGACCTTCAGCCTGTGTGTATTCATCATTGCTGTTACATTTCCTGGAGGTGCAAAATAAAAGAAATTTCCTATTGTGCTTTTCCAAGACTAGGCAATGAACTGAGATTAAGACTTGCCACATCAGAGCTATGCTTTGGCCGTTTCTTCGTGTTATGGGGTTGTCCTATTACTCAATTAGGAAAAGCTCTTTTAGGAACTGGCTTGCCTGGGAGATGCTCTGCAGGCAACCTGTGATCCATATGGTTTGTACAATAGTCTGTAACCTAATGCGGCTTGAGCAAAGCAGACCTGAAGGTTTTAGGTAACCAGTAAACCTAGAGTTTATGATAAAGCACACTGTGACATCAGGATGGGAAAGCACGTTCATGCCACTGCGTAAGTACTTCCCAAGTAAAGCAGAATAGGCTCATTATAGTCTTACATTTAGACTTAAAAGCCTTTTCCTTTGAACAGAAACACTTTTTTTATTTAGCTCATATTTACTCTTCACTAAAACCTCCAGGAGTCCCTGGACCCAGACTAACTGTTTTGAGACTGCTCCCAATAGTCCAAGACTGTCCTAGAAAAAAAGCATATATTTCTGTAATCTTTCAGTGAAGAAACTGAGTTTTTTCATGGAGAAACCTCATAAGGCCATTGGTTTTTATAATGACCCTGCTGTCTGCTAGCCAAAGTGCAGTAGTATCTTATAAGCATGTCAAACTCTCTAAGTGACAAAGGTGCAGTAGCAAATTCAAGGAAACTTGTACACCAAAGAAATTTAGCATGTGGGTGAGGTGAGTACTTTTGACTAAAATTAGAAAAGAAGAGAACAGCTGCAGTCTTTGTACTTACCATTTTACATAAGGATGACTGATGATGATTAAATGCCAATCAGGATAGGGAGTGCTTGTCTGCTATTCAGTTAAAAAAGGAAATTAAGGGCCACTTAATTATGTGATCATAAATTTTTGCTAGACACTTATGTCTAAACATTTGAGGCTGAAGCTTCATGTCCAAGTTCACTGGGGAATATGGGTGTGAAGGAGATCTCAGTACCTAGAAAACCTGTGATGTGCCTGGTGTCCTGCAGGAAGCCTGTGCTTAATTCCACTTCCTTTGGAAGCCAGTGGAATAGTTATACCATAAAATTCCTTCTGTATTCTTAAAGTTCTTGACAAGAGTAGCACTGTTGAGCTGACATTCATCACTGATAGCATTATTTCTGGAAAAATACATAAGTAGTAGTTTATAAATGGCAAGGCTTTCTCTTGCTTTTTACTAATAGGTTACATGTAACAAATAAAAATGAAATTTTGAGTAGCCGAGTGTATGTTTGGCCTTAGTAGGTCACATTATGAACACAAATTTAAAAGAATAACTCTTCTTACAAATAGGCATTTGAAGGGGGGGGAGGATTTGTATATATACAGAATCACATACACCCCAAAACATCTCATTTTGTAGGGGACTAAAAGCAAAACCCAAAAGAAAAGTCTGTCTTCCTTGAGAACCAAACTTTGTTGAAGGTGTTGAAGACTCTACTAATGTAGAGGTAGTCAGCCAAACCTCCATGGAATAAGAATCAGCTTTTCAACAAACATTAGAGGAAGAATGAAACGGAGGTTATTATGTACTGTTAAAAGCAATGCCTGGTGATTCAGATAAACAAAAATTAGAATGACCACTAATAACCAAGGGAGCAAATGTTATTTAAGCTTTGAAAAAGATGATAAATCAAGAGGAAATTGAAGAAAAAAAAAAAAAGAAGAAAGATGTGGTAACATCAGATCTGAGAAGTAGTTTAAACTGCTTATCATTAGGCTGTACAGAAATATCTAATACCTAATTTCTCTTTCTCACTGCCACATTTAAAGATTTAGAGGATTTTGCACAAGCCTTTTCTGAATCTTTAAATACATCTCCTTCAGTGGATGGTAAAGCGTTTGTGGCAGGGGAAAGTGTAAATCTTTTAAAATAAGTTTACCAAATTGGGGGCAGTGGTTGATGTACTGCAGGACAGGACTGTCTGACCAATTCCTCCTCCTGGCCCCCATTCAGAGGGATCTTGCCATGCTGGAGGGGTGGACCACTGGGAAACTCATGAAGTGCGACAAAAACAAATGCTAAGTCTTGCATGTGGAATGGAAGAACCCCCTAAAACAGTACTGGCTGGTGACTGATTAGTGAGGTCAGTGAATCAGACTGATTAACCTGGTGGGCAGCAGGTTGAACAGGAGTCAGCAGTGTCTTTGCAGTGGGCTAATTGCATACTGGGTTGCATTACAAGTGCCATAACTGGTAGGCAATGAGAAGTGATCCTTCCCTTTGGCTTGGCACCCATGAGGCCCCGTCTGAAATTCTGCACCTAGTGCTGGGACCCTCAGTGCTAGAGACAGACCGACAACCTGGAAAGAGTCCAGCAGACAGCAGCTGAGATGGGTGAGGGGCAAGCACATGTGATGTGTTGAGGGGAGCGGAAGTGAGGAACGTGTGATATGATGAAGAGACGATGTGACAAGCACATGGTGTATGAGGAGAGACTAAAGGAGCTGGGTTTTTTAGCCTGGAGAAAAGGCGGCTAGTGAGGGATTTAAGTGCTTTAGCTGCCTAAGAGGATTGGTTATGGAGAAGATGGAGCCAGACTTTTTTTTTAGAAGTGCACAGCAAAGTTTCATGACTGTAATGGTCATAAGCTTCAGCAAAGGAAATTCCAGTTGGACATAGGAAAAAATCTGTCATGACAAGAGCTGCTTAGCCCTAGCAGGGCCCAGAGAGGTGGAACCTCCGTCTTTGGAGGTTTTCAAAACTTATCTGGACAAGGCTGTGGGCAACATGGTCTTGCTCTGAAGTTATCCCTGCTTTGAGAGACGTGTTATACTTGAAGATTTTTCAGAGGTCTTTTCCAACATAAATTTTTCTGTGACTCTAAGAAAGATATGTCAGTGACTCATTGGACTGCATGTTGAAAAGTGGTTTTATGTTTAGAGACTGCTGGTCTCTAAACCAGGGTTTGTTTGATCTCTTTTTCTCTCAGCAGATAAACAACTACATTTACAGTAAATATCATCATTTAAATTATTAGTTGCATCATATACCTGAATGTGATACATGGCATTAAATCTAATTAGTATAATTTTACCAGGTAGTTTTAAGAGAGAATGGCAAAAGAGATGTTTTTGAAACCTTTTATAGATATTTCACATTGCTTTCCTTCCTGGTGTAGGTTGTAAACAGGAACAGGTACTGAAAGCAAAATAAGCATTGCACATATTTTTCAGTCCAGCAGATGATTCAGACTAATGAACTATTAAAGCTCACTTGTGGTTGTTAAAGTTTTATTATTATTATTATCATTCTGCTTTTTGAAATCTCCCCATGGGCTTGTATCTAGGGTTGCTTTTTCTCTTCCCTATGACTTTGTAAACTGCCTTGAAATTTCTCTCTACTGATTGCTTACTTCTGATAGCTTTAGGCATCCTCAGTTTTTCCCCATTTTTTCACTTCTGTCAGCCTTATTTTATTCATCCACTTTCAAGGAACTAGCAATGTCAATCTTTCCTTAGATAATTCCTTATTTTCCTTCTCTATAGGTGGAATTTCTCTTGTAATGCAATTTGTAAGATTGCTTATGTAGTCTGCTGTTTCCTCCAAGGCTTGCTTGGAAAACTAACACATTCAAGCTTTCTAAATGAAGTAAAGGTTTTTATTTCAGCCTGCTTTCTATGCATTTTGTTATATGTTGCAATAAATAAAAAATACATGATAGGATTTTAATCCAAATACGTATTCTACAAACATGAATGTACTTGGAAACTTTATCTCTGTAAGACAGATATAAATTTAGGATTGATTTTAGTCAGTTTGCTTTCATAGTTTTGCTTCCAATGAGAAGAAGCTCCACCTACCTTCCTTTTAGGTTAAGGAGTATAACGTTTTCATTTCTTTTTCATCATTTTTTGCTTATATGATTCTGTATGGATGTTCACATGTTAAACCAGCCTCCACCTCTTAGTAGAACGAAAGAGTCAAGTGAAGGCTGGTCGCATAACAGTAGTGCCTGCACCATGGTGAAGAAACACCGGCTCATAGATTTTTGCAGCCTTGGCTTCTGGGAAGCTCCTCAGTGTTTTGTGTGGATGTAAACTGGAACACCCAAGTTTACCTGAGTGGTAAAGAGAGTACAAGACGACTAGCATCCTGTTTTCCCAACGTGTACTGTCATCTGGCTCCAGTGCCTGGGGCTACTTCCTAAGACTGGCAGACATGATCAAAACATTATACGAGTTAGATGTTGACAAAACCATCTCAGCCCCTTACTCAAGCAAAGAGCTTTCTTTTTTCCCTTCTTCTTCCCCTAGAAATAAATAAAGCAAGGCATATACATAAGGAAAGAAGCCAGTTGAAATATTTTTAATATATTTTGTTGCTCTTTGCTTACTAATACTTTCATGTTACCTTTACTCTTCTGCTCTAGAGGAGCTTCTATGTGTGCACACGATAATTTGTAGCATTATTTCATACATCTCTTAAAATTTATGCACAAAGTGAAGCACAGCCAGTCATTTGCCACAATAAAAAAGATGTCTGTAAAAATGCTATGTTGCAGTTTTCTATGTTTGTAACAAAAGTTGTTCAGTGGGATTTTTAAGGAACATTTGTGAAGCAAGTGAATTGTGAAGCAAGAAATTATTTTTTTTGAATGATGCCAATATTAGCATGCCTAAGCATGTGCTACGATATAACTCTAGGCAGCCATAGTAATGTTTGTTTCAGGCTCAGCTGCTACTTTTTTGGTTTTGCATTGACAATTTTTAAATGTGGAAGCAATAAACTACGTTGTTCCTACAGCTACATTAAGTTGGTGCAGTGCCCAATGGGTATCAAAATGTAGAAGTACACAATAAGAGAGCAGTCTTCCTTTTTTCTGTCGCAGCTTACGTTTCTCGTTAGTATTCTGCTGCCCTCTCCGTGAATGATTCCAGCCCCACGTCCAAACACCCGTCATTCTCTTTAGTTAATTGTGAGTAAGTTGGCAGGTAAATTTCACTTATGTAACTTGTAGAGTGAGAAAGGAGAGGAGTTTATCCATCGATAAATCAGTGCCAGACACAAATGGCCCACTATAGTCATACTGTCTAATGTTAGATAAAATCTGGTAAATTCTGGTTAAATCTTACTTTTTTCAGTCAGTATGCAGAGCTTACACTTCTGTTCGCAGGAGCAAGCAATTCTGTTGATTTTGTGCAACAATCAAATTATATTTGTTTTATATATTCAAAACACAAGGATGATCCTTCTCTTGGTTTCTCTGATGTGCATGCATATTTTAGGCACAAATTCTGCAAGAAAGGAAGAATAGTACAATTGCAAGAGAAGCTTCTTTCCTTATTGCTTAAAAAAAATAAATAATCAAAGTTCAAGGCTTGTGACCAGAATCAAGCTTAATTTACATTGTTGTGATATCTACAAAATAAATATTTAATAAGTAAAGCCAAGTCAAGCATTTCCAAATATATCTTTGGGCTTTTTATTTCCCCTGAGAAAAGAGGAAAGTGGTTGGCAGGTGTTCTCAAAAGGAAAATTGAGCAGTTTCTTGTTTCAGGACCAATAGGACCCTAAAGGTCTTGACCCAAATGGTTGCAAAGAGATCTTGTGGGAGCAAGAAGATAGATTGTTTCCTCTTTTTCCCATGCTGTTAAGTGGGAGTTTTCCTTGACAACTAGGAAAGGACAGTAACAGAAATGAAAATGGTGTGGTTAACTTTGCTTTTCCTTCCCCTCCCGCCTCGTAATATTCTAGTTGCTGGAATGAACAAAGTACCTGTGACTTTCAGCCTGCATTGCAAAAAGGAGATGTTCTGAAGATTTGAAACCTTTTTTTTTTTTTTAACCAAAAGAAACCCCAGCTTTTTCCTTTTAAATTTCATGTTTTATTCCAGCATAATGATGAGGGTGGAGGCTAGTTTATAACATTTGAATGCATAGGATTGGTGTTAATAAAAAAAAGATCATAACTGCATTGTGGTGAGTGGTACCACTGATTTGGGAGGTCGTTCCCTGCTTACCTCATGAATGGCCAAAAACAAGTATCAGTTTCTTTAGAGTAAGCTTTGCAGAAATTTACAGAGAAATCCCTTCTAAAAGATGCACCTTTTGTATACTAAACGTTGGCTACTCCTGTCCTGTAGGTTTTTCATTTGAGAAATAGGCAATTTATACGTCAATGTAAAAGGATGCATTTCTGTAAGGCAATAGTATTTGCCTAGTTAACAGTAGGCTTTTTTGCATGAAGGGGAGGATGGGGGGAGAGAAGCGATCGTATAACCCTTCAGAGTTCTGCTATCTTGGAAAATGCAGAAATAAAAACAGCCAAATAGTGTTCCTGAAACACTTCACTTGAAGTTCTGAAGAAATGTTTTATTTAATTGTATTCAGTTTTAGTTAGGTTTCTAGCCTGTGCAAGTGAAATACTTCAAGGCAGGCTGTGGAAGGAGATGTGTTCGAAACACGGGGAAATTGGAACAACACAGAGCATACCTATTATTTTTTGGCAGGATGCACCTCCACTTCCTTTTGTTTCTTCCTGGATGGTAATAAATGGAGGAGAAAAAAAACCTTAAAGAGTGACAAAACTGCATGGGAATTAGGATTAATATAGTTGATTTACATAACGTTAGCTTTTTAAGGCAAATGTAGGCTGTGCATTCCTCTGCTAGAAAGCAGCCAAAAATAGAAGCCTTTCTATAGTACCTTTCTTTCCAAGTTAATTGTGCAGCTACTCTGAAATGACTTGCGTACTCCAGTATTTAGTATGTCAAGGTATATTTACATCTGAAATCTCTAGTTGCATCTTTACAATTAAAAAGTCCCCAAATTTCTTTATAAGTAATGTGTATGACTCATTTTGGACTATACTGCTGTCTAAGCTTATTCATGAATGTGCTACAAACACTCTGTAGAAAATTTTGGTTATTCATATGTGTTAAAATATGTTCTTGGCAATTTTCATATCTGTAGCTGACAAGCTAGGCAATGGTCCATGATTTCTCAGGACTAATGTCCACGTTCCTATCTAGATGCTTTTATTAATTTTCTTGCACTCTGTCAAGCTGATTTTCTGTATCTTTTAATGATCTTGGTCAACAGAGTCTTGAGGAAATTAAACTTCTGAAGAAGGTATTTAATTTCAAGTTTATCTAATGTTATCCATAACTGGAAGAACTGAGTAACTGAAAGATGATCTTTGAATGTGGCTTGTCCTAATGGCTTTTGAGAGTGTTGTGTTTTTTTTTTTTTTTTTAATGTTGCTTGTCATGCAGAGAAGTGAGCTTAAAGTGGTTGGTTCTACAGAAAGCCTGGGCCAACATTTTTAATGTGTGCTTTTATATTAGTGTACAGCCAACTCAAAATGCGAATTGTGGTTTAGATTACAAAAGAGGGAGGTCTTTAAATGAAGTGTGATAGGCATCATCTCAATCTGAGATCATGGAAAGACTGTGAGCAAAAGTGACTAAAAAAGCATTGAGACGTTCAGCCTTTGGTCACTATTTGACGTTTTAGTGTTTCCAGTTTAATAAAATTCTGTGGTATGCGGTGTCACTTTGGATGTATCTTGACTCCTTCATTCCTTCTTATTATTTGTCAGAATATATACTTTTTGTGTTTCTGTAACATCTTTCATATAAGCACTTAAGTGGCTCAGACAGATAAAATAGAAGCATCATGGAAGACTTGAATATTTCCACAGATTTCTTAGTGCCCCCAATCTGTGTTCCCCTAAAAATTTCTTATGGTATCCAAATAATCTCTCCCATTCCAACCCCCAGCCCCCACATGTGGGGGTTTTTTTGTTTTGTTTTGGTTTCTTTTAAACAAAACTGGCTGATCTCTAATAGTATTCCAACCATATTATTCTTATCCATGCAAGAAAATGTAGGGGGACTGCTCTCAGAAGAATAACCTCTTTGCTTTGTGATGATGTCTCCACATTACTTTTAAGAACATGGTTTATTATTCTCGGGGTACAAGCTTGCTCATTAGTTAGTAGCAGCGTTACCAAGTGCAGCAAAAGGGATTTCTCAATAAATTCTGAAAGAACACTGAAAGTCTTGGCAGCAGTAGTCAAGAGTGACCATATTTTTCATTTTATATCAGTATGTTATGCAGGGAACTTTCCCATATTACTAATGCGTTATTGTCATTTGAGTAGGCTTCTACTATTCCAGAGATTGGTAGTGTTACAGTTGGAGGGGGAGTTCTATATTTTTGAGACATCCATATACTAACTAATCCTATTTAAGTGTAAGTTTTTGTCTGGTGTTCAGGTCTAAATATTCAGTAGCTCTGAGTCTGCAATGGGCTGTGATTGGTGTAACTTCCTTTTCTATCAGCTGCTCATTATTTCAAATAAAGGTTTAGATTCTTGATTCATTCCACCCACCATTAAACCCACCAGGCTGAACTGGGCTGATGTTCATATCTTAGGTTGGATAAGTTTTCTTTTGGAGGAGCCTATCTGTTATTAACAAAATGGGAGTCTAAGGATGAAACTCTTGAGTGTGAAAGGGGCCTGGTTCAGCCACACTAACCATCCGTGTTGGGTAGAATTGGGGGAAACAAAATTCCAGCATATTGTTCTTCACGACAAATTTTCAAGACCTTTTGATTCAATGTTACAGGATTTTATTTTTTTTCTTATTGCCCTAGGGAACTATACCAGCTTCTCAAGCCACTTACTGTTTCTTCAAATTATATTTTACATGTATGAATTGTATGGGGAAAAATATAAAGAAAATCTACTAGGATTCAGTAGATAGAGTCGTGCTGATTCAGTATCAGATTCTTTGTGTCTTTTAATACATGCACCTGAAGGAGGAATTATGTTTTCTGTTTGGTTTGTGGCAGTGTTCAATAATCTTGTAGTTTTCAAAAAGTTGGTGTGTACTACCACATTTAATCTCAAAGTCATTGGGTTGCCTTATCATAGCATCATAATAACCTCTAGTTTCTGAGCACTGTAAGAGCCCTTCATCCTGAGATTTCATTTTTCAAAGTTGTTGCTCCTTTTTCCTTTTGCTGTACCTTTTTCTGAGCTTTGATGCCTGGTTCCAGCCTTCAGTCAACACAGTGTTACAGTCTGGAGTTAATTTGTCTTGTCTGCTGGGGAAAACCAGCAGAGAGAGTTTTCCATCGCGTACGACACTGAATGGGTTGTTTTGTCAAGTGCATTTAGTGCAAAAGAATCAAAGAAGCCTCGAAGTCAGCTAGAAGTTATGCCTTAATACAAAATATTATAGGCTACAAAAGATGTTAATAGAAAATACTCATTGGTATCATGGCAAAGTTAGAAAGGATACAATACTTCAATCTTCAGGACAGTGAAGAGCAGGAAAGTAGATCAGATGTTTTTGCTAGTGATTGGAAAGCAGAGTAGAGCAGATGTGATCTTAGAATGAGCTGCCGAGTGAAACGTTTTTGAAAGGGCAAAGTGCTCTTTCTGCTAGTGGGCAAACTGAAAGGAAGCTCATCAAGTTGCAGGTGGCCCCCTTTTATAGGGATAAGAGGTTGAAGGTATAAGGTTGTTTGAACAGAAAAATTTCCACACGTTCTTTAAATATAGATTATATTGGCTTTCTTATTTTGTACTAAGAGGATGATAAAACTGTCCCTCTGGGACCAACATTCTAGATCTAGCAGGAGTGATTTGTTTTTGCCCGTGTAGCTCTTTTTCTGTTTTTTCTTGTTATCCCTATTCTCATCAAAATGGAAAAAGAAAAAACATATTATTTACCAAATTTAATTTGAGGTTGTTTACTGTGCTGCTTACACAGCACAGTATTGCCTTGTTTGTTCTTCCAGTGTAGATTCCAGTGTAGATTACTGTCTTTGTCTTTGATGTAAAGAGAAACTTAAGTAAATAAAGTAGTTCTGATGTAAAAAGGTTTTGATGTAAAAGGCCTAACCATGCTGTATGCTATGACAGGAAGGAGCCATTGTACCCTGTTTCCTTTGCATTGCTTTACACTGGGTGGAAATATTCCTTATACCACAGAGTAAATCACAGGCAGAATAGTACTGCGGCACCTTTTCTTTAGCTCTTGTCTCTTGTGCATTTAAACCAAAAGTTCATCTGAAGTGTTTTTTTGAAAGCTTACCTATCAGCACAATGCTAATGGATATCTTCAAGGTTAAAACAAGGAGGAAGTCTTCTGTTTTAAAATTTAATATTCATCAAAGTGAAGAACTAATGACACCAAAGACATATATAATGCAGAGAGAAATTGGAGAAGCTTCCTTGCACGTGTCCATTAATGCACTACTTTATGACTGTGGAAGAAATTTGTCACAGAAACATTACTACAGAGGCAAAAATCTTTACCCTGCTTTTATTCTTGTTTCAAAGACAATGGCTCCTAATCTCAAGAAATGATCATCCCTGCTGGTTTTTATATAGTGGGTCAACATCTGTAGAACACAGTAATAACCTTTGTAATGATTACAAATATTGCAGAATGAGTACTGCAAGATATTTTTAAATGTCTATTCAGACTTGCCCAATGAATTTCTTTGACTGTTTTTAAAATCCATTTGCATTTGATTTATATAGACTTTTGAACAAGTGAGTACACAGGCTGAGAATGTTTGCGGAAACAGCAAATTTTAGGTAAACATTGAGAATGTATGTGGGATATGAATGTTAAGTGGTAGGGAGCAGAGGGGAAAATCAAATATCCTCAGCAGAAACAAGATTATAATTGAATTAGATATAGAACTATAATATGAATAAATGCTTAATCAAAATAGCTCACACGTGTAATTTCAGATATCAAATGAATAAAAAGGACTCTGTAGGTAACGCTGGCCAAAAGACCACAAATTGTCTACAGAAGTAAGCTAGAATAAGAGAAAATAAATTAGAGAAGACTGATCTAATTCTGCAAGTGTGGTGAAATTCATTACCTAAACTTTCTTTAAAACTCATTCATCCAGGTGTACACTTGATAAGACATGTGGAAACATTAAGAAAAATTGTATGTAGCGTTGTTTGCATTCAAAAATAAACTTTGGGGTAAGTGTTCAAGATTAATTTTCTACTCACATTCACTCATGATTTATTTTGTGTTTGTTTTTTTGCATATTGCAATAAATTCATTCCTTCTAGAGTTCAAAAAAAAAAAAAGAGAGAGAGAGAGATTTAAAAAATCTTTAATTACCTGATGTTCATCAGCTATCTCTGTAGCAAGTAATATAACTGGAATGATTGCTTTGAGTTGTCTTCAGTTAGAAGTTGGTCTGTCCCAGGGTGTTCAATTATGCTTTCAATTTGGACGTGAAACCAAATTTTACAGGCTCTTGGCCTTGGATACCTGTATGTGTCACCCTGTCAGAAAATAAAAGCCATACAATCATCAAAAATATAGAAGAAGCTCATATTACTTAAATTAGCTAAACACTTTCTTGTTAGCTGTATAATTTTTCCCATGAATTTTATAAACACAGAAAAGTTTTAAGAACTTTTGAATAAGTTTCTTATTTGGGTAACCACAATGAAAATGATTTTTCTACAATACCTGCATTACTATAAAACTAGAATCCAGTTAGTGAATCTAACTAAAAGACAATGTCTTCTTTTTCATTTAACTCTGCTATTGATATGTAATTGCAGTGTTAACTGTTTTTGTTAAAATAAAAAAGTCTTCATTTAGCCCCAGGTGAAGCTAAGCAGTCAGTTTATTGCTTTTCTTTGTAACAATAAGTGGTATTTTAATTAATATTCTGTGAACATTCTTTATGAAATTTGTCTTATATTTAGAGTTGCTGCAGAGTTAGTTGAGCATCATCTAAATAATAAATGTATTTATATGAAAGCACAGAAAAACTAATTTTGTCCAAACTCATAGGGCCTAAACTCTTGCTGCAAGGAACATCTAAAGAGAAAGTTAACCTACATGTTTCTTAATCTTACAGTTCTGGAAATTTAGGAGACTGTGTAACCTTCTTCAAGAAATGGATTTAGACATGAATTTATTACAGATGTTTTTGAATCTGTAAAGACAAAGAGGACATCAAATAAAAATGGGGGAACAACTAAATATGATAGCACCTAATGGTTAAATTGCACACAAAAAATGTAGTGGAGGCATTTGTTGCCATTTCATAAATGAGTTAACTGAGGCATGACGTGAATGATGCGCTCAAAGATGTGTAGTAAGGGAGCAGAGAAGAGAACGAAAGAAACATTTCAGTGTCTTTTTAAGACTTGTTATGATATTGCCTTTTATCTTACAAGCTAGAATTGAAAGCAAGGCATTTCTGCAACCCTACTTTTTATGTACAAAATCTGTAGTATCAGTTTGTCTATATATGTGTGCGTGTATTTTATATATATATATATATATATATACACACTTATATAAGATGACAGATTCCATTGTAGTACATTTAGTTTATAACATTTCACATTCTCATTACTATCACTGTCAAAATAATAGGTTCACATTTCTGTTATGTTCTCATTACAACCTTCAATGAGGTACCAGAATTTTAAAGCCTCATATATTCAAAGAATTAGAAGAGTATACTATATTGCTTTGACCTTTTCAATATTCTATAAACCGATTGCTGGGAATTTTACTTTACTTCCTTGTTTACTGCTCTTTTCTTCTTTTCTTTTCCTCTTCATTAATTTTGTGGGAAGGGTTGAAACGGTTGGCCATTTCAGTGTTTTGTATTTCGATGGGTTGAAAGATGTATCAAACTTGCATGGTACTGCATACTTAACAACGCGGTTATAGAACTTCCTTTTATTAAGCAATATAATGTATGTACTTTTTGCAGTTACGTGAAACTGAAGTAATATCTAGGTGTTCATAAAATGGCATTTTGTTTCAAAAAAATCTTTCCACCAATGATGAAATGAAGCAGATCTGTACTATGCATTTTTCAGAAGGTCTAGCTTTCTGAATTTGTTGGCATTTGTAGACATTTCTGACAATTAAACTGGAAGTTCCTAGGCACCAAACCTCTTCTATATGCCTGTGTATATTGCTGTCTAGATAACACTTCTATTTAGTAGTTCTTGTAATGTTTCTTTTTTTTATGTTGTAATGAGAAGGAATAGAGAACCATCTTCAGTATATGTCTCTTACTTGGCAAGGCAGTACTGAGATTGGAAAGGTGATATTTTCACTTCCCATAATCTGCAAGCATTAGTGACTTGGACACATTTCTGTAAATGCTAAAGTTTTGTTACCCTTAAATCTGTTTTAAAAAAAAAGAAAAAAATATATATATATAGTGGTTAATCTGCTTTTTTGTTCAAGTGCTGTGCACCCTAACTGCTACTTGGTGTGTGAAACCTCAGTCCAAACTGGTTTTCTTATTTTTCAGTGCTAAAAGGAGGAGTGGGGAAGGGTATGGAGGAAAAAGACACTTTCAGAAAAGAAAAAAAAATTCTTTTTTTTAATGTGTGAATAGTCTTAGAAGGGAGCAGGGAATGTTTCAGTCCCAGTTTGCATGAATGATGAGGAACTAAGCACACTTCCCTGAATCGCTGCTCTCTGTGACCTTATGTGGTGGCAAAGTCTTTATTACAAATGTAATATAACTAGTGTAAAGGAATGACACTTCGATATCATTATTGTTGTGTTTGCTGCCCCCAGATAAACCTCATTTTATTTGTGATTTATGCCCAGGTTCTAATGCCAGTATAGTGATGAGAAAGCACGAGAGTGTCATTCAATTCAAAGGCATTAGTTTCAAGTAATAAACATAATAATTAGAGATATTGAGAATTTGGCCTACATTTTGGATTCTTTCTTATGGATATTTTATATTTAAATTATGGCATAGAATCAGTAATTTTAAATTGTATTACTGTGCAATTGCCATAAGGGTCATGCCAAATGCTATTTCTGAGGTACATTTGGTCCAGCAGCAAGGGGCAGTGTGTGTGTGGGGGGGTACTGAGTTTAAAAAATATATATATAATAAAAAAAGAAGGTAAGGTCGACATGGCAACAACTTAGTTGCCTTCTTCCCTAACACCTGAGGGTAGTCCCAGGTTTGCTGAAATTAATGAATTAATGGCATAGATGACTACTGTGTTTAGTTCCTAGGAGAAAGGATACTGGTAAACAAGTATGCTGTTAAGACTAGTTGTTATCAAGAGTTCATTTGTTATTGTCTTTGCTGTACTAAAAGTTCTGCATTTTAAACATGATTTTTAAATGGATTCTACATGATTCTTAACAATCTTAAAAAGAGAAAGAATCTTAAAAAGAGAAATTCATTTGGGTTGTTGTTAAAAAGAATAAGCCCATATAATGGAATATTATTTTCCAGCTATAGAGTAGGGTAGGGAAAAATGAAAGCACTCGGGATAACAGGTTTGCTTGTTACAACCGTTTCTTGCCTCAGCTGTGGTCCGTGAGGTACAGCCCTGCTCCCGCTGCCTGCACCTGGGTTGCTCCTAGAGCTGCCGTCTGAGTAACCGCGCTGCCGAGCGCCTCGTGGTCTCTGCCCCCCTCCCGGCGGCTGAGCTTCCCGGCTTTTTCAGACGTCCTTTAGGCAAACTCAGGGCAGCGCTTGCAGGCTCTGTGTAAAGACAGTGAATAGGATATTTAGAACGGGCGGTGGTGCTGGGATCCATCAAGATGAGAGATGCTGAAATCCCTGCCAGTGCCAATGGTGAAAATTGCGCTTGAGCTATTGAAAGCCGTCCATCCTCTGGAGCCAAACTCTGGCAGTGCCTTTTGATAGAACTTTGATACATTTACTTCCAGGCATGACGTGGGATACACACATGTATATACTGCAAAAAGTTAAACGGATTCTGTATTTTAATACCAATTTTAAAAGACTATAATTTCATGCATCTTCTTTGTGATTTTTTTGAGGGCTTAATTGCTATGTCATAGTAATGCTTATCAGAAGGCACTGAAAAGCTTTAATTACTTTGTACTTTGGTTAGTTATGAATGCATGCAAAATTTAACTGTTTCCCCAGAAGCAAATAAAGTCCACATTTATTATGTTACATAAAAGTTACGGAATGATTTAGAATAATTAAGCTAAGGGCTGCCTTACTTGGGATTTCACTCATCTAAATGATGCATAAAATTAATCTCAGAAAATTATTTCTTATTAAACAACCTCATGAAAGAAGCATTAGGGTCTTCTCAGTCAGAAAGTTCACTATAGGAAAATGCATTTTGTGGCAGTAAACCACAGGTATGTGATGTAAAGCAACAGACTTGCAGTGTCCTCTTAATTCCTCAAATAAAGCTAATCAAATAAATCCAATAGTGAAAAGAAACAGAAGTTAAGAAGTGTAGAGAAGACAGAATTCGAAAGCAATAGACCTGAAAGGCCGGGGGGGGGGGGGGGAAATAGTAGATAGAGAATTGGAACAGAAAGTCAAGGAAATGGAGAGATGCAGGTGATGAGAAGAAAGGATGTGAGGAAAAATCAAAAAGAACCAACAGGTTTTAAAAGCTAACTTTCATGTATTTGCAGTCAAGGTTTACTATTGCAACAATATTTAATATCCATTACCTATTAAAAGCAATTTTTAAAAAGTTCCTTCTGAACTGTGTTAGTGTTGTAACATTGACTGCAGAAGATGAAATGCTGCCTGCTTCTCTCAGGAGAATTGGTTTATTATCAACAGTGAGAACTGCTTATGTGAGTGAAGTGAGGTTAGAGGAATTATATCACGTAACAAAGCTATGTTAGAAATTTCACAGTTTAAAAGTTAAAACACAGCCACAGTCTAAATGCCATGATCAGTTTTTATCTATAAAAACATGGAAAAAGCTGTGTGAAGAACACATAAAATGAATGGGATCGAGGTAAGTTCAGGGATGAATGAATGACAAGTAAGTTTAGGCAGGTTTGTATCTAGGTGATTCTGTGTATATTTGATTTTTTAGGTATTCAAAAAAAGAAAATGGAAGACAGTTTTTTAATGATACCTCATTACAGGTGGCAGTGATAGGCATATTGAAAGGTGTTTAAGTTGTTAATAATTTATAGAGCCCTAGAAGTATGGTGGTGCCGAGGGATGGATGGGTGTTTTGTTTACAGGGAGTGGGTTTGTATTCCAAGTTTTCCTAAAGACAGGTTTAGGGAAGGGATGCTGGAACAACTTTCTAACAAAACTACAGTTTTCGGGGGAAGTGAATGCTTACTATGGGGAAAAAAACTTTTTTTTTTCCTGTGAAGCATGAATGCTTGGTTATTTAATATTTAAACTTTTTAACTGGGAAGATGTTTCAAGGCCATTGTGCTTCAGACAGCTGACAATCCTTCTCTGTGATTCAGCCATCTGATGTGAAAAGCCTACAAAGTACATTTCCCATGAAGTATTGTGGCCATGGATGGGTTTTGCTGAACAAGGAAGTCTAAAATACAGCTCAGGACTATGAAGAGTTAGGTAGTCTATGCAAAAAAAAAAAAAAAGCAAGGGAGACATGAAGGAGGAAAACTGCAGCTCTCATGAGCACTGGTCAACACTATTTGTTATTTAAGAAAAATAAAACAGTTTCTAATCTAAATTGGATACTTCTCCTTTAATTATTAAATAGAATGAGTCTTGTAATCCATGAAACAGCTTCCTATAAACCAGAAATGTGCATAGATACAAAACTTCCATTTTGCACATACCTTGGCATTAGAATGACTAGGAAAGTCAATCAAGTTATAATTGGCTCTAATTGACTTGGCATTCCCACAAGCTGCTTCATTCTTTACCTGAAACTGGAGTGCAAATTTTATTCTTGCCTTTGAAAACGCTAGAGAGAGAATTTGCTACTAGTCCTGACAGAAGAAAGATTGCCTCTCAGTGTAAAAAAATAGGAGTTAGTTTCTTGGAGGAAATCTTCAGTGACACTAACACGATATGCTCTTATTTCATCTGCATGCCAGTGCTGTATGAAAAGCAAGCAAATGTTAGTATACTTAGCCGTTCTGATTTTATCTAAGCTGCATTACTGTTTACAAATGGGCAATATTAAATGCTAACATTAGTTTGTTAATGAAAGATCCATAAAGAAACTGTACAGTTCTCAATTGTAACAGCAAAGGATTAACAGTAAGGAAACCTCTGCTTTCTCAGCTGGGTGTTAGTAATTAATATCTTGCTGTCTCATTACATTTTTTCCTTCTCATTTGAATGCAGATTTCTGAAGGCCAAGTCCACTTTGCCAGCATGCACTGTGTTCCAGCAGAACAGAACATCTGGCTGCACACCAATTAATGTAATATAGGAAAGCAGGCCTTTCTAGGGAGATCTGCTGGTTTATTATGAACAACAGAAACTCTGTGAGACACAAGCTTTAAATAGATGTTAGTATATCATTATCTTGGAAATACAAAGGGATCAGTGCTGCTCTCTTTGAAATTTCTGTGAACCTCGGTGGGACAATGGCTTATTCCAGCCTTTTTTCAAAATAATAGTAATTTGAACTTGCATTTTCTTCGAAACTTGAAAACAAAATAAAGTTGTATTTTGATATGAGTAATTAGGCTGTATCTACAACTAAATGAAAATGCTTAAGAACACACAGCAGAGATAATATTATAGTTAAGTGTGAGAAGACTTCTCAGTATGGGTCAGATTTAACCCCAAGCCAACTTGAAGAACAAGTGGGATACACTTGAGGAAAGGGGATATAAAATTCACATAAGTACTGAAGTTCTTTATAATCTTACTGTGGTTGCTCTGCTTTGGTTGTTTGTGGCTGTTGTTGTACTGTGGCTCTTCTGCTTTGCTGCTTCCAGTCCTCAAGGCAGGCAGAGTCTTGGAGCCACCTCTGCTCCTGTAGCTCTCTTTCCTTGGACTGCACAGGAGTGGAGAGAGAGGCAAAGAAACTAGCCTCTTCTTTCCCTGAAACACCAAGGGCAAAACTGTTTATACTGTCATCAGCTCTACCAACTTTTCTGTTTAGTTTTTCCCCTAATATAGCTCTTTAGTGGAATAAATATAGTTGGAAGACAGACAGTTAATCTGTGGAAGTTATCCTTAGTTGCAAGGGATGTAGGTATGGGTCCTTTTGAATATCCCAATTTTTAGCTCTCAAGGTTTTCAGTGGGTTTGAGTGTTGCTGATCTCAATATTTGGAAGGGGTAATAATGCTGGGCAACCCTTCTTACCAGCAGAAATGTTTACGAAGAAAAAGCTACTTGGACAAGTAGCTTGGCCACTCAAAAATCCTGGAACCACTTGCTTCAATGATGCCAAGATGATCTAGTATGTTAGATGCTGTCCAGTCTGACTAGCCAGCCGTGGAAACCTTGAACTTGATCTTAAGGGCAAGGTTGTTCTGTGAGAAGCTTCATCCTCGTGCCGGAGGAGCTGATCTTGGCTGAAGCCTGACAAGCCTTCTGAGGGTAATGTGCACAGCACCAAAGTGCAGTGTACTAAAAGTTATTAAAGTTGCATTTTTTTTCAGAGAAATTGCCCGGTTCTGAAAATGCTGTTGTAAATATCACTTTACATAAGCACATTAATGATCAAATATTAGATTACCCTTTTGTGATATTTTCTCAGCTTTAATTTTTATTTAATTGAAACAATATTAGTAGTGCTGTAACATTTAGAAGAATGGCTGTTGTAAGGTCAGGTGCTATTTATCTGAAAGTACATATTTGTCCAGCAAGCTAATATTTTTAAGACATTGTAATATTAGCTGTATTATATACATTTTCCCAGAGATTGCGCTGGGGTGGGGTTGTAAGGTTTTAAAAAATATTGCAAAGGATGACTACCAATACATTTTTTACAGTGGAACTTGCACTGCCATTATGCTTTCTGATATAATTTTGTTAGCTCTTTAGCTGGAAGACAAGTCTTGAATAATATTTCATATGAACTTAGTGATTTTTTCCATAAATATTTTGTATATCATTTTTCTTTTCCTCATTAAATTTGCAGTCCTTATGTAGTTATCTACTTTCCTTATGTTCTCCTCTTCTGACTGTGGACTAGACTGTACTTAAAAATATATATATAAAGTTTTAAAGTGCTCAGAGTTCATTTCAAAAACATTTAAAGCAGTCATTCTAGAAACTACCAGTCCTTGGTGAAATAGTATACAGTGCTGGTAAAGCATTTAATGCCAATCCCCCATATGTAAACATATTGATTATGAGAAGAGATATATGTGAAATGCAGTTTTGAAGTGTTCACCTTCTACAAACTTGCTGCAGAGGACAGACTTCAAAAAGTGTCTTCTGTTTGACAATACATATAGGCTCCAGTTATATTTTACATTCTACAGGGTAGATAACAGTCCTTAGACATGTAAAATCTGCCAAGTTGGAAGAATTACTCAGTGGTCCTGTTGGATCTCTAGCTAGCTTTGTGAAGCTCTTTTCCAAGCCTCTAAGAGGTGTTTTTTTGTTTTGTTTTGTTTTTAATTAATGTGCTACATGGAAAACACTGTGAACAATTACTTTTTAATGAAATATTTTTCTACAAAATTATCATAGCAGGAAGAGAATTTATTAGTTTAGTCAGACTTTACCCTGACAGTAGAGGATTGTTCTTTCCAATTTATCATCTAGTATACCCCATTAATCTTGTCTTTTTTCTAATTGTTTTTTTCATTGAAATGTCAGATATTTCAAATCATGTTTATTTTTTGTTTCTCTTAAATCATTTTCTTCAGAGGATTATTCAAGAGTATATTAGATGATAACAAGAGGGAAGCTATTCCCTATGAATTAGTAAAGTAAGATTATACATAATTTGTGTAAATCTGAAAGATGTTCTCAGCCTTCATTCTATTGTTTGTATTAAGTGAACTGTGAACATCTAGCTTCCTTTTCTTCTAGTGCAGGAATACAGAGCTGCTTCTGGCATTATGGTGATTCAGAAATCCATACTGATATAAGCAACCTCTGAGATCCTTTTCTGAGCGCTCAATCTAAACTATTCTCATAAAAACAGCTTTTTCACTCTTTTTTCAAGCCTTCTCGATTAAAATTACCCAATGGAAATCCTGCAGCAAAGATCTCAGTGGGTTTCTTTTCCTTTCCCACATGTCCCCTAACCAGTGGAACAGCACCTGAATTACATCATGTTCTCGTCTAGTGAAGTGCCCACAGGGCACCTTTCGTCTGAGAACACCCTGAAGATAATCTTAGAGACTTCCACTTACACCTTATCTTTGGTTGTAATGCTACATAAAGCATCTGACTCACCTTGGCTACGTCACCACTGTGTTTATTAGAAGTTTTCCCGTCTCTGCTCAGCTGCTCCATAATCTCAGTCACTGCTCACATGAAGTCATTTCAATCTATCTTATTTTCTTCTTCCTCCCTAATGCCATTTTTTTTCTATAGTTTAGGTGATAGCAACTAGGGAATATATCAGATACAGTTGCTTTTAATATGTACACAGCAATATGTTGTCCATATAAAAAAATATATACACACACACACATATATATGTAATTTTAATATACTCTATGGGTATATAATGTATAAAAAAAAATCAGTAGCTTGCATTACAATAGAAAAAGCCTGTTCCTTGTCAAAGTAACAGCCTTGTGAAACAATATCAATCCAGTTAAAACAGATAGTATTTATCAGACATTAAACAGTCCTTTCAAATTTCCATTTTGTCTCTTCAGTTTTTCAGGAAATCTTGTAGATATGACTTGGTTAGAGTTCCATTAGCTACAAGTTGTCTGCTTTTGGTCCCTCCTCCTTGTGGGATATTTTGCTCTGGGATTCCACTGGAGAATCTAGGATAAATGGAACTCTTAGAAGGACTGTCTTGCATATATTTTTCTTTAATTTAAATAATTTGGTTCAAAGAAGATTGGTCTCTTGAGTAAAGTATACATGCTTCCAGTGCTAGGTATTTCTGCTTCCTGCTGAAATGAGTTGTTGCATTTACTTTCAAGTATGTGCCAATAATTTGAGTAGAATTAGCTCCTACAGGCACGTGCTTTAGATACCATAATAGCATTGCCTCTGCCTCTCAATTTATTTATGCAAAATGAGTTGGAAGATTTTTTTCTTTTACTTTTTTACTCTGTCTACAAGATTGCTTATCCCAAGATAAGCCTTTGAAAACTGTGAGAAACGTGAAAACAGCTATTCATTTATCTTCTCTGTAACGCTCCTCTGAAATGATTAATTTCTCTTTCAATTGGAGTGCTTTGAATCTAAGCAGCTACTGAGATTTATGTGAAACTTTGATATTGTGATCAAAATTCTCCACTGAAGACTGATTTTCATGATTATAAAATTTCCAGATTGTACTGATTCTTGTAAGACCAGGAAAACCTTGAACTATGAGATGTGTTTTTATGTTGCAAAGTACTTATCGTGTTGTAAGTAATTGTTGAAGATACTTTTGCTAATGCAGTCAAAAATAAAGACAATTGGAAAGCAAACATTTTTTTTCCAAGAGGCAGTTTTTAATTTCTTCTTATCTACAAGAGGAAGTGTTGATAGACGTTACTGATGAGTAGAACTGATCTTCACAGTGGATCATGTGAAATACCATGGAGGCAGTCCTGATAATGTTTGCTCTAAAGGAGGAGGAGGGACCCAAGAGGAGGCTATTCTGTATTTGGGGGGATGGAGGTAGGATAGGGTGATTCCTAGCAAGAAGACTCCAGACCTTTTATTGATACACTAAACAAGAAGTTACTGATTACTCAGTTCAAAGTTATTACATCTGACCTTGTAAACTCTGCCTGATTGGTGAGGGTTCTTTTATTTACCTAAAGGTCTTCTCTGGCTGTCATGAAATACAGGGCCTAATCGTATTAATTTCGAAAGCCTCCAGGTTACAAAACACAGGGGAAATGACATCTAACCCAGGAAGCCCCTCAGATGAAAATGGGTGGAGGCTGAAAAAGTGCTAGGAAAAGTCTCTTTCATGCTTTTCCTATTCCTGTACTGTTCCCTAGGCACCATTTTTTGATCAGTGTCACAAAAATGACTCAGTCTCATCCAGTGTGGCTGTTGTGATGATCACAGTGAAACTTGTCTGATTGACTTAACAAAAAATTCGTTGTTAAACAGTAGACCTGGTAAGTTACAGGTCTTTACCCCTTCTTGTTCTCTTTTATTTCACAACCTTTCGCTGGCAGCAGCCTCTAGAACAAAACTGAAGCTTCACCTTAAAATTTTGAGGTTGAAGGGTAAAGAAAACATGACATTGAATGGAAATTCATAATGACTGTAATAATCTCCACTCTTTAATTCCTGTCCCCGAACCAATAATTATAAGAAAAAGACACTACTGTGTCATCACTCAGCAACTTCAGTTGTCTGTTTAGATGTAGCAATAATGCTTTCAAGAGCAGTAAAACCATTACAGTGCAAGAAGTAGCTGATTAGGGCTACTGTTAGCATTAACTACAAACCAGGGGACAAAAAGGATTAGGAATATTTCTAGATTTTAATAAACAAGTGATTAAGGCTATTTTTCTGCTTAGTAAAGCTAAATTTGTCTCTCTATTTTATACACTTTGCTTTGCTTCTATCTTCATAACTGCATGCCTAGCCACTGTCAGTTGCTGGCTTATCCCAGATTTGGGGAGTGATACACTGTGTAGTAAAAGTGACTTTTAAATTCTAATGGAATTCTAACTCCTGTGCATTGTCCTGAAAATACTATAGGTTATTTAGAAGATTCAGAGTGATTGACCAGCATAGGTGCTTTGGCAGGTTCTGCAGCTGGGGGCTCTCTCCGTAGCATTAGAACATTTAATAGCATTTCCTATTTGTTTTACAATGATCACAGAGACTAACTTAGTGTTAGTGATTTCACACTTTGTCTAGTTAAGGGGATAGAGAGGGGTTTCCCCAAGATCGATTCAGAAAGGATTTTCTGAATCACGTACTTAGGCTTAACATTTTGTATTAACCAACCGAGCTGAAGGAAGTTAGGCACACTGTCCATTTTCAGATCCTTCCAACACAGGACTGTGGAACAAATGAAGGAGCTTGGTGGATTATTTATCTTCAGATGCTGCCAGCATTATTATGCAGTAATAACTAGACTGTTTTTAAATCTGTTTCTGAATGTATATTATAGAGTAAAATTTCCTCCACTTCCCTGGGAAACTATTCCTTAGGCTAAACTATACCACTTAATTCTATGATTCGTATGTTGTGTATATCCTATATATTTTATAACTCATTATATATAAGCACTTTTCAGCCCAAGTGGCATACTGAGGTAATGTGCCATGGTCATTATGTTCCTAAATCAGGCAATATTGTAGGGAATTAATGTTTTAAATTTGGGGAGGTTGCCAGAAATTGGCTGGATCTCCATCCAGTAATACCTAAACACAGGGTTTTCAGTTCAAAAAACTTGAAGACTCCTGTTTTTGAAAGAGATATTTACTTTTATTTTTTAAATTTCAGAATCATTCTGTATATGTCTGTATGAATTCTTCATTATAACTTTTATTTACAGTGTTCTTATTTGTTTTTAATTTAGGAACAAAATCTAGTCCACCTTAGCTCAATAATTTTACTGGTGAAAATCTATTTTTGCCTCTACCAGGGTTACAGTAACCAGTAAACAAATCCTAGAACTTCTGCTTCTTTAAAGCATCAAAGCAGTATTAGGAAATTCTTGTTTGTTCAGTGCCTGGTACAAAGTCACTGGGGAAAACAAGAAAATTAAGATAAAATTAACTATTGGGAAAATGAGAGCAGTGAAGTGTGTACTGATAGGTTCTAAAACTGGAAATATTGCATGAGATGACTTCTAAATATTAAAAAAGCACAGAACAACTGAGTTATTTACTGTTTTAATTTGCTTATTTAATATAGTGGTGCCATGTAATGTATGTTAACAGCTGCTCACATACACCTGTGTGTATACATCTGTGTTCTACTGCACTTACATTACCTTCCAAAACTGAATAGAAACCATAATATTGCAATCATCAAATGGTGGTACACACAATCTGTGCTAAAGTGTGTCGTGTCTGCATATCTTTTTTTTTTTTTTTTTTTTTTTTTTTACTAAATCAAAACATTTGAGGGAAACAGAAGAATTCACGGAACATCTCATCAAACAGTCGGATGCTGACTGGATGGGAAGGCAAATCTTGCTTGCTTTATTGACACAAAAAGCAATGAAATACTTAGGAAGAGACCTTACAGCCATAAGAATGAGTAACACCTCAAACTTTAGTACTGCCTGGTAAAAACTAGTTAATAAATATAACTAAGGTAATATCAATTTATTATTAGACTCTTCAGCTAATTAGGACAGTTATTAAATAGAAAATCTTCTCCATTAAAAGTTTGAGGTCACCTACCTATCCAGTGTCAATCTATTTTGCTGAAACAAATTCCCAGTAAATAATATATGTCAATAAAAGATTTACAGTTTCAGAAGCACTTGTAGTATATATGAATTTCTTTACCTGTCAACAGATTCTAGTATGTATGACATGCTTGATAGTAGAGAAAAATTTTTAGCTAGTTTTCTTACTTCCCTGCTTAAGAAAAACTTGAAATCACGCTTCCACTGATTAAGCACACTTCCACCTTGAGCAATGCAATAAAGGCATTGAAACAAACTGATAGGTTCACCAGAAATTCAGACTGAAGAACTGGCCTTGATAGCTCTTAATATCTTGCTGTGTGAAATTATGTCATCATATACGTAGGAATTGCAAATCACATTTACATGTGATAGTAAATTTAGTTGCGTAATGCATCCTTCCGTGTTAGTAAATGCACTCAAAGACTGTTCCATAAATCATCTTTTTTCAGAAATAACTGCCATCGATCTCTTATGTCATCACTTGTTCTTCTTCCAATCTTAATAAGGTATGCATCACTACTGTGTTAACATGTAGAGATAGAATAAAACCAATCTGTCTTCAGTTTGTAGAATGATTGCTCAGTCAGGGTGTTAGAAAGCCCATCTCTGAAAAAAGGTTTGTAGAAGGCTTTGCTGGGAGTAGTTCTGCGCTACAAGCAAGGGGTGTTAGGTGTGTTTGCCGGTCCTTGTTCATCCTTTACATTTCCTCCTTCATTTGGCATGTTGGTTTGCATGAAAGGAGAAGTGTAGCCAAAGGGGTATGTCCATGCAGGGTAAGAATGGATTTCACTCAAAAAAAAAAAATCAAAAATTAAGTCAGATCTTCTTTGGGATGCATGAACTCTAGTGGTCACTTCCATTTCTGATGTTTTTATCTAGGGCTTTATCTCTTAATTTGTAGGTATTTTACACCAAAGTTTGAGATCAGCAAAGGGACCATATTATCTGAGGAGAAAAGCAAACAAAAGCCATTGCATTTTAGTCTTAATGCAAAATGTGTTGATACTTGTAGTTACTTTACCTTTGCTAATAAATACTTTGAGGTTGCTTGTTAATTGGCACATAAACAACACAGAAATTGACAGTTACCAATTTGTTGAGTGTTGTTTTGATATAAAGAGTGGAATATGGAAGGATTCCAGCTGGTTTTGTTTCTTTTATAATTTCAATCAGATTCAGGCACTAATTGTCATTAATGTCATCATCTGGAAAAATTTAAGAAAATACAGCAACATATTTATTGATGGAAGTAATGTATACAGTTGTATAAGTTACTTTCTCAGGGCCAGATTTTGAGCCAGTCACTCCTTATAAATCTGTTTTAATTATAACAAGTTACTTAATCATTGCTGGCATGGAAGAAATTAGAATATGGATTTGTATATGGTAACTATGGACCAGTAGGAAATCAAGAACTGGTAATATCTAGATAGAGGTGACAAAATGGGAGTATTTACCCTAATTTTGTGTTCAGTAGTGCAGTTTTTCCCAGTTTCTGTGCTATGAGGTTTATGTTCAGCAAATAGGGTAAATAGATACAATATCTATTAAAGCCAAGTAGCATTCATGCATTTATAAGCAGAGTTAATGTTGAGGTGATATAGTTGGGAAAATAACACTGAGCAATTGTTCTCAATTTCTGTTAGCTTTGAAATCTTTTGTTTCTATTTCAGAAGAAGGACTTATGCATTAATGTCTCCACCTACTGCAGAGGGTCTAATAATGTATTGCATCTCTCAACAAATCTTGTCTTCAGTGGGAAACATTTATGTATTAAAAGCCAAATTGCATACTGTTTTGCTAAATATGTCTGGTTTTTTGACCAACCTTAATGTCTTTCTGTCAAGATCAATGAATTGCTCCTAATCTGTGCTGGGAAGTGATGGGAGGAAGGTCAGGCAGAGCTAATTGTGATGGATAGCATGTATTCTATTTGTTGAATAGTTATTATGTAATGTATTTTTATTATGTAATGTGTTATGAAAAGGAGCATACTCATTTTCCTTTAAAAAAGACTGTGGCTGAGAAGTAGGAAGAAGGCAACTCTTTGCCTTCAGAAGAAATCAGTCCTTCATTTTTACTTCGTAGTCATGCTAAAAAGCCTTATTTTCTCATCTGCTGTAATAAGATTAAGGGAAATGAGTTCATCTTGCACACAGCTGCGCAAGGTGCTGAGCTTCTTATGTGACTTCTTGGAGAACGAACACAGACAAATTACGGTGGGTGAGCGAGGGTGAGAATTCACACCACATCAGTTGCTTCGCAGTAACTACCTGGTTTTTCCCCTGCAGTCAGTGTTGAGTAATTTGTGGTAGTTTATCCCCTGGGTGAAAGAAGGATAGCTCACCTCCTCTCCTCTCACGTAACAGTAACGTGTTTGCAAGCCTGTGACATGTTAAGTTAGCCGTGGAGCAGGAGAGAGCCCTCTGGCTGCTACTGGTCCATCTCTTGACCCTTTAAATCACTGCTGCTTTCAGGTGTATTGATGTTTGCCATCATCTTCCCCTCAACTCCCTCCTGTGCTGCACAAAACTCCTTTTGGAGTTCTTACAGGTAATTATTGATCATGTCTTTTCCTCCAAGGTTCTGTAAAAAGGTGGTAAATTTAGCAAGCTTAAGGCAAAAACAAAGTATGCTGTATGTGCTCAGGAGTTATGAAATTCTATTAGTTTTTGTTTTACTGTGAATGCTTCATAATGCAGAGCACAGAGTGAACATATTCCTTAAGAGAACATTCCCAAATTAATTCTGTGAGGCTGCGGTGAATCAAAGAAATTTGCTGTTTATGCTTTACTTATCACAGTACTTGTCCCTACCTGTGGGAGATGCATATGGACCCATGTCTGCACCACTTATGTCAAAACATGTATAAGTAATCACCTAAATTTTCAAGGAGTATTGTAGAACTGAAGGGACTCAGTTGTCTTTGCAGCACATCATTGTTTTTGGAGTGAATTTTCACCCACTATTTTAGTGGAATTTAGCTTTGAAAGTTATAGTTGCATTTTCTAAATAGCTATTTTCCCAAGATGAAAGGTTACATCCTTGCTTTCCTTTTTTCTTTTTCACTTTGCAAATTTGTTCAGTCATTGGGTGGGAAACACCATAAACCCTCAAAGTTCCCTGGATTGTTCCCCTTTTCAGATACCTGTGTTCTTATCAGGTCTAGAGAAAAATTAAGAAGCTTAGGAAGAAAATACAGAATGAAACTTTTAAGATTTGTCATAGGAATTATCTTGAATGACAATCAATTCTTAATTGTAAAATACTACTTTTAAGATACACAGTTCTGATCCAAAAGAAAAGCTTGTGAATTAATGAAATAGATGTTTAGAGAAGTAGATGTTTATAAATGGTTTTCAGATAATATATACACTGTGCAACTGTGTGCTGTCTCTTTATTTTACGTGACTGGATGTGATGCTGAACCAATGCATTGCTGGTGTCTAAGGTTCATAGGAAATACAGTAATGCAGATCACCCGCTTTTTTTGTCAGTGCAGTGAAAATTGTCTTTGGTCAGTACCTCTGTTAACACATCAGTCAAACACCTGCTAACAGCATCTGTACACCTTTTGATGCAAAAGTAATATAAAAAAAAGTAGTGAAGATGGGGAAGTTCTTAAGTATTAAATGACTGGCTTTTCAATCTTGCAAGTCTGAATAAGCCACAGCACATCTCCTGTAAAAAGAACTCACTAGAAGAAGGTGGTATTAACATCTAGTTTTTATAACAACATCATTATTAAAAATCTCCGTTTTCTAACTGAAAGAGTACCAAAAGCTTCACATACCAAGACCTTAACCATCTCCTTTTCTGTTTCTTCAAAGGTTCTTATTAAAAGCTTCCTGCAAGTGGGGGGTTATTGTATGTATTTAATTAGAGCAAAAGACTGTGAAAGTAACTGTTGTTTTAGTTGTGTTGTACTGGCCCAACAGAGAAGAAAATAAGCCCAGGAGCAGCCCCGAGAGCTGCGGACGCTGCCTGGAGCCGTGCACCCTCGCTGTGAGATCGGACGGCCGCGAGGTGCGGTGGCCCGGGGCATCCCGGGCAGTGCTGCTCAGGCCAAGCTCTGAGATGACCTGATTTTTGCGTTACTGCTTTAGATTACTGGGTTTTCTAATTTTCTTCAATCCAGGCAGTAATAAAGTAGACCTATTTTAGCTAGGACATAGAGGCCAAAAAAAGAAATTAATTTTGTAATAAATGTGTTGCGAATCTGACAAAAGTCCTCAAGCAATTTCCTAATAAAAGAATATTGGTATATGAGTCCATTTGGGTCAATTTATAAGTTACCAGGACGTGTTTAACACTGAGTGCCTTGTGCTATATATTGAGGGTACAGTCTGCGTATGACAATTCCCGAGATGTCTTTTTGCTAGCACTGAGGCAGCAGTGAAACAACTGAACTTATACTTCCATGTAAACATTTCAAGAAACACTGGTGTAAAACTGAAGTAATGTTAAGAAATAGTGGAGTAGAGAGGAATATTTCAAGTTCATTGAATGCCAAGCAACTATAACTATTTTAATGCCAGTTATTCCCTATCAGTAGCAAATCAAGAGCATGATTTCTTCTGATTTTAATCAATTTTCCCCCAAGCTGTACAGCAGGATAATGAATTTAGGCACATGAAAAAAACAAACCAACCCATAATTATTAAACTACTACTAATTTGAAAGAAAGTGACTTCTTACCCACTTGCATTTTCCCATTCAAACAATAAACAGTATTTACAATATCTGTCCGTACATACCTTTGTGAAACTTTGGACAGTGATTGCAACACTGAGAGCAGAACCAGTTCTGTGTGTCCCTCTCTCTTTGCAGTATAAATTCAGAGCAAGTCTGGGCCATAAATCTTTTTGTTGAAAGAATCTTAGGTTTTATAGTTTATATGTAATAAAATTGGAGTTAGTAAGTAAATAATAGCATATTTTGAGTAAATTTAATCAGAATGCTTTTTTTTAATCAGGCACTAGGGTAAAAGAAATCTTGGCTTTATAGCTTATCTTTATGATTCAAGACAGTCACATTATTTTTGGCTTATAAGGAGAATTTTTTGTCATAAATCAGAGATTTCTAAAAAGATCATTACTATATTGGTAAACTTTCTCCCTTTTTATTTTTTCTTTAAAAAACATTTGTACCAACTGTTTTCCTCTGACAGACTGGAATACAGTTTAAAAATTAGGTAATATTGTTATTATTCCATTAAAATTGTCTGTAGAATTGAATCTACTTTTTTTAGCCCATTCAAAATATGCAATTAAGTATTCTATAGAAAACATGAACTTCATTGAAGAGTGCCATATTTGTCTGAAATACCATAAAGAAAAGTCCTGCAGAGAGAAAATTAGAAATGTTAAAGGATGCATTTTAGTATCTGTGGAAATACACTGGTTTGTTGTAAAATGAATCACGTACATTCTTTTAAAAGCTGACTCATGCCTACATGATAACAAGCAAAACTAACCTGGAATTTGTTTTGTTAGCTTGAACATCCAGTTTAATACAATAAATAATACAAAATAATTATGTGTTATATTTTCCAAGCAGCCTAAATATGAAAAAAGAATTAAATTTTAATAATGATGAAGGAAAGTTTGTAACAACATAATAGTGCAAGAATATATTATGATATTATTAATAAAAACATTTGCATGAGTGCTGAGACTATCTCATATGGACTTTGAGAGAAAATTTGTTTACCTGATTAAAAAGTCAAGAAATGTACATGTGCAAATCTATCTCTTGCCTCTTGTGAATGTGCATCTTTAATTTCCTCCTCTTCCTTCTCTGCCTATCATTTTTTAATAAGTGCTGGTCGTTGTGTCTTAGCAGAATTCAATAGTTTCTCTGTGCGCTGGGCAGAAGGTTGAATGTGCTTGTTGGACTGGGCGTATGAGGTGGGTTCCAAGGTCAGGATTGCTGCTGTGCTCCCATCCTCTGGATAGCCCCATGTTTCCTATGGTTAGCCCTATGGTTCCAAGCCGAATGCTTGAGCTACCATGCCAGTTCAAGGAGGTGAAAAACTAATCACTTTTCTTGCTAGATTAGTCTTGAGAGGGATGGGCTCCCCGAGCCGGCTCGGGAGCCCTGAGCCCCTCAGCCCAGGGGAGTTAGTGGTAGAGTCGAGCACGTGCGGGAGCAGTCTAACTGGCCCCCGCGACTCGCGGTAGGGACAGCTTGCACGCTTGCGGCCCGGCAGAGGTTTCTGTGATGAGGCGTGGGCTGTAGATCACGCGGTTAAGCTCGCAAGCCAAAAAATCTACAAGAGTTTTGCTATAGGCATCTAGGTCCTTTTGCGGACCTGGGACTATAATAAGAAATTTCAGGCTAAGAGATGCGACATTTGGAAAGTTGCAAGCAGCTTGAAGAGAGAACAATGTTGAATATTTCTCAGTTAGCTGAATGACAGATGATTAGATTGATATGGTTTATCTAATCAAGTTTCTGACTAGTATAACATCTATTAAAAAAGCGGGGGGTGGGGCCTGCTTTCTCTTCACGTTTGCATTCATTTTTAACTGATATAACTCCATTTGCTTAATTTGCACTATTCTGCTCTACATGAAGGTAAATCAGAATGTCTACCGCCAAAAAGCTGGCTGGACTTCTCAAATATTTCTGTGCTTTTTGTCATTTCTTATATCTCTCATTTCTCCTTTTTCCTAAAAAGCATCTCTCTATCTTTACTAAAAGACAGAATATTAAATTGCAGTTCAGAAATGTATTGACAGAGCTATGTAATTCATCTCCAGTTTCCTCTATAATGCAGTTTTAAATTTTCATTTTCTCTTTCCTTTACTCAAAACTATGTTACAAAACAGGCAGTATGCATATGCTTTCCAGCCATTTGTTTAAATTATAAAAAGTATTCTGGAATTTTTCCGGAGAAAGCATTGTAAACCTTACAATTGTGTTATAATTTTATTGTTTATCAATAACTGAGTTAATCAAATATATCTACCAGTGTAATAAGTAATTAGCCTAAACAGATTAATATTCCACCAGTATATATATAACTAGTTCATAAAGTATTAACCTTGTACATTAAACAGATGTGTGTGTTTGTGTGCATGTGTATACGTAAATACATATAAATAATTACCAGTTTGCTTAAGCTTCTTATATGATCCGTGTTGACACACGTGACAAACTGCGGGGAGTTCAGCTGAGGGAGAGGTTCAGAAGTGGCTCCTCTGGACGATGACAGTGGTATTGCAGGTCTCCTGTCTGTGCGGTCTCGCGTGGCGTGGTATGAGAATGCAGCCAGGCCAAAGCAATCCGGTTATGTTCTGCAGTTCCTAGCTTGTTTCCTCTCACAGATGAGCATTCAAATTACGTCGGTATCCCTGTGCCAGCTCAATTTCACTGTGACTTAGCTGCAAGCACTGAAGCTACACACCTTGAACTCTAAGTGATCCAGTTGCCTGCCTGTGGAAGACAATATTCCTAGCAGGAATGGTTCAATATATCCAGTTCATAGCTAGATGAAATAGCCTGTTTATGCCCCTTCAAAGATGGACTGCTTTACTCTGAGCTGTGTACACCTAAGCTCTCCATATCTCATTTTATATGTGGAAATCTGAACAAATTTTGTATTGAACAAATCACACCTGCGCTTTTCCATTTTTTTTCCCCTCCTACACAGACCCTTTTGTTTTCCCAATATTTTCTAGATATTTTTAGTCAATGTTACAGCGGACTGATTGTTCAGTAAATAACAGTGTTCAGCAGTTTATGCTTGCACTCTTATGTGCATACACCCATGAAGATCCCTTGCTAGAATGGCTCACATTTTCCGAAAGGCATGGTCCAGCGAGGTTGATTGATCAACCTTGATAAATCCATCTCAGTGAGAGTCTAAAATTTTAATACAGTAGTTCGTAGTGTTCTCAGAATGAAAATAAGAAATAGAAAGTAGTGCTCATGGCACAAATCTTCAGCAGGCTTTTCATCTTTTTAAACAACTTTTTCATAACCTAGTGCTGCATTCTGCTCAGCTTCCAATCATCTGGAGCCCTACTGAACTAAGTACTCAACTATTTTAGACAGTGCAAAGTGCCATCAACTAAAAATGTCTGAGTGGAATATCTGATTATCTTTCTTCCTTAGCCTTAGCTTCCCATAAATCTCTATAATACAAATTATTTTTAATCCATCCTGCATGTAGTTAGCAGTTCTTTATCTGAATTACAATCTTGTAGCATTTCTTTTGATTCACCTGTTTCCACTGTGATAATAGATGTTGGTAAGAACAGTGAGAACTATATCCAAACTGTAAGAAATAATGCATATTGTCTGCACATTTGTGGTGCCCCTCATCTGTTTATACCAAAAGCTGTGCTGTAACTCTCACACAAAACCCAGGATTCATGCCTATTATGTATTAGCCTAAACATACCGCTTCTCTGCAGTCTTTCCCCTGACTGCAGAGAAGCAGTCACCTGCTGCTTCTTTCACATTTTGGATTTTGTTTTTCAAAAGTTGCTGTTGGGCTGAGAACTTGTATGCCAAGTTTCAGCCTGAAGCAAAATTTTATGTCTGAGTTACAAATACACTGATGGATCCAGCTGAAATTGTTTCATATAATATAATATGCAAAAAATAATCTTAGTCATAGATATAGACAGGCTTCTTCAGGTGAGCATAAAGTCAGTCAGCTTTAACTTTTTATTTTTGTGCTGTTATATACTCTTGCCTGAAGGAGCAGGAGTGATGCCCTAAGGTCAAGCAGGTGCAGCACAGATCTATACTCTTTATATTTCCATTTATGTCTCAGGCTTTCTCTTCTATTAAAAGTGTCTACTGCTTACATCTTTTGGGGCTTGTAATAATAATGCAAGTTGCTTGGTATGTTTTTAGTTTAGGGAAAGACTTGTGGTCTTTCTGTATTTGTAAGGACTGGAAATGATGGTTACATGCTGATTGTGTGTAAATATTTTCATTCTGAGGCTCATTCACTTAATTTTCCCAGTGCATTAGCATTGCCCTCAATTCAACGCATAACTCTATAGAGAGATCAGGGAAGTAAAATGTTATTGCACCAGAACAATTTTAAGTCTCTGACATACTGCAGATTTTTTTTTTTCCTACTTTAGAATTTGCAGACAGATAGTGCCACCATTGCAAGTAGTAGTACAGATAGATACTAGTGTTCACAGCTTTGTAGAAGTAAGTGTCCAGTTTTCTAGATTATGCTTGATGTACACATCTGAAATGGTAGTTACCATTAGTAATTGGACAAATGGTAAATTGTCTTAAAATTTAGAATTATTTGTCTGCAGAAACATTTGAAGTTCAGGTTAGTAAGGTGGTAAGACTCTATGGTGAATCCGTGCTTTAGAAAGAACTCTGTTAACCATATATAAGTGTTTCAGCCACTAGTGAAAAACTGTTTGTAACTAGATGATGTTGTAAGGTTATTCTAACCAGGGGCAGCTGTTACACTGGGGCTAGCAGGCTCAGACTCACCTGCTGGGGTGGTGGAAGTGCTGGCACCCGGCCTGGCACCCTTGCACCGCCGAGGAGGTGGTACAGCCGGAGGGGAGGGTGCTGCGCTGGTGTTGCAGCCCCCCACGGAGGCAGAGAGCCCTGCTGAGTCGAAACAGGAAAGCTGCCACTAATTCTAACTGTCTGGGAAGAGATTTTAGATATCTTGCCATCTTGCACCAACTTTCAGCAGGAGTTGTGCAATTTTCACTGTTGCTTCTGCAAGTTTCATGTATTATTTTTAGCATCTTGAAGAGGTTTAGTCTGATATCAGATTGTTTCTTACTGTGTCTGAACTGGCCAGTCTGTTCCCCATGCAGCAGCCTTGTCGTCATCCCATGAATTTCTGTGCTGTTCTAACAGAACGAGAAGGCAAAAAGGTACATGGATGACAGCAGTAGAGTGAGACCCACAATCTCTCTCTAAAATAAACTTGCATTGACCTTGTAGAAATTAACCATGATCTAACTTATTTCTGTGGCTTCAAAATACCTGGACAAACGCCTGCAGAAAATTATTTTGCCAGTGAATTCAGTTTGTGCAGCACTTCTAATGATTCTGTATTAATTGAAGTCCATTATCTGATCAAAAACCATGTAGTTTTGGTTAGGTGATGCAAAATGAGACTGGGGGAATAGCATGTTTTCATAACATTGTGCTACACTTGCTAATTCTAAAATGCTGGAGGACTTGATAGTTCATGGAATTAGCAAGGAGAAAAATAGAGTGTTTCCTTCTGTCAGTGCTTGAAACATGACTCAAACTGAATGTCCAAAAGCTATTATTGCCATCTGACTGTAGTTTGATGGATTATATGCAGTAGGCTGATGATCTCAGTCCTGTTCCTCCTCAGTGTTTATATCACAAAAAATATAGCGGGAGGCACCTGGCATTATTTCTGGCCATTTGTTTAGGGAAGGTGAGAAACTGAATCGGTAAAGGAACTGAGATGAGCTCAATCTGCGTTCTCAGTGTCAAGGATTTAGGCACATCTGACAAAGCTTGCACTGTTGCTTTCCATGCTGATGTTGTATAGGTTAAAAATCACAATTCTGTAAATCTTTCCATCTAATGAATTCAAGATATTTTTGGAGATGTGAATGAACTGTGCCTTGCACTCTACCTGGGAGAAGGAAAGAGTTGTGTTTATCTCAGTTTTTAAAAGATAAGGGAAAATGCAGCACAGAAGTTTAGATTCTCAAACCTGCTGAGTGTCTAACTTTCATTTAATTAACTCAAAGTTAGGCAGCTGACTATCACTGAGGATGTCACACTGGCTTGATCATTGCAAAGAAAAAGTTCCTAGTAGGTCTACGAATGGGTCTCTTCTTTCACTATAAGAAACCCTTCCGTATTAGCTCAACCACCATGAAACTGGTACTATTTTTCAGAAATAGGACTAATTTAAAATATCTTTGAACAGAACAGAACTATTTCACTTCAAAAATAGTGGAAAGGGGGGAAATGAGGAGAAAGCGTAATTCAGAGATAAGAATGCCGTATTCCAGTTAGTGGAAGATTACAATTAATAAGCCAGGGGGAGTATGAGACATTTTTATGAACAGTATCTGGCATGTTACATTTCAAAGAAATTAGTGTGTAAAAATAAATAGGAAACAAAGAAGAGCTTGTCCATCCCTATCAGATTATACTTTGATGCGAGATATAAAAGTTGTTGCTATTTATATGAACATACCATAAATGTTGACTCTAGCATTAAGACACTTAATTACTCAGAGTACTGTCTTTTAATAATTAAAATTTTATCTTTCAAGAAATGTTTGTCAAAGTTGGGCCAAGTATTTTTTCATAAAGGTCAATTGGCCCTATTGACATTCAGAACATAACATACCTTGTTTTAGTATCTGTAGACCTGAGCACATTCATCAGGTGTGTGGCCTTAACTCGTGTTTGGTTTATCAGACCACAAGAGCAAATTTTTGTTGCTTTACTTCATATAAATTGATATTACATGTTCCAGATATTGTAGCCAGCTCTTAGGAGTGTAGACATCTTTAATTGATCTGAAAAGTGGGAGACAAAAAATAAAAGTGAAAGATAATACTGCTGTTCTTGCCATCTCATCTTGAAAATTTTGAGGTAGCCTTTTTCATCGTCTCTTCTGCACATTGATGAAGAGGGTCTCCTATGCTGATTCTCTTTGCTGTTAAAGGCAGCTTCAAGCTTATGACTAAAAGTTTTCCTATATTTGTTATTCTTCATCTTCTCCCTCCTCCACACAACCTGTTTTCTTTTGCAAAGTCTTAGATTGTTTACTGTGCACTTTTGGGAACTGTTCCTGTCCCTCTTCCCAAATACTAATTATGATGTTGATTAATAGATTGAATTTAATCCATTAAGTTCAAAACTTACTGGAAACAGAAGACAAAAGGGACAGTTTTATAGAAAATTAATCCCAGAATGAGTATTGATAATAAATGTTCTTCACTATTTGCTTCATCATTTTACATTCATAAGTTGGTTATTCTTGCTTTTCTTCAAAAATAAATATTCATGTTCACAGTTTTGCTGAATGTAACATAGCTTTTAACTGCCCTAAGACAATGTTTTCACAGTCATTCCATTAGCTATGTAAATTTTTCATATTTAAAACTAATCATACTTATTTACATTACAAATATGAGTCACTAATTTGATAATGCTTGATAATAAAAGTTACTCTAGATGAAAAGCATGTTTATCTTTTATTAGCAAATATAGAATACCATTAGAAAGACCCAAAGTATACCTATTAAAACACTTTCATGTGTTTTTTTCTACTCTGTAGGAGTTCTCCCACTGAAAATGGAGCCTCATTTCATTGCAAAAAGTTCTGGGCTTTGCTCTCCTTGCACCTTCAATTTTAGTTATTTTGAGTAATTGTACATGGTGTAAATACTAAGTCTGAGAACGCTTTTCCATATACAATCCCTTCATTGGAATATTTACTGTTTGAGCGTGCATCATTGTCACCAGTAAATGTTCCATAAGCAAAGTTGGGTTTACAGTTGGACAGATTCAAACCTTTAGTTTCTATTATGCTCATGTTGACCGAGAAGCAGCTCAGGCCTCCCAGTGGGTTGTGTAGGTGTGACCAACTGTCTAAACTGGTACACTACTGCCGATGGTGGGCAAACGAGTTGGGGATTCCAGTTTGCTTGCTCTCAGCTTTCTGATTTTTGCTTTGTTTTGCAGAGTGAAAGGCAGTAAAAAAATATTTTAGTCACTGAGGTCATCAGATTTGGCTTTGAATGCACTCAGAGAGCAGATCTGTTGAGTAAAAAAATTCTTTTTTTACATAGTCACTGTCCAGAAGAATATGGTGTGTTACAGCCTCAATTATAACTTTCTATGGAGTATTCTAAATCAACTGGACTTCAAGTCCTCTGAGAACATTAAGTCTTAGTGAATTTAGGACTTGCACAAGATGCAGAATTGACAGACCCAGAAACCACACTGGTTTCTGAGCCCTGTTTTATTGGTATAAATATAGAGTAACACAATAAAAGTAAGGTTACTTAAGCCAAAATTTGCACTTAAAAATAATAGGTTGCAGGGCATGAACTATCTCAGTGTAGTATTCATAGGTGCTCTTTTTTCAGCTGTCACCCTGACTTCTTTGGAGAAAATCCAGTGACTGAACCACTGAGAAAACTGAGCATTTTCAGTTCTGTTGGTCTCCCCACACTGTCCATGCCTAAGAAGCTTGCAGCATGTCCCAGGACGCATCTGTATTAGAGGTAATTATCTTCCTATTTCTTGAAATGTTTGGAGACTTCCATGTCTTCCCATTTATCATCAAGATATAACTGTGACCTTTCATTATTATATATTTTGCAAGAAAGAGAAAACTTCAGGTTCTTTGCCTAACCCAGCTCAGCCTGATTTAGAAATAGGGTACATCTCCAAGCCTCCAATTTTGGACACATTATTGGCTATTTTCATAGTTTCTTTTCTTTCTTTTTTTCTTTTCTTTATTGCACTACAATTAGTCAGATCTTCTTAAGTTCCCATGAAATCTTGATCTAAAACATGTGTTTTCCTACCCTCTTTTCTATTTTGCAAGACAATAGGAAACTCTTGAATTAAGAAAGAGAAAATTAGTATTTGGCAAGTATCCTGGGACATTTTTAAGTAAATTGTGCATATCAAACATTTTACCACTTTGACGTGTACTGATATTATCCACATATATATTTAATGACAAGCTATGTCAAGCTGTATCTGCTTTAGTCTCATGTATTTTGGCAGTTCCTCAACTGGAAGGCTCTTACTATACTAGTTGCCATAAAAGCAATTCTTTTCATTTTCTTCCTTAACTGACAAAAGCATGAGGGTCTTTACATCTTTAATGGCAAACAGGATTTCTGGTTTCCAACAAAAAAAAAAAAGAGCTTTTTGAAAAGTGAGGTAGTACAGTACACATTTCTACCCCACTTCTGTCATGACTAAAGAAAAATTGTACAGACAAGGACATCACTGTAGTCCCTTCAAGGTTTGCTACCCATCACTTGGTTTTGAAAACCTTGTCACAATAAACTTGCATGTGCTTGACATTAATGGGTATTTCTCCATGGGAGGAATATCCCTTTACATGAAAGAGATTGTTCCTCAAATCAGATGAAAAATACATGCTCTGAGAAAAAGAAAAATAGCTATGAAACTTGCTTTGCTTGTTGCCTCCTGTCAACGGAGAGGATACTGGCTCTACAACATATTTTGATTACCAAAACAATGCTTAAAGTGTACAGAAGGAAGGCTGGATAAGTTCTTAGAGCAATAGATAGTTGTTTTAAATGGTTCTTTCAAGCTACAGTTCCTGTGCTTCCCTATATTAGTAAGGAAACACAAAGATTTAAACTTGTGATAGTTAAAGATATTTAAAGTTTGCTTTCTTTTTGCAAAGCATAACAACTTATGTGGAAAATAATTGGAATATAGATAATAGGCATGAACACAAACTGTTGAATTTAATTTAACATTTGTTAATTGAAACTGCAATGTACAATTATTTTGTGAATTAATGGCAACCATGCTGACTTCTGAAAAAAATCCCCTCAAAGCTTTGTTTCAGTGTTCTTTTTGATGACAGGTTTTTCATTCTTTTCTTTTGGAAAATTTTTCACTTTATATTTCTTTCTGTTTTATAATGAAGTCTTTTCGAATTTTGATTTGTAAAATGTTTCAGTGAAATAGACCTTTACGTTTCCTTAATTTCCTTTTTTTTAAAACAAAATTGCCAGAAAATAAACAAAATCATTTTACTCTTTCAAGCCTGCCACTGTGCATCTACTCTGTGAAATATTTACTAGCAAAATCTCTTAGTCTCCCCTCCAGAACTTTTTAGCATTTGGTAAAGAACACTAGTGTAGAATCATGTATGTGCCAGTCATAATCTCTAGTCATGCAGATAAGCATGTAAGTTCCTCCCAAAATGCTGTCTGAATGCACTGATGAACAGAGTTGTATATCCACAGTAAGTTACTTTCTTCACTGCTAAGCCATTCTTGACCTCAAACTTCTAGTCTAATTTAATGTACCAAGCTTGAGTGATTTTTTTGAACTTGTTCCAGTCCCTACTGAATTTGACAAGAATCTGTCCCAGCTGTAGACCTAATAATGACTTTTTCTTTAATTGGTCTCACATTGTAGAGGATACCCTTTATCACACTTTACCTTTGCAGCTGGTACCCAGCCTTGTGCTGGGACCCCACCAGTTTCCACTTTTATCACTGGGAAAAAATGTTACAGCTGCTTTCCCAGATATCTGCTTGCCTGATAAAACAGAACTAGAATCAGTTGGTTCTTTGACATTTTAGATGCCTGCTATCTGGAGCAGCAGCAATTAGGTAGCAATTATGGCTACTGCCATAAGCATCAGGTAGATGCTGGAATAATTAATTGACTATTATCTCCCAGCTGTTATTCAGAGTGACGACTTCTCCCCTTGTAGAAACATAATGTCTTGTCTTCCAGTACATCCAGAAGCTCCCAGTTCCAAAAACTGTTTTTCACTGGAATACAAAAGTCATTCAGGTTCACATTCCTTGGCTGTCAAAAGGTGTAAAAGGGGTATTGGCTGGTTTCTGTGCCTGTCAGTTGTTCTATCTCCACCTGCTAGCTCATACATCTCAAGGGGAATTGGCTGCTCCCCAAAAAGCACAAACACAATATTGTGTCCATACGTCCAGACTCCCAGCTTTCAGGAACTTTGCTTCTGGAAACTGGATAAAACCCCAAATTCACACATTCCCACTTTGCTCAGTGGAAGCTTGCCTGCATCTGAGTGCCAGCAGCTGATCCTCCTGTTTTGCTGGAACCTCGTTCATTTTTATGATGCACACTCCCACCAGATCTGCCTGTTTTATTCCCCATAAGGGCCTTACACCTCCTCTATATTCAGCATCACCTCTAGCTGCCCTTCTGTCTCTTTACAATGCCAGTAGACTGCAGTCCTCTGGCCACAGGCTGATCCTTTGATCCTGTCACGTTGTTGCCTCTTTCCATCCTCACATGCACTTGCTGGCTAAAAGATGCGCAGGACATCTATTGAAGTGTCTCTTCCACCTATGCCAGTCTGAGCTCTCTAAATGGTTGTGTCCAGCAGAAAGGATGCCTGTGGGAGTCTGATCATCCACCCACCATGAGTGGCATTGAGTCTACTCACTCATTCAGTTAACTTTGTACTTCAATAACTGATTCCAAAGAAGGTAAGAACTGCCTTAATGAGATACGTGGTATAAATATGAGTATACTAGTGTGCCCTTTGAGTTATAAAAAGGGGATTGGCTTTTGTGATACCAGCTAGCCTGTCAACCCACTTGAGTGATGCTCTTCCCAACAGTCTGTGGGCTGAAAGGGAGCAGGGTGCAGAGAAGAGGTACTGAAGGGGCCATGATCTGTCTGAGCTGCAACTTCTTTCCTGAGCCTTTGGTATCTTTTGTTCAAATATAGCCATTTCAGTAAAAATAAAATTGAAGAGGTCTAATAATATTTTAATGTGTTATTTGTGAAACTAAAGACTAAAATGTAAAAGAAGCAATGGCAACTGCATTATTTATAAACTAATTAGACAGCTGCTTGTATTACTATAACCAACTTGAGGTTAAAAAACAAACAAACAAGCAAGCAAGCAAGCCAGTCTGTTCTCTTCATGCATGCTGCATGCAAAATTCCAGCGTAAGCCTTGCACTTCTAGAGGCAGCTTACAGTCTCTGTCTCTTGTCTTGCTTATTCAGTATTTCCCCAGAATCCTGTTCTTGATAGGATACTTCTGTATGTATTATAAATGTATTCTGTCTTGCTTCTCATCTTGCTGTTGGTGCCCAGCTTTCTTGTGAGTTGTAATAACCCATATTAATCTGCCTTGACAACTAACTATAGTAGTCAATCAAATTTGCCATCTGCCCATCTGGGAATGTCCATGTCAACTCATGGTTCACCTTCAGCTGAGCCTGGTTTATTATTATAAATTACTCTTTGTAGTCTAATCTCATTGTTTCATCTCATATAAATCTCAGCTTCACTTACATATCACCCTTCTCCACACAGTGACGATATTCCTTGCTTTCATTAAATTAGTGTCTCCCCTTAACACTGAATTCAGTCTTTTGTAAATAACTGAAAATAAATTAGTTCCTTTTCTGTATCTTAGTACGAAGATAATCTTGCATTCTTGCTGTTCAGAAGAAGAGACTGCAGAAAGGAGAACAGAAAATGGGCCATAATATGTAAGTCCTATTTTGTAGTCATTTCTCATGTTAATAGACAGGAAACTACAGTAGAGAGAGAAGCAATGCAGCATTAACTGCATCAGAATATGGTTACTGAGTTTACAGTGATACATATAAATATTTCTATCTAAAATGTCTGTTTCTTTAGCATTGTAATTTATATTATCACAGGTTCTTTTTAGAAGGGAATTGCATGGAGAATTGTGGATATATGAGAATACAAGGCAGCAGCCTTGTGAGTAGGTACTGTAGTACACATACAAATTTAATCTAATGAAGTAATATACATACACCTTTTTTTTAATATAGTGCTGACAGTATATTGAGCTCTCTATAGGACTCAGATCATGACAACAGACCATTTCCCAAGAAGCTTTTAATTCAGGTTGTAGTGAAGATACTGTCAATTCAGTGTGCTAGTTACATATAGCTTGTCTACAGTATTGATTTTTTTTTTCTTTTTTTCTTTCTTCAAAGGCTAGAGTTGAAAAAATAAAGATTGTGAGGTCTTACCCCCCTACACCCTAATTCCTTTTGGAAAAAAGCAATGTTTAAATTTTCCAGCAGATGCTTTATACTGTGATATTTTATGTTAGGTTGCCTCAGCCATGTCAAATGATACAAAGTTAAATGATGTAATTATGTGACCTGCATTAAGTTATCTCAATATGACATACCAGACAGGCAACTTACTTTAAATGGCATACTTTCCTGGAAACTGCAGATAATCTTCTGAGAGTGGAAAACAGTTAGTAGTGGCTGCCCCAGGTAAGAGCATCAGGCCTGACATTCTTCAGTATATTTATTATTGATTGGGTGGATGGGTTGGTGAATGTAGCTGATAAAAGAAAATTATTTAGATTAAAGAAAACCTCACAGAATAGTAAGATTTCCTCAAGGATCAAGACAAATTGGGTGACTGAGTAACATGGTGATAACATGATGGTGATAATATGTTGATTAAAATGAAATGTATAACCGTAATACTTTAATGGAGAAGATAAGCTGTGTTGGAGATTATTAGCTTTTTAATACATAGGTGAGTTCAGAATTGAACAATACTGTTGAGATCTCATTGAGGATATATCTGAATTTCCATAAGGATCACACTCCTCACTGATATTGATGAATCTTCAGTGAAGGTTCAGAATAAACAAAGCCTGGAAATATCTGAATCAAAAGTCTTGCAGGGGATGCTGAGCATCCTCTAGGAAGTTTCTCGGTCTTTCCAGCCCCAATGGATAGGATTTTGCTGTAGAATTCTATGCTACGTGCTTCCATGTCATCATCACGATCCTCAGAAAGGATCACAGTCACTTTCAATATGCGTTGGAATGCAGAATGATTTCTTCTTAGAGAAATGCCTACCTCCAAATATGGTCTTCTGCATCATCCTGATAAAAAAGCATCCTACCTCCAATTTGTTTGTTGGAGTGTCGAGTGAGGATGTTCTTTTTCATCCGGAAGTACTGACCACAAGCCTTTTCTTTTATTTGCTTTCAGTGGGAGAACAGGAGAACAGACAAGTAAGTGATGAGTTGTAGCACAGCTGTGGTAGCCTCCATAAAGAATCCTGAACAATAGCATGGAAATGTCTACACCCGCTCTTACACATGATCTTTTGATAGTTTATTTTTAGTCTTCCTCCTGGCCCTAGTTTGCTGTTGAACATCCGTTTCAGCTGATTGTTTCTTTTGTTTAATTCTTGTTCCAGCTACCTGCACTTGTACAACTCCAGCTGCTTTAGTTTCTCTATTAGCTTCCAAGAATCAGTAGAGGAAAACGTTGCTCTCATACCATAAAAATGAGAAGGCTTAGACCCACTGCCTCCTGCCGTGCCTCCCAGACAGTGGTGGGAAAGTGTACAAAAGGAAAAGCGGAAGGAATACACTGATGCTTTCCTGTTATTGAAATATGAATTGAAATTGGTCCTGGTGTGTAGGATGTGTGTATGGAGACACAGTTTTCACTATGGTTAGCAAAATTGCATAAGAAGGTAAACTAGGGTTTCTGTAGACTGTTAAAACAGATCATCTTAAATGCATTTAATGAAAACTTACCAGTACTTAGCCATGGTGAGTATTAAATGGATTATCCAGAGGGATTTTTTTAAAGGTACTTCAAACTGACCTTCCAGCAATTTTGTACAAACCAATAATCTTGTTCCAGATTTTGTATTCATGTTTATTTATGCACCTGCTAATGACCATCAGGGTTTTGCAAATCAGGCACATAAGTATGGTTTATTCTGTGTTTAATTCTGTCAACATCTTTTTGTTGATCATTAGCACAGGTAATTTGCTACATAAGAATGAAGATCTGTTGTATTTGATTGTCTCCTTGATTTAGAAATAAATCAACGTTAATCAGAAATGATACTCTCCATATATTTTTAGCAACAGAAGACATCACTGATGACACCGTATTAAGTGATCGTATTAAGTAAGTTCAAAATATTAGTTTCAATAATCTTGTTGCATTTGCTGTTTGGACTGAAATGATACAAAATGGGGTAAAAGGATTTCATCTGATCTTATTTTAGTAGAAGGTGAGAAAAATCAATATAAGGAAGACATAGAAAGGAAATGGAAAGTGTTGAAAGATAAATGAAGGTATTTCATCTAGCAGTGAATATACTATGACAAAAAAAATGATCCAATGTAGATGAAAAATAAAGGGTCAGAAAGAGACATTGGTAAGGTGTAAAATAACCAGACCAAAGGAGAAGCAAAAGATTAAAGAATAAAGTCAGGTAAGTGTAAAAACACCTGATAAGAAGTATAAAGGTGGAGAATAAAAAGAAAAGTGCTGGAGGTTAAAATAAATAAAATAAAGTTGAAGCGCATAAAGGAACAAGCTGGTGTTGAAGGAGACTGTAAGCCACTGTAAAAATAGCTTAAAAGTGCCTTTCACGCGAAGCATGTAAAAATACATAAAAGTAATATATAGGAAATGTTTAAAAATGAGCTTGGATTTCATAAGTAAACATGTGCAAATAAGAAAAATTTGTATTTTGCTTTTTAAGTCTCTAAGGTCTTCCAGACCTTAAGGTAGCTGGCATGAAATCTGTTGAAATAAACTTTTGCAATTTTTGAATTCACCCATTCAGCAGGATGGCGCTCCCAAGAAGAAAGTGGAGAACTGGAACACAGCAGGAATGACTGGGGTGATGCAGTTGGCAAGTAATTTTGTTTGCTTTATCATTTGCAATGAGTGATTAGAAACAAATGTAAGAAGAAATAATTGCTGAATCAACTAAGATGTAATCAGGTCCTTATTTGTGGAACAATTTGTAGTGGTTAAAGAGGTTGCCACCTTTCATCTGACTGTTTTAAAGATCATCTGCTTTATTTTGTTCTGAAATGAATTCAAGATGCTTGTACGGGCAGCTACTGTGTCAGACCCAAGAGAGTGTAGCTTTAACTCCTAGGGCTGTTTTTGTAAACAAGTCTGTCTTATTATGATGCAGAAGATGTGATTAAGACATTAAAATACATGAGGGTGGATAGATCTAAAACAGGGTAAACATAAAGGATTTTTCAGCTTCATATAGAAAGTATCTTAGAAGTATTTTCCCTTTTCCCCACCATTTTGAAAATTCCATCCTTTTAGTACCATATGAAAAGTATTTGGAAAATAAGTCATCAGTGTTTAAGCTTCTTTTTTATTTGTTTCAATAATCCAGGGCAAAATATGGGAGCCAGTCATTCTTTACAGAGAATAACCAGGATAGATTTTTTTTTCAACGGGAAAATGGTTATAACATGAAGGTGCAATGCACTCAGTAAAGCTGGATATGTGATTGAAGAGGAAGAGAGAAGAAATTTCAGTAGAATATATGGGACAGTGAGAGAGAGAAGGAAAGAGATTTAGACCTCCAAATTCCACAGGTGCAAGCAAATTGCTTGACATTCCTATATTCGAGTTTCTCAGAGCTTATTAACAAATTAAAATATGAATACTTAGGTTGATCTGCTGGTGATATGCAGTGCTATTGTACTTCAACATCTTAACTCAGGGAGCTCACAGAAACTGTGAATACAGCAGTAAGGCTTAGACTGTAAAGCAAAGAACATTACAATCACTTCAGCTTTACCTTATAGGAGCGCCTTAATACGCACACGTATAATGGATGATAGCATATGATATAATCCCCTGCTGCATTTGTTGAAATGCATCACTACTACTTTTCATGATAAATCTATAAATATTGGCATAAACCAGGTTGGCAGGATGCCTCCATCTTTTCATCTAGCCATTAAAGTGAATCGTTTAGATTAAAAAAAAAAAGCTGGGAGGGAGAGTAATAATTGATAATAACTTGCAGAAATGAGGTAATCTGTTTGTGTTTTTACAGACTGCACACAAAGCATGTCAAAAATAACATTTCTAGAAAATCAATATGTGGCAATAGATGAATCTTATATCATTTTTTATTGTGAAAATTTCTCCAAATTTCAATGTTCAGTTATTTGATTGAAACTTTACATAACTTATAATTTTTAAATCATTTTAATGTCTCAACTAGAATAATACCAGGAACAGTTGGTAATATAACTAAGTTTTTCCTTTGTGTGTGTGTGTATAAGAATATTGCATTAATATAGCTTTTAAGATAAATACTCTTTCCTTTTTTTTTTTTTTTTTTTTAACAAAACAGTCAGAAAGCACCAGATTTACTACTGTAGACTTTATGGTATTGCATAAGAGAAGATAAATTAAAGGCAGCTTTCACTTATACTTGGAGATTTAAGGAAGGTTTTGAAGCATCATTGATTTTGATTGCTCCCATTATTTCTTATTAATGAAATTTCACTAGCTGGCACTGCATACAACTTTTTCATAGATTGAGCAGGTTCATCCAAGTTCACTTCCTGCCTCTGATACATTTCAGGATACTACCCAATTTAGATTCTCCTAAAATTTATAGCTCAGAATAAGAATACTATTCTATTGAGAGAGACAAATTTATATCTTTAAAGGAGACAGAGGTTCTTGTAATTTCTTTTCATTTTTTTGATCTGCTTAGATTTATACAGTGTCATCCTTATGCTGAGACAGGAGTTGTCTTGCAAAACCATGAGCGTGCATGTTCTTGGAGTTGTCATGATCTTGTATTTGCGCTTAGTGTAACATAGGCTTTCCCAGATTTTGGCCAAGATGAGAGATACTAGATTTCTTTCCTCATAGGTAGAACCCAGCTTTCTGGCTTCACCCCGAGCTGAAGGACTTGATTTTGCAAATACCAGGATTCAATGCTATGGAATTTCTACTTGGGTAGCCTGGATGTTGTCATGATGCAGCTTCTAAAAAGCTGCTAAAATGAAGTTCCTTAGAATGGTGAAAAAGCAAAATTGCTCTTTTTGTAACTTACAGCTGCCATTCTGGAGACTTGGATTTTCTAAATCTGGTTAGCCACCTTAGAAAATTCAGGTACCTGAGGATCCTGAAATGAGGCACCTACAGCACATTATCATTACTGCATAGAAGAAATCCAGTTAGCCTTTCATTTTCTATAGACTCTTTCACATAATTCTTTTTTAAAACCACTATAATCAGCGAGAGAACAAGCACAGTTTACTGCATCATGTAGCTATAACATATCAGTGCTGTGCCTAATACAAACAGTTTGTCTGGTGAGCTAGGATTGCTTGCTTCTGGAATACCAAGCATCTCAGCAATCTGTCCAAAACTCCCCTTACCTGCTTCTATCCATGAACCCCAAATTTAAATTTCATTAGTTATCACAGGGGGATGCCTGGAAGCTATATATACAGCTGTATGGAAAAGCCATTCACTTTGGTGTTTTTCTTTCCACCTTTCCTTTCTTAGTTTCAGCTTCCAAAATCCTACTGGTATCACAGACCAACCCATTCTGGGTGTTCTCCTGCATGTTTTCCCATACATTTTAAAGTGGTGAGCTAAACTAGTTTTTGTGTATGTGTTTGCATTTTTTTTTAATATAAATCAGTATCATGTCAGTTCTGGTTGCAAAATGTAAGAAGATGGGATAAAGCCCTGTATTACTGTGCATGGGATTTGTCATGTCACTCAGCAAGACAAGGGCCATCTTTTACCTTTTCTGTACATTTTCTTTGCTCTTCCATAGAACAGAAAAACTATATTGCTTATATCTGGATCTATACTCCAACAAATTTACAGGCAGTGAGGAAGACCTTTACTCAGAGTTTGGCTCACTCCTTTGCAGTAATAGGGACTAGCTAGTCGCTATGAAGTTTGTCTCTGGATTTACCCAGGTCCAGTGTTTTGGTTTGTGCCCATTTTATCCGGCTCTTCTCTTTTCCTCTATTCTACAAAATGTAGCTGAAGATAGCATAGACAATCTTCAGTGAGCCAGGCCATGTAAAAGCACATTTTCATATTAATTTCTTTTGAATTAAAAATACTTATTAATCCTGAACACAAGCATAATATTCTCAATCTGCAAAGCAGTGTAAAGTCATTAACTTATTTAATTCTCTCTCTCCCAAAGAGAATTAAGATTCCTTAGAGAGGGAATTATGATCTGCAGGAGGTTTATTTATTTATTTATTTATTTTTTGGTAGGATTCTTGAAATTATAAGAAGTAGATAGACCAACAACCAGGAACATTGACACCGTCGCGATAAACAAAGAATCTTGTCCTATTCTTCCCCAAAATAAAGCTAGTATACTCAAGAACAAAGATCTTCCTAACATATCATTATAGTTAATAGTGTTTTTCCTTGAGATACATGAATAATTTGTAATGCGTGATTCTTCTGCTTTTTCTTTTTGTAAGTGATCCTTGAAGAGGCTGTAGTGATTTTTCCTCACACTACTCCATATAAAAATAACTCACTGAATCATTGAGAATGGCCCGATCCTTATATCAACATTCTTATGTCTTGCGCCGTCTCTGATGCTGCCTAGAGGTGTTTTCAACCAGTTAGGACATTGGTTGTTCGTATTCCTCCAGTACGAATTTTAAAAGCTTTTTTTTTTCTGTGCTTTGGTCAAGAAGAACTGATCTTTGACTTCAGTGAATTTGGGGACTAGACCTGCAGTAAATTCCAATTGAAAAGGTCAGGGAGTTAATGGACAGAGGAAGACTATGCTCTAATTGCGAGGAGTCTCTTCTAATTGAAATAGAGTTGTTGGCAGTTTGAAGTAGTTTAACGTAAACAGCATCTGCCTGTGCCACATCTGTTCAGTGAAAGAAAGAACGGTTTAGCCATCTCACTTGGGCATGCTTCATTAACAGAAAAGTCAAAACCGTGTTTACACAGAAATCAGTATGAATTATGATATTGGATTCAGTGGATACAAGAATTTTTATATAAATTGCAGTGGGACTCAGTCAGGTCTTAAATTCCAGCTCAGAAAAAAAATCATATGACTTTATGCTATAATTAAGATTATAGTAAAGGCTAGGCACATTGTTCTGGTATGCTCAGTTGCTTGATGCGGTAGTAGCTTGCTTTGCTTTGAAATCAAATAATTGTCCTGTGCTATCCCTGTTATGTGATCACCAGATAAGTCAGTTTGTTTTGATTACTACTCTGAAGGTAATTAAAAGATAATCACTGTGTGACAAACAGAAGCACCCAGTCCAGCTGAATAAGAAACACAGGAACACACTGCGTGGCATCTTTGTACTTTTGTAGTAACATCTGCCAGAGTGCTGTCCTCACCTCAAATATACTCCGAACCCTGTAAGTTCTTTTGGGCTCATTAATGCAACAGAATTGGGTGTGAGCTGTAGAAAAACAGCTATTAGAGTAGAAACATAGTGAGAAGTTTCCTGTTGTCTCCAGCTGTGAGCTTCCATATGTCTTACATAGGTACCATAATGTAACTAAAATATTTTGCAGCTAAGGAATCAACTGTATGTGGCAAAACACTTGCTCTGGAGAGTTTAATGAAGTGCAAAGCACAAGACAAAAAACAGGAAAACAGCAGCTGAATAATTCTTTGTCTTTTCTATCCTGCAAGTGGGCTGAGATCCTCTGGAAGTAGCTGGGGACCTTCCCTCCTTTGAAAGTACTGCAGAGAGCAACACTGTACAGCAAATACATATATTTAACAAGACACTTCCAGCTGACAAGAGTTAGGGTGTTGAAGAGTCATGGCTAAAGCTCTCTGTGCCCAGATTAGCTCATTTGACTATCGTGGCATTCTTCACAATTCCCCGATCAGTTCAGTGTTTTATCCACTCTGCAGTATTTTACTGTAACTCAGGCTATAAAATCTTTTGTGAATGGGCAGTTGTTTGAAAAGGATATGCACATACTGCCCACTGAAGGTCCTTTGCAGGCCACTGCAAACACCAGCGTGCCCAGATTATTCTCACATGCCAAATTTAATTAGATAATCTGAAGGAAACAATGGCAATACTGTATAAAATACAACTGGACAAATCATTAACAACCATATACTGTAGGGAATTATCTTAAATGGAGTGAGAAAAGCTTAGGTGAATAAATTAATTTTTCATTTCTACAAAGAGGACACTGTGGCTCGAAGAGATAGTTAAAGAGCAAGAGATTAAATAATAACGAAGTATCAAGTAAAGAGGGAAATAGGAATGTTACTGAGATAAGAAATGACTAATTCCACCTCAGCCTGAAGTGATCATTCATTCTGTATTGTTGAACAATGAAATTTTTAGGGGTAAATAGTAAATCTTTCAAAAACACCTATCTAAATATATCTGAAGGTTGGGAGACAACAAACAATAACTAGGTGCTTGAATTTCCTTGGTGAATTGAGTTCATTCAATTTATTCATGTTGATATATTGATAGTGTAGCATCCTAGCTATCTTTGTATGCAGGCAGCTATGCAGGCTATTGCAGAGCTTATTATGTTCGTAAGAGTTACTTGAGAAATATGACATGCTTTAACTTAACTCTTGATAGTTATGATTTAATGAAAGAAATTTATTCCTGTTTCATACTGAATCACTGTTTGTATTACTGATATCACCTGGTGTATGTATTCTTTCTGTTGCTGCACTTCATTAAATAGCGATAGAGAAAATTCCATATACAAAAAACTTACCTGTGATGATTTTAATACATACTTAAGTACTTCATTAGCTTTTTTTTTCTTCAATTGTGGAATGTTGTCTATCTAACTTTCTTATGCCAATGCAAATTTTAGGAAATGTCGTCTTGTCTGTTTCCAGTGACTTCCAGTTACCCCCTGAAAGCAATTAAGATAGTCAACCCCAAATAAAATTATTAGAATATTTCAACTCTTCAATAATAAATTTACTTTGGCCAACAGCCAAGTCACTTAATAAAATGTTCTAAGAAAATGCCTTTAGAGGGGTAAAAAGAAATTCGATATGTAGCTCTCTGTGACTGCCTTAGAGGGATACAGTGATACAGGTTGACTAAAAGTGGAGTGTCCAGTATTTTAATTACACATTCACTAACTGGCCACATTTTTTTTAGATTGGCCAATATATAAGGGATTCACAAATTATACCCTCATTTTTTATTATGTATCAGAAAGAGTATTTCTCCATGACATATCCATGATTATTCTGACAGGATAGGAGGGAATGGATATCCCCCTCTATACAAACATGAAAGTAGTAACCATCTCCTCTGTTCTTCCTGACATGATGAGTAGTTGGGTCCTGCTAGACTGGAGGAAACATGGTTTACAAATCATTCATCATTCTCTCCAGAGGCCATATGAACGAAGATTTCTGTTGCTGTACTTTTTGTCGGTGCTGTCTAACACTGGAAGAAATCTCAAATAAAAATGTCTGAATGGCTAGCGTAGTGCCAAAGCCGTAGAGTCTGTGAAAGATACTCTGGAGATTAAATGGTGATTCCTGGCTTCAGGAATAACCCATGGTCTTACCAAAGACATAAATCAAACAGCTATAACCAAGCAAAAATGCTAACCTTAGCTGCACTACAGAGGTTTCTCTGCCTGATTTAGGGGAATATATGCCTGGTGAATGGTTTGCAGAGCAAATACACTAGGTAAAAGAAGAAAAGAAAGCATGGCAACAGAAAGCTTCTCCCAGATATCATACATAATAGGAGATGTACTGATCTTGTTTCTTAGGCCAGCAGTCTGATTTTGGTGGAATGCTCTGTAGAGCATAATACCAGTTGTCTTTAGTAAGTGGAAAGCTGATAGACCCTCAGCCAGACAATTGGTTCTCTTCATTTGAGATTTTAGCAGTTCTTAGGTGAGAAAAAGGACTCTAAATACTGAATTCTGATATTGCCTGTGTTGCTGTAAGTTAGGAGTGAGAAAGGTCTCTACTTTTCAGTGAGCTACATGCTTTTGGATCCCATCACATGTACAGAAACATTAGGTTAATGACATTTCTTTTCCATGTGAGGGGAAAGTGGTGACAATATATTGCACTCTGTGAAAATCCTTATTCCAGGATAAGGTTTTTCCCGTCTAGTTTGTTTCAGAGTGAGTCTTTCTGCACACAGAGTCATACTAGTATGACTTTTTAAAAATACGTATCTGAAATGCTTATGCCAAATTCAGGGTCCTCTTTGTTATAGGTCCACTGACCAACCCTTTAAACAACCATAAAAGCTTTCAAATTGGAACTAGCATTCACTGTTTCTGATTACAGAAATGCTGGCCCCTAAGTGAAAGTCAAGAGCCAAAATGTCTTCTGTGTCTTCCTAGCACTGAACTGTAGCGTGTAGTGGTAACCAGCTTGTGACCCACATGACACAAGTGATCACCAGCTATGCTGATGCAAGCTGTGTGATCTAAAGAAAGTCACAGGTGACTCTTAGATTTCATATGAAATACCACAACCTGACAGAACTGCTCTGCTAATTAGTGGTCCCTCTTTCAGGTTCAAGATGTGCCAGCACTGGAGAATTCACTCTAGGGAAGACTTTCATTGGATAAATTGAATTTGGAAAAAGGCTATTATGGATAAATAATGGGTTTAATATTTGTTCCTTCAAATGCATTAATGTGTAAATCTGAGCTTGTTTAATTTATTCACGTTGGAAAATTGATAAGTGCCACTTTACCTACCTGTGTATGCCTGCAACTGTGAGAGTGTAAAATTTTGTCCTTTATGAACTCTTGATCCAGCAGAATGTAATAATTTTTCCTAACATTTCAGTAGAACTAAGATTTATAACTAAATAACTTAGAAACATAGTTCAAACAGACCTATTGCAGAAGTACATGCATTGTCTATAAATGAAGACGAACATAAGCTAATTCAAGAGAGCTACAGGCTCCGTGTATACTTTTTCATGTATGAGGGATACATAAAAGGATCACAGATATGCCCTCAATGCATATTATACTACTAGAATCTTAGAAGCTGTTTGACCCAGACTCCTCTCCTCTCACCCTCCTCGCAGGCTAAGGGATTAAATTTCTGTTAATTTATTTGTACTTGCATAGTAGCATGAAGGAGAGTTCTTTTCAAGTGCTGTAGCTGTATTATCCTGCACCGTGGCTCTGAACCTAATTCTGAATCCAGCCTACATAACATATTCTGCCTCATGCCCATTAGCTTCAGTAACCAGCTAAAGTTTCTGTGCAGAGATGGTCTGCTTTTTGTTCGTCCTGTTTTGTGTGCAGCTTGCAGTTGAGGAAAGAGGAAAACTTCCAAGGCAATGTAAACGGAATTAAGATTGCAACCATATGTCATTATAGTTTCCCTATTTCTATCTCCTCTATGTACCAATCTGTAAAAGCAGTTGCTAGTATCTTTCTCTATACAGTGAAAGATGGGAAAAGAGCAATCCCAGACTTCTGCAGCTAACTGTTGCAGGTTCATTATCACCAGCAGTGCAAGGCTTGATCTGTCAGAACAGCAGAAACAAAATAACCATCCCAATTTTGATACAAAATCTGATCCTGTACAGTTCCAAAAGGTCTATGTTAATTCTTGATATTTTTTTTAGTTCTTTATACAGTCACAGGGATAGACTCTCCTTGCAGCTTCAAAATTGCAAAAGGACTAACTATGCAGTAAACAACCTTGATTGTCTCTTTCTCTCTTTGTACAACCTTTTAATGACTGTCATTGCTTTAGCTTCAAGAGTTTGTGTGATCTAATTAGGGCAAATTGAATAAGACCGCTTTTATGCTAAAGCGTGAGAAAGTTAATTGAAATCAATCCATGTTCAGTGAAAATGCTGGAGACATCAGTGATAATTTAAAGCAATTAAAAGATGTTGTCCTGAAGCAAGGCAGAAACATTAGGTCTAAGAGCCTGTTAAAAGAAAACTACCTAAAATATTTAAATGATATTATTCAGCTATGATGGACTAGGGATAGCTGAAGCAATTAGAAATCATAAAGCATAAAATCAGTCATATGTAATCTTCTCTCAGCTATCTCAAGTCAATTGTTTTTGTGAAGTAACAGATCTTTTTAAAAATCCCATTTGTGACATTTTGAGAACAAAGGTGTACTAATGATATGAGGCAGTATACTTGCAAACCTCCAGTCCTCATTTATGGGCCGTTGCACCTTAAGAAAATACTAAGCACAGAATTTAAATTTAAATGCATTTTCCAGATACATTTTTAAATTACTTGTTCATAGGATGCAAAACCGTATTCCGTGGGTGTCAATGTTAAAATCCAGTGTTTTGGCTTTTATCAAATTCCTAAACATAATAGTGTAAAGAGGATGGGAGTTTCCTCTTCCTTTCTGATGTCCCCATATCTTTAAAATGTGCTAATTAGGTTCAGTAGAACTGACGAGTGAGTAAAGAGTTAACAGGACTGAAGAAAGTAGGAGGGTGATCACGGTGTGCCTGCGCCATCTGCCAAGGGCATCAGGATTCAGAGCCCTGCAGTTGTGCAGCATCCTCATTTAGAAGTTTCTTCTAGTAAAAGAAATATGATATGAGTTAAAGAATGAAGTCCAAAAAACATTTGAAATATTATCTGTAAAAGGTAACTTTATTATTGTTTTTGTTTAGCCTCCAGTACAAAAATGATGGACTTGATTGTGTTACCTCCCAACTCTGGTAGGACTCATTCTCTTCATTGAGAAAGTTTAACTTGCTGTGCAATGACACATGCTGGTAGTACTGTACAAAAATGAAATTGTATGAAAGATTAATTCTATAAAATATCCCATAGGCACAGACTGAAGACAGCTAAAATTAATCTGCCAAATACTGGTAATTATCTTTTATGGTCTGTCACAGCAAGCACTTGCAGATTTGTGTAAATTTTGATCTCAGCAGTTCCTCTTTTGACTGTGGTTAAACATATGGAGGTTCGAAAGGACTAATTCTGAGTCAATAGCACACTGGATGTATAAAAAGAAAAAAAAAAAAGGAAGGAGCAAGCTTTAGCCTGGTGAGACTGTAGTTGTGATCACAGCTCTCCTTATTTGTTGTCTCATTATGGGATCTTAAAACAAGCACTGCAGCTCACTTTGACCCTATCACATTGCATGTGTGTTGCACTCCTGACCCCTGAGTATCCATGCCTGTGGTTTTACTGCAGGGCAAGCTTGCTCTGTGCTACAGTTTTTGGTCCTGTCCCTGGGTGGTGTTTGTGAGGTGTCTGATGGTCTGGATCACCTGAGCTGAGGGCTGTGTAGGAGCGTGTTGCAATTTGCCTCCTGGGAAGGAATGGTGCGTACCTAGCTTTCATCCAGGCGTGCAAATGAGGCATGGCTGGCGCGTGGCAGCGGCGAGGGTGGGCGCTGGAACGTGTGCCCTCCCCACGGTGCACCTGCAAGCAGTGTGGGTTGCTTGAGTTCACTATTTGTTTGGGTTATTTGTTAGGTTCTTTTTAACTTCTACAGAAAATGTAACACAGAAAACCCCTAGCATGTTGTCGCATCTGAGCGCTTGTTGGATTATGGAAAAACTAAGATTTCCTTTCCTTTCCAAGTTTGGTTCTTCATTACATTGCTGTAAATCAGGAACAGCAAAGACCCCAGACATTCATGTGTTTGGATCCCTCAGAATAGGATGGGAACCAGCATTTAAAGACCTTGCACTCTTGCTATAAACTGTGGTCAGAGGGCATATATCAGATAATTTCTGTAAAAAGTGTCAGCTGTGTTTGAATTTGGGAATTGTGAATCCTTCTCTTTAGGTATACCAGTGCCCTGCTGCAATGTCAGAAAACTCCAGTTCGCAGAATTTATAGCTTGAAGAATTCCCATAGGTGAGAAACAAAGAGAAGGGCTTAAGTCTGCCCCATTAGAGGGGAAGAGTATTACTATTGTTGGTAATATTGGCATTTTTCTTCTTTCCTTTATAGCCCTACATTTTGTAATCTTGTAAAAGGGAAGAATCTTGGGTTCAGGTTTTTTGTTTTTTTTTTTTGAAGAGGGAGTATACTCCCATCCTTATGGCTGCAGAGAAAATTAGCACAAGACATCTAAAGCCTCTAAAACCAGAGCACAATTTATTATTTTTGAACCAATTTAGTGGGGGGTTTTTTGTTTGTTTGTTTGTTTTGGTAGCCTGAATTGTGAATGCTTTGTGTGGGCAATAGTGAAAGAAGTTTTTCATTTCTTTGTTCACCTGCATTCAGCTGGAGGTAGAAGGAATAATGTTCTTAGTGAAAAGTTGGAAGCAAGTTATTTGCTTTAATAATTTATTTGTTGATTTTTCATGATTTGTGGTCTGCATTACCACAGTGAAGTGTACCAACCTTTTGGTCACTTTATTGATCTTAAGTGCTGAAGTTTTTGTGTTTGTTTCCAGACCAGAAATCAATATTCTCCTTCATAATATTGCATTATCTCACAGGATATATCTGCTACTGGTCTATACTATAGTAGTGCTTACAGGTTCTATCTGTGATTAACATTTCATGTACAGAAAGAGATGATCAGTGATCAAAGAATGTTTGATGAACAAGATAGAGAAGGTAGGAGAAAATAAATATTTCATCCCAAGAAATTAATTGGATTGTTTGGCTCATTCAGGAAGTATGAGTATAATCAGGAATTGAAACCAGGCATCTTGTATTTGGTGCCTTAATCATAAAACCTTTCTTCCTCTCAAAATGTTTCTGGAAAAAATTCCAGAAACCTGAAGAACCAACTCTAGCCCCCCAAATTATCTGAAGACTTTTGTGAACATAGCACTTTTCATATTCCTCTTTTTTTTTTAATTTGCACCTTCTAGAGATCCAGAAACCTATAAAACAAAAGTAATCTCTGTTCCTAGGCCTAATCAACACATGCAAACTTAAACTAAAATAGTATTCTACAGGAGGCTTAGCTCACTTCTCTGCACAGAGTATCCTTTATGAGTTTTGAGCAGCATTCAGTTAAATCTCAGTTTGGCTGAACTGGTTTTCCCCTGTCCCTTCCTGTTAGTTATATATATCACCTCTAACAAGTTTAGCTTTTATGCTCTTGCATATTACACTACAAACTCACTGTGAAAATGCCATGCCTTATTTCCTCTGCAAGATGTTTAATCAAAAATGACCCACAATTTCAAGCATGAATGCCTAACATCTCATTATTAACCACTACCTGGAACAGTTTATAGCATTCTAACTTCAGCAGGGATGCAGTGACAGGATTCAGGAGGCCTCCAGCATTTTAGAGTTTAGGTAACCGTTTTACTATTCTTTTTGTTTGGTATGAAACAGTATGGGGTCTAGATGTTTACGGCAGAGGCATACCCTTATCATACTCTAAGCATCATGTAAAGGGCCTGGATTTTGTGTTTATTTGAATTTCCCTAGGCAGTACCTCTTGTTTGATTGGAGTAAGTTTATGTTTTTACATACTGTGAGTAGATTTTTATATCAGCAGTGAAATACTTGATCTACATGACCTTAATCTAATTTGGAAGCTCAAGAAATCGAGAGTCAGCCCAAAGAAGGGACTCCTGACTTAATTTGCTTTCCCTACTTCTTGACTTCTTAAGGGTTTCACTACAAGGACGTTTTCCAGTTATTTCATGAATTTTTCAGACACCTTTCACCACTGACCTTTCACTTCAATTTGAAGAAAATAGCAAGGTCTGTAGTTCTCTGGGCAAAATGACATTGTTACTATTGCCTTTTAATTTGTCTCATATCAAGCAAACACAAATATCCAGAGCCAGCCTTTTTAATCTTGAATATCTAGCAAATCTTATCCTCCTAACCAATCTGGAAAGAACTCAGTTTTAGTTTTTAAAAAGGTGATGTTTCTTTATGAAATAAGCTTGAAAGACAAGTCAGGAAAACTGATGACTAGAGCTGCAAGTTATTTTTTTCCCATAGATCAATTTCTTCAAAGTTGTTCAGAGATTGCTTTCCCTTTTGAAAAACTATCCTTCTGAGACCCATTCACTCTTTGGAAGAATGCAGATCATAACTCAGTGCTATCCACCTAGCAGCGGTACCCAGGCTGTGACACTGCTCCTTTCCCAAGTTGTCCATGGCTTGGACTGAACAGCAGGAGAAGTCTTACTGGTCTCACAGGACAACCTGTTGATGCGAGTGTCAGTGAGAATATGGACTTGGGCTTGTTAAAGCAGTTCTCTAGCTCAGCTCCAGCAATAGCGATGGCATTCCTGAGGATTTTTTTCAGGGATAGGTAGGCATGAAGTGCATCTGGTTTAGGTATTTCAGTCATTACAGAAACAGATGATACTGCTACTTCATGCTAGCACGAGCTGAACTGATAAAATGGTGGAAAGCTGTGGTGAGTTGGCTTGTACTTTTCTGCTGGGTAAAAGAATGGGGAATATTTTACAGGAAAAACATAAAGTGAAAAACTCAGAGCCACTTCTGCCAGCTGCATTTTCTCCCCCTGTTCTTTAACACTGGGGTTTTGTAATATTGCTGCTAACTAACTCAGGCTTCAGTGTACAGCATGCTACTATGGAAATAATCATGTTCATTTAGAGGTCACACTAAATTATATGTATCAGCACCATAATGGCAAATTCTAACTATTATTTCAATATGGCAATAGTGTTTAAAAATTGTAGTCCTCTTATAGTCTGGGAAGGAAGCGTTTCCATATGGCAAACATTGCTTTTAAGATAATTTTTGTTTTCCTATAGACCCTCTCTTCTGTGCATTTGCAGAAAAAGTGCTTGTTAGCTTTTCTTCACTTTGAGTTGTCATTTGTAGGTTACCAGGTGAGGTGATTTGGTAATACACATCTAGGAACCTGCAATGCTTAAATTAGAAGGCAGCGAGGGAAAGAAGCGGAATCTGGCTGTTGGTTACAGTGCACTCACAACATTTTACTGCTGCATTTAACACATCTATTTAACTTTGACACACGAAGTAAAACTGCTTGAATGAAGGTCTGCTGAATCATAGCTAAGGTTCTTTTGATATTTTTATCTGTTTTGGGTATTTAAATGTGCCCCTTTATGCTAAATGAACTAAAGAAACCCCCAGTGCTTATATCAGTCTCTTCTTTTTCCTTATCTTCTTTTTGTTCCTTCACATATATTTTGTTATATGCATTTTGAATAATTTGCAATGCTTACTACATTTAAAATAGTACGTACTTTTTCTGCCACTCATTGGCAATCCAGCGCATATCATTTCATTATTTTATCCCTGGTTAGTTATGTTTTTTGAATCTCCTGGGTGATACTATTAAAATAATACTGAAATAAATGTTGGCTGCACACGGCCCTTGGGATTAAAGCAACCTCTACAGCCATCAGACCAAATCTCCAGAGAACAGCTTTCCTACTTGGTGATCCAACTACAATCAGTCCTGTGGGCATGCCTCAAGGAATTCTGAGGTCATCTTTCTCTTAGGACTATATGTAGAAATTTAAGTGTCTAGAGGTTGAGAAAATATTAAACAGAATGTCCTTATACATTGTAATCTCATGTCCTTTTCTTTCTGAAGCCAGATCTCTTATTCTTTTACACTGTATACTGATTTTTTTTTCCTGCTGAAAAGCAAGTCATTTTTTCCCTTCATAAATGTAATGATTTGAGATTTGTTACAAGTTTCTACCATTGTTGAAATACAGAAAAATGTATCCTATGCACCTTTTCAGATTGGACATGAGTTTGAGTTATGAGTCTGGATTTGATACTGATTTTGCATTTCTCTGAAAGATGAGAGTGCTAGAAAGTCAAAATGTGGAGTACTCTTCCTTATAGAGGCAGAGCATCAGAAAATTATTAAGATTTACTTTTCATGTTTGTTGGAGTTTGGAACAATATTTTCCTTCCAAACTGTTGTGAGGAGAGAAAAACATATATGTGTGTGTGGGGGGGTGATCATTTAAAGTAGTATCTTGAAAGTTTGAAAGTTTTTAAACCACTTAAAATCAAATGTTATCTTATTTCGGAAATAGCTATTAAGAAGGAAGAGCATATTTGCTGACCACATAACTTTTTTTCAGTTCTGTTTTGTTTTGGTGCAAATATCACTGCACTGTTTTGCAGAATATTCTGTGATTGCCTAGTGAATTTTCACGGAATTTCTATCTTTCCCTCCTCATTTTGCCTATTGGGTTTAAACCAGGTATAAACTTTCTCCATGAAAGAGTTTTGGGGGAGAGGGAAGAATCTACATGAAAATGGTAACAGCAATTATGGTAAATGTTGATCCCATCATTTGTAAGTATTTGCTAAAAAGGGATATATAGAGATTAGATGATATTGTTAGGTGATATTATTAGATGACCTCTGAGAAATGAGATGATATTGTTAATTAGATGGTTTATGTTCGCCTTTTGTTCATCAAAGCTCTTTGCACGAAAACAAGGCCACACAAAACTGAGAAAAATAGAAAGGAAAATCACTGTGCTTAAAAAGTTGCTTGACTTTTGTTATGTCAAAGACTACAAAGTCACATATCTGTTTAAATAAAATGGCAAGATGTTTGATTGTGGGAGATCAAATATGGGAGAAAAATAATTTGAAACATTGCTTTAGACTGATGTTAAAATTTAGTCCTCTTTCACTTGACAGGAATTCTAGTTGACTTAAATGTGCTGCTTTGCACACCAGGCTGTGGGTGAGCGTTCCAACGCCTAATTGGTTGATGATGCATATGCATCGTTGGCCCGACATTAGGCATAGTCATTCAGCCCCTCCTGGACTGACAAAATAACGCCACTTTTATATCTACAGTTAGCTTGCTCTTTCCTCCTGGGATCATTCTTCTCTAGTGCTTTTGAGCATTTTGATTTGTTTACACATTACAAAGTGGGTCTTTTTCAATTGTTGGTCACCTATTGCCAATTATTTAGTTTATTTAGACTATACTTTATTTAGAGTTGTCTTTCCATAGTCAGGTCTCACAATGCTGCTGTCATCATTCAGAAATGGAAATAAAGGATGCTCTGATTTCTCCTGGAACTTACTAATGAACAAAATGATTGTTGGTGTGTTCTTGTGGGATCTTAAGTAACTTAGACATTCAAATCTGCTTCACACTGGTCAAACTACCAAAGCCTGAAAACGAGGCAGCTTCTTTAATATGAGAAGTTGAAGCAGCTTATTCTTGCTCTCTGAAGGAGAAAATCTAAAGTTGCTCTTGTCTAGATTAACAAAAGTCCTTTTGCTCTCAGTCTGTATTGCTTTACAGTGTATTCCTAACAAGACTTTGTCCTTGTAGTGTGTAGCTACTAGCTGTCAGAAACCATTTCTGCAGCTTGTGAATTTAATCAATTCGGCATGTCTGCTGAAAGTAATAAAACATCATTGAAATTCTGCTTTAAGAAAGTTAATGCACTAACTGCTTCCCATGTAACTGCAGACACTTAAACTGTAAGATATAGACCCTATATTGTTAAGCATTTAAAAAAAAATTGCACTGATATCCTTGGTTACACTTTAACTTACAGATTAATAGACCTTTAAATTTGAAACCAGCTCACCACCTTGCATTAAATGAAACAAGACTATTTTAGAAAGTTTATAATAAAGGGTCAAGAGAATCTTAAGGGTAGATAAACTTGTGTTGAAGGTACCACGCTGGAACAGAAGAAAATTTCAAAACTAATGTTCATGGAGGGCCCAAGGTCTCTGTCTGTAGGATTTCCTGTTCTACCATCCTATTTGTCTTTTGGGCACCAAAGTTTATGGTACAGGTAGTTGCTCTGGAATATGTCTTTTTAAGTTTGTGTGCACTGTAGGCCTGAACCTTGCCATAGGCAACCTGGAGGAGTGTCTTAGCCAGTAAATCACCAGTTTTGAAAAACTTTGCAGAAAAATTGAAGTGTTTTGCCATTGCACATTTACTTTTCTTTTTTGTTGTTTCTTGGAGGAGTCTGTTGGTTGCATTATACAGCTCATGTAATGACATATTTCAGCAAATTTAGTGGCCTAAAGAGGTGTTAGCTCGTTTGTTCCTGAAATAGGTATGAGTGGTTCTATCCGTAAGGAACAAAACAAATGGGTAAATTCTGGGAGGAGGTACTGACCAAATACCAATAACGTAATGCAAAAGGCTTGTAGGAATTGGTGACGGTGGTTTTCCAGCAATTGGTTGAAAAAACTCTGGACTAAGAGGATTTGGTTAAGGAGAAATACAGAAATAAGTCATTGAGGCAGTGTCCGGCAAAGCATACTGGCCTTCACACCAGTACACGTGCCGCGAATGCCAACAGTGTCAGCGCGGAGAGACAAGTAGAGGCTGAAATCCAAAAGGAATGTAAATGTGGGCAATGGAAAGTCATTTGCTACAAAGTGCAAGTGGCAATCAATACCTTGTTAGCTAGGCAAGAGAGAGAAAATAACTCCACACAGTGTTGGCAGAGAGCAGAGGACCTAAGGCATTTTCAGGAAGTGAAATCTGTTGTAGTTGCAGTGTTGCTAGGGATTTGCTAACAATGAGCCAGGACATTTAAAATCTCTGTCATATGAATTTATGAAAGAAAACAGAATAAGAAACACAGGAGATGAAACTCAGAAATCACCTTCATCTCTCAGAGAGACCTATCAGGCCCGCAGTGGCAGAGCTTACCCAGAGCACAAGGCTCAGAATAAGGGGCAGAACCTGGTAGTCTAATTTCAACCCTCAGACAAGCACCCTGGGAGTAGTGCCCAGGTTGGAAAAAGCAACCATCCAGAGTAAGCCAAAAAGGACTGCTGAGAAACTGCACTTAAATAGCTAGATTCCCCACTTACTGATGGTTTTTAGGGTTTTTCTTCCTTATCTTTTTCAAAATTTGATGGGAAAAGAAGTCAAATAACATGACCTCACATCATGAATGTACAGCAGATAAACATCTCTGCTTACATTTGGTCATATCTCTGCCATTTGTGTGAACAGTGTCCACTCATAGGTAAAGAGCTTGGCTGAAGCTTAATTTGAGCAAAATGAGGGTGGAAAGAAAAGTCTATGAAAAAGTCTGGAACTACCTAGCATGTAATCTCCTTTGTAAGTATCTATCCGTACTTGGTTAGCTCAGTCCATAATTTAGGAATATTTCTGTATTCCTTATTGATTCCTGAATCCAAAAGTATCTGTGGTTTAATGCTTACTAGTATACAATCTGTAGGCCTTATGCCACTTCCACCTCCAAGGTACAGATACTGACATGTTTTTAGAAAATTACAGCAGTAATAGAAAAGGAAATCTTTGTGACTTCTTAGTAGTAGAGTACCACAAGTATGTCAAATTTAGGCCTGTCTAAAGTGCTAGGGAGTACTACTGTCAAGTTTGCAATCCACATTGTGTTCTTCTGACATAATGGAGCACTCAAAACAACAGTAAGGCTTATTTATCTCAAAGACTGACCCTTTTTGTCTTGACTGAGACAGTGAATTACGGCAGGATATAAGGACTATTGCAATTCTTACTTTTTTCTAATTTCTACTTACTTTGACTTTGCTTTATCTAACACAAATGCACTGCAACACATAAAACAAAAAATCCTTCCTGCAGAATGAAAACATAGCTCTACATATGGTCTTTCCCCTGATGAGAGGATGAGAATAAACAGTTTTGGCAGATGTTAGTCATGTTGTTTAATGTACTGTCAAAGGACAGTCCGACATGAAAGTGAGGAAATTGGCATAAAAATGGTTTCAGATAGAATCTTACTGTTTTCCTTTGTCTGTGTTCCAGAGTTTAATTGTAGAAAATGGAGCTGGAAGAGGATCAAGAGATCATTGCCCTTTCACAAGACAGGATCAGTGATACCACCATTTGTTCTTGGAAGCTGGGAAGCAACTTGCAGATTGGCCAAATCTTTGGTATGTTGAAATGCATAGTTAAAAAGTAGTGTTGCCCATGGTCTTGGAAGTTATTGAGCCTGCAGTTCTCTGGAGTTCTCAGTTTGAAGCCTTTCAGTAAAACATTCAGAAAATAACATAAAACAAGTAAACGAAAGAAATTGATTTTTCTCCTGCACACAAATACTGGGTTTAATGTAAGTCTAGCTATAATAACTGGTGAGTGTATTGCCTATAACTTAGCCCTTTTTCTTGATCTTTTGTCCTCATCAATGATGTACATGGTATAGTCATTTCAAATAGGATAGTTGTATGTTTGCAGCTTTTTAGTGCTAAGCTACATTATCCTATACATTGCTTTTTATCCAGGTTTATATTTGGATCAGCTAGATGTTCGTATAAATCTGGAAATGCGCAAAATTTTTAAGTTTCTTTGTTAACCTTTATGTTGTGGTCATTCGTACTGAAATATTCTTGCTACTAATAGCTAGGGGAATTCCAACTGAATTTTTTATGAATTTTTCCTAACCTACTGCATAATGTGTTAGCTTTTCCCTGTGGCTGACATTATTCATGGCTGGATTAGTATCCACCACACAATGTGATGTTGTCTCTGCTTTCTAGTAGAGTGGTGACAAATTGTTTATATTGCTTTTTGACTTGGGCAATTTGTGTGCATCTTTGTGTTTGTGTGCCTCTCTGCATGGTTTTTTTGCACATAGAAAACACTGCAGCTTTAACCTGTGCTTTTGTCTCCTTCAAAAATATCTTCATAGATAAAGTAGTCAGTTTTGAAGACTGAGGAATAAATTAGCAATGCCCCTCAGATGGTAATATAGCCTAATTAAATCATGCTAAAACATCACTTACTTAGACACATATCTGGAAATAAGGTAAAGGAGGTAGTGATATAATTGAATTCATTCAGTTTAGACTGTGATATTGTTGCTAGAAGTTTGAGAATTATAAAAGGTTCTGGTTTCAAGTCCCAGAAAACATAGTCCTCTTTAAAGAGCCCTTCATGTGGGGAGTCTCAAAATTAAATGTATCAAGATAGTGAGTAGCTTTGGAAGCCAGTGGCAGTTTTTCTCTGATCCTAATCTTCAGATTCTGCAATATTTTTCTCTTTGCTGTACGATCCATTGTTTACAGGAAGCATTACTGCCAAGTGCTTTTTAATGTAGCCAAATGAAGAGCTCAAAATGATTTATGAGAAGGTGTCATGGCAAATGTTGGGAAAGGGCCAAACTCTACTAAAGAGCTGAGGACCTAACAATTTTTGTTTAGGCTTTTGAATAAATAACCAGATTTTGAAGCGGGTGTGGTGCCGACTTTGCTCAGTGCCAGCTTCTCCTAACTTTTCTCAGGTAGAACTACTGCATCTGGATAACTTTCATTTATTTTGGATAGGTACGTAAATGGCAACATTCATTTCTGAAAATCGGCATCTAAGAAAAAGGAAAACAAAAATGCAGTGGAGATTGTGACATAAAGAAAAAGAAAACAGGAAACAAAAAGTGTTCTGGAAGAAATATCTGTCAGACAGCACAGCCTTTAAGCATTTTAAATTTGTGGCCTATTTTCTCTTAATTCAATCAAAGTGCTGGCACAGGTCAGTGCTGAAGATTATTCAGAAATATTCCCTAGAAATTGTTTGTTAAAGTTTTGTCTCTAGTATACTTCCAGTTCAACAGAGTGAGGAGCAGAATACAGAGCATTTCAATCTAAATTATATGTACTCCCATGAAATACCAAGAATTTTGAAAGCAGTAATGCAATACCCAATGTATTAAATGCTCTTGAGGAATTATTATAGCTAGCTTATATTTTTTCAGATTTGAATAGCTAAGGAGGTCATTATCTTCTGCAATTGCACACGTTGGAATTGCATTCATAAGTGTTTTGTGAGAAGTGATGTTGTATTGTGGGAAGTAATACACAGTACAGTGTTTACTTTTTATTTAGACTTGATACCAAACTTGCATGGACAGAAAAGTCTTTTTAACCTGAAATAATACGTGTTTAGTTTAATTCCAAACAGACTTTTTCTATGTGAAAACAGTATATATATATATATAGCAGTACAGCTTCCATCTTAGTACGCAATATGGCCCCAGGGAAAATTTTATCTGCATTCAGAGAAACATATGTTCCTCTACCATCCTTAAAGGAAAAAAAGAGAGACTTGAGAGAAACCAGCTAGCCACAGAATTGAGGAAGGGAAAATGGCCATCGTGGCTGTCCTCTGCTGTTGTTTTGTTTGTAGCTGTGTGTGTCAAGCTGCGGAGGCTGCCTTTCTTCCTAGTGATGACCTACAGCTTGATAATGGAGCTGTCAGCTAGGGCAGCTTAACTTGCTTTTAATTCCTTTTTACGATCCAGTAGCCCCATCTGAGCAGAAAGGGGATTTGGAAAGTTACGGTGGTTATCTTCCTTTAGCACATCACTAGTGCAAATAATGGCAGACAAATGGTGGACATGGACCTCATTCCAGTAGTCTTTTGCAAACATCCGTGGTGGAACAGGATGTGGTGGAACAGGATATTGTGCAATATATCTTACAGGAAGATGCCCTGATCCCAGGAGATACAAGGACTTCCTGGAGATTGAAAAAATTGAGGTGGTTACAGACTGGGAACGTGCTCGTTCTTCTTACCATGTGCTGAGGCTGACGACCTCTGATCTTCTGCTTGGCTGTTATTGCTTCACAGATTTTAGGAGAGATTGCTGCTTTGCATTTAACATTCCCTCTCTGGCTGCTAGCAATATAGGACTGATCAAGTCATCCAAGAAGACCAGGCAAGATAAATTAGATGCTTAATTTGCACATGAGGAACTGCAGACAGACTAATTTTAAAAGGACATTTTGATAAAGTAAAATAGTACTGTGCACATATTAGTAATTGTCGGTTCCACAAAATTATTAATGATAGATGAGCTCTGGGCTTTGAATCTTTGCTTAAATTAATGTTTGAAGGGTACTCCATAAAATATAGACAACAAAAGTCATTAGGAAACTGATCACATAATTTTCAGCATTAAAACATTTGTAATTTATAGTGTTTATTTCTATCACTACTCATAAACCTATGTCCTAAATAAATACAAATATAAAACAACACTGCATATGGTGCAGATAGTCATATTCTTAACATTTCTTCCCAAAGCCAAAAGGAGATTTTACTAAATCTCAAAAAGAAAAAAATATTTTCCTGCAACTACTGCTGTATGTGCTTTTAAAGGGAATTCAACAATAAATTAAGTGTGGGCACCTCCATCCAGTGTGTGCCTCTTCCACTGGTTGCTATTAGCACTCTAAGGTCCATTCTTTATCTCATCTCCTTCAGAGACTACAGTCATTCAGCCTTGACAGTCACATAGCTGAACTGTGCAGGGCTTGGGGAGGATTCTTTTAATTTAGGGCACTGAGTTACATAACATGGATAATATGGTGCTGATAATCCAGCAGCATGTAGTAGCTCTAGTGCTCCAGAAGCCTGAACTCAAATTAAAAGCTACATCTGTCCTTCATATGCATTTAATTAGTTCCTCATGTCATGCATTTTCCTATTAGATTTCATCTTCCATGCACCTTTTTACTTGCCCAACTATTTATAACCTAAATATGCATGAAAATGGCAGTCATTAATTCCATCAGGTATTGAGTTTGAGCTAAATATCCTTAAATGTTATGTTTTGACACTGCCTCATCTGAACTGCCTGTTCCATATGGGTGCCCTGTTGGTCCTTTGGCAGAATGCAGGTGCCCTGCTGTTAATTTAACTGCTTATCAGCCCCAGTCTCATGCTCCTCGTTACTTTAGTTACACAGTACAAAAACAAGACTTCATATTTCTCAGTTCTGCCTAAAATTGTTCAGCCTGCATTAAAGATTCACCACTCGTCCCAGCAGGACCCGAATGCAGTCGTGACTGGGGAAGGCATCATTGGTGTAGCTTCTCGTTCTGCAGCCTGGACTCCTCTCGGGTACCGACATCCTGCACCATAGCCCTTGCTAGGCTGCTTCTCTCTTTCCACACCTATTTTCTAGCCTTTATTTGTCTGGGGAGCAAGCGTAAAGCTGAGCAGAACATCAAAAATCTGTGTATTATGCAGGTGTTTTCATTGTCTTTTTTTTTTGGTTTGTTCCTCCCCTTCTCCTCTACATAAGTACCTGATGGTCATGGCTGTTTTCTTTGCACCTGCCATCAAGACTGCTCTCCACCTCCTCTCTCAAGATTTTCCAAGACTGTTGCCAAATAGAGAAATGGCCTCTGTGCATGTGTGTATACTTGTACAAAATTCAACAAAGAGTTTGAACTCTTCCAGTAACTGTTAGGAAAAGTGTTCTAGGGCATGGTTTTTTTAATGGACAGATTTTCAGATTTTTTTTTTTTCAAATTTTTCTCAGTTTGCACATTCCATCGCACACGAAGACAAGCATTCTCTGTGTGTGCTTCTTATTGTTTGAAATTTTAATGCACATGGAGGTGATAGCCTGCCAAACTTTTGCTTACTTCATATTTTGCTTTTTTGTGCACCTTTCCCGTATATTCAATGTATTATGAATACAAAATTAGACGTATATATAGATACACATATACACACACACACACACACACACACACTTAGTGATGCTACTGTTTTCAAAAGCTTCTTAAAACTACTTCCAGAACTCTTTGACCCAGATTTTTAAATAGTGTCACTTGCAATGCTGAGGAAGTAAAATATTGGCAGTCTACACAGTCATTGTGCACATTTTTTTGTTTTACAAACAAACTGTTTTTATTCTTTGTGTCTTATTTACACATTACGGAGAACTGCAACTTGCAAAGGATAAAGAGCTGGCGAGCTTTCTCAGAGCACTTGCAGGTGACGGGTGTGAATTTGAATGAATTGAAAACATGAAACACATGAAAGTTCTTGACTAAGAAAAGGATGGAAAAGAGTAATATAAAAGTAAGTCTTTGTAAATGTTTTACCTAATTGTATAAAGTTCATTTCATATCAAGTACTCCTTTGTAGTAATTCTACTTTTTGTATCAGTAAAGCACTTTTAGAAGATTTGCACCAGCTTTGTAGGGACAGACAAGAATAGCAAAGGCTTGCTCCAGCCATTAATCCTTTAGATCTTTGCCTCTGTGAAAAATGAACTTAAAAAAATCCACTGTATCATGAGGTGACTTATTTGAGGTTTCTTTTGGGGTTGTATTTCTAAAGTGTGGCCTCCAGGAATACGCAGTATTGACTATATTACTGTGTAGGCTGACTGTACTGGCCCACTGACTTGCACAAATCCCAACAGATAAAATGAGCCCTGAAGAAGAATATGAATGTAAAGAGATTCTGGAGGAGCTGAGGGGGAAAGGAGTGCCCGTGTCAGTATGTAAACCCCTGCTTTCACTCGTAAAACTGTGGTCCTTCGAATCTACATTTGCGGACATCTGATTGGGGCCAGTGAAAAACATTTTTTCAAAACTTTAACATTGTCCCAATTTCCGTCTTGGTGTCACACACGCTCTCATAGGGAAGCTTAGGTAATCATGATTTAGTTGTTTTTTCCTTTCCTCTTCTCCACATTGTCTTGTTCTATTTTAACTGTCTGTCAGTGGCCCTTGATTAATATTGATACTCAAGGGCAACATTTGTTTCCTTCTTGGACAGAAATAAAATTCAGTTTTACGAGAGACACTTAGTGTCTGTTTGCATCTCCTGTAGATGTAAACAGGTTCCGTAGATATTTCAGTACCCTAAGGACATCTTTGTATTAAGATTGCTCTTGAGCAGAAGCAATTTAAAAAATCCCACTGCATACATTTGATATTTAGTATAATAAATGAGGGCAAGTGTATAAGAATTGCAGTAAATAAGCTGTACACTGGAGAAAACTGAGTCCAGTATACAATTAAAAGAAGTATAGTTGTTACAGAAAAGATTCATATTTATAAAGTATAGCTATGCTTTGTTCTTTTTACAAATGTCTGTAATGCAAGTTTGACTGGAGCCTTCAGTCCAAAATTTGCAAAATGCCCATTCAGGTTAGGATTCATGCCATCCTAACTAAATACATACTTTTATTTAAATACTTTAAATACTTAAATATTTAAATACTTTTTATTCAAATATTATTTTTAACTGTATAGCTACTAAGAACAGGCCAAGAACAAGAGTTTGTCTGAACAGCTATTTTTCAGGCCATTGTGGATGAACTGTCAAGATAGGGTTTAGCATCTCCAAGTATTAAACCTCTCCCTCCTCTTCACTCATTGTCTGTATGGTCAAATCTACAGCTCCTCAGCTTGGTTAGTTCCTTTTTGCATTCCACACTTACTGCTCAGCACTACATACCGCTTTTCACGTGTTTTCCACTCTTTCTGTCTCTCCCTCTGGCAATCTTGGCTTGACATGGTAAATAGGTTTACAGTCATGTTTTGTTTTTTATTTCCTCTACATGCATGCTTTGAAGTTTGATTCACAATGACACTGGGCAGCTCAAGATGCCTGTGGGCATGCATTAAAGCTCCTGGGTGAGTTAGGCATCTAATCTCCACTCTCTCATAATATTGTTTAGGCACCTAATTCTCTGAAGAACTTTAGTGAATCTGATAAAGCTCTATCTGTCCTTGCACTTCGGTAAACCTAAGTCTCTATGCAACTTCTTCTATTTCATCACCGTGGCTCAGATTCTGCTTTTATGTGTTGAACAGATCTTACTCCTAGGAGATTATATTAGTTGCAGAGCCACAGAATGAAGATTCTTTATGAGCAGAGTTGGATAACCTCTAGTCTTTCCGTGAATATAAAACCTGAAGTCAAGAGCCACAGCTGGTTTTAGTAGACCTATGTCAGGCTGTGCCAGGAGATAGTCTAGTTTCTTTGTTAAGATGGTGCGTTAAACATCATTCAGGTATTGATTCAGTGCTAATGGCAAGAAAAATTTTCTATAAACTTAAATAGTGGGAGAAGGAAAGCATGTTAGTGAGGAGATGTGAATTAATGCAAATCTTACGGTTTCTAGGCACACTCCTCAAATTTTAGTACCTTTGAATTTACTTGTATCCACACTTACACTGAGATTTCTTGGAGCCTGTAATGCAGTACCTCTTTCTGATGTTTTTAGGCATGATGTTTCTGAGTAGATTAAATTTTCCTTGTGACTACACCACTTAAAGTAAAAATATGAACATATTTAGGGGGAATGATATGATAGTCATGCTTTTTAGAGAAATTTAGATTTATGTATGAAGAAATATTCAAGCAGTAAAACAGAAATAATCTTATAATTATTCATTTGAGCCTGGTTCAATTCTTAAAATTGAATCTGCTCTTCAGAATAGCAAGCTCTTTGTTGTGGGTCACTGGCAAAATTGGGTGAAAAAGTTTGATTTTATCAGTAACCTTCCTGAATTAAAAATGACATTTCCTAGCTGTACACCTCCTTCAAGAGCATTATCTGTATATAATGGCAGTTGTTTTAAATGGCTTAAGGCTATCACAACTAATTTAAATTCTTTGTTTTTCTGGTCATTTATATCTGGGTGAAACTGAATTGTGAAGCTTGCACATCACTTGTAGCTTAGTAAGAAAAATGTAAATAAAGAAAACAAAGCAGAATCCCACTTTTTGCTGCTTTGCTATTCTTTGAGAAAGTCGTGCCATCATTAAGTATGGTCTACTGGACAGGAGAGTAGGAATCCAGCTTATTCATTATATATCCCAGTATTAATCAGTAAGCTTGAAGAAGCTGCTGCTCCTTTGTGTTTCATTTGTTCATTGATAAACTAGGGATTATGATTTTGCTATAGCAGATGTGCAGTAGAAGGTTCAGCCTTAACTAATTAGGGTTAGATGCTTAAATGAGTTCACTGCTCACTGGCTCTTATTTTGTCCCTCTAACAAGAGCATTTTAGTGGTTCTCAGCACCCAGTAGCTTCCACTAACATCCATGGGAGAGTCTTTTGGGGGGTGATTGGCTGCTTCTGACATCTTCTTATAAAGTTTATAAGATCTGCAATGCTCTTCCAGATCTTTCCATAAAAGGTGCTGTAGCAATGTCATTATATCTCTCTCTCCAGAAACTAATACCACCATTGATGGCACCTTCTGGATGATCCCAATGGACAATTCTCTAATTGGTCACAACCAGGGGCATGACTAACTGCACAGTGGAAAAGCACTGCCAGTTTATTAGTAAGCTTGTACTGTAAGTGTTGTTTCTTGCAAGGGCTTATATCATTTTTAACCAGTTGTTAACGTTTTATACTTCACTGGGTAGTTACTAAGAAAATATACTTGATAAGCAGGAAGCTGTCAGTTGTGCAAATTTTACAGAGCCCTTCTCATTAAGAGACACATCTAAAGCCCATTGAAGTTAATAGAGGGCCCATTAGGTTTTCATCAGAGCTTAAAGCAAAAAAGACTTGGCTTTCAATAGAGGCAAATTAATTGGGGGAGGGAGGCGGATACACAGATACAAGGAGCCAGGCAACTTGTGGTGTTAACTCTGTTGAGGTTGTTTGCATTGCATGTGCTGAACTTAGTCCCTGAATTTTAAGTGGGGGAATGTTGCAGTGAGATGGAATGAGATATTTTGAGCTTTCTGCTACACAAGAGGATGCATTTGTTTAGTATGTTTGCCCTGGATTTTGCTGTGGCCGGTCTGTGCAGCATTGCTAATGAGGTGGTCTCAGGAGGGTTTCTCCATAATATGGAGGTTTTTCCAGAGATGCAGAACCAGTATATTGGCTCAGATATCTGTTACTGGCATCAGGGGAAATGACGGGGAAAAGCCAAGAAATTCAGGGAGACCAGACTGTCTCACCAATTCATTGATCTGTGGCTCCTATACAGTCCCCTTTGGGCCCAACTTTCAGCAGCTGACACAAGTAAAAGCAGCTGCCAATGTGCTGAGTCTTGTGCTGGGAGAGAGCAACCTCCAGTTTGCATGACTGGAAAATTTCAGTAAAAATAGATGATAGTTTCAGCATAAAATAACTAAAAAATAGATAGGAGTGAGTCAAAGACTGGTATTTCTAATGTGGAAATGCAGAGAATCCCCCTCCCCCTGCCTGAATTCTCTTGGACTGGATTCAAAAAGAGAGATTTGAAATTTGTATTTCAGAACAAACTGAAAACAGTTCAAAGTAGTATTAAAATTTAAGTCATTTTTTCAGTTTTATATTATGTTTATTATTTTTATCTAATTCATGAGTAACTGTGGTACATGGCAGTTATGTGTTAATACTGACATCTCAGAATATAGTAAGTTATAATAGAGAAGTCAAAAAAATCTGTTTTATTTTTTCGTTATTAAAGACGGAGATTACTTGGCACATGCTAAAAAATCTTTTCTTGTTTAGCTGATCTCCTATTCTATTTTTAAAAAAGTCAAGAGTTTATAATTTTATCAAGACCAGATAAAAGCTAGCTAATTAAAAAGACCAGCTGATTTCATCCTGCCAGAAACAGCTGGACATCACTTTTCTACAATATTGAAATCAGAAATACATTACACTTGAATATCCTGTAGATTAATATGCTATATACAGTGTGTTTACTCACTTCTTCCCTCTCAAGAGAAATGAAATTGAGATGCTGTATCAGATTAGCTTTATGATAAAAGTATATTTTTTTATAAACTGCACAGTTCTTCAGTATATATTCTCTCAGCATCCCCATCCGAGAGGTTAATTTAATGGAACCACTTGAATCATGAATATGGTCTTTCTGGGGGTGAGATAATTAAAGAGTTTGAAAACTAGGATTAATAAATCATTATAGCAAGTTCAGTTTCAATTAACATTATAAATGTTACTATTTTAGCAAGTAATTGGCATCTGATTAGCATGTTGCAGGGTATAGCTGTTTAGATACTAATCAGAGTTCTAAACCTTGCTTACAAAATTACTTAAAGACATGTACATATTTTTATTTTATTTACATGGTAACTAAGCTTATCTTTTACATGTGTTTGCTCCAGGCTACAGTTTGTAGCATATGCTGAGATTATTATTTATTAATTATAGTGAACATTGCCAATATGATTCAAAAGTCCATGGGGCAATACATCTGCCTTTCAGATACATATTGTCTAATCTTAACTATCAAGGAGGTTGTTCTTAGCTATGTATATGCTAGCTTACAAGAATACTTGTAGTTTTATATCTCAATCTGAGCACCGTAGCAGCTTTATTTCAGAAATGAATGAAACTAATTTGTTAGCAGCTTTATTTTGAAAAATGAATGAAACTAATTTGTAAAAAAAATACAACGATGAGTCTTTCTGATGAAAAAGGTAATAAAAGTGCAGTGCATGCAACTGTATTTTGTATTCAAATGCAGTTAGTTTGTACTTGAACAGTCTAAATTAAATACTATAAATTCTGCCCAAGAAATGTAAATACTATGAGTTAAATCCAGCTGTATAAAAATTCAAACTAAAAAGGAAAAGCTACCTTAAATTTAATCTTTTATATTTCCAGTCATTGGGCCTTCCTGCATATGATATGAAACACCTCACTTTGAAGACTGTTACAAAAACGTGTCAATAACTGAAGCAAAGAATGCTGTTTCATATTTCAGGTAGGAATCAGAAGGAGAAATCTTGATCTAAAAGAAAATGGGTGATTTTTCAGACTTGAGGACTAGTGAAAATATCAGCTCTCTTGTACTGTTGTTAGAAAGCTTGCACTCTTGAGACTTCCAGTCCAGCAAGCCGGGTGTGTTAGCAATGGCAAAGCATGCCTTGTGAAAGGCTCAGGGCCCTTATTTCCCACCAAAGTGAAAGGGCAAGGGTTCTGCTGAGTAAAGTCATCAGAAATGGTTATTAGGAGCTCCAGCTATTCCTAGGGAACATCAGCTGGCATTTAGGAAAAGGAGGTCATGTAGGCGTTTTAAATCAGACTGCTTTTATTTTATATCCTTTAATTTGACTATTCTCAGTCCTCACTGGTGTGAATGGTATCACACCAGTAGACTAAGCCGTGGCCTCCTTCGAGGATGATAAGGGGACTATTCATCTCTCTGCAAGAGTCACCTGCAGGAGATTCATTCAAAGTGCTCTGGCAGCCCTTTGAAGGAGCCGGAGATCTACATGCCGTGAAGGCAATGTGCACAAGGTCTTTGGGAGAAATTCCAAAGTGCATTTTGGATCTTGAGAGTCTCACCATGAATTTGACCTTTAATTCCTTATAAAATCAGTACTATTCAGATTATGATATGTGCAGGGAAATCTGGGAATTTTTCTCAGCTGTTCAGGAGTATGTAAATAGCCTGCCAGTGTGCTTTAAGACAAAACATTCACCCCCCTTAAGGAAACTAGAGCATACTGCAGGCTTATTCCTTAAATTGCAAACTCAAAGCCTGCTAGATGAGGATCATTACCTCCTCCCCCAGCAAAGAAAACCAATTTATCACATTTGAATGATTTACAGTGCAGTGCTTCCCACATGTCAGCTTTTATAAGCAACATTTTAAAGCAAAACAGAAGAGCGCAGTAGAACTTCAGTAGCTGAACAAATCTCTCGTCCTCATTCCTTTAGAAAGGATAAACAAAAAATGATTTCAAAATTTGGATGGTATGGGAAATGAGGATTAACCAGGCAGTAAGTGAATGCAAGCTACAGCCTGGAGCAAATTTGTAATTAGGTAAGTTACAAACACTTCAATAATGAGAAGTATAATAGAAATTCTGACAGGTCCTGTACTGTAGAGAGCTTGTGGGCACCACTGCAATAAATGAACAGAGATCTATTTGATTTTTTTTGTTAAAAGTGAGAAGCCCCAAGAGTTTTGTGTTACTTCATTTAGTGCCTGGTGAGGCTGTTTGTATGAGACCTTCCCCTACATTTTAAATCACTTATTGCTGCTTTGGCAATGTCTGTTAGATTCCATTAGATTCATTAGCTCTTCTAAAGAGCATTGCTCTGTGGAAATAGCTGAAACAGCTGCCCTGTGTAATTTTGTTATTGCTTTAATTTACTCAGAATTCTGTTTTAACACTCCAGCTGTCAAATATAAAGAGGAAAAACCAATCAATATAAAAGCACTTTCTACCTTACTATTCTTATGTGTATGGTTTGTGGGAAGAAGTGTTAAGAAAATGAGCAAATGAAGCTTTCTGTTGTTTTCTAAGAGATTTCTTGGAGTTGTTGGAGATAGCTCTTTTCAAAATGCTGTCTATGGAGGGCTTCTCTGTGGGGTGAGTTCATGTCCTCTGCCAAATGACTGCTCTCACACGGTGAAACATCTGTCATTCTCCAAGCAGAGCTGCAGTCTGTCCCGGACCGCTTGGTCTCTCCTAGATTTTGGCCAAACGGGGTCACAAGATCTAGACGTGTGCTGTGCTGGTATCCTTAAAGCTTTCTATGCAGGAACGGGGATAAGGTTTTACTGATTGCCTTGATGTGACAAAACAGCGCGACTCCAAAAATGACTCTGAAAATGGGTCAGTTCATTCTGTAAAGCTGCTTGAATTTGTTAACAAAACTCTTCATGTGCAAAAATGTGTATTCTTGCTGCTTACAAGAATAAAGGATCACTTACTTTTTATAGTCCCAACCAGACCATCTAGTCAGAAAGCTCAGGAAATCTCCTGTTGTTGTTGAATACTGATTAGAACTAAAAAACTGCAGTACAGGGTATACTGGAGGCAACTAGTCTGGCAATGATTCAGGTTGAGTATCTTTCACAGAAGCTATGTACTGAAAAACATCGAACTAAAACTTGAATCTGTGTTAGTGATAATTTACAAATACAGCTACAAAAGGGCTAAATCCATGATGTGATGGCTGATCTATTTTTTGGCAAAAAAAAGTTACTGATTAAAATACAGCAAACAGATCCAAAAACAAATGGCCACTTGGTGTATATGTGTATCTCAGAATTTCCAACCATTTCACTTTGGAAGGCCAGAAATGCATTTGTAGCATTATTCTGTTTCCTAAGGATTATGTCCAGGCTTTCAGGAATATGCAGGTTGGTTGCATGTCTCTATCTGTTTTGTAATCTTTTTCTTCTTTGAGTAACAATAGTGGCAATATCATATTATATGATAATATTTGGAAACATAAATAAAGCCTTATATAAGGTTTTGAAATGAGCTGCAGTGGAAGATAAGCACAAGTATTTCTAGATTAAATGGAACAAAGTGATAGAAATAAGCACGTCATGAATGATCACCTAAAGGTTTGTAACTCTCAAGACATATCAGGGAATCATTTGGTTCATATCAAAGTTATATTTGCCTTTATTTATTAAAGCCTGCACCTGTGTTTGTTTTGCATATTTCACAGTGGCATTTTGCCTGCCTCAGTGCTGGGAGGGATAATGAATGCGCGTGGTCAGATTCTCATCTCTTTTTCTTTGGTGTAGCACATCACAATCTGGTCTAATAACTACTACACTTTCTCTAGCCCCCAATTTTGTTTTAAATTGGTGTTTCTCTCTGAACATCTGCATGCAATGAATCATATTTCATTCAGCTCTTTTCTGCCAACCTTTGCATTTGCTTATAGATATGAGATTATTGATCAGAGCTTCTGAAGAACCATAGTATCTGGGAATACTATTTAGAAAGGCAACATGAGCGGGAAAGTACTTAATGATAAACTAATTTGAATGTTATATTAAAGTAAAATCCAAAACTTCTCCTAAAGCAAATTACTGAATTCAAAGCTATAGCTTAGTGTGGAAGCTATACCAAAGGCTGGGATTTGCACTGATGACTTCAGACTGTAATTCCAACTTACTTGACAGTAGTAAAGGAACAAAATGCAATTGATCTCTTAAATTCTCATGAAAATCAGGTAGACTTCATAAAGGGTTTGATAGTTTTGATGTTGTCCATGGCAAACTTCCCTTGACTTTTGTGAAAAGAGAATTTCCACTGCTTGCTTTCCAATAGGCGATTCTCAGGCTACAAGTGCTTTCTTGAACAGAATTATCACCTTAAGCACAACCAGCCAGTCAGTAAATGAAGAGTGAAAACTCCAGAATGCTAATCTAGAAAAGGTATCGGCAGTCTCCTTTAATAGCAGATATTGTTCTTCTCTAGAAAGACCGTTACCTCCATTAACTTGGTTTTCACCTACCAATTTTTCTACTTATATCTACAAAAATAGTTCATGGCCTTTTTGGAAACATTTGTGATCTTTCATCCCAAGGTCCATGGATTAACAATTCTGCTGTTGTGCTTCCATATGGGTAAATGCATATTCTCCAAATTACTAAGTTGACTTTAAAAGCTTGTTATGAGATAGTGGGTTTTTTCTTCTGATATTACAGTGATGCAATTTAGAGGATACATAGTCAGACCTTTTACTTCTCATTGTTAATAAGTCTTCAAATGTTAAACTTTATATTTCAACTGTCAGAGGTAAATGTTTATTTACATCTTCAATAGCTGTCATGTTAGTGTCACTCTTTTAGTCTTTTTTTTCCCTTAATTACCTTTCAACATATAGTCTTGAAGATTAAAGGCCAAATACCTTCTTTCAAAGGTCATGCTTAACTGGCGGTGATCTTCATTACAATTTTCTGAAAGTCAACTCACTTGTCTTAGTAGATGAATATGTTGTCATAGCATAAGTGTGCAATGCATCAATAACTAGCAGATTTTGTCATTTTCTGCTGTGCAAGTTTCTAGACATCATCTTTTAATATTACTACATAGTCAAAATAATCTACTTACTACCTAGTATGTTCAGAATTAAGTTTAGTGTATTTCTCATTTGAACAATCTAGAAATGAATATGAACTTTAATCGAGTACTTGCATGGATATAAAACTTTTTTTTCCATGGTCATTCGCTTTTAAACAGACTGAATCAGGGCTCTCAGCCTTTGGCTCCAGGGAAAACCTAGAATAAAATTCTCCTTTTTATTGGGGATATGATATTTTTCTCCATGCTGTATGTTTCTCTTCTATTTGCTAACAGCTAAATAAGCAGGCAATGGTGCAAAAGAAAAGCATGCCACTGAGAATTAACTGCATATGCTATAACGTTGTCCAGTCTTTTCCATTAGAGTAAGTGATTAGGCGACCAAGTAGTAACCTAAACACTAATTTAGCTGGTTTCCTCAGAATTGCTGTTGCTGATAGTCTCAATATTCTTTGAGGCATTAGTTAATCACATCCCTTGTTTGCAATAAACTCCTCCAAGATTGTCAAGAGAGAAATTGAGTATAGAAAGTTAAGATATTTAACACTGCAAGGGTTCACTGCTCTGAATGAATTGGGGAATTTGGAGGGAGTTAATTATCAATTTATACTTGCTGCAAACTCATCTGTTCCCAGTCCTTTGGGATTCATGAAGTGTTGATCATGGTTTCTTGTCACCACTAGGCCAACTGGGGAAAAAATAAAACCAAAGAGATCTATAGATGATGAATTCTGATTGGCATTTAGTATCTAGAGACTCATCCTGTATGAAAAGGAACTTATGGAGCAAAGGCAGATGTATAAAAATGCTATTATCATTACAACTGGTGATTTAAAAGTTATACTGCTTTCTTGGGAGGTCAGTATATGTATTGGGTAACAGTGATGAATATGTGTTTAATTGCATTTTTACTCAGAACAGTCCTCACCTCTCAGTAATAACCCATGCATAATTTGTTGAATTTTCATTGGTTATTCTTCATTAAGTTCAAATGACAAATTTATTGACCTTTTCGTCTAACTGATGTGTACCTGTCAGGCTATAAACTTCATTTCGTATAAAATGTTGCAATGGCATAATCAGAATTCAAGCTATCCATGCATTTGTAAACTATCATAAACTGATTAGGAAAGAGTACAACACATTTATATTTAACTGCACTTTGTTAATTTGAATTTCATTTTCAGAACCTTAATTCTTGCGTGGAAATATCTTGGGATGTCCTAATTGTAATTGCTGAATCTCAGTGGTCTGTGTAATTTATGAACATGTCCTGGCTTTTTCTTTGACTCTCTGTTTAGGAATCTCTACACATTTGGAAATATGACCACTTGAGAAGTGTCTTATCTTCAATTTATGATGGAATGGGCCTTATTAGCCTACCTTTTTTGTCTGTTTATTTGTTGGTAAGTAGGAGAAGATAGGTGCGTATTAGTCAAAGAAAAGGGAAACTTTGTGAAGACATGCATGAATATAAATATTTTAAAATATGCGAGGTCCAAATAAGTTTCACAGTGGTAGAGCAGTGCGTTTGGAAAGGAACAGGGCTCCAGAGCTCTTCAGAAACAGGTAGTACCATGGTACAGCTACACCTGCTGACAGGAGAATAGTTGTTTGTAGTCCACCTGATATGTAATAATCTGCAACTGATGTTTGGCTTGAAGGAGGAGGCATCACACCCCTTAGAAGCACCTCGTCGATGGTCAACAGTATTGGAATTACAGTGGCTTCTCAGACATGTTCAAATACCTGTAAATAATATTCTGGCAACTTGCTTTGAAAGATTTTGTTGTTCTAGGGTTCTGGGTGTTAGTATCTAAATCAAAGGCAGGCAATGCCGCTCACTTACTTATTAGGGGCATCTAAGAAATATATGGAGGAAGTTCAGAGTTGTGGATGCTATTTAGCATTTGCTTCCCGTTGATTGCCAGAATGTGAAAAACCAACCTATTGAAAGCACAATAAGAGCTCAATGAAAAGCACAAAATAATAATTTTGACAGTCATTTGGTCCTCACTTGTGCTGAATTCCGCTGTTATTACACATGCTGTACGAGCTTTCTGTGCTTTGGATTGTCTTCAGAAAACTTCATACTTTTTTTCCTGGCAGATGAATATTTTTGTATATTTCTCTTATAGCTGTTCTTAGTAGGAAGCAGATATATCAAAAATGGTGACAATATGATCATCATTGATAATGCATTTTCTGCCATGGATACCCAGCCCTGAAAAACTGTAACAATAATGCTACATGGCTGTATTAGCCATGGCAGTGAGTAAGGCCAGTGAATATGGGATATATTCCACTCCTGCCTCGCTGTCAAGTGCCATCATTGCTTTTATGCCTACTCTGTTTCTTTCAGATTTTTGTTACTGCTGTTCTGAATAACTACTGTCTCTTTTAACAACTTGAAACCAACAAACATTTTCATGTCAGTAGAATTCATCTCGGTTTGAAATTTTTTTTTTAACCTCCTATATTTGCACATTTCTTTGAAGGAATTTGGATATTGTATATAAAAGAGGAAGGCGGGACCTATTGCTTGTGTTAAGCCCTCTCAAAATTGAAAAGCACTGTGCTTTTATTGGAAAGATTGAGACAAATTTTGGAGAAAAGACCTGGTCTGGGAACTAATGAATGCTTCTCTCTAGTATATAAGTAAAAGTTGTGTGTAGAGCAATTTTGAGGAGGACTGTAATTATTTTGAATGTTGGTATTTTGGGTAAAAATACAGTCTGAAGAAAATAAACCTGAAACGAAAATACTTATCAGTTTGCATAACCTAAGTGATGCACAGAAGAAGATATGTATAGAAGCACATGGATAACTGCTTTATATTTTTTTATTCTGTCTTTTTTAATGGCCTCTCTCTTAAACAAATTAGTATTTGAAATATTTTAATGTGCATTTAATATCGTATATTCTAAGTATGCAGGATACTCAAATACTTCATTCATGTTTTATCATGTTTCTTAATGAGTTTGCAGTTTATCAAATGGCTATAGTTTGGCATAGAAAACACATCTTATGAAATATTTGATAGATGCAGGTGAAAAAAAGACAAATTATATTGGCACCTAAAGCCTTATAATATGCAGCTGTGAAGGAGAGTTAAAAGGTAGATATCAGCAACTTTTTGAACTCTACAAGAAAGATTCTAATTGTACCTGATTCATTATTCATCAAAGAATGAATCTGAAGAAAACCCTTAAAGGTGAGTGCAACTAGTCTATAAAATGTCTATAAAGCAGCCATTCTATACAGGATTGGTGGCTATTGGATGATCTTGCTATTACACACCTATATTTATTTATTTGTTTTTACTGTCGATCTTATTTTTCATAAGCAATATGCCATTTTTCAAAGAATTGTAACATTTTTTCGGGATGTTACGAGACACTTACATGGAGACTATTAAGATGAGCCTCAGAGCTGTTGAAAACCTAAGAAAAAGCTACTGGCATGGAATGCAGAGTAGTTAAATATTGCAGCTGCTGTTATTCCGACAGGAAGATGCCTGAATATAGATTTTTATCTCCAGATTATGGTACTTTGTGTTGTGTATGATGCCACTCAGGGCTGCAAAGGGGGATTGTTTGCTCCTTTAACAATGGGTCAAGACACAGATAAGAAGAACAATGAGGGAGTCCCATCTCATAAAACTTTCATTCACAAAGGCCTGACAGTTGATGATTTATCAAATTTTAGATCAGACGCTTTCATATTACTCTGTGACTGTCTTTTGTAAACCATGTGTCATGCCTCTGTTTAATCAGAGCTAATCTACAGTTTCATATGTCTTTCTGGTTGTATCTGATTTATTTTTTCTGTGTTATAGTTCAATAATTTTTCTGTAATTGCATCAGATGGGGAAAAGTATAGAAAGGGGAGATTTTATGCTAGCTAAGGCACAAATATCTATGACAGTTTGGAGTCAGGAGATCTAGAAAGATTATGGACAGATGAAAAGTGGGTGAGTAGGGGAAAAAAGGCTAATATGGAATTTATTATTGTTCATAGGGTCTGTTGTCTGCTCTGACCACATGCTATCCCAAAACTGAAAAGGTACCATCAGAGAGAAGAATTCAAGGTGCAACACCTTGATCTAGTTTTTTCAAAACCTGGTAGTTTAAATTGAGGATATTTGAGTTGATCCATCAGAGCAACCAAAGGAACCCACAAAGATCAAATTTTGAAATTCCAGGGATGTGTCAATATTGGACTTGTGGACATTGATGAGTATAGAATTTTGTTCTGGGATCTCCTCTAGCTTTAGGACACTGTCAGTCATGATCTACTCTTCAAATTTCACTGCTGGGTTCCAGCAACCTTCATGGATTATTTTTAAACAGTTTTTCTATTTAATTGGAAATCTCTGTGAAATGTAATCCATCAGTTTTCATGTGTTTTAAAATCATATACAAGTCAACTATATGGTCAATAATCTTTACTAATTTAGTAAATATTTGATTAGCTTAAAGCAGTTTGAAGGAAAAGGTAGTAATTTGTAAATGAGAACGGGCATATGGATTCTTTGGACACAATTCTGTTCTTAGCAGAAAATGCAGGGATCACAATCAACAGGGGAAGAGGGAAACTATGAAAGGTTGAGACCACACAAATCCAACAGGATGAATAGTAATAATAATGAAAAAAGTATTTCCAAATATGCTTAGTTTCATGGTTAAACTGGTATACACAGTACACAGAGCATTAACCACACAGTTTCTTTTCTTTGTATCATACAGAGCCATGAAAGTCAATTTAGTTTTTAAACTAGATCAATTTTCTTTCCTAAATGAGCTGAGGTAGGGTCACTCATCAGTAAACCTCTGTCAAACAATCTTTTTTCAGATTGTCCAGCTCTGCTCTTTAATGGCAGCACTTTGAATTAGACCTTAATGTTATGTCACTTTAAATTAGTGGCTTTAGTTCGAACATGGCCATAAAGAATATTATCCAGCCAGGGTAAACAGTTTTCTATCAAAACAAATCAGTCTACATTAGAAATAGCAATGTCACTGACACTTTTCTGTGCTCGGTTTGCGTTGTGATTTTGGCTGTATCTTTTTAAACTGAACAAAAGCAAATGTATGTCTTAGTGTGTTATAAAATTATTGGTGTATATTTAACATAATATATGCAGAAGTATAAAAACCATGTTGCCTCCAATTGCTTAGCATAGCGCTCTTTTTCTCGTTTATCTCACCACCTTGTAGTTCTCATAAACCAGACCTGTGCTCTGGCCCTGCAACCAGCAGGTGTTACAGTGCTGAGTTCAGTAACGCGGTACCTGGGGTAGCTCCTTCTTTTTAGCCCCGCTTCTGTTCAACCCGTCAAGTCACCCCTGTTCTGACGGGCAGCCAGTAGTGCTGCGCCAGATGTCCCTTGAGTCACCGAGGCTTTCTTAATGTCCTTGTTCAGTTGGAGGAAACCTGGTGACATCTTTCACTTGCCCAAATAATATCTCTGTTTATTTTCAGAGATGTGCTAAGATGAATGTGTTTGTACACCCATATTCAGATATTGATTTCTGTGCAAAATGTTTGTAATTTACTTATGGGAAAAATAATTTAAAGCAGTTTTCCTGAGGACAGTTAATTCTAAGGGATGAATTACTGGTTTTGGAATTCTGTATCTTTATGTAGTGAAATCCAACTGAGAATGGTAGTGGCTGAGTTATTTGCCAGATGGCAAAATTTCTCAGCCTACTCAAAGCTGATTGTTTATGTGCACTTCCTACTACATGCTGCAGGGAAAAAAATCTGTAGAACCTGCAGTTGGCAACTGGCAGTCAAGGAAAAAAATTAGCTGAATTGCTATTTGTCCTTCTTAATAGTCCCTACTAAAGTGAACTGAGACTTTCTGAACTGTCCATTACACAGATAAGGGTTGAAATCAATGGAAGTTAAATGAGCATCATTTTGGACTGAACATCTATTTCTTAATAAGGCAGAACTATATGAAATTGTGCTGGAATTAAAAATACATATAGGATGTGGTCCGTCCTATGGAAACAAAGTCAAAGTGAAAATCTAGTTCTAAACTGGATAATTAACAATTATGGTACTGCCTTGCAGACAAAGAATGAGCCAGCTGTTACAGCACTAGTCCAAAACTGCAATGGCTCAAATCACTCTGTGCTGACTTGCAAAGTGAACGAATCAGTGGCACAAGTTGCAGGGGAAAGAGGTGAACTTGTCAACTTTTAAGTGGAATTATTTTGAATATCTGTTTACTTTTGAGCCTGAAGCATGTAACAGAAGTTCAAGACAAAATGTATATGGAAGAAACAGTGAAGACAATGCTAAGCAGACATTGTGTCTGTGTTGGCTCCGGATCTGGGAGCATGGGGGCTGCAGCGCAGATGTTCCAGGGCTGTCGGTACAGAGAGCAGCTCACACGTGCAAGCAGGGCAGTTACAGCTGTAAGATACTGCATTCTGCTGAGAAACATACCAAAAGGCAATGCATATTAATTCAAACACATCTATACTTCTTCCTAGACCTAAGCAAGCTAAGAAAGACTGCACAGCTCTGTGCAGTGCCATGTGAACTTGCTGATTTTTTTTCTCCACTCACTCAGGGACATCTCCATCATGCTCCCTTCAGCCCTGGAGCTCCTTCTGCTCTGCTGGAACTCTTCTATAACCGAGTTACTCAAAGGATTCAAGGCAGGAATGGCTTTTATTTCCAAGACTACAATTTATTGTGGCCACATTCAGCAGCTGTAATATAAATAGGTCTGATGTCATTAAATGACTGGAATGCGTAAATACTTGAAGAATCTGATCTATATAAAGCTTCTAGTGTCAGCATGGTAAAGTCAGGGTCAAAATATTATTCATGGTTACATGGTTGAAATCCATAGTAACCTATTGATTAAACTATGATTACCCTGTGTAACTTAACAGAATTTGGACAAGTTGTTTGTGATGGGACCCTGAGTCAGCAAGAGCTTTGGGTTGGTTATGACTTGATCTTCTGCCACAGTGAGCTCTAAAGAAGACAAAAAGATCTCTTAATTCCCCCCCCCCAAAAAAAAGTTTAATTAGAATATATTAACTGAATTGAATAGAGAAAACCCTTTTTTTTAAAAAAAAAAGGGGGGGAAAACAGAACACAGACAAAGTCCTATAGGTCTAGCAGATCAGGACAGGGTGTGAAAACTGCAACTTTCTATGCTGCTGCAAACTTAGTAGTACCTATTCTTATAGATATCCAAGATCCACTTTTTTTCCATTTCTTTACCAAAACACTGAAGAAAAATGACATGCTACCTGATTTTAAGAGCACATTAATGTAGATCTCTTCACATCTGCATTGACAATCAGGTGAAAAGGAATAATATTATTTAGTGTTTCTTGGACAGTTTGGAAGAGAGATGTACCACAAAAGTCTGTAAGGCATTCCAGTGATGCAAGAAAGATACCACCTTACTGTCGCTGTTTCTAATTAACAACAACCTGACTGTCACTGTTTCTAATTAACAGAGGAAAATATAGCACAAAACAGTACAAATAGCAGATGGTTATAAAAAGGCATAAAGAAAACATGAGCAGCATGAGACCTGACTTTAAGTAATTCTAACTGTGCTAAAGATATTGGACAGTACTGCTTTTTCTCTTAGTAAGACTGAAGTGGCACATGATAAAGTGAGAAAGAGAGGAAGAAAACTTAGCAAATTTGTTTCACCAATGAACTTTGTGTGGGATATGTTAACATTTTGAAGATGAGAGGAATTATTTTATTAGAGATCTGAGAATGCTTAAGAGCATATTTTAGAGAAAAATATCTTGTAAGTTTAATATCTCACATTATCTTGAGTCTTCCCTTTATATTGGTGCTGTGCTTTGCTGTTCTGTGCTTAGAAGTAACACAATTGTCTTTCAAATGTTAGAAATTGATTAGTCTTTACTCCTTTATTTAATATGTTCTATGTGTAACACATATACTAGGAAAGGGGATGGTGAACTTGTACAAAAAATTACTTTACAACTTCTGTGACTTTTATAATTTTTGCATATATAAGCTCCAGATTCATACCTTCCAGACTACATAATGACACGGAAATTCAGACTTCCAGAATACAGTGGAAACAAGATGCCAACTTCTGACATCTTGTCCCCACTCTGTGATTGATTTGACCTACCAATAAATATCAGCATAAAATAAAATGGGGGTTCATAAGAACTGGTAATTGATGGAGTCATTTATGTTTGCAAAGTCCATTTTCTACAGCAAGGGTGATAAGCCTAGCCTGAATTCTGGCTGATCACCTGCTTTTTATAGGTCAGTCTACCAGCTGTTTTTTGTTGGTTTATATGAAGGCAGTCGGTGGTCTTGGTCCTGTTCTGTATCATACAAAACATCACCCTAGCACTCAAGATGAGCTTTCTGAAAATGAAAGGGTTAGCTGGGCACAGGGTTGGCCTTACACTCTTTTCAGAGGCTTTCACATGATTTCGTTGTGTGAGCTGTTGTGCCTGTGGTCACGTTTACTGCATCACTGCTGTACGTTTATTGTGCCTGAGCTCAGGCAAGAGGCTGCTCATCTATCTTTGCTCTATTGCATAGTTAGAGTTACTCTGTGGTAATTTGATGCAAAGGACTGAAAAGTAGCTCCTCATGCCTAAGTATTCAGGGATCGTATATAGAATTGTTAAATTTAACAGTTTGGATAAAATGTAAAAGATTCAAACTCTTCTGGAGACAAATTCTGAAGGAAAAATCAGAAATGCTTCATTTTTGTATTTTTTTATGAGAAGGAAACATTTAAGTAATCCTCGAACTGTACTGCCTTGTTTTAGTTTGTTTATTTCAATTACTTTTAAAGTGTTCGGCATTACACTGCCTATCTCTGTGGCCCTTTCCTAATGGGAGTAGTGGTTCTGATGCACCTAAGAATTAAGATCTAAGAAGATTCATGTTATACGATGGGAGATGCTGTCCCTCAAGGACAGCTGCTCATATAAGGTAAAGAGGAGTGAAGGTAGGCCTACAGTTCTGTATGGCAAGGCTTTGCATTTAGTGGTATTGTCCAAAAATAGTAAGAAATTAAGACAAATATTGCTTTTGCAGTATTTGTTGCATCAAAATATATTCTCTATGGAAGTGATGATGTTTGAATTCTTTTTGTCTTCTGTAGGCCATTCCACAGTCAAGAGATTTCAGATGAGATGATAGTTTCAGCTCTGCTTTTGTTCACAGGTTTTACTGAAGAAAGTCACAGCTAATTACATTTCTTAACAAAAAAAAGCAGAAGTCTTAATTTGAAAGCAGTCAAAAAAAAGGACTTGCTGATGCATTTAGTTGTTTATGGTAGAACTGATTTTTATAAGTTGGTTTCAAGGTGGAACTTTCCAATTGGGAATTCCTTGATGTGAAGGAGATACTAAAACCTCTTTCAGTTTCAGTGTTAGCTATCCACAGAAATAAAATGCCAGGAAAACATGAGGCCAACTATAATATTTAGTGTTTAACTTACTGTTTTTAATCTAAACTTCTTAAACTATTTAATTAATATTTGTTTTTTACATATCACAGCAGTTTATTGTTGGACATCTGTTCACTTTTCTCTCTCTCTCATTCTCTACACACACATACATGAGATTCTCAATCAAACTCCTTAACATGCTGATAAAAATTAATATACATTAAATGCAGTAATGTATATGTGAAAAGATACCAAATGTTCTCAAAGTGGTAGTTCTTCTTCTTCTACCAATTAAAAAGGTTTTGTCAGGAGAAGCCTGGTCAATAATAGATAAGTTATAAGATAAAGAGACTTCTTCAGGTGTGACATATTCATGTGGAAATACAGAGTAATTTCTGTAGTGTGTTATTGTAGAAATTTGGGTTTCCCAAATGTCAGAAAGGTTTTAAATAACTCATTTGAGTTATGCCAACACCACCATCTGTGAGAACAGAACAAACTTGTGTTCTTCTTGGTGTATCTTGTAATGGCTAATCTCCTCCTTTTAAAGTGTCAAAATATTCAGACAGCTGAGGAATCTAGGTTTGCTGAGCATTCCAGGGCTTTCACGATTTCATAGGGAAACATTACTGCGTTCTTATTGTCAGAAAAGGTCCATTCCTTTGCTTTCAGCTGAATATTCTTTGCTAGCGTAGATGGAGGAATAATTTTATGTTTTATTCATTTCAAAGGAAGCTGTGTTCTGTTTTGTACTTTCATGTCCTGGATACTTTGTAAGTCAAAGGAAAATAACCACCTACCTGTCTATTTCTGTGCCACTTCATAAGCATCAGTCTAAGCAAACCTATGTGAATTTTTTGTCTTTCTGCAGAGAGGATATGCAGGACAGTTCAATTGTAATTAAAAGCAAGAATGGTTGTTTTGAAGTGACTGTTGTCAGGCACAATAGAAGCTATCAGCAAGAGAACGTGGGTGATCCTGAAAGCAGTCCACCTGGCTGTGGTACGCTTCCCATATGGGATTATTACTTTGCATATGATTTCCATTCCAGCCACTCTACAAAGTATATGGAAATGTCAGTTGAAAGATGCAATGCTTACTGGAGTTAATAAGAGCAAATTACAGATTTATAAAAAGGCAATTAATTGTATATTAGAGTTGGAGAAAACTAATGAGAATGTCACAATTTGTGTAATGACATTAATAAGAATGTCTATAAGGCAAATAATAAAATACAAGTTCTTTGAATGCATGCATTCATGGACTTCCTTTATTTGTATCATCTGTTTTAAGCAGGAAAGAAAAAATTATTAGGATGTTATGCAACTTAAGGAGAAAGAAAAACAGCATAGTCAGGTAAGAGCTGATCTAACTACCTAGTGCCATCATCAGCACTTACAAAATGTAAAGCAAATCAGCTTTTTTAAATGATGAAAGCAGATTATGGGTGTGGGATTTGTAATTCTCAAGAGTGGACTGGCAAGCAACATCAAGCATGTAGTAGGACAAATTTATCAGCAATTTCTAGGTAGTATGTACCATCATTAATACAATTTAAAAATACATGTGAGGATCTGATAACAGGTGAAGAATGCATTTTTATTACCTCTCTACATGTAGGCAGTGCTTCCTGTTAAAATGAGAGTGACCCTAGAAAGGGCTACAGTTCCACTGTCTGCTTAATCCCCTATGTGGGCATACTTACAACACCGTATTTTCCATTCAGACTGCATTCACTGTTTCTCTATGAATCATGTTGTATCTAGAAAGCAATGCTAGAAGGTCACAGTTAAAGAAGTCATCCATTGCTAGTTATATTAATAGGATTATTATGTTAATAGGATTGTTACTTGGTGACCTTAAAAGGTTGTGCAAAAATTATATAATGATTCTTATTTTTAGGAGATAAGTTGGAGTCTTTTTGGAGACAATTTGAAGAGAGCTGATTTTGAAGAGAGGAGTGTGCATCATATTGTGAGGTAATATTCAAAATATTTTCTAAACAAACTCATTATTGGTAATATATTAACTTTATTGTAGATTGGGTCTCAATCAGGTTTTTTTCCCATTTGCCGTATGTAGTAAATTGATGTCTGGTGACATCTTCCTTACAGTGTAGAAAATTGTCAAAACTGTTGAAGTTAATGCTGGCTATCAGGCACACCCACTGCCTTGATCCCTTTTCTACATCCTCTGAATGTAGAGAAGTTTGCTGGTTGTACCCCTGCGCACTGATCTGCCTTTCTCTCCAAATACTGCAGTGCTGGCCCCATGAAGAGTGCACTTGTTTTATGTGCAATATGTTGAGTAGGTGTTTTGCTGAAGTACCAGCACATTAAACAGTCAGCACAGTCCCATTTAAAATAATTAGGATTAATTTTCTCTAGCTCTCATGAAAACAAAAAGAAAATTATTTGCAGGTACCTGTACAGTGCCAACTTAAGTATGATAGATGAAAGTAATTACTGTTAATTTAATTTAAACAAATATTAGCCAAGCTTTGCAAAAGTGACAAGTGACTTTTGGTTCACTGTTTTTGCAGGTCCAACTCAGAGCACATCTTTCTTCTCAGAAAGAGCTAAACACCTATTTCAAATGGATGATGCTTGTGGTAAGAGCATTTATCATTGTGAAAAACTTTGATTTAAGAAATTTACAGATAGCTTTTGAGAGCCATGCAAGCCAAATCCTATAAAAGACAGCTTTTAAAAATGAGTGCTGATATTTTCAAATATACCTAGGCTATTTATAATAAATGGGATGAATATTTGAAAATTTCCATATAAGTAAATGAATTGCGGAGTTCAGAATTTAATCAAGCTCATTTGAAATAAGAAGGAATATTGCAAGAAAGATTGAAGGTTTCGATACTTGATTAATAATATGCTGTATTTCATATAGTCTTTTCCTAAAGTAATATATTTGGAGTAAAAAATTCTGTAGATGCACTTTATATCTATTGTTTAAAAAATTAATTGGGAAGCTTGAATGCATGGATCAATCCTCTGACAATTTAAAGGACGAGGAAAGAAGGGACCTCCAAAGGAGGAATAAGTACCTCCCAAAAGGCTACAAAACAGTATTTAGTGGTCAGAGGACCTGATTAAATGTCCATGTACTGTCCCGAATGGTAAGAAAAACACTTGATCTTTTCTGAAGCACTGATAAAAAGTTTCCTGACCTCTTGCCCATAAGTTTGAAAGTTACCCAGATTTTAACTTCAAAAGCGTAGCAGCAATATTGGGTGCCCATGAGCCCAACTTTGCCATAATTTTGCTTGTAGCATACAGTGGAAAACATGAATGAGAAATGACGGTATAAATATACCAGTCAAAAGTGCAAATTAGACTAATTAATAAACTGGCAGCTTAAAATATGAGATGTCAATTACAAAGACGAGAGAGAAAACACGTTTTCTCTTTTCCCCACTGCTTGTACTGTAGAACAGTATCTGATCTACATCAACAAAAACTCATTTCCTTAAACGGAAATGCTCATCTTTTCATAATTTGCATGCGGCAATGCTGTATGCTGTCAAATTTATTATATTTCACAGTGCCAGTTATTTTTTGTGATTCCCTATCTTTTTTATTATAAACATTATGGAAGTGTCCCTTACCCCCAGTTTTATTTAAGTTATTTTCTCAACCCTTCTCGGCATTAGGCTTGTGGGGCCTGGTGCTATTCCCTATGGCCACGTTGCTGGAGAGCAGCCAGGCTCAGGAGCAGTCGGTGTTCTCGCAGGCTGCATCTCCCCTTCGACTCCCACCAGCCTGTCATTCTTCACTGCAGCAACAGAAACAAATCTCCTGTCTGTCACCAGCTTCCAGTTTGTCTCCTGACAGTTCTTCCTTGCTGTTCTTGTCTCCTTTCCTGCTGCTTCCTTTATCATTTCTCACTCATTTCTGTTCCTCCCTAACTTAATGCTGTTATGTCAGGAGACGTGTGATGGCCCTGTTACTCATAGTTCTACAAGCATTTCTCCATGTTCAGGTGAGATTTGATTTTCCCCAGAAAGGCTGAAATGTATTGTTAGTCTGCTAACTCAGTAGTCACTGGAGAGAGGCTGTGGTGACTACGCAGAGAATTTTTCTCCACCTTAATCTCTCCTAGAATCACTTCTTAGAGGAAGAATTAATTCTTACCAAGAATGAGGCTTTTTAATGCAGGTTTTGCATTTTTTTAATGAGGTTTTGAGGTGGAAGGAGCAGGGCGGGGATCTGCTGTGTATGATTTATTTCTATTCTAGGTTTGATATACATTTGTAAATAAAACGGGCCATTTTTGCCTTGGCTGTCTGCATTTCCCATCTGAGCTTGTGATACACGTACTGTGTGTGTACATCTAGAAGGTAAGTCTGCTCGGTGGCAGAGGAGCTGAGTCAAATGCACAGGATCTGCTTGATGGAGCAGCTCCTCCCAGAAGCAGAAGTTACGGGATAATGCTGCTAATTGCTAATCTGTGTTGCTTGCACCAGCACTGCCTATTCTGCAGTCCTGCCAGCAAAAGAGGTAGCATCACTGATGCTGATGTAACGACCACCATAAAGCACGCTTGGCAATTACAGGGAGTTTTGCTAAAGAAAGTATAAATAACCTTGGAAGAATTATTAGCACAACTATTATTGTGCTTGTTTTTCTTTTCTTGCCATACATATATATCTATCCCAGGTGTTCATTGCTATTACTAAGATCTGCCACTAAAAGGACAGTTTTCAGCGGCTAAGTGGTCTGTTCTTGGCATAGTTACATTTTAGTAGAAAAACAATAGGGCAAGTGCACCTTTCAGCAGTCTGGTGCCATGCATCCAATGCAGTTCTCTAGTAATTCCCCCCCACCCCACCCCCAGGAGCAAAGCGTTCCCTAAAACACTGTTTCCAAAATTCCATTTACAAAATTCACTCCTACAACAGGATTAACATTTTGTCTTTCCTGGGGGAAAAACCCCTCTTCTGTTTAGTCCCCTCTTCAGTCCTTGCCTGCTATATAGCACTGACTAGTGCCCGAGGTTGCAGCAATAATAACTTTGGCCTCAGGACATTTTTGTGAACTTGTGCCAGGCTTCAGTTATACTGTTCTGCTAGAGCTATCAATACTATGCTAAGAGATCCTTCATCAGATTTTCTGTGTGATCTGGCAAAGGCAAATGGAGGACGCAATGTGTGTAAAATCCTTCTTCTAGAAACATTAACCCTGGTTGCAGCTCTGCTGTTGCTGGGGATCCGAGTGTGGGTCTGAGCTTACACTTTAGAGCAAAATTGACTTATGAAAGCAAATCTACACATTGACTTCAGGCAAGCTTCAGCACATGTTAGGGAGGAAAATGGGTGGTATGAATGGGCTGGGTGTTTGCCACCTGATGCTCCCAGATCCTAGTGCCCATGGAGCACCTTCACTTGGCCAAAAGATTTCCAGTGCTTTGGAGGCAGAAGACTGAATGAAGCCTTTGTAACACCAAGTGTTGGTGTTCTGCATCCAGAGCCAAACCAGCTTTACTCAGGCAGCCTTTCCCAGCTCTCTGGGCCTTCTGGTACAATAGAAACCTATTTTTAGTCCTTTTTTAAGGTCGCATTTTTTTAAAGTACCTTGTACAACAAGAATCAATGTCTTGATCTGTTGTCTAGCTTTTTTCTTTCCTTTTGGAGAGTAGTATAAATATTAATAGCAGTAACCATGGATATTTTATCTTTTATCTGACATGATACAAAAGAAGAAAGCTTCTCCAGATCAAATTGACTACTGATCTTGATCTTGATGTGTCTATTTGTCACTATAATCGCAACCCCATAATTAAAAAAAATATTGAAGCAAGCTAACCTTATTCAAAACCAAAAAGGTAAAAATAAATAAATAAATAAATAACATGATGGATGAACTTGCTCTTCTCACATGGAGCAAGGGTTAACCAGGAGCCAGACAGTAAAATCAGTGCTGAAGTAGTGTCAGCCCTTGAATTTGTTGAGGTGAAAAATCTAGGTAGTGTGAGAGGAATTATAGTTCTGTGGAAAGCAAGAGTCAAAAGTGAACAGACTCAAATCAGGAAAATGATTTGGAAATGAATAAAAGCTTGAGCAAGATCTGACTTTTTTTTTTTCTCTACATCCGTCTAGACTGATTATACGTTGTTTAATAACAAGCACAAACAGTATTTTCACACAGCTGTTCTCTTACTTCCATTTTCTGCAAATGAAACCATGTAAAAGGCTTTTTTGTTGCTACCAGCTCTTTCCGTGGTGAGAAAAGAATGATTCTCCCCCCCCCCCCATACCTTCCCTTTTCATTCTAAAACATAATGATCTCCCCTGGATGCTGACTGGAAAAGAACTGGAAGTGAATGTTTTTACTATAACTCTGATTGACCTTTATGTTCACTGCACTGTCTGGCTTTAATTTTTCTCAGACTTGCATTAACATTTGTTGAATGTATATAGAATTATATTTGTTGGAAATCTGTATACAAAGAATGCTTTGCTATGGACTCTGGTCTTCAATAGAAATATAATGTTTTTATGCCAGCCATGAGGACTGCAAATCTCTGATTATGGGATTACTTTTTTCTGTAATCAGGAGCTTTTTGTGTCAGAATATTTTTAGTTTCCCTTCATGTGTTGTCTCCCTACTCTTCATCTGTGAATATGTTCCTTCACTATATTGCCTTCTTCTCTGGGTTTACTGCACAAAGAACTTATGAATGGGTGAGACATTCATTCATATCTTTTAGCAGCATGTATTCAAGCTCTGTAACTCTTCTCATCCTTTGTAAGGAGAGATTCATTTTCCACTATTGTAAAAGTGGAATTAATTCTTAGATTTATGATTTTTAAGCATTTGTTGTTTGAGAGCATGAACACATAAAACACTTGTTGTGCAAACTGAGCACATCTGGCTGAATCTTCCTCTGTGGTCTCTCTAAAAGGGCTTCTTGTTCATAAAGCTCACCCTATGTTGTTTAGAGACATAACAAAAAACTGGGCAAAGAATTTTCAGCAACACAAGCTATTGTAATTTTAATAATCTTATATTCTTAAATGGGGGAAAAAAAAGAAAAACATATACAGCACTCTGGGAGGAAGGGACTGACAGAGTATGGAAATGGAAACAAGATAGTAAGATGCCTGGATTCATCTTGTGGTGTGATGTTAAGTCATCTTCTGAATAAATACATCAGTTTTGGAACTCCTGCGGTGGCTGTGATTCATAATTAAGTATACAGTTCTCTGACATGGTCTCATGAAAGGCATGAAATATGCACAAAGTAATACTGGGCACTTGGAGTGCTTGTGATGTTAGTTGTGGGATTTCTGTTGCTTTTGTTTGTTTTGGATGTTTGCTTTTCCTGGTAATGAAAATGAAGGTGAAGTTTATGGTGCTGAAAGGGAAGCTCAGAAATCTGACAAATATTGCGGACAGAAGAATGATGTGTCATCGTAAGGGCAGAAAATATGAAAAAGAAAACAACATACTCGTACCTTCTGGTTTCTAGAGGTCTTTTATCCTACAAAAACAAGGTAAAACTATCCCCAAAAGTACCCCAGCTAGAAAGGACTTGAAGGTGAGAGATCTTTCTCTTATAAAAGTTGTCTCAGGAAATTGTACATTTTTAGAGAGCACCTACATCTTTCCCTTCAGCACTCAAAACCTGCTCACATGACATCTTTGGCTCCCAACCATGCAGTTGGCAGTAGTTAGGGCACCAGCAGCTTGGACCTGGTATATACACTAACTGCTTATGGTCTGCCCTTCCCAGCCAGGGGATTTGTTCAATGGTCATAATCCCTCCTGAGGTTTTGTCTTTGCTGTGTGAACTCTGAATTCTTCCTTATTTCTACTCGTCTCTGGTCCTGTCTGTGCTTCTAACTTCAGCCCCAAGCTCATCTGGATTCTCCACGTTCTTTGTAGCCAGGAAATTTGACCTTTATCCTGACTCCAGTCTTGACTCACCTGTCACTTGAACATTACATATAGATTCTTTTTTGTCCTGATATCTCAGCATTTGACTTTCCTCAGTTTGTTTGTGGTTTTCTGGTGTTCTGGCACTAATGTGGTTCTCCCTTGACCTCTTGTGCTAGCTGTGGTTGCCCTGTTTGCTCTCAGCCATCACTGCCTCTTGTTTATGACCACTGTGAAAGTAGGTTCGTGATCGCTGAACTATCAGGTCACATAATAATCAGCCCAGAGTCCCTGGGAGACATGGGACATACTTGAGGTTTTGATCAGACCCACTAGCTTCAAGTGTTTTTGTGTTTGCATTTATAAAAGGAACGTATTCTTGAGAGGTTTTTGGTTGTTGTGTGTAGTCCTCACTGAAACCACCATCCTGCTGGAAACGAGAAAACAGAACAAAGGGACGACCTCAGTGGCAGAAATCTAGTGTGGGGCAGCACAAGTGACCGCTCTGCAGCAAATGCCACACGCTAATTGCTTTATTTAATGTACGTCAAAGTGATGATAGATCTTAGACAAGGATGAAGGTGGTCCAGACAGCATCTAAAAAAGCCTTTACTTTTGACCACTCTTGTTTCAGATTTTTTTCAGGTATCTCTAGTCTTCCCTCGTCCTTTTTCTGTTAAGGAGTCCTGATGAGATAGTACTCAAATATCTCATGAACCAATTGCTCTTCCTGATTTATTTATTTATATATTTATTGGTAAGTTACAGCTTGAATATTCTTTCAAGCTGAAGTATCAGGGTAATCTTTGCTCATCAACTTTGCTACTTTGCTCATCTTAATATTCTATTTAGTGCTAGGTTTATTGGAATAAATCTGTCACTGTGAAATTTTCTGGTAGAACAGCAATAAATTAAATATTTTAAAGTGCTCTCCTAAACAGAAGTTTTGACTAAGAGTTCCTGGACTTATTCCTTTGAACAAGACACATACGTATATGTTTCAACTACCGTTATGCAAACATGAATACATTTCATAGAGGGAAGTTTTTAAAATTAAATCACACCAAGGAAAAAAATAAGAGGCAGCAGACTTGAAAGAATCAAAACTGTAATAGTGACCTCTAGTGACTAGAGACCTAATCAGGTCTTCCACAACAAACTTAAATTTCCTGTAAACCTAGTATTTTGTAAAAGTTTAAGAATGGCATTATATTATTTATGAGAGAGAGAGACTTCTTGCCTTTCTGCCTTTTTCATCTGAAATTCATGATTTGTAGCTAAGACTGGTATCTGCTTAAATGTTCTTTCCTTAATAATCCTTGAACATATTTTAATACCGTTATTCTAGTCTGAAAGTAATTAAACCTTATTTAAAGCACATCTGAACTTCTTTGCTGTGTGTTCTCTGGCACATAGAACAGAAAATGAGAATACCCCAAATGACTTCACAGCTCATCTAAAGCTGTTTATAAGGATTTGATTTTACAGAATGTTGTCTTCTATGATCTTAGTCCTTAGGTAACTTTTGCTGAAAACTTCTCACATAACTTCTGTATTAATCTTGGGATAATGTCCGTAAAAGCACCAAATACTGTCCTTTTAATATTATCTTTTTATATCAGTTGAAATCACACTGCTGCAAATGCAGTGATTTAGATGATGCTACCTTGAACACAATGGACGCTCAGACCACTTAATATTTAGTGGTAACCATTGATACCTTTTGTGCTTAGCACTGGATGTCAGATGTAAACTTAATTTGACTCCTGCTATTCATATACATAGTGTTATTACCTAGTCAGCTTCTAATTTTTCCTTTATTCTTCCTTGCACTTAGTGCAACAGCTGAGCTTACTTAATAGGTAGTTATATGATACTTCTTTTTAGTGATATGCACTGAAAGCTATCTCTTTTTATTAAACATGCAACTGCTGATCTTATTTATCACACACCATTTAAACTCCGTACTGAATACAGTGATTAATTTCCTCTTCAGCATCTCTATGTCACAACATTTTTTGTTATAGTATTTATAAAGTATTTTCTGGCAGAAGGTAGCCACAAGCATTCAAATCCAAGAATTAGTTGGGGAAATTGCAGAATAGGTTTAGAAAACATTGCATTTAGTAAATTTGGGATTTTTTTACATCTGCCTTTTGGTTCCATAGATGTTAGTATTTTTGCTTTCAGGCTCTTCTCTGAAGTTTAGTTCTGATTAATACCTTTAAATTTTCAGAAAACAGGATTTGAAGAGTCAGAGCGTGAAGAAAAATATCAGACATCTTTAATACATCTTCATGATCAATTTATGAATCCTGGCGCAGCTGCAGTGTTTCTGTTTTATATCTAGCAAACTGAGGCAGAGAGAAGTAATCACAAAGGCTGTAAGAACTGAGAATACTTAGTCTAGAGAAATCTATGATACTGACCTTCAGGTATAGAAAGGGATGCTGCAAGAGGAATGACATGAAGTCTTCTCCAAGTTCATGGTGTACAGGACAAAGAGGAAGAGGTATAAACTGAGGCAAGGAAAAATTTTGTTTGGACAATAGAAGAAAGTTTTCAGTAAGTTCTTAGTAAATCAGTGGATAAGTTCTTGGTAAATCAATGTGAGCACTAGAACAGCTTGCCTGGCATACTGACATAGGCAGAACTGATCCTTCCTGGAGTATGGCAGATGTAGAAGAAAACATCCTGAGTTCCCTTCCCGCCTTTGATTTCACTGGGGTCAGGATTTCACAGTCCTTTTTGCCAATGGGTTGATATAAATTTCCAGTCCTGAAGTGTCCTGAAATATTATATTTTAGTTCATGTTATTTATGCAAGAGCTGACAGCCTCTCTGTCCTTGTCATCTTGAGTATATGGTAAAATTCATATCTATATTGCAGGGATATGTATATCTGTGTTATTTTCTTGCTGGTATGCATGGATAATGTGTGTTTGCCTCTCTTTTGTATTTGCTGTATATCAGCTGATAGCATACAGGTATTTGTCATGATTTCAATGTTAGCTTGTTGGGAGGTTTGGAGAGGGTTGTTTTAATTTCCTTATTGATTTCCTAAGCAAAGGAAAACAGTAAAACAAAGTTAATCATTTCTCTTGAATCATAGCAGTTCAGCTCAGTCCACTTCTTCAGGCAAGACCTTCCGATGCGAGACAAAGACCCGCTGCCGCACCGCCAGGGCTGAGCGCTGGTTGTGGTCTGCGAGCCTGTGCCTCTTCAGCAACCGCTACCCCTCCGTGGGCTGAGCATCTAAGGGCTTTTGGTGAGGCCTGGACTGTCTGGCTTACAGCTCCTAAATGGCAGATTGATTTTTCTGTGGGATGAAATAAGTCAGTTGTTGGGTTTTGGAGATAGAAAACTCTATAATCAACACTATTAGATTCTGAGTTTTCAGAGGTATTTTGAGCATACTGAATCTAATTCTCAGTACTGAGAATTCGACATTTATGGCTTCAGGGTAATATGTGTTTTAAATTTATTTGTTAATTCTTCAAGGACAGAAGTTACATAAACAAGCAACACACAAAACAATGTATATGGATCGCACAGTGATTTATAATGATAATAGAACATACTCTGTTTTAAAGTCAAACAGAACTAAAGAGCTCTCTGAAATTGCTGATTTAAAAGTTGGGTTTAGCCATGCTCTACCAATGTTACTAAAGTGATGTGGTAACAAAAGATGGAAAGAGAGGAAAAGAAATGTAAATCTTATTTAAACTTCTTCTCCACCAAGAGAAGTCGAAGTGGAACATAACCTAATTAAAAGGACTAGCATTTACATTTGTCATTCTCAGAATAGTTTTCTCAAATGGGAAGATTATACTGAGTCTTCTCTTATACTTAGTTCTAGTTCTCTACAGCCAAGGATATTCAACATTCATGAGCTAAACAGAAAACAAGCAAATGAAAATAAGGTTCAGTGTTTCATTTTTCCTCCTGATACAAAAAGTCAAAAAAGCAGCTAAATGTATTAATATATAATATAAAAAAAAACCCTCAGTGTTTCAATTAGATAATACTGAAATGAAGTGTTTCAGGTGTTTTTTTCCTGTTTCTAAGAAATGATTCAACTGAATAATATTGAGAGACTGAAATATGACAAATCAGAAGAAAACAGTGCCAGAAACTGAACCCAGTACTACTGCTGTATAAAAACAGTGAGGACTGTAAGTGAGAAATTTCCCTTTGACTTCAATGAGATGTTCAGGTTAAAAAATCTGGCCAAAGACTACTCTGTCTTTTCGATGTATAGCATTTAACTTTCTGAGAGATTAGGGTGCAAATGTGCCCTTTTCTGATGTAACCTCACAGCAATGCCTTTTATAAAAGTCGCACAAATATGTACGTTGAAGGTAACTACAGATTCTATTGTGCAGGGTTTTTAATTTTGTTACATGTCTTATGAGTATGCTTATTCATTATTAACTAAGTCTATATTCAGATGGGAGGAGACATAGTTTGAAAAATATTTTAACAGAGTCATTAAAAGTTAAATTCCCTGAGAATCTGAATCTTTTTAACCTTTTACATATACACAACATGGCTCATAACACAAATTCAGTGTTTGTTGTTTCTTTCATGTTTGGTTTGACAGATCCAGTGTTTCCCTAGTTTGCTGAATAGGAGAATTGTCCTTGATGAGTTTTTCAGATCCTTCCTGTGCATTGATGTTGAAAACTCCAGAGAGATATTGATTCTTGGCAATTTCACTGCCTGGTAGGACAGAATTTTGATTTATTTTCTGGTAGATTCTGTACGCTTATGTCATTGCTGAATTCAAGCCAGCTTATTTGGTCAGTCGTGCGTGAAAAGAGATGGTTGCTTGATTTAATATTTTGGTTAGGGATTATTTTACAGGGGCAGGTTATTTTGATGGCATGGTAAAATGACTTATGTCATGGTCTTTGAGGTTATATAGCAGAATTTACTATGATCAGCAAAGTCTTTTTTTTTTTTTTTAATTCGAGAATTATAGTAGAAGCAAGAACATATTTTCCACAGGGTAAATCTTTAACAAAAAGTACACCACTGCTATGGAGAAAAGCTATGGAAAACCATACCTTTTTGAACTGGCTTTCATCTATCATCTATTCATCATCACAATTAAGACAAGAATTTCAAAGCTTAGTTTTCATTTAGTAAACAGACTTTTCAAAATGATCAAGATTGCCCAAACTTCATTGCTGTTGAGCAGCTTGAAAATTAAGACACCTTTTAGGTTCAATCTAGTAGCTGTGGAGCACTGCAGTAAGATGTTGTATTCTCAACTTCAACTAAAATGATGAGGCGGAGAGTATGTATTTTAGATGAATAAGTGCTTAATCAGTATTTTCCTCTTACTTGATTTTGGAAGTATCTCTTTACCTTGTTTTGAGGAAAAAAGATTTAGTATTATTCATTTATATCCATAGTCATTTCTCTGCTATCATAACACATTAAACTTTCTCAAAATTGTATGGGGAAAAATATGTGTGGAAAAGGCTGAAGAAATGAATAAATGGAGTAATTAAAGTGAATAGCGTAGAATGTAATAATTGTATCAGTGAGAAAACGTCAAATAAAATGTTACCAAAAATTTTATGAACAAAATAGATATTAGCTGAAATTTAGCTACGAGGTTTTGTATGTTTCTCTAACTTTTAACTGCTAAAAGCCATCAAAGATATAGCACAAACCACTGAAGTGCTTAAAGAAATGGAGTTGCAATTGTCTAAATTACAGCAACAAACCTAGGATAAAGCATCTGCCTCTGATTTTTTTCATAAAACGCACTCCTCCACAGTACTAGCCAGTGTCACTGTTGATAATAACCCCAACTTGTGTCACTGCTGGTAACAGCCCCATTTTTTTGCACTGCTTGCCTCTACTGAAACATCTGAAATAGCAAAGTCGTCTGATCTGGGGACAATGCAGGTTCATGCATCAGACTTCAATACTTGCAGTGATTGACATTTACCACCCTTCAATGCTAATATGATTTTGAGGATGCATTACAGAAGGTGATGCCACGCTTCCCAGCTTAACTACTTTATGTACAGAATCTAAGGTGCAGAGCAAGGGAGGTGCTGTCTTTTCCTTGGAGAGTCTTGGGATGTCTCTGGCATGTAGAGAGGAAAAGAGTGAGTTCTTCACATTACATGTCGTGAGTTGGTGGATAATTGACGTAGGCAAGTAACTTATTGGTAGAACCTATTTATAGATAACAACCTCACTAGATTGGTATTGAAAAATACACCATGTTGCTCTTTGGTACAGAATCACAGAATCGCTGAGGTTGGAAGGGACCTCTGGAGATCATCTAGTCCAACCCCCCTGCTCAAGCAGGGTCACCTAGAGAACATTGCACAGGATTGCATCCAGGCGCATTTTGAATATCTCCAGAGAAGGAGACTCCACAACCTCTCTGGGCAACCTGTTCCAGTGCTCTGTCACCCTCACAGTGAAAAAGTTTTTCCTCATGTTCAGATGGAAGTGTCTGTGCTTCAGTTTGTGCCCGTTGTCTCACATCCTGTCGCTGGGCACCACTGAAAAGAGTCTGGTCCCATCCTCTCGACACCCTCCCTTCAGATACTTATACACATTGATAAGATCCCCTCTCAGCCTTCTCTTCTCCAAGCTAAAGAGGCCCAGCTCTCTCAGCCTTTCCTCATAAGAGAGATGTTCCAGTCCCCTAATCATCTTTGTAGCCCTTCGCTGGACTTGCTCCAGTAGTGCCACATCCCTCTTGTACTGGGGAGCCCAGAACTGGACACAGTACTCCAGATGTGGCCTCACCAGGGCTGAGGAGAGGGGGAGAATCACCTCCCTCCACCTGCTGGCAACACTCTTCCTCATGCACCCCAGGATACCATTGGCCTTCTTGGCCACAAGGGCACATTGCTGCCTCATGCTTAACTTGGTGTCCACCAGCACTCCCAGGTCCTTCTCCGCAGAGCTGCTTTCCAGCAGGTCAACCCCCAACCTGTACTGCTGCATGGGGTTATTCCTCCCCAGGTGCAGGACCCTGCACTTGCCTTTCTTGAACTTCATGAGGTTCCTCTCTGCCCACCTCTCCAGCCTGTCCAGGTCTCCCTGAATGGCAGCACAGCCCTCTGGTGCATCGGCCACTCCTCCCAGTTTTGTATCGTCAGCAAACTTGCTGAGGGTGCACTCTGTCCCTTCATCCAGGTCATTGATGAAGAAGTTGAACAAGACTGGACCCAGGACTGACCCCTGGGGGACACCGCTAGCTACAGGCCTCCAACTAGACTCTGCACCACTGATCACAACTCTCTGAGCTCTGCCATTCAGCCAGTTCTCAATCCACCTCCCTGTCCACTCATCTAACCCACACTTCCTGAGCTAAGTAGTTAGTTCTTTGTGTAGGGTGACGTGCAGCTCCCAGTGCAAATACTTAGATTGAACCCTCTAGGCAGACCTGGAGTAATAGGATGCTGTGCTATGATTATTTCGCTCTGCTTTGCCCCTCACCATTACTTGTTCATTTTTCTGCTAGGTGTTAAAAGAAAGCCAGATCTGAAGGTTATAGTCGCTCACCCAAATGTCAAGATCTGTGTGAACATCCCAGCTGACATTTTTGCTCTATGCTTGGTAAAGAATGATCCAAGTGTTTGACAGGAGTGCTATACCAACTGTATCTCACTAGCCATGTTCAGACATGAAAGTTCGATTTGGTTATTGTCTCAGAAAGTTGATAAAGACCTGAAGTTGGGAAATGTTAATATAATAGCTTGACATTTTACTTTTTTTTCCTTCAGCTTGGATCAAAAGTGATTTCATGGGTTTAGACTGAGGGAAATATACTCTGAAAGATTTAATAGACTAATCACTGCCACTTCAGCTTTATCTTACACTTGCATCTTTTGGCACTATATTAACCTCCTATTACCAGTAGTTAGTGTTTCAAGCAAGTGTGAGGTGATTCTATTTCTTCAGTACTCAAAAGTTTCTGGTGTCTATTTGAAGCCAGATTTCCAAAATGACGGAAGACCCAGCAGTATCTAATTAGACATCTAAGCCATGGACTATGACTTTTTGTATGCAGACATCTTTTATATCCAGCTCCAAGCTGACCAGTTCTCAAAATCTAGCCCTTTTATCTAGGTTACTTCACTTGAACGATAGCTAACATGAAGGCATAGCATAATACTGGGTTTATTTTATTACATATGTTCCCGTACAGTTTTCATTTTATCTAAATACTTCACTTTTTACTGACGAGTTTCAGATTTATGCTGCTGATAGTAGCAGGAACAACCATGAATGGCCTCTGCTGAAATTAAGGCAATGAAGAAAACTTCTGAGCATCCTATGTGTGAAACCCCAGGGGCCTGCTCCAAACTCTGCTGAGTCCCTAGAGGGCTTTTCTGGTTGATACCAGGCTTCTCGAAGGGAGGAGATGTGGAATAACAGCATTCACTAGCGCATGGGATACACTTACCAATTTTCTGTCTTTTGTTCTAAAGTGTGAGTTTAATGTTACTTGTGCTTCAGGAGTCAGGAGGCAAATATATCGTTTAATCTTAGAATACAACAAGAAATGAGAGAGAACCTGTATGTGCAGGTTTGTTCATACAGTAACCCATGTATACAACTAGCAGGAGTTACTGGACATGAAAATCAGACTGGTAAAACTAAAACCCAAGATTATAGAATCAGGAGGGTAAAAATAGGTCTTAGAGATCTTACAAACGTACCAAACATACCAAAAAGCCTACCCATAAGCACCATTTTCTGAGACTGTTTTGCCACATTTTCTGCACATATGCAGTTTAGCCTTGCACTTTATGTAGTACATGCCTTTAAAATAGGATCATAACACAAATCTGCATTTTAGAATGGAAAGTATGTATTTCCTTAAGGGTACCTCTTTAGAAAATTGTGGTATAACATTACATGCATCTCCCACATATTTTTTGCATTAACTGTCTGATAAGCATATTAAATTTTACTGTAACTCACCTTTTAAAGTTTTGCAGGGTATCAGTTACCAATTAATTTATATTGTAGTGCAATATTAAAAAAAACAATTTATTTAGATTCTAGCGGTCTTTCTTCCCCCAAAGGAAAAACAATAAATGGTTTCCATGTGAATAATTCAACTCATTATTTTTGAATAATTTTTAGTATAGAATTATTTCTTTCTATTTTTTGGGTTGTATTGTACATCATAGGTTAAATTATACTTCTTTGAAGAATAATATATACAAATATAACTGACATAAGGATTTTCATTAATTTTAAATCTGTCTCGTTTTTGAAAGATGACTCTGTGTGTTTTAAGATATATTTGTGTTAAGAAACAGTTTGAATTTTTTACATGTTTTTTTTCTAATCACAGGGTAATCACAAGACTGGACAAGTCCCTGAGCAACCTGATCTGATTAGACCTCCTTTGAACAGTGGATTGGACTAAAGAACCTCCAGAGGTCCCTTCAACCTGAGTTATTCTATGATTGATGCTATAACAGAAACTGTATTATAAAAGGACATAAAAAATCTAATAAATGACCATTCAATACCTGTAATGAGGATAGGGCAGTACTACTGCTGAGCATGGAAGCATCTATATTAAATGCTGTGAAAATGAAAAATGGTGACTTACGCACAGGTACACAAACAGTTCTGCTTTTTAGAGCAGTGACCATCTCAAGCTTTTATCAGTGAAACTGTGGATTATGTCACTGTGCATGAAGAAAGCACAGAATGCCTCAATGTGGTTAAAAGAAAACAGAAATGTTCTTTGGAACAGGAGCTATCTCCTCAGCAGGGGCAGTCTGCATATGTAGGACATGGCGTGGTGATACAATAAATCTAAGTATCCAGGTACCACATCAGAACTGTGGCAGCCATGCTAAAATCTACTGATATAGTGATCCCTCTAATCTGAGAAAAATCATGCACTCGTCGTCCAGATCAGATCAAATTTTTCTGCTGGGTGAAATAGTAATGATCCAGTATTAATAATCATGGATCTGCAGTCCTATATGGAATGAAAAAAACAACAGATCTATCTATACTTGAAGAATTGTGTCTGAATTACCTGTTTTTCTCCCTGTTTCTATAGCAGTGGATTGCGTGAGGATCTGAGGCACTGTGGAAAGGAAAATTCTTGGCTAGATACACCATGCTCCAAATTTTATCTTGCGCAGACACCAATAAATACCTCCAAATAATGATATCTGTGGTCTGAAATATGTCAGCTGTCTAGGAAGGCAGCTTCTGCTCCCAAGAGATTAAAAGGATTTGTGCTGAACTGGAATCTTGTCCTGGATCTAAGCCACATCTCTGGGCAGGTGCTCCTGAAAGAGAGGTAAGTGTCAGTCTCTCTCCCTCCAGCGGGACTCCATGATGGGGAACACTGAGCGTCTTAGAGACTTGGTGGCCCAGAAAGTGCAGTGCTAGCTGGGATAATAAACAAAAAGGAGCGCAAAAGACAGAAAACTTGTCTCACAGGTGGTGCTCACTGAATACCATCAGGGTGTTTTTCTCTCTCTGTTGCAGAATATATGAGACACCAGCATACCCAACCTGTGGTGTTTTGTTCAGTAATACAGAGAGTGAAAAATTTGCCTGAGTTAGGAACACTGGAGATTGTGCTACTTGTATGAGCATATCTGGCAAGACTGTATATAAATTCTCAATCTAGCAACATTACAAAATATTAAAAAAAAAAAAAGTTTGGAGTTTTTACATACAGGGAGAAAACTTAGTGAATAATTTCAAATACTGTCACTTCAATTTTTCAAGGTTTATTTGAATTTGTTTTTAAAGAGAGTTATATCCAAAGTATTGAATATGTAAATAATTGAGATGGAAAAATAAGAGCCTGGGAAATGAAAACCACAACCAGGTGGTGCTCAGCCAAACTCTGTCAACAAACTAAGCACTGCCTCTGAAAATTACTGCAACAACACCTCTTGCACTTCCCTTCTCTCGGGTTGAGCTTTATTACTCTGTGATAGACCTTGAATGTGTTCACAGCCTTGTGCAGGGATGCTTTCATATTAGAGGAGAAAGTAGAAGGAAATGACTTTCGTTGCCTGTCACTCACTCACAGACCCTGATGAAATATTGCATCCTCCACGGCACACTGTGTTCCTCTGAGACCTTCGCTTTCCTTTCCTTGCGTGCCAGCGTCCAGTTTTCTGTCACTGGTCGTTGTACCCAGGTAAATGAGGCAGCTGGCACCACTAGAGCTCAAGCTTTTTAGGGCCTTTAAGTGCTATGGCAGCAAGAAAACATTAGAAATATTATCAATTATAAGTAATACAAAGTCTAACTCAAGAAGTAAAAGGATGTTAATATTACTGTGAAAGGAGCTTGTCTGCTATACTCTTGCACAATAGATGAACTAGAGCTCAGGAATCAATTTATATGAGAGCGCAGAAAAATGGGGCTGTGTTTGGGAGAAGAGACAGTGAATAAAAGTCTGATGTGAAAAAACAGTAGAAACCTTGCATTTCCTCTGTTAACATCTTACAAACGTAAACAGGAAACAGCTGGAACAGGTTTTGACATTAGACAGAAGGACTGAAAGTAGGGACATGGGCAAATAAATTCTGAATGTTCATTTTTTTAAATGGGAACTTTTGAGGAAATTTTCTCAGCTTTTTTTTCTCCTTTTCTGAAACTCGCAAGGAAAACTGTTGTCCCTACCATAAGAATACATGTATTGCTGATGTATCAGTTGGAGGATATTCAAATCATGACTTTGACAAAACTGGTACTTAAGCAACATTTTTGTGACATGATCATATTTTGCCATTTAAACCTGCTTGTACATAATTAGATACTCAGTTCCTACGATTGACAATGGTTATTTGCTTGCTTTGAAAACTAAGCAAATAGTTTGACAAGACGAGAGAGGAATGAAACGAATTCATACTTTCTGTCACTGTTAATGAAAAGCAGGCTGTAAATATATAAAGTGTTCAGACAGCTAATATCTAGCTGATATTTAAACTGAGGCTATTCGTTGCAAGCATTGTATTGTTGGAATTAACTGTGCTTTTATTCAGAAATTACACACATATAATTCAAATTTTGAGTCTTTTCTTTCTTCAGTGAATATTTTAAACTTATGTAGACATACCTTATACATACTGCTCCGAGCAAATGTTTCTCTGATTTTTGTCTGTTTGGTATTTCTAGTTCTTTTTCTAATTTGTTGTCCAAGTTGTTAAATGTTGTTTATGCTTTTATGTTGTATATATTAATTTTTATAAATGTGAGAAATTTCATTACAGAAATCCGTGAGACATTGAGGAGTCAATGCAGTAGCTTAAACATAAGTGTCTAGTACCATCTTGGGTGTCCTGTGGTACCCAAGACATCAGCAAGAGTCTGACAGATGAGACACAGAACTTAGAGGAGACCCATGCACTTTTTGGATCACCAGCTGAAGGCTAGACAGGATAGCCCTGAGCATCAGAAATGGCAGTAGGCATCTATATTTAGAGAAGTAAAAACAGCCTTGAAATTTGGAAAGGAAAACCGGCATGCGATGGAACCCTTCCTTAATCTCCATGATGTACAACAACTTGCTGCCTTGTTTGGTCTCTTACCCCAATAGCATAATTCCTGTTTTGTTCCAGTAGTTCAGCTACTGAAAAAATAAAACCAGGAGCAATTCTCATTCTGATTTCTTCTTTCTTCTCTTCAGGTGATTTCATATGTTTATATTAAGAGTAATTCATGCCACCATTTTTCTTCAGTGTCTTCTGTCCAAACACATTTTTTCCTCTTTCTTGTACTTTGTGTGCAGCCTTCCATGATAAAACCCTTGTTTTGGGCTTGAACTCCAGACTTGACTTGCCTAATTTAGTGAATACATGTTCTGCTGAGAATACCAAGGGTACATGAGAGTGCAAGTAGTTAATTAGGATGTACTTTTATGAGGAAAGCTCAAGGGAAAGTTCATGGCTAAGAGTTTTGTAGACATAAGCAATGGAGCAGCACTTACTATAGTATGAACAGCCTTATTTGTGGTTATGCTGCTTCAGCATTTTTGATTAGTTAGCTTAGTTTTGCCAAATAAATCTTAACCCTCCAGCTTCTCTTCTGTAGCCACAGGCAAAAGGATCTGATCTGCAACCTTTTTTCTGTCTTTCACTCCAAAATCATACAGCCAAAATGCTGTTAGAATCTGGTGCCACAGTCAGGTTGTGGAAATTGCTCTCTCTTCCACCATAATGTTTTAATATACTGGATGAAATAAGAACTAGAAGTGCATTTTCAACAATTTAGCAGTAATACACAGTGATGCATGTCTGGAGAGTGAGTAACTCAAAGTTGAAGAGACAACTCCAGCAGAGCCCTCGAGTTTGCTCCCTGCTGCTCTGCGATTCTGCTGAGGTGCAGTGCTTTTTGAAGGCTCCTCTCATTTCACGGGCATTAGTCTGTATATGTCATGGTAGGCAATATTCCCGATCAGCTCTGAGAGTGCTATTGTATTGCACTGAAGATTAAATTTCTTGTTTTCTTTTCAAAAGGAGGCAAGTAAATTCCCTTATATGGATGCTTTCTTTTGACTTCAGGTTATTATTTATATATAGAAAGGGTCTTTTGTGTAGAAGAGGATTATTTAATGGCAATCTAAAACCATGTTACACTATTTTCACCTCCATCATATTACAAGGATTTTGCTCTTAATTTTTCTTCATAAAACTCCTTTCTCCAAATTAGAAGAATTGTTTTCATTCTGGGGGACTGTTCTGAAAGTTAACCGTAGCACACTAAGTAAAATTGGTGACTAAATTACACAGACTAAATGTTTTGAATTAGAAATACCTTATTCACCGACATGTAACACTGCCACTGTATTTACTCTTATAACTGAGGCCGTGATTTCTATACTACATTATATGATGGTGAATCCAGATACTGTGATTTTCAAATGGGTCTACGGGTATTCAGCCAAATTCTCATTGCTTTTGAATTGCATCTGTGATAAACTAGGGAATTTACAGAAGCTTTTCTTTCAAGGAAGGATACACTTATCCCCATTTTCCACTGTGATTGTGCTTGAAAAATTACTTTTGTGCTTGTTCTATCCCAGCTTTTTACAATTAATATTCCAGAATGTGTAGGAAATCAAAATACTTTTGAGCTGGATAGTGTGTACCTGAATTTCTACCATCTGGTCCTACATTCTTAGCTAATACAGTGGGCTGAACTTACCATAAAGTCAATATTCAATAGAAATGAGAGGAGGTAGCAGAGAGGATGAGTGGAAGAGGGAAGGAAAAAACTTTAAAGAATATATATATATATAGCAAGAAAAAGTAATTTTGCCATTAACTATTCAGCTAATGCACTTTTTCAGTGTGTCTGCGTACATTAGTTGTATCATGGTTGGTATCTCAAGCAAGTAACTAAGCTAATATTAATATGCTAACAGATTCAGATGTTAATCACTAGTCTATCTTTAGCCCTTTGCCCTTTCCACCCTAATCAGTGAAAATCTGCCAGAACCCCTACCCTTAAATCCCCACCTCTCCTTTTATCTAATGAACACATTTCTGTTGCCTGGAGACAACTGTAACACGTGCAAGAACGCTAGTGAGCTGCTGTCAAGATGGCCATTTTATTACAGTGATTTATAAATGGATTATCTGTGAAAATGGCTCAGCCTCTTATGCAAGCACCCTACAGAGGCAGACATAGCTCTAATTGGCTGGTCTCACCAACAGGGCTTGCTTTCCTGATATTTTACAGCAATAGGCAGATGCTTTACTGCAAATGACAGCAATCTAACCAGAAGGAATTAGCCAGCTTCTAATAGCATTAACCTCCAAGCGTGTTCATGCAGTTTTCCTGTCCTTTGTCTCAGATTCCTTTGAGGTGGCCGACCACCCTTCAACCCAGAACCATATTTTCTTCCTAATTCTCTCCAGCAATGGGAGGCAATGAGGACCCACACATTGCCAAGATGGAAAAAAATTGTTGCAACTGAAAACCATGAACCACAATTTTTCCTTTTGCCTTGTAAAACAAATACTGTTTTGAAGTCTACACATTCAGATTGCTGTTCCTTGCCAAGCAGCACGTTAGCACAACTTTTCAATTATCACTCCCTTTGCAATGCTCAGCTTCTGTTGCAAATGCAAGGGAATTAGCACAAAACTCTGTGTGACCAAAATTATTAAAGTGAGAGGATTTTTTTTGTCAAACGTCCCTGTTACTGTTATGTGAGACATGCATTCAGGTATTGTCAGTTTGATAGCAGAATGGTCAGATTACTTACAGAGAAGTGTGTTCTGAGGTTTAATGTATCCTCTGGCTGAAAGGAAATGGCAATTTTGATTAACAGTGAGGAATATATCGATTCTCTTTCTTTCTAGCAAACTTGCTGAAAAGTTGAACAAGAAATGAGCATTACGGAATTTCAGTTTAAAAATGTAGAAACTTGGCTGTTAGTATGGCATTTACCTCTACAAATGAAAATTACTGCTTAACAAAAGTGAAAAAGGGACTAATGATCACAAGAGGCAAAAAGCATGTTTCCTGTTTTTGTTTTCACATACATTCAGGATCTAGATAGCTTACTGAAGGTGCACATTTTAGGCATAAACTGCTAGTGTTAAGAAGCACATCTTTAAACAGTAAAATACAAACTTACTTAGTTCATATTTTTTATCTTTGGGAGAGTTTACCAGAACGGTTTTCTGTTTCCTTGTTACAGAACTTGATTTTCATATGAAGAACACTTAGGCTGGCATGGTGATCCACTTTGTTTCTCTTTAAAAATATAATAGAGTTTAATAACACAAATACAAATAGTAGAAAATACGTTATGCATTATGATTCTTTAAAAGCTACCATTGACTAATGTAAGAAAACTAGAAATTCTCTTGTTATTCTATAAAATGCAGTGTTGTTTAAAATACTTTATACAGTGGAAGCCTTTCTCACAGTTACTCATTATGCCACAGTCTCTTTAAAAAAAAACATGCTTTGTCTTGTAATGTTTTCTTCTAATTCTCAAAGCAAAGCAGACCATACAATTCTAGAGCCTCTTTGTATCATAATGCAGAAAGAGTATTTGAGTATTAGGAACTTTGATTATGCAGAGGCTTTACTGGGGGATTTTCATTAAAAGATTTGTGCACATCATATAATAATGAGTGAAGTAAATATATCTCTTGCAATCATATGAAATATTATATTACTGTACTGAGGACAGAACAATTTAATCAATACAGCAATTTAATCAATTTAAGCAATAGCAACTGCACAGTGACCTATCGGTGGCTTTTTTTTTCTCCTCAGATATGTTGGTACGAGAATTTTAAAACCCCTCTCAATTCCCTGTAAGTTTTCATTGTCTGTTAGAAAGGCTGCATCTTCTGTATCGTGCTGCCTAAGGAGCACTGATTGCCCGGGGAGTTCTGTGGTGGATCAGTGGCCACATCTGTTCCAGCCTGATTCACCATCGCTTACATCTCAGGGTAGTGTGCCAGGTATTCAGTTCAGAAAGATGTGCTGTGTCTTTCAGCAATTTAAAAAATATTTTAAAGTAAATAACAAAAAGAAAAAATAATCCCTTGTATCTCAGCTCTTTTGGAAAAGTCTTATAAAATGAGAACAACATATCCATCCCATAGGAATGTTTTCTCTTGGTGTTTGTAGAACTTGGGAAAGCCATGCCTCTTAGCTGGGCTGCTAGCGAAGGCAATGGCTGCAAAGTTATGGATCACAGCCATTATGAAGGGGGTCACAAATCTGACAAAAATGAATTGTTCGTATTGGATTTTGGGATCACAATAAAAAATGTGCTTGTAACTGGAAGTAATTTAGAAACTGATGATCCAAGGCATTGGATACAAAGAGAATGTCAACCTTCAACATGTCTTGGTTCGCCTGGCATTTCCAGCAAGCCCTTCTCCTTTGAAGCCCGGGAAGTATCATGCATGTGCTTTAACCTAATTCAGCAAGATACTTATTTAAATGTTTCTGCCATTCTTCCTTTTGTGAAATGCACTAGGCATAGTTACACCAAAGTATTGTGTGTGAAATCCTGTCTCCGTGAGTCTGGAGAAAAAACTCATTGACTTTAGTGAGCCTAGGAGTTCAACCATACTTTATAAATGGTGTGAGTTTAAATATACAAGTTTACCTTTTGTATATGTCCATTTGAAAGTTAATTTTACATATGAGTCAAGAATGATTAATTCCTAGTTGTCTAGTATTATAAATAACTTTCCCTAATGTGTTTGTAAGCAGTATTCATTTTAACATCTTAACCTGTATATTCTAAAATAGAAATATAGTATATGACATGTGAAGGAGCTGTTATAAGGTGTTATAATCAAGCATTTGTTTCTAGATTTCAGTTTAACAAGGACTGACAATTTGCCATAATGACTTTAAGACACTAGTGCTGTGTCACAAATTCATTGGTTTACAGATATGTGTAGAGGAACAAGGAGGCACCTCTGATTTCTTTATATGCCATGATTGTGGCCTAGAAAACTATTTTTGACTAAACTATTCATTAAGGTTTTTTTATTTTTGTCATTCACAAAGAACAACCCCAGCGCTGTAGTATTTTCTTGCTTCTGACAAAACAGTAAAAAATAAAAAAACACAGAATTCTCTTTTAAGCTATAGGTGATGGACTCATGCAATTAATGCACACTTCCAGCCTTCCTGCTCCATATTCTCTCTGTATAAGATTATATTTTACAAAACTTAAAAGTTATGAAAGAAAAAAGCAAACAAGGAGAGATGCTTAGTAGCAAAAACACTGATTTAAATAAAAAACATAAGTACTTCAATCATAGCTCTGACCTAAATTGGAATGAAACACCCTTATTACAAAGAAACACTTTTGCTAAGTATAGGTTAGTGCTGAGTCTCACTGCCAACTATAGCTGTTCAGGGAAAAATATGAAATACTGAAATCATAGTAATTTCAGAAGAGATCTGCTTCTAGTCAGGATCTTGAACTATATACATTAACTCTGCCCAAGTGAGGAATGGGTAGTCATCCTCCATTTCTGGTTTCTTGTTTTTACCAGTTACCAGAAGAACTTGGCAAGGAAACCACATGAGAGTAACATGAAAGCGACTTTGTCTTGTCAAGTAATTTGGTTTAATATGGGTAGAGATGGGCAGCATTCCTTAACAACCAGCATTTTGGCTTTTGCATGCTGCTGTTACTAAGCACTGTTGCTGCAGTAAATTATGGGCTTGTTTGTTGGTTGATTTTCAAAATGACTGTTTTTATTACCTTCATGGATTATAATTTATGGATTAAGCTAATTACACATAAAGACTTGAATCTCAAGTATCTAATCATTATACTTGAACAACACTAAATATTATAGTTAAATGCCAAATACCTTTCCTTGAAAACTATATTATTAAGATATAAGTATAATCATTTTAGCATTTTAAAATTTTTTCTATGCTGTGAGAACAATGTGATCAGTTACAGGCCCTAAATGTGTAAAATTATATCTGTTTGGGGGACAATATTCCACTGCTGTTTGCAGAAGCCCATAGTTAGAGTGATACTGAGGACCAGTGAGGTTTGCTACCTCCAGCCAAGGTAGTTAGGTTTGTTCTTAATGGCTCGTACAACACAGGCAACCATTTTTGGGACCAGAAGGTTTTTTCAGGAAAATCTGTGTTAGAGTATTCCTTTTTGGTCACTCTGCTGACATTTGCCCAAGGTACATGGGATGATGGAGCCACAGTTGTTTCTTCAGCTCCCGAGAACCAAAGAGAGGGGAAGCTTGTTCTCACAGTGCAAGGGAATTATGTAGCCTTTCTTCTGAGGGATTGGAGCCTTGCTCAGCCTTTCCATCCTGAAATCTGGGCTCCTCCAGCTCCGTATGACATTAAATAGCTTGTAATTTACCATTGCAAAATAATATCCAAATTTAATTTCTGGGGTTGGTGTTTTGTTTATAAAAGCTATTTTCTATTGTTTCCCTCCAGAGAATAGAACATTTAGTTTGAAGATGTCATTTACCCGATATACACTAAATGATATTTCTGCAGTGTCCTTTTTCCTTTGTTGCTTCAGCAGGACTTGCTGCTTGATGAGTCATTACAGATTAGAACAGCTATGTGCTAAATAAATCGAGATGGGGCACTGCAGTTAATACCATATGGTAAAGAAAACATTCAAACCTCAGATTCTTCTCTGGCCCTACAGATTGAGTATGAAGAACTATGATCTGTCTTTGACTGTGAGACAGGACAACCGCTTCAGCTTTGTTACTCTTTTGAATGTTCTCCATGAGCTATTATATTACTGTTTTTCATTTTGCACTAACTTTTAATTCTGCTTCAGTTATGGATAAGTGTAAAAGTTAACAAGCTCTCTTAACTTTTACAGATTTATTACATAAGATAACTGGCTTTATTTTAAGGAAAAAAAACTATTTAATGCAACAGATAAACACATGCTTAAATTAAGCATTTACAAATTATGTATTCAAATGTTTTCCTGAATCAAGACTACAGTGCTTATCAGAATAAATCAGGTTTGAAAGTGGTCTTTCTTTAATCAAAAAACAACACGATGTCTTAAAAATAATCATGATATTCTTAACATGCCCTCTATTTCTTGCAGATGGGAAGTTCTATTCTGATAGAGATGATACAATTTAGAAATATATATAACTATACTTATATATTTGAAAAATGTGACAAAGATAGAACAAATTTAAAAAGGACATGTGCTCTTTTTAAATCCAACATATTATTTTTCGTATGATTTCTTATTTTTTGTTAACTGATTACCTGTCATTCTTATGAGTGATAACCTGGCATGGTAGGCTCTGCTAACATATTTAGACTCCAAGAATACTGATTCACTGCAGAAGAATCTTGCAGATGCACCAGCTGGATCTGTAACCTTTCTAGGAAGTCCACACAGTGGTCTAGGAATTCTTGTACCTGGAACCTTTTTCAGAGTAATCCAGCAGTTTCTAGCAGTTTCTTGATCCAGAACCTTTTTAGGACTTAGTCACTGCTTTCCAGATTGGAATCCTGGAACTTCCTAGGAATCCCCTTTGCTTCCCAGGAAGTTCTGCACCACTTTCTAGGAATTTTTCCTGTGCTCTCTAGGAATTCCCTCAGCTTTCTACCTTTGGGATTCTACCTTTGCTTTCTAGGAATTTCCCAAATATGTAGGAATTCAAGCTTTCTAGGAATTCCTCGACATAGAACCTGTCTAGGAATTGGTCACTGCCTTCTAGGACCTGCAGCTTTCTAGGAATTTTTTCTGTGCTTTCTAGTACTCCCCTTTGCTTTCTAGGGATTTCCCACAGCTTTTTAGGAACTCCTGCATCTGGAACTGGTTTCTCTTTGCTTTTTAGGAACTTCCCAGCTCCTTTTAGGATTTCCTTTTATCTTCTAGGAATTTCTGAGTTTGGAATCTTTCTAGGCATTTTCAAGTGCTCTCTGGGTGTTGCCGGTTCTGTAACCTTTGGAGGAAGTTTCCCTGTGCCCATTAGGAAATCCTGGGCCTGGAGCCTTCCTAGGAGTTGGCTGCAAGTTGCAGACCCTGGTCACAACGATGAATGTATTTCCCTTACCAGCAGTAGTTATTCTAATGCTGATGAAGTTGCTAGAGTCAACTGGGAGCAAATCAAAGTAATCCAATGTAGTATTTCCCTACAGAGATCAGAGCTAAAACCATGTTTGCAAATCAGGTAGACTCACACAGGTTTTGTGTAGTACGTGTCAGATTTTGGAGTTGATGTTCGTATAACATCTGTTAACTCGCAGCAATCAGTATGCATGTCTGTTTAGAGACCTAAACATTTCTGTGGCCCGTTCAGTTAGGAAGCAGAATTTGCTTTTCCCTCTGGCCACAGTGGCTAATGGTGACCTAATCTTCTTCCTCGCTTAGCTCTCCGGCCTGCTCCCCGCCGCTGGCCTATGCAGCTGCTTTGGCTTCAAGCAGGCTCAGAGGCACCAGCACCAACCTCCGCTCGTTCTGTCACCTGGAACAGGTTCACCTCCAGAAACAGCAGGAAGAGGTTTCCCATTCGGTTCGGAGTGGCAGGTTTGTTTTTGGTTCTGTTTGTTTGTGGTTTTTGCCTTCACCAATAGTGTGAGTCGCAGTTGATTTCCTGGGCTCACCTCAGCATTTTAGTCTGTGAGGCTTTTTGCTGTTGCAGAGTGAAGGCCAATGGCTGTGACTTTCATATTTCCATCTCTCTGAAAGAAGCATGTTGCAGTTTTTGTGGCTTTCTTTTTGTACCAAAGGTCTTAATGTGTTAGAAGACTGTTAGAAGGGCTTTGTGGGTTGTGTTCTATGCTCAGAAGAGAAGCAGAGGCCTGGGAACTTTCTTATAGTAGGTGCATACTGTGTGATTCCTCCTGTGCTAATTCTGCCTGCAGTGTCATTACTTAAATAGAAAAATGGAAGAATAGTTGCTTTAAAATTACTGTGCAAACTTCTGTCTGCATACATATTCCTGTGCACACAGACACACATTTTGACTGCTGCTACAAACAGAAGCAGAGGTATAATTGCCCTTGCTCGGTTTGGCTGCCCTCCAAAATAATGCAGAAAGTCACTTCTCAAAATTGTCCTTAGCTGAACTACAAAAAAGATGTCCTGGATTTAACTTTATAGGAGCCGTATGTATAGTTTGGCGTATATTGCTATTTTTCTGCTTAGGGAGTATATTGCTGCTTGTTTGAGAGGTGTGCACAGGAGGGTATATGAAGAGCCACGTTTCCATATGTAGGATTACTTGTTTGGAGGGGACAAAGCACGTATGACCAGAATTTGTCTCCTCACTTTTGGAAATGACATGATATAAATATAAATAAATAAATAAATAAATATGTAAATAAATATATATATATACACACTATAATATATACTATAGACATCAGCGGTATATGATCTCAGACAGCCTCTGAATTAGGGCATGGGGGAATTACTGATTAGAGAAGCTTGTTTGTCTGCATAGGGATCAAAGGGGCAAAACGTGGTCCATAACACACCATTTTTTAATTATAAACTCCAATTAAGTGATGCAGAATAATCTTCAGCATTCCATCTGGCAGAAGCAAGGAGAGAGCGAGGATAGCAGTTAACGACATTAATCAAGGCTTGAAGTAGACAGGTTCAAGTACTGCAAGCTTTGTTTAAAAAAATGAGTTGGGGACAGGCTTATCCTTTGAATAACATTCCAAAAACACTGCGTGCAGTGCAAGAAAGAGGAACCGACTTTAACTCTACTCTTACGTTAACCCTTTGACTGCTGGCATTTTCTAGACTACAGCCAGATGACCAGCATGCTGTCATTTATTACTAGTTGCTCGTATCATACGTTGGATTAGTAGTGAGGTATGGGAAAGGCAGTGTAATCACATCGTGGTAAAACATCCCCTTATTGCCAGGCACCTGGGAGCCACTTAGAGGAAAGTCCATGAATTCGGTTGTCATGTCACAATGGTTTTAAAAAGCAAAACATAATCTTGTTTCTTTTAAACTGTTTTGACAACTGATACTGAAAATCACCAGCACATATTTACATATGATACATTATATAGAAGAGTATATGATATGTATCATTTTGCTTTACATTTCTGCTCACAAGAGGAACAGAGAAATATTTATTTTGGCAAGCAGAAAATTCTTAACATACTATGAATGCTATGTTTATATATAATATATAAATATAGCATATACACACATATATGTCCATGTATATGTATATGCTTGTTGACTACAAGCATAATTAGCATTTAATTCAGAGGAAAATCTTTGACAGCACTACAAAAAGGGCTCTATGTTGTTGCCCTAGTCTGTGATCAGTCTCTACCAATACAAAGGAAACCTGACTACTATTCCAATATGGTATCATAGAGTACTTATAATAATATCATAATTTTAGTAAAAGCTATGGGAGAACAGAAAACTGAGCTTACTGTGTTGTTTTCTGGTTACAGCTAGAGCTAGGAGAGACATGTGATAGCAGCTTTTTCTATGTATCAGAAATTTTCTATGAGTTTTAGTAAATTTTAGAAAATAGTCTCGGTAAAAAGCTCTATAAAAATACAAATGCAATGTAGCAAAATTTCTCATTTTTTATTAGCATCAAGATTCAAACAGATTGAAAACTAAACAAATTCACGTGCCCCCAGTGTTTGGTTCAGCTTAAACAGCATCTGATATGTTCGTTCTTGGCTTTTTTCTCAGCTTACCGCAGAAAAAAACAGGTATTTGCACAACTGGTTATTTTAGATATTTTTTAACTTATACCAGAGGAAGTCAAGGGAGTTTTTCCAGCAGAATCCTTGATCCCAGGAGAGGATAAAGGCACTAATTGTGGGCAAAACCAAAACACAATATAATGCATTACTTTTAAATGTATCTTTACATACCACTGGTGCTTTCATACAGCCTAGTTTTTACATATACCACAACAACTGACATTCAAATCCTCAGAAAGGGATTTAATGTTTTCTGTAACAGTATATATATTTCCAAGAAATGCTGAGAAGAAAAATCAAATATACAATGGATATTTAGATACATAAGCTTTATTTTCACTACAGATTTAATTAGATGTGAACACTTCACTTTATATCACATTAACGCTTTGAAAGTTTATCCATGTTGGAAGCTATGCTAAACATGCTTGGTACAAATATATATAAAATTTCAGTATGAGAGACTCCCAGCATTCAATGGACAATGGTATCAGGCCTTTTTCTAGGGAGGGACTTTTTTTTCCTTTTGTTTACCTCTTTTGTTCTTCTGTAGATGTTTGAGTAAAATCAGAATACTTTCATCAGAAAATTGCTTCTAGATTTAAAGCTTTGTGGCTTAGGCTAATTAGGGAGCTTTACCCAAGATTTTTTAAAGTATTTTAAGATTTTTGGAATCTCAACTCTGAGACAAAAACTTAAAAGTGCCAAATGCCTGCCCAATAAATATCAGATTGTATATAAAATCTCTGAATTAAGCACTTCAGAATTAAGGCATCAAAAACTTCTGAAAATTTTACTTTTTGTGTGTTGCTTCTGAAGATTTACCTAATCACTTTGCAGAGTATTCAACTGCATGTACAACCTCTGCTTTTTTAATATAGTTTTCCAACATACATGAGTAAAACACAGTGCAAGAGTTGCAGACACACTTTTATCAAAATGTCATGTCTCATCTTTGAAAGTGATGATCTCACTAAATGAAACTATGCAGATAACTTAAAATCCATTCCCAGCGATGTATATTAAAAATACAGTTTAATTATTCTCTTATACTCTGTTGAGAAGATAGAGTTGAGTAATAAATATTCAATAGCTTTTTCAATAATGGACAATACAGATATTTAAAAATCAGAGTAAAGCATATTAAAACTATTTAGGAGAGGATACATAGGACATTTCTAATCTTCCTGTGCATTCTCTGTGCTGGCACAGTGGTTAAGATGGGTAAGAGGTATCTGCAGCACATAAGCAATTGTGGTAGGAAATAAGCTTGAGGTGTTCATCTTTTTTGACTTCTGAAACAGGAGAGTAATTGGATTCATTTAAGCTCTGTTAACGTAATGGTATAGCTTTAATTACTGCTAAATATTGCTTGTTGTTACAGTTGCTAAATCAAAAAAACCCAGAAAAGTCATAATGAAATTTGACCAGCAAAAGCTAGCCATAACTGATTCTCTGTTTCAACGAAAGGAAGAAAGGGGGGGAAAGAGATCGTTTGGGCTTACTGAAATCAATATAGCATATCAGTTGATATTGAAGATTAGGGTTGGTAGAGCATTACCTCAAACATCTGGATTTTCAAGAATTTTATGGACTAAAAATGAATAATATTAAGCCCTTGAGGAAATTCACAGGCAATTAAGGTGATGACTTAATGCCAGAAAAATATAAGAGATCAGCTGAGAGTGAAATGTCTCCTTTTAATTCCCCTTTCTTTTCCTGACTATTGGCAGGTCAAATCTTTTATTATTTAAAAGTTGAAACAGGCAAAAACAATAGCTCCAGTAATATTGTCTTTGGCTAAATATGTATTATATTCTCAAGCTACATATAGTTCTATGAGTCTGTCTAGTTTTATGAAATCTGAGTAATTCTTATGACATGGTATAAAGTCAGGCTTTCAGTTTTTATAAAATGCAAATAATGCCTTATTCAGAATTCCCAGAATGAATTTATATTTACCAGTAGTTTTTTCTCCATTGTTTCTGGTTTGAATTGACCACAACTAAGCCATGGCAGTAAATCACTGAGATCTGACATCTGTTCTGCTGCCTCTGCATAGTGGCTCTTCATTTCAATCTACTTAATTTCTCAAATAAACATCCCAACTGTGGCACCTTGGTTACCTTGAGTAATCTCAACCATGGGAAGAAGTATTTGGAGCCTTACCCAGGCTCATATTATTTATTCATCTGAGCTGGAAAAATTTAAGTGTCCTGCACACTGAAACGTTGGACTGGACTCACAACCAAGAGCTGGGATTCTGAGGGAACAATACAGAGCTAGAATGAAATCTTAAAGTGTCTGAGCTTAGATTATGATTTTTATCCAGGGAATATGACAACCATCTTTTTCAGCACTTTGGGGAATTTTGGTTTTATTCCAGATGCTCAGAAACTCTGAAAGCTCGGTGTGTTGGTGTGCCACACCCATGCTTAGGACACCCTTCTGGTGGTGGGACCGTGCACAGCCTGAGTCAGCTACAGTTGTTGAGGTTGCTGCTTTAAGACTTTAATTGCAGTTGACATTGCTGACAAACCATGTCCATCCATGCCACTCTTGCAAGTAAACCTGAGTGTGTGTAACCACTTTCTGAAGGTAAAACAAGACGTACACCAGGCGTGCAGGTAAACTGTGGCAGCTGGAGAAGATTGCAGTGCTGGTGTGATTCTGTAATGGGCAAATCTAGGAGATTTCAGGCCCCAGGGATGCCAGTTGTCACCTCTCGCTAACAGCGCGCTTGGAAAATAAGCTGGGAAGAAAGAAGAAAGCTGTTGCACCATTTGTTTTTGGAACTGAAGCAAAAGGAAAATGCAGACTATAATAGTAAAAAACCCCACTTTTTCCTATGAAGCAGCACAATGTCTCAAAAATATGTAAATGGTAAGAGTTTCTCTACACTTTGTTTTAAATATTTTTGTGGCAACATCTTTTGTAAAAATCAACAGCAATTCACTAATTGTCTTTACTTTCACTTTCTTTCTTGCCTGGAAACACGGGCCAAATTTTTTTATGAGCTCATCATTCAGATACAGCAGTTATCCATTAAATAATGTGGTCACCTGCTCAGGATTAGATGCATATGGTAACAGTGTGATTTCACTGAGGGAAGTCAGCTGCCCTGTCTTAGCAACAGAATTCTTAGTTTGATGCTTACATGGGGCTTTTCATTAAATTCATTAATCTTCAATAATGTCTCTGCAAAGGAGACAGATAATCCTTAATGAAAAGGTCTTTTCTTAGGATCAGTTAGTCTAAAGGTATTGAGCTTCCGTTAAAAGAAAGTATCTGTTTTGAATTACTGTTATCTCCTGAGAAAGCTGATTTGATTTCCTTTTTTTGTTTCCCAAGCTAAACTTCACCTTTGCTTGCTCTTTCCTCCAAATATACACAAGATATACTAGTTTAGCTTCTTCTTCTTATACACACCTAATCCCTTCAGCCTGCTAGAATATTCACTTTACCAAGTAGGAGTGAAACAAGTAGAAAAAAAGAACCAAAATGGAATTGCTTGGGCACCTATGCAAAAGCATGCATAGGATGTTGGTATGCTTTTAAAATATATAATGGAATCTAAATGGAAGCATTTTAATGCACTTCACATAATTATATTTCTATCCTGTACCTTTTCAGTTTATTCTCCCGAATCAGTAGCCTGATATTCTAAGTATTAGCATCATGTTAATACTTAATACTGTATATGAAACTTAAATGCCCCGAATATTATCAAAAACTATTAATCAACAAGCATGAACAAGAGCATAAAAAAAGTTTCTGGTAAGCCAGTTGTGATAGTACTGTACATGGTCAAGATGAAAACATAAACAGCAAGTTATTTAGTTAACTAAATTATCATAGCTCATATTTTCTCCTTGCAGTGTTAAAGTTGCAATTCCTTGATGAAATGATGACCAAGGCAATCAATTCCTGTCAGTAAAATTCAGCTTGACGTTTGCCATGAGAAATCCATTAAAACTGCTCTAGATGGTTACCATTGAACATAAGGTTCACAAAATTATTCTTACAGTTATTGGATATGATCCTGTTTGCACTGTAAAGAATGATAATGCCCTAAAGATATCAGTAAGATAGAATTTACCCATTTCAGAACCAGGCATATCTTTTGATTAGTTGTCACTCTTTCTAAACTGTAGTTTAATACAATTTAAGATGAAAAAATACATATAGAAGCACGGGGGCATGACTCCATGAAGTTGCTAGAGCTCTGATTGAGTGTTAATATAGTAATTTTCCTTTTTTATATTGAACCTTTATGAGCTTTTTGGCTGGATAAACAAATATTGATTCAGCAGTTGCAAAGGAATTTAAGTCCCAGACTTTAGTCACAATATCACCTTTATTTTATATCCATGGATCTATTACTGATAGATAGTGGAAAAGTCAATTCTTCATTTTAATATGGTTAGGATGAAGCTTGGGATGGAGGGGGAATACCTACCCAGAATTAATTGGAAATTGTCTGCTAAAGCAGTTTCATGAAAGAAAAGCCAGTTTGTTGAGCTTATTTTTTTCAAAATACATTGGGTATCACAAACCTTTACCAAACCATTGCAGATATCCAAAGCAACTCTGTTAAGCTAAAACTATATTACAAAAAAAGCTGTCCAAATCTTTTCCAAGCTGTACATCTAAGGGTACGTCTATGTGCTTTAATGACTCAGTCATTAAGTTCACTCTCAGCACCCTCTCAAACTCTCCCTGTCAGTGTCTCATTGCTGTGCTTGAAGCATATCCATACTGTTTAAATTACATCTCTCTAAACTGGACTAGAAAACTAAGAACTAAGGGAAATGAAGATGCACCTTACTAAACTTTCTCCAAGTTTTAACAAGTTTCAGTGAGTTAGTTTAAACTATTTTCAATAGTGGTTTAAATTAACTTTTTTTTTCCTCCTGAAATGAACTATGACATTTGCAGGATCAGTAGAAGCTAAACTGGAGACCTCAGATGCAGGGCAGTATTGATAAAGGAAGCTCCTCTTCTGTTTCTGTGCACAACCAAGCAGGTGATTTTTAACCCATTGCTGCAAGTGGGCTACGCTAATCTTAGAACTTCACCCTGAAAGAGATTGGAAGCACTCACATGGATATTTACATCTGAGAGGAGATTTTAAAAGCTTTTCTCAGCTTTACCATTTCTCTGCCAAGACACAGTGTTCGGTATTCAAACCATTTCAAGACAAAGTTGCAGAGTTTCACTTACCCACCCTGGGTGGCAGTTTAAGCTCAAAGGCTGAATCTTATCCTGAGACAGACTAGAAGTGCTCACGTAGTCAAGTAACAGTTTCATTTGAGAGATGGCAATTAGCACTTAAATACTGTAAATGTATTTCAGCAAATCCTGATCCACTTCTACCATGATGCTGCTCTTATGCGTGACTGCCTTGAAAGTCCTGAGCATCCGTGGAGCTGCTCTCCACCTTCCACCACCTGATGAGAGGAATTCCTGCTCAGAGGAGTTGCCGGCTTGCTCGTATGCAAAATATTTGGGGTTTACATTCAAGGTGGATGAAACTATCAATACTTTCAACACATACAGATCGAAAATGTGAGTTCATTAAAAGCATATTTGGCTACTATCCAAAAGATTTGTTCAACCATATGTTCATTTTAGGAATCATCTTAGCTGTCAGTGAAACCCTGAAATAAAGAAATACAGATTTTGAGAAACTACTAAACAGTCAATAAAGGAGATTCCATAGAAAGACACAGTTTTTCAGCACTACATTAAGTACTGCGTTAATTCAGTCCTATCACTTTAATGTCACAGGCAATGCATGTTTCAGGCCAGCCCTCAGGAATCCCAGACCCTGGAGAAAAAAGAGAAAGTCTGGAGAAAGGAAGACTTTCCTTTGGTTGAGGAAGATTGGGTTAGAGATCATTTAGGCAGACTTGACACTCACAAATCCATGGGCCCTGATGGGATGCACCCACGAGTGCTGAGGGAGCTGGTGGATGTCATTGCTAAGCCACTCTCCATCATCTTTGAAAGGTCATGGAGAACCGGAGAGTTGCCTGAAGACTGGAAGAAAGCCAGTGCCACCCCAGTCTTCAAAAAGGGCAAGAAGGAGGACCCAGGGAACTACAGGCCAGTCAGCCTCACCTGCATCCCTGGAAAGGTGATGGAGCAGCTCAGCCTGGAGGCCATCTCCAAGCATGTGGAGGACAAGAAGGTGATGAGGAGTAGTCAGCATGGCTTCACCAGGGGGAAATCATGCCTAACCAATCTGATAGCCTTCTCTGATGGAATGACTGGTTGGGTAGATGAGGGGAGAGCAGTGGATGTTGTCTGTCTTGACTTCAGCAGGGCTTTTGACACTGTCTCCCATGACATCCTCATAGACAAGCTCAGGAAGTGTGGGTTAGATGAGTGGACAGTGAGGTGGATTGAGAACTGGCTGAATGGCAGAGCTCAGAGAGTTGTGATCAGCGGTGCAGAGTCTAGTTGGAGGCCTGCAACTAGCAGTGTCCCCCAGGGGTCAGTACTGGGTCCAGTCTTGTTCAACTTCTTCATCAATGACCTGGATGAAGGGACAGAGTGCACCCTCAGCAAGTTTGCTGACGATACAAAACTGGGAGGAGTGGCCGATGCACCAGAGGGCTGTGCTGCCATTCAGAGAGACCTGGACAGGCTGGAGAGGTGGGCAGAGAGGAACCTCATGAAGTTCAAGAAAGGCAAGTGCAGGGTCCTGCACCTGGGGAGGAATAACCCCATGCAGCAGTACAGGTTGGGGGTTGACCTGCTGGAAAGCAGCTCTGCGGAGAAGGACCTGGGAGTGCTGGTGGACACCAAGTTAAGCATGAGGCAGCAATGTGCCCTTGTGGCCAAGAAGGCCAATGGTATCCTGGGGTGCATGAGGAAGAGTGTTGCCAGCAGGTGGAGGGAGGTGATTCTCCCCCTCTCCTCAGCCCTGGTGAGGCCACATCTGGAGTACTGTGTCCAGTTCTGGGCCCCCCAGTACAAGAGGGATGTGGCACTACTGGAGCAAGTCCAGCGAAGGGCTACAAAGATGATTAGGGGACTGGAGCATCTCTCTTATGAGGAAAGACTGAATGAGCTTGGCCTGTTTAGCTTGGAGAAGAGAAGGCTGAGAGGAGATCTTATCAACGTGTACAAGTATCTGAAGGGAGGGTGTCGAGAGGATGGGACCAGACTCTTTTCAGTGGTGCCGAGCGACAGGACGAGAGGCAACGGGCACAAACTGAAACACAGACGCTTCCACCTGAACATGAGGAAAAACTTTTTCACTGTGAGGGTGACAGAGCACTGGAACAGGTTGCCCAGAGGGGTTGTGGAGTCTCCTTCTCTGGAGATATTCAAAAGCCGCCTGGACGCAATCCTGTGCAATGTGCTCTAGGTGACCCTGCTTGAGCAGGGGGGTTGGACTAGATGATCTCCAGAGGTCCCTTCCAACCTCAACCATTCTGCAACTCTGTGATTTTATTTATTATTGCATTTCTCATTTCTCTACTATATTTCAGTGTGACCTTTAATGTTCACATTGTATCCTTATTGTAGTCATCTATACAGAATTAAATAAAATTCTTACCATGAAGAAGCAGCCTTGTTTGCTTAGAAGACGGATCATTTCTTGGAAAACAGCTAGTCAATGGCTAAAGTCTGTCCTCAAAATCCTATTTTCTTAAAATTACTCTTTAAATGTAAATGAAGGCTTATAAGGCAGAAATGCCTTACACTTTTGTGTTTGCCTGAAAGCAAATAATATACTACAGCCTACTAACAAAGCAAATGTATTTCATAATATGTAAATGTTTCAGATATTGAACAATAAAACCTCCATCTAAAATGAGAAATGAATGGAGTTTTTTTTTTATTTCAATTATATAGAATGTTTTGCCAACTTCTGGAAGAAATTTAGCAGAAATTCTCATGGTTTAAAGAAACAGCTTTAAATATAAAATGATTCTAGGTAACTCTGACAAAATGATACGAATCATGTACTTCTTGGTATATAATTACACAAATCAGTCCAATCAAAAACTGAGGACAGCATAGGAAGTTTCATCTTAAAAGTTCAAAGTCAAGCAGTTATGAAGAAATTAAAATACAAGGTTTTGGGGATAAATGTTAAAGAACTTTGATACAAGGGTAGCAGCTCTCTGAATTTGGCAGTAAATGTTCTTCCGTTTTCAACCTGAGAAAGGTGCTGGGGCTGGGGCGAGGGCTGCCTGGGATTTCAGGCTCAGATTCGGGCTGCATCTTTGTAGCGGCTTTTGTGTGCCTTCAGACTGATTATTCAACGTTTTGTGAGATGATTTCACTTACCAGGTCTCATGTGTACCAAAAGGGACTGAACCACTCGGATGGACAGTTGGACATGGGAAGCTGTTTAACTATGGGAGTTTTCACCTCACACCTGTTAATTATCACCTCTGACTATATAAACACTTTCTACTGTTTTCACCCATTTGTGGTTTAAATTAACAGTCTGACTTTGCACTGGAACAGAGCCCTCACACAGCCAGATATACCTGAGATGTGTTGTGGATGTATAAAGCACGCTGAGGTTACAAGTAGGTGACAAATTCTGCTAATTGGGGCACAATAATAGTTAAGAAGCTTGTCAAAGATCAGGCACAGGCCAAGATGCTTTTGTTCACATCTATCAAAGGGAAAAGGGAAATATTTTCTAGTCTTATTCCTTTAAAAGTTTGTAAGAAATTAAAGACATGACATTCTCTCTTTTCTGCTGGCTAAAATTTTAATTCTTGTGGAAGATTGCTTTTTTCTAAAAGTCTGTATTACAGATGTTAAGTACTATGGAGTAGTAAAAAATTTTTTTTACATTTGATTAATAACAGTTCACAGTGATTAGTCTTCTGAAAAAAGAAGTTCAGCATGTGTACATTTAATACATAAATGAATGTGAAGCAACAGGAGGTGAGCAAATGATTGCTATTCATAAAAAAATATTTTTTCCAATAGCAATAAAAACTCTCACAGGAATGTGCTGAATATGAGCCAGTCAATAAAAATATATGCCTAATTTCTCTATTGAAGAACATCAGAACAATGATCACATTAATTTTTTTTCCTGCAGCATGCTTACTTTTTTAAAATTAAATATTCCTTGTGTGATGATTAGGGTTGATGAGGAGCAACTCTTCTTATTATTTTCAACCTTTTAGAATGAGAAGATGACCTGTACTTTTTTGCTGTTTTAAAAGGGTGAAAGCACATGGTGCAAGTTTAATTTTTTAGCATTAATATACCAAAGGGGTCTATACTTTGAGTTATTAACATTTCTATTATATGATCACCAGAGTACATAAATATCAACTTTACTTAATTTCTCTCTTTTCTGTTGAAACAGGCCTCTTCTCAGAGAGTAGACCGTTGTCACATTTCTTTTCAGCTCTGTTGAGCTGAAGATAAAATGGGATACTGGAGGTAGGTAAGAAGGTAAAAGGTAGGAACAATGCTGATTTTCTCTGTTTCAAGAAGACACCTCTAAAGAATGAAAGGCTATTGGCAGCCTCTGCCATGCACTTCCTAAAGATTCAGTGAAGTACCTATGACAGAAAAACTGGTTCTGCTTCTATGTTCCTGTGTGTTTAATGTGCACATGCAAGTGGAGAAAGTATGAAAAATCTATCACTTCTAAACTTCAGGTTGAGTAGCTGAGACTAAAACTCATGTGGATCAGCGCTTCTCTTATCTCTAAGTAGATGTTTACCAGTTTTCACAATCAAATCAAAAGATGATGATTCTTTTTAATATCATCTCTTGCAATTGTTCTTTGCTGATACTGGCTATTATAAAGTATTATCTGAATAAGCCAGAGAGGAGAATGGAAGTGTATGCATTAGAAGAATGGAGAGTGATCAGAGAGGAACTAAAATGAGTTCTCTGGAGCTAAATGAGAGTCATTTACAAGAAGCAATTACTTATATCTGCAAAACGAGGTCACCATGAGTAGTGCTTGTACGCAACAGAAGATAATTTGACAGTTCAGACATAGATTCAAATGGAAGTGTCCTTCTTTATAATATTTTTAACTATGATTTTTTAAGCACTTGCACATAGCTGCTGTTTTGTCCTACAGTGTTCATATAGTTGGTAGTGTGAGAAACCAGACAAGATATAAAAAGTGAATGATACTATTCAGTACTTATAAATGATATTTTCCCAAGAATGGAAAGTCTGATAAAAGTGGTGAGGATAGACATGCCCATGTCATTAAGAAACATCTGGAGAAAAGGCATAATACTTCAGTTGCCACTTGTGAGTAAAGTCAGATGCACTCTTAGTTTCACAATCTCCTGCTCCTTCTATCTGCCCATGAGACCAAGACCATATGTTGGAGAACAATCTCCATTTCAAATAAGTACCCGAGGAAGGAAAATATCTATCAAAATGTCCTGTAACAGCTGCCCATGTAAAGGTTACATTTAAGATGATCACATTAGGCTCACGGCCATAGAGATGCAGACATGTGGCTTCCGAATGCATTCAAATCACTTTGTACCTGTGTACCATATACCATGCAGAAAACACTTCACAAGCACATCCCTGCAAGTGTATGAGGCGCTGTCATAAAAATTATTGGAAAGATGTGTTTGATGCAAAACTTTTGACCAACAGCATCTGGCCTAGCTGTCAGACATATCCCTGTATGCTTTTAACAGCAGAGAAGAGGTTGCATATTTTTTAAGCATTTTCCCTTCTTTCAGTGAAGATGAAACCCTACGGAAACTGGTTGCCCTCCATTTGAGGCAGACCTCGTACAATACCCTGGATGAACTAAAGAGGAACATTTTTGGCTTGCATTGCTGTCTTCTGATTTTATTGCTGCTGACAACTTTTCGAAAATAAAGAAGGCATGGCATGAATGGAAGCTCTGTGCATCTAGTGCTTCTAATGCTTTTCCCAATCCATGAACTAATTTGCTTAATCTGTTCCTTGACTGAAATAAAACCTTTCCCTTCCTATTGCTAAAGTATTTCAGCTTCTGTCTCTAACACATCACAAAAATTAGACATCTACTGGACTGTATTCAAAATGTTTTGATTAAAAATTAAAGTTAAAAGATGCAGCTTATTATAGCAATAAATAAAATAAAAATAGTTTTAAAATATTAATTTATTATTTCACAATTGGAGCAGCAGGAAGAAAAGTAGATCATTTTGCAAGAGGGAAAAGAAAATATTCATATGTTTATCTATAAGGTGCTATGAAATCTTTGAATGTAAGAAGTTTAAAAAGCCCATAGTACTCAGTAAGTGGGAATACTAAATCCGATAGTTTTGCTTTACCATACATGAAACAAATCAACAAGAAGAAAACTGTTATCAAAAAGTGATAAGTGAACCACATTTTCAGCTAGTTCTAAAAATAGAAGTTAATACAGTTGATTCAGAATATCTCATTTTCTTCAAGATCATAATATTTAGTTCTGCTATAAAGGAAAGTTTGCATAACGTGATGGTGTACCAAAATAACAAGTCAGCTGGAGCTGGATGTGTGGACAAAAAGCAGACATATCCCAAAGTTCCTTGTGTCTGTCGCATTTTTATTCATTGTGCTTACACTGTGAAAAAAATCTTTGAAACTTAGACCCACTTAACAGGTACCTGGGAGGGAATGCTGAATGTGTAGATGAGTTAAAATATATCTTCAGAAAATGAGATTCCTTAACAGCTTGTTTCATCCAGCTTCCCTCCTTTGCGTTACCACTTTCTATTTTGGACACTGAAGTTGCTATTATATGAGGGAACAGAAAGATCTGCTGGCGCTGGCTGGTGCCCAGGCAGGCATGTGGAGGTCAGTGATTCCTGGATTTTTCATTTAGTTTGGAGGAGGGTTGATACCTGGTCCCTGTGTCGGCAGTTGCGGCAGGGAGGGTGCCCAGCCGGGCAGTGCTGTTGGCAGTGGGGTCACGGGGTGGGGGCGAAGGGGATCGAGGGAGACAGCTCGTAAGGGTGGAAGATGCCTTTGCGAGGGCAGGAGAGGGAGCCCCAACCTAACTTCCCTTCCTGTCACAAGCCTGAAATGATCCCATCGCCCGCACACCTAGTTCCTGACAGGGATAGCCTTCACGGTTTAGGTTGTGCCTGTTTGTTGCTCAGTGACCTGAATGCCGCTTTAGGACCCAGTCCGGTAAAGCATATGAAATATGTCTAATTATAAACACATTAGCAGTATCACTCATGTGGTTAACATTCAGCCCATTCTTAAGTGAATGGCTAAATCATAGCCTTTAAAGTGAAAAGCACAAGTCATTAATAAAATTTACATAGATGTGTACTGTGAACAACAGCATTTTGTTACTTATTCACTATAGCTGACTTTGACTTTTCATTATCAAGCCTCTGGCTTTTGAGGAAATGAATAAAGAAGTGAGAAAATTGAAAGCTACCTTTAGGTACCTTTTCATTATTTGCCTTAGGTGTAAATAGAATTTAATCAAGGGATTGTTAAATCACAGAAAACTAGGTTTCTGGGTATGCGCACTTCTATAGATGATAATAATGAGTTTACAAATAGGATCTAGGGAGTTAATTACAAGAATGATTAGCAAGTTCAAGTAGCATGATAAATTATTCGGAGCTAGAAGTATTTTTGCTAACCCAAAGTACAAGAGAAGAACTCCAGAGCCAGTTTTCAAAACCAGAAGGAGAGAGAAGACTCTATAAACAACATACGGTATAGCATCTAAATTTGCTGCTTTCATTTGTAAGCATGAGTATAAAAAATAGGCCTCTTATTAGCTAAGGAAGATCAGCTGCTGGTTCATTGTTTTATATATTTTTTCCAGCTAAAATAAAACATCGCCATAAGGATTTTTATATTCCAACTATGTGAGGCAAACATAGTCATTTTTACATGATCTGTATTTTATCTAATTTTCTTGAACTCTATGCCATCTTCTACCAGGGTACTAATGATCAATAATATTATTTGTATTACAGTGGCACCTAGACTCCAAGTCATGAATCAGGATCCTGTCTGTGCCGGATGTGGTAGAGGTAACAAATAAAGGAAGTGTTTTCGCACTTTAAAATGTTCATAGATAAAAACAAGATCTTGTGTTTAGTACATGCCTTTTCTGAAGCATTGGTTCATTTCTTTCTTTCAAAAGAACCAGAAATAACAAGACAAACAGGTGCCTAAAGTTCTCCTTCAAAAGTTAGCTTTTTTCATACAGCAGTAAAAATTACCTGGTTCATTAGAAAGTGCCTTCTCCTGCTGAAGTTTCTTACTACATTAAGAGGTGGCTTTGCTGGCCAGCCGATGCCATCTGCTGGGGTCTGTCTAAAGAGCTGAAGTGACACAGCATATTTTTCCAGGGGAATTACTTGGTGTCAGTTGATGTTAAAGCTAGATTTAACAAAGATTTTTTTGTCTGGTTCTCGATTTCCAGAGTAATGAAGTCATGCATAGCAAGACAGTAGTCTTTTTTTGTGTTTCTTGGTTCATTGACTTTGATTTTTGGTGTTGCATTGCTCATTTAAGCAATTTTGAGGTCCCTAAAAATTGTAATAATCAACAGCAGGTTCCAAAGTCTTTGAATACAAGTTCTAGTTATTGAGGTTAGTAAATATTTGAACTTAAAGAAGCATCACATCATGCATTCAGTTTTAAATACGTGGTTTGTATTTGTTCCACAAAGCACTTAATACATAGACAGAAGTTAAGCATCTCCTTAGGTAAAACAGACGAGAGGTGAAACTGGCCACATGCTTACATGATTTGCTGGACTTGCTCTAGTTAAGTATTTGTTGAAGGGTTTTGCTGAGTTGAACAAAAGAGGAAGTGCTTAGAGTCTAGTGGTTTGGAAGAGAAGAATCTTCATTTAGACTGAAGTGGAGAAAAATTGAGGTGGACAGACCTCCTTAATGGAGAAGCACAACCCACTTGGAAACCTCATTACCCCATGACTCCCCTGGGACAGGAGATGCCAGAAGAAAATGAGGAGGATAGAGTGAGTCAGAGGAAAGGGCATGAAAGGGATGTTATGGGTGAGGTTCCCATAATGACTGCAACAGAGATCTCTTCTCTTGTATGGATGTGGTAAGTCTTTTTCCTTCTTTCAGTTGTGGAGTTATCTTTCCTAAAGTAACTAGGCCAATTCTGTAACACAAAAGCTGTTTCTTAAAGAACAGAAAATAAGGAGGTGAGAAAGGATGCAAATTTTCCTTAACGAAGTTGAGCTTTGGATAAAGTGACAGAAATGTACAGACTGAAGAAAAGAAAAAGAATCTGTATATTTGATCATGTTGTTACTTCTTCATAGTAACATCTTTTGTTAATCACACCAGTTGATGAATTAGCACTTTGATTTACCATGTGTATAGATGGAGGAGGGGGAAGAATTGTAAAAGTTTCTTTTAAATGTATTCACTTATTTATTTAATGAGGGTCGCATCTGTCAATGAGACATGGAATTACTACAGATGGAGCTAATGTATCGTAGAGGTCCAAGAGACAGCACTGCTAATAGCCCACAGTGCGAGCTGAAACAATTCAAATGATAGCTGGTGGGCCCAAGGGCTAATACCCCATCCAGGAAGCATGTTGCATGTTTGGGACAGATGGAGAGAATAACAGTCCACTTAAAAGAATTAACCTGTTTTTGCTGTTGTTCAAACAAAGATCTGTTCTTTTTAGAAATCTGCACATATGATTTCCTTCAGATACTTGACTTAAATAAGCCTTGACTAACTTTGATGAGGCAATTGGAAACTCATGATCCCTACCCCAACCTTGTCCTCCTTGATAGCCTGTGCTGATTAAAATTACTTAGATTAGTGCAATTTGCTGAAACACAATCAGGGTGAAATTCCTATAATGACTACAACAAGAGAGTCTTGCATATGCTATATTGAAACCCTATGATTATTATTAGATCTGTGAAGTCCATCATGTAAATGATAAATCCGGATTGTCTGTCTGAATTCTACATAATACAACAGCTATGTACTTTAAATGTCTTTAGGGGAAAGAAGGAACAATCACTGTATGATTAATTCTTTTTTTAAGACATATTATGGTCTTTTTCCTACACGTCCTGACCAGCAATTAATTCCTAGTACCCATTACTGTTTGCGTCATTCATGGATTGCAATGAAATGACAAATGCCTCCCATATTACTACAAAAGTATCATTTGTACAATTGTATTTCTGTCAGACTCAAACTCTGTTACTGAATCTTACTTCAAAGTATATTTTCTTAATATATGAAGTTTGCTGGTGACATTTTTTAAAATTTATTTGAAAAGTTAAAATATCTGTCTGGCTGCCTTGTGCTGAATAAAGCAAATTGCGCTTTTTTTTTTGTCTATCAAACTTAGTATAGATCTGATTGCTCATTCCTTTGCCAGGTCTGAGAGAGCAATAGGATTGTGCACATATCCTTTCAAGTATTTCATTAAAATGTCTGCTTGGCTATGCTATTTCAGTATTTCGATAATATTTTTGGTAGTATTTCATTCCTATTCTTTATTCTTATATTTCTACAGACTTATCATGCTAGTATGTGCAACTTTATGCTAGTAGGGCATATGGGTATCCCATCTACTGAATTTAAGAAAATACATTCCTTTCATTAATTGAAAATAAGCTGGGACCAGACTTGTAAATGTTTCCATAAAATTTATTCTCCCTGTTTCAGTGTCTCATATGCCTTGGTGACTTGTTGGATTGAGATAAAATATATAGCAAATAATTTTCAGTAACATAAAAAATTCAGAGTAAATATTTAAATTCAACCATTACTTTTGCTTTCAGTGAAAAGACAAGCTACCCATGCACAGCTCTAAAAGGATTTCTTCCCTCCCTTCAGTTAACTTGCAGAGATAATGTATCATAGGCATATAACTTTTAGGCTTGAGCATTTCAGTTTTCAGATGTTTTGAATGATGATACAGATCTGGTTGGGGCACTTCAACTTCCCCATTTATAATTAAAACCTTCTTTGGGTCAAGCATATAAAAAATAAAAGTAATATCAAAATTGAAGTAATTGGATTGGAGATTCCTCTTGCAAGAATTGCAGAAATATTTTTTAGTCTTTTCTCATTGCAACTGCATAAGCTGGACTTCTTAAATCTGTTGTTGCTCTTATTTGTCAGTAACTGATCTTAACTGCTCCACAGGAATATAAAGATTCCAAGAATTTTCTGATAAAAGGTTGCAGGACATCATATTATCATTTTTGCTCCATCTGAGATGCATAGTATAATGCTGTAAATAGAGCAGAGAGATTTAGACTTAATGGTGGTACAACAGTTAATTCAAGTTTGCAGGAAATCACAATTAATTAATTATAAATTTCTTCATAAGAGAAAAAACAGTTTTCTTCTATTTCCAAATAAAGGATGGCTGGTGGCATCAGAATGTGAGCACAAAGCAGCCACTAAGAATTTCATACACTAAAGAAATAAGACAGTTTCCGGTTGTATCTTCGTTCTTTAGGCAGCAGGAGAAGATTTACTGCTGTGCAGCAATAAAAGAAGCAGCAGCTTTGCTTCTGGCCAATAATCTAAGTGAAAAAAAAAAAGATAAAAAGGAAGCTATGTTTGGATTTATAATAAAATCCTGCTGTAGGAAGGACATAATAGATTTCAACATAAGGCTACCAAAAGGGTAAGAATGAACTTATCACTCAGACTTACAATCCAATGACAGTTATCTTAATTGGTAATGTACCAGGCTGCACAAGATGTGCAACTTCAAAGTTTAAGGAACAAGGAAAAATAAACAGTCAAGAGGAAATCATGAATTATATAATGTAAATAAAACAGATCCAGAATTTAATTAGAGATAAGTTAAATCACTTCATGATGTTTTACCTGCCCACTTCCTCATAGTAACTTGTTTCTTACCTACTTAACTGTGCTTATGATTTTGCTATTAATGGTTTCACATATCATAACCATTTTATAAATAACTTTTCTTTTGCGGGGAGGGGGTTGTTTGTTAATGAAAAGCTGACCTGTTTCTTTATCCCTGAGGGTAAACTAAAGCTTTGTCTGTTATAACCCAATAATCAAACCGCTGTAGATGAAATGACCTCTGCTGAACTGCGTGGTTAGGGAGAATTGCTGAAATGTGGCATGTATTAAGTCCTTCCTTCATTAAACTCCCCACTTCTTCCTGTGGTTATGTTTTTGTTCTTATTTCATGTTGGGACTGTGGTAGTACTGGAGGCTCAAATCAGAGACAGAGCCCTGCTGTGATAAACGCTTTGCAAATACCAAAGGTGAGCAGGCACGTTTACGGCTCCGGCTCCAAGCAGCGTGCTCTGAAAGGCAAGTGGTGTGGCACAGGATAGTATCCATCCAGCTTGCATCAAGAATAGCAGGGTAGGACTGGATTCAGACTTAGGCATGGATGAGAGCAAAGAGTTATTCTCCACCGTGTGACTATCCATGGAATATATCCAGCACCATTTCTCCTTGCGTTTCTGCACAGAGGTGGGGTACTCCTAGCCTATGTGCTTGTAAACTCTGGTTCTGACTGAAACGGTCAGTTGAATGAAGCCACTCATTGTTCTATACTTTTCACCATCTGCTTCACTCTTTAGAGCAGGAGTAAATGTGTAAATAGGCCAACCTACACCTGCATGTCTGTATTTAAAGACCCAAATTAATCCATATGCTTTTAGGTTGCTACCACAGTTAAACATTTTGCTTAACTTTCTGCTTGATCAGTATTCAGAAGAAAGTTGGATGCTCCCAGAGAGTCATTCACCCAGAGGCAGCGGAGGAGGTCTAGCAGCTCATTTCGTGGGGTAAATCTGGACCAATATTCAGATCTGTTAAATGCAATTTGCGTAGCTGGGCGTGTGTTTGCTCCACAATCCAGTTGCATTTTAACCATATGCATAACCATTTTAATTTCAAATCAATATTTAGAATGATAATAATCATTCTGATCTTGTTGTAGACTTTGTTCTACAAACATTGGTCCTTTAAAGCTAGACTAGAAAAGTTATGTGTTGCTACAACCGTGAAGCAGCTGAAGCAGAATAACTACACACAGCCTGTTGGTCAGGCTTAGCTAGAGCGCACCACAGCAGCCCAGAAGAGACCGCACTGTCCTTCTGCTCATCCTCATCTCTCAGGGTTATGCTGCACAGCTTCCTAAGTGTGCAGCAAACAACCCGAGGCTTAAAGGAAAGAAGAAAGAATAAATAAGAGCAGAAGTGATGGATTTCGAGCAGAGCAGCTGGTTTGCATAGGTGGTTAGTGAACTTGGCTGATCTTATTTCATAAAAGGACACAGGTTAATAAGATGAAAACAAGCCATTGCAGGCTATACCTAAAACTGCCTCATTTTTAATTTAAAGATTCACATGGTAAAATAAGCACTTAAAAGAGTAATATAATTTAGAATAAGTATCATGCTAAAGGGCATGTTTCTGCATGACTTCCTTTAATAACTACAGTCTGCAGCCTAATTCAGCCTTTCAGATTATTGCAGTGTGAGTGCTTTTATTTTTTATAGTCATACAGTATCCTATTTTATTCTTGCTATTGTAAAAACGTGGTTTTTGTTGTTGACTTTGTAAATGATGAACATATAACTGGAAAGATGTAAGAGGAATAACATTTAAATTAGTACATTTGAGTTGGAAAAATTCAGATACCTGAAGAACTAAAGCAATTTTAAAACAAAGGGTAGACTTCTGTTGTCTGTTTAGAATACAAATCACTTTACCATAATATAAGCAATGAAAAGTTAATGAGATCGTTGGAAGACTTCTATAATGTAACTTGAATCTAAACCATCTAATACTAAATAGAAGAATCAAGTGAAATAAGTTTCAGTTTGTCTTTTTTTTTTTTGAAAATAGTGTTATTTACCTTATTTACTTTGCATTTTTCTCATTAAAATGTATTGTACCCATGTATTTTTTGAGAGGTAAATTTAGTAATTATCATGGAAATACACCCATGCTAAATTATGAATTTAATTCAGTAAGACTGCCTCAAAAGAATGGAAAGTAATATGGACTTTGTCAGGAATCTTCAAATAACTGAACTGTGTAGAATTCACCCAGGAGCGTGCAACTTGGCATGTTTGCAAGATAGATCATCTGGGAAATCTTGATTTTAGGCACTGACCACTGACAAGCTGTGAAGACTTTTTGAGCCTTTGAACTGATATTCATGTATACATGTGGCATGAGCCTCAACTAGACTATTGCACACCCAATTAATTTAACTTTAAATGATTTTTTTCCTCTTTTTAAAAAATAAGTGGCTTGTTTTGAATTGTTTACCTTCTATGAACTTTCATAAAGCTCAGTTCTTCTGACAGTTTTTTTAATACTGCTTTCTGATTCTGAACTTATAAAAACAACAAAAATCCTTTGTTTTAATGTCAGCAGTATATTTACTTCAGAAGTTCTTTCATTAGGATATGACGCACTTTGGAAATGATACCTGAATGTTAGTAAACACTCTAATCCCCCAGGATGTTTATCTGAAAACCTGGACTCCAATGCAGATGAAACAATTTATGAAACACTTGTCCATTGCTGGAGAGCATTCGCTGACATGAGCAAACCTCTATTTAATTTTAGTTGGAATAATATGGTATGAATGATAAAGTTTGATTAAAAACAGCAACGCTGAAATTGAATGTCTGTCATCTTTTAGTGCCACAGGTCAACCCTTAAGGGTAATTTAAAGTCTGCTGAAAAATTTGGAGAAATCCATTGACCACATATGACCCCTTCCGGTGTATATTTGAGGCAACATTTCCAGTTACTGCTTTCTCAATAGTCAGGATCTCCAATACATTGACTGACTCACGTGTTTTATAGTTTCGTATTGGGGGAGCTTGAGTTCACATGGGTCATTTTATAATGGTATGGAGAATGGGCAGGATTCAGTCACTTCCAATTTAATCTGGGCTGTCATCTCTAAAAAGTATTACACTGTTCTAGATAAAGATATAAAAATGCACAAATCTTATTGCATGCAATTTTTACCGTGTACATGTGAAAAGGGAGAACTCATGTCTTTCCCCATTCTGGACTAGGTGCATTTATTAACAAAATGTGCTAGCTCTGCAGTCACTCTCCTAACCTGAGGAGACAGAGTAGTTGAGGAAGGCTGGAAACAAATTGAATGAGGGGCATGGTAAAGAGTCTGTAGTTGGGAATCAGTGGGCACAGACAAGGCTACATACCATGGAATAAAATTACTACTCTGAGGCTCTGTTCATTGAAGACATTAAGCAAAAAACTAACAGAGCTGTGTTCAAAAACCGTTAAAAATGTTTTGCACATGCAGCTAGGATTTGGTCCCAAATGAGACATTTTGAGACATATGGCAAGACTGCTATTTACTGTTTCTGGACTTCCAGTGTATCCAAAGTCTCTCTGTGTTGGCATAGTGTAGTTCTCAGATAAGTTAGAAATAAAACCACCTGCACCATATATACATTAGTGGTACATAAGTTTTTATTCCCCTGTCAGATGTAGCACCGGAAGAGTAGCAGCAGTTGTGATCTCAGTCTGAAGCAATACTGGGAAACCTCGACGTGGGCTTTTTGACCAAAACTTTCATCCTGGACTGCAGCATGCCAAGCGACGACCTGAAGCTGTGGTATGCTTTCTACTTACCAGTAACACACCACTTACTAGCAGAAGGCTGTAGCATTAACAGCATTGCAAGAGAAATTAAATTATTATGTATGATATATGATTGATAGTATATATTCCTATTATTATATACTTGTTATTACATTGTTGTTATATACTCTAACTGCATATTCCTGTACAAGTAAATTAAACTCACCAGAGAAATGGTATTCTCCGTTGGCTCGGCCATAGCCTCTGATTCACAGGAGAGGCCTCTTCTACCCCATTCAGTGAGCTGAGCAGGGTCACTAGGTAGCAGGTTTCCACTGTGTTACTGTCCCCGCTCACCACTGGGAATAGCTTAGTGCACCATAAGGAATGTAGAATAACCTCAGTTTAGAGGGAGCCATCTGAACTGCTGTTTTGACATGCCGAGTAGAATTCATATTCTGATTTTTCACAAGAAGGTCTAACTTTTTTTTTGATCAAGAAGAGAGATTAAAAAATAAGGACAATTGGTTGTATTTAGTTGGAACAGGGATAAATGTTTTGGGTCAGCTCTAGACCTCACAGTGGTGGTCTTTTTGAGAAGAACTTTGACTTTTGGAATCAACTAGGTATTCTACAGGAAAATATCAAGGACGTAACTGCAGAATAATTAACATTACTTAAACTATATTTGCATTTTCTGTCTAGGCTATGCTGAGTTTAAATTCAGATGATGTGTGAAGTCAGTTAACATGGCATAAAATATATTCAGGCCACTGTAATGATTTCTGGATTTTTTTTTTTTTTTAATACACGTTTAAATAGTACCCAAGCAACAAAAGACTAAGGATATAAATTACAAGGTAAATGGATGAAAATAATTATTTTTATTAATGTGCTTTTGTTACTTGAACATCTCCATTTTAATAACTTTTGTAATTCATACATTTAAAATACAACATGTTTCACATTCTTTCTGTGGATAACATGCTGTATGAAATTGCTTTTAATACATTTGTAAGGATTCTAGTGATTATAAATGATTAGGAATTTAAAAAAACTGTTAATTCTGTATTTGTAAGTGAAGTAAGTGTTCTATTTAAAAAAAAAGCAGAAAAAAAGTGAAATGCATGATTATTTCTTAGTTAAGAGGGTGTTTCTTAAGGATCTAGCATGTCATAAATTAAATTTATTCTTCCAAGCATTTTTGTATGTTTTTTGAGAATTAAATAATTCTCAAATTTTTGATTATTAAAGAATTTAAAAAAAAGCATCACTCACATTTTCTGTCGAGGTGACAAATAGCCTTTTGCCAACAAATTTCAACCAATTCTAGATCTGAGAAAAATAAAAATACCTTTTGATCTTAAATTCAAACAGATACATCTCAGCAAAATAACAGGCAAGTGTATACCTGCAAAACGGTTATTTCGTCTGTTTGTTTATTTGCTAGCTCAGCTTCGCTGTGATATAAATTCAGTTTGTTATGTGGACTCAGAGTAAGATGGGAAGTAATACTTCAACTCTGTTTAGCTTTAGTGAGACCAAACTCATGTAATATGTCCAGTTTGGGACATAGCGCTTTAGAAAGGAGATGAACTGTGGGCCGTTTGAAGAAAGCCCATAAGACAGCTTCGGGAGAGATCAGAATGTATCTTTTGAATAAAAAATAAATCGACTAAGGCTGTGTAGCCTAAGGAAAGAAGACCAAAACCAGAACAGTTTTAGTTTTTATTATTCAAAAACTTTCACTGTAAAAGAGTGGGTACACATTACTCCATTATGTCCGTCACGATTAAAATAAGAATAATGGTATTGACAAGGAAGGTTTAGGTTTGACATAATGAGGAAAAATACTGTAATGGATGGTTGGCTATCACTAGAATAGGATGCCTTGGGAGGTTACAGAGCCTCCAAATTTGGGAATACAGAAGAGCAAGGTAGACGATTAGCTGCTTGGAATGACACGGTTGTGGTTTCTTCTTGGGGATAGTATATCTCTTGAGGTCCTTCACAGCTTTTTTTAATTTTATTTTATTCTCTGAATTCAGCTTCTGTGCCCAGCGCTACATGTCTCTCTTGACTGCAGAACACAAAATGCCTTTTAGAGATATGGGGGATGAAATGGGAACCTAACTTTATTTATTTTATGTATTTAAGTTATAGCCACCAATATTACTATAGCTTAGTTTTACAGCCCTCATTTGTGCGAGTAGCATGTCTGACTTGAACAGAGGTTCAGCTTCTTTTTTTCATACTAACAATTGAATGAATTATTATTATTCCAGAATTAAAAGAAAAAAGTAATTGAAATATCCTGTTGAAATGGATTTCAAAATCTCTTGGGATTTGTAGGAGCAAGTCCATACTTAACAAATATCCAGAGTGTGCTCTTTTAAATACTGTGATTTGGTTAGCCAAGTTTCTTCATAAATATATTTTCATTTTTATATTTCACAGATAGGTTCTGAAGAGATATGGGAAAGGCTCACACAGCATGAGGGAATGGAGAGACTGAAATATCATTGCAGCTGAAGTAATGTGACAGTTCCTTCTTTGGGCAAGAAAGCCTCTACTACTTCATGATATAATGAAAAAATAACATATTCTACCATACAAAACCCTAAACAAAATCCAGCTGAGAATTTTGGACAATTTTTTCTGTGGTTAAGTGGGAATATTTTCCTATGACATCACCTGATTTTTTGCAAACATCCGCAAGGTAACTATATCACTCCTAGTTTAAGCACAGTGGAATCCAGCTCTATTAATGTGTATTTAGCAATGTCTTCTAACAGTATAGCAGTATAGCAGTATAGCAGTATATATATATATACAGTGTATATATATACACACATACACATATACATACATACATACATACGTGTGTGTGTGTGTATGTATATATATATATCTTCATAGACTGAATAAATAGCTTATTTTTCACTATGTGTTATTTTCCCTCCCTGCTTTCTTTCCCAAACCTTTCAAGCAGAGTAAATTGTTCTAGCCATCTTTACCATGAGGCTTCTCTTTTGAGGGCACCCACATTAATGTTAGCCCTGAACAGTACATGTCCTCAATAAAAAATATGCAGGAAGACATTATTAACATCATAACCTCCTGCCAGATATTCTGTGCAGTCAGAGCAATAAAGAGATTCCACACCCTGGCATAAAGCAGTGTAAACTGTTATATACTGCTGTACCTGTAGCAAAATTAAAACTGATGGAAAGCGCTATAGAGTTCCTGCTGGTTTTAGGTTGATTGCACACTTGACAATAGAAGATGCAGATTATGGTTATTTAATGTTTTTAATGTGGTAGTGGGTCAGACCATTATAGACTCTTGTTCAGTTTTGCTGCTCATGTGGGCAGAGAAATCATATCAAATGACTGCATAATTCACTAATATTTTTAGATTACAGTCCTATGAACCTGCCTTATTAAACTGGCAGATTTTTTTTCATCATTTTATTGGACAAATTGGCTTACACTTAAAAATGTGCAATATACTAAACAGAGTTAAATATTTAGCCAGGATTCTTACAGTAATTGTGGGTATTCAGGTATTTAATTTAAAATGTCACTGTAAATAAATCATTGAAATGGTCATTTGTTTCTTGTTTTTAATTCAAAAAGTTTGGGGGGGGGCTTTTGCCACTTTATTTATTCATCTAATAATCTGAATTTCTAGCCATATACGCGTTTTTATAAACAATGAGGACCTGCTGCCTTTGTAATGCAGAGAAGGAAATATTTGAAGCTTAATGTTACTCAGTAAGTATTGGATTTTAATTAATAACTGTGTGGAACAGTTATTCAGATAAGAATACTACTTTTTCAAATGAAATAAATAAATTAAAGTGCATCGTGTGAATTATCACAAAGACTTCCTCCTGGACTATGCTGGATAAATATTCATTAAGTAAGATCAACACTTGCAAGCAGAAGATAAGCATTATCAATATGGGAGCCTCTTTGGGAGAGAGAAGGTTTGTATTGATGGCTTGATGTGACAACTTAAAGCACAGTCCTACTGTAAGGAATGACTCTGTAGCAGATTATTTCCCCAGGTGGATTCAGTTCTATTTGCTGTCATTTGCCACAAAGCTAAACAATTGTGTTTTGCTGTTGTTAATCCTGCCGGACCCAGGCAGCACTGGTAGATTGACCATGATTCTCTTCTGACTCCTGTTATTAATGGAATCGCTAATGAAGTCCCACCTGCAGACCTGGTTTATGCCCTCCCTTATCCCCATATCCCTGTCATCAGGAAGGTGGCAGCAACATGACTGATAATGTTTGGGGATGAGTGTGGGATTATTGGGAAATAGCTCAAGCAGAATTTGCAAGGAAGCAACAAGAAGTAGACCTATTTCTGAGTTACACTTAGGGGACTAGAGGGGAAGTTTGCTTGTGGGTCTGAACATGCATTTTGAATTCTTTCTCCCCCCTTCATCTCTAGAAAAGGTGTAATGATTATTTTCCTATTAAATAATAGGTATAATATCTGAAAGGAGCAAATGCTTACCCTTCCAAGCTGTCACCCAAATAATATGGTCAGGCAGCAACAGATGTGGGGGGCAGCAACAGGGACCTTTTAATTTCTCATTTCAGTTGTACGCAAAAAGGCAGAATGTGACTCTCGTCTATGGAGCCATACGAGAGAATGAGCCAGGGACAGACAAACGCTGCGTTCCCACTCTCAGGTAGGTGTCCTAACTCTGAAGAATCTGAAGTGCCATTTTAGTCTTTAAATCCTTTTTGAGTATGGCTCATTAAATACAAGGGGAATTAACTGTTGTATGAACCATTTTCCACCAATTCAATTGATATCTTTGACCTCAGCTGAAAATGGGAAGGAAGGCAGATGCCTCATATAATATACAAACTTTCAGTGTTCCTTTACTAATTACATCATTTCAAGTTAACTACATCTTCTATTATTATGTCTATTTTTTGTTTAGGATTTCTCATCATATCTCTCTAATATAGTCCACATGGTTCCAATTTACAGTTGCTGATATGCAGTGTATAAGATGGCTTATACTTCATTTGCTTTAATTTCTTTAAGTGTAAGCCATTTTATCTCAGTTTTGTCAATGCTTTATTGACTTCTGTAATTGTCATAATGAAGGCACGTTATTTATTTTATTTTAATATTTTTTTTTCAGCCCTGGAGGGCAGGGAGGGCTGTTACTTGTGTCTGAGCATGCAGGGGGCAGAGAAGGTGCTGGGGAGGGCAGGTTTTGGCAAGGGAAGGTGAGAGCAGGCAGCTGGACTATGGGGCAGGCAGTGAACTGCTGGCTGCACCCTAAAGAGAAAGGTGAGAACCTGCTATGGGCCAGAAGGGATGAAAGGAAATTGCTGCAGTGCCGGAAGCTCTTCATTGCAACCAACCCAGGAATCGCTGACCTGCCTGCAAGGGCACAGCAGGTGGGAAGAGTCGTGTGCGAGTCCCTCCTGCTTTCTCTTCGCTTTCTGTTTTGAGGGTTTTTTTATATGCTCTAGTTTTCTTATTTTTATTTAACTGAACGTTTGGGTTTAAAAGCTTTCTTGTTGCTTTGGGGTGAAGCAGGTCAGGTCAGGTCTCAAATATCTTTCTCAATGCTCTGGTGACTCAGATCCCATCATGATGAGTGAGACCTGTATTATTTTTATCTTTAGCATTAAATTTTAATTTTTCACTGTTTGGAACATGTTAATATTGTGAAATTAAAATAGTTACAGCATTACAGTGCATTGCTGTTATTAGAGAGACTTCCGATTTCCTGCAGAATGGCCGCTATGAGAGCCAAAGCTGGGGTCTCCATCAAACACAATTTCAAAATAGTTTTAAGTATACTTCACATCAATTCACTCATGGTGGAAAGTATTTACTTTGTGAAGTTTAACACTGCTGGAAAAAGCCAAATGGACAGATTTTTCATTTAAGTGCCTAAAATTATTGTGTATGTGAAACAGGTTTAACCTGAAGCTATGGTTGCATTTAACATTAGTGCTTCTTCTAGTCTTTCAAGTGCATTTTTCTTATTACTTGGAAATATGGAAATTTAGTTTCGTATTCAGGAAAGCTAGAACAGTATGTACAAGGACAAACAAAACCTTTACCCACCTCCCATGAATTAGCTTGGATCAGCAGAAGTCTTTGGCAGGTGTTTCCTTTATTTTTAAGCTCACTTAAAATAATGATTTTTAAGGGAAAACTCTAATAAATATATTGTACAGTTTGCATAATGCTCTTTTGAAATTGCTTTCTCATACCTGTCTGGTAAAGAAATGATTCTACATGATTGAGAGTTTAAGTTGCATGGTCTATTCATACTGCCTGCCTTTAGGAAAAGGCCTAAAAAAAGTGTAGGCTCCCAGAATAGTCAGTGAGAAGAGGTAATCTCCCCCAGAGGGCAACTGATGAGCACACCTCTCCAATGGAAATTTAGGTTCCTTTTTTATGCACCTATATTACAAGCCTGGGATTAGATGGTGTGAGTACTCTTCTTCAGAAACTGTTTGGAAAGATTATTATACATCCAGATTTGGAAATGGTTGAGGGACTGCAAAGCAAAACTTTTAATAAATTGGCTTAAGTGAATAAAAGATGTTTTATTTTGATTTTATTTTTTGAATTGTTATCAAAACATAGTAAAAATTAAATACAGTCTGAAATAAAATATATTCATTATTGCCAGAATTGGGGATTCAAAGTGAAATTCTGATGAACTTTTCCCAGTTTCACAGAAAGTTAATGTTTTGATGGAACCAGATTTTCTAAAGAAGTATGGTTACTTCAAAGTTTCTTCAGCTCGCTCTGTTGAAAGCACTTAATTACACGGTGAGAAATTATCCCCAAATTTAACTTTGTAGGGATGCAAAAATTCCTACTTCTGTGAGACTTAGCAGAAAAGTAAATTGAGAAAGATGAATAAATAATTAAAAATAGTAACCAAACCCCAATAAATAATGATTTAGTATAAGATCAAGATAAAAACACAAAAAAGAAACAAAGCTTAAATTGTGTATTGAAAAAATGTTTAAATAAGTTTGGGTATAGAATTAATTCTTCTTGAGTTGGGGAAACAGAACAATAGTATTATAAAGGAAATGATTGATGTAATTCAAAAATTTGGGAAGAGTCTGCAAAAGTTTTCCAAGGCCAAGGCCTAAATATTTTCTTTTATTGTTGGGTAATTTCATTTATTTGTGACTTTGTTAAACATATATGATGAGAAAGATTTTGTTTGTTTTAAATTAACCAAATCTGTCATAGCGGTTGCTGCTTTTAACTAAAAACATATTTTAAAAGATGCTATATTAAAAGCAAATAAAATAGAGATGCTTGCTGGGATCAGGCACAAACAAAGAAATGAGCTTGGTTTTGGATTTTGAATCTTTTTATTGCATAACTGTCTACATTTTATAATTATGCTTCATTGACTTTGAAAACCATTTCTCTTGAAGGGAAGCAAAGATGGAGTTTCTCATAAAAGATTACATCTAGTGGCTTCTGTTTTTTTAAAAAAAATCAGTGCCAGAGGCTAAAAGGGTTTATTGAAATTCTAAGGATGAAATCTGCAAAAGCTTGGTGCTTCAGGCTTGTTATCAGGTACCTGCGTTTGGGCATCCTGACACTCTATAATTGAAATTCATTGCTCGACCTTTAGTCTATAAAAATGGTATGCTGTCATTAGCGCTGACTGCTCGCTATATTCTCTTGTCGCTCCTTAGGCCAGCTTAAACCATCTCGGATGAAATAGCCTGTTTCTTGCCAGACCCCAGAGTTTGTCACTGTTAAAGTAGAAGGTCAACATAGTGTTTAGCAATGCAATGAAGTATAATATTCCCAATATAATATTCCCAGTATAATCGTTCCTAGAATTGCTAGGAAAGAAGTTTCCCTTTCATTTCCCCCCACCCCCTTTTCCTTTCTGATTTTATAGTGGATTTCATGTTCTCCATTGAGAATCCCATGTCAATACTAACATTTTTAAATTAAATTTGAATGTAACCATCTAATGCACTAAGCACTTGAAGTGATTAGTGTTCTCCCCCCAGTCCCACTGCCCCAGCAATAAGAGATGGCAGGTGTGGATTATAGTGTAATTCTTGACATCTCATGTATTAAAAGCAGGAGCAAAGATGCTGTCCAGTTGCCATATTCAGGGGAATCAGCAGATTTGTCTGACCTGACATTTGGAAATTGGATTAAGGTTTCCTCCTAAAATTTAAACAGAAGTGAAACCGTCCTGAGTGCTGTCTCTTCCCCCTCCCTCTCTCATTGTCTCTGTTGTTTTCTTTACCTGGAGAAGGACGATATTTTCATTGCCCAATACCTTTTAACTGAGATTTAAAGAAAAAAAATAATGAATTGTTTACGATAGAAAGCATAAGCAGGAAGAGCCCCACTGCATATAGTTGTAGACTCCTCAGACATAGTGAGATTGTAGAAATTTAAAGGAGTAACACAGAAATAAATAAAAGACTTATTAACTGCATGTATGTACATTTTCATCCTTAAATCTAACTTTGCTTGTGGGTCTGGCTGTGACCCTAAATCTAAGGCTGTTTTATGGTCCACTTGCAAAAAGAGAAGTTTGCAGAAATTGGCAGAAATTCGCAATATCCAACTTCCCACAAGATTTCTGCCATTCAATTTGGATGATGTATTACAAGATCAACTGCTTTCTAACTTCATTTTTCCATTATTTGCAGCAGAAATGTTATTAGATATGGATTTAAGTAATGTGATTACCAGTGAGTGGTAATTTTGAAGTATCTGTGTGAGAACTGCTTGAAGAATTATTGCACTACTGGAATCAAACCATGATTCAGATTTAAACCTAATCTTACCCTAAGCTATCCTGAATATTATCAACACCTTTCCATCCCTTCTCTGAAATAAATGGAGAGGAAAAATACATAAAGTATGGTATTTTTCCTATGCTATGTCTCCAAAAAACTGAAATGAAAGAATTAAATTTGTGTAATTGGAAAAAAAGGAATCAAAGTGTTCTCTGCATTTTCAAGAAATACTGTCATAAAAGGCTAGTGACCAAGGTTCAGGGACTATTCTTGGTGTAGTGGTCAGGTTTTAGCTAATATTCCAGACAATATGTAACTGAGGAGTGACTGTGGTGAATATATGATCAGCTTTGTGTCCCTTCTGTCCGTCTTCTGAGGTGGCAGAGCATCCTGTCAGCTTCTGAACAGCTGCTGCTCTGAGGTGATTGACCGAGTTGATGGTTTCAGTGATTTTTTCCATGGTAAACTTTCAAGTTCTCTTTTGATCGGTATGCTGGTGATTTGTTCAATTTAACTGTGCTCTGACAGTTCTAAACAATACTTTATTTTGCGTTTAGATGAGAGATTTACCCAAAAGCTCAGAGTGTTAGTCTGTACTCTGTGAAGAGTGAACCCAGAGCAAGACAAACTCTCACACACTCCAGAGCTCTCGCTGGTAGGCAGCAGAGGACAGTTTCCAGACCACCGATCACTTTGATCACTGTTTGTTTTCTCTTCTGTTCTTCATATTTGGGGTTTTGCCTGGTTTATTGCCTCAGTTGCTTCTACAATTTCTGCAGCTGCCATCCTCTCCCTGTGTTACCATCAGCATGGATTTGCGGTGTTATGTCTTTGGTGAGATTTCTGCCATGTCCAGGAGAGCTGGTGTTTTCTCATCTGCTTGTAGTCTGGGACTGTATCTGAGTCCCTTCCCTTCCTCCTCACCGAATCCCTGACCGTAAGGACACCACCGCCGTTTTCTGCGGTGCACCAGGACTCCGTCTCACTGCAGATCGTCTCTCGGTGTAGAACAAGCCTGCGATAATGGGACTAGGAATAAGACTATGCCGTGACATTTAAGTATTGAGGCTGCATTTCAGCCCCCATGTTAAATGAATGTTATGTTCACATTCATTTATCTCTGTTATCTAATCTCCTGTTAGGACAAGAAGTAATTCCCAGAGGCCTGGAATCCACAGTATCAGCTGCTCTTGTTCTACAGAATTGCAGATCTCAGCCTTGCAGAAAATGGCCTCCTTTGTTCAGATCTTCCTCAGGTTGCTCCTGCTCACTGTGGTCATAAGTGGTCATAAAAGGAGAGAAGGGGAGAGGGACCTTCTCCCTTTCTTTTAGGGAAGAAGGTCTGTAATGAGTTTTCCTTTCTATGGAAAACTTCCTTAGCTAATGTCAGATTTTTTCTGTATTTTCAAGTGCTGTAATCAGACATTTGATTGACAATAGCAAACTTCTGTAACATCTGCATCAACACAGAAGTGTCTCAAAACTAGTCTTCTTTTGACATTCAGTAGATTTTACTTAAAATATAGAACAAAATGACAGAGCCGAAATTCCTGCAGTCATTTGTTTCTTAACAAAAACTTGAAAATTTTGTGGTAGGTTTTTACAGGAATTCAAAAACATCATATTTAACTTGTTCAGCTGACAGGTTTTGGAAGACAATGCCACTGTGGTAGTGGTTGAGGTAATATGCACATATTTTAGTAGGAGAGTGATAATTGATGGTTAGGCTAGCTTCCGAATCACATCTGGAGCACTTGAACACTGCCTGGTGATAAATGTTAGATGGTAATAAAAGCAGATAACTGAGTTTACAAGTATGCTGCTGTACAATATATCTAAAGCTTTTTTAGCTGCTTAGCAAGATAGTGAATGAAATTGTACATACATTTCAGTCACTTGCCTTGTTTTTTTTATTTTATAGCTTGAAAAATAGTTTCAAAAGAACACAAAAAAATGTGTGTGTGTGTGTGACATGGGAATATATTTTCTCTACCTAACAGTTTAAAGAGTATTCCAACAGTTTCATCCTGACCTGCAGAGCAATGAAGAGAGAAAAAAATGATTTATGCTGTTCCAGAAGGATCTGTAAGTTTTTTTTGTTAAATATGCCAGTTTGGTGTAAAATACTAGATTCTGATTTTCTACTTGCTGGAATCCCTTGACAAACCTTAAAGGTCCTAAGTAAATGATATTAAGCTTGCTGATGAAAAATGATTTGGACTTTTTATGAGATGGGAACAGATATGATACTTTGGCTGTGATTCATGAGCTGAGAACACTCAGGTCTGTTCTTGGCTCTGAAATAATTTGGATGGAAGAAATTATCGTTAGCTGTCAGCTGGGAAGGGAAGAATTGCAGTTCAGGTGACAATCTAGAAGAATCTGACACAATCTGTCAAGTCCTGAGTCATTCCTGGAAAAAATTATTCCGAAGTTGGTATAGTCCTTGCTGGTATAGTAGGATGAGCAATGCAGTCTTTAAGAATCTGAACCTTAGTCTTTCTGTGCTTCAGTCTGCACTCCATAAGTGGGGGTAACAGTACTACCCTTGTGGGCAAGGGTGCTGTAAAGATCATTTAAAATTGTACGAAATACAAATATTGTGTTAACGTAAGCCATTGAAACACCTGAGCTAGAAGTTCCGACATTACAAAAATGCAAAAATACTAAAGAATAAGATTTGATATGTATCCATATAATGAGGTGAGTGTTGTTCCCAATATGTAAACTTGCATGGGAAGGATATAGTCTATAATGTTGAAGGAAGGGGGACAGGGTGAAAATCTACTGTTAAATAAAGAAGTTCAATATCAAATGGCATATTTTTAAATAGTAACATCTCCTGTGTTATCTTGGGCATCCATTTACTTCTATTGGCAGTTAAAGTCCTGAGGGTAAGCTTTTAATTTAATGCTTTACATTAAAGGTCCATTCTCGTATAGTGCATTTGCCTTCTAGCCTCTGCAAATAAATAACAAGTGTGCTATACATCACAGTCAAGTGAGTTCCACTGCCAAATGGATACAACCGCCTCGACCATTTTTTGTAGTGCTGGAATAGGAAACATTTATTACATCCATTATAGACAGCAAAGTGATTTAAGAGCCAAAGCGGTGTCATTTATATAATGTTACAATTCTTCTTAACTCTGTGAAATAAAATAAGCAAAGATCCAAACAGGCTCTACATATCAAGCGCTACCCCCCAAAACTGAACTTTGCTATAAACCCACATGGTCATCTGGAGCTGAACTGTACAGCTAGACATTTCTACACTATATCTTGTTGCCTGATTTCAATATCCTCAGACCTTGTGCTGTTTGAAATATGGATATAGATAAAATTTCTTGTCCTACACCTTCCATCCTTCAGAAATTAGAAAAAATTTGGCAGTTGCAGAAAACAGTTTACGGTAACACTGCAAATTTGTTTATTTCAGCAATGATAGATACTGATAACTGACCATGGCTGCTGCTGTGAGCACTCATTTTTGTATTAGACGCGTTGTTGCATCCATGCTTCTTTCTATCCATTCTCATACTGGAGCTAGAGAATAGCTCTAATGTATAAGCAAAGATGTATTTCTAATAGCATTCGTTTTTCTGTTCTCATAGCACCTGCGTGATCTGCTCATTGAACTGGATTCTGTAGAGAGAAAGCCACAGATCTTTAACTTAAAAACAAGAGATAACGGAACGAAATAAATGTTCCAAAAGGTAGAGTGTGTTCTGATAAGCATTTGGGAGAGCAGTCTTAGGGGGAGACTGGAACAAAAAATACACTAGAAGAGTGGGAAGTAATTGCTAAAGGTGTTGGGGCATTTTCTGAATGCACTTGTACGTCGTCAAAGTTGTATGAAAATTTTTTGAGTCACACTTCTTGCAGACATGTGGTAGAGACCACCAGGTGACTTGGGGGTATGGCATCTGTTCGTGGCTAACGATGGCCTGCAGAAGCACGTTTTTGCTTGGTTTCTCAAAGCCATTTAGAGTGATACCTGCTTCTCTGCAACTCATGTTAGAGTCAGAAATCTTACCAGGAACTTCTTTATGTATTTTAATGCTGTTGAATTTTCACTTTGAATTTCACTGTAGGCTTAGAAAATTACATCTTATTCTTTATGTGCTTTATACAGGGGCCTATTAAGTCCCTGAAAACCAGAAACTTGCTGAATTTCCCTGGGGCTGGTGGTCTTATTACCTGCTATTTGTTGAATTAATCCTCCTGGGAATCATTTAGCTTTTTTAGCCCTTAAAACTTTCAGAGCTTCATATTATTACAAAACTTTTAACCGAGCTAAAGTTGTTAGGACAGGCCTTAATCTTGCAGACCTCATCTTCACTGCCTTATGAGGTATTTCTTTATTTGGCCCCACCTGTGTTTGCCTTCCAGTGCATAAAGTCTGAATGAGTCGGAAACGTACACTTGCCAAGACCTCACTTTTTCAAACCGGGGGGAGAAAAATTGCGTAACATAAGCATGTAAATTGATGCGTCAAAATTTTCCCCCACTGCATTCAACACCTCTCCCTCTTTGCATGCTGCATGACCCCTTCCCAGACTGCTTTCAGAGCCTGCCAGGCCCTGTGGCAGGACCTCGGCCCTCTGCGACGGTTGTGTTCCTGTTCCCAGCAGCAGTTGCCCTGCTCGCTGTCCTGTGCCTGAGCACGATCCCTTTCCTCCTGGGGATGCCTTCCTGCTGAGGGAGGAGATCATCGTTTCCCATTCCCAAGTGGGGTTGCTCATGCACAGCTTGTAGCTCTCCTACTTCACCACGCTGTTGAGTCTTTATTGTGGTGGATTAATTGGATTTAATCCTCCTGGCCCTGTCGTAAGGCCCTCTGCTCAGCTGCAGCAGGGACGGCTGCGTGGTGGCACGGGACATGGGGCGGGAATGGGCAGTGCTCGGCGGACATTCCTTTATGGCTAGTTATAGTCGCTTGAGAGATGCTTTGCACAAAGCTGTCTTTATGCAGGGAAGAATCTGGGCTATTTGGTGGACTCCGTATGTATTAGTAGTAGTACTAAAGCATAAATCAGATTAAGATGATTGACTTTAGTGGGAGATTTGATAGCATGAAGAATGGAAGCTCACGCCCTAAATAGAGTAATGTGTGTTTGTTTGTATATTCAGAACTTTATCTCAGAATGTAGCTACTCTAACACTGAATTTTACTGCAAGATATATAATGTATCTCTGTTTGTCACAGTAGAAGTCCATTTCTAGTATTGATTTGGAATGTAGATTAATAATATACTCAGTATAGATTTCTCTGTATGTATGATATTATGCATCTCTACATTTTCATTTCTACAGGAACAGAAATCTCTCCCCCAATTCCAGCTCTAGGAAGCTGACAGTATTCAGATAAGATAACCTTCGGAGTGCAGCACTTGCAAAGGATTCCTTGCTTCCAGGAACAACAAAAATGCCAAAAGAATAAAATAAACCCTCCTCTGCTGTACAGAATTTTCAAGGATGGCATTTATCATTCAAATGTAATCTCTACCAGATTCCAGTCATTACTCTCTAAGCATTCAGTGAATTTGCTTGTCCTGCAAATGCTCTTGTAATGTTTTAACCTTTGGAGGACTGTAAGAAATATTCCCAGTAAGGAATATAATGGATCAGATCAGTGATGAGATAGAAATCACATTTGATTTTCAAAATATGTAGATATTCTGTTAACTTGGCCCATGTGTGTAATCCTGTTTTTTTGGTCATAGTTTCAAACTTAAACATTCATGTTTCAAACATTGGATCCATGATCTCCCAAAGTAATAAAGCAAGCAATACTTGTTGGATCATCTGCCTTCCTGTGAATGCAAACCTTTCCTCTATTGTACCTGTATTGCCGTTTCTTTGGTCTGCTTTAAAATGTGACAAAAAACTCTCCTAGGAAGATGGCTCATAACTAAATACTTTGTAAGGTTTGTAAGGGTTTCTTCTTTGTAAGCTTTGCTTCGTTAATACTGAAGCCACTGTGCCTGATGTAGAGGCTCCTGGGTAAGGCGGCTGGGGGAAGACACGAATCAGCCTGGGTTACTGAAGCCAAAATCATGGTGCTGCACTTAATCCCCTGGGACCTTTTGCACAAGTCACCCCGCTGGGTGCTGTTAGCCCCTCTCATCCGTCGGCAGCACCTGGAGCCTTTTCAGACTTCTGTTCTTTCAAGTGTCTAATATGCTGAGCTGAATTTTAGCATGTGGCTGGTAGAGTTAGGATTTCATAACATCATTATAGAGGTTTATCACCTAGGAGGCTAAGATCTGTCTGCTCTTGTGTGTTATCTTCAACTTAGAACTCTTTAAAAAAGATTTTTTTGGCAGCATGGAAGTCAATAGCAAATTGGTCAGCTTTCATCCGTGGCACACCCTGGTGCTGAGGTGGGTAAAAGTAGGTTTTGCTAGTTCCATTCTTGATCTGGGGTACTGGAACAGCTGCTTGCTATTCACTAAAGAATTGAGTTCAGCCATTCATTTGGATAAAATATTGTTCCTCTGAAATATCCTAAAACTACTGATAATCTTTCTTTAAATATCACATGAAAAGGTATAAACTATCCAAAATACAGCTTCTGAAGCTTGCTAATGCTCCTTGTCAGTATTTATCATTGCAGCTTGTAACTTTCTTGAGGACTAAAGTAACCATGTCTAATCTTTTTTTTTTTTTTTTTTTTGATAACATCGGTGGTGATCCTTTCCCACTTACAATTTTTATCCCAAAGAATGATTTTTGGGAAGATGATGAGTTGTTTCACATTTCTTGCTTTGCAAGAACTGGAGGCACTCAACCACTCTGACAGGTTTAAAAGAGACAAAAGGAACTACCTTTTCCACAGTGTGTTGTTAAGTTGCTGAATTTATTGCTGCAAGAGACTGTGGAGCCTGAAACTGTAAATGGGTTCCAAGAAGGGTTTAGTTAAATCTGTTGGTTGCTATTAAACCTGATGATCTACAAGCAGACTCCAGCTTAGGGGGTCGTTAAGCTTGTAATTGGAGTTGGGGAATATGCTGTGGAAAGATTGGTTTCTGGGGGTGGTAAGTAGTAAATCTTCTTCCTTTATGCAGATACACTTTTCATAAAGAGGTCTCTTACAGTGAGCTTTACTTGGATGTAGCAAGAACTGAGAAAAACTCACTGTGTCATAGTAGTATGATGCTAGTAATAAAGCCCCGTTCCTAAGGTAGCCACATGAGAAGTGAAACCATTCCATTTTTATCAAGGTAGTTTTACAAATTTTTGTTCTTTATGAGAAATGACAATAACGCATGAGGGGAAGAACACACTGTGAGGAGAATTGTTTCCCAGCTGCTGTTTGTGTACAACCATAAGATAAGCTAAAGGTCAAAGGATAAATCCTACTTGCTATGGCATATTTTTGCAAACTGAATCAATATCTGCCTGATTAACAGCAATTGTATTCATTGCTGGTCAGCTAGAGAGGGGAGAGCTGTATACAGGAGACCTGAGAAAATGGTGATATGAATGCTCTCTGCCACTAGTGAAAACCACTGTCTGCATTTTGACTACTTTTAGGACTATAAATTCTGCCCAAACATGATTTCTGGGTAGAAAAGGAGAAGAAAACCCAGATTTTTGGTAGTCCTAAGAGAAAGGAATTGGGTAGACCACAGCCACACTAGGAACCAAGAGAAGCTGTCTCCTGGGGAGCTGACACTGTCCCCATCCTTCCCATGGCAGTGAGTAAGGGTGGTTTGGCCTAAAGATAGCTATGGACCTTACAAAGGGATAAAGAGAACTCGTAACAATTTTTAATCAAATGGCAAACAGCAGTATCATATTAGCTAATAAATTCACCCAGAATTTAGGGAATTTAATCCATTAATCTTAAATCTCCTCATAGACAGGAAGTCATTGAGATAATGAGTCACCTGAGGCAATAAGATTCAGTAGAAATCAAGCAGCTAACTTTTGTCTGTGCCTGTGAATATTTCTTTTAGAAATCCTATCTTTCTTTCTCATGAGAGAGGTATTATTAGCACCTCCTGCACTCCTTTCTTGCCAGTCTGCTCGAGGACCCCTGCCTAGGTCTGAAACCGATATTGGAGATTCCGTGCTTATGTAGGCACTGGTATCTTTCTTTGATAGCAGGTAATGGTCATTTGCTAACCCAAACATATATCAAATAAACTCGGGGCCTGAATTTGGCCATTTGTTTTAATATTTAAAATCTTCAAAGTCTGAGAACTGTTGTAAGCTATAGATCTGCAGCATTTTTTATTTTTAAGCAATACTTTGTTCAGAGGATTTTTTTGCGTTGCATGTTCTACTGAACCAGTTCAGGTCCTGACTGGTTCAGGTCCTGTTTTTTTGGTTTTTGGTTTTTGTTCCCTACCTCCATTAATATTTTTCCCACAGGAGGAAGTGCCTGATTCTCTCCATCTTTCAATTCAGTCTTTAAAATAATTGCACCACATCCAGCTCTTTTTCTCATACCTTGTTTTTTGAATTTTCAGGTGTTTGCACAATAGCTTAGAGTCAAATGACTAAAAGAAGGTGTATCAGAGAGTGTGCGCGTGTGTATGTTGTGGAGGTGTGTGGTGGAATTAGGGTATACCAGCAGGGAAAAATCAATGTTTATCATGATCTTTTCTCAGTGTGAAATGGCCTGAGAAAGGATGTTATGTAGCATGAAATCATGTAGAAAGGTCTTGAAAGAATTTAAAAGGTAATCAGGAACACTCCATCTGAGCCTTCAGATTTACTATAGCATAAAGATGCCATGAGTTCACTTATTTATACTGCTAAGCAAATAGAGGAGTCATAATAAACATCTGTCTGATAAAGAGCTCAGTCCCCAGAGAGTGGCGAGCACCTCACAGTTTACATGTAGCAAAACCATGACTGAGATGTAAAAGATTGTCGTCATGCTTAGAATTAAATTTCATATTAAGGGAATTCAGAATGTGGTCTGGTTGTCATGATGCAGGAAATGGTTAAATCCTTGTTAAATCTGTAGTATCTTTTTAATTTTATTTTCAGCTTCTGAGTGTATGTACCTAAGCATTTTGGAAGCTTTACATACAAAAGAGACTCAGTAAGGAGTCCTACCATTTCACACTTCTATGCAGTTATATCAACTGTAAGCAGAGTTACTAAGAAAATTCATCATAAAAGTCCATCATAATTAAATAATTTTTTTCTCTCTCAAATCTCTTTAGCCACTGAAAGATACTGCAGGTACACATACCCCAAGTTTGATCAGGCCCCATTGGTCTTTGTCTAGACACACAGATGTTCACCATGCTGTTACCCCCTTTCTAATCACTAAAATTCCTACATCTCCTTAAATTCCATCCTACAGCTCAAGAGAATAATATTTCTTAAAGATTCAATGAGAAAATAATGTTCATCATTACTAAATAAACTCGGGGTGAGCATGTAGGATGCTCACATGCAGATGGAATTAATTTTGAAAAATATTCTTATAATAATCTGGCTGTGCTCACACTGATGGTACAGAGCAGTATGGCTAAATCCATACCTTTGGGAATATTTTTCAGGCTCCTTGGAAAACAGCAATTGACAGATGTTGACTGATGGTTTAAATTGTCTGAACATGCTACAGACAAAGTTCTTCCATATTTGAAAGAACTTGAAAATTATTTCCAACTCTTCATTATTTCAAAAATCATTTGTTTTAGAAGCACTTCTGCTTATCCAGGTTCATTTCCCTGTCACTTAATTTTGGTTATATTATTATTAATCAGTAGCATCTGATGATTTTCAGCTGTTGCCATGTTCTGATTTGCTTACATGGGCTACTCTGCAAATCTTTACTTAATGTTAATTTTTGATGTGGTTCTTAATGTCCTCTACTTATCAGAAATCATCTGCTAACTGGACAAATCAGTGTGACAGCTGATGCACTGGTTTCCAACAGTTTGATAGAGCTCACAGAAGGTAATTAACCCACAGCTGTCTCAAGGAATGCTAATCCTTTCATTTAGCATTTTTGTCTGTAACATCGTAATGGAAAAACTGCTGCAAAATGCAATACTTTCTCAATATCATTCACTGTTGACTGTCAGGTACCACAAACTATTATATGAGTTGGAACAGTTTTGAAGTAGGTAGGTATTTATTTTCAGCACAAACATGTTAGAAATATTTCGTGTATTTAGAAAATCTTTGGATATCTATAGAGACCTCTTTCAAGATACAAACTGAAAGTTGAAGTATTAAGAAGATCTGATTGCAATGGTAAATCTTGACTGCATTCTTTGTATTTTCTCTGTCAGCTGTAATGATATACGTTATACATTTGTGTTAGAGATGAGAAAGTGCATTATTTTCTGTTAAACTGTGTAAGTATTAGAATAGATTTCAGCATCAGAACTGTTTCGGGAGGCAGATGAGAACAAGTGATGCACTGGAGAATCTGACACATTTTCTGAAATATCTGGAATTGTGAAAATTTAGACTTTGTCAATATACAAAATATGAACAAAAGGAGCCAAGAATGACATTGCAGTACCATTGCAATCAGTGGCAAAATACCACTTAGCTTACAGGGACCAGGGTTTCATCCATACATTATATCTGAATAGAAAAAATTATTCTTTCTGAAGACTCTTGCTTCCAATATCAGCCATGGATTTAAAGTTAGTCTGTAGTAAGTTGCATTCCATTCTTCCAACTTGCCAAGAATTAGGCAGCAATTAAAAGCTTGGATTCTGCAAGCTTTCACATAATATAATCTCTCTTCTCTCATTAAAGAATACTTTGACTAATTTTCTTAGGCACTATTGTAGTATAAAGGGTTATGGACATTTTTTAGCTTTGAACTTTTTTTTTCCACACTAACAAAATTTAAAATTAAATTTTCAGTTTTTTAAACCTAGTGCTTTACCTGCAAAAGCATTGCAGAACAGTGAAAGAATAAAATATCATTCGTTTCACCTATCATAGATGAATATTTTTTGGCTGTGCAACTGTGCAGTAGGAGGAAAAAAATATGGCCCACATTTATCTGTAGGATGACAATCACTTTGGACATTTGTTTTGAAGGTGCCCCAGTTGAGTCAACTGGACCACATGTTCACAGTCACCTACCTTGATGTGCTTTGTCTACAAATATTTCAGTGAATAGCAAGAAATGGTAAGGATCAAAATTATTGGACATATCTGAAAATTTGTGCCTAAACATCCACTCCTGTATCTAAGAAGGATCGTTCACAGCAGTAACAGAGAGAGAGGGTGTATAAATTGCAGGTAACTTGACTATGTGCCCAGTCAGAGGTATGAAGTTCTTATCCATAAAGAGTAGCCCCTGAACAAGAACCATGTTTTCAAACCATTGCTTTCCCTGTAATTGGATTAACTGTGGAATCATTAAATTTAAGGACTAAATGCAAATATCCCTGCTTTTCTTCTGTGGTGCCACACTGATTCATGCACGTGTCTGGCTCCATGTTTTCTCCTTTTCTTTCTGGCTGTTCTGCAGAACAGAATTACAATATTCCCCTTATATTACCCATCTTCCACAGCCCCATGATTTCAGTTTAAATGATTTAGTTTTATATGTCATGGAGATATAGCACTGTGTAGTTTTTATGCAGATAAAATTTGCATTACCCATAAGCATTCTCTCCACTGAAAATTCCTCATGACTTACACATTCAATTAATGTTTCTGATTCCTGATCATAAGAATGTAAGAAGTTTTATATTCTGAACTTGTGTAGAATAGCCAACAAGCAATTCTGCTACAGCTCCATTATATTTTTAAAAATTACCTGCCCTCTGTTGTGACACAACTCCCACAGTACAGCAGCATAACAGAAAAAAAGACATATAAATAACTATCTTCTAAACTTTCTATCGATGAATATTGTTTTCTGTCATCACAATTGCACCATGAAATATGAAAGTTCAATTTCCTCTTCATTTCCTTTTAATAAAACTTCTGTTCATTTCATTTTTGAAAAGAGATTGGATCTAAATTACTTTGACTTCTTCTGGCCTAACTTTGGTGAATGTTACAAAAGAGAATCTGAAACCCTTTTAAAATTCACCAAGGAGATTAAGGGCTGTATTCTGGGGGGTTGTACTTACATTCTCATATCTCTTTCAGTACAGATCTTTTGCATTTAGAAATGACAGTATTGATTCCAGCACATTGTTACAAGAAGCATAAATATTGCGCCCACTGCTGTGGTTGCTGTTTAAAAATTAACATTTCCAAACAGCAATTTCTTATTCTAAACAGTAGGCAAGGGAGTTAACTGCAGAAGCAAATTTGCCAAATTATTTTCCAGTAATAGCCATTGTGCTTTATGGTACTTACGCAGCCTTTCCAAGTTTGTGTAGATAGCATCCAGAGGGATGGGAACTGTATAACCTTTACTGTTGTAGCTACCAGTGGCCTATTAATAACGATGAAGTTAATGTAATTAAACCAATGGAAAAAATAAACTGACTAAGGCAAATGCAGATTTCACAGGCTGGCTCTCAACCTGAGTGGTATGTTTTTTTCTTCAGTTTTCTCTGATATAACATTAAAATTTCTTTTAAAATTAAAGCAGTGACTCAGTACACTCAGTCTGTACATTAATTGCCTATGTTAGTGGGTCATGAGCTGTGTCTGTCTACTGAAGTTAGATGTTTCTGGGCTGAGTAACGTCTTGCAACACAACGGGTTAGAGGACAGATCTTGTGATGCTGAATATTTCATATCGTTTCATATTGTTTGTTCACTTCAGTTAATGGTAAAGCACATGCCGAATGCTGTGGAATTCATGGCATTTATGCTTAAACCTCTCTGACAGAAATACAGTATTTCTGAGTATTTCAGCAAATGTACTGTGAATATTACAGGCGTAAATACTAGCAGTTATTTCAGTGTGCATAACTTCATGGACATGTGAATCTGCATTAGTGGTGGAATATATATATATATACACACACACACACTCCTCTCTCTTTCTCTCTCTCTCTATATATATATATACACACACAGAGAAAAGGAGGGTTTTTTCAGCCTTTAAGTTTAAGAAACTATGATGCAAGCACTGAATTTCCCTGCCAGTTCTAAAAGTGATCTTTCCTCAGTTAGGATTATATGGTATGGCTGACAACGATTCTCTACTCGTAATTGCTCTGTGGGCAATTTTTCTAATTTTTTGTCATGCCTAAATCCAGGCAGGAGAAGTGGTCTTGGCTGTACAGAGGCTCAGTATGTGCAGAGCCAGCTTTCACATATGCATCAAGGAGCACGGTGTCAGTGGAGACCACAGATTATTTGAATTACTTCAGAATGTAAAGCTTAGACTGGTATTTTGTGGATGAACCTACCTCTGTGTGCCAAAGAGACTCTGTCTAAAAGTGTTACTGCGTTTTCTTCTTCACTGCAGTCAGTTCTTCTACATTTAAAATGGTGTGCTGCGTAACATGTTGAGAATTGATATTACAATGTGGAGATGTGAACACAAGATTGTGACAAACGTTGTTTCCCTTTTCCTCGGTTGAATTGATGAGTTTGAATTCTGAAGAAATCGTGTAAGACAATATGTTGGCTCTACAACAATGTAATTATAGCTGTGTTAAACTATTCCAACAACTCTCTTGTGCACATGAAATCAAACAAGTTTGGAACAATATTCCGTCTAATTTCCAGTGTGTAATTGAGAAATGTGATCTTAATTTTCTTTGTTCTTTGTTGGCAAAATATTACAAAAGCCCTTCATCTGACAGACTTAGTTTGGGTTGGGGGGAGAAGAAAAGAAAAGCAGGACCTCAGACCTCAATTTCACTTATTATAATAAATCAATTTCATACTCATTTGTGTTTAATCTCCATTGGAAATTTACATTATCCAATCAGAACTGAACAAGTCCCTCAGGGGAGATCAAGTGTCACATAAAAATTCAACAGGAAATTCATGCAATAAATCAGTAAAAGTACGACTCATATATGGAGATTTTAAACCCATCTAAATTCTATTAAAAACCTCTAAATCCTATTTTAGACAGAACAAGAAGGAAGCTTGGGAACTGTAACATCCCTAAGAGGCCCCTCAAAGTGCAGACTAATATTTAATCATTTAACGTCTTTGTATGTCCAAATTAAGTAATTTAACTGACGTGTGTATAGCACTCATTTTATACATCTTCTGACAAGGAGTAGTTTATATAGACAACATTATATCATCATAATCTTCAGATATTTAGCTGGTTAAAAATCTGTTTTGTACATTATAGGTTACCATGGAACAGTTTCTAATAATTTAAAAATCCTCACTAAAGCATGAAGAATGAACTAGTTTTTAACCTACTGAATTAAAATTTCCAGTATATATGATAGAAGAAGGGCTTATGTGATTTAAATTAGATCTAGACATTGTCATGAGATTTGAGCATATGCATAGGTCCTCTTTGAAAAAACAGGGAAGCGGCAGGAAGGACGAAGAAGAAGAAGGAGGAAACAGACAACAATAACAAAGCAAAAGCCATCCATGTTGGATGAATTAATAAATTCAAAGTGATGAACTCTAAATTTTCTACCCTGAAACGAGAAAAAGGACCTGGAGTTATGGTGGATAGTTTTCTGTTCAGCAGTAGTCAAAAAGGAAAATAGAACATTAGAAATAATTAGACCTGGCAGGTATATCAAATCAAGAATTTACGAAGAAGCAGGAAGCAGTCAGATGTTTGTAGTCCCATCCAGTTCCTGTTCAGGGAGACAACTGCTCTGAAGTCATCTACTGCCTTAATAGCTGCTTTTTATCCTCTGGACTTTTAGGGAGTTTCTTGCCTGACAAAAGAAGTCACAATGAAACCAAAGACAGTAGCTCAGAATATTCCTTTAATATAAACAAGTAATGCTGGAAAACTGGAAAGAGAAATAGCCTTTCAGAACATTGAAACATAGATCCTAGTGTGTGATTCCCATTTACAGTCTTGGTTGGAGTTCAAGACAGCTTCCCCTCTTTCAACCGGTATCTCTGCAGTTGGTATCTATAGTAAAACTGTTCTTTAAAGCTCTAGCTGCAGTGTAGAAACAAGACAGAAGAATAAACCAGAAAGCCGTTGTACCAAAATGATTGCGTATACAGAGATTTTGGTTTAAAAAATTATTTTAAAAAATCAAATATTTATATATTTCAGAAAGTGAGAGCTAAAATGTAACAGTACTTTAAAAGAAACTTTTTTTGTTTAAAACACTATTTGGAGTGAATTGAATGGGTTCTGTTTGAAAGACAAGACTGCAAGTACAATTAACCTCTTGGTTTCTGAATATTTATATCCTTGAGTTTTAAAAGCAACTTGTGAGTGAGTTTCATTTTCACTTTGGAAGAAGTTATTACAGGGAAGGCTCATTATAACTGACATGTTGCCATTGCCCACGTTTCTCTGTTCATTCCTCAAAATATGAATCACACATAATCGGAATAGTCAGAGTATCTTTATTACCTTTAGATTGTCTTAGGGAAAGCAAGACATGGTGGTATTTGAGTTGTCCAGATATAAAATATACAGGCTTGCACCGTCAGTCTGTCTTTGTATCTTTTTTGCCTTTTTACAGACATAATTCAAAATAATTAGTAAGCTCATGCTTAAATCCAAAAGCAGATCAATAATATATGCTTGAAATTAATCATCTGGGTAGAGGCTTCCTGAAGTCAATACTCATATGGATAAACCAGTGCACTTTTAACACAAGATTAGACTTTATCTACTGCATCTTTTTCAAGCCTTATGCATTTAGCACCAGATGAGGCTAACGCTTTACTTATTTAAGTAAAGGAAATTTAAGCTTTTGAAAGTTCTGCCCTGAGGAAATGAGAGCTCTCTATCTCTCATTGATACACTATACATTTCTTTCTTTTTTTCCCCCTTAATATTCTTATTTTCTCTTAAAATTTTTACACTTTTCACAAAGAAAACAGATATTCTTGCTCATGAAAATAGGAAAAACTGTTGAATCGAGGTTTTTCTTTTTAGGGTGGAGGTAAGCTGCTCTTCTTGGCTGATACAGGGTGCTTGTATTAATCAAATCTCTTATGCAGTATGTGGGTGTAGAGGCATGTAGAAATTAAATCTAAATTTTACTTTATTTTTATGTAAATGAATTGGAGCAAAACAGGGAAATTGGAAAGGAATAAAATTAATATTTCATTTGTTACTGTATCATCTTTTTTAACAAAATGAGCTGACAGATCTGAATAGGATAATTCTGATTTATTTACAGTCTACTCATTTTTTTTAGCTTGGCAATAGAATAAATAGACTAAAGGGAATGAGTTAGTATAAACTGCAATCTGAAGCACTTATAGCTCCTTTTTTCTTATCTTGTGCTGTGAATGAAAGTCTGCCACCAGTGATAAGAAAGTTCTGTTCATCTGAATCTGTTGACACGGTGTTTTAAAAAAGTATAGCAGTGGGCATAACAGTCCAGAGAGTTTTGATTCAGTGCAGGTTATATTTCATAGAAATAAATCATCTGTAATGGAGTTTAAGCATTAGTAAAATACTTATCTCTTAATAAAAATACTTTCTAGCTTGGCAAAATAAATACATACATATAGATTTGTACAGGGAGAAAATAGAAAATACACTGCTCACTAACAAAAAATGCTGGGATAATACCTTTTCAGTGATTGTTGGCTTTATATATCCTGCAATAAATTGCAAACTAATTTAATGATACTGTACTCCATAATTGCATACTGCACGTAAGCCTCTAGATTCAGACTGGGTCACAGTGAGCGCACAATGATGTTGTGTATCACATAGACCACTGAAACTGCATACTAGCAATAAATTAATGGCCCTAAGGCTGCCAGCCAGTAATAAATAAAGAATGGATGTTTATGACCAAGTGAACATTTTATTAGAACCTGGGAAATATAATTTGATTCTGGCACAGAAAAGTTAAACGGTGACTTTCTTCTTTGACTGGTTGAAATAAATCTGTTTTGTCTTGAAATTTTGTTGTCGTCACAGAACTTGACTAATTTGGGATTGACTTTTTTATTCCAGTTGATAAGAACAGTAAAACTAGATGTTCTAAGTCTGGATGCTTCAAGATAATTCTCTTGTGCTAGGAGAATACCATGGAGTATTATGGTGTATTAGTTATTTGTATGGCTTTAATATCTCAGAGCCCTGGTCTTGTGCCAGGATACCAATGTAGAGTTTATTAATATGATGCTGTAAGCTGACTAGAGCAAAGATCAAAACTGCTATTTGTTTGTTTGTTTGTTTGAATTACCACGATTGTAGATGAACAATTTTGTTTTAATTTGCAACAGATGTGCTTACTCTTTAGAACCATTAACAAGCAGTCTGCTGTGAAATACTTGATCAGAGTCAGGTCTTTTTCTATATCCGTTTGTTTTCTCCAGTGTTAACATTGCTATATGGTTTATGTCATTTGTAGAAGATTGTTTTCTTTTCAGTCATTGGACTGCATACATTTTGACAAATATGTTCTTAAATTTTAATGCTTTAAGAGAATGTGTGAAATGACTTGAGCCCCAAATTTAGTTATTCTGTATGATTATTTTTATATATGCAAAAATAGCTGCACAGCTTCAAAATAATTCCTGTATATGGACTCCAGTTTTTCTTTTTTATAAACACAGTCCCTATTTTAGAGCATACATTTAACATGGGAGAGAATAAGTCATCGTGTTACATGAATGAAATCCTATTAGCATAAGTTCACTGTGGTTTTATGCATGTAAAAATGTTTGATCATCCTATATTCCTTTTCATTTTGAAAGCTGAGTTCTTTCAGGAGACTCTGTAGATGAGAAAATCTATAAAATAATCAGCTTACTGTCTTAAAAGCTTCTCTCAAGTAGACTACCAAATTCCTTATTAATGTAGAACTTTTACATTTCCTTAAGGCCAAGGGATATTTCGTAGACTTTGAGTTATTTTTCAAACACCTGAGCTGGGAGTTAAAAGCAAAATAACTTTCTCAGTGAGACATTACTTTAATATTAGCCATCTTTTCATCTAAGAAAGCAAGGCATAATCCTTCTTTCCAAGTGTTTTCAAATTGCTTCGTTAGAAGGACATGCACTAATTAATTTAAAAGCGTCTTCCATATTTGCTTGGCTATTAAATCCCAGATATTCTGAAGAGTGTTGGAAAATGCCCACTTACAACTAAAATTAGTCTGCATTACTCTTTGTTCCATCTGTGTTCTATTTTACTGCCAGAACAAGGAAAAAGTCGAGATAGAAGGTTAGCGGTGAAAGTACTTGCAAGAAGCACTAGCTATTAACCGCGGTGGCCTGTCAGCAGGATGTCGGGCTGCGACCGAGAAGAACCGAGTGTCTGGGAAGGACTTTGGTCCCTCCGCCGTCGGAGACCGCCTGCCTGGCAGCCTCCTGGCAGAGCCGAGCTGCGCCGTTCGCACGTCCGCGTGGCGATCGCTGCGTGGGCACCTCGGCAGAACGGACTCCGTATTCCTTCAGAGATTTATTTAATTGTGTTGCCCTCCGAGAACTCCTTCTGTGGACGTTTTGCAGGCAATGCGTCAACTAAAGTGATCTGCGGGGGGAGTGAAGGTCTTGGCCTGGCTTATCGCTCGTGCTTCTCGGATGTGGCTGTGTGACCTTGAAGGTCCTACACAGGGCAGAGACGTGCACGCTGGCCGGCACTTGGCAGGTAGCGCGCAAGGCCGGGCCGCTGGCCGGGCCTCCAGAATGGCTCCTCCATCTATTCTCAAATGTGGACAGACACAGCCTCTCGGTATGCTGTTTTTCAAGTGTACACTGTGGACAGATAATTTATTGCTGCCCCAGTATGATTTTCTTTTCCTTTGACAAAAAAAAAAGAATTAAAAAATGAGTTTGTACTTGGTCTTCATGGGTATAGCCCATTAGTTTACCTAGTTGCGTGTAAATTAACATTCGTTTTCTCTTGCACTTTGAAGGGAACGTCGTGTCAGTCTCTTTTAACACATTCCTATTTAAGCTGCCATTTGCTTTGCAATAAATAGGAGAAATATTAGCAGATGGCTGTTCAGTGGTACGTTGTGGTATGTTAAAACACTACTCATGTTAGAGAAACTGAAGGCTTAGACTGCATCAATCTTGCATTGCTGATGTTCTTGCTGAACAGGCCTAAGAGAAAAATATGTTTAGAAAATACCTTCCAAATCATAGCGAGAGGCTCCAGCTCCCCTCTGTGACATACCTTGAATTCTTTCAAACCATGTAATTTGGTTGACTGTAGAGCATTTAGACAAAGTTGTTTACAGGTATACTTAATTGTATTTTCCACAACATTGCATTCTGTGTCATTTTTCAGCAGTAAGAAAAGCTGGCACCAAAGCTAGCCGTGCTTTGCCTCCTACTTTAGACCACTGTTCTCCTAGAAATCTAGCTGGTAGATTTTTGTGTCTTTTTTTCCATTTTTCAGCTATTCCCAGGAACAAGTGAAAGGTTGCAGGCAGACAGCAGGTGCTGGGAGGAACTGGAGGGCTGCCGGTGGGCACCTGCTGCCGGAGCCACAGTCCCAGGAAGTCGCAGGGGAGAAGGTTTTCCTCATACCTGATAGGTCAGTGGAGCTGGGTTGCCACAGGGCATCTACATGTGTCATCATACATGCACTAAACAGCTGAGGGTTTTAGGGTGGTTTTAAGCTATAAATTTGCCTAGATTTCACTGGGTCAGAGAAGGAGAAGGGTAATCACCATGTTAAAGCTTTTCTTCTACTTTGTTAAATCCTATACATACCTGATGCCACCATTTATCACAGAAAGTGGGTGCATTTCAACACTGGCTTTCCAGATCTTGACAAATATATTCATATTTAAAGTGTTCATTATATACAGTAGTGGAAGCATTGTTGATTTTTTTATTATTATTATTTTATTTGGGAACGAAGCAGAAAAGCATCCTGCTCTGCTTTTCTTGGCTTGGGACCACAAAAATGGTGTAAAAGCTAATCTGAGGATTGCTCATTTTTTCCAATTCACATCAACAAGTATAATTGGAGAAAACAGGTTAAAGATAAATTTAGCATTCTCGAGGAAATGATTATGTTAAGCCTCTCTAGAAAATGTATTACTTTGTTTGCTCTCATTTTAGATGAATCTAAGAGCATATTAAACACATTATTCATATGCATTCTTAGTGCATATGAAATTTATGTTTCTCCATTACTTTGCATTCTGCTTCATTTTTCCACCCCAGAGTCTCTGCTATAAAGGTGTAGTCAATTTCTAACGCTGGTAATTTCAGTTGGTTTGATAATCTATTGCTTTATATCATAAAATCTCTATGATCTCTGATGCCTATTAAATATGAACCTGCGTGAGTGAAGAAAGGCTCTCAGATGATATCATTATCAAGGCACATACCAGCTGTACTAATACAAAATGTAACATATTCACTATGGAAAATGTCAACCAAATAACTGTGTGCTAGAAAACTTTTCCGTACTATTTCCAATATTTGTAAAGAAATATGACCATGTGCAAGACCAACACACGCAGCTTCATGGCAACGTTTGAAGGGTTAGCTTTCTTTATCACCTTTTTCCTAAGTGGTATATTATGACATCAAGCTTATATGATTCTTCCTGCAGCATGTTACAGCCTGCTAGTTTAAAATACATACCAAATTACATCCCAAATGAAATTCAAACAATACCATGTGTTCCTTAATTTTACATTAAATGTTCCAGTACCTGAAGCTAGAGAGCTTTGCAAATTTAACCTCTTAAAAGAATTATACTCAGCCCTTAGAATATGTTAAAACTATTCATTACTAGACTCCACACGGTAAAAGTTATTTATATCTTAAGTTTAAATGTGCACTTACTTTTTATTTAGGTGTAGATGAAATTGAAGTCCTTGGTCTCTTTTTTTCTTGGTTCCTTGTGGGACTTTTCTGCACATATAATTGCTGAACTACAATGAACCATCACAATCAGATTTAGTTGATAGAAAAGTAGAATATATACAAGAAAACATCAAGCAGGAAAAGGAAGAGTGGAGGGTATATTAGAAAGAGCAACATAAAACAAAAATGTGGGAAGGCAATATGAAGTCCATCACTCTGGTATTTCAGGATGTTTTTCTTTTTTGTTTCCAGTCTGACTGTTGAATGCTCCTCCTAAGGACAGCAACTTCTGCCTTGGCCTTGCTATACTATTTTGCAGTCTAACAATTCTACTTTCAGAAGGATATATGCCTCCCTGTAAAGGATGGATTTTCACTATTTTCTAGAAGAACGATAGTCAAAATGGAACTTTTCATATCCTAGTAAATAGCTCTTCTGAAATTTGTCTTAAGAGAAGCTAGTCAGAACTGTTTTTCTGCCAATGGTTGTCAGAATACTACTTTAATAAGAATTTCCTTAAGAATTCCTAATTAAGTCCAGAGAATATTTAAGTAAGAAAGCATTTTTAAAAACATTGAAAAATAAAAAAATACAGAAAAATGTAACATCTCATTTAAAAACAGATTTTTTTCCTAAATAATATATTTTGTTTTCATTTGTAATTCTTTTAGTGTACATTACGTAAGTATAAATTGTTTCACTGCAGCACAAAGAAAAATAAATTAGAATTTAGATTAGAAATTAGAATAAATTAATTAGAAAACTAAATAAGATGTTTCAATCTGAGACAGTAAAAACTGCACTGATTTTTGTGAAACAAAAACCTTAACCTGTTGTGGCTATGTTGGTATGCCGTAATGATATACTATATTAATAGTTAATTTGAACACATGCTAAAGTACCATAAAATAACAAAAATATTTTTAATCAACATTCTGATTTAAAAATTAGTGTCACTACATCATAATGACATGTTATTAACTAATTCAAACATATCCTAAAATAATATAAAATAATAAAAGTAATTCCTTTGTATTAATCAATATTTTGATGAAAAAAATAGTATCACTGAATTTTCTCCACACCTTTTATTTCCCTGGACATTTACAGAAGATTTGTGCACATGTGAGGGGAAAATGAATTCTTTTTTCAAATGATCAAACCTGCCTGCAAAATGAAAAATTCATCTTTTAATCAACCCTGTTCTTCCGTACTCCATCACTTGTTAATTGTCTATTATTATTTTGATAGTCCTTTTCCTCTCATTCAGCATCTTCACTTTATGGGCAGGATAATTTAGTGGTTGAGGCATTGGACAGTCGCCTTAATCCAGTTCTCGACTGAACTACAACCTGTCATTGGGAAAGTCAGATAAATACAACCTTTACTCTGTAATCATCTTCCCTCTTTACAGAAACTGTTGGAAGTATAAACCCATTAATGAGTGTGATGCTGCTGGCAGTATAAATATACATCTAAACAGAAATCCAGAAGTAAATATATAATATACAAACATGAGGAATTATATGGTGCTTAAGCTTACAAACGTTTTCATTTAGGCACCTAGTGTCTTAAGCTGTCAGATGATCTTGTAAGCATGCTGAGTTTGTTCAGCTCTTGGGGAAGTCTGGAATAGCAGAATATAGATGAAAGTGCCTACTTTTTATGATGAAAATACTGGCTCTAGGAATTGTTTGTATGTTAATTGTAGTTTAGTAAGCCATACTTTGGAATAGGAGGGGAAAACAGGAGCCACAGGAATTCATTTGCTGGGCCACAGCCTGGCCCCCAAATCCACTTCCTTAAGATTGTGCTGGAGGCTCCAGAAAAAGAAGCTGATCTGCAAAATAAACAAGCCCTCATTAAAACAGAAATAAAAGGGTGGGGAGGAGGAAAAAACCCTTGAACACATTGCGCATGCAGAATGGTTCAAATAGCTTTCTTTTGAGCTCATTCTTTTGAGCCAGAGGTTATGCTGAACAATGTTTTTCAGATAGATCCCATTCATGAAAAAAAGATGACATCAACTAGATGCCTTCTGTGAAGGTGCTACAAGAGGCTACTTATTTTGAGAACAAAAATATCCTCTCCCTTCATACCATAGTTCCTCCAGGGCAGCAGTCCAGTGACACCGACGGGCCCTAACTGAGATCATGGTCACTCCATGCTGACCAGTGTAAAACCTCGCAGGTCCCTAAAGGTTTGCCAAGGAGACCCTCCAGGCAGGGACAAGAGGTCCCTTTCCAGAGGTCATCCGCAGGCATAGGACGGCTGGAGCAGAACTCCCATTTCCTTATCCCAGGCTGTCCGGTTGCCCGCCGCAATAAGCCGCCTCTCTAATGGGCCAGTTTTGTTCTTAATGGCAATGTAAAAGTGCGCAAGAGCTGTACCCATATATAAAGAGCCAGAATATACACAGGACTGTGAGGCAAATCTGACTGGTGTGGTTTTTTTGACTGCAGATTATAGAAACTAAAAATGTCAGGGAGAAGAATTTCAGAGGAGGTGAGTGAAAATAGTAAGAGAGCAGAAGGTGAAGCTGTTGGACACGCGAGATATGGTGGAAGGAAATTACCACAAGCCTGGGAAATAGCTGTACAGCCAGTCCAGTTTCCAGCGCTCTTGGGGGAGTTGAGATAAAATGCCTAAAACAGAAACAGGATTTTCAGTTTCTGATATCGAAAACCACAGGCAGGGGCAATCAGACCGGAACGTATCTTTTGTAAGTTAAATTCAAGGGAGAGCAGACATAACTCCAGAGCATTGCAGGAGGGCCTGTCGATTTCTATAACAGTAACAGATTTTTAATAGCTCCTTTGACAGTGCCTTTGACTGAAGGAATAGGATTGCAACCAAAATCTTTTTTAAAGATTCTTAGCGAGCCAGGGAAAAAGAGTCTTAGAAGGCTTAGCTCTCTGGTAGTTTAGATGGTAGAGATGATAAATAAAGGATGAGATCACCAAGCGTCTGGTCATACTGAGTATATGCTAATAGAATCTATCATGACACTCAGCCAAATGCAGTTAGGGTACGCTGGAAAGATTACAGAAATGATAGGACAAGGCCCTACCTAAGGGTTCATGTCTGCTGAGGGATGATCTTAGCATTCAGCTGACCAGGGAGAAGGTTGACAATTGTGGTCAAAGGCTGACCCAAGATGTTTAGACATTTACTTCTGCACACAATTCTGTAAGTCTGAAATGCATACGAAAGGCAAGAAGAAATGTAACAGATTATAAAACCTAACACAGGAGGTAAGGATTTTTAAAAGACAGAAGGGAATTTTGAATGTCTTTGTGTTTGTACTTGAGTCTCTGTGAAAAAGGCTGGATGTCAGAAAGAGCTAAAAAGTCTACCTACTGAGGTCTTTTGAGATGTCTCAAAATTGGACACATAGAAATTAGACTGCCACTTAAGCAGTCCTGAAATACATGTGTCCCTTAATCCTGTCTTTCTCTTTAACTATTCTTATGTTATATGATGTCGCCAGTGCTTGCCAGGTATCAACACGGGGCAATGACATTTATTTTTCTGTTTTTATAATCAGGATTTATCTGAACTCCAGTCTCCAGAGATATGACTAACGGACTTATATTTGGAGTTCTCAAAGAGATTGTTCCTGGAAATTAAGGCAGGTGATGATAAGCAAAGTATTTTGAAAATGTGGGCAAGGGATGTAGGCAGTTGGAAGTAAAGGTAAGTAGGGCACAGGCCTAGGCTTTTGTGTGATCGTATTTTCACCTCTACTATGCCCTGCACTGAGAGCTTTTTTCTTCTTTTTTCCTTAAATCTCTGTGTTGCTTCATGTTGACCAACAAGTAGATTCCTATTTTTTCCTGTGTTCGAATTCAACAGAGTCATATGTAAAACTAAGGTGCTGATACCTCTTTCTCCTTTTAATGGACCTAAAATGTCTATATGTAAAAGGCAGAACTCAGTTCTGTGTACTGACAGCACATTTGGGTTAACATATTCACATTTTAACGTGTAGCCAGATCTGCTGTTTTAAATGATTAAATTTTAAATCTGATATTTACTCTTGGACTGTGCAAAAGTCAAAAGGAACAATTTGTCAGCTCATTCATATTTTGTTTCTGAAGCCAGTTAACTAATCAGTCTAACAGAAAAAGAAGTAAGATAAATGGAGGCCATTCTGTTATGCAGAAAAGTGTACATGAAGATAAATTTTTCACATTTTGCTTCATTTCATCTGCAGTTATCACTGTCGTAATTGCTTCTGAACAGTCAAGGTGCTCTTCATATTGCTTCTGTGTTACGAACTGTTCAAGCAGTTTTGGTAGACAAGTAGCTTGTAGCGCTGAAATATTCTTTATTTGCTTTTTCTGTACATATTATTCTATTTAAGTAAAAAAAATCCTCTGGCATTTTACCAAATAAACAATAAAGGGTTGAGAGCTGAGTAAACTTCCAGCTTCTGCTGTGAACAAACCTGCATATAAGAAATTCTGGGTCATCTTAAACTTATTTTTTAATAAAATCTTGTTGCCATTGCTAGTATATTTCCCATTAGTCTGCATTAAAAAAATGTGATAATCTAGGCTGAAACAGCTTGCACTAATTTCTTCCTGACATGGCTTCTATTGATTTAGGGAGTAACAGGGTGGTCCCCTTTGCCTCATCTAAAAGCTGCAAGAGGGCTATCATCATTTCCAGTTGGTGATAGTTATCAGGTGTGTCTCATCACGATATCAGAAATTAAATTATGATATGAAAAACCGTCAAAGCTGTAGACTACTGTAATGTATTATAAATCTGTCTCCATTTTTTAAAAATAGGAATAATGAAAAGTCAGTGCAAAATAGGGTCTTGACCATTTTTAAATTGCTGTATTATAGACTGTTTCTTTATTGAAAACTCTTTAAGGACTAAGGAAAATGCCAGGATTTAAAGAAGAATCCTTGCTCTGTTAACACATAATAGTTTTATGACTGAATTAATTATAATGGCGTATTTAGCCACATATGTAGAATTCTCATCAGGGTTTGTAATCCAATTCTTCGTTGTGTGATTTTATGATGGATAAGCAGCCAAACAAATAAGTAGACCCAAGGCAGCTGTATTAAAGTTGCTGTAAAAGTATATGAGTTAGTTCTCAGTTAGCTCGATTTCTTCTATTGTAGACTCAGAGATTCTTAAATAGGCACACTCATTTTGGCACCTTGTGCACTTTACAAAGAATCTCATTATAAAAAAAACTCAGCTCTGTGCCAAAGTACAGGAATGGGACTGGATTTCTTTCTTTTATGGTTTGTCAGAAATTTAATGTAGTTTTATTGCATTAAATTTTCAACTGCTCCAGCTGTTGTAGGAAATATATAGCTAAACAATAACCTCAGAAAGGTAAATGCATGTATGATGTTCTTAAAATACTAATGCCAACTGGGCTTAGTTCAGAATTTCCAATCCCACATCATTTTAGATTTTTAAGGCATTGCAGGCTTTTTTAAAAATCCCCATGAGTTTAAATCAATGTATTCTACTGGCAGTAGAGTTCATGCTGTTAGCCAAAAATATGTGGGTCATCAAATACTTTTATAGCCACGTAATGAATTTCATTAATCATTTATTATAAACATAAGGGGTTTTTTTAATAAAAAAATTTAAATCAATTACCAGGAGTTTCATTCCTCCTTTCATACAATAACTTTGAGCTTTTTCTCAAGTGTTATTTTTTTTCCAAAAAGTCCAGCTTGGATTCTGTCATCTTGTCATTTCTACTGATCTAATTACGGTATCCAATCAGGTTATAAAAGTATTGTCTTGGAAAATTTGACACCATAGGGATAACCATTCCAATGGAAAATATTTTGTGATTTACAGTTCCTACTGCTAGACAAGCACAGGTGCTCCACTGCCACGGCGTGACTATCTCCACTGAGGTCTAACAGAATGTCATAATTGGTGAAGTATTCACAGATTTAGGGTTTATTTTTCTTCCAGTTTTTTTTCACTATCTTAAGCACAACATTTTTTTGTTTGTTTCTTTTTAAAAAAAGTTAGCTATCCCTACCTGTAGGGATAGTTCATTTTGTGGGGTTGGCCACCTCCCACCAGTGTGTTGCTCCTTTTCCTTGCCTTGGCAGCAAACAAGAAATCAATGCTTTTCTAATATTAATTCTAAGATGAATAGCCACTTGTGCTTAGACTTATGGAGGCTTGGCAAATAATACCTACGCAATGGCAATCTGAAGAATCCTTAGAACTAATGTGACCCTATAAATTATATCAAACTGATCTTGTCTATTTTACATATTAAATATTTATAGTGAATATATGGCATGCTTTCAAAAGCAGCTTGCTTTCTGGACTGATACCTTAGTATTGCAAAAACAAATCCTGATGTTTCTGATGCATTTGGACTCATGTTGCCTTTAGATATAGCTATTTCTGGACCCAGAATTTCAACAACTGGTCTAGTGAACTGCCATTTATTCCCTGAGTTCAATAAAAGTAATAGTTATGAAAGCACAGAAACTGAGCTAATTTTTCAAAGCCACGCTGTTTTGTCCATGCACAGCACTGTTACAATTAATTATACTATACACATATATAATGCTTCTAAGAAAACTAAAAAAGATTTTTTTCAAATAAAGGAATTTCCTTTTTTTTTTTTTTTTGAAGTTGAGAGACACAGGCAAATAAGGTCTGCTTTTCGTTTCCCAAGAAATATGGTCCTTTTCAAATAAGTTACATTTTCTTTTGTGTCCTTTAGCCTACCCCAAGTGGCTTGCAGTATTTATCAACTTTAATCAACATGACTGACAGGAAACCTGATAATAGAGAATAGCTGTCTCCACTGGTGGGGCAAAATCTTTTGAAATGTCAGTAGTGAATACACTGTATTTACATTTCTTTGGGACTCTAGCTCTTAAAAGATTTTCATCTTTTACACTGGAGGGATGAAAGTAAAGGCTATTTAACTATACATCAGAAATTGTATCTTATGACAGTGTGACAAAATATTCCTGCTTTCAGAAGTGCGGAACGCCTGCCTCTCATCTCTGGTGCTGTTTCAGTGGTACACCGAGTTCATAGCTATGATTTGTCCTCTAAGATTGGAAGCTATTCATCATCCAATTAATGCCAGTCCTGGACCTTTCTTTTCAAAATCCATTTTGGTTTTGGCCAGCATATAGAGATTTATAGTATATTAAATATGAACAATTTTAATTAATAATAAATTGCTCCCGGAGTGGTGCAAGATGCATCCTTGGGGAAGAAAGGTGGCTTTGGCCATAGGCAGGGCTGGATGTTAAGGAGGCAGGAATGCTGCTGGTACTGGGCCACAGGAGAAGTGCTCACCCAGATGTGTGTTTGAGACCCAGAACATGTTCAGACTGTGCTGAACCCCTTCGGTTTAAGCCATTTCATCTACGAGGTTTGAAAGTTTGGGGAACTTTGGCTCAGCGCTATCCGTGGTAAACAATTTTATTAGGGTGGTCGCCAGCAGAGTCGCACAATTCCCTAGTAGTTCTCCTCTTCCATGTCCTCTCCTCTGACTCTGGGGTACTAAACTCTGGGCTGATTTGTTTATTTAAGGGTAATGGTAATGGGAAGTTTTGAAAATTACTTTGGAAATACTCTGTAAAAAATTTCAGCAAGTTTCATGAAAAATTACATTTTAATGTTAAAATGCCTTTAAGAAAAAAAAAAGACTATGAGAAAATTCCACAATATTTCTCAGGGAGAGAGTTCTTTTTCTCTGGCTTTCTTCTCGCTTCAAACTTTGTAACTGTTTTAAGCAGAGAAAAATCACAATGCATTTAATAAGAGAAGGATTAAGCTGCAGACATCAGGCAAACCCACTTCTACAAACAGGGAGCAGCTAGAGGTGTCGCAGCACACCAAAACCCACCAATAACTTTTTTTTTTTCTTTTGCTCTGCCCAGTGTACTCTTTTCGGATGGACGCCCTGCGCCCAGTGCTGTGCCCAGAAGCGAGGTACCAGGCTGGCACATCCATCTGCTGCCAACACGATCAGCATCCGGAGCGCAGGCGCGGGGGACGTGGCGCATCCATCCTTCATTCGCTGCTGAGCCTCCCACCGACGGCGCTGGAGCAAGCCTGGACGGGCTGAGGGATGGCTGTGGGGCCAGAGAGGTCCCAAGGGATGCGAAGCTCCCTCACCTAGCAACGGGCAGCTCAGGCTGGAGGGGAAACCAAGGTAGGGAACACGCTTGCACCCAAAGCAGATCTCTGGTTTTGCCGTGACAAATGCCTTTTTGCCTCTTAAGCATCAGAAGTCTGTCCCTCACTTCCTTATATGCCATAATATCTTCACTTTCTTTAAGATAAACTTCATCTAGCCAACCCACCTCAGCATTTGTAGGAAAAAAACCCACACATCCACGTTCTTTTCTACCTTTCAAAATTTACGTAACTGCTTCCAGAGTGAAAACAAGCCTTTGAACCAGAAGCAGTGAGAGACGATTCATGAGGGACAGAAAGGGAATGTGGATTTAGAGCGTGGCTAGAGGAGGCTCTGCCCCCTCCACGGCTCCACAGGAAGCCGCCTGGGCTCTTGCAGCGAAAGGGAGTCAATGCACTGCTTGTGTGAGCCAGCCCTGAGAAACGTTTAGCATCTCCAGAGTTTGCATGGTCAGCTCTGTTCCACTTAATCTTCATCAGTGCTTCTGTCTTCCACCTTATCTTCCAAGATATTCAGGGAAAATAACCCCTCTACATAAGCAGGTAATTTTCAAGAATCATTTTTCTTCTTAAGCAGGCTCTCTACTGATAGCATTTAAAACTGGAGCTTTCATGTATGCTGGGATTATTGTATTTTCATGCTTGTCACTCACACCTCTGAAAGCTCCCACTGTCTAAAAGAACTGGTACTCCCCAGTAAGTATGTGGTTGACCTCCACAGAATAAAAGGTGGAAAAGGGGTGTTTCTGCAATGATGAAGATTGGAGGAAAGGAGATACTGCTGGAAACAGGCTCTTCCTAATATCTGTCTATACACGTGTATTCTTTACTGCTGCTGAATCACATTTAACTGATAACCCAGGGATTAAACACATGAAAATACAGTAAATAGGGAGTGCTGCCAAGTTGCTACAGTGAATTATCTAACTGTGGTTGCAAGTACTTTCTCACTGAATGGTCAGAACTGCTCATATTTGCAGTCCTGATTTTTTTTCTTTTAATCCTGCACCCTGCATAAGCACACACAGCAAGGGTTTATATGTAACAGCTTTTAAGATATTCTTTATTTAATTAAAAGAGAGTAGGATATCTAGAGTTATTTGCAGAATGAAGGTAGTGGATGTAGAGAGAACCTACAAGGTAGGCGTCAGAGGGATGAGCCATCCCTCGTGCCAGCACAGGAGTGTTGGGATCATTCTGGATATCACTGGCAAAAAAAGTGATGTCTGCCGTGCATGGAGCAGGGCGGCAACCAGCCGATTTCCTGCTTCCCTGTTGTGCTAGAAAGCAAGTAAATGTTGGCTGTGCTTTTCCGATGCAAGCAACATCCTGCAGCGCTGCATGGTTGGTGACACAGCTGGGTCTGCCTCTTTGTCATCCTTATGTCACACTGCTGCTCTCTAGGAATAACAAATTAGGGGCAATTGGTCTCCTCTTAAGAATGAACTTTGGTGGCAAGAATTATCGTCATGGGAGGAGCGTTCCTTCCATCTTGCTTATCTGACATGCAGGTGCACAGGAAAGCTCATAAATAAGCCAGTAGCTGTTGGCTGATAGAAATTTTCTCTGCCGAAAAAGCTGTGTGGCCTCATACATGATGATTCATTCTTAAAACGAGGCTGTACAAATTACACAGAATAGCTCAGGCCTGAATGTTCCAGATTATGAATATTACAGGGATCTCTTACAAGGAGTCTGGCCAAAAAAAAAAAAAAGAGAATTGGACTGTGAGGTAACGGAGCACATAAGGAGACATCAGATGGGAGTGGAGCAGTGGTAACTGGTGATTGTGACAATCCAGATATTGAGCAGAGTACACTGAATGGAAGAAATAAGGCTAAAAAATTGTCTGTGTAAACAGCACATCTGATCCTTTTATGGGTATCATCTGGCAGAGACAGAAGAATTGTTGCATTCAGTATTGAGCACCACATTAAAAGGTAGAGTTAAGAATGTCAGTATAGAGAAGAGGCCATTCTGAACTAAAGATAAAAAACTAGTACTAGTTTAAAACAAGTATTTTGCTGTATTTTGAGCAGTGCATTGAAAATGTAGTTACATAATATACTTTGGATACTTGAAAATACCCGGTTTTAGAATGGAGAATTTTACAAAGACTGTTCTGAAACGTGTCACAACGAGTCACATGGCAGCAGCTCTCTACCAGCTCACTACGCATGACCCAGGGGGGAATGTTTTATTTAAGGAGCAAGCCAGGAGATGTTGACAACTGAAAAATGAAAATGAGAAAGTATTGAGTAAGTGAGAGGCAAAACAGTATTAACAAACGCATGTGAAGGATGAAGACGAGAGAGAGTGCAATCCTTTGTGACATCTTAACCATGTCTACAGAGCCTTCCATGTGTTTAGCAAAAAATAAGCCTCAAAATGCCGAATTCCTGTCCTGAGCAGAATGTCAGGGGAGGTTAAGTGATTTGCCCAGGCCAAAACGAGACCCATGTCAGAGTCTGGCTTAGGATGCTGTGCTCTGTGGCCTCTGGCCTTTGACTTTATCCTGGAGAATATGACAATACATATTCAGGCCATGAAAAAGAGAGAAATCTGGTGCTTATTTTAAAGTGTATTTTGGAAGAAATGTTTGATTTACAAATAAGGCAAGCATTCTCTTACAGCATGCATATAAATTCCCAATGAATTATTTTTGGTTGAGGAAGCAGATATTCTAAAAAAAAAAAAAAAAAAGGTCCAGAAAGGAGTTAAAGGAGTGTCAGAAAGCACAGCATTAGGACCATTTTTGTTTACTTTATAATTTACTGACCTAAATTTGCCAATGACATAAAATTGGGGAAGGAGGATAAAGTAAATACAGAGGAATAGAGCAAATAAATTCAAAATGATCTGGATAGATTCAGCTTAGAGGCTGGATAAGGAGCTTATTCAGCTCAGTTGTACAGAAGTGTGAAATAATAAGATTAAGAACTAAAAATAATCAAAGAGGATAGAGGCGAAAAGAAAAATACAACAAATAATACAGTCCCAGAAGAAGCCTTGGCTAAGTACTTTTCCCTCTTTATGGGGAAAAGATTCAGCTCCCTTTGGGGCACGGCAGAGAGACTCCGCACATCTCCGGCGCGGGCCAGAGGAGGGGAGCGGGAGCCGGGCAGCGGTGGCGCCCCGCAGGGGTGCATGTTCCCGCGGGGACCTGGTTCGCTCCCTGCGCGCTGCTGTGCTCAGCAAAGGGGGAGATGGGCAGGTCACACACTTACTGCGTTTAATTATTTAATGCCTATCTGCTGATAATACCCGTTACGCTCTGGGGCTCAGTGTGCGCGGCACACCTAACAGTTTTGGCTCTCCTCGCCAGAAATGTCTGTCATATGTCGTTGGCTTTTGATTCTCATTTCAGCTCAAATCTGTGGTGCATTTTTTCCCCCTCCGCTCCCTATTTTGATTCCCAGCGCTCTGTGATCAGGGCAACCTTAACCAAAGCTTATGAGGTGTCTGTTAGGCAAATTTGTGCTAATTGTACATTTTGCCTTAGGAAATTAAAAAAAAAGAAAAGTTTCTTATTATTAAAACTGAGACTTGAGGGAGACAATACTAAACAACTTTATTTTTAAGTACAAATTTTATTTTGAAATACAGACAACGCAAATTTATCCCAATGTAGTTAGAAACCCGAACCAATAGAAAGGTCTGCTGAGGGGGAACTGTTAAATGGTTAGTATTCAAAGATAACATCGTCTTAGACATCTTTTTTGTAAATCATAAATGATCCTCTACCAAGTAATTAAAGAAACCATTAGCAGCCTTCTCTATTCAAAACCAGGTTCCTACTTTTTCTGTAAAAGGCACTTTTAGTGTGTTGGAGTATTTTCTGCCTAAAATAGCAAAATAACTCCATAATTGGATTTGTTCAGAGTAATGATAACAAGATTTAAAACACAGTTTCAGCACAGGAAAACTTAGTGTAAAAGGACTATTCTGTGTCTTGAGCTGTCAACTAAAAGTATATTGAATTTTGCAGAGCAAATTCAAATAAAAGTGTTGAGATTAAAAGTGATAAAGCAGGAACAGTGAGATCAGAATCCCTTCAAAAATTAGATTAAAGCCTCCTCAGGACCATAAAAACCTTATTATCTTGACATGACTAGATCAATCATTGCAAGACAATTATCTTAACAAGTTAAAGTTGCTTTGATACAGGAATTTTAGACTATATTTTTTCTTCTGCTTGGTATGAAAATAGATCATGTATGGGCCAGGCATTCCTGAGCAGAGAGTGAGACAGACGCATCTCGGCTCTCATTGTGACAAATAAGCCATAAAGTCTATCCGTAAACATCAATAAAGTCCTCCTTTAAGCAAGAAAAGTTTACATTAGATTGAATTGTGAGATGGAACAAGAACAGTAACTCTTGTCTTTATATAGTTTATTGACTTACTAGTATGAGCTTACTTAACACTGCTTTTATCTCCTTCCTTCTTTAACTCCCAAGTTTTTCCTGTGGCAAAAATACCGTGTTGCATTTCCACCGTAGCTATTATCCAAAAGCTTCCATGCCTTTTCCTGGAAATTAGTGCTCATATCATATCTCTGAAGATGACAAGTACTATTATTTATAAGTACACAACTGAAGAATAATGTGAGAATGATCACAAAATAAGTCAGTGCAAGAGCTAAAAAAAAATGGATCCCAAACTCTTTAACATCGCTGATGGGTGCCGTAGGTAACGCCCTGTTCCACTGCAGGACATGAGTGTGGCCGTACTATCAATATTCAAAGAGGAAAATATACACTGCTGATTCAATTGATTTTCAAACTTATTTTGAACCTATTGCTTCCCACTTTTATTTGGGAGTTTCATATGCCTTACATGATTTTAGTATTTCAGTTGGAGCATGTGATGTTTTGTCCACATTTCATTAATATCCAAGAGTTTTGTGAGCATCTGTTGCTACTTTGAAGTGTCACTGGCCTGGCTTTGGATTGAAAATTGGCTCATTGCCTACAGATTTAACTTCAAGGCAAACCAATATGGTCCTGTGTCAAAGAATGTGTCAAACATGGGCTTTTATTTCAGGTTGCAAAAGACCCTTGTAATTGTAAAAAGTGAGTACTTAAATTCTTTTCCAAATAAAATCCATCGTTTGTATTTTGCACCTTCTGAAAGCTATATTAAATAAAGAATTAAAGTCTTGTTTTTTTTTAAAAAAAATAATTTCCTATTAAATGCACTTTCAGTGGTAAGATCCTTCTAAAAATTATGGTCTAGTGTGGAACCAGTGTGGAAAATGGATGCAAATTCTTCTTAAAAGAAGAAAATAATAGCTAGCTATGGTTCTAAGTGAATAAAGCAATTCATTTGTACAATAGATCAGTTACCTACAGGTGAGCACTAAGATTAAGAAATTATTTCATTACAGTTACAGCATAATGGAAATAAAGACCAGGTAGTTTTTAATGAAACAAACTTTTTCTGTCGAATAAAATATAAAATTTATACCTACTTTGGTATATTATAGTATATTTTAGGATATTTTCATCTGAGCAGGTTCCTAATATGAAGTTATGCATTCCTAAAAATTGGATTTGAATACATTTGAACTGCTCAACAAGAGAAATAAATGGCTTCAGAGACCCATGAAGGACAGCTGGTATCAGATAGCCATACATAAACAGTAAGTTTAACATTCCATACAGGTTTAATTCCCACACAGTTTTTCAAGTTTTATTAACCCAGACAACTCATAATAATTATGATAAACAGACATTGTCATTAAAAATCAGCAGAAATTTGATAAGATTAAGCACAATGCGATACATCTTCCTTGCTTGCAGATTCTGTAAAATAAATTACTCCTGGGCTTCAGAATGAGGCATTGTACAATTGAGCAAAACAGATCAATTTTTAAGGATGCTTATTTAAATGCAAAACAGACTTTTTGAGAATGGTAAACTTGATTAAAATCCCTCTTTAAGTGCAAATCACAAACAACAATATCTAATACTCACAGGCCATAACTATCCTATTAATAATACAATTTATTGTTCAGATATAATTGTAAGGTCTTAACGAGATGGCAGCTGTAATCTACTTTAAAAATTAGAAACGATGAACTCCACAGTCTTCTAAATGTGGCTGAAATATACACAAGGGCTGACTGCAGCTTTCATTTTATTACTGAGATATGTAGCATCAGATTAAATAATCAGGCTTTGGGTGTTTGTCGCACGCAATTTTCCCAATCTTTGGTTGTGTGTTCCATAAGTGATACTATTTCTGTTAGGACATAGATATTAGAAGCAGATCCAGAAAAGACTGAATTGGAATTTCGTCATTGCAGGCCTGAAAACTTTTAACACTGGTTTAAACTTCACTTCCAGCAGTGCTTGATTTTTTTACTGTAAAATTTCCTGACTAGCTAAAGTTGTACTTTTGCACAGCAAAAGCATTGCAGACTTGAGGAGTCTGCACAGTCAACACCTATCCCATATGGTAAATAAATGTGAGTAAAAAAGTAGTCATTCTTCCTTAACGGCCAGGGGGTGACTGAATCAAATAGGAATTTTTGGCGATCATGTTCCATAGTCTCTGCTTCATATTTTGCTTCCACTGTCTTTCTTTAAAAGCCCTGAGAGGTGTTATGATTCCTTCTCCTCTCACTTTGTGCTTTCTTCCCTTTTGTACGATTGCCCAGGGATTAGTATTCACCTTCTAATTATGCGTTCAGGTTCCCTTCCAAAGGAAGGAGCTGAACCCATTTTGCACCTCCTGGGTACCCTCCCCTTCCATTAGTGTATACACATAAGCAGTGGTTTGTGCGTAACGGGAATAATATCCTCACGCTCGCAGCTGCAGCATGTTTCTAAAGCACACGATAGCTTGGGGAAGGCCATAGATAGCTGGAACTTGTGGACACTTCTCTCTCAGATTTACTTTTGGAGAGTCCCAGAATAGGACAACAGAGAAACAACTCCTCAAAGAGAAAGAAAAGACAGCTATTTCCTTTTGATTAGAGATTTGCAATTAGTGCCCATTATCTGGTTTCCTTCATCACTGTATCAAAAGCCATATAGCACAAACTCAGCGAAGAAGCAGAACTGGCCACCAAAATCCCCCTATGCGGAGATAGGTGTGTGGCACCTATCCTTTTTTTTCTTTTAATACTGTTTTTATGACTGATAAACTGCTTCTTAGCCATCCTACTGTTGCGTAGTTGAATGCTGAAGGACGAGTTTGGGGTTAGACATTTTAACATAGTTTACACCCCTGCAGATGCAAAATGAGATTTGCAAGTTGATGCATTTTCACTCTAAGTTCACTTAGTCACTATTGAAAGTCTTGAAAACAGTCCGTTTCCCATTTATTATAGTCTTTGCAGCACAAAATAAGGCTCCCTGTATGTTTTAAATGTTTCTGTGGTGTTGGAGTCTTCTTCACTGCAAGTGAAAGAATTTGAAGTAAGAAATTGGGCTGAGTCTAAGTCACTTTGCGTTTGACACACACTCAGGACCAACCCGTCAGGTCTCCGTGCTCCAGCATCTCCAGACTTGGTGCAGGCCGGCGGAGCGGCTCTGCACGCGCTGCTCTGCTCCGCCACGTCACGGCACAGCAGCGTCCACGCGGCTCTATCCGAAACAGAAACTGAGCTGTGGCTATTGCAGGGCAAGTGGACTGACAAATGCAGTTTCGCAGGACCTCTGTTACGGGATTGCTAACCTCCTCTACAGGCTGGGCCACCGTGTGAGGAAAGGGTAATCGTTTAGCAAATGTTAGCATTGAGGTTCACTGGTTGTGCATCGCTGTCTTTGAGCACACAGAAGCTTTGCTTGTGTTCTGGAAGAATGGCCTTAAATCCCCGTCCTCGTCGCGAACTGTCGTCTCCCCTTGCCATGTGCGCTGTTTTACTCTGCGTAGCATCTCATGTCAGTGGCAATAATCAAAGTCATTTACTGGTTAACCTATGTAGATTTAATATGAACACGAACTGTGAATCAAATACTGCTGAAGAAACAAGAGTCTAAATTTTAAAACCCAAGTCATTAAGCTCTGTGCTTCATATTTTGCCTCCACAGTCTGCATATTTTCATACATTAAAGCTGATCACTACAATGAAATATTGGTTAGCTCAGTTATTAATAGATAAACCAATTCTGTCTACATCATGATGTTGCTGCATCACCAGCAATTCCATTGATTTAGGAATGCACTTCCCTTAAAATGTTCCAAATTGCACACTGATTCCTGTCTTGCAGAAATGTGAATCGAAGATTATTATCACATAATGTCATACAGTAGCAGACCTCGATAGCCTGGCATGAGGGTACCTGACTGGCTCTGCTTTTCTAAGTGCAAAATGTCTGTGGGTATGCATGAGCACATGCAATATGCAATATTTCGTATATTTTTCAGTGTTCTTCCCAGCATGTGTTCATCCTGATGAACAGGTAGTCATTTGAAAACACTATGAAAGTCATCTTGCTGTAAGTGTTTGCTGAATCAATAAATCATTTTGTTTTACAGTAGCACCTAAAATGTGTTTGGCAACATCCAATAAATCCTGATGTTTGCAGTCTAGAAATAAAAGGAGAGGAACAGAATAAAATGTCACCTATATTTCAGTGTTCTTACATTAGCTGTATTCGAGAGAACCTTAAAGGAACAGAAATTAGCCAATTTCATGCAGCTGACTCAGAGTGTACCAAGAAGTTACACAAGGGAAAAAAAAAAATGAGGGGAGCCAAGAGTGCTAGCAGCTCTGATTTTGACAGTATAAGAGGCAGAAAAAGTAAGTAGCAAGGTGCAAATTTGTGAAGAGAGCTGAGAAAAGAACTGCAATTTTGACTTTGATAAGGTAAAAAGGAGATATTCAACATCTGGGGTGATACAGTCAGATAAAGTGCAATTTAGCAACCAAGTTTTCTCTGTGAGACAAAGATGAATGCAAATATGCTAGAAAAGATGGAGAAAAGGAAGTTAAAGAACTCAGCATAGGATGTCCCAGCTGGAAGATTTTGGTGAAAATTTCATTATAAATAAATTTGACTTTGTGGTGATAGGATTGCTTTCTAATTTAGGAAATCACAGCATTGCATAGTAGAGTTCATAGTCCACTACAGTGAGCTGTAAGCTGTTATCAGCAGAGCAGATGATTAAAATAATTAGATTAGTGCCATACAGAGATTACAATAGGAAACTCGAAATTGGAACTGGTTTTGTTCATAGTTAAATGAAAGTTCATTATTCTTCTAGCGTACCTGAGCCTGATTGCAGTTTCCAGTAAGGCTGATCTCTCATAAAGTTCTAGGTAGAAACCAAAGTAGTTAATGTTATTCCTCAATGTATTTAATATACAGTAAAAATTTGCACTGGGCCATGAAACCACAAAGAAAAGCAAACCCAGAAAATTCTAAATCATACATTTGCAATTAATTTCTAGTGTACGTGTGTTTTTGTGTAATGAATAATTTATACTTAATCTGGCTAACTACCATGGTTGCCTGACATACTTCACCTTAATCTAAAGACTCACCAAGGCAGTTTTGGCCTTGGCTGACTAGGATATTGCTATTGGGATTTTAACTCATTTACTCTGAAATGTTTTTTAAGACGCCCCCCTCTCTCCCCAAATGAAAACCAGCAACATTAGAACATAGTGTAAGCAACATTTTTCTTTACCTATTTTACTGAGAAATACTCAGCTGAAAAGCTTGTTCCAGAAATATTATAAATAAATATATAAGCATTTGCACATTCTTCATGAATGATGTTTTAAGGAAATGCAACATCAGAAGCTACATTTAGGCAATATTCCTCATTAGGCTTCTTCTAAAAACAGAGACATGAAAATTCAAAATTAATGCTGAAAATCCATATAAAGAAAGAATGAGGTGTCAGATTTAATTTGGATTTTTTAGGCAATTCTTTAACTTACAGTTCTAATGTAATAACTTTCCTATGAATGTTTGGCTTGTATTTCATTCCTTTTATAATCTTCTATTAAAGTGTGTAATTGATTAAGTTAAAAAATCTCTAAAGATCATGTATATACATATTTAGGATTGGCTAAATGTATAGTGAGTTTTGTTAGGTTTACAGATTACAGCTTTAAATACATTTTTAGTATGTGAATGGTATCTATTAGCTGTTCCTTCTGATGATACATAAGCATAACTCTAAACAGCAAAATATTTTCCTTGCGCATAACATCTCAAACAGCAGGTTCTGTGAAGTAAATATTTAGGTTTACTAATTTGAAGCAGTGCAGTTTTACTCCATATAGCTTTAGTTTGAAGGTACTGTTATGATTAGAAGGATTATGTAGTCTTTTATCACTGTTTAATAGTTTGGGAATGGTAATTGAAAATAACCATATCTTAGTGATAGTACGGGCCCCTCTTTTATCGATCTAGCCCCAAAACGTGTTGGTCACTGGGTCTGTGCTTTCTTGTTTGGTGGCTCCCGTCCTCACGTCAGCGGGCTGCCAAAGCCCTTGCCAGGGGCTCAGGAGCAGTGTCACTGGTGGAGCTTTCCTTAGAGGAATAAAAATGAGACTGAAATTTGGCCTAGTAGAGAACTTCACATTCTGAAAATTCTTGCTAGATTCCCGTCACTGCCCGTAGGATTTGAGGGTTTCTTGTCGGAGTGTTCACAGCTCTAAGGCCTGCTGTGGGTGACTACGTTTCTAACATCTAATTTGTTCTTAAAGGGAAAAAGGTTGTGCTGCCTCGTTAAAGCGTATGGAACGTATACAAGAAAAACTGATGAGCGGAAAAAAGGCCTGTGGCCTGAAAGAGTGATATCCACAAAGAGAGCCTGGTTACAAGCCGGGAGGCCACAGAAATGGCCAGGCTAAGCCGCGGCAGGCGAGGGCAGGTGGCCTGGGCTGCCCTGGCGCGGCTCTGCTGAAGGAGGGCCCCGGCTGGGTAGCCGTTACCATCCTCCTGCTTCTGCTAGAGCAGCTGTTTTGCTGGTTTCTTCCTCCTTGTTTGGAATGGGAATGAACATGATGTATGCCTTTTCCTTCCCGTTGCCTGTAGGAAGGTAGGTGGTTCGGAAGCGTTTGTCCGCTCCTGAAACCCTGGCGTTTCGGAAGGCTGACTTGCGCTGGTGTTTGGAGCGCGGTGTGAGAGACGGCCCTTGGCTGGCGCTCATCTGCTCTTGGCAAAAGCTAGAAACACTGGCAAGAGGCAGCTAATACAAATATACAAATAAATAAATAAATACAAGTAAGTACAAAACAAACTGAGACATTAGTGAAGTGGCAAACTGTGCATTTAGGAGCCTAACTTTAGGCTGCCAGGTTAGCGACCTCGGGCAAAGCAGAGCAAAGGTGCAGGTTTTGGGCTGCGGTTGGGTCAGAGCTCAGACAGGGAGTAGTAATTGCAACTTTAGGCGAGACACTGATTTCATACCTGCCACATCCTCAGAAACAGATGTGGAGGAGAAAGGCTTCTGAACGGCTGCCTGGGGAAGCCTCAGAAGCACTGCCCTTCCTCACTTCAGAGGTGCAGCTGGCTATTAGCAGCTCCAGATCGCTGTCAGTGGATTTGCTTCTCATTCATTTTAGCAAAATAAATGATGATTTCACCGTGTCCCTCTCTGTAGCCCCTGACAAGAAAGATAAATCTGAATTCTTTATTGTACTTTCCCTATTATTTAAGTTAAATTCTGCTAAAAAAAATCAAATATATGTTTTTTCAAATATTCTAAACATTTTTCTGTTACTGGTTTCATAAAAGAGATAGTGATCGATTTCCTTCAGAGTTAAATGGCATTTTAAGTCTAATAAAGCATCAGATCGGTTTGGAGTAAATTCATTTCTTGAATCTTGGCAAAGAAATAATTTGCAGAATTAGTTAAAGCTTAAGGTTGTGAAATGAGTGTCTATCAGAGTTCCTGGTCCCTCACTGGACCTGGCATTGACAAGACTCATGATTCATTACTTACTTTCCCAGTTGTCATATTACTAGATTTTGCTGCCATTATCCATAATTGGTCTGTATCTTTTATTGCCCTCTCCCTGTGGTAGCCTTTGATGATCATCTCTGTGGAATTCATTGGTGGTAAGGCTATAGAAATGTTAAAAAAAAAAAAAGTCTTAATCGTAATTGTTACCTATAATTAGCAGCATATGATCCAAAACTAAGGTGATGTGGAAGATGGTGGAATCTAACCATTCTAACCATTTCTATTTCTTTTTCCTTTCAGCTGGAGTATTACAGCTTTTCTTTGCAGACTTCCCCTGCATGGCATGTGTTTTTATTTGGGTTATCCAAGGACCAGGGAGAAGTTCTTGGCAGTGTGTAGGTCAGTGGACCAGTGGCGTAGGCAGCAGATTGCAACTGCAAAGCCACAACTTTGCACCGATTTTATTTAATCTACTCCTAGCTACTACTCAAGGTATAGGTTAGTCTAGAAAACTATATGACGTGGTTCTGGCTACCTGTAAGACAGCTTGAAATGTAACTAGTGTCTCTGGAAAATTTTCTGGATGCAGAGCTGTGGGATCTGAAAGTCAGCGCATTCTCAGAAGGAGGCTCTCCAAGTACAGAATTTGCTTATTTGGGGTTTCCAAGTTAAATCCCCAGCACGCAGTATAAGGCGGCCATGGCAATTCTTTGAGTCTGTGACCAATCTTTTTCCCTACTTGCAGTCAGGGGCGTACCTTCCCCGGGGGACAGAGGGGCCTGTGCCCACCAGCGCTTCACAAAGGATCCCTGCTGTAAAGCCTTTGCAGGTTACTTCCCTCCTGCGCAAAGCAGGGAGAGCGGCGGTGCAGGCCAGTGCCGGATCGGCACCACCGCACAAGGAAGAGGCAGCGCAGTGCGCTGCTTCCCTCTGCCAGCCCTCGCTGTGGGCATCCCCACCAGCTAAAAACCATTACAGCCTCCATTCCGGCAGTCGTTTTTTAACTGGTGTTGGTTTTCCTGTGCATATATGTACAGATGCCACAAAAGTTGGGGAACTATAATTATTGGAATAAATAGAACAAATTCACTGCTGGCTGAACTTCTGAACATCCTCATTCTTTTGGAATGGATCAATAAGAGATAGTTACATTGGCCACCTGTAACATCCTACTGTCTGCTTTCCGTAAAACAGCATTTATTCACTGTAGTATAAAGAAAACTGAAAATACTGGGATATTATCTTTACTGATCTGTCACAGTCTGTGTGGTTAGAAGAATGTTCCCTCTTACAGTGATTATTATATGATATGTACCTATGCACACAACAGTGAGATGAATGTTACATGTGTATGTTACTTTAGATGATTAATTAGTCTTAATTCCTTGTTTTTTGTAGTAAGAGCACACCGCATAATAACACTGGTAACATAGCACCTGATCCAGCTTCTGCTTATTTCAGTATCTTCCAATTTTTGCACTTTGTTGAAAGTGTGAAAATACAAGTTCTAAGCATTCAATTAGCAAATAGACATCTAACAAATAGTCTTTATATTTATCAGTGTCACAAATTATGAATTCTATGTTATGTACTTTTTTGTAAAATAATTTTGCAAATCCTGACAGTCACTGAAAATTAAAAATAAATCTGTTAAGGTGCTTCTTTAAAGTGAGCAAGAGGGAAATTGGCTCTTCCTCCTTCATTAGCTGGAACCTACTTTAACGTACTCACATTATGAGTATTTTAGAAACTTACTTTTGTTTCAGTAGTCCTGTATGCCCAAGAGCAAACCATTGCTGATGCCACTTTAGTGAGATGGTTTTTCTCAGTTCATTTTAACACAGTTTTGCTAATTTTGGATGGCTATGTGTCATAATATCCCTTGCTTATTTTTAAGGTCAATGTTGATGATCTGCTTGAAAACTTGTTAGTATTGACATCACAAGATGTTCACTTGTATATCATATAATTGCTGTTAATTTCTTTTTTACTTTAGCTAGTGGCAAAAATATTCTAGGTGAAGGGGACTGATAAGAACATTGGCACCGTATTTATTAATTTTCATTTTAATTAGTAATTATTCACTTTTTCAGGTCAGTTTTCTCTTGTATCCTGGAAATGAAGTGGCTATTTCAAACAAGATTTCTGTGTTCATTTTGATAGTTATAGTCCATTCTTGCCCATTAGCCGTGTCTTCATCACGAGTTTGGAGACGTGGGGCTTTAATTACTTGGTATGATTTTCATGAAAAGTCATTAAAGCTCAACTTTATACATGGCTGTTTCCAACCACCTTATTTTATAAACAAGGAAGACAGGCCATCAGTGGTAAAGCCTAGAATCCCTTTAATATATGAGATTTGCCTTCTATTAGATACACAGATGCTCCAACTATTGTAAAAGAAAATAAAAAGCCACTGGTTAATTGTTCAAAAGATAGGACCTTCATCTTTTATGCTTTTATCTTATCTGAATACTAGTGAGTAAACCAAATCAGATTAAAGAAGGAACGCTTGTCTCTTATCCCTTAGACTTGGTGAAATCTGGGCTTATCTGCAGAGAGTCAGCTATATTTGTGCTACAAAATCCAAACATCTGTTTTCAGGCAGTGTTTTCTTTTTTTATTAACCTCCATCTCAGCCCAGCATCTGTGCAGCAATTCTGTATCAAATTCTAAAGATTTTAAACATACAACATATAACAGGGATCAATCTAATAGCAAGGTTATATGGTCATCTCTGAATATGAAGGGGAAAAACAGGTAAAGCAAGAACAGCTTAGTGTAAAACTCAGTTCCATTCCCTTTTATTTCCCTGCAGGCTCTTTCATTTCTGGTGGAGAAGTGTCTTTCTGACATCTTCATGAGAAATTGTGGTACCATGGATGTTCAGGTGATTTTCACTGAAAACCAGTAAGTCACAATTATTCAGGTAAACATGAAATGCTAAACAGACTCTTATACTACAGTATCCCAGAGGGGCAACTGCTAACAAACTTAGTTTTTGTGATTATGTAATATTTATTTCTGAAAGAGAAGACAGATGTCAAAAACCTAAACTAGAGTAGACAGTGTCATTTACCTGAGTTAACTGTCCTTGAAATAAAACCAACATTGAATCTGACAGTAACGCATAGCATAAATGCTTGCTTTTTTTAACTCCTTATTCTTTTGCTCAAAATTTCTGGCTAATCTTTCTGCAGATTAATTATCAGTAATTATCAACAATTATACTTTGATCACTTGTAAAGGAATTTTTCTCCACCTTTCAAGTCAGAATAATAGACAGTCATTTATGAGCTCTTCGTTCTTAATTTTTAAAAAAATCTGTTTAAAAAAAGAGTATGATGTTATGCAAAACTAGCTGCTTTAACTGCTTGTAGAGTTCAGATCCCCTTTGTATGTGTTTTCCACTAGTTATGCTGTGATAAAAATTTAATTTTAGTGTTTTGAAGCTGCAGATATAATGTGTAGAACAGGCTTCACAATATGATGCTGGTATTTTCAGAGCGGGGTTGCGGTTCAGAGAAAATTTAAGTATCTGCTTATCTGCTTATCTTTTCAAAATCTGAGATGCATCACTGAAGTTTGGGGTCAGATCTATGTTTAGACAACTAGTGTAATTGGTTCTGTACACCAGTACAGAAAAGCTTAACTTAACTGAAAGAAAATCTTCTCTAGCTGATTTTTTTTCTATGATTTGTGTGTGCTAGACCAAAAAATCTCAAACTGATGTCTCTTGGTGACTCACGGATATTTAATTTATTGAATGCTATTGGTCAGTTCCCTTGTTTCAAGGTATTATATCAAAGTAGGACTGTGGGGCATTCAGGTTCTTTTAAATTGTGCATAAACAAACAAAAAAGACAAAAAGTATTTTATACATTGTACATGCAATTAGCGTGCAAGATTCCATCCATTTTGTTGATGCATTTTTAAATAAGGTAATTAAAATATTATCTACAGTATCTATAAAAAGCTTTATATAAAAATCATAATGTTGTATCATAGGCTAAAGTGATTTTTTTAAACCAGGTTTACTCCCTTGATATGGTTTCACAAACAGCCTGCAGATTTAATGAAATCGGTCTTGGTGTTGTTTCCCTACCATCTGGTGGGAGCAGGACTTTGAAAGCCTTGTGGCAGGATCAAGGTGCATTTCAAATGCTTAAGTGTCACCTATCTACGAAGGACATACCTAAATCCTTAACTGTTTTAAAGGACCCCCTTTAACTCCAGCAGTGCTTGAACAATTCAAGCAGAAATGGCTACTCTGATCCCTGCAGATCTAGACAACTTTCTACTGCAATTTTCAAAGTTATCTAAGTAGTAAGTGCTTCATCATGTCAGAATATACCTGAATTAAGGCAATATTTTGGTACAGTTTGACATGATTTGGTGAAGAGAGCAACTGTGACAAAGAATTTTAAGAAACACCAAGAGCTCCAGGAATCAGTCCCTTGCCGTAACAGCAGATATGGTGTTTCCATTGCTTGCATAGCTCCAGTCCAAACACGCTCTGATTCCTGCAGGGAATGCAAAGTTTCGTGTTGCTTCAGTTGGGGGATGGATGTGCCAGTGTTGCTGCTGCTTCTATCACTGATCCTGTTTGGAAGAGGATTTATTATGGTAGTTTGTGCCAGTGGGCATGAAAACACTTCACTGTGAAGCAGCTGAGGATAATCTCTGCAAAAGATATGTGACTGCTTATCCAGCAGATACAAACACCTCCGTGCCAGATTGCCCCAGCTGTGGTCGTGGTGGAACAAAGTGCTGCTAGTTGGGCACAACCCACCGGAGGCCAGTGCTTTCCTTCGAGGTGAGTTACAGTGAAGGACAAGAGAACAAAATGACATCTGCTTTTTTGGACATGCAGTTTTTCTCTATTTGCTTTCATTATCTTGCTCCCATTCTACTGACCACAGGTGAGGTAGTAAAGTGCATTACCCCCCCCAGTGCTTTAGTAATATTTTTGATCTTGTGCATCGGTCACAGTTATAACATGCACCAGCACATAAGGTTCATGCGTGCAAGGCTTTGCTTGAATTCATTCAACGAAAAATAGTCAGCATAATAGTCTTGGCTTCTTTGGCTGGCAAAATTTACCCTTAACAACAGTAAATGTCTGCAAAATAATGCTTCAGTCTGGTGCATCCTGTTGTATTAGCAAATGAACATAGCCACTGAGTAGGGTTAACTTAATATGTAGTAAAAAAACATGATAAGTTCTTTACTTTTAAAATTCAGAAAATGTGTTTATTTTGAGTGATATTAGAATACAGTTGCGTGATTTTGCTTTTCATGCGTATTTAAAAAATACCTGAAGTCAAACATTTGAATTGACATATGCAGGTGGAAGGTTTTTTGCAATGTTTTCACTTGTTTAGCTCCTCAGTGTGATTTCAAAAGTATTCCAATAATTTCTGTGGTGTTTAACTGGAGGTGCTTCTGGCAAACTAATACCCATTGCACACAGTACTTCAACCTTCAGGCAGCAGCAAATAGCAGTGTTTTATGGGTAATTTCTTACTTCTACCTGCTGTTATCAAAATGATCCACTTTAAAGCTGAAGTCACATCAGATGGTATTGTGTTCACACTCAGTTATTTTGTCGCGCTCAGTGACAAGTAAGCCACTGGCTTATGACTGCCATGCTATAATGAAAGGAGCCCCATACTGCATTTCTAACCACATGTGAAATTTCACATTGGTGATGTCTCTGCTACCTGTAGGTGAATAGAGAAAGCAGCTCCTAAAAAATACAGCACGTTTCCCAAGCTGAAGCAGGTGACAGAGTAATATTATTGCATAACTTTTGCTGCAGAGGAAGCAGTTTCTGACATTTTTATGCCAGACGAGACCTGAAGTCACTGGAACAACTTGCATTGTACGTTAATTCTTGTTATATAAGGTTAGAAGAGTGTTAAACTCAAAGCACATTTTGCAGTCATTACACATAGCAGTAAGAGCCCATGGTTCCTTGAACCGGGGGAACGTAATCGGGGAATTACAGCCTGTGCTACCTGTCTAAACCAGCAGCCAGAGAGCATCACTGTCTAAAGGGGTCCAGTGAACAGGGCACGTACATGAAAGCACCTTGAAAGAGTTTGAGGAACAACATGTTTAATTACAGAGGTCCCAGCCAGAGTTACTGTGGCAGCAAACGCGTAGCTGGGAGTCCCTGGTTACCTACAGAGAGAGTATTGCTGCCGTCCTCTTGCAGCAGCGTCATTGCACTGGCATCTCATCTGTATGCTCAGTAAGTGGTATGGAAAACAGTAGCTCAGATACAAGCCTCATTGCATATGTGGACAAAATTGTATTCTTTTATTTAGGGGAATCTAATGTTATTGAGGATGTAGATGAATGGCTTGGCTACAAACCCCTTATATTGACACCATCTTCTGGCAAAGGCCTCTAATTCCCTCCTCTGTCCCCTGCCCTCCAAGTAAGCACACAGATGATTGTTTTTTCAGAAACAATTGTATAATTTGTGAACTGAAGTCAAACCTCCAAAAGGTTTGGTGCTAGCAAAAACTGTTCTAGGGCTGTTCAGCAAAAGTACAGTGAAGCAAGATCCAAACCAGACTGCATATTGGCTAATCTGTCGTTCTTTTAGTTTTTTTTTTTTCCCCTGTCTCTTGTCAGTTCGAATTAACGACAGTATCTACAAAAAGAGATAGATTTGTTCTCCAGCACCATAAAACTTTGATCCACTGCATAAAAGAAACAAAGGGGTAAAGAAAATTGGAAATTTTACCAGAAATAATGAAAGGAGGAGTTTTTACATTTTAATATAAATGTCACACAACAGACATTTTCTTCTGCTGAATCTTATCTACAGTAGCTTTCACTACTACTCTTCAGCATCCAATTTGTAAATTCTAATCAGGCATCTTTATTTTATATTTTTGCATGCTCAAGAATCTTTCAAATTACTCTCCCTAGATGAAGAATTTCATGCCCTTTAAGACACTTTTCTTATGTGGAGCAGAGGAAGTTCTTGAGCAAGTTTTCCAAAATTGTGAAAGCCTCCTGATAGCAGTAATTTTAAAGAATGACAGTATAGGTGGAATATTCCTGTCTTTTTTCATTTCTTTTTAGTCATGTGTTACATAATGTCTTTTTATTATATTTGAATCTTTCATATTTGAAACTAACTGCACATGAAATCCTTGCCTTCTCAGGCTACTTTTACCATTCGGACTCAAAGTGAAGCAATTTTTACTGCATCATTTCTCCTTTGTTATCTTGTCTTTCCATCAGGTTCTCCATTATCTCAATTATAGGACTGCTACAATTTTTACTGCTGCTATTATGTGTGGACTATTAAATCATTTACTATTCTCCAAAACATATTTGTGCGTAAAGGTCTAATTTTGAAAGGTTGAAAACTCATCTCATCATTATCACACTGGTAATCAAAGAAGTAATTGCACAAAATAATCCAGAATAAAATGCACAGTAATTCAGCTTTAGGGATGCAATCTATTTGCAGTTGTAAAAGCTAATATTTGTTTGTATGGTTGGTTATTTTTCTTCGTGTGATTACCTTGAGATACTTAATGCGGACATAAACAGCACTCATAGCATACTATGAGATACTGCTGTAAAATTCACATTATATTGGACATCAGGTAATTTAATTGATATGTTTTAATAAATTGAATGTTGGCCAAATGATGAGAGCTGTGCACTGATGGGTTTGATGGAGTCTGTCCGTCAGTCTGCAAATGAATAGCTGCTGCAGAGCAGCTATTCCCCTCAACAGAGAGAACTGGACCCACGGCAGATCCAACAGTCCTCGCCTCACTCCTTGCCACAGCGCTCACCATCTGCAGATGGTTGCAAGGCATCAATGGAGATTCGAATTTCCTCAGCTTAACCTTTTCTCGCCCATCTGCTGCAGTTCAGATTATTGGTAGTCATAGTGTTTACTGCTAGGATCTGTCAGGTGTTTCGTGCTCTGCAAAAAGCTCTGTGTAAACAACAGGGAATGTTATTATCCTACAAATATTAATTGCTCTGTTATGGTACAAACAGAATGCTACTGACATTTTGGCTCTTCCAGTGAAAGACATGAAATGGGTGGAATTAGCTGTCTGCAAGCAGGAAAGCGCCCAATAAGGTCAAAATTTCATTAAAAAATGAGAACCTACAAAACATGTTAAATATGTTTGATTCAAACTGATTCAGGGAAAGGATGACTCCAATTATACTCAGTAGTGAAATATGTTAAATTTGAACCCTAGCAACCTTACACAGCATATGAATCATTGTAAAATTTCATATAATGTGGTTGTAAGTTTGCATGCTTTAGCCAACATTCATTGCAAATAGTATGTACTGCTCTTTCATACAGGTGCTTAGTTTGCTCTTTTATAGTTCATAAGTCTTCAGTAGGACACAGTTACCTGGTAAGCTGATGCTCAGGTTTCATTTCACGCACTTCAGGAAAAAGGGGTTTACCCTGCATGGTTGTATTCCTGTGAGTTTCAAGAGCAGCCAAGAGCAAAGGTACTGCTGTGCAGGAGCTAATACCTTGTAACACTGGGAAAATTAAGGAACAAACTTTAACAGGATGTAAACATTGTCCACAATATAGAGTAAGATATAATGTATTGCTTTATGCTAAGCCCTTAAATATAAGGGCTGTAAGAGGTTGTTTCGACATGTAATATTGTAAGAAATAAAACAAAGGATTTCTGTCCACCAGTGTTTGTTGGCTTACTGGCTAGTATAAGTTCTACTTAGGTCATCTTCTGAAGCAAAAGCTTAGCTGTTATGGCTTTTATACGTGGGGAAGAAAACATTTCTTCTTTATTTTGTAGGTTTGCAGAGCAAAATGTGCATTATGTACTTATGTGCACACAGTTTTAGAAATAATTGGTCCCTAAAACTGCAAGATACTTATATGTTGAAACTATTGGTTGCCATTTTTAAGTTAGGCATATGTTGATTCCTTAAGAAATTCTTCTACTTGAAGTGTAGAATTAGATGCTTTGCAGTTTTGTGCTTGCACTTATAAAAGGCAGAAACAATTTTTTCATATTTAAAGACTGTATTAAACATGATCAAATTCTGCTCTAGGCTCTCTATGCACTTACTTTCCATTGGTGAAAATACTGTGGAAAGTGTATAAATGTCATGTGAGCCTCTAGCAAATACACTGAAGTCATTTGGGCTCTCTCTGCTCAGTGAGATTAGTTATGTCTAGTCTCACTGTTTTAGTAGAAGCAAGCTAACTATGGGAGTCCTCTAGCCATGAGGGTCGGTCTAAAAAGGATGATCAGAAATAGTTATTCAAAAGTTAATGTGTTTGATGGGTTAAAATGTAAACATGCTTTGGCTGCTTATAAACTTGCAGGTGTTGTGGCCTTGTATTGGGTACTCTTGAATTAACACTTGGGGTTGAAATTCTGTCCTTTTTGGCATTGATTTCAGTGAACTTGTAGTTTCTCCAAAGATCAATGGCATTAGAACAAAACAGTGATATTACACGGTAAAGTGTCATCACTAAGAGAGTTTGCTCTTACAGGTCTTATAAAAGTATGTCAGATGTCATTGATTAATAGTCCATGGTGTTCACAGGTATTGATTACATTTAGGAGCCTGTGGATAAGAGGCAGTTTAAATTATCTTCAAGCAACAATACAAGAAATAAGAAATAAGGTTCACTTTCAAGTAGGTGCTAACAAGTTCCATTTTTAGGAAAGCACAGTTTGAGGAAGGGGAGATTTACTCATTTTGTAGAGACTGTTTGGCTGAGAAATCAGGAAGAGAACAACTGCCTATCATCTGCTTTATTCTGCCTGGGACACCAGTTACAGCAGTGTGAATATTCAGCGGTATTTTTCTGTATTACCATCTGACTTCAAATTAGAGTGTGGTCCTCAGCTTTTGAGACTTGAATGAATAAATACTCATGCTTCAAGTACTGTGGAGGAAAAAAAAAAAAAAAGCAGAAAACCCACACCACCCTATCAAGTGCTTTTTCAAAGTCTTTTAGGAGAATGTTCTTCAAACTAAAAATATTTATCACTCATTTCTGTTTTATTTATGGTAATAGATAATTTATTGTTCTGCAGTTGATATACAATAATGCTCTGCACTCAACAAATTTTGTGTTATTCATTTAATTGTATCAGTTTCAAATGTAGGGTTTTCTTTGTATAAGGACTGCAAATGTTTAGCAAATATTTTACAGCATAACTGAGTAGCAAGACCATGGATCTTTGAATATTTACAGAAACCAAATCTGTGTTGTTAAAACAGTAGTGAAAAATTGAGAATTAAGAAGCTCTGTTTGCAGTTCCTTGTTAATAAGTATATAATTCAAATGAGAAGCTCTAATGGCCCAGATTTGTGTAGTGGGAGAACCTTCCTTACTTTTAACACTTATTCCTAGTTGCAGAGAGGGTCATGTATGTCATCTGCTGTTCTGCTAATATAGAGAGATCTGCTGTTTCTAAATAGTCATATACAGCATGTTAAGCTTACAACTGTCATGTTTCCCTTTTTAAGGGAGATATACATTTTTCAAATGTTTATTTCCATTAATAATCAATTATTGTCTGTATCATGACAACTTTTGAAAGCAAATGCTAACTGTCTTTCTTTTATATAACCTCATGACGTTTCATAGCTGGAGTATTGCTGTTAGTTCCTGTAATTACTAACTGAATCAGAATATGTTGGCAGAGGGATTGAATTAAGGTTATGAGTGGTTGAACTGGTCCATCTTTTCTAACATTAAGCAGTATTAAAAGTGAACTCAGGTAATACAACAGCATGGTCTGAGGGTGGTTTCTGTGTATTGTACTGAAAAGGACTGCAGACCTGCCATTGTGGGAGGTGTATAACCAATGCTGGGAAATCTTACGTATCTTTCAAATAATAAAATATAATATTTATACTGGTATATTTGAAGAGAGGTAGGTGGAGAGATGACATAATTGCATCTGAATGTTTTCAGAATGTGAATTGTGGATCAGGAGCTAAATTTCCAGCTTTTACTCCTGTAAAATTAGGAATATTTGTCTGGAAGTTGTAAAACAAAAACTTCATGGGGAAGAAATTTTAGGTTGCATAAAGGGAGAGTGCAGTATGTGAGCACTGCGTATGTGCAGGCTGTCTATGCTGGGCATACATGGTAGTTTTGAAACTCCCCAGGCATCTCACGTTCACAGTGCACACGCCACTTCTTAGGTATTATTATATGCATTGCCTATAATAGCACAGTTTTTTACTATTAAGCATGTTAAAAGGGGACTTTGTTGTTGGCAGTAATGCAGTCTTTGTGGTCTTACTCAGTTTATCTTATTAGCTTGAGTTTTCCCACCCCAAACAGTAATTTTTGTGAGCAGAAGTAGTCAGATTTTGTGCTTTTCAGAGTGTAGAACTGAGCCCAGCTGTTACAATTTCTTATGTTATTTTATAGATTATCTGTGATATTTTAGAGGTATGAATACTTTTATGTAGATGCCAGTTCTCTGAGATATTTTAAAATATCAGATAGTATTGGGGAAGAGGAAATCATGCTTACTTACTACATCTTACTACAATAATGAATTTTCTGTCTCATTTAGGGTTCCTTCATAACCAAAGTTTTGCCCTGTAATTTGATTTTATAGCTGTAAGTTTAGTGCAAAGAGCACTATGAAAGCTTCTCAGCACTCTGTAGTTTATTCTTCACAGTAACAGCTGAATTCCCATTCAGATTTGTCAAATATAGCAACCAGTAAATGTCCACACACAAAAAGTTCTCTAATAAAATTCAGGCAGCAGTTGGATACATACTTGAATACGTTTTTGGATTTTACTTGTTTTATAAATGAAATACAAATGTGTCCACGCACAAGCTAAACAAAGGCATGTGTGTGCAGGTTGGCCCCAATGCAGATGAATATTATTTTTAAAAATGGACAACAGAGCATTTGTTTGAAAACCAGCAGAGAGGATTGTCAGCTTCTGGAAAGTGTTCATGCTAATTACACTGAACACTGGAAAGTACAACCGCATTCTTACGCCTTCCCAAAAAGTACAGACTCGTGAATTATTTTGTGTTACCTCTCATAAATCTTTCCTGTATGCAGGTGAGAAAGACAATGACTCAGTGATAATATGATAAGACATTCAATTTCTGTTAATTACTAGAACTGTTTTGTGTATTTGTCTCAAGAATTAAGCATTTTTATTCAGATTCTGATTATTTGATCCACCTTTCATGACTAAGGTACTATCAAATTATTCTCTCTCAAAAATGTAAGACTGACACATTTAACATCAAGAAGGTGTATTTGTTTGTTTATGTATGTTTTAAGCAAAGAGGTAATAAGAATACTAACAAATTTCATGTTTCATTGACAAATTACTTTGAATTTCAGAAGCTACTAGTATTTAAATCAACAATTTAATCCAAATGGTTGTGGCATCCCAAAGCAAAATTAATCATGTGTAAATATTAGTAATGTTTCTGATCTGTCAGTTCTACCCTATCCGTAGCTCCAATGATTTAAGCTGGGATAGACTGGAATTGTTTTATTTTTTAAGCAGCAGTGGATTGAAGCAATGGATCGTATTCACATGCTGTGATCAAAGGTGATCCTTAACAAATCACATAATAAAGTCTTACAGTGATATTTACCTAAGGACACCTTAATAGAAAAGGTTGGTTGTGTGCTTTTTTTATATATATATATATATATATATATATATATATATATATATATTCATTAACAGAAAAGGCTGTAAATGCAGTTTTAATGCAGATCCTAAATCAGAATTTTTTCCCATGCCATACTTTTGCCTGATATATTTCCAGACCAGGGGATGATGATGATGATTTTCTAATCAAATACTGTGTGTTCATGAAATACTAGCCCATATTCACACTGTGAAAATATGTGTAAATGTCAACAAAATTATGAATACTTTGATTAATGGAAACCAGATGAATCCCACTGGGAAGGGTTGAAAATGAGGCTTTTTTTTTCTTTTTGCATGTAGCCATTTAAGACAATAATTCAGAAGTTTCTCACAAAAGATCACTCAACATGTTGCCAAAGGAGCCAGAAGAATAGTACAGATTATACTGAAGGAAAATTAGACATTTCGTACAAGAAAAAATAATATTGAAAAGTGTAGAATAAGGCAGTAGATGGCAAGGCAATTGGAATTTGTCTGACCCACTTAATACAAATGCATAGCCGCTTCTGGATGGCTGAGGTTGCAGAGTTTTGCAATATGCCAGAAGTTATATTGTTTCACCAACAACCGCTAAAGGTTTTAAACTTGAGAAATTGATTATATTCAATGTAAAATATTTGAAAATTATGACAGTCCAGCAAATGTGATTATTTTCCTGACAGTGAGTGGTGTTGGAGTGATCCTGTTTTGTGGTGCCATTGTCTAAATAGGGTTGTAGTGAGCCTGACTTGGAAAACCTGGTAACTTACCTTCCCTGCTTCCCGTGAGGCAATATGTGACAGCAGAGGAAAGGCACAAGCAGGAGGGCAATGAAATGGGAAATGATTGGATACTAAGGAGAAAATACAAATTTGGATAGTTTTGTCCAGGGTGCTGATAATAGGGATGGTAGGTCAACTCAGTACTCAACTGTGCCTTTTCGTTGTGTTAGGGAAACTCCTTATGGGAGACAAACAATGAGAACAAATAATGAGAAACATTTTGGAAAGTTCACAGGGGAAGAAAAATATTGTGTTCAAAAGAAGTCAGCATTTTTCTTTTACACTTCTCTCCCCACCCAGTCATATTTACCATAAGAAAATATCTTTTCTTTCTATACAACATTAGGATCATGCTCCAGACTCATCTTCTCCAAAGGAAACAGGGGGTTATTACACAACATTAGCAGCCTTGGCTACTAATGATTAATTATACTGCACATGGTTACAGACAACATTTGATGGCAACTATGTCATGAGCCACTTTTCAGTTAAAGTTAAACAATTCTGATTGTAGTCCACAGGTGAAAGTCCCCAACTCTCAGGAGGTATCACGAGGCTTTGGGAGGATGCTGACATGGAATGGGGAGGTTGTTTTAGCTGCATCTCATCAATAGTCAAGGTATATTTTAAAAGAAATCCTTGTGATACTAAAAAAGTAGAATTAATTGATGATAAATATTTTACATCTCAAAGCACATATAAAAAAACTTCAATTCCTAAATAATAACCTTGAACCTCTAAACCTAGTGAAAAACTGTGGTGATGCAAAGGTGAAGGACAGGAGATTGAACTTCAGCCTGAGAAGCTGCTTTTTTCTCATGGTACTTGTCTTCTTAGCAGGAGTATGAGTTCTGCCTGAAGAGAGTACTTTTGGGAGAAGAGGTCTCCCATCCGCAGACAGATGCTAAGATATGAATTCAATGAATATGTATGTAAGTATACTTTAAAGTGTAACCATGATGTGTTTTTTGTTAAATTTAGTATCTCTTTAAACATATTATAATGCTCTAATAAGCATAAACTATCACATTAGGATTGTTCAAAACCCATGGCTGTCCAGTTCCAAGTGTTCTTCCAAAGCTGTTCGTTTCTTTGCTGTTTTACACTCTGTCCCTGTTCAGATGGTGTAGAATTTTCCCAGTTTCTAGATCCTAATTTTGTCTCTTTCCAGTATCACCTTCTGAAACAAGTTCTGCTATTTATGTTAAGCACAAGGGTAACAGTAGCTTTGATGTGTATGGTCTAAGTCATCTTGTCTGAAGACAGTCTGCCAGGAATGTTTAAGGATGTCGGTGTTTCATTACATGTCCTTTGAAGTAGCAGTGGTACCACAGAATGGCTGTTATTGAAAATTTTCCCTGATTATTATTTTTACTGCCAGACTTTGAAACCATACAATATCAGCTTTCTTTAGGCTTTGCTTCTTAGTTCCTTTTATGGTGAAGCTTAATACAGTGAACATATGGAGCAGCTGAAAGGCTGCCAAATGTTTAAATGACAAGGTTATAAATATAGAGACAGCATGTTATTTTCCCCCCCTTAATGTATAGTCCTGTTGGTTTGAGCCAAAGCAGACAATAAATCAGAATGTATAACTTGTTTTGCCATTAACTTTATAGATTTATAACATGTACAGGGCGCCCCAGTCTAATAGAATGAAATAGTCATGGAGAGTTTGTGTAAGTGCGAGGGAATGCTAAGCTAACTTTCATGAAGGAGACCTATGATACCCAAAGACAAAGTTAGTCTTTGAATTTTTGTTCTGCAAAATGTTCCCTCCAAAATGCACCAGCTAGAGGCATCCCTTCTTCCTCCTACTCTGGTCCTCAGCTACAGGCTGTCTGCATTGACTAGCCCACCCCAAGCCTTGGGGTGGCCAGGAGCTGCTGTTGGTTTCGCCCTTTCTCCCGGGAGTGTGGAAGATGCTCTGGGTGCCCAACAGCAGAGACTTAGCAAACAGGGGCTCGACGTGCCAGAAGCAGGGTAGCATATTTCTTCACTAGGGCTTGTATTTGCTTCTCAGCAGCTGATCCTTTCTTGCTTGAGTCTGGTCTAGTCTAGTCTAGTCTTGCAGCTATGTTATCTTCTTGTAGCACATGAAGAGACATGACTAGCACCTGTAACACTGGATGCTCAAGCATTTCGTTTTGGTAGGAATTGTATTGCTGTTTGTGTGAATGTATGCACTGCTCTGAGCACATTAGAGAAAGCAAGGCAGCGTATTTGCATGTGCAGTGGAAGGGGTGATGTTTATGGAAGTTATTTGTTCTTTGTGTGAGTAGTCCCAGTATGAGATTTTTTTTAAACTTAGAAAGCAAAAGCTTCTGCCTATGAAGATCCTGCATATGCCATCTGCACCTTTGCTCTCTTAATGCACTATGTTATTTTTGTCATCCAGATTTTGTGGTTCTGTTAAAACAGAAACACAAAACTTTGTATAGTTCTAATGTATATACATCCTGCCGATAAAGTACAAAAACTTTACATTCACAAGTTTTTAATTAAAGTTTTGCATTTGTTTTCTGCTAGCAACAAATGCTTTCTCGCAGCCATCCACTACTACAAGAGAGCTATCCTACACCAGAAATATAGCTATGACAGAATCAGCACTCCTAAAAATAATAATTTGGATTATTTGCAAACAGATGGCTAGAAACACAAACACTTTATCTTACAATCATCACTTATCCCTTTGGCTGCCAATACTCCACTGCACATGTCTTTGTTGCTATATGCTAATAATATCAATTGAAATGACTTGGAATGTCAGCCCGTACCTGCTGCACTCAGCAAGCAAAATGCCAGCTGGACTATTCTAGGAAGAAAGAATAGCTTTTTGTGGTTAAAACATTTGGTTTGGGCTCTAGAGACTTGGGTTCGAACCATGGTTCTGCCATAGATTTCCTGTGTGACCTTGAACAAATAACACTCTCCTTGTCTCAGCTGTCCATCTGTTAACACAGGAATGGTAATTTTTGATGGTAATGAATTTAGCTTTGTAACAGTTCTTAAGGTTGTAGCCCCTTCATTAGACGTGTAGCTCAAACCATAGCCTTGAAGACAGATTCCATCTGAGAACTGGTAGCGGAAGATGATGGTTTCTGTGGTGTGATCCTTTCATTTATACCGAGTGCTAAGTAATAACGGGAGTATGGTAGCCCTAGGCTACTCTAAGCTACTATATATACTTAGGCTAAACTCATTTTTCAGAAGTCCCAAACTGGGCATCTCAATTCTGCCTCTTGAAAAGGCCCTTGTACTTCTGCTTCTCTCTAGGGGTCTGGAGGGGCTTCAGTGGGCTTGTCCCAGCTCATGTTTTGGAATTGTGTTTGCAGAGAGCTCTGTCATCTCCACTATTCTCTCTGGACTCCACCACTATCTGGGTATCCTGTAGCTACATCTGTTTGCATCATAAAATGCACTTTTGTTACCTGTTCACTCATCTGCTTACTTTTGTGTGATGTGCAATCTTTGTTACAGCGAGAGCTGTTGTTTTATGGGATGAGGACTACCATACAGGAGAGGGAAAAACACTAGGAATCTTTAATGTGTGTATATTCTACACAGATATAACAAAACATAATCTGTAAGTGGTTAATCACATTGGCGATTCATGCACCCACTTGTTAATTCACCTGAATTGAACAAGCACTGGCCAGATGTTCTCTCTGGTGGGAGAGACAGGCTCTTGACTGCTGGTTCTCTCTCTTCCCCAGGGGGCACATCTTGTATTGTTTTGATACTGTGCTGTCTCTGTATTAACTCTACAGCTTCTACCTGCCTGTGGCTAGTGCAGTCTAGGCTTACCAGGTATTACTATGTATAATTGGCAAGACACTGAAACCATCCTAGCTTCAATTCACCTCTTTCCAATTTCCTATGAACAGTTTCATTATCAACAGCAGCTTGGTGTCAGCAAGCTAATAATGAACCTACAGATCCTATATATCAGAAAACAGATTCTCCAGACCTGCAGCTGTCAACAAAACAAAAATTTCGATGTTTATACTGAAAAGGTGTGAATTATGAGGAAGTCTATGAATCAGCCCATGCTAAGCTATAGACCAGCGTTAGCCTGGCCAAGCAGGCCTTTGGTGGGGCTTTGGCAGCGTACAGCAGTTTTGGCAATACTCAGAGCTGAGGTATCATCCTGGAAGGTGTGGCTCTGGCAGCCAAGTGCCAGAGGAACATGGTCATTATGTCCCTTGCCCAAGAGGTCTTTAAAACTGGGTCATATTAGAGATTTTTAAGAAAGGGAGCTGGGTGGTGCAGTGATTGTCTTGTTTTCAGAGGCAGCCCGCAGATGGTATTACGGCTCGTAGACACCTCCAAGGAGGTTATGGAGGGCCCTTTCCCTGGACTGTATTGTATGGAGCACAGAGATGTTCTCATTGTTCTTTAAATTTATTTTTGTGTGGTTGGATCCTGTACTTGCATTTTATCTTCCATTTATGTATGTAAGTGAATGAAGAAATGTTCTGAGCTAAGTGTTTGCCTGCAGGATTTTAAATAGACTGGAGTTCAATTGGGTTTTGGTTCACAAGTCAGTTAGCACTTCAGGGGGAAGCTGTCTGCATGTGTTTGCATCTCCTGAGTTTTGCTTAGAGTTTCGGATTCAAACAAAATTGAAAGCTCAAAGGAGAACCCAGCTTGAACTGCCAGCACTGTCTGACTTGGGGCTGGAACTATGCAAAACCTCTATATTTAGTTTGGTTTCAAATAGCTACTATAAATCCTTATGCAGATCCCAAGAGGTACTTTAAAGTTCACTCAGTACTTATCCCCAGTTCCTTTGAAACATTTGGTAGTTTCAAAGTTTTCTATACTTTCTGCCAAGATTTTAGGCTTCTAAGAAAATCTGATATAGGAAAAAATTCCCCCTTTCCTTTTCTTTCTTTTCTTTCTTTTCTTTCTTTCCTTTCTTTTCCTTTTCTTTCTCTTTCTTTTCTTTCTTTCTTTCTTATTCTTCTCTTCTCTTCTCTTCTCTTCTCTTCTCTTCTCTTCTCTTCTCTTCTCTTCTCTTCTCTTCTCCTCTCCTCTCCTCTCCTCTCCTCTCCTCTCCCCTCCCCTTCCCTTCTTTCCTTCTTTCATTTCTCTTTCTTGTCTGTCTGTCTTTCTTTTCCTGTCTTTTCTGTCTTCTCCCCTCCTCCCTTCCTCACTTCCCTCCTTCTCCTCTCTCTCTCTCTCTCTTTCAGTCAAGTAATACAAAGAGAGCTATGGCTCAGCATGAGTTGCATCTTCTAAATACAGATGTGGAGTGAAACCCATCTTCTCTCCTCCTATACCCGTTCTCACTGATTTCAGCAATATTTTCTTAAGTGGTAACTGGCTATGATCTTGGCACTTAGTCCTTTGGAAGCTTTTGTCTGGAGCTCTTTACAGAAAGTATCACAAAATATATAGTGATGTGAATAACCGTGGAATGTTTTTCTTGAGCTAGGCTTACCACATACAGAGCTATAGCAAGACACATATATTACTAAAAATAATAGCCTAAAACTATGCCAGTGTCATTTGTTCATTATTAAGTCTATTACCTCTGAAATGAGGCTGCAGTACTCCGTCCTTTCCTGTTCTGTGCAGAGCAGTTTATTAATGGTGCCTTTGTTTAAGAGGGATGATGCAGGGAGCTGCGCCGAAGACTCGAAGCTGCTCAGCAGCTATGAAGCAGCTACTAGGTACTGTTTAATACCTTAAATGACTACATGCCTATAAATCAGCCAGCTATAAATTATATTTAATGCTGAAAAATAACCACCAACCAAACAGATCTTTAACCTGTAAATGTTAATTCTGTTTGTTAGTGCTCAGTGGCTACAGCAGTTTTCTGAGACTATGCAAATTATTATTCATTTTGGCTCAACTCCAGCCCTTTTCAGGAAGGCCTATCAGAGATCTACCTAAGAATGGAAACCACCGCGAGGCACCCACCATCAAGCAGAAGTGCGGTGGGAATGGTACTGTCAGAAATCCAGTTCTACCTTCCCTGCCCACAATACTGCACCATAGAAACACCGGACCCGTGAGGTAGTTCATATACTTAGAGACAATATTAGAAGGAAGCTAAATTAAAGCTGATCCTCTGCCTGAGCTGCTTTCCCATGGCACGAATTTGCAGACCCTTAGCTCCACGATACTGCAGCAGACCCCCTGGGTATTAGAGCTGGCTCAGATAACGCTGCACTGCCCCACTGTGTGAGCTGCAGTCCTACCTGCAGCGCTGCACGCGGCCGGGGCAAAGCACGGGTGGAAAGGTTTAGGAGGTCCCTGCTGCGGGAGCTGCAAGTAGGATGCAGTTTCATAATGAAAGGAAAGGGTTTCTTCCCTCCCTTCCCGTGTGCATTTAACCCCATCTGCAATTTATTCCTGTGTGCATGTCCCTGCCCCTATCCTTTGCACAGTATCAAGAAATTTATACCTACAAAATTTTGTCTAGTAATTTTATCTAGCTACAAAAAACATTTCTTTATTTGTTTCCTTGAGGGTGGTTAATTTTCTGTCATGTCAATGATGTGATTTGACTCACCAGGGGTGGTTGCAAGAGAGGACTCTGGAGTGCAGGATGGAGCTGAGGGATGGGAGGAGCAGGGCGTCCCTTTCAGAGAATCCTTCTTTACTGTCAGCCATGCGTAACGTGTGGCTGTAACCTGTACTGCTTCAGCCATGCACAAATTGTTCTGCAAAACAAGTCCTATCTATCTGATGCTCATTTAAATGCTTCATTTTTATCTAAGGCAATGAGAGCCAAAGATTCCAAAACTCCAGCAACATGTCATTAGGTGTCTATGAAGCTTTAAAAAGCTTACTATTTAAATCCTTTATCTATATCAATCATAATACTTTCACCTTCCAATTCTGTCTGTTGAAAGCATGCTCTCCTTGAGTTAAACTAATGGACACAAAATCTATTTTGTATTTGATTATATTTTATTGTTTTATCCCTGCATTACACCAAGTATAAATGTTTGGAAATGAAGTCGGTTAAAAAATGGTGAAAATCTTTTGGAAAAGGTAGTCAACGTTTTAACTAAATTGGCATTTTAACTAGTTGAAAAATTTGAAAAACAATAGTTAATTTTGCACAAGATTATGTATACATGCCCTATTCTTATGTTGGTAAAGTGCTAGTCTCTTGGGGAATCAGTCTTTTTCCCATTATTTTCTCTTCTGGTGATTAGAGACAGGCCCAAACTATGAAGTTGAACTTTGTCCCTTTTTTAATTATAAACTATATTAACTATATACTCTCTGTGTGTAATTCAGTCTGTTTTTATTTGTGACAAAAAGTGACATTGTATATGAACTAAAAAAGTCATTTTAATTGCTAATGTTGAAATATTTACATTAAAAATATAATTACCAATACAGCTGGATTTTACTATATAAGGTAAAACGACATTGAACAAATATTGGTCTTGATTTAAATGTCTGTCCCAGCAGCAAGGACAAAACTTTCATAGTTCTCTTTTGTAAAAATATGCCAGTTCAAAAAATAACGCAGCAAAATGAATAATACAGAAACTGGGCAGACAATAAAATGTAAGTGGGAAACAAATGTTAACATTCTACTTATCAACCTCTAATAAGCATAAGAGAGCATGTAGAATGGTAATTAACACCCACTCATCACATTCTTCTAGAAGATTAAAGAACAGGTCCTAGCCTCACTACTTACCTTTGCAAATATAATCTCATCAATTAATCTAATTCAGAAGAGAACAAGGTTTTTCTTTTAGCTCACTTTTAGCCAGGTTTTTTTTTCATTAGACTGTTTTTCTCATTTACCACACAGGAATCTATATCTCACTTAGAGGTGAAAATTCCTTGACCTTTAAATGCACTCAAGTTAAGTCTTTACAAAAATAAATGAGATATCACAGATGTAGGAATTATGAGAACAGGATATATGATGTATGATAAAGCTGAATTTTAGTTCTTGTTTAAATGTGTTAGTTGCATATAAAAATCTAACCATGGAAGCAAAGTTTTCCATTTTGCCTCAGGATACCACATATCTACATTGCTAACAGTAATAACACAGACCAATAGCTGTTTTCGTCAATGGAGACCACAATTTGATCTCTCCCACCTTAAGGAAATGTGTTGCAACATGGTTTTAAACTTGAATCACTCAAAATATGTATTTATTTTATTCAAAATGTGGAAGCTAGCAGAATTGGTGTTTATTCTGAAAAATGCAACAGCACGATTGCTTGGGTGTTTAATCTATGGGGAGCTACTGAATTCCCCCGTCCTGAACATCTGGCAGATCAGTATAGATAAAAGTGTTATCCATGTATATAAAATGGATGTATTTCAGAGCTTTAAGATTTTAAAAAGCAATCCTATTGAATAGCCCTTACTAGTTTTAATAGCTTCTTTCTTAGTTTTGTTTCCCAAATACATTTCATTAATAGACTTCAGGCACGCGTGATATCTGCTGTGCTCAGAGACTGTACAACACACTGGTTGTATTAGCTTGGGAATCATGTTCCTTTAATATGCAGCTCTTTTACATCTACCAGCACCTATGCATGCAAGCATACTCTCAGTCATGAACCTTTTCTAGGTGTTATCATGCAAATATTTCTGTGTAGTGTCTTGCTAAGGATTTAGCAGATGCAGATATTGTGGTTCCTTTTTTGAATATTTTATATATGGAGCTGAAACCCAGGAAGTCTACTAGCGAAAACGTCTTAGTAAATCTACTTTGAACCGGAATTGTTAATTCTTGACCTGGAGGTATTAGTTGAGCATTGGTAAATGCAGATGTAATAAGGCAATGAAGGTGATCATTAACTGTACATTTACTGCAGCAAAAATGAAAATTTCACTTTCCACACCATTAGGAGTCTGAAAAGCTATTAAAATGTATTTTGCAGTCTTCACACAGATAAATGATTGCTGTTCTCAAACCCTTGAGTAGTTTTAACAAATGATTATTGGTTGGATTCCAGTACTGGACCTTAGCTTCAGCAAAAAACATACTTTTTAAATACATAAACACAGATTGTTACTGGAACTGTTCTCTGTATCCTTTCACAATTCCCGAAATAGAATGTAGAAAACATTTAGTTGAAAATGACTGGAAAATGGACAGTCATGGAGCTCATGCTAAAGTTCTCTAATCTCCCTATCCTGTTGAATTTATAGATGTGCTCATGTTGATTTATTATTGAAATTTCTTTCCCTAAAAGCAACTGTATCATGGAGCTAGAATGACACATGAAATGTAGTCCAAGGTAAATTAAAGTACTTAAACTCAGTAGTTATCATCTGATTATAACTAAGTACATTAGACAGCTCAGTATCCTTGCAAACACTTAATATATTAAGATGATCAGTCATCAGCACACTTCCATGAGTCTTGCTGCTATTATGAATCACTTTTATAAGAAAATGAGCTCTTGATTTCTATCTAGGTAGGGAGAGGGGGAAAAATGGAATTGTCAGTGCAGTTGCACCAAGACACCCATTGCTTGATTTCTTCACTGAATTGGTGGTTACTGCTATACATGTTGAATAATGACAAGTAAATGTGACCTTTGTGAACATAAGTGTGTAACGTAGATACTTGTAAATAATAATAAGGAAAAAGGGGGTCTCCAATTTGAAAATTAGGTAGCTGCACACACACAAAATATTTGTCTGTATCTGTCAAGCAGACTGAAAATATTCAAATAATAAGATAACAGTATATATCCTATGTTAAAAGAATAAAATCACCTGATTTTACCTACTTCCATATCTCCATATCACCCTACTTCCATATTTCCATTGGCTTCGCTTTTTAGCAGCTGAAGAACAGACCTTTTTCTTGGTCTACATTTATCTAAGGAACAGCACAGAAATCATAAATGTTTAAAAAGATGTTATAATGAATTGGAAAATTAAAAATGGTGGAGTAGAGATCTGAAGAGCTTAAAATTTAAGTTGGCTTCTGAAACAAGTATTTAACGTTAAAAATAGTTTAATATTGCAGATCTCTTGGAAGCAACATAAAAATGAAGAAAATGTCATTCAGTATATAAACAACCTTTTCAGACTTATATTTTGGAATGATAATTCTAAGACAGAAATAAGGTTCTCACTCCCAGCAAATATAAATTAATGGTGAAACAAGTATAGACAGTGCCTGCCAAGGAACTGTTCATAACAAAATCTTGTTTTACACAGGTCAGTGCTGTATCATCAGTATTTCTTACCTGAAAATTAGTGCATTGGAAACCACTAACTGTAAACAGTGATGAACTCTTTTAATGATTTATTCCTTCCTTCGAGCCAGGAGCTCCAGCCTGTTTTGAACTCAGAGCTGCAGGCTGATTCGTGGTTGCATCATAAAATACGGCATATGTGTGGTTTAAATGACTGTGTTCTTTTTTCAGACCATGAGTATCTTTTGTCTTTTCTCAGGGAATAGGTGCAGACTAAGGGCAAGGGAAGAAAAGGTTTTGCTGTTCTTCTATAGCCCATTTTTACAGAGTCACAGTGACTGACTGGATTGCTTTCAAGGTTGCTACAGCTGGATGATGATCACAACACAGAGCACGACTGAAACCCCAATCTGCAAAACACTTAAGTTTTTACTTAACGACATGAATAATCCCAACCATTTGCATAAAATACATAAGCATGTTGCAGTAGAACAAAAGCTAGACCGTTGTCTGCAACTGAATTTCAAGCTTTGGTGTTGGTTATCCCTTGTCAGATATGAGTCATCTAGTTACTTTGTCTTAAGAATTAAGGTTGTGTCATGCTATAGCTGTCATGCAGCAAAAAATTTTCTTTCTCTCTCTCTCAAATTGTGTTTGAATAGCATTCCTGTTTTGGGATGGAAATGTAAGGTGCACCTGGTATATGGTGTTCTAAAAAGTACAAAGTGACATATTTTTGAATTTATTATTTGCATATGATATATCCATCGTTACCTTTGATTAATTTGATACTTTAGGTTTGCTGATTTTGTTTTTCCTTTTCTATTTAAATTGAATAACAACTACATTTCTCTTTCTATATTAATAACTATTTTAGAGTATGTACAAGAGTTGTTGGCTGTGAAGCAAAAAAGACTGTATACTGTATATCAAGAACAGGAGAATTCCAGCTTTATACGATCTTTTATTTCTTTATTGCTAGTTAATCACAGATAAACCTAACTGATCTACACTTTGATATTACAGAAAAATACATTGCTTTTTTTTCTCCTTCTGAGAAGAAAAGACTCAATAATGCAGCCATCGGAAAGCCTCAAAAAGTTCATCAGGTTTGCAAGACACAACAGTATGTTTACAAGTATGTTATCAATAATTTAAAGTTCAGTTGTCAAAATAAAAAGATATGTATTTTGTTGTGCAGTTCCTTCTGTATTGCATTTGCTAATCCCCAATCAGTCTGCCAAATAATAGCGTGAATTAATATTTCCGTTTCTGAAGGAAAGTTGCCTCAAACTTTCAAGGTCCAAAAATCTTTAGAGAGAGACTATGAATTTGTCATTGCTAACTTATGCTGAATAGCACACTAATACAGAGACCAAAATGCTCATCATTTTTCAAGGGCTATGGTGGAATCCATACGGATTGTTGTTCTACTGGCTGGAAGCACTTGGGAATAGACAAAAGTAGATCTGTTGTAGCAAGCACTCTCCCTTGTGTTGTTCGATTTGTCCAGCTGCTAGAAAAAGTTCTCTGCAGGCTGCTTTTGAGCTCTGCATCGTTTTTGAGTGAGTTCCAAGGAAAGCACTTTGTTAAGGAAATTTCAAGGGGAATGTTTGGTAGTTCTTCTGCACGTAAAAATATATTCCATGAGTCAGAGGTGGTTGATCTGTCTGTCAAATCCAAAGGTGCAGCACACACTACTGAGAAATCAGCAGTTCAGCCTGAAAGGCTGCAGAGGAAGGAGTGGAGACACTTCAGAAGGTGTGGGTTTTATTTGCCAGGTGTAAAGAGTGAGTGAATGAAATTCTTGCTCCTAGATTTGTCTTGACATCTGATCCAAAGGGACTTGCAGAGCTGGGAATTACCACCACTCTCTTCGTCTTTCTGCAGTGCCCAGTGCCCTACCCAGCATATCTTCTTCTGGTTTTAACTCACTAAAAATTGATTTTAACTGCTATTTTCCCTTATATTTTTACAATAGAGGGATATCATTCTGATGAAAATCTCAGTGGATGTTACCCTCTTGACCAGAGAAGATCCCAGGAAGACACAGTGTCATGGGGACACTGTTTTTTTGGTGTACCTCCTCCTTCTGGTCACTTCTGATTAAGATTTAGTCCCAGGCAAGGAAGGAAAAGAATAGCTAGGTCAAAATTTCACCCTTGACTCTGGTGCTTGATTCTGTAATAGTTTTGCAGAATGGAGCTAAGAGGGACTACTGAGCATTAGTTGCACGTACAGCTGCACGGTCACTCTCGGCTTCTCTCTGTCTAGCACACTTTAAGTATACCCAGTATATTTTCAGACTGTGGAAACCATTCTGTTTTATTATCAGTCAGACAGACAACACATACTACAAACTCTCTTTACTTTAACTTTTTTTTTATTTAAGTTGAGTGGTCTGCATCTGCCTGACAAGGCCCACAGGTAATCCACAGCTGTGATGTGCAGCAGTGCCTCAGTGAGAAACAACCCCCGTTTATTCCCTTGTCCTAGGGGAACAAGGATAAGAGACACAAGATCTGAAAGAGGCTGTGCCAGCACATAGGTGATGGTGGCAAGGGCAGAGCGCAGCGCGCGCTCCTTCCCGCAGCCGCTCTTTGCTTTGTCACGGTGCGCAGCTCTGCATCCCGGGCAGGCAGCGCTCCTGTAATTTAGGGATCCCACTGTCCTAGGCTTGACCCTCTCTTTGAATGGTTGCGAGATGAACATTAATTGCCCAAATGACTACAAGCTAAGAACATCAGATGAATTTAAGCAGTCAACCATCCCATAAAGAGATTTTCATCAATATTCACAGTACTTAGAGTGCAGCAGAGCAGATACATAAAGTGATACTGATCTTATTCTGGCAAAGATGAGCACACATACACACTCTAAAGGAAGGAGGAGAGGATGCTTTATGCTAGCTGTACTTTCTGTCTCCAAGTAAGGATGCACAGGCTGATACACAGCCTAATTGTTATGATGGTGCAAATAGTTGTTAAATAGCATTTTGTGCAGGAAATGGAAAGACCGTAATGCTGTTTGCCTGCCCTTCTGATTGGACAGATACAATTTCAAGAAAGAAAGGATTATCTGGTTTGGTCTGATGTACTGTCACTTATGTGGAAGATGGTGAAAAAATATTGAAGAATGATTGACTTAGCATTGGAAATCAAATGCAATGAACAAAAAATATGTGCAGTGAATCCTCTTGTTCCTGCCAAGATCAACACATCTCCTATTAAATTTCTGCTGCTTAACAAATCACCAGAGAAACTAATCAGGAAAGGATAGTTGGTAGAAAGTTCTTTTTCTTTTTTTTTGCCCCAAATTTTAAAATATCGAGATTTCTTTTGCATTTTAATTGCTTTACTTCTGGACCCTGCTGCAGAGATGACACCATTTCTATTAAGAAAGAGGCAAAGTTTTCTGGATTGTTTAATGTTCCTTAGGTGGATTGCTCAGATGTAACATACTTATTGGTGTTCTCAAGTAAGCCTTCAGCAGATCTGAACCATTTAGGGATTCACCCTCATCTAGTTAAAAGTTAGTGTCTGAATATCTATCAGTATGCAAAACATTCATTTGCTATTAGAGTTAGAGCTCCTTATTATACCAGGAAGAATTTGAGTTTTAATTAGCATTTCCTCTGGTGGACTAAACCCACTGAGATTACTACACTTAGTAAAATTTAATTAACTTGACAAAAGATCCTAATTGTTTTCATGCCACTAGTCCTTAGTGGGACTAAAAATAATACCCTTCAAATTAAGCGTCTGCAACCAACCTTCCTTTTGGTTGTCCTATATATATAAAATTGGTTGGCCTACATATAATTATAGTTGGTAAAAAGTCTTGCCCACTATGGAATCAGGATTGTTTGCTGAAAGATGGAGATTTTTATGGCGATGAATAATGACAGAAGCTTATTAGTCAAAAGTCCTCGGCTAACATTAATTCTTCCCGCTGTCTTATTATGTTTTGCAAATGGGAGGTTTATTGATTTATGTAGGTGCACAGAATAATCAACAAGATATAATACTCATTTAAATCAATATCATAATATAATATTGGAGAGAGGAAAGAAAGATAAATGTATCAATAATGTAACTATGATAAACAGTATATATCAATATCAAGTGTAACATGTTTAGGAGAGTTTTGGTATTAAAATAAAAATATTTGCTGTCCACGGCTCTTCCTGCATCTTCACCTCTTTCTCGAAAAGAGCAGCTCACATAATGCCAAGGGTTAGTTCACTCCGAGATGCTCATCTCAGAAGAAGTGTGCATGTGGAAAGTGTTAGTGAACGGACAGTTTTAATAGCAGTGGAGACAGAGTTCAGCCCAAGAGATTTATTGTGGAAGTTTATGTGCAGAACACAAGTACTGGAGTCCAGAGGCTCCTTTGGCTCTGGAACTGAAAGCAGAGATTGCACTGAGAAGAGAGCCAGGGAAAATACCTAAACTATTCTGCCAAGGTTACGGTTTCATCACAAGCACCCTAGCATTACTACTTCTCAGGTATGTTTGCCTAATTATTATCTCCAAAATTTAAGGGATGAATCAGCTTGTCATCCTATGAAATCAAGTCAATCACTCCTTATTCCAGTACTGAGCTTCCTTGGGGCTGAAGGTCTCTGATGTGCATAGAAATTTCCTACTAGTAATACAGACACAGTTTTGGCAACATAATCCATTATGCAGACACTGGTTTTCTGGAGAACGGGTATCTTCGTTAAGGCATAAACCCCATCCCTTTCTGAAAATTACACAGTTCAGACTGAAGTTTTACAGTTGAGAATGCAAGAGAATATTAACTATATGCATTGTTAAATCCTAATGGCACTGGGAGGAAAAAAAACTGTAAATCTGTCTGTGTCAAGAGTCTTCAGCTTCTTTTTCTGCCCAAACATCTGGCTGCTTTATAACATTTGAATACTAAGAAGATTATCTTGGCTGATGATCCATCCAGACTGGCTGTTAAACACCTCTTTGCTGCTTTTCTTGCCAAGTTCCTCCTTTGTTTCCTTCCCTCTCAATTTAAACCACAAGGTGCTCTTACAAGCCTTAATCTTGCATCAAGATTTATTGACGTAAGCTCAAGATATCTATCTATTCTAGTTAAATTATAAAAATCTTCTGAATATTCATAAACACAAAGTATTTTTAGTTAACAACTCTATAATGTTCACATTGCTAGATTTTGGCCTAATAAATAGAATATATATGATAACCATTTCACTCAAAAACACTGTGTGTGTGCATGCTGTAGAAGCACTGAATGATGTAGACAAATATTTAAAATTAGGCTCCCATTAACTTTTCTCTGCAGGTATAAAATAGTGAAATCTAAAGTGTTGTCAAAGACTTAATTTTAGTACATAAAATTCAATGAAAACCAGGTATACAGTGGATAAAATGGAGACTACAGGAAAAGTTATCCACAAAAGCTTTGCTACAAAAGACTTTATGCAATTTGGAGAAATTACCAGATGTTTTTTATAATGCTGTTTCTCAAAAAAAATTCATGTATTCTTTGTTTTTGTATGCAGGCATTGCCATTTGAGGGAGTTCATACAGAGCATGATTATTCCTAGTTCTGTCCCAGTCATTCTAACCGGACTGACAAAATATCAGAAGTGTATTAAGCTGAATATTACTGTCTATCCGGCACATTTGTTCTGAACATTTTAGAGCACTCTAATTTGTAGCACCGCTGAAAATGGTATCACAAAGGATTGCACTGGTTAACAAAGGAAGCCAAAAGAAAAGGAGAATACTTTTGATGATTTGCAAGCTCAGATAATTTAATATTCCTTAATATTAAGGATTTTGCCAAAGTCACTTTTTAAAAGGGAGCTGTCTTCTGATGCTCCATGGCGCTGGAGAAGCTGTAGTGATGGGTGGAAGATGCTGGTTTGGGGCTGAGCACAAGGGTTTCCTCAGCTCCCCCTGGATCAGCAGAGCCGACCAGAATTCAATACCCTGAAGACAGCATAAAACCGGCATAGCCATTTCTTGAGTGTTTGACTTCTGTTTTATGCTTCTCTAGGTTCAGAAGAGAATCAGCCCCTAGCTGAAAGTTGGTTCGTGTGAGGGGATGATTCAAGGAGGGAAAGGGCTCTCCAGATTTCCTAGCTCAGAGGCTTTGGTAATTTTTGGAAGAACAGCTAAAGTGTACTAGATAGTTGTTTCCTATGCATCAGGAGATATGGGACAATATTATTTCCACTGAGAAAAAAAGATGTATTTTTCCAGAAAACTGCAGGGATTAGCAGTTCAAAAGTCACTGAAGTGTCACTTGTATTACTTTCCTGAAATCTGCCACTGACTAGTAGAAAGTAAAGCAATCTATTGGTCACAGATCCTGTGATAAAGCCTGTGTAAAGCATTTGTTTTGAGCATAGTATCACATTGTAAGTAGAGAATGAGCCTATATTCAGGGTTTTGTATTTTACGAACAGAAATTTATTTATTTTCTATAATTTTAAATAGAATTTAGTAACACCTTTTTAAACACAGTATTTTTTACATGTTTTTCCATTTTAGATTGGAATATCCTAGGAGGGACACTTATCAAGTAGGCCTTCAATACAGGAATGTAAGTAAAATATACAAATCAAGATAAAGCCTAATTAATCATCATCATACTAGTTAATCTGACACAAAGCAACAACTAAGTAAAGCCATGGTAACATGCCTTCTTCTGCCTTCAAATTACATGCCACAATGTTCTAAAAAAGTAGATGTATGCACATATAAAATAAACAACTATTTTTAGTGCCAGTGGGTCATAAGAGTTTTGCTACTTTCAACTGATCAGTTAATTCACATTAATGTGAATTATGAAGAAACTAAATGAATTCTGAAATCAGAGATCTCTATTAAATAATATTGTATCAGTAGCATCATTCTGGACTACATGCTATAGCATGACATGTCAGTGTTATGGCACTGAACTGGGTGGAGAGAGATGGTCTCAGAGTGTAAATAAATCATGAAAACATTTATTCTCAGATCTCTAAAGTGAGCCTGATGACCAGAAATAGTGAGTTTCATTATGAGCATATGTTCTGCTTCTGCTGGAATCTGCAGTCCTGTATTAGGAATTGAGGCTCTATATACAGTGCATGGGGAGACTTAGTCCATCCAAAATGGGGTCTATAAAGAGAATATTGGTTACAGGAAGTACACCTGGCATTGCACAACCTGAAACCTTCTCTGCAATGTTGTAGATCAAGTTATATCAAATGCAGTATTTCCTCATTAACCCTTCCACACATAAGGCAGAGAGCATTGGCTGTAACCTCTTTGGATTAAGGACCATCCATGGGGTTCTGTGCTATAGAGATTAAGAAAAAAAAGCCAGTATTTTCATTCTTCCCCTGTTTAATAAACTGGATTTAATTCCCTTTTCTACCTGAAAATTTTCCGAAAATCTCAGCTTTATTTGGAATTATGCATACATGTGCACACATGAGCATGCACATACACACGCACACACACATATGTATATGTAAATATTTTATATATGTATGTGTATGTATGTATAAGAAATTATACTAACAGAAAAAAGGTCTTTCTCTGACCTTTGTGTCCTGTAATGGATAATGTTGCTCACGTCTTTAAATAGGCCTTCCCATCATGACAAGAATGTTAGTATAGTTATTCGTGTTTTAGGAAAATGGAAATACTGGTTGTCTTTGTTCTTGTTGATAATATATTTAGAGCATTAAAATCTAAAGCAAACTGTTGTACACCTTCCCTTCTTCTGCCTTTGATTTTTCTTCGTATGGCAAGTGACTCACTGGCAACATCAGATAAAACACAGGAGCTTTACCTCTCTGCTTTAAGAGGCTGTGACCAGCATCTTGGAATAATCTAGTATTCTCATCATCACTTATTAGAATGCATTGGTTTATAAAAAAGACTGTTTTCAGCAGTTTTTCATGATCTGACCCACTGTTCACCTCAAGTATTTAGATATTTAACATTATAATGAAATGGAGGGTATTTCATAAAATAATTAATTATGATACAATTTTCTGATCTAGCATTTTCACACACCTTTGGAGTTTTACATTATACCATAACAATTTATGCATTTAGAAAATTAAAGTGTAATTGAAAATTATAATGTGTAAGAGCAGTTCTGATTAACATAATACACAAGCCTGTAATAGAAATGTTAAAGACTCAAGAAGGAAAAGAATTTCAAACCTCTGAAGTTTTAAGTGTCTTTATCCAGAATTCAAACCAATATTACCACAATAATTTGTGGGAATGCTGAGAGCATTGACAAAAATCTGCTCTTCATTATCTTCTATGGAGAACAGTGAACATTTCATTTGGTTTCATTCCTGCTCTATTGTAATAGTCTTTCTTTTATTATGTACATACATTTTCAAAAAATTTAATGTATGTTTAATATTTTATTTTAAAATTACATGTTATTCTTAGGAATTCTAAAGAAAAATAGGACCTCAAAGTAACTACTAGTTGGTTCAGAATGTTTTTTATAAAAGAAATCATTTGAAAAGAGAATGCATGCTGGATTTTAAATGAGTCTGAGTATTCTGAAGTACACTACTGCTTTTATTTTTCTGCTGCAGATTTAAGGTTTGATTCTGTCTGACTCAAGTAAAGGAGTAATCTGTCATGGAGTAATTTATCAGATTTTCTTTTTCCTGTCAATAGTTGATGAAAGATATGTCTACTACAAATCCACTAAATAAATGGTGAAGAGAACAGTGCTAGAAAAATCAGAGGTTTAGTTTTGGGTTGATTTTTAGGGAGGTAAATGGAAAAACTGGCAGGATGAATTTCTGATGTTTAGCCATGAAAGGAGTTTGTCTAAGAAAGATAGTTATAACCAGTTTTAAACCTTGGATTCATGATTATTCATCTTCTGTTGCTTCAAACAAAAGCATTTTAAATAAAAGCCTTAGTAAGGGTTAATAACTAATCACTGTTGAAATCAGTAGAGCTATACTGATTTATATCAGTTAAAGTCTAAAACTCAAAAATCATATTTTTTGAAAGAAAACTTGTTTATATTATATTTAACTATTAAGTTACATTGTAATCCTACAGTGATAGCTTTTTCTGTGCATTAAGCATGGCTGTTCCTTCCTCATGGCACTGCTGTTCTTCCAGCTTGCTGCTCTTTCATAAAGTTTTACCAATCATAAGCATTATCTAGAAGACTGAAAAGGCAAGTTAATCTTTTGGTAGGGAAAATCCCAAACTGATGGAAAAACATCTGCTCCATTTAAAAACTGATGGAAAATATCAGTGCAATCAAAAGAAATAGTGCAATTAAAAGAAAGGGAAATGCAAAAGGAATGTAATTTGTGGAAAATGTTTATCAGCTTTGTAAATCTATTGAGGATTGCTTAGGCACTTTCCTCCAATCAACCAAAATCCAAATAATGTTGCAGTATTTGCAAACTGATTGAGTAATTTTAAAAGCAGATTTACAAACTCAGCAAAGTTAACATTAAGTCATATCAGACCTTACAGCCATAGTGTTACTCTACTTTCCCTCTTGGATTTTTCAGTAAGTACAACAGAGAGCCCGTATTCTTAAGGGAAAAAATGTGCACGTTGTTCTTTTCCAAGAAAGTATCCTCACCTTCTCTGAACCTAATAAAGTAATAATTTGGCCTTACATAATAGCAATAACTGTGAAGGAATTTTCTGACTAAATTGGCCAAAATTATAGGATTCTCTTCCAAACTTTGTAGAATTCAGTAAGTTTTGCATGCATGCACATTCTGTTTTTAGTAACAATATGATGTAGGATTGAAGAGCACTCATTCCACTTTTGCTTATATTACTTCATACAGCTGTGACACTGTAGACAATGTAATAAAGATTACAGAGCTTTAATATAAAAATGAATTGAGGAAAATCTGTATAGAAATAGATTTGATTATTAACCCGAAAGTATCTATAATTAGGTTGGAAATCAAAGGTGGTAGCAGAGAGTTAAGGCTGTTCCAGTACATCTCTCTGTCTTCTTTCCTTCCTCTCTCTTTTTCTCATCAACACATCCCTTGTTCTCTTTGTTCTGTCTTATTGGTGTCAAAGAGGAAAAACTTCCTAAAAGGATGGAAGTCCTTGAGGCTTTGATCATTCAGTGATCTCCTTAGCACAAAGTTGCTCTGACTTCATGCTGGGTCTTAAGCACACCACTTACATCTCCAGCCTGAGCTGCCCAATTTCTGATTTTATGACACATAGAAAGGATCAAAACTGTCAACCAAAACTTGATATATAGCTAATATGACTGAACAAGTAGGCCTAAATCCAGAAAAGTTTAATTGGTTTAAATAAAAGTGGCACCAACATATTTTGTTAATCTAAGTCACCATACCTAACCAGAATCCTGGCACTGACAGATCCAAGCAGAACTTGAAAATCAGCTGTGGACGTAAGTGAAATACCCTTCATCTAGCCTCTAACTGGGTTTTATAGAAAACCTTCAGCTTATAGAAATCCAGAACTTCCTAATAGATATCATTCAAGGAATCTATCTGAATTTATGAATACAGTGGTAAAATACAGTGGTAAATGTCTAAATATTTTGATAATGAGAATATTGTGTGAACATAAAGTACTTTATTTGCATATTTCAACCTGCAGGGAAAGTTTTAGATGAGATTTTTCTAAATGAATGGGACATCAGATGTCCTATTCAAACATTTAATTGCACTAGGTAATCATATTTATTAGCAATTCTGATCCAAGAAATTGCTTGGTTAGCAATGTGTTAGCAATTTTGTTAGCAATTTTATTTCTGTGACCTAATTAGAGTTCAATGTTAACGCCCTACTGCCACAAATCAGAAACTCTCTTATTTGTGCTCATACATTTGTTTTGGTCTAGGTTTTGCACAAACTCTTCTTCATGGACAGACTGCCACTGAGATCACTCGTATTCTTCTGGGGTTTCTCTGCGAATCGCCACTAGCGAATAAGGGCTTTACTCGCTCTGTTGATATAAGGTAATACTACAATACCTCATTGGTGTATAGTCACAAAGTGTAATTGATGAAGAGAGAGAAAAAATTTGCTGTTTGTAAGCGGAAACACCAAAAAAGATCTTGCAACTGGAAGAGAAATTTCGGCATTTTTCCTCATGATTTATTACGTTTATGCAGTGCTTGCAGTGTAACAAAGACATTTTGTCAGCATTTTGGCTTCCTTGTATCGGTGTCTGGTGTCAGATGTGTGCTGGAGAACTAAGTATCTTGTTGCGTTGTCATTCCACACGAAATTATCAGAAATTCCCGGTAAACAGCCTGGAGAATATTTTCAACATTCTTTTTTCTGCCCTGGTTTTTCTTCCTCTTTGCAGTTGCATTAAACTGCAACAATAAAACCTTAAAAAGATGTCATTATCTAATATGCACTAAATGGGAGCATGCTGACCACCTGGAGTAAACATTAGTTCAAAAACTCTTAGATAGATAGACCTCACCATAAGCTAACATGATTTGATAGGCAGCAGCATGATAGATAGATGCAACTTGAATGAATACTATAATGGAATTAGTGTGCAGAGCTAGAATAGTGGAGCAGGATGTAGGAGCTCGAGTCTTTTTGTCCTGTCCATGTTACTTAATGATGTGGGATTTTGTGCAAGTCTCTTTGGAGCTCAGTTTTCCTAAGGAAGTCAAAGAACTGCGTTTCCTCTTGTCTCCATTTTGCATCAGTCTTTCCAGCTCAGAAAAATCAGTTCCTGTGTGGCTCTGATTCTTCACTCAAGCAGATGCAAGAAGTGCTGTCAGGCTCCTGCAGCTGGGTTTCGCTCAGCAGCGTGTCTCTGAGTTCTCTGCTCTCCTAAGGCTCAGGCCCATAAAACAGTAAGATGTGGTGCTTACTCAAATTCCAGCTTTAGATGCTTTGCTGAAAGACTAAATATGGAGATTAACTGTTATCTTCCCATGAAGATAAAGCTGTGCCGGCTCTCCTTGTTATAATGTTGTTATGGTTATCATGCTGTCTGTCTATATTAAAAACAGGCTTCTCCACTGGAATGCTGAAGTTAAAAAATGAACTCACCAAAGTCAGAAAAAACACAGATAATGTTCCACTTGTCACAGTTTAAGCTGATTCTACCATTTGCCATTCCTTAAAAGATATAGATCTCACAAAGAGCTGTTTTTGATGCCAGATGGGCAGATCTCTTTAGATAAGCATGAGCTGGAACATCTTCTGCCAAAACACTGTCTGGAATGCCGGAGAAGGGAAGACACCCGTTAAATGGAAATGAAATTGAGCAGGCACTGAAATGCCTTAGGAACTGAAGAAATTGCTCAGAACTATAAAAATATTTCTCAGTTGTGCAGAAAGCTAGTTAAACAGATCAAACTTTTTTTGGAGGGAAATATAGTTTGAATCAAATAGAGAAGAGTGTGCTGTGTTCAAAGCAATGATGCTCTCAACTGAGGATGCCGCAGTTCATGGCTTAGTTCTCCATTTCCTCATGTTCAGAGACTCTAGAAAGCACTGGGATGTCATACAGACATCGGTGCAGACTCCAGTGTTTTGTTTCCTGGATGCACTTTTTGAAGGTAGTAGTGGTAGACTAAGGAAGTGTGGATATGAAAATTAATGGTGCCTCTGGAAGCAACTCATTTATACACTTGATATTGCATAAGTGTCAAACAGAGTAACTTCTGAATTGATAACTTTCTGAACAGCTGCCCAGAACATTTGCATAGTGCCTAGACTTGGTGCTAGCCTGCCCAAAGAAAATTCCTGTATTCAATAGCATTTCTTTGTCTGGCCTATGTAGATCATGTAGCCAAATACTTTGTATTTTTAGCCGATGTGAAAAGACTTTCTCAGTACAATGTGGGTTAAAAAAATCAATTCAGTCAGAAAAAAAGGTTGTGATAAACCATTAAGGAACTATTCTTTAAAACTCAGCAGTTTCATTTAAAAATGTCTTGTTTCTGCAGTCTTTTAAGCCCAAACAAGCCCCGGACACTTTCAAAATATGCAGCTAATCCTGAAAACTCTCACTCATGCAAATCGTTGCTTAGAATGGGTGTAGAAGATTATGCTGTCATGTTTTATGTCTACAACATGTAGGACTTCATTTTCTGGATTAGAGAAATGTCACTACTCTTATGGGGGGATGAAGCATATTTTAATCTTGCATAAGTATTATTTTACTATACTTAAGGTGAATAAAATGAATAATAATAGTCATATTTGGCCTGTTTAGAATAGAAGGCAGTATCTATGTAGGAAAATGCAGTTCGTAAAATTGAAATTAGCTTACTTGGTTTACAGTCCTTCAACTGTGTTAGCATCTCAAATGCTATGAAGAGCTCATGGGATTTTTAAAAGGAATGAGGATAAAGCTTTCTCCAGAATGTATGACATTTACGTTAGTAAACTATCCCTTTCGATAGTAGAGAACAGGATTGATTTGCTAATAGAAGTTTCTCCCATTTTTCTGCCTCTGTATCTATAGGCCTTCCAGTGACAGGCTATCAGGCCTGGTGGTTACTTTCATTTCTTGTGGAAAGGGACGGAGAGAGTGAGATCATAGACCTAGATGAGATGGTTGAAGTAAATTATTCATTGTCGTGATGTATATAGTGTTTGCCTTAAGTGGTGCTTCAAAAACATGAAACATGATGGGTTGTTTCTCTGAAACAACTTAATACTCACATAGACTAAAAAAACGGAGATATCTTCTTTCTTCTGTTTGACTCTTGTGTGATTTTTCTGCTGCTCTTTTTTAGTTCAGGAAGGTCTGCTTTATATGAAATAATATGCCCAGGGAACGAGGACGGCATTTACAGCAGGACAGAACTCCTTTTCCAAAGTGCTATGTAAAGCATCTTGAATGCATTGACATTACTCCTCTCATGTAAATTTAAAATATGTATTTCAAAACTTTCCCAGGCTTCTAAACCATAAATATTTAATTCTCGGACTTATCATCAATCAGGTTAGATGATCTATGAAAGATATTGGTGGTAAAAGCTTCTTGTGCTATTTGCTCTAGACCTCCAGAAGCACTCGAGGTTCATGGAAAGCTTCTAAGGAGCTGATGTCGGAGTGGGGCTGCTGATTAATGGGTCCCTGGGACGTGCTGACACCTCTGTATGGATCAGAGAGATAAGAGACAGCTGGGGTCTGCCGGAGCGCGGTGCTTTATGGAGGTGAGGCCGAGGTTAGGAGCATTGTGGATTTGCAGCGAGAAACACAAGACGCGCGGCTTCCTCTGGGGCGGCATAATGGTCTGCAAAGGGGAGCCAGCGAGTGAAGGATCGTTTTGTAGTACTCAAGCGAAAACAAGAGACAAGACAGATGATGCGAAAGGGTTAGAATAAAAACAAGAGTAAGAATCCACAGAGAAATGAAACTTAACATATGTCAAGCTTTTTTTTTTTTTTATAGCTTAGTATAATTTATCATCCATAAGAGGGGGCTTTTGTCATGAGGGGTTTTGTTTGCTTAAAATAATTTGCTGTGCTAAACAAAATGCACTTTTCAGTTGTGGCAGGAGTAGCACCAGTACACCTAGTAGTATTGTCCTCATTTATTTAAAATAATGCTCATATTATAGAGCTGCAAGGAGAATTCAGATTGATTAAAGAGAGCTTTGGTCTGCCAAATCTGTGTTACCGGTGATAGTTGGCACAAAACACACAGTGCGGCAAGGCAGTTTTCATGACCCAAGAACATTGTTATCATTTCTTCCATGTAAAATAAAATGGACTATAGGAATTTGCAGTGCTCAGTCATCCATTTATCCCAGCATTGTGCCTTGGGAAGTATCCAGAATCACATGCTTCACAGAAATGTTGAAAAAGTTTATTTTAGGTAACTTCATCTCTCCCCAGACTGTGCTTAGAATTCACTGTACAAAGCAAATAAATAAGTAGTCTTCTTGTAATCAGTCTTCACATAGAGTCATTGGAATATTTTTCTTGTGTAAAGTGTCACCCCACAGGTTACGGTTATTTACTGATCTGTCTATTAATAAATGACGTGCACAGAAATGAAGGTGGCTTTTAACTTTGCAAATGTCTTTTGCAAAGAACAGCATAAGAGAGCCTTAGGAGAATTCTGTAAACAGGGTTTGATCCAAATAACCTAGAAATCACTGGAGGGAAAAAAGTAATTTGGCTTTAATGAGCTTTGACTTAGTATTCAAAGTAGTAAATTTTGACACATTTGAGAGTACTTTGCAGTAGCATGAATGGGCCAGGAGCACAAATCTTTGGGATGGGAAGTATTTTAAAGTTATTCCAAACTGACATCACTAAGCGGGCTTACCAGTGGCAGAGGTAAAACATCAGTGTATGGCAATATAAATTTGTGCTTGGCATGGGTTCTAAAAAGGACAGACATCTACAGCATTGTCCAGATAGGGGTGAGCATAGCCTAGAAGGAGGTATTAGAGGCTCCTAATTCCATGGATGCTGTTATTTAAAGCACAGTCTATAAATAGTATTCTATAATGGCCTTGGTCAGCTACAGGTGACCAAGACGAAATGTCAGGTATATACTTTTTGGCACTGATGTGCATACAAAAGTAAAAGTCACCTACAGAAACTCAAGAAAAAAATGTTTCTTTGGCCCGAGAGTGAGAATTTAGGAAGATCTTCAAAGAGCTGTTAGAGGAAGAGTCACTTGGAGAGACATTCTGGGACTACAAGGATACTTCTCTCAGTTACGTGAAGTGTATTATTCATAAAAGATCACACATAACCTACATGTACTGTACTCAATTTCAAAATGCAACAGGAGAACAGCAAAATATAAACTTTGAAAACAACTTAGTGAGACATGGAGTTGGTCTCTTAATATAAATTGCAGATTAGTAAATGCCATTTTTCAGAGACAAATCTTTGTTGCTTGAAGCAAAAATGAAAAATACTGCATTCCTTTACTGATAGAAAATAAAATAATTTATTTAACTATATTGTCATTATTGCAAAAAAGCAGAATAAAATAAAAACATCAGCCAGAATGGCCACAGGGTCCAGTAATGGAAGCTCTTGTTAGCTACGTGGCATAGCTGAAAACAATTATGGTTTGGGACGCTTGCTTTCCTTCTTACAATGATTTTGAGAGGCATTACTGTAATCAACCTTTGCTAAGAGGGAGGAAAAAACCCTTCTAAAACCACAAGATTTTTAAAATAGCATTTAAGAATTATTTTTTTAATGGCAAATGGGTATCCAGTGAAATTTTGCTGCCTATAACTATTTCAAAAATCACACTATATGCTCCCCCACCCATGAAATACCTTAAGGAACATGGCATTTAATTCCTTATATTTTGAGACCCCCTCCAGATCTGCAAGAAGTTGAACATCCTTGCTCACAGACCTGTGTCTTTAATGGCAAGGTTGCTGCAACCGAAAAGCAGACCTGTGAGGGGAGCTTCGCAATGGTTATAGATCTTAAAAGCACAGTCTCAGGAGGGAGAGAGGTTTGGAAATAAAGGGATAAACTAATTATTTATAATTGGGTCAGACTGGGTAGGCTGATTGCCGTAATTAACATTGCCTAGTGACTGTCCCCAGGGACGGCACGTGGCTGTACCAGGTGAAATCTGGTGAAAGCGGGTGCTTACGGGGCTCTGCGGGCGCGCGAGGGCGTGCGGCGCCCGCCGGAGGCGGGAGCAGGGGCTGCGGCGGGCGCCGGGACCCCCGGCTCGGCGCGGGAGGCGACGGCCAGCGTGCCGCGAGGCCGCGGTGGCTGGGGCGCAGCGAGCTCTCTGCGCGGGGCCGCCTGCGCGGGCTGGGGCAACGCTCCTGATCGGCGGTGAGGGGGCTGGGGGAGCTCGTAAGCAGTTAGAGATCCGGCAGCAAAGCAAACACTACAGCGTTTCTTAAGTGAAAAATGAAACTCTGGAAAATAGAGGAGGGGTATTTGTGTGGCTCGGGTGGCTTCCTTACCGCCGGAGCTAACCGCACGCACAGGCTGGGCCAGTAAACCTTTCAGGCAGCAGTAAGGAGGCCTGGACATTTCTCTTCCTGCAGGTTCTTGTAGGCTAAGCGCGGGCGAGATCCCGCGAGATCCCGCGCGGAGCCGGTGCCTACCTGCGCACCGCTCGCCTCGCGCACGGCGGCTCCCTCCCTGCCCTGGCCGCCCTGCCCGCACGCTCCCGCCGTCGGCTGGGTTGTCGCTCTGACCTTCTCCTCTCTCCCACATGAATGAACGTGTAAAATAGCCAAATGGACGCCGGAAATAATGAACAGCAACGAGGTTAGAAACGAGCTAGAGACAGAGCTACTTGTAGCCCAGCTAGAAAGAGCAACGTACGCACCCCGAACGACAGCGCGGGCGAAGCAGCCCCGACCTGCCCCTCCTGCTGCTTTCCACCTGCGTGCCGTGCCGGCATAGTTTTCCAGATTACTTACGGAGTTCAGGCTGGGTTTAAGTCTTGGCCCTCACAGGGAGCATGCTGCTGGTAGTCCACCTCTGCGCTCCATGGAAATGCCAGCTCAGCTGCCTTGGTTGACCCACGGTAGCTGCCGGAGAAAGGAGGTCCAAACCATGCAGCATTTGGGGGCGAGAAGGGCGAGTCCTCCTTGGAGACTAGCGGGCAGCCAGCGGAGGCTCGCTGGCGTTGCCCACTGCTTCTGCTGTCATACATAGCTCAGTAAAAATGCTGTTTGGCCTCTGCTGACTTCAGCCTCAAGTGGTTTTAAAAGGGCCTTCATGGTTTTCGTATATATTCAGTGGTGTGGTGAGGGCAAATGCACATAACTCCATTTCTCTAATTTCGGTGATATTGATGCCTCTTTACTGCCTATTTGTAAAAATGGAATGAGTGTATTTTCTGATTTTTTTTATTTGGTGTTACAGTGGTGGTGTAAGGCCCATGCAGCGCCTGCTTCTGAGGCAGCAAAGCGCTGTGTACGGGGCTCTGTAAGACCCACAGCCAAAGGAGGGACTGTAAGAAGAACCGTGTGAAAAATGCAGATGCGTGGCATTGATGGGCATCTTCAAATCACATTTTGTTTTCACGGAAATGTTCATGCCCCCCCCCAAAAGCAAATAGAAAACTTTACAAAAAAAACGGAATATTTTGTTTTGGCAGGTTTTAAACATCTTCCTGTTGTCCATTTTCACTAGTTTTCATCTGGAAGTTTCTTTCAAGTTTATGCAAACTTTCCCTCTGAACCATGCAAATTGCATCCTGAAAATCCAAAATGAAGTGATCATTTCATATCAATGTTTACATTCCCAAGTAATCTGCTAGTCTATTCCTGCCCCCCAAACCTTCAAAAAACATTGTTCTGATAAATCTCCTTGGTTTTTAACTTCCAAAGGAACAGCTGACCACTAATTTAGCTGCAGCACGGTCAGTGTCCTGATCAAAGACAGACTCTGATGGTGCTATGATGTGATGTGGTCAGCTCGGGGAAGCTCGACTTTTCAAATGACCTTCCTATTGCAAATGTTGGTAATCAACAACTGCAGTTACCGTTCAGGGGGCCCTTTTCTCTCTTGCCTCTCTGACGGTTACTCTCCCCAGTTTGCCGTCAGCTTCTCACTCATAAGTCATTTAGGACCTACCTCAATTAGACCCATTTTGTATCCCACCTGTTAAACATTTCTGTTTCTGCTTCTTTCTTGCAAGAGAAGGACTACTGAGGCCCAGAATTTTAATTACTGTGTTGGAAATGAAGTTTCCCTTGACCCATAGAAAAACAATACAACATTGTCTTACTGTTATAGACCATTTTAAAGAGGACCATTATAAATCTGTAATTCACAGGTACAGCTGTCAGCCTGGAAATCCCACGTTGATGCCAAAGGGTACGTAGCAGCCACTGGAGAAACTGTGACCTAAATGAATGAGCTCTATTGAAACCAGTGCTAAGAGAAAAGAATCATGCACTCTTAACCAGCACAAGATTGTTCATTATAACAAAATAGTACCTCTGCATTTTAAACTAATGATGACTTTCAGGCATAGTGTAATTATAGCACCAGTGGGAACCCATATGTCACCGAACTTTCAAATGTAAAGGTTGTGCCTACAAAATGAAGCCATATATTCCCATTAATTGAAGCAGTTGATTTCCAGTTACACAATATTAGTTTTAATGGTGAGACTATTAGAAAGTCTATGAATTTCTTTTTACTATTGATTTGTAGTATTAAGGTGGCACACTTTAAACTGATCAAAGCTGGTGAGAGGGTGACATTCATGCCAGCAAAGTTATAAATATAGGTGACTCTTATAGTTGTCGTCAGTAAGTTAACATTAGAATAACCTTGGAGGAATGGTAGTTTTGTGCTGTCAGCACAGCCTTCATAGGCTAGAAGATAAAGGATTAGCAAGAGAAATTTTGATGAGGGTATTTACTACTAATGACTGCCTTCAAAATTGCCTTTTATCTACAGCTTTTCAAAGTACTTTCCATTTATTAAGCCTTATAAAACCTTTATAAAATTGTTAGAAGATACAGAAATGCAGATATCTTTGTGCCAAAACATACACTAATACTTTGACAGAAAAGGGCAGCAGTACACACTACACACTGTTTCAAATAGGAATTGTACAGTTTTATAATGAGGCTATCATTCTGTTAATTCAAGTTTGACCAGGACAAGGGAACAGTCCTGCTCTTAAAAAAAAGTGCCATGGACTCATCTGTAAGTAGTGCTCAGGGCTTCTGTTTTACATCGTATCAGAAAGACAGATGTACTTTATGCAGTGCTATAAAAATAAAGTTAAGAATATGAATGCCACCTGGGTTTTTTTTGTATTGAAATCTGCTTCACAAACTGCCAACCCCAAGAGATCAAAAGCTGTGAGTCAGACCTCCTAAACAGATGCATTGAAAACCTCAAGATTTAAAAAATAATAAATGTACGGTCCTTTATTTGCCTTTTTGTCTTTTGAGCCTTTAGTGTCAGATTTCCAGCCACAAGGAATACAAATAAAAAAAAAAAAAGGAAAAAAAAAAGCAAGCTGAAGGTGTGTCCACAGAGATGATCACTCTAGCAGCGTATGAGTGGTCAGAGCCAGAAGTGCTACAGCCACTGCAGAGCACCAGTGTTGGTAAGCCTTGCCAAGGCCAGACTTAGGCCAGTAGCTGTATTAGTGGCTTGCACTGGGTAAGGATGTGAACTCAGCTTGGCTGTGTTAGTGACACCTCAGTTGTGTAGACAACCATGTTGTTGAAGAGAAATGAGTAAAGAACAGAGCACTTGAGTACAGAACACACTTCCTTGCTGTGAGGTGCCTGAGCACTGGGACAGGTTGCCCAGAGAGCTTGTGGAGTCTCCATCCTTGGACACATTCAAAATCCACCTGGACACGGCCCTGAGCAACCTGTAGTTGACCCTGCTTTGAGCAGGGGGAGCTGGCCTAGGTGGTCTCCAGAGGTCCTGTCCCACCTCAGCTGTTCCATGATTCTGTGAGTCTGTTTTCTTGTTTCACCTGGCCACAATCCTTTGTTTAGCTTGGGTGGTTCTGCATTGTGTTGCATAGCGTGTTTTTACTGTAGCACTTTAGAAGAGGTCAGATGATGCATTTAAAAAAAATGCAGCTTCATATTCACAAGCTATTCTACTGATGGTGCCTGCATGCCACCAAGAGACAGAGTATGTGTGATCCTTATAACTTTATTGTAATTATATACACATTACCCCACCCTACGAAATTAAGACTAAAAGAAACTTGCTTCTTGTCCCAGAGGAGATCTAAAAGAAGATCAGGATTTTGAATTTGAGACACCAGACCTAATCTTGTCTGGTCTCTATTCCTAAAATATATTTTACTGGATATACATACTCACTAGCACTTACCACCTCTGCAAAAAAGCTAATCTTTGACTGTCAAGGTTATCCCCAAATGAAGTTCATTATACTAATTTATACCACTGGTCTTGTTCCCATTCATTGTCTTCTGGTATTTGAAGAGTCAGTTACGACAGGGTCATGATCAAGGAAAACTTTGCGGGGGGGTATTTTTCTTTTTTTTACTACACCAGTTACTGCTTTTTAAATCCTAGTGTTGCTGCTTAAATGTTAGTTCAGGTGTGTTGGAATTCAGCAGTTGCTATAGGAGCAATGTTTAAGGGATATCAATACAATTAGTCAGTCCTATAAAAACATAAGTAATAGCATATAAATGCTATAGCATTTCATAGCATATAAATGAAGGATGCCAAAATATACAGTAATCTGTTGTAAATCTTAAGTTATATGCATGTGTCAGCATGAGTCAATGATATGTACATTAAAAAAAAGGTAAAAGCACATTTTTACTTAGAAATGAATCATGTAATGAGCTTCACAGTATTGCTGAATGTTTTTAAAGGGAAAGATGTAAAAGTTAATACACAGGATCACTCTCAGAGTCAGCTATGCACTCTTCAAAAGGATGGAGGGGTTTTTTTTTTGCATCATGAGGTGGTAGCACTTCCCAGCAGCAAGCAGAAGGCTTTGTAAGAAGGAAGGGTCATAGTCACAGTGAGTACAATATTGCTTTCTGAGGAACCAGCCGATTTGGGTGGCTTACGGGTAGTTTTGTTATTCAGTTCATTTGCTTATAGGTTTGTCATTTCAGCTCATTAAACTGGATGGAAATTAACTCCACCTCAAAAGCAAGAAAAGATTTCTTTTTCAGTTAAATAGCACAGAAGAAAGTTGGATGAACACCAGGAACAGCATAATGAGCATGTGGGGAGGGAGCAGGAGGGTATAAGAAGGCTCTTAGCAGCTCACCCCCACTCAATAGTTTGTGGAAGGAACCTACGGAAATTTGTCTTTTAATGTTGGATGGGCATGAAAACCCCACTAACCTGGTATAAAGGTCTAACTGTGTCAATAATGATGATAATATGGTTGTCATCGAAAATAGGTGAAGTCTTCTCCTAGGTAACTTGGCTTGTAAGTGCTTATGAGGTGGTCAGGGCTTTTGTTTCCTACAGCTGCAAAGCTGCATAGTTGTTGATTAAAGACGCAGTCTTTGGGTGAGAAGAAGCGCTCCAGCTCCCGGGAGGAGTGCAGTAAGCTAGATTTCAGTTTGCAGTGGTCATGCTGGTTAAAATATTCCCATTCTGCAGTGTTAATCTATCCTTTAATAGCCTGGCTCTGGCCATTGAAATTCACTGTAGGATTTTTTTCCACTCAGTTTGATTCACAGCATTTTCAATTATTTAGGTAGAAAGAACAAACAAACAAACAAAAAACTGGCTAGTTGCACAAGAAGAGAAGAGTTTTCAGAGCAGCTGGGGCAGTGCCGGTCCTGTTACAAGGGGAATCTCAGGCAACGCTTTGGAAAAAGGACCACTTCAAATTTAGGTTTCTTTTGAAGCCCACACTAGGCATCAACAGAACAATTTTGAAGCCTTTTAAATGCTTCTTTTATATACCCACAGCACAGTTAGACCACACAGCTAATTTTTAATCAGAGTTATGAGAAAGCATATAACAAGCATGTGGCTTTCTTTCATAATGCTTGTTGGCTATAGACGTACTGTTGAAAAAGGCAGCTACATTACCGGGACTTAATGTGACTGTAATAACTGCATGGCCACAAACCATTAGGTTCTTCATCTGATATAGCTAACTAAATTCAAAGGAACATATGTTAAGAGAATAATTTATTTCCCCAGATCCAACCCCCACCAAAAAACATAAGAAGAGGGTCTCGCAAGGCATTTTCAATGCTTTGTATTTACTGATAGGAGAATGAATAAATACAGAATAAGATCTAAAAGAATATTCTAGCAAAACTAGGTCTAGTATTTCAGTCAGTAAAGGCCAACAAAATTTATTTAAATGCCTTAAAGAAAAGGGGGGGGGAGGGATGTCATTCTGTTGAACAAAACTGAGTCCCTTGGCCCCATTCTGTTTTAGCCCTAGCTATAGCTGGCTCGAGAGTCAAGCTCGCCTGTGGGGAGGATGCAGGCAGAGCCTGGGGAGGGCATGGGAGGAAGCGGAGCATTTGCTGCCCAGGCTCTTCTGAGAATTTAACTGCCAAATGCTAACCGGTCTTTACAGAGCTTCTACAAACTGAGATTTTTTTTTTTTTTTTCTTCTGAACCTTATAAGTTTTCCACATTTGGATGTATTTTCTTAGGGAGAGCTAAGTGTAAATCACTGACGAAATGATTATCCTCCTGCCAGCTTTCACATCCTGCTCTAAATCGTAGCAATGCTGAAACTTCATAACAAAAACAGTTGTCAGAATTCTTTTAATCTTGGCTGTAACATTTTTACTGAAACTTTTCATCAATTCTGTTCCTCGAATAAGTTAACTTTTTTTTTTTGAAAGAATCCAGGAAAAAATTTCATCCTAAATAGTTTACATTTGACAATTTATGAGTGTGAGTGTGTATATGCAAATTTCATAATGTGAAGTTATGGTGCGGTCTACAGCGTTATTTTGTAAGGAAATTTTGGTCAGGGTTTTCAAAGGTATCTTGTCTCAATGCAAACATTTGAAAAATAGTTGAACAACTAAATCTGTCTCTCAAAACACCTATTGATTGTCTAAGCTTTCAATATATGGATTTAAATAACAGTATAAAAGCAATCTATTATTTCACCTATCTTGTAACAGAAGTAGCTTATAACAGCTATAAGAATATAAGGGTTATATGAAATTATAACCACTATTTATGTATTATTGTATCCAACACATATGTCCTTTCCATATGGGTTGTTCTCACTGTACAGAACATGGTAGATTCCAAGTATAACTCAACAGAAGCATTCAACCTTTGATTTTAAAACTGCTATCATCATCTCCACTTCAACAACCCACGTTGAAAGGAAATTCCAGATTGTGGGGGGAAACGGCTGCCAATCTGAATAAGGAGGAACATAGTCAGATGGCAGGGAAGTATTTGTACTAGTTGTATTAACAGAAGCAATGACCTTTACACACTCCAAAACAAGCCATATGGGCCCTGGATCACAGCAAGTGTTTGTCAAGCAAAACTCCTGATTCATTTCAAGCAGTGTTCAAACACAGGCGGAAGAAGCTCGAACACATAATGCGCTTCTAAAATGCATTTCTGAAAGAGGGGAGATTCACCAGATTTTGAGGTAACTGGTAGCTAAACCTTCAAATCCTAGAGCTAATTTTTTGTATAAGTGTTGGCCCATTGACTGCTTGGGAGGGAAACCAGATGGGCCGCAGTTTAGCCTCCCACCAAGGCTCCAAATTCAGTTCATTGGCTTGATCTTAGGAGAATTAATGAAAGTTGAATAATATGCACTGGCAGCCCCTAAAACCCTCTGGGTTTTTTTTTTTTTTTCTTTTGGCAGGGTGAGACTATTCTGCATTAAATTTGCATATGGCCCCCTTTCTCCCTGGTGTAACTCTAGTGATTCTTCTGGCCTTATTTCTGATGCGAATGTGGACCCTAAACTTCCCAAACTTAAACTTTACAGACTTGCTTAGGCCTCTACACTCCTCACACTTTCCATCTGTGAGGAGGCCCTGCAGAAGTGAGCAATGGTTTAGCATGGGGACTGTTTATTTGTTAAACTGGTGAGGATGATATTATACTCCTCCATGACAACACTGATCTTTAACTGGAACAAATTAACTCTGTACCGTAAATTTTCTCACTGGAGAGCAATACGCTGAGTTTCGAGTGCTGGTGGCAAGGATATTAGTGGAGTACTCAAGGTGGCAGGCAGAAGACATTTTAAATGTAATCTGAGAGAGATCAGGAAAGAAAACAGAATCTTTCAGAAAACAAAACAAAACAAAACAGAAGCCAAATTGTGCGTGTGACCTTTCCTATGAGTAGCATGAGCAGGGTGAAAAAGCGTGCTGAGCTATGCCCGGAGAATCTCAAGCAGGCAAGTAGCTTGTGTGTGTCAGAAACTCAGGGCTAATGAAGCAACTGCAGCAAGAAAATCTTCTGAGTTTAATGATGAAGGGATTCAAAATAACAAACCCTGACTAATTCTGAAGTCTCTGAGAAAGACAGTGAAACCCTTTGGCAGACAAATAACTCAGAAGTTGGCCCACTAAGCTCAACAGTCTTTGAAGTGCAAGACCATGCAATCACAAGGGACGTCTGCAGACCCAAGGCCAAAGGGTGGCCCACACACTGGAGGTCCTTTCAGCCTGAAAGAGGTGCTCGGATTATTTTGCTCTTCTTGTAGGCTTGTATTTTTCTTCATATATAGAAATCAGCCACAAAGTTGTTTGTCTGCATGTTTTCTCCTCCTACTCCTCCCCAAAAGAGCTTCCAAGACAGACAGTAAAGTCAGCATGGGGAAAAGAGGCGGCTTCAGGGCGAGACCCTCTTCCCTCTCCTGTCACCTTTGCCTCGGCACCTCCTGTGTTGGCTGTGACTGCACACAGGCTGCCCGCCTAAAAACACTTTCCTTCATCTGCTCCCTGCCTCACCAAAATGAAAAGTGATTTTTCGTTAGCTCGGCCAAAGCCCACAGTTAACTGGCAGGTGCCGCTGTGCCGTTGGAGCCGCTGTCTGTGCTGGCTGCGGGGTGCAAGGAGGCACCCCCCCTGAGCCGCGGTGCTGCCCGGCACCCCCGTGAGGTCATCCTGCATCTCTCATGTCCCTCCCTGGCTATTCTGCTTAGCGACTACCTGCAATAGCTCGCACGTTTTGCCCGGAGGCGCTGCAGCCAACACAAATGGGTAGCAAGGCGAGGCAAAGCCTGAGGCTCGCTAGGGAGGTCACGAGAAAGGACATGGTCTGGCCTCTAGGAGGCTGGTTATTGCAGTAACCTCCGTAATGCCGAATAAACAGAATGGCTGGCTTTTACTGAAATTCGGCTTGCCTTTATACATGTGACAGTGAGAGGCTGTTTCTGCTGTGAGAGCCGGCACGTTGCCTCATGCACTTTGCTGGGGGGGTTAGTTAAGTTCTGCACTTTATAGGTGTAGTGGGAGGCTAATGCTCTTTTATTACCCCAAGCTCAAAATTGACCCCTATATTTTAAAAAAGCAGGGACTTTCATATTATCATCTCATAATTCACCAAGGGCGAATAAACATTCAGAAATTCCAGCCTTTCTTTTTTCTGGATTCTCCTTAAAACTGCAGCTTCTTTTATTTTCATGCAGACATTTTTCAGTGATTTTTATTATGGTCAAGTACAGCTGTCCTCTTTGTTTTAAAACAGTGTTAACGGCAAAGATATGGTTTCAAACAAAGTTTCTAATCATTTGCTGTGGCTGAAAGCAGTTTACCAGAGATGATAGTCTCCTCGAAATCTCTAGGGTTAGGCAGCAGGTGATGCAAAAGCCATGTCCTGTATTTACAGATCTAGCCAGCTAGGGTTTACTGGGTTTACTCTGCCCCAGTGGGGGGGGGGGGGGCGGGGGGGGGCATCAAAAAATGTGTAGCATGCATGTTCCAGGTGCGTTTCAGTGAGATGATGGCTTCTGGTCACCCAGCTCTGCCCTTGAAGCAAGTTTTGTTCTGTACATGCAAGGGGAAGAGGTGGTGGGAGCAAGGCAGAAACACGCTGTTCGGCTCTGCGTGTGATAGCAGCTCCCTCATAGGTGCTGGCCTGGCTGGCGAGGTACGGCATCTCTCAGCACTATGAATTCCTCCTACTCACTTCTTGCTTTTTCAAAATGTTTTAAAGCAGGTCCTATGGCTTTATTTATTTTCCACTTCTGTGGGTTTTTTGTGTTTTTTTTTTTCCTTTGTACAGTTGCATATTGTTATTAAATGAATGAAATGTACAATCCGTTCTCTTTGGGTGGCCATGACAGAAAAAGAAAAAAAAGAAAAAAAAGAGTCATTTTAGCATTTCTTAGTGAGATTCTTAGGTGTTATTGGAGGAATTTTTCTCCATGAAAGGAATTTAACGTGACATTGGGCACTTCAGCGTAGACGCCGCAGTGCAGCAGCATGTGTGGGCACAGAAAGTGTTCAGCGTCCTTTATTTAACGATGTTCCAACACGGGGCGAGACATTAGCTTCCAGTAGTGTGGGAGCACTTTGATTACAGTAGTGTTACCTCATTATACTTACTATTATGAGTGCTACCATTGATTCACAGTAGTAAACATTGTGCTAAATAGTTACTGTATACAGGATTTCAGATTTAGAAAATAATAATACCACAATTATGAGTACTGAACAATCTTAAGAGATTGTGTTTAGTGAAAAGCACTTGCTGGATCATTGTGTAAAGCCACAGAAACAGGCAGTGCTCAGTTGTCAGAAGCATTTCAATTTTTTTTTTTTTTTTTTTTAATAAAATGCTGAAAGGAATTAAATGTCTGAGATATTAAGTACGATTCATTAGTGACCAAAGTGGCAGAGCCCGGGGCCGCCAGCCATTCTGCGACCTCTGCTGAGGCTGTTAGCAAGGGTGATGATAGATAGCTGGATGATGATGGGTTTTGGATGTGTAGATTTCTGCTAAATCAATGGACAAGTTGTGTCAGATTTCTAGCAGTTTTCAAGAGCTTCTGCCAGTCTCCCCAAAAGATACATTTTTCATTCACTATTGAACTATGATAGGCCCATATAAATTGATGCAAAAGAGAGAAAAGTATGTTGTATGCGGTTTTATCATTTAATGATGTATCCATATTTCCATTTTAGAAAGCAAAGAATACAAACAACAGTTTTGCTTATATGTATGGGAAACATACAACAGCTGCGCAATCGTTAATAGAAAATGTTACTGAAAGGCCCAATAGAACTGCGAGAGATAATGTGAATTGGCCATTAACAGTAAGCCATTATAGAACTTATTAAGTGAAGCCTTAGGGCTGTCATAGAGCCTAAAGGTTGACATAAATTTTTCATACACATTGAACTTTGCTAAATGTGCTTGCATTTGATTAATGATGACTTTCTTCAGTACACTAAGAGGAAGGGAAGTATGAGCTCAGACTGCAGCAGGGAGAATAAGCTCCGGGAAGGAAGGCCGTCTTTGGCAGGGGTGGGACAGCAGGTCTTTCTAGGGCTGTCCTGCCAAGCACAAGGGAGTTTATTACTCCCCAAAATGTTGCTCTTCACCACTCAGTGGTAGTGCAATGAGCACAGCATGGAAAGCTGGTTTTGCAGCTGTAGAAGTGGAAGCATCATGCCTCCAAAAAAATCAAGATATTAAAAACCCTTCAAAAAACCCCACACATCTCAAAAGCAGTGCAGAAGTGCTTCCTATTTGTAAAGCAGTGGTATGGCTGCAAGGTGACAGAGCTGACCAGAGGAAGTCTGCCTTGGCAGCCAAAGCAGTGAATCATAGAGCTGTGGAATAATTTACTTTGGAAAAAAGACAATAACAACAAAAATCCCCCTTCACTTGCAGAAAGGTCTGGGCAACAGCATATGGAATCAGTCAATTGAAATAAACATGTTTTGCCACACGTTAAAAAAAAAAAAACAGTCCAAAGAAATCACAAGGTCTAAGTTCCCTTCACCAACGACCCAAATGCTAAGTATGGCTTAAAATTCAAGGGAAGGCTTTTAAAACTACGACAGAGTAAGTAAGTTTTGTTTGTCTTCCTAGTTTTTAAATCTGTTAAGGATCAAATTTTTAACTTTTATTTCTTTCCAAGGAAAAAAGTACCCTGTGCTCTGCAGAAGTGAGCACCCGCCCTCAGCATATATTGCCACCAGCTTCACACGCAGGACAGGAGGTCTAGGCCCTTGCATGGGCTGGAGAGGAGCAACGTCCACAGAGAGCAGCTACGCGGCAAGACATCGGTGTCTGCGGGAGGTGGAGTTTGGGCACTTGCTCTGCTCTGAGAGGGCAGATGTGCCTGGAGGTGGTGCAAGGGCCTGAGCTGGGAAGTGGTTTTTGCAGTACGAGAGTCGGGAGGTAACAGGTACCGCTGGTGAGCAGGCATGGCGCAGGACTTTGGACATGCTACAGGAGGCATGTTCTTCAAATAAATAACATAGAGCCTCCATCCATAAATCTCACTTGAGGGGAGCCCCAAGTTTATTGAAGTTGGTCTTTCTGTGACCTAGGTTTACACAGGCAGTCCAGCTCAGCCAGCCAAGGATTTAAAACAGCCTTCCTCATCGAATCCTGAGATCAAGGACATTAAATAACAGAAAACTTTGTCACTAGCATGCCATGCCTGAGCTGCTCCACCAGTGCCAACAACATCACCCGGAGCAGGCCTGAATCCCAGCCGTGCCTCCTTTCAGACCAAGGAGCTAAGGAGCCCAGTAGGTCACTCCATTCCTTACACAAGGCATTCCTTTTTTTTCTTTTTTCTTCTTTTTTCTTCTTTTTTCTTTTTAAATATGGAAAGTGATTATGGTCCTGACTGTTCAACTTTGACTACAGTAGCTTAGTACTGAGCTCACCCACCTAACTGGACTCCTGCATCAGGTCTTCCTTGATTTAAATAAAACCCCCACAACTCTGAGAATTTGGCTGGGATAGGGAAGACATAAAAGAATTCCAGGTTTTGGGGTCCTGGAAAGCTAAGGTTGCCTCGCTATGAGCCTGATTTAAACTCAGGCTCATAAAGAAGGCGGCTCAGGCTCAAAAGATTTAAATGCTTCACTTTTTCCGTAAGCTTATCAGCACCAACATGGTCAAATTCAGCATTTTATTTTGTCAGTCAACAGTATGGAGACAAGAAAACACGCAAATTATTTAAAACCTTTTTCCTAGCTGTGGACATGTCAGTTCCTGAGGAGATTGGCACACGCTCATGGAAATGTTCGTGGCCAGCTCATAGCCCTTGACACGGTATCAAAAACTGCTTGATGCAATGGCAAGAACATGACAGAGGCAATCTAAAAAAATCCCAAGCGAGCCCTCCCCTCCCATATCAGTGTAAGTTCTGAGAGCTCCCTTAGCAACTAGCAGTGCCCTCGCATACCCAATTGCGTCTTGGCGGCGCGGCGCGATGTGTCCAAACGCGCCGTGGGTGAGCGTGAGCAGGGGACACGGCCCCCTCGCTCAGGCGCAAGCTCTCCTGGTCATTAGCAGCTAGGCAAGGAGCTGGCTCGTTTTCTTGCCAGCATTCATGTACTCGGTTCACTAAATAAACACCACCCCTGGCTAATGTCAGCATCTTTTAGTTGTCGGGGGGATCTGGAGTTTGGGTTTTTTCTTTTTTTTCTCGCCTCACTAAATGATGTCCCAGGCAAGACTTTCAGGAGGTGAAAAAGAGGCCTGAATATCACCTGTGCCTGCTATACCGTCCCTCTACTTACCTGCTTCAGCGCCACGGCGAGCCGTCCGTCAACTGGGGTCTGTCGCCAAACCCACCGACGCGGTACCGGCCCCTTCTGCGGACGTCCGGGGACGTGAGGCTCAGTCCTCCTCCGAGCTCAGCCAGGAGGCGAGCGGCACCGTCCCGGAGCCCCTCCGCCAAGCGGCCGTGTCGCAGGTCCCACGGCCTCGGGAGCCCTGCGGCACGCTGCGGTCCCAGCCTACGTCTGCACTAATCCGGGTGGGGGCGAACCCGGTCCTGCTGCCCTGCGCTGACTTTTCACACTCTCAGCTTGCAAGCCTGAGCCTCCAGTGACCACTGCTGTGACGTTTAACACAAACAAATGTCCTGTAGCTGTGCCAAAACACACTGTTCATCTGGGTGCTGCAGAGGATACGCAATGAATACAGTTCCCAGCGTTTCAGAGGTAGTGTCGGCTGGGATTAGCAAGCCTAACTTAATAAGAGCTATGATAATTGCATATTCACTGAGAAGGGGAAAATAATCAAATGAAAAAGGACAAAACCAGCAGGGAAAGAAAATTTATTTCCAAGCATCTACGAGAGTGCTACAAACAACAGAGACTAAAACTCAAAGCATTTAAAACTATTAAAAAATGTAGCTGACAATGTCCTTCTTAAAAAGTAAACACAAAAAAGTAGAAAATGCAATTATTAATTCTAAAACTTGCTCAATAGTGAAATAAAATCAGATAGCATCAATGAGGATGGAGTCCTACAAATGTTTTTTTTTTACTTTATTTCCATTTGTTAATTTGTAAATTGATACTCATTTCATTTTTTAATGTTTATTTAAATTTATAATGGAGAAATGTGCAAATCTAGCAAAAAATTCTTTGGATTATAAACAGAGAAAAATCAACAACCAAAGAAATTTGAACTGAGTTAAGTAATAAACTATAGAATTATATAGAATGCATACAGCTATAATAAAGTGAAATATTACAATAAACACTGTAGAGCAAATCTGCTGATTTAGCAAACTCTGCATTATAAAACATAGGAATATAATGGGACAAGTGAATATGTTATGAATATAGAGCTGAAACATCATTCATAATTTTAATGAGTTAAATTTTAACCTAACTACATATACGGGGGTATTCAGAAAAGCAATACACCAGCAAATCAGATTTCCTTTCAGATCAAGCAGTTTGGTACCTGACTGCAAATGAAGGACAGGATCCGTAAAAATGAATGGTAGAAAAATGTATATCATTTCTGTTTATTGCCTCTTCCCATATTGCAGCTGCTGATCTCTGACCCTAAACAGCAAACTATATTAAATTTAGTGGATGTACAGCTGTACACAGATGCTGAAAATGTTGATGCGCAGAACATATTCCAATCCCTTGCTCATTCTGAACTAATATAAAAAAAGTTACAGATCATTTTTTGATTAAAAACATACATTACAAAGAACAATTCTGAAAGCACTCTGTATTTCTGTCATTACAAATTAAAATGTCTTCCTAGCAGTAGACGATGCTATTCTACTGTAGTAAATGGAAAAAAAAAAAAGAAAAGAAAAACGTAAGTGCCAGAATCTTAATTAATACTCAGGTAAAGTAATTGTCAGGTAGAACAGTCTTTAGGGAACTTATAGCTAAATTGGGTCAGATTTAAGTCTTTAAAACCCGCAGAAGCTTAGCACAGATATTGAAATTCACAAGCCTGGAGTAAATTGTAAGTACAGTGTACTCCTGTCCATTTATAAAGTCATTACTGAAGTCTCTGGAATTCCTAAGATATAAGATAAATGCATATTACATGGGAAATATTTAAAAGAATTACACTTAATTTAACCCAGAACACAGTATCATTATATGAAGATTATTACTGTGTTCTGGGAGCAGCCACAAGCTGTAGATAGAGAGGGTACAAAATGTTCACCAGACATTACATTTTTTTTAAATCTAAAAAACATTTGTAAAATGTACTTGATTTTTAAATAATCACTTAACAAGGCAACAAACCAACTACAAACACATAATAAATAAGGCTATTAAAAGGTCACAATTGTAGTAAATTAGTCAGAACTATAAATGGGACATTAGAAACACTATGTTTTTCCTTATATGCTTAATAACCAGAACAAGAATTAAAAAAGAATCAGTTTATTTCAAAGTCTGCTTCTTATATTGAAGCACATATTAAAGCAACAGTACAATGTTCATAAAATATAAGTGTGATGCTGTAACATTTCTTACATGTCAGAATACTGATATTTGTATGTATACTAAAATAAGAATTTTAAAATTGTACAAATAGATACATTAAAAATGACATAGAAATAGGGCGCCTCCCACTGCAACAAGACAGAGTTTTTATATCTGGCACGTATTAGTTCAAGATGAAAGTATAAGCAAAAAGATTTACAAGAATCAGCAGTAACAAGTTTGATGCTCAAGAGACATAATAATTGTACATTGTACTGTACATACATCATATGGGTTTAAGCTGGCTGAATATTATATATTTCAAGTTTAAAAATGCACTACCATATAGAGTGTCCATAGTTTAAGGCGAAATTACAGCTCAGAACTGTTATCTTTTCTAATTTGTGGAAGCTTCTTTGACATAAAAGATTTAGATGTTCATAATACATAAAAGATTTCCCTTATTTGTAGGTTCGCTTTTAGCATTTTCCTTCATTTAAATATTTTGTATCGCATAAGTGGGTTTTTCCTCTAGTGAAGTTGATAGCCAACTTCTGCATTTGCCTTTTGTAGGAAAAGGTACTTCACAGTATTTACCACTTTTATGTCCTTTTTTTATCAAAGGAATCCTCTCTGTCAAACTTAAATGTTTAAATGAGACTTCTCTTGATTTTTAAAAAAATACCTGCTTACATTTCTTCTGGATTCTTCAGAACATCAGACACAGTTCTTAAGGCCAAATCTGAAACTTTATTGTTAAGAATCATCATCGAAAGTGTCTTTGGAGCCATACAAGTCTGCAAGTTTCTTAAATCGAGGTCCCCAATTTTGTAGATAGTCGTAGTCCAAATCAGAATCTGTTGTCGCTGACTCTAAGGAGCTAAGTGAACCAGCCACTGAGCCTCTGCCTTCATAGCCATAGATCTGAATAGAGTCATAGGGAGGAGCAGTTGGATCATTATCGGCCTCTTGTATTCTTGTGTTGATGAAATCATCAACATCAACGCTATTGGGAGCTGGCCGAAGCCCTGGTCTTGGCATATACTGATACTCAGGCTTTATGTCTTTACGAGGAATAAATCCATTGATGCCATCAGGGTTCTGCAAAGTAGCTATGTCAAAAGCTTCGGTATCTTCCTCTCCTCCACCTTCATCATCATAAGTAATGATATTCTCTCGGACATCTTCTTCTTCAAACACAATCAGGGGTTCTTTTTTCTGCCTTTTCAGTGTTACAAACAACACTACAATGACTGCAGAAAAAAATAAAGCAAGTTAGACCACACTCTAAAGCGGTATCTGTTTTTATAAATTGATTAGTGTTGGGACCTAACAACTTCCTAACATTGGCCCCTCAGCTTCTGCACTAGTTCTTCATGCATTTTTGCTGACATCTGCATTTTTAGCATATCTAACTAGGTAAAAGCACGACGTTGGAATATAGATTTGAATATACTGATTTGAGGGTTTACATTTGGACTGAATACATTGCTCAAACTAACTGCTCATTACTGCAAGACTTCAATTCGGGAACTGTATTTTTGGGTCCCCAACACTGCATGACCACTGTGGCACTGCCTTTGATAGAGTCCAATCATATTGCATAGCTGCAGCAAAACACAGATGAATCTTTACTCTCCTCCGTATGTCCAAACCTAAACTCTAATTCCATGTTCTGCTAATGATGAAAATGGGCATTTCCATGAAAATGGAAGTTTTCTAAAGCAAGACCTCAAAACGCATGCTTTTGTTGATGTGTTCCTTCTCACTTCAAATTTCTTTAAAATAACTTAAAATTACATATGAAAAATGTGACCATAAATTCCCATGGGCAAATTAATGTTTTATATAAGTATTTTCAAATCATCAGGAAATGCTTTATAGCAATTTCTTAAAAGCAGCTCTTCTGAGCCATTCATTTGTCTTCAACACAAGCAGAATTAGAGGGAAATAGCTGGCAGGAGCCATTAATCCTGGCTGACCTCAATAAGGAACCTGTCATCCAGGGAAGATCACAAAACTTAAAACTGTGTCATGACCTCCTTTAACCAGTGTCCCTGATTAATTGATATTAGGCCACAAGAGGACATTCTCTGACCATACCCAGGCAAGTTCACTGGTGTTTCCTATTGCAGTTATCATATAGTGCATTTCAGCCAGATAAATCAGTGCCTCCTATAAAAATAAAAGCTGAGAAATTAAGATAGATTGATTTATCCACCTCAGAATTAAGGCAGGATTAACATGGTAATACAAACAAACAAGTGTAGAAAAATAATAAGAAGAGAACTTTTTACCTAACAAAATCACAATGCAAGCAAGAATGGCAATTAAAGCACCAGTGCTTAATCCAGCATTGAGGATGTAGGCTTCAGCATTACAGGAGAGCAAGGAGCCATTGCTGTCACAGCCACAGACTCGAATGGTGAGGGTGTTGGTGCTGCTCATGGGTGGGAGGCCGCCATCACTTATTACAATAGGAAGAAGGTATAAATCTTGCTTTTGGCGACTAAATCCTTCACGTCTAACAAAAACGCTGGCTGTGTTATCTGTTTAAAGAAGGGAGATAAGTCATAATCATTATTTTTTCCTCAAATTCATCCTCTTACAAAATATTGAAAAATTATATTTTGCTACAATGGTACTGATTTTTCAGATGCTGTAGGCATGTACGATAAACAGATTACTGCCTTCTTAATGAGCCAAAGGCAATTACAGTATTGTGCTTCATTCATATAGTACCACACTCAATTTTAATTATGTTAGGGTGATGAGGGTAACACAAGGAGCACATAAAATGGTTTTCTTTGTTGGTTTTTTTTTTTGCATAAATTGTTCTCATTTGCAAAGTATCTTAACATCATTCATATGCGAGTTCAATTAATTATATACTATAAGGGAATACAGCTCACGGTAAACAAAGCATTTATTTTATAAATCATAATGTTTATGACTATTTTGAAAGAGATATCATATACACAGCTGAATATTAGCTAAATCAACTGCAGCAATTGAATTCATTCACTATACATACTAAAAAGTATATATATCATAGAAAGTCCATACTACAAATAATTACTATAGAAGATGATGTTAGTAGTGTTTCTAGAACACCACTAACCTTCAAGTAAATTCATGACACTTCATCAACCAATTGAATGACTGGGCCTTGGCATTGCTGTCTGTGCTGGTTCTAAGCCAGAATTAAAGCATTCAGTGGAGGGGAAAAAATCAAATCCCATTAATGTATTGTTCTAGGTGTCAGATCTACAGAAATGGAAGGCAGAATTCTGCACAAAAATAGCCTGTATTAATAGGACTCCCACCAAAATGAAAAGCAAACATTACTGTGTATTAGCAAATTTAAGCCTCGACGTTGACCTATTTCAGCAAAATACACTGTATATTTTGCAGTTTTTCACCCAAACTCCCCAAAGCCAGAATTCAGAAAGCTTGACCACATATGCGCTGTGTGTCCAGGTGCATTATGAATTACATAGATGTGATGAAGAGGTCAAGTATTGCTCCAAAACTATTTACAGCACTGAACAATTGCCATGTCCCTCTTCATCTTAGTCCTGGAAGCCAAGCTGCAGCGTCAGCACAGAGCATCATTTTGGATAGTTCTTCAAACTCTTTGGGGTGACAGCATTCAAAAGGGAAGTGCATAACATGAGACACTGGGATGAGACCGCCAAAGTTTCCTGCTCCCAGCCATTCCAGAAATACAGAAGGAAACACAAACAGTATTTCTTTCTAGTGTTTCTTGTTTCTTAGTTCTCAGCCTGAACCAAAGTTCATAAAATTGTAAACATCCTGAAGTAAGCAAAATGAAACAACTGTATCCATTTTTTTCAGACATTCAAAAAAGATTTAGTTTCAGATACAGATTTACTTCATGCAACCTTTTCTGTTTTGCCAATGCTCTTTATTTCTCACCATATAACAGGAGGGAAAAGAGAACAGGATGGTTCTTTTATCTACTAAAGGAGAACTATTCACCTTCAGTGGTACCCATTTTACTGCTGCCTTGGGGTACTGCAGAAGATTAATCAATTCCTATTGAAGAGTCAGCATAAATTCCAGAATTTAATAATGCGAATCATAAAACCTCTTTTAATGATCTGACCACTGCTATTTCCATGAAAATCTGTGAATAAATTATACCAAAAGAGAAGTATTCTTGCCTTAGATTAACCACCCTTGCAGACATTACCCCTGATGATGGGAGAAAAGGTCTGTAACTGTCCCCAAGTTCGGTGGACTCAGATAAATTTATCGGATGGTAAGGATGCTTGTACTATCGCCCTGTTTATCTGGACTTCCCCTCTAGAAAATTCTGCAGATCACATCAGAAAAGGATGAAATTATTTAGGACTGTTCTAGATATGATCTGCTTGATACATGCGGAACTAATTCATCTCCCCGTGCCTGCGCCTCGCCTCCTGCTAGACCCAACCTCAACAGATGCCCAATTTGGTTCTCTCTCTATATGACAGCAGTGCAGACTGTAAGATGCTTAAGTTTCATAGAATTAACATGCAGATGGTAAACACCTTGTCAACTTCTCCTTTATGTGATGGTCATGTTTGTTAAGGATGGAGAAGCTGATAAAGATTTGATTATTTGTCATTATTGGAGGTGCTGTTTGCATCTTCTCAGAGTTTTTTCGACCTCCTAAATGTTTACATGCAACATTTGTTCAGCTAGGCTTTGTGGCACAATTTTTAAAAAGACCTTAGTGATGTAAGTGTCTGTATGATAGACTTCTTATTTTACAACTTTAATGAGCTTGTTACAATTTGTTATAAATAGAAATGTAACATCTAACATCTATAAATCTATCAGCTAATACTTACAATACTTATATAATCAATAGAATCAAACTATTCCACAGAATTCTCCAAAATGCATGTAATAATTCATTTCCTCTACAGGAGAACAAAGATCTGCTCTATTAAACAAAAGGTTGCGATAGGACAGATTATTTTTGTGGCAAAAAATATGAACATTAATAGAGAGCTAAGATGCTACTGCCTAGAGATTGCACAGGCAACCTGGAAGGAAATCCAGGCCTAAGAAAACCCATGCACATAACCCATTTTAACAGTATAGGCAATCAAGAGTTTACAGTCCATGCAAGCATCTGATTGGCTAGTTATGTCTACGATTTGGTTACCTTTTGCTAATAATATTACAATTTAATGACCAAACAGATCAGCCACAAATGAAGCAATTAAACCTTGTCATCTTCACTAAATATATCATCTGATAAAATAAAAATTATTTTCAATAGGATTTGTTTAGATCATAACGATAGTAGCAGATATATAGCATAGGCTATACATACACTACCCAGTAATAATGTAGAGCAAGAAAAATATCACACATTAGTATGTTTAGTCTGCTGGCCACATATTTTGTATTATATTATATTTTTCCTGAATTTTGGTAGCTTTAATAGTATTCCTAATAAGAAGTAAAAAAAGGATGGCAAATATTCTGTTATGATACAGCCAGGCCAATTCCACTGCAGTCAATTACATTACACTACACTAAGGGTGAATTTGATGCAATGGTTGATTTGTCTGGTTTAATTAAAGGTGATTTCTGGTTTAACATATATATATATATATATATATATTTTTTTTTAAGTAAAATCCAATCAACATGCCAAGCTAAAGTTTAAAAAGGACTACCATATATCAACCCTAAAAGGTCATTTTTTTAACCTTTTTTCTGTTGATGTTCACTCCTCATATTTATAAGGAACATAATATCTATGAGAGGAAGAAAAAAAGCTCTTTAACCTAGATAAAAGATAGCATATAATCCTAGCTAATATTCTCATCCCTTCTTTTTCATCATTTTCAAGTCTCAGGAGTATAACTGTAATCCAGGTATAATGGCATTTTTTAAGCCAAGAAAAAGAAGTTAAATGTCAATACCAGCTTACAACTATTACTTAACACATATGGGAGCTACTTGACCGGCAGTCTTAAAGAACACAGTGTGGGTTAACATAAGATAGAAGGACGAAAATATCCATCCCAACACCGTCCAGAAAAATATACATGCTTTCATTTTCCCTGCTAGTATTGTCTGGGAAATCCCATGTCCAAAAGTGTTGTAAGTGAACAGATTACCTATACTTGCCAGGAAATCTTCATAATTAGAAGTTGCAATTGCATCACTTTATGGTGATTTTTATGGTGATTTTTCCTCGTCTTTGATTTTCCTCTTTTCCTCTAGTGATCTTCTCAATGGTTTCCCAAGTTTTCCTCCACATAAAGGCAAGCGTAGCTCGGGCTTTTTGGGGTTGTTAGTGTAGATATTCTGTAAGGAGGCTTCTAGATAAAAGCAGCTGACTGCAGTGTGAACATTAGCAGCTGTATCAGAGCATGAGAGCTGCCTCGGCAAGAAACCTAACCAAAGGTGGGGTCTGATTGCCTCGGATCAGTACCAGGCAGTGGCGACTGCTGCAGAGAATCCAGGGCAAAAACCCCATCATTTCACTGCCCACAGGTTTCAAAATCTCTTGAAGAGACTGAATTTGAGAGCCAGAGGACATGTTTCTATTGAAAAAATGGATTTTGGTCACGGATTTTAGTGGCCTTACAAATTTAAGTTCAGTCTTCTGACTTGAAGTCAGTGCTTTCTAAAGAAATTATGTCTTGTGTATTCTAAAACATCATTATACCTCACTTTCGATAGCGAGGTGTCATTCGGCTTTGTGCAGCATGCAAAAACAAGGTTGCTGCACCATGTGCAGCAATATTGGCTTTGTGCCAGGCCTCCACAAGAGGTGAGGCCAAGCAAAGGTCATTACGGCTTAGGACAGAGCAGGATTTGAAGCAGGAAATCCATTTGCTAAGAATCTGTCATTCTTTCTTTCGTGAAGGGCCATGCGCCTCTGCTACACTTTTGAAGTTGACTTCAATGGAAGTAAAACTGAACGGAGTCTGGGCAAATATAGTGCTGTTTATTTACGTGGTATAATGTAAGTGAACAGTGCAAAAGCAATTCAGTGTTTTATCACAGCATGTGATAAGCCATTATCTCATGTTTTCCATGGAAGATAGTCTCAGCTGAAAAACTTGGTAACACAGTAGGCTATTAATAGGATGTAGAATGTGATTACTTTTTTTGGATTACTGCAATATGTGATTACTTTCAGTAGCTGGTAGAAAGAAACTCTATTAAATGATAATTATAGGACTGTATTCACTTTAAAGTTCTGTAATAGACCCAAACATTGGAGTTTTCATTAACTGTTCTCCACAGTTAATAAAGCCATTTTTCTTTGAAACTTGCAATTCCCTCTGAAAGAAGTGGCATGGTACATAGGCTACTCAGATTTACAAATGAAAAAGAGAACTTTAAATGATCATGTAAATTATTTGACTTACAAATGGTAACACTTCCTCTGAAAAGGTTTTCTATCTAGAAGTACATAGAATTCTAACCTTTTCCCTTTGCTCTCTACCATAACTTACTAAAAAAACCCAACCAAACAGAAAATAGTAAAATTAACAATACAACTGCAATAAAGATTGTACAATAATGATGGAAAGACAGTATGGAAGTGGGTGGATTTCATTACATTCATTATATTACATTTCATTACACATTTCCTAAACGCAAAATTATACAGGAAGATTTAATCCTTAAAATAGCATCTTGTTGAAATTACCTTTTGCAGTATTGTCAGGTCCAGCCACTGTATTCAGTGGACATCATCATTTCCATTATAAAACCTTTTTATCTGGGTTAATTTTTTCATTAAAAAATGAATTTGATGCATATGGAAATGAAGGATTAATAGAACTGGCTGGAGTTGGGCACTATGATACCATTTGCCTGCAGCTGTCTCAGTGCATCTCAATTCTGACCCACACTTTCTCTGTTATTTTAGATGCGAATCTTCCCTATCAGTTTTGCCAAGTGGTGTCAAAGGATGAGTAGGGCTTGTGATACCAGCTATTATCCACTAGAGACTTAGCTGGTATTTCTAAGCTCATTCCTAAGTGCACCTGGAACCTAGGTCTCTGAAGGTGAAAGGCCCATTATCTTTATGTGCAATCTAATCCATTTTCAGATCGATATGGTGACCATAAAACATCTTCTAAGGAGAAACTTGACCTCAGGGTCTTAAGCAAAGAATACATTTCTATTTACATCTCTTTAAAAATACATTCATTGATTTTTCAAAAAAATTGTGTTTTACTACCTTAAAGAGAATAAATATATCCCCTCCACTGGATCCTTTATGAATTGCATATATATGTACAAGTGCCAAGCACTAGACAATATTACTTTGATCCTTCAAGAATAACAGAAATTGTGCTCAGGAACTCTGATGATAATTACCCTTGCTTCAGGTGTTGAGAGAGATATAAAGTACGGTACAACATATCACTTATGAGAAAAAAGTTCTTATTGAAATCATGTATCTGGATTATGTTGCCTTTTGTATTTCTGGCAATCTGTAATAACTAACTCCTTTGGCTTCATGATTTAAACCAGTTCAAATGAGTTCTGAATTTCAGGAAACAGTTAAGTTTCTCTCAAACATTAAAGCTTGCTAATTAAAAAGTTTCTTGGAAGTTGCAGCAGTTTTTTTTCCTTGTACAGGAAAATAACAAATGAATAACCAATAACATTTAATGTAAATATCAATTGATTATCATTAAATAAATAGAATAAATATTTCTGATGACTGGATTGTCTTTTTTCTGGTTTTCTCCCTCTGGCTTCCTCAACCTTTGGCAAGTTATGCTCACTGAAGCTGTCACGTTAGAAAATTAAGTAAGTTTTGGCTTTCATCTATGTCTTTTTGCCTGCAAGTTTCTCACATCTACAGTACTCAGTCTGAATGCAAGGCTACCCTATATTTCATTAAAAGAAGGTTGGCAAAGGGATCAGGATTCCAATCTGGGCATGTTCCACAGCAGAAATACATATTCATATTTCCTTCCAAAGTTTAGTGTGGCAGCAATTTTATTCCATTACAACTCTAGTCTGTTTCTGTCATGATCCATAATAGACAAAAACTACCAAGCAGAATTAAGTGAAAAAAAGCCAAGCAACTTAACAATTTATCCTTCCTCAGCTAATTTTAGCATAGCAAGTAGTTTTGTGGAAATCGCAAAAACCTGCCTACCACATTTAGCAAATGTTTTTGTCAATGTTTTTATCCTCTTCCTGGGAAATATAATGGCAATGGATTTTTCATGTAGGGTATTATTATGTAATCTGAAATACGTATTCAGGAAAATGAAAGTGAGTTAATGAGCATTACATTATACCAAGAACATCCCTGTAGATCAGCTATATTTTTCCTACCTTCTTCCCCTACACCTCTGAAAAACAGGTACTCTGTCAAAGTTAATGAAAATGCTGTTTATGACATTATATTGACCATTATTTTTCCTTTGTCATTTCTTGGGACACTAATATAGAGGGAATCTTATACAAACCTCTGTTGTCTCTGAGAGTGAAATTTGGATTATGAATAATTTCAGGTGGTAAACTGAAGATAAATCTTGGTCCATTGGCTGAGTCATCCTTGTCATCAGCAGTAACTGTAATAAATTGCTGTAAAAGAAAAGTAGTGTAAACAAACAGTTCCTTCTTCGGATATATGACATATAGACAGCATTTGGAGGAGACCTTTGAATACAAAGAATTTTGAAAGTCAAAGGAAATAATAGAAAAAAACTCCAAAATATCCCAAACACATGCAATTATGAACATGCTGCAGATACAAAGCTAAAGCAGGAGGTCTTTATTTGCTATTACATTTAACCAGTGCAGAATTATAGATGCACACACATTCTTATATATGAATTTGTGCTGATGATAATTTAGTAAGCTAAAAGACCTCAACAGCTTTGAGGGAGTTAGCACAATGTCCTCTCTAAACTGGTACACTAACTGCAAAAGTGCAGTTAATGCATAGAGCCATATGCCAGCTGATACCATCCCCATTCCTTATGGGCTGTTCAGGGATAAATCTGCAGGCTCCACACCACAAGCGCTGCAATGTGATTCTCACCATAGCATGCAGAGTATTTCTGCAATACCCACAACAGGCTCACAACTGGGAATGCTGTTCCCAGCCATGGTTGGTGGATTCCCACAGCCAACACCAGTCACATTCAGTGCACGAAACACTATTCTATAGCAGTTGATAGCAAAAAACAAACAAACAAAAAAACCTCCCCAGGAAAGTGCCTGTCTGTGTGCTCTAGGCATCTTTGCCAAAACTTTGAAATAGATGTTCAGTTACTAGCACTCATTCAATCATCAAAAACTGGGCTGGTACCCCGAGGAAAGAAATTCACCTGCCAGGAACGCGGCAGATGAAGGCGTACCTGATTGCTTCTAGCGTTCTCACACACAAACGCTTCGTAGGCTGCTGCAAATTTCGGAGCGTTGTCATTGACATCAATGACCTTAATTGCTACTGGAACTTTGGCTTCCTGGTGCTGCTTGTCTACGGGAATAAGTGGGAAAAAAATGAAACGGAAGCGAAAACCCCTCAAAACAAAACCCCAACAAAAAACTGTGTTAGCTGTACAAAAGTGAAAAAGAAATAGGCTTAAGCTTATCTATTAGGATTTATCACAGCTTATTAAACTCAGACAATTAGAAGACTACAGAATTTATATCAATGACTATAAAATACCTCAGTGAAATACTTACGGACTTCAACTGCAAAGATAGAGATATTATGCCATGCAATTTCTTCCCTATCCAAAGTTTTTACTGTCTTGATGTTGCCATCTTCTGCATTAATAGTAAAATATCTTTCAAGGTCAGTGTGACGATCAATTGAATACCTAAAGAAGATTGAAATTCAGTAATCAGAAAAAAGAAAGATTTAGCAGTTTCATGCATCCAAATTTGTTTTATACCATATTATTATTTTTAAACAATTTTAAGCAGTACACTTAACATTATGGATGTATCAACGGAAAGATATTTGGTTCTTTTAAAAGGAATGCACTTGGGTGGTTTGTACATATAGAAAGAATATTATGTCAGAACCTTTGTAGTAAGGGTAATGAAAATTATTGTTCCTTGAAGTCTCTAGAATGAAACCTATGAATATACTATATATTCTTCCCTTACAAACATAATACAAAGTCTACAGAGATATTTATGTTTTCACCTGTTTCATATTAATGATGAAAATCTTTTAAGTCTTCCAATCTTTAGATTACTCGGAAAGTTGATTGATCATACTAGATTATTAAATAGTATTCATTACCTACACATTTCCAAACTTTATGAAGCTCTGTTTTTTCTACCTTCACCTTGCAATTCTTTGTAATGTTAACTAAACCCCCAAACAGAGTTTTGCAATTTAATTTACACTGAAGACATGACAAACAAAAACACACAAATAAAACACTACCCAATAAAAGTGCTGAAAGTAGGTGTGTGTATATGCTTGTCATTAGAAATTAACACTTAGCAATTACCCAGGATTGTTTCTAATCTACTGCATATACTTCTGTCTTTTGAGAAAAAAACATCCTGTCTGTGATAATAGCATAGGATATTTTATAGAAAATATAATGTAGAACAGAGTCAAACATGGATGTCCTTAAGTCTATTTTAGGTGGACAGAGCTATAGTATATTACACTTTAAGCCTTTCTTAGTGACATGGGCTTTGAGGAAAGCGTAGCTTATGGAACAAGACAGACAAACACTGAAGGGTTGCATTTATTAATATTCTGGCTGGATTTGGAATTTTACTATCATAGGTCTCTCACACTATCTTAAAAAGGTTGCACAACAGTTCTAAAAGCTAATGCTTGTCCATAGCAATAAACAGCCAGCACTAACGAAGCATACCTTATCGCACTGTTTGCAGCATCAGGGTCTTTGGCATGTACTTTTCCAACGACGGTACCAGATGCTGCATTTTCTTGTACTTCAAAAATATAACTTGGTTTTAAAAATATGGGAGGCTCATCAGCATCTTCCACAGTAATCTTCACTGTCACTGTGTCCTTGAATGGTCCATTGCTGATGAACTTAGGATCAATATGTACATTGGCTGCCTCTACCTTCAGACTGTAGGACTTTTTGGTTTCAAAATCTAAGAGCTGTGAGAAACAAGATGATGGTGCATCCATTGAACAGAGTTAGCAAAACTAGAGTGTAAGAGCAGTAAACAGTCCCCTAGTATTCAATAACATAAAACAAATGTGAGCATATCTTTCAACAAGCTTGGACTGAAATGTGTATATTTAAAAAGACGCAGACTCAAGTGGAAGGAGCTACATTCTATGCATGCAGCAGCAGCAGCAGAGGAAGGCCGCGCAGGACAGCCTTCCAGGCAGCACAGAGGAGGGGTGGAGAGGAAAGAAATCACTAGAAAATGCTAGGCTTGGTCTATCCCAAGCTGGCAGGCTTTCCTTTAGGGATATGGATGTGGTTTGCACTGCTGGCTGCACCATATGATAGGACAAAGACAATTATTACTTAAGTAACAGGGGAAATATGCAGATGGCTCATTGTTCCTCTTTCATTTCTGTAGTCCCTTCCATCCATAGACCTCATAGCACTTTAAAAAAGGGAGGTGAAATAACATCCCATGAGACAAATCCTTTTGAGACCCTGATCGAAGCTGCAGCGTATCTGCGTTGTCACTGACATGGAATGGCTGCAGGGTTGCAGTATGGGTAGCTTCAAAATGATTATGCCTCTAAGTAACTGAGAAGCAGGTGCCAACCACAATTCACAAAGTATGGCTAATACTATAGACTGAATTCAGGCACTATACCCCACCCCTAGAACAAATACAGTAATTGAACTGCAGCATAAATTTTGTTGGAATTTTGTTGGAAGTGACCTGTGGAGGTCATGTAGTCCAACCTGATGTGCAGAGCAAAGCAACTCTGAAGTTAAGCTGCCCAGAGCCTTCTCCTTTTAATTTTTGAACATCCCCAAGAAAAATGAATAGCTACAAAGATATGAAGAGCAAAATAATACTATTAAAATAGAAAATAGTATTTATAATTTATATTATTTAAAAAATATTTAATAGTATTTAAAAAAAAATCACACTGATGGATTGTGTATGAAATAAGCTCAGTATTTTTGCTGCTTTTGGCATAGCCTGTGACTCCTTCAGAACAATATTGTGGACAATGCACAGCTGAGGAATTCAAACTATAGGGCATGAGGCTGTTTAGACCGAACATAAAGCAACAGTGAATGTCTGCTACTTATCAGCACTAGGCAAAACTTCATCAACAATGAAGCTGATGGCATTGTATTTTACCGTGACTTTTTATTATGAATTCATTTAGTTTTTGCATTAATCCACTGTACAGTTTTTATGTAACTCTTCTTGGTTATTTTCTTCCATTCCATTTCAGCTAATGGGGAAATGGAATATTAAGAGTTAATCACAGCTTTATAAACAAATTCAGTGAAATAACATTTACTGTTATTTTAGTTTAGGTGATAATCCATTACAACTAAATATTCTGTCAGAAACAAAGCATATTACACATTTGTAGGTTTGAAAGAACAGTATTACGCACCTTCTTAAGCTTTACAACACCTTCCTGAGTCTCGTAATCTGTTGTAATTTCAAACATATCCACTCCATCTCCATCAATGATGCTGTAAGCTACTAAGCCATTTTCTCCAATGTCTGGATCTTTGGCCTTCACTCTTCCAACTTCCTCTCCTGGAACGGCTGCTTCTGATACTGACATCTGGTATACACCTGGTAAAAGAAAAAAAGGCATTTACCTTAAATATGCAGTCTGCTTCTTCATTTGTATATTTACTCATGTAACTTGTAAGTTCCAAATAAACACAGTAATTTTTCACATTTTTCAAATTCCCCGAAGGAATGTTATGTAATAAAGAGCTTCGAGAGATAAGTCATCTAGGAAATCTTAAAACGCATTGCTAACCCCATAAAATTCCCACCTCACTGATGTTTTATACAACCTTTACCTGTCATGTTCAGGGAAGAGTTAAAAGGCCAACTCATCTGTCAGAATACAGAAATGATTGTGACATCAAGGTTGTAATTCGTATCAGAGATGTTATTACAAAAATTGAAGGAAAATTCTGTTTCATATGACTCATGGTATGACCTTCAACTCTTTAGCATCTAGAAGGATAACTGCCCATTCAGTCAGGAGCCACAAATTATATAACATGAATTGGATAAGACCTCACTGCTGTGCTGCCTAAAAGAATAAATCTGCTGCTTTCTATGGCTTTAACTTGAAGTATGAACTTGTACTAGCAGTGAATATTAAAATTTAGCACAAAAGAGAATACATACCAATTTGGGTGTGATTCCATATCAAACAAAAAGTGGCTATCCCATATCAAACACCACTTGAAAAACAAGCCCTAAACCTCCCACAGATGTGTTGCTGTACAGGTTTTTCCCTTGTGTATTCAGGGACACCAGAGCAGAGCACTAATATTCCCAGATAAATCTCTCTCCAACAGTTGTCCTTTAAGCAACATTGCTTCCTGGACCTTCCTGACCCTCTCTAGAGTTTAAGTAGCGTAACCTGACCCTAAATGTACAAATCTACATCGGTGTTTTCTGCCATTTCATCAGCATGAATATTTACATGAATAAAAAAACAGCATGAGAAAGTGAAATGATCTAATTTATCCTCCACTCCATAATTTCTCTTTGCTGCTACCACTGGCACTCTAGGAACATCAGGAGACTTACACCAGGCAGGACTTGGCTCATTACCCATGCAAACAATTGGCACATGTCATGGAAATAGACCATTAACTCCAGTCACAAAGAAATCAAAATTTAAGCACATAACTCATTAAGGATTTCAGCTATGTATTAAAAAAAAAAGGGAAAATCACGTGGCTGTTACTATAAACAGGCCAAATTCTGGCTCTCATTTACAAAGCATTCCAAATTAAGGTTTTAACCTTGGGGATGAATCATTAAGTAGAGTAACTGCATTTGGCATTTCCGATCATTGATTTAAATAGTCTCACAAAACATACACTTTTTGCACTCAGTAAAGTGGGTAGAATTTGCTGAGAAAAATCCATCATTTGATTGAAGTATTCAGCAAAATACCATGTGCTGTTGCCCAAGGTTATGATTTGGAGTGAAAAGGGGTGCTTGTGAGGTATATAAAAACCTAACTTCAGATAGGAATCGCAATGGGGGTACATGGAGGGACAGGGCATACCACTTTCTAGAATGTAACGCTTTCCTGTTAGAATGGTAGAAAATGCTGACATATTTTTACATTTAGGGTCTGGCTATGTCACTTAAGCTCTAGCATGAGGGTCCAAGAAGCTATGACTCTGGAAGAGGAACTGTTAGAGAGATGTCCAAATCCAGGATGTATCAGTGTCCTTCAATTGCTCAGAGGAGAAAAGAGTGGGGTGGGGGGTGCATACCCTGCCTTCTAAAAAAATCCTTCAGGCAGCGAAGAGTCCGATAATGCACTTCCAATCCAGCTGTGAACACTGAACCTATTAATGTCAGCCCAGACTAATTTTATATGTGAAAAATTAATAGTTAGTGCAGGTATTAAAAACAACTTTATTTTACCACTGACAGTACACTTCCAGCATCAATTTCAAAATGGCACTGTATTAAATTTGTTTTTTTATTGCCATGGTAGATATAACTCATTAGAAGTATCCAGTCTTCTGGATTTATCCTTATGAACAGTCCCTAGTTCACTGAGAGTGTTTATAGAAGTAGAGGATGAAGCATCAACACTTAAACTGAAAAGCTATGTGAAATAAAAAATTATGCTCATTCACTTGAAGGTCTGTCAAAGACCTGAAAGAGCAAAATCAGGAGCTGTTAATAGATTATGCAACGCTCTGTCATCAAGGGCCATGAAAAGCAAGGCACTTGTAGCCCGAGAAATACTGCTGTAAGAACATAAAGTAGATCACCTTTCCTTTGTCCGCACTCATCAATAAACAGAGTGGATTTGCTCATTGAAAATGACTATTGAAACTCTATTCTTGCAAATAGCTATGAACTGGGAATACTGAAAGGCTTACAATAAGGCCACTTGGAGACTTCTTTCAAAGACTGTAAGTCTCGCAGGAGAGCTTTCTGATGCATATTGCAGCTCTCCAGCCACAGAAGAATCTGTTCATATACGAGACATGAAAGAATTTCTTTTAACCTCCTCCTATTTCCCCACAAAGATTTCTCACTGTTCTTGTGGTCTAAGCAGAGTAGTAAACACAGTTTGCCTTTTTAAACAGTCTTTTACATCCACCATATAATTATGAAATGGGAAATAAAGTAAGCTATCTTAGTCCGGAACTGCTGCAGTGGAGGTAAATTTGGGGGTATTTTTGCCAGAGTTGCTTTAACTATCCCAAGAAATGAGGCTTCTCCATTACTAGAAAAGTCCGGACTATGTCTCCCTGGTCACATCATAGATATATTTCTAATATAACATGGTCCAGCAGTTTTAAAAATGAATTGTACAGTTAGGAATACTTCTAATCTTGACTTCAAAAAAAATGACGCACTTTGCAGCACAGAGCAAACCATCCAAACACTAAAGCTCAGTACGCTATTAGCAAAATGATGTAAATAATATTTATTTATTCACATGGGCTGTGATAATCCATTAGTTACTGTTTTTTGAAGTTCTGAATATGTCAGATACTCTACAAATGCACGGATTAATAAAAAATGTGATTTAGTAAGGACTTTGTTACTTACTCTGTGGGAACTTTGGCGGATTGTCATTGACATCTGTAAGTGTAATTGTCACTTTGGTTGTCCCTGAGAGGCCTCCCATGTGTCCCCCCATATCTTTTGCCTGTATTACAACATGATATTCTTCCTTAGCTTCTCTGTCCATATTCGGAAGGGCAGTTCGGATAATTCCTATAAATACAAAGAAAATATGACACATGCAAATGTTCCAACTTTCACATCATGAAAAATGGACACTGGACACTGCATTTTCTAACTTATGTTAAAATAGAGCAATACATGCAGTAATGGTGCAGATTCTGCTTTCTCTATACTCTGCATCATGCTATGCAAACAAACTAGCCGAAATATTCAGCATAGTTAAACACAGAACTACCCTGGAGAATTACATTTCAGCACAGAAATTGCCGTTTCTATCATATCACAAAATAAATAGTCAGTAACATCTTTCTGGTGTAGTGTCCCTAGAAGCTCTACCAAATGCCAGAGGACCAACCTACAAAACAACTTAGCTAGGATCAGGAAAGAATGAAAAAAGCTTTGTTCAAACACATCAGTAGATATATCTGAATACAATGCCTTGGCCAATATATTTAATCCATCATTTTAATGTATTCCAGTTATGAGGTTCTACTCAAATAAATTGCTCAGTAATACCTGTTTGAGCTTCCACCGAGAAGTACGGCTGACCTTCAAGAATACTGTAAACCAACTTGGCGCTGTTCCCATAGGTAGGATCATCAGCATCTGAAGCTGTTACCTGAATAACTGATGTACCTAAATACAGAAAGCAAAGGCAGAAGGAATACAGTCAGAAGCAAATATATCTGAGAGAACCATGCGGAGATACTTTCAGTTGTATGGCACGACTATTTTTTAATGATTTATTTCCGGGTTTGGTAAATGAAAAAATTTACTTAACAATTTATATACAAGGAAATAGACTCATAAGATCCATAAATACGTCACCAACTGTGCCATGGATTAATGTTCTAAACAGTGAAGATATAAAAGTCAACAGTCACGCTGTTCCATTATGTCCTTCTTCCCCAGTAGTTTAAGCATTACATTGCTTTTGACATTAGACAACCAAACAAAAGAGTTTTCTTTTTCCATTTTCCTCAAAAAGTTTCACAGGAATCATTCCCGTGGAAATCTCCAAGGTAGATACAAGATTTTTCTTTGCTGGCTCAAACAGGAGATGAAAACTGAATGGATAGTGTGGCAGTAACTCCTTAGCTTTATTAAACAGCTCAGCCAAAAGCATGATCTTGATGTTTACCCCAGGGGACTCACACTCCATAAATACCCAGGAACCTTCATGTTCCTTCCCAGGGTGGAACAGTGCCATTCCCTGAACCTTCTGCAGAGATACTTTGACCATGATAGTTAGTAGCTGCAGCAGGGTTTGATTTGATCAGTGAATTAGATAAATTGACTGAGTAGTTGGCTGAGGATGAAGTAAGTTTTACCTCCCAAAATTCTAAATAATAATAATTAAATTAGGCCAAGATGTATTGCAAAAGTAACTTCCTCTATACAGCCAGGCACTGACGTCTGTTTATGAGTACTTACCTACATTTGATCTCTCCGGCACATTGGCATGGTAGTTTTCATGAAGAAACTCTGGTGGGTTGTCATTTATATCTTGAACTTTAACAATGAATTCAGAGGGTGGTTCCAAAGGTCTGTTAGTGTTCCTGTCTACAGCTTGTGCTGTGAGAGTGTACTGAGCTCTCTCTTCGCGGTCCAGTGTCTTTGTTGCATGGATGTTCCCTGATTTGTCATCAATAACAAAAATGATTCCTGCTCCTTCACCTGAGAGAATGTATTTAATGTTTCCATCTCCAGAATCGATATCCGAATGAAGCTACAAAATGAGAAACAGACATAAGGTAACAAGATGGTATCCATCTTATGTATATGTATATGAGACAAAAAAAGTTCCTGAAATTACTATAATTTTCATAGTTTTCAAAAAGTCTTGTCCTTGATCAAGAGCTAATTCGTGCATGGGCTGATGCTGTGAGTACCTGTTCACTGCATTCAGGGAAGCTGTCCTGATGATTTTCATGCTGCCACATGTAGGGAGCTACTGAGACCCAAGCTTTAAGATTTAAGGAAGAAAATACATAATGAGATAGTTATAACAGGCTCTTTGTTCAAATGAGGATGGAAGGAAGAGTCACTTCTACAAACAGTTTGTACTCTTCATACTAATCAGATTTTACTAGGTTGCATTTAAAAAGTTAAGTAACTCATGGAGCTGTAACAAATGAGCCAATCTTTGATTGCGAACAAGTTTTTAATAACAACTTCTTTATTATAAAATAAGTAACAAATGCTACTGAACTTTCTTACCTTCATGACCTGTGCACACTTCAGTTTGATGAATGAGAGAAACATTGAGCCAAATTATAGATTTATTGATCATACATTCACAGTTACAAATTGTACATTTCTAACCATCTTTTAAACCAGAATACCCAGAATGGAATTTGGTGTCATTGACCCAATTCTCTTCTCTTTTGTGCTGGTGTTAAGTCGATGCAGTTCCACTGATTTAACGGGAAGTTATAAACTGGTAGTTCACAGTAAAGGAAAAAATAATTAGCTCAGTATGTACGTACATATACTTGTTCACACAGATTATATGTCTCAATGTATACATACCTTTCGTATTTAATTTTACTGATACCTTAAAAATGAAAGGATGAAGAGGTAGCTATTGAGCAGTACACTTTTATTAAGCTGCTGGGTTAGATGTTACATTTTTAGTTACTATTATAAAAGTCCTGAGAATGATACCAGATATTCTTGGGACACACTTTAGTTCAAATGGTTGCTGTGGTCCCTGCTGTGGTGTTACATGACAGCTTGTACACCTTCATTCAAAGACTACCGAAGTCAATGGAAAAACCTGCAATCACTTCAAGAGTCTTTTGCTTAGCTCCTTAATGGAGCTACAACAACATGATTAATTCTAGGTGAATAAGTGCTTGCTGAATAAGCAGCTAATATAACAGAAAAGCAGTGGCAAGAAAAAAAGCAACTCACATAATAACGAAGCAGAACATAATTAATATTCAAATGAATGAAAAAACATAATTTCTTTCTTACCCTTCCCACTAGTACAGGATCTGGTCCTGTATACTCTTCTATGACAAAGAACTGATTCCACACCCAGCCTCTTTTTGAACGATGCAGAACTTGTCCTTCTTTCCCTTTTTCATGGTGACCATGAAGTGACGGCCTTGCGTTGTTCAGTTTTTCTGTAGTGATGGCATGGCTGTAATACAGCATGCCCATGCAGATTAGAGCGGCATGTAAACAATTGTCCTCCTTCATTTTTGGTTATTCTGTAGGCACAGGAGTATCCAGGAATCTACCCCTTCCACCTTGGAAGTCAAAAAATGTGGGGCTACTGAAAAGTTTCAGATTAAATGTTCTGCACATAAAATGCCACCACACATGAAATGCTTCACTTTAATGCTCTGCAGCTTCCCAACTTAATTCCTAAAAGAAAATGAAATAGAGAAAAATATCAGTTCTTTCATGTCTTTCAGGTGCAATAATTTCTTTACTAAGCAAAATGAAACTAGTACTAATTTGGAACATTTCAAGATAAGAAGATTAAAATGTAATAATTATTATATTAAGTAATGAGTATATTTGGTGTTTTGTTATATGCAACCCCCATTTTATAAAATCTCCTAACTTGCTGGTTAGGGCACTCATTTGAACGTTGGAAGATAGAGAATTATATTCTTTCATGATCCTGCCAAATGGATTTAGCCCAAGATGCAAGGTAACTTTAGAAATACCTAATTTATATCTAAGCCCTCTTAGGAGCTTAGATTTAAGCCTTAGATATAAGCCTTTAAGCCACAGGCTTAGATATAAGATAGATACCAAGATACTTGCTTATCAAGAATGGAATATTTCTACACATGCCCAGAAAAAGGCCTTTTAATGACCAACAGATTTTCATGCTGCAAATAAGTACCTAGGCAGGGGCAGTGGCTGACAGAAATCTGAAGACCTAAATTTTGGATTCAGGCACTTGAAATAGCCCTTCTACCTCCCTCCGAGGATCACGTCATCAAAGGTGAGAAGCAGCACTGATTGCCAATGCTCCTCTCTTTGTTCTGGTGACTATAACTGTCACAGACCAATACAAATATATAGAGATACTTCTAATAATGTAACAATTGACAGTAGCTATTTATTCCTGCTGTTGCTGTGATTTAAATTACCAGAAGTATAGTATTTTCTTAATTTCTCATAATTTTTTTAAATCAGTAGGTCAGAATTAATATTTGAAGCAGAAACTGCATAATACAGTGAAACCTGAACTAAGGTCTACACCTCCAGCAGCTAACAATCCATCTTAGAGGCCACTTTGACATATCCCTGGGGTTTCCAATACATTCTCCTTCAAGCTTTACAGAACAGCCAATTTTTACGGGTTCCTAGGATGTTTGTTTCAGCTCTCAGTGTAATTCACTTTGTTATTCTGCAAGACTAATAAAATACTCAAGGCTATATCCTTACAGGCATATGTATAAATACATGCTACCATCTTCATTAAAAGAGAATGATTTTTTTATGAGAGATACGGAGGTCTTGCACATAGTATTTGTAGCATAGAAAATGTGAATATAAGGAAAAGCTTGAACCTACATCACATCCTACAGCTCCAGCAACAGATAAACAGCTCAGCAGTACTGAACCCACCCCCCCGGGGGTGTCCTTCTCAAAGCCAGGGCAGTCATGTCCTCCCCTACAGTCCCTTTTGCAGTTACCTAAAAAAACCACATCCAACATCGAGAAATAGGGTGCATGTATAAATAAGGAAGGAAATATTTGTGTTCCTTATCTCCAAAAAGGCTGTCTTTTTGTTTTAGCTGTAAAACAGAAATCACCTCAACTACCACACCATAATGACTCCAGCCTAATGAATTAAATGGTAGTCGCACATATATACGCAAACATAATCTGGCACCAAGGGAGGGATTTCTACAGTTTTCTTTCTTAAGCATATTTATTTATTAAGTACAACACTTGGTGTAAACATTTAATTTTTCACTATTGTTACATGATGTCACATTACAGATGACCCATAACAGTATGGCAGATATGAAAAAGAAAACTCTCTCTACTATTTTGGTCAGAAAAATGATTTTAAATTCAGTTATTCAGACATAAAATGTGTGTGTGAGCTGTGGAGCATTAGGCCTGGGTTTTCTGAGTTTGTTTCTTGTCTCCATTTTGTTGAGAGGCAAAAATAAAGCGGGACTTAAAGAAGCTGCAAACTAATATTTATCCTGGTTTAGAAGCAGCTTAAATAGCAGAAGCCTTTCAGCATGAATCATTACAGTGGCCTTTTCTATGATAACATTAATTTTAAGAGGAAACTGACATTTTTTTTTCAATTATGCATAAAAAACCTGAACTGAGGCACCTACTATGCAGTAGTTACTGACTAAGCTTCCCTGTCATTTCAGTAACTGTTTATTAAACCTCCCTCAAAGTTCAGAAAAGTCTTTTTAAAAATAATCCATCAAATTCTCCACTCAGTCCCATAGATGTAAAATGTGTTCCTCTGTCCTGTTCAGTGCACACCTCTGGATTTACACCCCTGGACAGGTGTAAATTTAACCCCACAGCAAGCAGGCTCTGAGGTTACCTCTCCTGGGTACTTTGTCTACAGAAACTTATTGATGTTACCAAATTCGACATATTATAGCCACTTTAGCCCTCTTCGTAATTGCATTCAGTTAATCAATGCTATTGCTGTTTCGCAAGTGGTTTGCTATGGAGTGGCCTTTCAGCTGAATAGCCTCCAATGTCCTGCACCTACAGCTAATTATGCTGGACGAGTACATTTGCTACGAGCATCTAGTGTGTTCCTCGTGTGCAGCAGTTAGCAGTGCCTGGCTCCTGGACTGTCAAACAGGGCCTACATGCTCCAAATAGAAACGAAACAAAAAGGCTGCTGCACCTAGACAGCAGTATATTTTTAAACCTGTTGCTAGAAATGGTTAACAAGTAAACTGCTTGCTTTAATAGATTTTGGACATGTTTAAAAATTAAATTATTCTTCAGATCATTAATATCAAATTATGGTCTCAACAATGAAAACAAGTAAACAAATACAGCCATTATTCCCAAATTTTGCAAGACTGTTATGTAAGTCAGTAAACACTTTATAAAGATGCTTAACCATAACTGAAAAGCCAAGCTGACATATATGCTGCTTATTATCAGCTGTTCAAGTATGAAACAAAACATTAACCACACATCCATGCTTAATGACGATTTAAAGCAGCAATTGCTTGCTACCTTTAGTTCTTTCCTCCGTGTATATGTGGGGAGAGAGGAAGCACTAACGCTATGTCTTTGGGACAAAAAAAACGACTGCATCTCATCCCGTGAACCCTACTCGGGCAGAAGTCACTGGAGCTGTTTATGGTAATTGCTTCTGTCTGGGGTTGTAATGCGAGAGGACTCCATGCCACTAGCACCAAGGTGGCTCTTTAGGAAGCGAGTCGCCGCTCGATGGGCTGCAATTAAAGCTGGAGCGGCAGCCGGGCGAGGTGTGCCTGACCCCGTCGCACCTCTGCCGGCTTCCCCCTTCCCAACGCTCACACGCGCTGTTGAGAGCTTCCCCGACGCTGCCACAGTAGTAAGCCCTGTGACTCCTATCTTACGAAGAACAGTTAATAGCTCCTTGTTAAATCTTTAGGTAGAATAAATCAACAGAGCTCCACTGAAGTCTGTGAAATGACTCTAATTTAGAACAGCTACAGTCTGATTTTATAAACTACTTCCTTCCTAAAAGGCAAGGTGCACGAGATGCTCTTAAGGTATAATTAAAATAAACTGCATTACAAACCAAAGTGGCATCATTAACAAGAAAGAAGTCCTGTTTCCTAGACAATCTACTCAAAGCCTTTCAAACATTTAAATGTAACTCAGCTGCTGAAAGCTAATGGTTTCCTATTTCTTCAAACAGCCAATACGGAAAAACAGCTAAACAATCTATAAAGCACCTCCTTTTCTCCCATGGACATCACTGAGGGAAAAATACCTCATCATCCTCTAAGCATGGTATAAAGATATGAGAACTGCAATTGCAACAGCTGATTGAAGTGCTGCTCGGTGTCCGTAAATTCTCAGTGTGTAGCAGTTTTATTCAGATGCTGTACAACATTACACATATATTGAACAGTTAGAATCATTTGCTGTTAATGTTTCTATTCTTTTTTTTAAAGTCATGATCTGAGGGACACCTTTAACATTATTGTAATTATTCAAACAATTCTGCACGTAGATTATATTGCTAAACTATAGCAAACTGAATCTCAGGTGGGCATTTGCCCAAATTGCAACATCAAAATTTTTTCATTGTTGTTTAGAATTGCACAGCATATAACTTTGAAATTCTACATTTTCCTTAGAAATCTATGAAAATCTAATCCTTCAATCCCCCACATCCTTAAACTTAATGGATACTAAGGTTTGAACTAAGATGACTTTTTCCCAAAAGGAAGAATTCTGTTAATATATTTTAGCTTCATAATTATGGCAATTTTGGTACCGCATAATAGCTCTGTCAGGGATAGGGGAAAAACAAGAGTTAATCAGCCAGTATCCAAGATCCAGTCACTCACAGAGGCACATGAAAGCAATGAGTCTCTCAAATGCTACCTCTGAAAGTTGATCAATCGGGGTGCACAGCACAGAGAAATGTTAAAATGGCATGGAGTCCACACTTGGGAAAACATAATGCACCATAAGGTGTATACACAAAATATTTGCATGGAAATAGCAGCTCTCCCTAAATAATTGCGAAGACATGCCTTCAGGGCCTTTCTAGCTATGTGGTCTATGTTTTGTGCTTCCATTTTTAACTTATTTTTGACAATGCAAAGCTGCAAGTCTCAATTTTATCACAAGAACAGTCTGATCTACCCTTATATAGCACAATCCATCAATATTCATAATGGAAATATGATATTCAACTCATTAAGAACTCATATATCATAAACCTGAAAAATAATATGACCATGTCTTCAGATTATGGCAAAGAATAGAGCCAGAGTTTGGATTACTCCGAAATGCATAAACTCAACTATCCTTCTGCATCCTACCACTGAGAGCCCACAAACCTGCAAAACTCTCAAAGTGCAGCACGGCACAGTAGAGAGGTGGTATTAGGATGCTATCCCAACTCTAAGAGGCAAATCTAAAAAGTCAATGTGCTCTACAAAACTTCACACAAAAATTAGAATGACTGTTTATACATGACTAATAGACAAAAATAAAGAGCCAACAAAGATTATTTTAATGACAAGACCAGTTGCGGAAGCTAAGTCTAGCCAATTTTAAATATCTTTCATTATATTTATAGCAAAAAAATTCCAAACATCCATGCTGACTTCCTGTGTGCTATTAAATGACCATATGTCAAATTAGAATAGACTAAACAATTTTTCTGATTTGTCTGGGCTACAACTTCTGGATGATACATTAAAATAGCAATTGTTCTCAGGAATACACTTGGCAGAAAGCAGTCAAGAGCACAGTGTGGCAATATAATGAAGGATGATTATGTTCTGAAATGTTTTGCAAGAATATCAAGTAAATATGGCAAACTCACAATCCAAATGAGATTTTAGCTGTAATTAGAATTAGCTGAAAAGATGAATGATGTCTTTTACTATAACTTTATCGACAGATGAGTAAATGAATAGTTTTTTAATGACAGAATAAATATTGGACCGCATGAGCTGTGGAGTTAAGAACGGGTGCGGCAGGCGCGGAGCCGGGCCGTAAGGACGGAGCAGCTGGCGCAGTCGGCTGTGCCCCTCGCTGGGGGCACCTGTCGCGGGGGCCTCCCTCCACGTTATCGGCATCGCAAAGTGAGCAGGAACCCTGATCTTTGCTCTCGGGCCAGGGCTGTTTTGAGCAGCCTCTCACTTAGGGCTCCTACGCCATGGTTTAACACAACTGGGTAGCTAAGAGACTCTTTCTTCCTTCAAAACTGTAACAGGGGTCATGAAAAATGAGCAGCTCACTTTGAAAGAAGCTAAGAAAGAGATTTCCAGATCAAATAATCAGCCGAGTCCCACTGAGCCCATACTGCTTAATCTTCAGGGCATATCATGAATTTAACTACTTTGGGACTTTTTAAAAAAAGAGATTAAATGAGGGACACAGAATAGTTACACATGCAAGTGTGCAATTGGTGAATGCATGTATAGCAGTAGGAAGGCAAGAGTCACTGCCATGTATTTTTATTCTTTCTTAGTTTGCCGTATTCACATACCTGATGCCCTTTTCATAAATATTTCAAGACATTCATATAAGTAATAGGAAAACATTTTGAAGGAGGACAGTTCTTGCTGCAGAAAACTACTCAGTCCTACCCAGTTAGTTTCACCCATCTTGATAACCTAATACGCGGTTTTAATTTAATTTTTCCCAATTTAACAAAACTTTGTTCTCCCCTTTGACTTATTTCAAGAAAACATTACAAAAAGGTACGAAAATAGCCTGGTTCCTTTTATTTATGAAACAAAAGAAAATAGTCAGAATAACTTAATTCTCTCAATGACTTTTGGCTTTTAAACTACATTACATTATCAGACCAACCTCTTTTTACCATAGAAAAACTAACTGTACAGCATTCTTGTGGGGGGGAAAAAGTCATATCTCATTTTATTTGCATTAAATAATGGTATGCAAAGTATCAGATCTGCTATATGGCATATCTAGTTTGCATGATACACACAGAAAATTCAGTTCTAAAAGCAAGTCCTTCAGTTCTGAAACATGCCATACTCTTTCTTTCCCCGAAGCTGGACAGGATTAGAATCAGGATTATTGTGTTTCTCTGCTGGAACTAGAGTCTTTTCCACAATGTAGCTGCCTACGTGATATGTAGAATTGAGAATGGTGCAATACTGTCATATCATCATTCCCAAGGTCTACTTTAAATGCAACGAGATGAAGTGGAGGATGAGACAATAACAGCTTTTTTTTCTTTTTTTCAACTCTCAGGGCACAGCAGCAGTTGATGGCTTTGTGTATGTCTTTCCATTCAGGAAATAATCCCATCAGGAGATGGATTTTGCTTCCTCAAATGAAGCCCTGTTCCCAGGGCTGCATTTGTTCACGCACCAGCAGAGGTCCACTGCTAAGTGCCCAATCATGGCTCTTAATCCTCACATACTAAATAGGAAAATGAAAAACTACAGGACTCCAAACCCAGCAAACTGACTTTATGAATATGACTAATCCCATGAGACGAGTCACGTACATATACAAGTAACTACTTGGAATCAGGCATTAAAGGCCAATATGCAGTAGTCTAATGTAAAACATTTCACTTAAATGACAAAAGGCCTGATCTCTGATAGAGAAAAAGATTTTCATGCTCTATACGTAACTGGTAAATCCCATTTTTCCAAAAGTGTAATTCTGAAACAGATCACCAACATCTCCCTGTGAGCCCTTCTGAAGTACTGAATCTTCCTTCCTGTTGAACTTTAGTTCAGTTTTCACTGGAGTGAACATTAAATCATCCTAATCTTAATGCAAATTGATATAGTCTCTTGTGTCATTCACAAAACATTATTAGTCTTATGAGACAAAGTATTTTGTCCAGAAAAGGAAATTTTTCATATTTAGAGATATTTGGGGGGAGAAAATCTGTTAGGTATTCCACTTAACAAAGACGACCTCATACTCCTCCAATTCATGTTGCATTGTCTTGCATGGGAGCATGAGGCCCTTGTAAATGGTTATCATCTAGGCTGCAGTTTTGCAGCAAATTAGGCATTTGTATAATTCTACATGTGGCATGCAAATGCCTAGGGGTTTCTAGGGGGTGTCTAGGGGATATCTAGGGCTATCCTACTGCCCAGGGGTTCTAGGTCATGGCAAGGTTTATTTGTGCTAAATATATAAATAAAATCATTACAGAATAGGGGATTTTCATTTTCAGCTATAAAAGTTACCTTAAAAAATGCTAAATAACTTTTGTAGAATCCTACTCTGAGTTCATTAGGAAAGGAAATCTTAATCCTTTGCATTTTTAAATTATGCTTTATAGCACTGTATTGGATTACTGAGATGTTTAAAGCCAATAATCCCCAGCTGTTCCTAAGAATAGCTTTTGAAATGTAGCCATATTCTTCTGTAACAGCTTTGAGATTCAATATAAGGAAGTCATAGACTAAAACATAAAATGATGGCTCTTTGAAAATAGAAGTCATTTTGCAGCAAAGAGGAGGAAAAATAAGCATCCTGACTAATATGATGTGTTATTTCCTTCAGTATCCACCTCTGAAATCATTTTCACCAGACTTTGGTTTAGTTTGTACTCATTCTAGAAGAGTGAAATTGCCATTTGGTGCACCTCACACAAAGCAGTAGAAAGGTAGGAAGACAACTTAGCACATTATGAACTGAATGACATAGAAATAGGCCTGAGAGAGTGATATTAAAAGACTTGGAAATGAAAAATGTCTGTAAACGGAGTTTCAGTTTACTTGCTGCCCTGGGGAGATCCACTTAAGATAAATGTGACAGAGGCTGTCTTGTTTTTAAGCATAAACTCTACAAGAAAACAACCAGCATAAGAAAGGTAGTCTTATTAAAAAACATGGTGATCGATAGAGTCATCTGAAATAATGACTAAGCCCTTGGAAGAGCTTATTTTAAATAGTAATTGTGTTCTTGCCCATCTCAGCCAAATCGGAATTCTTGTAATTTCCTGTACATTCAAAACCCGCTATAGCTGCAGCCTATGTCCACTCCAGTTTCAATATAGTTTGCTGTTACGTAAGTAAGTGGTTATAGATGACACCTTGAGGAGGAAAATAAATGACAAGTAAAGTCAAGTTACTTCCAGCTACTAAATGCTGTGTTCACACACTAAGCCAATCCTGAATATTTTTTTTTTCTCTTACTAGGAATTTATACTTATGGATGACAAAATCACCCTTGTGCTGTGACTGATGGTCCTTTTGGTTAATGCCAAATATGATACAGAAAGTCAAGTTTAAAGAATGATAATTGAAACTTTACCAAAAATTCATGACTACAGGCAGGCCTATTCAGCCACCAAACCGAACCAAAAAGAATTCCAGCAAATGACCAATTGCTCTTCTGATTTACTGCCTCATGCTGAAGGGTCAACATTCTCCACCCATGCAGAAATCTGAACTGCATCTGTGATATTCTACTTACAGCTTCATTTCTGGAGGCAACTTCAACAGTGCTGTTGAACCCTCAAACCTTTGTAGCATCTCAGTATATAAGAAAATAGTTCATAACCTTGTGTGGCCTTTACATGACCAATACCAAAATATAACTCCGAGTAGCAAGAAAGCTATGAATCAGCTTTCTCTACAGTATATTTTACAGTGCCAAAGCTTTTGGATTCTTCTGGTAAAAGTCCTATTGAGTAGTAAAACCATATATATATCTACAGTGGATATTGCATAGTCTTTGCATACCCCATGCACACACAGAAATGTGTGTGGCAGTTTTCCCTATATATAGAAGTAACTTGAATGTAATTTCCTATATGATTTCACTTTTCCAGAACAATGAAACATTATTTTAAAAAATTATTTTACTTCCAAAAAAAAAAAGATTTATGACAGAGGAAATTATTTCTAGAAAATTTCTGAAAGGAGAATGCAGTGCACAATAGGTTATTCTGCTAAATGTATAATCAATCAATTTCTTCATGTGGTCAAGGCCTCCCTCTACAAAATGTTTTGCCCCTTGGAATATAATTCTACTAGACTACTTGATCCCCTTCAATTTGGTCTCCCTCAAGTAGAAAGTTTCTGATAAAAGATCGCCACTTCAGAGCCACATGCAAGCCCCCTTGAAAAGACAGCAGTTTGTTTAAGTCTAGCAACCATTGTGACTCTCATTTAGAGAGGTTCACATAATTAGATTTTCTGTAACGCTTATCTTTATAAAACTTGACAAGTTAGTGAATTTCTCTCTCTCTCTCTCTCTCTCTCTCTCTCTCTCATTCTCAGATACATTTGCTAGGGAAAGAAAGGTGAGGGCTAAAATTCTGCTCAAAGAGCCTCCTCCCTTTCTTGATGTTCCTGGCATTGCAGAGGGAAGAGCTCAGGTCCTTCAGCCCTGCACATGCAAGATTCTTTCTGACTGTTTGCTTAACTGGTCAAGTTTGGTGCATAAAAGCCAGTTTGAGATTTTTATGAATGAACAATTGAATCAATAATTAAATTTTTCACAGGCAGAGACTGTCTGTGAAGAGACTTATTCTGGCTTGATAGCACGAGACAATAACATTGGAATATTCAAATACATCCCTAATGCAATGTCAATAGTCATCATAAAGGAGACCATCACTGTTTGAGTACCTAATGGGAGGCTAAAGGAGAAAGGGCTAAAATTGCAACTTTAAATGTTAGTTACAATCCATTAAATCACAAGATTATAATTCTAACAATATCTGCACAAATATCTTTTGAAATGTCATGTTCTAAGTAGTCATCATGGAATATTTCCACTTAATTTACTTAAAAAAAACCCCACCACCTTCATTAGATGCAACCTTCCCTTCTGCTTCCTGGGCAGCCTGACCTGCTCTGAGCACAGATCAGAGGAGCTGTCTGTGGTTTCAGTGTTACATGTGATTAGATCCAAAACTGTAAGGGCTAAAACATAATTCCCAATATTATGCTACTAAAAAAAAATGCAACAAGAGCATCAGGTGCTGAGCGTATAAACAGTACAAAAGAGACAGGCTTGCCAACTTGCAATTAAAATGTGTTTTTCATGTGAGTGGTACATTTCCAGAAAAGGGCAAATAATTCAATATATTTTGCATGGACATAATTCATTCCATGTTAGACCTGTTTATTATATATTTCTTACTGACCACATGAAACAATATCATATCCCGGAGATTATGGCCTGACACCACTTCCGATCTGTAGTTACAGATGATTTTGACAAAACATTTCTATTTTTCTGATAGAAACCATTAACATAAGTTTTGAGGCATCAACTTGCTACAGTTGGAATGATGCTCTGGCCCTAAGATACAAAGCAGAAGAGGCAAATTTTAAATACTTTGAACCTATTGCTGTTCTTGCACAAAAGCTGTAATTTTAGAAAGAACTGTCCCATAATGGCATACACGTGAAATTGTCAAAAATGTGCATTTCTTTAATTAGATTAGTGTTATTCATGGCTGAAACTATAAATCAAATATGATATATTTCTGAAAGTTCATTATATGTTTTGGAGATATGAGCTCTAGCTTTTGCCATAATTTCACTCATGTCAAAGGCTAGTCTTCACCTTAATGGTGCAATAATCGGGAACCATGGCATATATCTGCACCCTCGATCATTTATACCAATGTCTTTTTTAACCATCAGGACAGTATAAAACTATTTGACTGTGAATGAATATGTGAATGAATGGCCACTCTGGTAAAGCTTTAGCTTCCAGATCAACAAGAGAGAGTTTTCTCTCTAATGGAGACCAGTGAAGTGTTACTTAAAAACAAGCTTGTGCAAGAAGAAGAAAACAATCTGACACTTGGCATAACTGCTGGATCAAGAACACTATGATTTTTGGATGGAATGACCTTAATATGAGGCAAGTACAGGGGAAAGAATTTATATTCATAGAATAAAAATGGAGGCCAATAATAATAATAATAATAATAATAAGAATTAACTTGTATGTATATATAAAAAGAAGAATGAAACTTCATTTATAAGAATGAGATCAGGCAACTTTTTCACATAAAATATACTCTACTAAAGTTCAGCATATTTTCTACCAAAATGTTCTTTTCAAAAAGTTGCTGAGATGATAGTGCTATTTCAATCCAACCAATTTCCTTTTTACTAAAAAGTCTTCCATAATGGTAATTAAATAAATTGCTCTTGGAGTAATTATGTTTTTTTCTGGAAAAGAACTATTAGGGTGAAGAGATATGAGAGAGTCTGTCACCAAACAAAATCTTTCTGAATACATTTGTGCTTGTTACATTTATTGGAAGAAGGATGGAGCACTTACAAAAGTTGGACCTTTTTAGTTTTTTTAAAGGAAATTTCTACCTGACAGTTGAAATAGGAAACAAACTAAAATGACTGCTGACAGTCTTGGGAATGCAGAGAGAAAGACAATGGAAGTTGTGAGTCAATAGAAAGCTTTTAAAGACCACATGTGTTAAGCCCTAGAGAGCTAGTGTGAACTAGAAGTCCAAATTACGTTAGAGGCAAGTGAGTGGTGGACAAGATGAAGACAAGTGAAAGCCTAAGACTAATGGGTAAGTGCATTGCATAAAAAGACATTCTGCGTGCAAGTACACATACATCATGTTTCTAAGAGCATGAGGCTTTGGAGATCTGTGTACCGTAGCTCTATTAAGGAGCATGGCAATTCATCAAACACCTCTAACCTCTATGAATTGTATCATCCTAGAGCGAAATGAGATGCTTTTACAGTTCTTGGGCTGACCCACAAGTAATTTCTTAATAGGTAACTATGTTTCATCCATACTTCTCCTCCTGCTTACAAGTCAGGCTAAAATGGTTTGTTGCAATGTGTCAAGTATACCATGAACTTAATTATGTTTTTCCTCAGGTTTTTAAACTTGGTTAAAGATTCTCCTATTATTTGTGGAAACCGACCATATATGTGCTATGAAACCTGTGGCACAACCCTCCGCACCTTGTTCTCTGGGCTGGTCTAGTATCTCAGACTTCACAGGACTTTAATGCAATATTGATGCTTGCTGGTTTTGCTCACATTACAGACAACCTGGAGTTTTTCCTCCTGTAAAAGCTGATGCAAAACTTCAGTGGGTATTGGCTTTTCTGTGTGTATAATGCTGAACACTCCCATTTTCCTTTTTGCTTTAAATCCCTTTGGTAAATAGTATGAGGATAATCTCAGAGGCTAAAGATTAAACAGTATGGATTAGTATTTGAATTTCTTTATGGTGTCTTTACAATATCACATCCAAGGATAACGATACAGTCCCCTTCTAGATGCTAACCCTGTACTTCTTTGCCACTCAAAAGATGAAAAGACAGTGTTTTGAGCTCAGAAACTCACAAGAGTGAGGAAAAAGAAAAAAAGAATGATTTGGTACTATTTGTCCTTCACCTACGATCACAAAATAGCTTCCTGGAAATCCAATGGTCAGAGAGAATAAAGCAGAAGCCAGGAACCAGCTGGAGAAACTGGATCTGGGGATTCATCCAAGAACTGGGAACATCTTTCTGAACAGACAGCCGTATCTCTTGTTTAAATGGAATGGCTGTCAGGGTAAGCATTGCCTTAAAAAATGCAATGTGATTTTTTCAAACTCTTTGCGCATATTTTGTGGACCCCTTCAGGTTTAAGCTTCTGTGAGTGAGCTTAACATTGGAGTCAAAGAATGATAAATGTATAAGCAATAAGAACTCATTTTGTATGTCATGTGCGGGCATATATGCTGTATTATGCTACCTGTAAACACTACTGTAACTAAACCCAACTGTAACACACCAACACAAATGATTATATAAGAATGAGACAGCAAATACAAATGTTTACTAAATGCCTATCTATTAATGGGGTTTAATTAAATAGATTAAAGATATTTCCATGTGTAAGCAACACAAACGCTTTAAATTTTCAGAGCCGTGTAACCCAGTAATTCTGGTGTTGTTATTGCTTACAACAGGCCAAAGGCTTTGCGTTAAGCTAACAACACGGGCCTCAGGACCTGTCAGGCTTTGTCTGGACTTCTTTCCACCTGCCTGGGGCTTGGTTTTATTTAGCTTGTTTGGCTGTAACAGGTTATCTAAGGACCAGATGACTATTGTCTAATTTGTTTTGGCTTTTTGCTTAGCTTTGTATGACTTTGTGATGTAATACTGGTTATTATATATATATTCGTTACGAATAGATGGCAATAACAAGTAGTTATTCTGTGTAGAATGAACTATCTATGACCCTAGAATAAAATGCAGCAGAGGGTAGTATGGGCATGTGGATGACATGAGAAGCTTTGAAAGTCCAGGTACAAGATGACACTGGAGGCCCCACAGCCAATGGTCATTTCCTGGCCATCAGAAGAATGCAACTTTTGAAGCTGCTCCAAACCAATTTTAGGAATAACAAAGAGAACAATGGGCAAACTATTCAATATATGTAAAAACACACCTTATATAGTAAAATCAGATGTAATGCGGAACTGAAGAGCAGTGAAGACAGAGCAAGGTGCAGAGTGTGTTAACAAACATACAGAAATGGCTCCAGGTGGATTCTAGGAGGAGGAGGAAGAAACCATCATCGTCATCGTGCTCCTCTGGGGATGCCAATGCCTTGGGTCCCCCACCGAAGACATCATCCAGAGAGATGCAGCGGAGGAGCAGAACCCCACGGAAAGGGTAGATACTAGAAAGTTCGTGTGCAACAGTTTTAGCCATATATCATATGCACCATATAACTGGACTAACAGTTCTTTGGTTAGACTGCTAAGGTTTTAACTAGACTAATAATAAATTCTTGGCTTTGCATATAAGTTTTTTTCCTTTGGCCTAAATAAAGTGCAGTGTAATAAACTGATTCAAGCAATTTAGTCTGTAACTTGGAGGCAACAAGCTGGTAACAGCTCACAGGCAAAGCAGTTCAGCAGGACAAAGGATGATACTGCCAGCCATATGTGAGCTCACTTACATTAATGAAAATGAAGTCTGCACTGGAAGGAATTAACAGGGGGTGAGGAAGAGGAGTTTAACCTGGATAATGAGGGCCAAGAGAGCACCATTCTCTGTTTAGGAGAGTTGTTTTGTGACAGTTTTTAAAAAGCCATTAGCATACTATTCTTTACTGAGAAGTTTTTCCATTTAAATATTTAACTCATCTTTATATTTCTTATCTGAAAGCACTTTTTAAGCAAATCAAATTGCTACAGATCTACAAGGGAAAAAAAAAGGGTCATTCCATTTTACGCTAGGTTTCTTGAATACACAAGTATTGTATTATTTTGTTTATCCTGCAAGAATGCAGCGAAGTAGCAGTAAGCACCGGGTCACTAGCTTTACTGTGAAGTAGCACAACACAGTCTTTGTTGAGCTTTCCTTGGAGTGACTCATTGTAATTCATTGAAAGACTCTTCGCTGTGATGGTGTTGTTCTTTCCTGTGTCTCGTGTAGGGCAGAGAGGGAGAGAAGATAGAAGTGGTACCTTTTAACATGTACAGTAGTGAAGTTTGCAGTTAGTATCCAAACACTTGAAATAGAGATAGTTTCCAATCTTGAAATGAACAACTCATTAGTGAGTCCTACATGTTTGTACAAATCCATTCACTTCAAAAACGAAGTGCTCTTCTTGCCAACATACTGCAATTCACACATGTTGCCTGCAGTGAAAGTATGAAAATAACTCCGGAGGTCTAAGGAGAGGCTTTTGGTTGGTTGGTTGCTTTTGCTTCAGTACAGCCGCATTTCACAAAATATAGCTTATAGCATGAAACTACGCCAAGATAGCTTGGAGGCCTTTCAGAGCGACCAGACTTTCAACGTTACATAATCTGTTTTTCTTTTTGGGGGGAGAGAAGGGAGGATGAGAAGCCAAACAATACCCAAGATTCTCTGGTAATATTAGGTACAAAACTGTAAAAGTACAGTTTTTCTGGGATCAGACCCCAGAATCATCACCCTTTGGTATTTTAGGCTGTTGTTTGTAAGAGGAGATTGTGTTCATAAACAGAACCAGAGAATACCCAAGAGGCTCAGTCCTGTATTTCATTTCCAAACATTATATTGGCTCACACTTCCTATGTTCTGGCCTCTCCTCTTATCCACTGAATTCATTAGAAGGTTTTGGCTACTGGCCAAAAGAAACAGTTAATGCATCGCAGAGCCTATATTGTTTGAAACATCTTTTGAGACAAGAATTTATAGCACTGCTATAATAAAACTCAGATTTCAGCATTAAAGTATGAGTCTGTGTACTTGCCACGCATACCAGTATTATACAGAAAAAGTGAACCATGAAACTCTGAGGAAATTAGGAAAATATGTAGCAACATCTAGAAAGATGCCATTAGGACTTGGTTATACCTTTAAGAACAACCTTAAGCAAGAGATAAATCACATACAATGTTGCACAGGGATCTGCAATGGACCTAAGAGAAAGACTGTTGAATCACAAATCCTTTGTCCTTGCTTTGCACTGAAGGATAGTAGTCTTAGACTGATCTAGAGCACTTACTACCTTAGCCAAGAAAAGACAGGATTGAGTCCGGACTCGGCCCTCACTTTGCCCTCTCCATGCCTCTGCCAGTCTCTCAGAAGGTTAATTTTTTCTCTGATGTAGCTCTGTTTGGGGTACTTTATTCTATTGTTTTTTATATTATGCTTGTTATTATGCATTCAAAGTATAATGAAATATGTGCTTTCCATCCCAAAGAGTACATATCAATCTTCTGTAGGAATTACAAAATATTACTTTTATGGACAAGAAAGAGTACAGCTTTTTCCTGTAAAGGAGTAGAAGTATAGACTTTGCCTAAAACCCTGGAAGAAACCTTCATTTACGAGACAGGGGAATCATTTTTATTCTACTACATGAATTCAGTGGGCTGCCACAGGCCAGTTATAATCTGTTATTGTTTCCCTGCAACCTTGTACTATTAATTTTTCTTTTTAATGAACTGTCCAGTCTAGTTTAGCTATGGGAACCATGATGGAGCTGCAATATAAATGGTTTATGTCATGCCTTTGTCAAAAGGCTTTCCCCTACAGCACCAGAATATAATTGAAAAGCCATTTTAAAATAAAGTAACTGAATGATTGCAAATGCAGGTTGTCAGGAATAAAGTGGGAAAATCCTATGCATTATATTAGATTTTACCAGTCACAACTAGTGTGACTTTATTAGTGTTTATACAGATTAGTAAAGCTACATAAATCACATATGTTTGCATGATTTTATTAGCATGTATTCCTGAAAGATAGTGAGTATATTTTTAAGAAGTTGTTCTTCAACTGTGACTAACCATGCAGTAATTGTTTTGGTTAAATGTCTCGGATGAATTAAACACAGTAAATGTTTTCTTTTATAGCATACAGAATAAGTGCATGTTTGAGAGAGCAAATTAACTTCTGAGTAGAATTAAAGACAGTTTTTGTTGTATATGAAACCCTGAAGGGCTGAGTACCCAGTAGTCTTTTTATATGTACTACATATGCAAGAATGTATCTGCACTATATATGCAAGAATAATACTTTTAATTTAGTTTTTTCTTACGTTTATTTTTTCTAGCCCTGGATGCATGTGCTTGTTCTTGGAGGCATTATGGTGAATGTTTTTAACTAGATAATTGCATTATTATTATTATTATTATTTTTTATTACTATTACTATGAAAGCCCAAAGAGAGCTACTATAAAGAATACTTACTATAGTTAAGGCTGACATCACTTTTCTCAATATTTTATGCAATAATTTCATTTCATTGGTAGTTCAAAAATTTCCATCAAAATTGTTTCTGAAAGACTTGATTTTTGGTTCACACTTCTCACCTTTAAAATAACTAGTGAAACTTCATCAGAAACATTAGACATATGTGTTCACTAGAACACATATTTCACAATTAAAACCAACTTTTTTTACTTTGTTCTGATTCTCAAGGTCTTGGATTTGGGGTTTTTTTTTTAGTCAATGTACCAATCTTTCCATGTCTTTTTTTCCTCTTATGGCCAGTCTGCTCATTTTGTGCCGTGCAGTCTCTACTTTTGCTTAGCAACTCTCATGCCTTGTGGGAAGCTCAGGAGTTTCTCGTGGCACAGCCCAGCCATGGCTTTCCAGCCTACTGGCCAGAGCATATTGCAGCCCAGGTACAGTCCCCAAAAGGCTGGGAAAACACAGAAATGACTATTTGATGAACCAGTTGTTTCAGCACTTGAGCTGAAACCAACTTTGGGTCAATAAGATCTGAATTTCAATTCAGTTCCAAATTGGTTGTTCCGAATAACAAATTACACATTTCAACAAAATCAATATTCTTTCAATCAGATTCTTTCAATTCCCAGAAATAATTTTCTATTAAAAAGCTGATAGGAAAATTTAAAACATCCATATTATGAGGTATTGAGATTATAAGATCTAGTGCTGCATGAACATATTTTTCCCACTTACTGTCTTATAGAAGTCTAGTTGATTTATAAGAAAATAATGATTCGTCTTTGGTTTGAACAGGATATATGTCTTATAGCTATTCTAACAATATTTCCAGTGGTGTTTTAGCTCAACCAGTTCTCAATGTTCAAGCAATGATGAGAACCAGCACCAACAAAGCCAAGGTAGCAAATTCATACTCCAGCTTATGAAACTGAGTATGTGCAATGAGACTGACATAAGCAAATTGTTCTTAACATTTCACCCATGGATTTGATGCACTTTGCAGTGTCATTCCACTAAAGTCAAAGAGGTTGTACTCATGTATGAGTCTCTTTCATTTAGACTACTAATATTCACCTACAATGTACACAATAAGCAAATGCCTCAGAAATACTGTTTATTTATGCAATTAAGGTTTCTCTTCAGGTACTGAATATAGAAAACTAAATTCTGACAGCTTGTTTCCTTTGGTGTACAAATTTAAACTAGAGGTACAAGCTTGGGTGTGTCTTTTCCCCATTTACAATTTTTTGCTACACAGAATATCAAACTCTCTTCTACCTCACTGTGGAAAAGCTGTGGGTTTAAGTTGAAAATTCAAAAATTCTGGTCTTAAAACCTATATAAATGACTACATGTACAGAAATGAAGTGAGATGTGTAAAATAGGTCAAAGCAGGTACCTGAAAATTTAACTCTGTTCAGCTATGAAGGCCTCATTACATGTGCTAGCATTGTAATAAGACAGGGTGATTCTAAGTAACTGAAAATTAAGTTTCTCTTCACATGGCATTTGTGCAGAAACAAAGCTATATGACGATTTCCTTGCATGATCTACTTTGTATGCCAGTAACAGCATGTTTTTCCTGTTCCAATGTAAGTTTACTATGTGAGAATTAAAAACAAATTATAAAAAGGATGTTGTACCTGAATGAGGCAATTTATACATCTTACAAGCCTGAATTTATCTATCCAATAAGGGAAACCAAGTTTCTCAGCCCTATTTGGTCTTTAATTATGCCAGCATTCCCTATTTGAGGTCCCATGGGTTGACCCTTTATTCATATATAATGCTTTTAAAAGTAATGTATCTGAAAAGAAACTTATCAGTTGTGCCTCCTGTCACTCCCTTTAGAATTTAGGTGTATATATTCCATCAAACATAAATATTCCAATAAACATAAGGAGGAAATCTCTCATCAGGATACAGCTACTTAATGAAATTCTAGCCATCTTTAGTTCAAATGAGTAGCCTAGCCCATGTTATAGCTCCAAATAAGCCCAGTAGTGCCTTTCTCTCTGCACTGTTGTTCTTTGTTCCATTAACAATAGTTAAACATGAATATTTACCTTGTCAACTGTTTGATTATGTAGATACTATAACAGGAAATTTGCATTCCTGAACAGGCACAGCTGGAAACAATTTAAGAGAAAAAAAATCCTTCAAAAGAAGAGAAGAGAATTTAAGAAGCATATGGATGCCCAGGTTTACATGATAATCAACAAAAGCAGTGCTTGTTCCTCCTCTTTGCAAGGAGGCACTTCACATCCCAACCAGAGTGAACACCCTACAGTCACTCTGCGGGAAGCTTTCTTTCAAAGATGATTTCCTCTAACTCTGAAATGTAAAAGAGTCTATAAAAATAGACCTGACAGCTCCTAAAATTAGACATGAAGAAAGCTTGAGTAGGGACCTGGTTTGTTAGATTCACTTATCTCATGAGAGTGGTGAATTTTCAAGTTTTCCTTGAAGGCTATACCTTACAGTCCTTTAATTTGTTAAAATTGGAAGTGTAGCTCCAAAGTCAAGAACCAGAAGAGTAGAACTAGGCCTGAACTAAACCGTGAAGAGAGATACAAGAATGAGTGCCAGAACAGGCAAAGTAAAACAGACGCAACAATAGTTACATAACTGTGCATGGAGGGGACACTCAGTCAAAGAGAAGACATAACTAATTTAACTTTTGCTGTGTCTTTTTGAAACCTACATAGGAACTTGATACCCAGTCAGGAAGTCTTCCATCAACCCAAACTTCCTTTAACCTCATTCACTGCTGACAAGCTGTGTCTGAACAAGAACTGAGCACTGCCTGCAAAATTTGGCCCTTGAGTTGAGTGAATGATGGAATAAGAATCTCACATGCTGAGCTAGAGCTCTTTGCAGCTAAGAAGCAAAGGAGCTTGCAGATATCCCAACTTTCTAAACAGAGTGCTGTTGGTTTCACTGTCAAATACACTATGCTGGAGCCTGATACTCATCGCTGCAGTCTACCTGTATAGCTGGTGGCAAGGATGTTGTGGTACACAGCCCGTTTGGCTGCCAGAAATAGGATTATCATTCAAGGACATTTCCACAGAAGTGAAGCATCTGTCAAGCAGGACTTGAATGCACAGAATGCAAAACCTGTGAATGAGTCAGCTAGACAAAGAGCTTTAATATCCTGGCTTTGTACTCTTTATCTTAGAAAATTCAGATGAGATCATGCATTTGACTCTGTAAAGATGACAGTATTTACATATCTATTATTATCTATTACATTTAATCTGTTTCCCTGTTAATTTTAGAAAAGCAAGGATACTTCTATAGATGGCAAATTCTCACCTCTGAGGAATCACTGGTTTCAGTAATAGCACAATAGAAAGTCAAAGAGGATATGAAAAATTAAAGGCTATCGCAGCAGCATATATAGCCTTTTCAGGTTTAGGGTTTCCAGTAGTGCCCTATTTCCACACCTTCTGCAGCTGCCTTCTCTGAAGCCTAAAAGTCACCACTAAACTCATTTTCTAACACCAGTCTGAGCATTCTTTGAAGCTCTGTGGTTACACAAAACATTGTTGGTGAGATAAAACAAATTTGGAATTAATAACTCATTCGCATAGGCTTAGAATAAGAAAAGTATGAATCTTTTTGACCGATAAAATAAAGTTACAAGCCTACCTATTAGAAAGTTTCTTGCATTCCTCCTCATAAATGCTACATTTCTGAGTTTTCAAGGGGTTCTCTGATGTTTTAAACAAGACATTAAATGAGTGTGATCGAAAAAATGCAGCTTCTCAAACCACGCTTTCTAGGCATAGCAGAATGGCCAGGGTCCTACAGCATCAGCTCCCCTGAGCGACAATTAAGACCGATGGATACACTCTACGAAACTGGATGAGAAAAACTGGCTTATAGAGCACATCAAGCATGGGATTACTTACTGCAGAAACTTCCTTATATTGTACATATATCAGAGACAGCGCAGAAACAAGAGACTAGCTATACGTATCTGACATCGCTCAGAAGATCATATTGTCAGATGTACTACTCACCTTCACCCACTGGAAACTTGTTGCCAACTTACGTAGCATATTCCACACATCTGAAACGCCACTTAACGAGACTACGATGACAATGCAGATGTAAGTTTTCTGCTGCCACTTATCCAGTACTTCAGCTCTGGCTGCAAAGAATGAAAAAGTTCCTTTGAAATCCAATGAAACTTTGGTACCATAATAAAAGAAAATTAAAGTCTAGCCTATAAACTATCCCAGTAGCCCAAAGAGAGTTTAAAGACTAGCAATTAAAGAGTATGTATACGCCAAGGACAGAGTTAATAAGTAGCTTTTTCCTTAACAGACTTACAAGAATGTTCCCATAACTAAAATGCTGGAGGCCATATCAATATTCCTTCACATCTTTTTCGTTACCTCCTGAATAAACAAAGTTCTATGGAAAAATCTGTTCTGGGAATATTATCCAATACAAGACATACTGTAGGGAAAAAAGTAACAGCTGCAGATATCATTAGCCAATAAGATGTGCTTTGAACATTTCCAAGTGCTCTAAAGGCATATTAGAAAATTAGTATTGTTATCATTATGATGGAGAAGGGAAAAGATTATTTTAGTAAGTGGAACTACCACTGTAGTAGGGAAAATATATCTAGGATAAGACATTTGAAGGAAAAAAAAGAGGCAAGAGGTGCCTCTGCCTATAAGAAGTCCATTTATAGTTGTTTCATAAAATGGGGTAGTGAGTAGAGACATTCTGTATAAATGACACTGAAACAAAATGAAATGTACTGAATTGCTCCGTATGAGGTGAAGAGAATCCTTTACCTTTCTTGCATTTAAATTAAGCAATTAAGAATGCTCTCTATCTGTATGTTGCCATAAAAGTAACAAATACGTAGTTAACATGATTGAAAGCAAAAGAAGTACTGTTATGTACTGATGTAGACACTGTATTTCTGATACTCCCTTGATATCTTGATATACTCTTATATGGCTACTAAGTGAATGCTCCTAGGAAATCAGGCTAGATTACCTAGATCTTCCAAGTATACTAATTGAGAATTTCTAAGAAAAGCTACTGCAAAATAGCCTCTATAATTTGGGTTGATACTATTTAAAATAAGTTTACGTACATCCAAATCAGTAATTTTTTGCAATATCTTACTGTTAAAGATGCCTCAGCTATACCAATCCTCCATTTTATGCTCACTTTACACTGCCATTAAAGCAAACAAATTTTACTGGCAAAAAGTTGTTCAGCAGCACACAGCAAATTCGAAAGTTGCTGGTAAAAGCGTTCAGGAGAAATAAATAGACATTGCCGGAATCTTACATGCAATATTACATAAAGACTTATTTCACACTAACTCCCTCAAAGGAAGATATAAAACCATGTGGTTTCTACAGCCAATTCTAACTGCAGATATATTGATTGACTCATTTTAAAAAAATTTGTGATGTATGTTCAATAAACACACATTCCTGGAAAGTGAGTTTTGTTAAAATAAGCTCTATGAAGTGCAGTACGCTCTATGTGATGACAGAGAAGTTAATATACAAAGCAGTTGGTTTATTAAACATGCTGCACATACAAGATATTTATGCAATTTACTATGAAGTACACACGGCATTTTAAAATATGCTAATTTGCAAGCAAATTCTGTTTTTCTTTTCATAGAGGATCTTTTTGAATTAATTCACAACTCATTTGAATGAATAAGAACGACAGAAACTGAATAAACTTTCTCATTTTGATAATTAGCTCAAGTGACGTCAAGATCTTTACAGATGAATTTGCAGCTCAATTTCCTTTTTGCTCAAGACATTTGAAGTTGCTTAGGTTCATATTTATCAAAATATGCTCTTACATATCCCCATGGTCTAATTTTTTCAAGATCTGCTTTTGATTTTCGGAGTTGCAAATATAGCTGGTAATAGATATTACCAGTCTTCAGCCTGACCTGCTACACTATTCAAGCCTTTTTTCTGTATATGAACCTGAGCACCAGTCAGTGAAGTGCCTACATACCTAATAATTAACTGTCAAATAAGGGCTCCATTTGCCAGTTACACAGCATTTAAACAGCCATCAGAAGTTACAAATCAATATTTTTGATAGTACTGATCATTATTTTAAGCAAATAAATCTTCATATTAACATCAGGGAAGGAGAGAGAAACTCCTCCAGATATGAACTTTCATGACAAACATTATTTAAGACTGCTGAATGAATTCATTGTTAATATAAATAGCATGGGGTATAGCTTAACTGATAAATTTTGATATATAGGTAACAGGTATTACCTACTTTATTGTACATTACATTGTTTATTATTTTCTGCTACAGTTGAATATATTTTCAACAGCAAAGTTCTATTAACTGTATAATCTTCGAAACTGGAAGAAAAGGCAAAAGAAAAACAAGTGCTGTATTTACAGAAGTCTGTTTCAAAGTCCAATTATAATTACAAGAAAACTCCAAAAAACATCCATTCAACAGTTCCAAAGCACCAAATAGATTTGACACAGTGGCACTTTAAATCAAATCTCCTAACAAGATTTTTTTTTTTTTTGGCAAAATAAGCCGTGTCTTCAGAGTTGGTTTATACAAAGTGACAACTTGAACAATTTTTGAAATGCTGCTAGTTAGAGGGGAATAAAAAAACCCACCCAACCCCATTGTCACTATGGTAATTATTTCACAATGCCTGATGTTAAATGGGCAGTCCTGTGGCCTAAGAAGCAGCTGAATCCTGCATTGTCCTTGCATGATAAAAAGATTTGCGAGTCTGAAAAGCAGAGGAACGGAATCTCACAGCTTCTTAGACTTTGCACTGAAAGGGCCATTGTAGCATCATCATAAATCCTGGGCTCCCCAGGCACTTGACAACTAAAGCAGTGGACAATAGAATTCTTGTGTTGAACAAAACACTCCTTGTCTGCCAAAGGGCTTATCTGCTTCATTTACAAATGTCTTTCATTGTACCAAAATAATTCCCTATTAGAAAAACTATTAGGAACAGAACTAAATAAATATTCACAGCTTTGTGGGCTGTTTGGCAAAAGGAATAAACTAATACAATCAAGGAACATGCAAAATATGAGATTTAAATCAAGGAAACACAAAACAACCCCAAACCTCTCTTCATTTTCTCTTCACCTTATTACAGTGAATTACATTGAAAACACATTTCTCTACATAAAAGAGACCTAGGGGATAGAATATTAACTAAAAGAAAAATATTAGAAACCTGGAAAGATTTCAGATTAGAGCAAAATTGTGTCCAATGTGCTTTGAAAATTAAAATATTTCCAGATTAGCAATTACAGAAATAATAAATTACAGACACATCAGAAAGTTTTATGAAATGGTGATAAAATATTTATAATCATAAAAAGAATAAAAAAGGAAATTTATAACTACATATATTTAACTCCTTACTAGTAAGAGATGCAAAGGTGTAAGGGAAATGAAATGAAATGAAATGAAATGAAATGAAATTAAATTAAATTAAAGGAAAGAGTGGTGGCCAGCTTACTGCATCTTTTTTTCAAGAAGCCTAATGAAAATTCTGGCAGTTACCATAGACAGAAATGAGAGAAAGAATAAAAATATTCAAAAATATTTATTTACAACTTAAACTTATTTGCATTTCTACCACATTCAGAATTCTATTGCATCAGGTTACCACTTAAATAGTTATTTGATTACAATTTACTATAAACATGCTTATGGGAAGAGAATTTCCAACATACACAATCAGGAAGGGAAAAAACACTACCAATCTAAAGTATTGCTCAAGCATAATCAGTACTGACCACATGCAAAGTATCAACATAATCAAAATGGTTAAATTAAAACCTAAAGAAATTGAATCTTCTTGAGTGAATTATATTATTGATTACAAATTATTTATTCAAATACAATATGAAAACAAGGTTTTTACATAGCCCAGGCAAATGGGCTGAGTGGCTGAATAATTTTCCTTCTGTTTCTAATTATTACAAGCCTACAAAATCATATAAATATTTCTAACCTGCATATTAAACACATATTCAAGGAGGTGGGAAAATGAAATATTCAGATTGTACACAATGAACAACTTTGATACTGTTAAAAATACAACAAAGAGTTTAAAAGCATTTAAAATAAAAATAACAAGAATATAAGCTCACAATCACACAAAGATGGAACACAAGATTTAGGAATACGTGAGCTTTCCATGGTTCTACCATGAATTTCCTGTGTGACCCTGCCACACACCACTTAACCTTGGAGCCATTTCTAAAAGTGAACAAAGGCATGCTATAAAACATTTCACCTATGAAAAACGCAGTAATCAGTACAAAAATCTGAGGAAAGAGCCCTGAATTCAGACCTCCCACATGCCAGCTGAGTATCTCTTCCGTTTGGCTGCAGACCTTTATCATTTTTTATCTCACTCTCTCTCCTCAGTAAATAATTAACTATTCTGAAGATATAGGTAAAAGTTCTGATTTAATAAAGAGTTTGAACCTGAGTTCTCATATGCCATTTTTTTATGTTTGCTATTCTGAGCTATGTGTCTCCAAAACTCCCCTCCCTCTTGAAGCTGTATCATCTGTAAAATTTGCATAAATTTATCCTGATCATTAGGTAATTTGCAATTCAGGCATGAGTTTTATTTTTATTTTTACTTTTTTAAACAAAACTGTTTCCTTCCAGCTCTCTAGTTTTTTTCTCTGCTTTATTCTAGTTCCTACCACGTGACCCAAAGCCACACCACAATTTGACAAAGTTAGCAGTCTCTGTTCAAGAAGAAAGAAATGGTTCTGCTTCAAAGTTTCAATCTCTTAATGCAAAACTCCACAGCATTTAACCCTGTTAGGGAATATATATATTGGATTGCCTTGGTTAGGAGGGTAGTCTCCTTGGCTATGTATAAATGGCTCCTGCAAGCAATCATCTTAGCACCTAAATAAGCTGATGCTCTGAATCACTTTCCAGGAGAACCTGTCTTTTTCCACTTATTACTGGCATCTAAGTTGGGTAATGTGAATCCCCACATGCAGCAACCAATATAAAATCATAGAATAATTTAGGTGGGAAGAGATGTCTGGAGGTCATCTGGTTCAACTCGGCCAGTGAAAGCAGGGCCAACTTCAAAGTTACATTGGGTAATTAAGGATATCACGTTATCATTGTTAATAGCTTCAAGTTGCAGCATGACAAGTGCTTTTGGTGTCGACATGAGAGCCCAACAGGCTCACCATCTTATGCTGAGAGATGGAAACATGAAAAGAAACATAAAGCAAAGGGCAAACATTGCATCAGAAAGCATAAAAAGACAACGTTGTATAATCTGCTTTATGAATAAGGACGCACACAATTACAGGGTCTACTGGCAGGGCAGGGCCAAGGACTTTGACACTGCCCATATCTGAGGTCTGGGACCCTGGTCCACGGTGCTCAGTGTGTGTCCTGGAGCCCTGGAGCCGCAGTGTCGGAGCAGCCGCGGCCAGGCAGCTGCTGTCCTGGAGGAGCACTCGGTTCCCCGGTACAGTCTTCTACTGCTGTCATAGCCAAACTCCTCCGACCATATATACTATCTGCTGGTTCTGAGGTGGGGAAGTGGTAATATCTGTATTTTTCAGACACAGAGTTGAGTCTCAGAGAGACCAAGCATTCTGCCCACAATTGCATAGGAAACCTGGAAAACGAGGGCTTGAAAATAGATTTTATATACTCCTTAGCCAAACAGTTGGACAAGAAGCGAAGAACCTTGCCACCCAGCAGGCATACCTCATGGAAAGGCAGCATACGCACGAAAAGGACAAAAACTAAGACATGTAGAGAAGGTTTCATATAAACAAGGTTCTACTCAAAGCAGACAAATCGCCTGTTTCTCTTGTCAGACTATGCCCTTTCTTATGACCTTTCTGATTTTATATTATACTCTCTATCAAAACGTTTTCCCCTGTGAGTGACATCCCTCACAGGACGAGCAGCCACCTTGGAGCGCACTGCTGACATGGGAGATGTCCAGCGTGTTGCAACGCTGGGAACAGGAAGCTATTGGTCTGACTGCTTCCAGATAGCGTGTGTTGACAACCAGTTGATCATACATACTAAGTTGTTAGACATGAATGCCATAAACAATGATTGCAATTAACATACTAAAATATCTGTGTACTATAACAGAATAGCTACACACTTCCATGAGAGACAAAAATATGTTATTGGTGATGAGAGTACTAATAGACTGCAGACTAAAGCCCAGATCTTATCTGTTCAAGGCCAAAATAAATAGCAATAAGATAACAGTTTCATGTGGGCTCACAAGTGACAAATTACCCCCCATCAAGAAAACTTCACCGATCACGTGTGCACCAAGGCACAAGGCCCTGTGCTCACCCAATACAATATGACTTCATCAGTTCATCTCTTGCTTTTGGGTCACAAGTGCCTGCAGGCAAATGATAACCCCTTGAGGATAAAGTCTGTATTAATTAGCTTCATGATGCTTCAGTCCCATCCTATCCAGGTACTAAGAATATAAGTGGATATGGAGGCCTGAAGGCAGGTATGTTCTGTCATTTTAAATATCATAAAAATCAAGCCTTCCATTTCCATAAATCCAACTTCTCTGAGTTTCTTCTAAAATTAAATTTGGTAGAAGAGGATCCACAGTAAGCACATGTATTTTTTACACATACATGCCTATATAGATACACACATGTAAATAAATCTTAATACAAGCATTTTGTATATCTTTTTCACACATAGGAAATATTTCAGTGCACCACACTATTTATAATTTGAATTCCCTGCATTTGGAGAAAGTCTCCATTTGTGCCCTAAGAGCTAGACTTCTTATACTTGCTGTCTACTAGATTAACTTAAACATATGTTCTTAAACCACCAGCAGTAAAATACTCATATATATTCTCTCTTGAATAAACGTATTATACATACAAAGCACTCAAAATCAATTACTACCATCACAAAAAGCATACAGAATTGCTCTAAACCCTGCTAAGTCATGCTGGACGTTGGCTTCCACCAAGAGCAGATGTCAGAGACTACTAGAGTGGGTTCTTGTCACCGCTGACATTTTTATGGCAAATTTTCACCTCAGTTATTTTTTTTGCTTGTTTGCTTCCTTCCCTTGCCACTTTCTCATTCGTATTCTTCTGCACTTTCCTTCCACTGTACACAAATGGCCTGATCCTGCTTCTACTGTGATCAATAGCAAAGCTTCAACTGTCTTCACTAGCATTGGGTGCTTACTTTGTCCTATCCTTCTCTGCTGCCAATTTAAGTAAGCTGTTTTCTATTTCTTTCCTCTGGCTTTCTTCTGTTCTCTTTTATCAACCTCTTCTAGTGACCTGAAAAGAAATCCTAAAAAGTGAGAGCCACTGAAGTATATGCTGAATGCCCCCATTAGCCAAGCTGTAGGGGACACTTAGCACAGGAAAAAAAATTCAACTAACCTTTCAAAAAATCTTTATATAAATGTTCCACAAAATTATCCTGCTGGTTGCAGGTCCACTAGAGACACCCAAGAAAGAATAATCCTGAGATATCAGAGATACTATAAAGGAGACGAGCACAGAATTTGTCCAAGGGACTCGAGAGAGATGGAGTTCTTTGGTCGTAAGGACATTTTTACCTACCTTCTCCCTTTTATTAATAAATAAAGAAAAGAGTAGTTGTTTAAAGCCACCACAGAGATCTGACGTTTTTGAATTTCTGTGTGCCTCATTCAACTCACTGAATCTCTCTGTCATCCCAGAAAGATTCGTGATTCATTCTGGAAAGCCTATTGCAAATCTGGCAATGACTTTTCAAACATTTGTAAAGTTTTAGAAAAAATTTAATTTAGTCTTATTTCTGTACTGAATACACCTCTTCCCCCCCCATCCCTTGCCCAAACTCCCACTGGTTATAGCTTGTCTAGATTTAGGAATGGTGGAATGAGGGGGAAAGGGGTAGTAAACTCTTTTTAGGTCAACCTAAAGCCATTTGGTCTCTGTCTTTCCTGGTCTTCTTTTCCTCATTTCCGTTTGTGTTTTCTCCAGGGATGTTACAGAGTTGGCTTCCCAATAAAGAACAAGGCAATGTTAAATACACTGTTTTGTCCACAAACCAGTCTTTACTTATTGACATCAAAAAGCCAAAAAAATCAGGAAAGAAAAGCTGAACATTACTGATTTCCAAAAAAAAAAAAAAAAAAAACCCCCACCTCCTTTAAATGCTACATTTCAGTTTTAATAACTGAACAATACCAACTAAGTAATGTTTGATGCTATTCCCAACAGTTTATCATTTTCAAAATAAGGTAATTAGAGATACAACCAAATGTCCATAGGTAAGTATAATATTTGGAATATGAGCAAATACTAAGAGTTTCCATTAGGCACAGTGCGCAATTCACCCTCACAACTAATGCAGCTTTCCAGCATTTCAGCAATGTTTATAGCAAGGACAATACGATTTTCCACCCCCTATCATTTCAGGCTATTCCACTCTAAATAAAAATTACAATATACTTTAATTTTTATGGACAGTTATTTTGTCTATATTGGATAACATGCCTACCTATGTATTCTTGAGAGTTAAACCACAGATGCAGATCTGTGTTTCAGCAACATAGCGTAATGAAGTGCTCATAACACTCAAGTTCACAGCTAAAATTAACCAGAATATTCTACTATATTAATATTTAACATTTGTCTGCTATTCATTATGCCTCCCAAATACCACCGAGACTTTAATTTTCTGTGGTGTAATTATTATAAGCTATGAGCAAGTGCATTATGAGGTTTCTTCAAAACAATGATTGTGAGAAAGAAATATGCATAACCAAATAATAACATCGCAAGTGCTCTCCATATTCAGGAGAAACTGCATAATGAGGGAAGAATTCCTACTGATGCTGATGGGAGCTTTGCCTGATGAAGAAAGTCCTAGGTACTATAAATGCAATTGCTTTAAACAATGATAAATGAGCTCCAGAGTACCATACCACTAGCAATTAACTAGTAAACTCATACTCATCCAGCGAAGAGAAAATATATATTTATGAAACACTGAGGATAATAAAAAGTAAGGAAAAAAAGTTGTTTTTTTTTTCAAACTGGTTGTCTAAAAGCTGAGACTATCTCTACTATTTCAAATGTTTCCTGAAAAGCGCCTACTCTAAGTTTCAGTTCCCTTCATTTTGGAGTCAGCAAGGACACCCAGTGTTAACACGTCCGGACAAAATGGAAGAGCACATATGGGAACAAGCTAACGGTTAATAAAAATCAGAGATAACTTCATAATAATAACAGAGGTCTCTTTGCCAACTGTGTGGAAATGTGGATCCCCAGCAAAAGCATGAAAATGTCTATTTGCAAAAAGCATATCTTAAAAAAGAAAAGTGGAACAACTTCCATACAAAGGTAACTCTCTTCCTTTTCAGCTGGACTGGAAGTTCAGAGATGGCAGAATATTCCAGGCCATAACCTACGTCTCCAAGGTGGCCTTGGGCAGATTTGCTAGGAGTATCTGCATGGTATATTGCTGGCAGATGTGAACTTTTTCCACCCAAGCTCCAAGCTGAGCTGAAGCTGAATAAATGTGGTTAGCACAGCGCTGAGCCCAGCCCAGCACGTCCTACTGCGCGGCAAGTCACATTAGCTGGTGAGCCGCCCTGCTAATTCAGTTTTGGCACTGCGATAAGCACGGCTGGGCTGACAGTCCAGCTGCCAACAGAAGACTTTGTAGACATGCCCTCTGTTCCTCAGCTTCATCACAAAACTGCAAATAATAATTAACGCCTGCATCTCAAAAGCATATTGTGAAGGTAAGTTAATTTAGTCTCATGTGAAATGTTAAGATGCTCTAAAAGTAGCATTGTGTTAGTCCAGATTATTTAGTAAGAAAACCATATAGCCACACTGCGGTCACTTAAGGTCATATACCTTTTTCCCTATGTATGCTACGGCATTGAGTCAACATAAAGCCATATACATACTTTATGTTCAATTTGATGAGCTCTCAGCTTGGATAATATAAATAAAGACACTAATGCCTTTGGTATTACCTTCAAGTTAATGAGATGTATCACTATATCACTACTTATCTCAACAAACCTGTTATTTTCATTTCAGAAAGTGTCAGCTTAAGTGAGTTCTGTTAAAAACAAATCACCTAGTAGGCTTTACCTAAGAGTGTGGATGACTTTGCTTCAACAAGTTGCTGATTCTCCGGTCAGTATTCATAGCAACTGTAATTATAATGTAGTCCTTTTTAACAAACAGCACTCTTTATGCTAAATTATAGCTGAACACTTTCGAAAACTTATTTGGGAAGTTGCAAGTGACAAGAATAAGCTTCCCCTCTCCCTTTTTAAGAAGAAATCTGATGATTCATTCTGTCAATCTCATGCAAAATGTTCAGTTTTTATATTAATGTTTACTTATTACAGTAACTGTAGTGCAAAGAGAGAAGATGAAGAATAAACCACAGAAGCTCCACTAAATGTTGGATTTTTGCTTTTGTATTTGTATTTTTTTCATGTGCTGTTTTATTCTTTTATTTTTCAGGGCGCAGGAACCTCCCCAGCCACATTTAAGAAAATAAACCTCAGCAATCCCCCACATCAAGACTGTGTAATTTTATGAGTGGCTACATAAATTATCTTCCAAAATACTTTGTGAAGAAACATCTTGTGGTATTGAGAAATACATAATGCTGTAACTCAAAAGCTCAAGATTTCGTGGTTTGAAACACTGCACATCTATGAATATGGTACAATAGACCAAACAAAAATGACCAAAAGTTGCTAATTTCAGAGCAAAATCCTGTGCTGTGTGAAACAGATGCATCTGCCCAGCACAAGGGCAAAACCCCCTTTCCTAACGCAACGTTAGGGCCCGGGAAACAGGCTCACACTGGAGCACAGCGTTACTGAGCCTGGGCTCAGTCTCGGCATACAATAATCAGTGCATTTACCCAAGCTCGCATGGTGCGCTCACGGCCTTTATAGCCTCTGCAAACACAAAAACCTGGAGAGCTCTTCTTTCTGCTATATAGATATTAATAAATGCCTTAGGATCAGGAAATAAAATTGTATACTATCAAAAATATGAAGCACAGACAGCCGGGAGGTAAGAGGAGTTGCTGAGTTGTATGTTTTCCCTATAGATTTCTTTGTGCCCTGAATTTCCAATATTAAATCTACTTCACTCCTGCACAAAAATAACTCAATTAATTAAAAAGAATAACTGCAGGAAAGGTTACTTACAGGGAAGAAAAAAATTCCAAAGCATCCAAGAGATTTAGGAGCACAAATTCTATTGAAGTCACAGGGCTTAGGTCTTTACATGGTTAAATCGCATCGATTTTGAAAAACCTTGTCATCTCAGGCATATAAAGATCTGCCCCTGTAGCAGCAAACTCAAACCTCATAGTTAAATGTAATAAACCCACATGCGCAATGAAAATTAAACGCAACTGTTCAGGACCTTTCAACAAATGTCATTTATTTTTATTTCCAAAATCAGAGCCAGTATTAGGGTTACGCTTTAAAGAGTATACCTTCCCAGAAACTAGGGAGGGAGCAGATTGCTAACAGAGTTTTTGTATTGACCTGGCAAATCACTATCTAAAGATATTTCAGGGATTTGCTGGACTTAGGAGCAATCTTGAGGGACACCCCACTGCACCGGGACAGCAAATCTGCCACCTCTAGGAGCTGCCCACTTCCCCATGGCAGGTCAGCGGCCACACAGGCCACCACGCCTGCTAAAACCAGCTCTGAAGAAAACAGAGCAACTTGTGAAATAGGAAGACAGATTTAGTGGTCCTGATAAAAACCAGGGAGCCTTAAGAATGAAACCGGCAAGCTTTGGAGAGCCAGCAGGCTCCCGTGTTCGCCATATGCCTTCGTATGTCTGTTCTGGGGGAGTGTTACAGCTCCTGCTGTTCCATTCTTCACTTTTTAAAGAAAATGTTACAGGGCCACAAGGACTCACAAACATTTGTTGACATTTCTTCTGGGTCAGCCTTAGGAGTCCTGCAAGAATTTAAACATATGGCAGTATTTAGTTGCATAAGGGAATGGACTGTTTCAGAGAACAGCAGTATTTAGTTGCAAAACAGTTTAGCCACCATAAAGGTTTTTTGAGTTTTGGCAAAAATCCAAGCTTTTCTCATTATATTTTTCACGTTATATTTTTAAAGCAACAGCAGCTTATCAGATGAGCAGTTCACAATGCTTCTCCAGGTCTCCACACAAGTAGTATCTTGCTCTGGGGCTCTGCATCAAACAGACTTGACTGATTTTAGATTTGGCAAGGGATGAAAAAGAAGGGACAGACTGACTACTAAAATGAAGGTTATTTCCCCAACTTGTCAAAGAACACAGAACAGTCACTGTACTTTGAATCAGAAGTAAGGACTCCTTGAATTGGGTGCTTAACATGGTTGGGTAACAACACATATGCATTTGCAAGACAGGAAATGGATTTACAAGGTTTTTTATTGTCATTCAGATGACATTGTTCTAAGCCAGTCGCTGGTAAATGCACAATGGCTCACTCGCTGGCATTCTTTATATCTTGCTGTTAAAAAAATACATTGCACACAGAGCTCTGAGCTGAGGCTTCGTCTCAAGCCATGAGTAAAGGGCAGTACAATGTTAAACTTACTCAGTAACACACGGGGAACGCACCTGATACAGCTATTCTGACCCAGCTGCAGCATCAGGTATATAACATAGCAACCCACCTCACAAGTAAAGGCAAAAGCCCTGTGAAGACTGCTTTTCCTTCAGCTCTTACTTCCCTCAACATTGCAGGATGGTAATGAAGAAGCTCCTGCCGCTCTTTTCACTTGCATGATAGGCAAATTAAATAGACCACAATCTTGTCTACTAATTATATAGAACCGTATTTAAAATGAGTAATTTAAGCAGTTGAGATGAGAGGTCTTACATGGAATATTAGGATGCAAGAGCCGTTCTCTGTTAAAAACTGTCTTTTTCTGAACTATATGACAAATGTGTTTTTTTAAAGGCAGACTTGATCGAGAAATTATGCTGTTTCCTAAAGTGTTCTGTTAACTGGTATCTAATCTAGCACATTAACTAATATGCACCAGAAATTTCCAAACACGAGCTACTAGTTGTTGCAATCAGCCGGAGGCACTGCAAGGGCTCCTCTGCATCCCTCCACCGCCTCTGCCCTTCCCTACCCGGCAGAGGCAGAGCACGGGCTGGTACCAAGCAAGGGCACCCGAGCGGAGCAGGCCAGAGCTTCCTCTGTGTTGGTGAAACATCTGCCCCAGCAGATATCTCATTTAAAGCTAATACATAAATTGAGGAGACCAAGGATTTTGACAGGGTTTTTGAATGAATGAGAGCATGCCACAGACTTGATTCTGTGCTGCTGTTCAGTAAACCTCTCTGGGGTGCTAGAGAAGGAAAGATTACACTAGTTAATACTGGAAGAAGTAAAAGATGGACAGACTAAGCCTTTCCAGGCTGGTTTTGAATAACATTTACAAGCCTAGAAATGATCTCAAGATTATTTTGGTGAAAGCATTTGGAATAAATTCATATTTGAATAACTGAGATGGATATCAAAGTTATCAGAAATTGCAAGGGAAAAGCAAGGTTATTTCATTTAAATAAGTATATTGTACAAATAAATAAAACAGAGCTCGATCAGGAAGTTTAAAAGATATATGTAATATGCTCTTTGTACTAGCTTCCTTGGGAGTTTATTAGCTGCCAGCAGGCACTGTTAAGTGTATTACCACTGTTGTTAGCTAGAAGACTGCAAGTTCTTCGTATGACTTATTTTAACCCAATTAGAGAACGGAAAAGCATCAGACATTCTGAAATTTCAAATGAGTCAGAGGACAAAATTTTGTCACTGCAAAATGGAGATCTACTATTTCTGTGATCAAACCCGAACTAATCACAGACCTTCTGTGGCCAGATCCAGGCTGCGGACACCCCACGCGTGGACAGAGGAATATGTGACACTCATGGAAAATCACAGCATATGGGAAGAAGCTGGAGACCCCTTGGAGTATCTGCAAAGACAGTGCCTGATTTTCAACCAGACTACAACTTCGACACTGTCAAGGCAAGAACTAGTGACTATAATTTCAGTACTTGCAATGATCTGAAAGAATATATATTACTGCTCTACAAGATTTCTGAAACAAAAAGCACCATCAAAACCACAACAGATCTTGTTGAATTGCTGAATTACTAAACAGAGAATATTTTTATATATTTTAATATGAAGAACATGGAATCAGGAATAAATCTGAAGGCTTTAGTCAAAACTGTAGTTCCATAATCAATCAGCAATAGTTAGGACATCTGAATGATGTGAACAAAATTTCAAGGGCAAGTAACTTTTATCTAACTTTCACACTCTCAACAAAACTATCTTCCTAATTTGGTTAGAAGTACCGCTAGTATCACAACTAGTGTCCTTGATGGAAATCAGCTGTGAATATTGTAGTCAAGCGCACATCTGATGCCAGTAAATCAAAGTTAGTAGTTGAAAACAAATAGTCTAACACAGTCATGTCCCACCTGCTATCTGAATTCAAAGCTTAAGGACATGGAAGCCAGACAGATCAAAAGATATATCAGCAGCACAGGAAAAATAATAAAACAATGAATAAAAGGGACTATATGACTCAGTGAAGTGTCAGTAAGAAAATGGCATTAGAGAACTGAAGCCATCGGCTTGCAACAATAACCAACAGATTAAAAATAACTTTTATGTATTCCAAGAGTAGTAGGAAGATTTAACTGCAAACTTTTCATTGCCTTCAAAAGCAGGGCTGTAGACCAATTAAAGTTAGGAATTCCAATGAAATTTTTATACAAGCAGCTGGCATTAAATTCACATTCATGGCTACATTATGATATAGGACAAGACACACAACTCCATTTTTGTCTTTGAGCAAGACAAAGAATGGAAACAAATTTTAAGCACCACAGCATGAGATAAAAGGGACCCAGGATTCTTGAGTCCATAAATCAATGCTGTTTTTCAGGGAAAAAAAATGGATTCTGTTCTGGATTGGGACAGATAGTAACAGCACGTAGCATGGAACAGGAAGGCTGTATGGGGTTAAGGGATCCAAAGGGAGTGACAGATTCATGTAGGATCCTGGTGGTGTTATGCTAAGGGTTTTTTTGAATATTTGGGCTCTGAGCAGCAGGCACGCGTGGGCAGGCATGCTGCTGCGCCTGTGTGGGGAGCCGGCTCATCTTCTGCCCTGGCGCAACCATCTGCCTGCGTGCTACACTGCCGAATCAGCGCTCCTGATCCTTGGTTGCATGATTGCAAAAGTCTTCTTGTGAAGACGAGCAGTTACTTTGGACTTTCTTGGATACAATTCTAGCTATCAGCTGCTTTGAGGAGAACCTAATTCCAATTATCTGAAGTCAGAAAACAGCTTGTTTACGTTAAGTCTAGCTACTTACCATGATCTATTCATTCCTTTTACATGGTAAGAAATAGAAGTTGTTCTGATATACCCATGAGCAACTATAAAAGACATGCAAATATTGTCAAAGTATCTATAAATATTCATTTCATATTAAATCTTTTTGACCAAGTTCACAAACTTTCATATTTTGTTTCTGTAAATGTTCTGTTGAATTCAGCTTACTGTCAAGCATGTTTGCGGAAATTGCATATGTTAAGTAACTATCACGGCAGATATTGAATTTGTAACTGCTAATATTCATATCAAACCTAATTCGAGGAATTGCACTTACCCATTCAGGGACCTGAAAGTTATACCCTTACTGTACATTCCATCAACATGGCTTAAAATGCATCAAATGGCTTGCAAAAATTACCAGAATAAAATATAATCCTGCTAACAATGCACATTAGTGACATTGTGCAAGCAGTGTACTGAAAGGAAGAAAGCTGAAGATATACCTAAGTGCTTGTTGAATATTTTGCTGAAATTAACTAGTTTTCAATGAATATATTAGAATGTAGCTAATGCATGAACATACTGCAAATAGAAAAGTGAGATGTCCCTCATTTAATGAATTCCTTGTTACAAATTAACCCCCTTCCTAGAAAAAATACTTAAAAATCTCAACCATATACACAAAATATTTCTATATTAAACACATTCATAATGCTTTATTAAAAGATAAAACTTTAGGATAAACAACTGAAAATAAAGTTAATGTGGTTTGATGTTGTTCTCTGTAGACCCAACACAGCTTCAGCGGAGATCAATGCAATCCAGTTAAATAAATGCTCTGGCAGCTACTTGTTCGTGCCTTAAAATATTATCCATTAGTTTGATGAAATCAATATCTACTAATGAAATTGTATTTTCACTTTTAAAACACTATTTCTGAAAGTCACCAAATGCACAAACACGTAGGTGAAACAAACTGGAAGATTAATTTAAGTTCCTAATCAGACTAGATCAAAATATTTTCAGCTCCTACAGTTTGTATTATCCTTTGGCCAATATTTATATTTCTCTGCCTGCCCAGTAAGGGAGAATACTTCAACTATTTGCAGTGACTCTCATCCAGCAAAGCTACTTCTTAGGCAGGGTTTGCTCCTATTGCTTTTTTTTCTTAATATAACCCATTCAGCTAAACATGCTTCTATACTTCATCATTATTAACAAGACTATGACTGATCCAAAATCTCAGAAAGAGTTGTACTGTATCTCCTCATATCTTTCATGTATATGAAGGATTATGAAACACAAAGAGGCCTAACTAATATGAGGTTGTTGTGAAGCTTCCCTAGCTGCCAGTTCTCATTTCAACCATTGTAATAAACATCCCAAGATTTTTTTTTAAGCAAGCCTCTTGGTGGCACAATGTGTGCCTGCTTCAGTTTCACCCGTTCATACCATGGCTGCTATATATTGTGAGCCAAATGACACTATCGGGATATCTAGCTATGGAGAAATGCCATAATAAACTCTGGACAGCTCAAGCACATGTGAGATTAGATGTTACACCCATTTGTTTAATTTTAACTTATAATTAGAAATTAGGAAGAAAGAACAATACATGACCATGACTCGATGGCAAGTTAGGAGGATCTGTTAGGATAACTGTAATAACCATTGTTAGAATTTCTCATTATCTATGTCCAGTTGAACGGCCAACACTTCTGGATGTTGTCAAATCTAAACAAACTGCAGCCCTATTTTCAGCAATAATTAGCTATAATTAGCAAACTTGACGGCTGCCTCAATCAAAAACATCACAAGAGAGGCTTAGTAATTTCCATCATTTGGGCTGAAATACAGATTTGATGAAGAGAATTTTCCACGGATATTAAGGCTAATGAAATATATCAGCTCAAGCAACTATTATTTTTATTATCCAAAAGTACAAATGATTTTTTTCTTTGAAACAACAAATGTGATAAGAACTATTCAGAAGACATCTGCCTTCTTCCCAAAGCTTAGTCCCACTAAATTAGTAAGAAGTGGATAAATCAAGCACAAGCACACCTCTCTACTAGCATTTTTACAAAGATCAAGCCATCCTGAAACATTACCAGTACTGCTCTGAAACCCTGGCTAGGATTTGATGATTGTATTCTTATTAGGAGCAGCTCTACAATATTTAGCAAGCCCTCCATCCTACCTCATTACTGTTTAGTACAACCCCACATAAATGGTGTACAATTCAAGAGTAAATTTTTCCTGGTCTTGGGAAGGAAGACTTCCAGTTCAGTAAATTGGTATTAATCTGTCTCACTATCTTGCATGAAATACTAGCGCTAAACTCAGTAACACCTTCAGTTCAAAGTGCCCTCAGGTGATTTTTGGCTGGACATACACACCTTGTAAGCACTGTGTGCTTAGCAGGAGCTAAGGATTAACCAGCTTCACCCAAAAGAAAGGAAAGACCAGGTTGATTGTGTCTGTGAGCGGAGCACAGTTTTTTCCTACACAGCTAAAGTGCCATTTCTGGGATCTCTTCAGTTCAACCACTGTGCCAATATGTCACCCTCCTTTTGTCCAAAGTCAAGCTAGTTTTAGGGGCTGAAAAAGTTGCATATTCTTTTAATATATAATTTTTTAAAACTTAAATCTCTTTCTACAGTCTTCATTGTTCATTCTTTTCCTGTACTGGCCTAGCTCACCTTCTTATTCCTAAATACCAAATGCCAGGAACATATTTTTCTTAGCTCACAGGATTTTCTTATGTAGAAAAGGTGACAAAAACAATAAAATTCAAAGCAGTCTGTAAAATACAGAGCAGTAGAAAAATATGGAATGCATATAATTCAGTCAGAATTCTCTCTCACGTATACAAGCAGAAGAAACCAAATCTGCATCCCATTTTCATTCAATCTAATTTTGGGGGAGAGAGGAGCAGAAGAAAATGAACAGGAATATATGCTAAAGCACAATGCTGCTGAAAAGAATATGTTTGCCAAGCGTATTTCTCAACCTGCAGACAAAGGGAAGATTCAGTATCAGCTGATTCTCCTTCCCTGTATTTCATTTTGATTTGTACAGTGCTAAATCCCCATAGTATCAACTCACAGGTACATTGCATATGAAGCAATAACGGTGAGGAGGAAATAAAACCACACAGGTTTCCATAGGAAGGAATGCTCCTGATATTTGTATTTCATGTCACTTGCTCCTTTTGTCTACTTGAACATCTTCCTTAGTGCCTCATTCCTGCTTACCAGCTCCAGCACATCTTAACCCAAGACAACTGTAACCCGGGATGGCGCTAATCTAAAGAAATACTAGCCAGCTGACTCTGAAAGAGAGAGAACTTGGCACTGATAGTTCCTCCATTATCAGGAATAATGAAGTGCTTTTACGCACAGCAGAAAAATGCTAGAGAGCCATGTGTACTGCAGTAATATTAGCTTTCTTGGTGGGCAAGAAGCAAAAGAGCTGTACTGATTTCTTTACCATTTTTGTCCCTGTGTAACTACTACTGACATATCCAAAGAGTGGTATATAGCAAAGGATTTTGAGTTTTTCTTCACTTATTTTTTGTCCCACCTCTTCTTAAACAAACACATCTTGAGATATGGACTATGAGAGAGACAGAGAGAGAGAAAAAAAACACCTTAGGTTTGAATTAGTCATGCTTTGCACTTAAAAGTTTATACACAGAAGACTGGAAAATGGTGCTTAAGCATAAGCACTAAGGATTGTATCATACTGCATATGAATAACACACATATACCACCAACAACCTGTTAGCGACATGTACTAGTTAAGAAGTGCTTGATTTTGCTAATTTAATGTTGATATGTATAAATAACAATAATTCCTTCCATAGGTTCTAAATTTAAGTTAACTATTGGCTACATTCAGTTCCACTCAGGTTACACTACCTTCACCGGCTTTGAGTCTCTTACACAAGGCTTTCATGTAACATGTAAGAAAACTCTTCAGAGATGTTTTAAATTACTTAGATAAGAAATTGTTTGTGGTATGACAGTAGCACCTATTGCCCTACAGGCTCTGGTTTTCTAAAGCCCTGAACAAACATATTACAAGAGATGGGCACATCCATCTGGGGAAGTATGAAGATATAAATGACCTGACAAAGGCCACACAACAAGTCATTAAAAGGATCCACAACGGTAGGAGAAGAACCCACATTTTTTGCAAAGATTCCACTAGATTAGAAAATGTGATATTAACCCACATATTCTATCTATTCATCTTTTTGTGGTTTTTTTTTATAGGCTCTAAAAATCCATCTTTTTATTGATAGCTTTTTCTGCCAGTGATATCAGTGTTTCTTTAAAAATGTGACACTAGAAATACCTAAAAGGAATTAGCAGAAACTTTAGAGATGTCTAAATTAGCATAGTGTCTCACTTTCTCTGGCACTCTGCAAATGGGTCCAGCCTACATCAGTCAGAGATGTGCAGTTTCAGCCCCTTCTCACTGACAAGGGCATAAGACAAAAAAACAGGAACAGAAGAATTTCTGCTGGCAAAGAAAACTTATTTTGCTGCCATATGACTTTTATTCAGGAACTGATAGAAGTATTCCTTTGTCAACACATGCTGTGCTTGAAATAAAGATTGTTTTGGATGTAGAAGTCTTGGCATAACTATATTAGTGCATACTTTCTATTGCAGAACAGGCCCAACAATGTATCTTCTTCACGAGGAATTCTTTTTTTTTGCATTTTTAAATTACTGAACTGTAAAAAAACTTTAATTGTTTGGGCGTAGTTAAAGGAGAGAGCTAATTTCTTTAGAAGGTAAGATCTTTTACTTTTGAAGTGAATTTTGTTTTCTGCTATTGACCCAAGCTAAAACTAATTACAAATACTAATAGAAATACAAGAAGTAATTTCAGACATCTTACCTATAAACCCCATTTCTATATTCTGCAGCTCCTGAGTCTGAGCTGGTGTTTTTTTCCTGTTCTCAGCATGCTAAACAGGAGCAGCCAGTGCTGACACTACACCAAACAGAAAACTCTCCTACTAACTATACAGACAGTTCTACACTCTCCAGAACAACTATAACCTAGGGAAATCTGTAAGAGCACTAGTACTGCATTTTGCAGCAGAGAGACCAAGAAAGCTGACAGAGAAAGCCACCCGCTAAAGCTGAGCACTACGTGTGATCCTCCTGTAGTGGTAGTATCCACCATGGCATGAACACCACTGCCGGAGCTCAAGGCAGACTGGGGTACGCAGGAAAGGGTCACCGGGCCTCTACGTCCACAGGCTGCTACAACATCCCACTCCCTCATGTAAGGCAGCACCGACCTTTTCAGAGCTGAGTCCTCAGAAAGTCCAACCCTGAGCAGCATCCTCAATCAAACCTCCATCCTTGGAGGTTTTCAAGACCAGACAGAATAAAGCCCTGCCCAACCTGGACTGATCTCACAGCTGACCCTGCTTCGATTTAAGCAGGAGGTTGGACTATATGACTTCCTGAGGGCCCTTCCAACATGAATTATTCTGTGATTTTTATCTACACAATACATTTACAGTAAAGATGTATTGAATCATTATTTTCATTAGGGTTGACTTAAGAAAAATGTAATTAAAACTGTATTACTTGCACTTAAAGTTCATATATAAAAAATACATATATGTCTGTATATGATTTGAAACCACATTCCCACTCCAGAATTTAGACAGTATTGTCCTTCCCAAAAAACAACAAAAGAGAAGCCTGTAAACATATGCTGTCGTATATAGAAACAAGAGGCAGACAAATAAACAAGCCTGGAAAACTGGTTTTGGTTGAGTCCAACTGACATGATTGTAGGAGCTAGCAATTCCTAAGTTCACTCTTCCATCTTATCAAAGGAAGGATTTGATAATTACTTTGAAAACAGAATCCTACATGAGTAAGTTGCTAAGCGTACTAATAGATAGAATTATTTTCCTTTGAATTAAAAATTCTATTTTTTTTCCAGGAAAGAAGTAATCTAAAATCACAGCAAGTCTGTTGCTTTATGATTTTGCCTATTTCAGCATCTGGGAAACAACACCTTCAAGGGAGTAAATGCCCTTTTCTGCATAAAGAATTGCAACTATTTGGTCTATCAGTGAAATAGATGCTTGGTAACGTTTTTCGGAAAGTAGCTGGAGATAATAATAACAGTTGAAGAATAAGAAAAATCTATTGAAATTCTATACAATAATATCTGGAGAACATACTTAGAAGAGATGAATAGACTATATTGATTTAATGTTCTTTGTTTTGAAAAACCATAACAGTTCTTTAGGAGACTATTACAGCCGGATTTATCTGAATTTGTTTCGTTCTATAGTACCCTTATCACCTCCCTGAGGAACAATTTACTGCAGAAGTAAAATATTTACATTTCCTTCATTTTAAATCTAAGGAAAAAAATCACCAGAACAGAACTAGTAATACTTAAATTCTTGGACAAAGAATTGGAAAAGAGCAAAAGAAATGCAGAGAATACTTTGTGATCTAATATACTGTAAAGAATTTTCACAAATTTTTCTTTTGCATGTTAAGGAGAAGACTATTGATTTCAATAGAGATTAGTTAATCAAATATATGCCCATTGTTTTTTCTCAGGTTCTGTAAGAATATAACAAATATTTCACTATTTAAATTGAAAGAGCATGAAATTCATGGAGTTTCATTTCATATAGAAAAAAACCCCTGAAAATAGAGGTCCTCTTTTCTGAGCTGAAAGATGTCAAATAAATCTGAAAAAGATAATTACAACATACTTAACTTAAATTCCACCCTCTATTTTTTTATTATCAGACTCTTTTAAGAACAGCATTGGTATTTGCTGGCTAGAAGAGCTGCATGCCCTTAGTGTTTCTTCACAACTGACTTCAGAAGTGACAACTCCCAACTGGACGCTATGGGAGGTAAGTTATCTGACTGCAGTTCGGAAGAAACAGACTGATTTAGTGAGTTCAGTCCAGGTTTAGGTAATTAAAGCTTGGACAGCTGAATGAGTTGGAAGGACTTTAGCAGCTTTATCTTGATCATTCAACAGGAGAAACTCCTCTGACAACTGCTGAGGCTCAGTGCCACGTAAATATTCTGGTATTAGTAATTCAAGTCCTCTTCGCTTAGCTTCCTTGCAGCAATCTGTGCTCTCTTCAAAAGACTTCTAATACTATCCGCCTCTGAGGATGTTAAGGTGCACATGATCTACCTGTTTTAGTGTTTTTCAGATCATTTAATCCTCCAAAAGCTTTGAAGTACCTTATTATTCTTGAAGTAATTGGAATCACAGAAAAAAAAAAAAAAGAGGGGGGATCCCTCATTATCTGTAATAAGCATGCTTGGAATTTGAACTGAATTTGGGAATCCACTGCATGTGGCACTCTGCAAACATTTAGACCTGTCCCATTAAAGTTCAACAGTAAAAATCCCACTGATTTCAAGGAGATCAAGAATGTGGAAAGGGAATCCATGATATTAGTATATTTAAATATGGGAAATTAGAGACACAGGTTAAGAGAAAGGTCCAGGCACTGAAAAGATGAAAGGTCAAACAATATGTGGGTGACAAGTTCAGAATAAGAATCCATTTTCTCCCTGACTTCTTTAATACAAGAGGAATTAAAAGAGATTTTATTTGCAGGATTGCATATGGAGCAAAAGAAGGTCCGTGGTCTTCTCAGCTCTAGCATTGCTTACTCTTTTATTTCATTTCTCATGATGTAGCCCATAAAAGTAGCTTGTGGCAGAGTAAAACTTATTTTACCATGAAACACAAATTGTAGATACATCTCCATGATCTTTCCCCTTCCCTCAATTTAAGCATATTAATCCAGCCTCAAAATTACTGTCCTCTTCCTCATAAATACGTACTGAGATTCCTTTCATACTCAGCTTCTTCCAGGAAAACATAAAGTTGTTTATTACTCCCTATCACAATGCTATTCCCTCCCCAAAATTCACTGATGGCACTTTAAGAAAAGAGAAACCAAGAAATAGATGTCGGTAAAGCCACTGCATTAGTCACATTTGGAGTCAAGGTTCCCTTCCTCCCCACACAGACACTTAGAAATCATAGCTTCACAGATAAATTCTTTGGAAATTTCTCGAAAGAGCACTGATGCGTGTCCTGCATTCAGTGACATAAAGCAAAGCTGAGCGATAATTATCCTGCAAGCATAGAGTCAGTGCACTGTAAAAAAGGTGCCAAAAATTCCAATGCTATCATTAACTGCTGCCAGCTGCTCGTCATCTGAGCGTGGAGGACAGCCCATCAGCCTGCACTCGTAGATGGCGAGAGGAGAACATACCTGTACACGGGAGGATATTTATAAAATCTAATCATACTGGAAAAAATAGAGAAATTGCCTCACAAAGAGTTGTAGCACTTATTCCAGCTACATGACATTTCATTTTTCCTCTGGAGTCGGCAATGTCATATGGCTGATCTTTTCCTGATTTAAAATTAAGTTTCCAAAAATCTATTAAATACTGAAATTTGGTATACTTCCTGAATTGAAACAGGATAAAGGCAGGAAAGAAGCAATGAATCAGTGGGATACTTTGTCTATTTGCAGCTGATCTATTTCCTTTGAAAGCTGTCAATGTTTATTTTTTAACTGATTTTTTTAAACCACTAAGTAATGAAGCACCCTGCAAATATTAGAGCTTATAACAAAAAGTTTTCTACTCTCATGTCTGTGTTATTATGCACATAAGCAAAGAAACTGCCTCTATGCAAAGCATTGTTATACTACTAAATGAAAAAGAAGAGGAACACACAACCAGACCTTCTTGGTCACCGATTCCTGTCACCTCAGCAGACAAGGCAGGATAAGTAGTTTAGAAAGATGCATCCACTCAAAAACACAACCATAAGTATGTAATGCAGCATATAGGTTTCAATGCATGCTATAGCAAACTTAAGACATGAAGTAAAAGACCAAAATCCAGAAGTATAATGTGCCACAAGAAGAAAGATGGAGAAATCAGAAGGCTTCACCACAGGTGTAAGTCCTGGAAGAGTAAGGTGTTTGTTATATAAAACCTTCAGATGATACCACAAAGATCGTATTCCATGTTACAGAAGAAGGAAAAAACAAACTGAAAAACAGTCCCAGTGAGTGTGATCTGGTCCCACCTACATCCTATCCAAACGGCAATATTTCAGAGCAAAGTGAAGCATTCCCTTGTCCCCCTGCCTGGATGTCAAACTATCCACCAAGAGGTGAGAACAGAAGGGCCTTCCTGGTTCTGCTGGTTTTCCAATGACAGCAATCTTAGATATTTCTTTAACTATAGTAGCTATAGCATTTTCAAGCTGTGATATTGTCAATAGTGAAATTATATTTTTGTTTGCAGAAAGAAGTGTTCTTGTTTATTTGCAGCATCGCAGTATTTCCAAGAAATATCTTCAAGCTATTTTACATGCTATTTTAACTGATGAATGTATATTTTATTGTATTTTACTGACTGGTCAAGTTCTGTACCCAATTCAAGAGAAAACATGCTAAACTTTTAAAACATTTTAACTTTACCTGACTTCTCTTTCATCTTTCATATCAAGTTGTAAAACACATTTTTCTTATTCATAAAACATGTTAGAAACCCAGATTTCAGCTGAAGTCTGATCTACGTGACAGCTGCTGAAGCCACGGACAAGCAAAAGCTATATATCACATTGAGCGAAATGGGAAATAAACAATAGCACCCTCAGCAGTAGGTGCATTGCTGAATATTGCATCAGCAGAACTGTTTAAGACACATTGCTTTGACTATCATATTTTTTCTCATAGTAGTAGTAGACTGAGTGTACTTCTGTTTATACTTGAGCAGCAGCTCCGGCTCTCCTAGAAAGCTCACATTGGCAGGACTATGCAAATGGAGGTGCTACTGCACAAAGTGAATTTTCCAAACTGAACTCATTAGTTTAATCCACCTGGGTTACACGTAAACACGTGTACATCACTTGGTTCAATTAACCTTCAGGAGCAATTCCTCAGACAGGGCACCTCCTCAGCTGGTATAAGCTGTCATTGCACCTAACTCTTCATATGTTTCCACCTTTCCCTTCTCCTCTTGCACTTTCAAGAACGGCCATTCTCGCTGACGTGGTCAGGCAGGTCCCCCCAGCTGGCAGGGTGGCAGGGAATTGCTGGGCAGGAACAAAGCAGAGCTCTCATGACATTTCCAACTGGTATTTTTTCAGCTGATGTTTAATCAACAGCAAGATGTGCTGATGCTTGGAAACCTCAGGTGCAGTTCAAGTGAGATTTAGATTTGACAGGAATATTCTGCAAAGCTCACAAAATCAGTTTTATGTTCATAAGGTTCTCACTCACTGTGTGTAGAAAGAAAGTCATTTAAAAAGTGTTGCACATTCCCTATCCCCCTACTCTACAGCTCGTATAACCAGAATGGGTCCGCTATGACAATATGAATACTGAGCAAATATATTGTTATCTCTGCGAACATGACTGGGCAATCGGACAAGTGTTATTACGTTATTTGCCCTTGTTACAAGCCTCTAGCTGTAAAACTTCCTCTCTTGACAACTCCTTGCCAAATTTTAAACAGAAAATGCCATGGATGTGGAGAAATGACAGAAAAATAGGCAAGGAAGAAAAAGATGGAAGAAAGGCAAACCAGTCATTGTCAAAGGAGCTTGACAGCAGAATGAAATGGCATTTTCAAGGATTATGCAGCACGTAGATTAACTTCTGTGAAAAACTGAGAAAAAAAGTGGTCAGCATTACAGTTTAATAATCACTTTAATAGGCCCCTTTAGTGATGAGTTCAATTGCAAAATGAGTCTCCTCCTTCCCAGGATTTTCCTCCTCCCTCAAAGGTTATCTGGCTTTACATTTGTCTTTTGCATCTCTCTAACTCTAACTCAGCATTATCTAACTGTACTGTGTATTAATGTTATAACTTTATTATCAGCACATCTGAATATGAATTTAGAGTGTTCAGTCTCTTTCAATTTTATCTATGGAGCTGTTCCATCTTCACTGACATAACACTGCTCAGAAGTATTTTGGCACATGTTGGATGTTAAGAGTTACTATATAAAACAATGTTTCATTCTAATTTCATTACAGAGATTGAAATATTCACAAATGTCAAATTTGTGTCTGTTCCTATACTTACATAACTTGAAAATACAAGTCATCATGCATGTAATACACCCACATACCCTTTTCTTAGCTTAACATGGACTAAAATGAATTCAAAGGCAATACACTGCAACAGTCTTAAATTCTTAATATCAGATTAGGAATTTAATTATATTTTAATGAAATTATTTTTATGAATATTTCCATGAAGGATCATATAGCCTCTTACTAAGAGCATGAATGTCTACATCTAAATACTCTATATCTAAATACATTCTGCATTTCTATTAAGAGGTCCTACAGATATTTTGTTTGATCAAAAGAAGATCAATCTTGTACAGTCTGAATTTCTTTGTACGACAGAACATGGAATATATTTATATACACTGTTGCTCTATAAGATAGTATGATTGAATATAAATAAGTTCTTATTACTATGTTTTAGTCTTGAATATCCTTAACTGAACAGTAAGAGGGGAGCTGTCTGATGCATGCCGTTTACATAAATCTCAGCTAGTTCAAAGATCTAAATGACAAATCTTATGCTATGGATGAATTTGTGACACTTCTTAGAGGACCATATATCTAAACCACTGGATGTATTACATTGCTCATATATATAGTGTTTTCAGCTGTCACAAATCCTTTATTTCTCCTCTATTTACTAAAATATAATAATCTTCCATCAGAAATATCTTGTTAATCACACTTATCTTCATAAAGCAAAGGTGTGCCTTAGCAGGTAGGAATCAGTGATGGAGAATTTTACTTATGGCATCTTAATTTCTTAAATGTTTTTTACTCCCTAGCTTAGTTTCAAAAACTTTCACAGAATAGGCTCTATACAGCAATCACCACTGGACAAACAAAAACGTGTCTTTCCTTTCAGTATGTGAATGTTTAACTTCAGTGTACAGTAAGAGTACAGACTGCAATGGGTTTATACCAGCTTTCTCTTAAAATAAGGAAATGCAGTCCAATTTTCAATGCTTTCCCTTAGCACTTTTCATCTTTCAGTATGACATTTTATTTACATATTTATTTTTATAAAGATACTTCTCTCTAATAAATGTTCTATGGAACTCAAAGGCTCCTGCAATTGAATTAACAGGTTTATAGAAAATAAGTTATAAGCAAAATTACAAAGGTGGGGGTGAGGAAAGAAGGAATATTTCAGCAAGATGCAGCCTATTATGTAAATTTGTCACCACATGCCATACATAATGAATAAACCTTGTGCTCTTAACACTTTGATTATAGACTATACAGACAATGCAAATTAAAATTCCTGCTGCTCTATAAATGCAATGAGAGGAAATTATGTAAATTTTAACACATTAGATTGATTTGGTTGAAATGAAACCTGTTCCACTTGATGTTTTAGGGGAAGAGCCACAATTACAATGATTGAGAAAGTGCAGTGTTAATGAAGTGTGTTATTGCTAATCAATTCCTCCTCCTCTGGTAATGGTACAGGCATGTGCACTGTCACTACATCATTCACAGACAAATGTAACCACTCACACCACCGCACAGTTGATATAGCAAAAATTAAGGATTCTATAAAATCACATATACAGTCCTGTTTAATATTACTGATTTCACAGTAAAACCATAATAGACATTAAAGAAGGGGGTGTGCGTGCATACATATACGTATATATATGTACAAAACATATATATTATATGTAAAACAGGTTTTGGCAATACTGCCTGGCTGACTATAGTGCTGTCTTGAATGCTACTGTAGATTTGGTGTGATAGCAACCAAATAACTTCACTTTGAGCCAAATGATCACCTTTGTGCTGGCTGATCTCTTGGAAAATATGGAATCAGACTATTACACGGTAACAACTTAAACATATTTAGTTAATTGAAACAAAAAGCAAGGTCTTTCAAGCTTAAAAAAAGTTTTCTATTCAGATTGAGTAAGCTAAGAAAATCAGACTCAGTGGTTGCATAAGTTTCACACAAATAATTCACTTTTCCAGTACCAGAATTCCTTGGAAATTATGGCTGGTATTTGGAATGTCTTTACCACTGAGTATAGCTGAATTTCATTCTGCAACCCTAGTGTAAGAAACTGCAGTGCACATAGCTGATAGAGCTGTTTTACAGTTAGCCAATAGGTAAAGCAGTTTATACCATCTTTGCACTAAGCTGAGGAGCACATTACTTCAAGCATCATGACACTGGTTTAAATAAAATACTTTGTAGAGCTCCTTGCCAGCATGAGAATGACTTGCAGAATATCACATTAAACTATCTTGTCTTTATTGCTTACTGTGTTAGGTGAAATAATTAATGAGTATGTATAATCATTTTGTATTTTACATTCCTTTTGTTCTATACAAGTTTCTGGGACTTTTTTGTAAAGATAAATTTGCATTTGCAAAAGGATCTGCAGTATTAGAAATCTGTGGCATTACTATGTCACAGGTAAATATGAGAAGGTGAGAAGAGCCAACCCATTTTGTTTTCTTTCTATTTATATAACTTTTATATCAGTCTCAGAAGCATTTGTCACCACATGTAGTGACTGAATTTGTTTCTTGTCTCTTTGACTTGTATCCCACTACTTTATTTCTGTTCCTTACTAAGATAGAAGGAAATACTCTGCGCAAAGAGATCTCACTGGCTTCAACAGCAGTTTGACACACAGGATCATTCTAGGTCAGCATTATACACATACAAAATCAGGACAACACATGCAAAGAGAAAGCTTTTACACAGAAAAGATACAGCAGATAAACATACATCACATACTAAGACTGGCACTTACCATGTGAAATATCAGTATGTATGTTTGTCCACTCAGAACACTATGAACATGGAAAAAATAGGGGTTGGGCCCCAACAGTGAAAGGAAGTCTGGCTGAGCAAAAGAAGAAAGGGCAAAAACAAAAATGAAGGTGGAAGATACAAAGGAATCTTTCCCAGAAATAAAGTGACATTTATTTTTGCAGGCTGAGAATCCCTTCTTGTATTAGCGTGAACATCACTGCCATATTTAGAGTTTTGAAAATGCCAACCAATTTCTGCCTCAATACCATACAATCCTGAACCAGCACGACTATCATCAATGGTCAGAAGCACAGAGAGAGCTTGGGATTAAGCAATGTTCTTTTAGATAAATTTTGCCACCCCAAATTCCTTCTTTTTTTTTTGGTTGGGGTGCTGGAGAAATCACCTGTGAACTCTTACGGTGCACAGTTAACGTTAGACAATGTTAATTAGAATCTCAAAGTATGACGTGGTCAACAAGCCCCTTATAGCTTGGTAAATAGAGGTTTACAAAACAAAACATGAAAAATTATGTAAAATTAAGAAACAGGAAAAACAATGTCAACTAAGTGAGCTTACAGAAGTAGGAACTAAGCATTTTGCTTTGCAAGATTCAGTACAGATGTTTAGCTATATAAAATAAACACAAAGAATTACAACGGTAAATATCTCACCCCACAGGAATCAGCTTAATTTATAGCTCACAGTGATCCTAGAAAACCATATCTGTCCACACTAGCCCTTGCTTGAATTTGTTGACTTCAGACTGCTTTGTTTATAGGAAAAAGCTCTCTTTGATGTTGGAATATTAGAAGGAGTGAAACAATAAATTTCCCATATTCTAATACCCAGACATCCTGAGCTTGTTCAAGGACCCCTTAATTCATGAAGGCAAATAATTAAATTACCTTAGCTTTGATCAAGGAGTTGCTGCAGTCCCTTTTTGATGTAGAATGTGGCTGTTTGAAGCTCTAGACAGATAACTAGCCCATATGTTTTTTAACCCTTTTGCCACTAGTAGCAGTTTTTTGCAAATGTTCTAGCATTTCAAAATGAACACTACAGTATCTCTGGGGCATGCTGCTCCAATAGGATATATTACATACACACACACACACACACACACACAAAATATATAATAGGATATATATCAAATATAGTAGGTCCAACAGGATCTTTATACCAAAGACTTGATGGGATGCATATTACTGAAGGGCTTCATTCTGTGTTTGAAAATGCCCTATCAAGTTGAAATTATTTTTCAGTTGAATTAATTTGTCTTAATATTATGCTTTAGAAGCTGCTCTTTAGATGGTCTATCACCAGGACACACAAAAGTACTTGTGAGAATCAAGGGGTTTTGCCTCTGTAATACAAGAGTTTTCATCAAATGCTCCACACTTTCCAAATACTTCCCCCAAAGGAGACACAAGTGGGTGCATACACTTCTAGTCAGCTGAAAGAACTCTCTTGAAATAGGAGAAATAAATAGATTTAAGTTTTTCATTCTTCCCTTTCCATTAGCAAAAGCACCTAGACGAAGTTACCTTTTCCACTATTTTGCCTGCAAACTGAACAGAAGCTAGAAGTCAGCCCAGACACTGTCCTCTCAGCTGATTTGTAATTTTGAAGGTGATTACTGAGATAGAAAGAATTCCTCTCCAGAAATGAGGAATAATGTTCCTCTTCTTTCATTCTAGGATTCTTTTGGGATGTAGGGAGGATACTAAAAGTGCATAATGAGAAGGCACAATTAACGAACAGGGATCTCTTACTCAGTTCCCTATACAGCTTCAACATCATAGCCATACATATACCCCTAATTTTAGCAACAGTTCCATGGATTATGGAAGTGGCCTCACCACACTACTGAGAACTGAGAAAAAACAGTTTTGCAGTAGGACTTTTTCTGGTATCATTCATGGCAGAAAGGTGTCCGTCCTTCAAGGCACAGCTGTGAAAAGGCTTCATGTCATTCAAACTGACATCTCAATTCATAAGGATACAGGCTTAAGAAGGCATAATGAATATGCCTGGCTTACTAAAGATAACAGACAAATTATTTTGAGGCATGAAGATATAGCTAGAAATTCATGTCTTTGCATTTAAAACACTTCATATGTCATTAAAAAACTGGGTATGTTTCTAATTTGTTGGAAAATAAGGCTTGGAGCCTTTTATGAAACCCAAAGGGGAAACATGTAAAATCTGTTGGTAAGAATGAGAAAGGAAGTTAATGCGTATGCAATTTTTATGTTTATTCCATTAAGTCACAGGAGCTGCATATATAAATAACATGAAACAGGAAACTGTCATATCTGAATGACACAAAATACTGCTTGTATCATTATGGAAAAGCATGAAAGGAGGAGCTGATGATCTCTAATTCAAGAAACAATTAGCGTTCGTTAACTTGACTAATAAACTGCCTGAGGTATTTACGGGTTAAATATAGCCTACTTTTAAGCACATGGGAACAGTTAAAACACAAGTTTTTGTGCAGTTTATTTTGAATGATTTCATTTCTAGTAAAAATGGATTTAATTTCCAGATGGGGTATAACTCTTGAACAAAAACATTCTTCTCTCCTCCAGTATGCAAAATGGTTTAACACCAGGGGAAAAGTCTCTCATAGACATTTTAAATTTTGTTTACTTAATAATGTTTACAGTAACAATGGCCTTCTATAATTTTTTTGTAAAAAATAAATAAAAATTAAAAGCCCCATTTTGGGTATATCTCCCATTTTGTACAGCTTTCCAAAAATTACTTGCTGATCATTCATTTTGAATGTGAAAATCATAAAGGCTAAATTGTTCCACAGACTGTACATGATGATATTCGGAAACAGGATTTAATGGCTACGAGAACAAAATTTCCAGCTTTGTAGCCAGTCAGTCAGTAATCTGATAGATGTAGACAATCTGGTTCAAGTCTGCTGCAGAGGATGGCCTACACAATCTTCTGAACAGAGTAATTACAGATCCCATACTCCCTGACCTCTAGCTAGACATAAAAAAACCAAGGTCACGACAACAAGCAACTGTCAAATCTTGGGAAGTATCAGAGCTGGCATTTTCTCTATAGACTTGATTATTTCAGCCAGACTCATTTCTTGTTCAATTTGATTGGATAATTAAACCTATATTAGTGCAATTTCTCACATATGATAGGGTGTAGGTGGCATTCCTAACGCCAGTAGGATTAAAAACTGACTTAGCCACGAAACACACACCTCCTCCTAAGCTCTGTTTAAAAACATGAGTCAATGTAAAAAAAAAGACTAGTTTAAATTTCTGTATCATGTTCCCTGTTCAATAATACCTGTATCAACTGAATAACCTCATGGACTCCAAAACAGCTTCCCTGTTTCATACCAGAGGGACCAGGCAGAATTTTACCTAGCAAAGTAGGTAACACCAGATAAACTGTTTGATCCTCTCTTGTCTGCTCATACAAGTCATTTTAAAAATTCTGCTAACAACAACGACAAAATTCTGAGAGTGTATTACCTAAAGTGGACACTTCCATAGCTTGCTAAATATATAAACAGCCACTTAATGCCACAGTAAGGTAGTATTCAATGTCAATTCAATGCCATTCAAAACAAAGTAGACTTTTGTAATTTTACTTTTGCTTTAAGTGTACTTTGATTTCTTCTTTTGAAAACTAGGCCAGCAGCCACTTACTAATTTGTGATGCTGTAGAGCTGCAGCACACCACTGTAGCATGAAGTAAATCCTTGTGTTTCTTTTTTCAATAGAGTTCATCATGTCCTAATTGTATATGACATCTGCATATTCATGCATATATACATGCATGCAATATACATGCATATTGTATAGACATGTTCTACTGCAGCAGTAAGGCTGGTTTCCATTTCTTTTTTTATGAGATTGCTTGAGTATTTCTCAGATCACACCAATACCATCTTACTGAAACGTGGAGCTTTGTTGGTCATGAATTAAGTATGTAGGAAGTCACTGAAAATACTGAGAATTATTTTTTATTGTATCTAACTGTTCCCAGTAGTTTGCCATGAATCTGACTAAATACAAAGAAAGTAAAATTTCTGCCTATGGTTCCAACAAACTAAGTAGCGTGTGAGGAAGGTAACTGGGCTTTACTACCTATAAGACTGCCCACCTGCCTACAGATGATTAGAGCCCAGCACCCTGCACTGGAGAGGGATTATGAAGGGTTTTATCAAGTTACAGTCTAGAAGTGGGAAGTCCTTGCTTCCTTCATAATAGCTGAAGGAGAAACTCGAACAAGGCAAGCATTGATTCAGTCTGACCCAGTCAATCAGAGAAGGATGTCTCCACATTTGAGGATGAGCGAAGGTGGTTGGGCAAAGGAGAAAAAGAGAAAAAAGAACGCTGGAAAAGCAGGGTCTGGCGTACCTGATAAAACAGAGGCAATGGGAGGGCAGTGCAAGGTTGGTACGGAAAAGTGTGAAACTTTGAAGGTAAGAAGTTCACCGAATAGTAGACTTTCTGCTACAGAAGGGGAGAAGTACCTAGTAAACTGACGTACAAGAAATACCATCTAAATGTAAACAACTCAGTGAACTCAATGAGATGATGGAGGAACCTGAGAAATCAGGAACTATCATGCAGCGACACTGACCCAGAGGCTGAGTCTTACCAAGGCTGAGGAAGGGATCACCTTAAACTAGCTTCACCACTCAGGGTCATGTACTATGAAACTATGCCTTGACATGTGAAAACATGGAGAAAAACAAAAAAGGAGAGAAAATAGGCAAAGATTGCAGCCTAGAAAACCACATACTCTCTAAGAGAAGTGTTAAATTCAGTACTTGAAACTCAGGTACATACTCATAGTTTATGAACATAGTTTTTTTCATATAAATATTGCGCAATTCACAATTTTTAAGGAAAGAAGGAACCCTAACGCCCATCTTAAGTCTGACCTCCAATTACTTGCCTTGCTACCTAATCAGCCCTTTTGTATGTAAATGCCAATGCCTGCTATGTTTTTCTTACTATAGAAAAAGAAATGCTATGTAAATTGCAACCGTGCTAAAAGAATTGAAATGCATACTAATCAGGCTTATTCTCTGAGCTATACCAGCTATAACTGGAACAGGAACAAATAAAAAGGCAACAATCAGTGATGGACAAAGTTTCCTATTTGAATCCGAACCCCAAATAAAATTATTATTCAACTGCTTTTCAAAATTTTGGAACCCCTTATGTCCAGAAGAAATTGGGTTTGAAACTGTGAATGAATGGTAACTTTCACTAATTTGAAATATTAAAAATTTTCACTAGAATTTCAATTGCAAGCAAATATGCTGGAAAATAATGGTAAGGAGAAGTTACCTTTAAAAAAAAAATCTGTCCGCTGTATGCATTGGATAAAAGTTTGAGTGATTCTTCAGTTACATCAGTTTCGTCATCCTCATAGATAAATAGTGATGGTTACATGCAACATGAAACTAGCGGTTTTGATCACTGTTCTGTATGCATTGAATTAATCTGACAGCATTCAACCATTTACAGTTAATATTGGGTCATTTCTCAAAAAAAGTTTATAATCATTTCTGCCCTGACTATATATTACTCTGTAGTTAAGAAATGCATTACAATCCCATCTTGAATGGCAATCTAAAATGAACTCATAGTTTAAAGGCTGCATTTTTTTGCCTGTTTCCACAATTAAAATTTTCTAGTAGCAAATAAAAATTAATTCTAAATATATAAATGAAAATACACACATATATGTATAAAATACACCCAGGTTGTAGGCACATGCATAAAGGTATGTGACTAAACAGCTCTAAAAAAGATTGGAGAGTCCTTATCCAAGGACTGGTATAGTTACAGGTATTCTGCTCTGATAATAAAAACACATATTTTTGGTTCTAAAATTCTAATATCAAATGCCAGCCAACTTTAAACAAACTCTATTTCTTTTGTTTGCCTTACAATGTCTACACACAAAAAAAAAAAGTTAGCTGATAAAAGATGAAAGGAGTAATGCAGTTATTCATTCAGCAGCCAAGATCTTTGAGATAATTACTTTAAATCAAGAAGGGACAGACCATTTAAATTTATGACTTAATGCCGACACATGCGTGTATTAATAAAACAGTTAGCATTAATGGAAATAGGGTTTAGTCTCCTGATTCAAATAGAGCTATCATTTCTGGTTTATACCGAACTAATGACTTATCCGTGGCAGAATGATATGTATGCATGTATTTAACTATTTAACTTAACCACTGAGACCAATTAATATGTTTCTGAAGTTTTATTTTATTTAAAAATATACATCAGCAGCCTCACTGGGATAAAAATTATGCTGAACCAGAGTTTCTATGACATCAGTTTAACCTTAAATAAAATACTTTCACATAGAATATCCGATGATAACACTGTATAAAATGAAGACTACTGAAATGCAGTGCAGAAGAAGCAAATCTTCAGCGGTGTTTACATTAAGTTAAGGAACATTTTAGCCTACCAAGTTAGCATTGGCTCTGTATGATTAGGAGATCACGCAAAAAGAAATGGTGGCTGCAAGAGAGTACACCATAAATATAATTTCTATCACATTTGCTAGGGTGAGGATAGAAGGAAGGAAAAAACCTGTGCACAGCCATCACAGCCAGGCTGTTTCCAAGCTGTTGGGTAGGACAGACACCTGCCGTGAGGGTAGTATAAAAAAACTTGCCTTAGTAGTACTGTACAAACCTGGAAGATAAGGGAGCTAAACTCTTAGTACTGTCAAGCTCCCAAACACTAAAATTCTGTGGATTGTATTTTAAAGGGTTATTGAATTTAATTCTTTCTGCTCATCACTCTAGTCTTTGCCCATGTGGGCCTGTGTCTCCATCACATCATTGGGAGTTCAGTGGCTTACTTCAGTGAAACAGTGTGAGACCTTATCTATACAATTAGATGAAAGCTTAAGTCTGATTACTTTCTAGATAAGTATTTCCCATACCTTGTATTCATGTATCAAAGTTCTGTTCAATTTTGTTTGCTTTATAATGCTTCATGATCCACAGTTGTATTTTCTGTTAGTTTGTCTATAATGTGGCTACTGTCTACCTGTTGATGAACTATTAAATCATCATTATAATAATGAATTATATCTGGAAACCTATTGCAGCATGATTCACCAATCACCGCGGAAAATCCTGGCTCCTCTTTTACATTCAGTTACTTCGTCCTTTTTCTTTTAATCCATTTACATTGATTTCTACTACTTCAACTCAGCCTGCCATTGCATTACAATTAAGAATTCTGATGAACTCTTGCTGATTCAGAAGGGAGAGGGCTCTTACTCATTGCCAAACTTTGGAGAAAAAACACAAAAACCCTTTAGAATTTGCTTGAGCCAGCACTTTAAAATTGAAGAGCTAAATTATAGCTCATGGGGCCAGCAGAGCTCAGTGGGACTGGGACGTCTGAAAGCCACCGCACCACCCAAGCAGGGATGGAAGAAGGCCTCACGCCTTTGTCAGGCAGAAGCAGGCACAATGTCTCCTTCCCCAAGGGCACTGCTCACAGCGGATCCGGCTGGCTGCTCCACATATTTGTCTCTGAGCTCATTGCTAATGTCCCAGCCATGCCGTCATGTTCTCTGGAGGGCCTCGAACACAACTGGCAGTGCTAACTTTTCCACCCACCTGGAGCACATCTAACAGCATAAGGGATGCTCCCTGCCTTGGAGCACAGAGGACGGGCTCTTAACGGGTCTCTGGCTGCTCTTTGCAACTCATTGCTCCTCAGCAAAGCAGGGCTCACTTTCCAGTACAGTAGGTATTAATTCTCGCATCAAGAGTTGTCACTATAAGGCAATTCTTAATTAATACCCTAAAATAGGTGATTGACAGAGAACGGCACAACTATCACGGACATTTTTGGCATCGAAGTCATAGGTAATAATTTCTGTTAGACACTTTAGCTTGTCTGGCTGTGTATCTGCCCAAGTGGATCTAATACAATACTATAAAATCCTGCACTCCATTACCAGTAGTTCCTATTTCTCCCACGCGGAGATTAGATTGGTCTGCGAGTCAAACCAGAGATGTGTGCAGCCCACCATCCTGCCTCCAGCAATGCCCAGACGTGGTGTCGAGGGAAGAACGTAGGAACAGGGCAGGTAGAAATGAGATCCCTTGCATGCCTGCAACCCGTTAATATCTACGCCACTGTGCATGCCCTTTCTGGTCAGTATTTGCAATGATGGGCTGCAACGATTTCCTTTATTTCCCAAGATGTTCCAGGATCCTGGGAAACAATTTGGACCAACTGCTGTTTTCAGCTCTCCTGTTGTAAGCTCCACAGACTTTCATTTGTACAGGTAAAATCAGACCAGAGTTTTGCTGAATATAAATGTATTTTTCCTATCCATAATGTGTGTATAAGATATCTCAAGTACTGACAATATTTTTGAAAGAAGTATTTCTTGTTTTACCATATCATTTTTTCTATCTCCAGATTCTTTCTTGCGGCTTAGCAGGGAACGACACTGCCTTTGAAAAGGGGAGAAAGAGACAGCAAGTCCCTGAAAAACCACTGCGGCTGAGAGGATGGATGCTGTTTATTTTACATCGAGACTCCAGCTGTGGCACTCATCAGACAATCTAAAGTTACGCGATTTCCAAACTTTGTAGTGCACGCCAAGGTGGTAACGCGACGCCGAAGGTAACGCGATCCGCCGACTAGAAAGATGTTAATCCTGACAAACTGCCTGAGCATTAGCCCGAACCGCAGCTAGATTGAATTCTGTCTCCCCTGAGAGGGCCGGCAATGCTGGTGGTAACAAAACGGCTTTTCATAGCGCCCTGGAAAGCAGCTGGGCCGGAGGCGGCGGGCACGGAAGAGCGTCAGTGCCCTCTAGCGCCCGCCGCCGCGGCGCCGAGCGGCCCCACCGCGCCCGCGCCCGCGCCCGCCGCCCCGCGCAGCGCCCCGCCGCCGCCGCCCCCCGCGCAGCGCAGCGCCCCGCCGCCGCCGCCCCCCGCGCAGCGCCCCGCCGCCGCCGCCCCCTGCGCTCGGGCGCCCCCAGCTCCGCCCCCGCCGCCGCCCGCGCCGGACCTGTTGATGCAACCGGAGCCGTGCTGAAAACTCGGCGCTCGCGCGGATTCCTGAAAAACCTCCGGCTCCTTCCACAAAACCTGCCCCTCGGGGAGTATCGGTTACAAATTGGTTATCGCTCAGTAATATTTCAATGACTTTAAACGCCTTCCTTGCACAGAAAAAAAGAAAATGAATGAGTTTAATAATTCTGCATAGGCAGGCTTGCCCGTAAATGAACCAATAATTTCACAGTCTAGTAGTATCCCAGGTCTTCAGCATGGAAGTTCAAACACAAGACTACATTTCCCCCTAAAATATTACAACAGTCTTAGAAGTATATGACTGATACTCTATAGCATTCCTTGGACCCAACAAATGAACAACACAAACTGAAGTGCTGTTTTAAAACAAATGGGTGTAGCATAGAAAACTATGCACAGACTTTTAGTTTTAAATACAAATAGAAAAGCTCTAACATAAAAAAAAGTCAAGAAAGTATGCTGCATAACTGTTTCAAACAAATTGATTCCAGATGACAAGCCTGTTTCTCACACACTAAAGATACTTGGCCAAACATCCAGCTCACAAAATGGATTCAAATGGTTTTAAGGAGTTCACCAAGAAAGAGGAGATATTACTTTTAAGTTTGAAATTCCTTTAAATTTTTATGATACCTGAGTTAGAAAACAGTATCTGAGAATATCATAGTAATCTCAGAAATAAAACGTTTGTTTCTTCTCAACAGCTTCTTAATCAAAATGCTTTGTTCAGTTTCAGCACTTGCAGAATACAAAAATGTTAGTCTCTTAAACTACTGCATCTCTGAACTTCACATACGTTTCTTGCACTAAATTAAATACATCAAAAATTATCGAAATGGCATATTAATTGAAGGTGAAATCACATGTTATATTTTAAAACATTTTATCAGATAAATCATGAAAATGCTTCTAATCTTTGTAGTTTCCCCATATTGTTATGCAATCGAAAATTTGATTTTGTTGTCCTGTCTCTCGGTCAACTGTTTCCATACACATCTTCCTTCTGAAACTGCTGATGATAAATTGCAATGACTTATCTCATCTCTTGACATACTTGACTGTAGCAGCTTCTGCGGTAATGAAGTAATCTAGTTCTTAGTGATTTTTTTGGACACAAAACACTTCAATTTTAGCGAAGTTGAAGCTGATGTAGAGAAGGCTACAAATAGCATATTTTGTCCCTGCTCATTCCCAGATGCTCTAGTGCAAGGCTGAGGTGAAAATATAAATTTCCTATTGCAGGGCCAAAGCACAAGAGTCAGAAGGAGAAAGATGCCTTTGAAGCAATTTTCCTAAAGAATTTCACATTTTTTACTGAAGATGTAGTTCTTTGTTTTGTAACTTTATTTTGTTCTTCTCCTCCAAGAGGAAGGAGAACTGCTTTAAAAGTACAGTCAGAAACTTCTGTTTTCTAGAGTGTAGTAGACTGAGAAATATGCTAGAAAAATGCTTCGTGCATTAAGGTATGAAGCTCAGACCTTTTGCTCTCAATCTCCCCCCTGTTCTTTACTGCCTGTCTGCCAACAACATGAATTGTGCTGATGCTCTGCTATGAAAATGTTCTTCATAAGAAAACATCTGCAATTCTACTTCCATCTACTTCTATGTATCTCTCCATATAAAATCATCCAAAGGATTGAGTACGATCATCGATTTGTGTTTCAGATCTCAGTGGACAGAACTGATTTGAGGCAGATATCAGATTAATTATTGCAGAATTTCATTATCAAAAGCAAATTTATCTATTAAGTTAGCCAGTGTAGAAAAGAGAACAAAGTATTTACCTGGAGAATCACACACACTTTAGAAACATTGAAGCAAGCTTAAGAGGAAGGGAGGGGGGAAAAAGACATTCAGTCATGTCTGAGTGTTTGCTTCCCTGCTTCTGAATCTGTTATTGCTTTTTTCATTCAAGACTTTTATTATTAAATAATCAAAAAAATTTAATTTCTTAATAGACGGTTCAGTCTGTGAAATTCCTATTGTATGACCATCACAAATCAACAGGAAGAAAGTCTTTCCCAGGGAGTTACTAGCCACTAGAATGCGAAAAAGAAATGAGCATTCTCCTTATAAAGGGCCAATTTCTGAATTAGTGACCTCATTTGCTAAAGAGGTTTCTTTGTCACAGATATCTTGGTAGGTAAATACTGTGTTACATAGCCACACTGTCCTTTGTAGCAATGCTACAAAGAAGATCTCCTAGCATATACCAGCTCTCTCCTCACCAAATGAATATTTAAAAGAGTAGACAATAAAGGGGGACTTCTATAGAAGGTAAAGGCATTTATATGATGATGTCAGATTGCAATATGCGCTCCTGAAGGACTGCACGGGAAGCAGTTATATTCTAAAAGTTAATGGTATTTATGTGGACCTCCAGCCTGATCTATTTTACCTTTCTCAGAGATGTGCTTGTGTGTATATCACCCAAGAGTCTAATGATTTTTGGACTAGCCCATGTTAGAGACAGATACCATTTTGGTACCTTGTGAATAGTAATGCATTTGAAAGCCAGCAAGCAAATTAAAAAAAAAAACAAACAAAAAAAACCAGATAAAAATCAGAGTCTTTCCCCTTTTCATTCTGGATAGAGTATCCTTCATTGCATGCACTCATAATTTCTGCATATCCATTTCATGCCTAGGAGCTACAGTGCAAGAAAAAGATTTTCAGTTCGGGGCTTTCAGTATCTGCTAATCTGGAGGAACATTTTAAAACAGACAAATGCTCGCGCTCCCCTCCCCCTCCCTCCCCTAAGTAAGAGCTTGGGGGGGGGGGGGGGAGAAGGAAAAGAAACGTTTGCCACAGTGTTGCCTTTCTCCTTTCGGGAAAGACCTATTTCTTCCCGGTCTGGAGCCAGCAGGGCTCTGCACAGAGCCGCGGCACGGAAATCCAGGCGGACTCGCTCCGGAGCGCCTCGGCGGAGTTGCCAGCTGCGCCCGGCGCGCCGCCCGCCGCCGCCGCCGCCCGCTCCGGCCCCGCTCCAGCCCCGCCGCCGCCGCCGCCCGCCGCCCGCCGCCCGCCGCCCGCAGGCGCCTCCACCCGCGGCTCCCCGCCGCTGTCAAGTTTCCGGAGCGCGCTCGCCCGCACACGCGTCCTCCCCGCTCGGTCCTCTCCTGCTCCGCGAGCGGAGCGGCGGAGCCGGGCGCCCGCTCCCTGCCCGCCTGCCTGCCTGCCCGCCTGCCCGCCTGCCTGCCCCGTGCCAGCCGCCGCCCCCGCCCCGCGGTCCCGGCGCGGCCCCGGCGCGGCCCCGGCGCGGCCCCGGCGCCCCGCTCACCTGCGGTCCGGCCGGGCCGGCTGCTTCCCGCGGCCGCCGCCGGAGGAGGGAGAGGAGGCGAGTCCCATTCACAAGTGGACGCCGGGCGGGCGCGGCAGCATCTTCAGCCTATTACACTCCACGGCAGCGGCTGCTGAATGAGGCTCCGAGCTAGCGGCAGGAATTAGAAGGAGGGAGGGAGGGAGGGGAAAAGGGGAGAGGAAAGGGGAGAGGGAGGGAGGGAGAGGGAGCAAGGGGGAGTGAAGCAAGATTAGAGGAAGGGAAAAGCTGGAGGCTGTTGCTTCTTCTCTGTTTCTTCTCCCTTCCCCCCAGCCCCAGGAGAAGTGCAAACCCCGGGAGCGGCGGCTGGAGCTTGCTCTCCTGCAGGGCCCCCGCGGCCGGAGTGCCCACCAACGAGGGGCGAGGGGGCCAAGTTGGGTTCGGAAGGGCCAAGTGAGGATGGGTGAGGAGCCCAGGGCACCTTCTGCCTCGGTGCCCCCAGGGCTGGAGGGGTGCAGTGTCCCCGTGCCCCATGGCTTGGCCCTGCGCCCCGCTCACCCGCCCACGCCACGAGGGGGGACAGGGCCGCCCACGCTGCTGCGCCGCCAGGCCGCCCACAACCACCCCGCTTGCCAGCGCAGGGCTGCATCCCCGCGGGTGGGCCGAGCCTGCACCACGGCCCCCCGCGCCGCCGCGGCAGCCGGGGCTCTCCTGCCTGGGCAGCTCCCCTGCCGCCGCCTCGCGGCCCCGGCACAGCTATCGTCCGAGACGGACAAACAGCAGGAGTGCTTTGTGCTGCATCCAGTCATGTTTCCTGTCATAATTAGACATTTCTCCAGGAAAAAAAAAAGTTTCCTAGGCATTTCTAGATTTGGAAAATATTGGCCTGTTCTAGCTCGTGGTCTGAGGCCCAGGCCAGCCTCCCCTCTCCTCTCCTGGGGGTGAACGGGGCCATCCTTTCCTTCTCTGAACACATCCCATCCGAGGGGCTGCCACTCTCCCACTCTCACTTTTTCGGTCGCCTCAAGCGACTGCCAGGGGCAGCTCCTCAGGTGGGGCCGAGCGGCTCAGCTCTGTGAACCTCTGGGGAAGCGCAGTGAGTAGACGAACCATCCAAACCCCTTTGCATCCTGTTTGCACAGGCACACGTGAGCCTGCACATCCACTCTCCCGTCCACCAGCTTCCATTGCCGTGGCCAGGACCTACGTGCTCTCCGAGGCTGCTGCCAGCCCAGTAGGTGCCATCTGTGTAGCAGTGGAGTGGAGCAGAGCAGGGAAGGATGCAGTACACTGTCCCTCAAGACGAGGGATTGCATTCGCTGCTGGAAATAACTAGGTACATCTCTGTGAAGATATTCTGGCCATCTTCAGGCTACCCATCCCACAATTCATCTCCCAGCCCACCAGGCAGCACTCACGCTGTGCTGCCACCACACCACGAGGCCCCAAGAGCAAGGCTTTTGTACTCTGTGGTTAATTAGCTCTGCCAATAACTCCAGGCAAAGAAAAAAAATTGGCACAAAAGCTGCCACTATACAAACAGAAGAATTTGGAAGAGCGAAGCTGATAAATAACGTGTCCTGAGGAGGCCGCGGGACACCAAACACCTTAACACAGCACAGTAATTCCTCCTGACCCATGTCAGTCCCAGGGACAGCACAGGAGTCTCCCCGGTTGGAGAACTGGGAACAAGAATTCAATGAGACTTAAAGCTTAAAGTTTGCTTCAAACTGAGAGTTCACAAGCTGATACCCAAGTACCCTAGGGAAAGGTCTGCTTTCCCCATGAGGTGGGAGGGCACACGTAGGAGTGGTCTGAGGAAGCGCAGGGAGAGGTGGGCTGATGTGCCCTCATGGCACCCCAAAACCTCCCCCACAGGCCCAGCTGGTAGAGCACGAGGCAGGCAAGGAACAAGAAAACCTAGAGTTTGGCTAAGACAGAAGAAAAAAGTGGACAAACCCAGAAACGCCCTGGGCTGAGCTGAAAGAATGAGGTAGCAAGACAGCCAATTAATTGATATTAAAGTACTAAAGGCTTTATTCCAATAGGAAGAGGGCTGTGGTGATAAGAAAACTTGTTTTTGGGAAGAAGTGCTTTTGATAGGAAATCTGAGGAGTACTAAGTTGTTATCAAGAAATAAAACATGAAAAAGGAGCACTTAATTTTTTTTGAGGAGGAGAAGTTCAAGAAGGAAGGTGATGCACATTAATTTGGGGAGAACTTTGTTAAGAAATTGTTTTAGGAGAGAAAATGAGAGGAACGGGAATAAGTTTCAGAATAGTAGTCCCATTCCAACTCTTTGACTGATTGACTTTAACAGATACCATTAGTCTCCTGTGATAATAATATGAGAATTAGCATGTGTTTTCTTTACAGATACACTGTCGTGAGTACTGCTTAGTGCAGTTCTGCTGCTGTGGCTGCTAAAATTGCCAGTAAACTAAAACCCAGAGCTGGGCAGCTGGCTGAAGAGTTTTTTCCTTTCCCCTTCTCTTGCTAGCTTTGGCAGCATAGTGGAGGGATGACTTTTGTAATTCCATTTTTAAACTGCTGAGAGCAGATTTTTTTGGATATAAAGGAAATGTGAAAGCAATTTCTATCTAATTAGGCATATACAATAGGTACGCATCATATTCTCATCAAAGAGCATATTGATCTATAATGAAAGGTTTTATTAATTCCATTCAAGGAGGCATGTTAACAAATGAGTATAGCAACATCTAATCTGATGATTGACTTGAGTTTGCTCCCTTCCTTCTGCACTGAAATCTCAGAGTAAAACTAATCAGATTCTGCTATGACTTTCCTCCCCTTTGTTCCTCTTTCTACAGCATCTATAGATGGAAGGTCCTATCTGCAACCAAAATCAAAGCAAAACTCCTACGGCGATCTATATGCTTGCATCTCTTTGCTAAGTCACCAGACTGATTACATTAATAATCAGTGTGGAATTCATTTCACCTAACTCAAGCCATTTTAAAGCTGAGTATTTATTAGGCTATCTGCAGTAGTGAAGGCTCCTTCAGCATCAGTGAAAAAGGTCTCCTGGATGGCTTGCTGCTGAAGATACCTCTCTCTATCCCCTGAAGGGTTCTAAACAACTGGCTTGGACTAGAAACCTACCTTTGACTATCTAAAAATCAGATGAGATAAGTCCTACCTTTTTGTGTTAAATACAGAAAATAAGAAGTGGTCAAATCAAGATTAGTACATAGTGCTGACAAATGAGGACATTCCCTTCAGCCATTACAAATTATATCTGGACAGTTCCAAGCTACTCTGACATCATTTCTGGAGAATTATTGCACACAGTTCTTGCACAAGGAAAATAATAAAAGAGAAATGCGCAGGGAGGAAGGATACCACGAAGTATCTGCAGAACTACTCAGCTGAATTTATGCCAGCTCAGCATTCATGTGTGCTTCACAGGACATTAGATGGGACATATTCACAGACTATCCAAATCACATCTTGCCATTCCTGCTACGTACAGATTGATGGAAAAGAGGATACACTGTGGTAAATTTCTGCTCCTTATAGACTATTTCTGCCGCTTGGTGACTCTTCACGAATGAAGCCTTAGGCCAGACACTACCTTTAAGAATGGCACATTGCAGTCAACATACACTGAATGTGGACTGTACCAGAATAATTAGTGGAAAATCTTTCTAAATACAGTTGCCACCTCTCTTCACAAAAAAGCTAGATGTGAAATAAAAAAGCAGGCCTTAGCTAGCCTGCTGCCATGGAAGTCATGGCACAGAAGCAGTGAGAGCAAGGCCTGTAGTTAGCACTTGCAGCTGCTTGAAACCTGGTGTTAGAATGAAATCAGACATAAATAAAGGAAGTTTATACATATTTTAAACAGTATTTATTTATGCATATCCATATATTTAGGTTAAGAACATCTGTGATAACAAATCTGTGAAATCTAAAAAAAGGTTATTTTATCTACTGTGGGTTTGCAGAATCTGAAGTTTGTTAAAATTCTGCTCCTTGCTTGCTAAGTTAACACATTTATCATCTGAAAATAAGCTAGCTGAATTGTTTTCCAAGAATCTGAAGAGGTACACGCCGTTCTGCTAATTGAATTATTGTTCTCAGAACGTAGTATTGTGTTTGAGTTCATGAAATTTTCCTCAAATACATGCAGAGAAAGCCACACTTCAGAAGAATTTTTATGACTGAGCTAAAACTCATAAGCAGGTGCCTCATAAGTTTAAGCTGGACATTTGTATTAGAGTACATAAAAAGCTTGAATTGTGAAGCTCAGAAACTGAACTCCAGTAAGCCTTTCAAAATTTAAAAATTATCAATACGTCATCTTCTCAATAACTTGGGCACATCTACACTATCAATATGAAAGAAGAATCTTCTTTCCATGTTTTGGCCCTGCAGAAAACAGGGTAGGCCCATTTCCCATATGGCTTCCCACAGACTTTCGTCCTTCTCAGCTACCTTTAACAGACATGCAATTTCCTACACTTTTCTTCTCTCCTGGCAAGTATTGGAGATTTAAAAGCCACACAAACAGCATATTGCTAGCAGCAGGAGCTGGGAGTTTATGAAGGAGGAAGACAGAGAGTAAAAGAGAAGGATGGAAGAGAGTTATAATAAAGGCTATTCCTGAGTAAAGTTTTCCTCCCAAACACCCTACAACTTCACTGTGATTTTGCTGATCAGACAAATCAGAATTTGTTTCCTGTGTGAAAAAGCAAAGAGTGGGCACAGAGACAAAAATTGTTCTTAATGACACCAAAAGAAGGAACGCTAACGAAAGCCGCAGGACCAGCACAGTGAGAAGACTAGTGTGTAAGAAGAGTGTAACTTAAAAGCGTGCATCTCCTGGGGAGGAAACAAGGCTTCTTTACAATGGAGAATGGACAGCTCAAAGCAGCTGGAATCTAAAACTGTTTTTTCCAATAGCAAATGTCTTCCTTGTGGAAATATAAAAATATAACAGGTGTTTACTTGGGAAAAGCTAAAAGAAGGGCAAAAACACTGAAGTAAAAAAAAACCAAAACATAAAACACAACTGATACAGATGCTACTTCCATAAAGTTAGCAATGTAAAAGTCTTTCCTTGGCTATACCAGTGTGTTACTTGAAGTATTGAAACCTGAAGAGAAAAGGGAATTTTGAAGTGGGAAGAGGGTTACAGTAAAGAACCAACCGTGAACTATGGAAATGCTGCAGTCTTATGAACAGTGCTTTTCAGAGGAATTACTTTATTTTTTTCTTTTTCATTTTTAGATGTGCACCTGCAACTTCCTGTAAATGCACAAGCTACACTGATAAACTTTCAACTTGTATCACCTAATCCAAGTGGTGCCCAGGGTGGTTCTCCTGTCAAATACAGGACTGACACGCCTGGTGTATCAAGGAGGCTCCTAGACTTTGGGTTTGGTCATCTCCTCTCCCCGTCCACTGCAAAAAGGTCTCATTCCTACACCAGAGCAAAGCAAAGCACTTCTCACCACTCTGCTGATGTAGTCTCATTGACAGCATTCCACATTTTAACTTCAGATTCTCCATCTTCAACCAAATCCAAGTGGACAGACACAGGTCACAGAATAAGAACCTGCCCATACATAAAATATGTCCAACAGAGGATACTGAGTCCAACTGAGTCCAAATTAGCTTAGGCTGAAATAGAAGAAAAGTCTTTCTCTCTCCAGTTTGCAGACCTTTTCAAGTTAGGCCTGCTTTTATTATGACTTTAATGAGGAGAGCTACCTTGTTTTATAAAATCTAAGGATCTGGTTTGGTATGTACTGCACATAGATGATGAGATGCTTTTGCCACTGTCTGAGCTTTGAGACCATCTTACCCTGATACACTGCTCAGGATGTTTCGGGACTATTTTATTCAGTTTTTAAAACTGCTGTGATAAGTAAGGATGCAGTGGTGTTCTGGCCTTCGTCCCATTTCCTCAGTTCTCCTGTGACGGACTAGGACTAGACAGGACTAGACTAGTCTGCTTCAATGCTGCTCAAACCTTGGAAATCTCTAGAGGCACCTGAGTCAACCTTTTGGTTGACTTAAGGTACAGATTTGATATAATCAAGAACCAAGTCCAAAATGTTTTCTTTTTTTTTTTTTTACAATACTTAAGTACATTAACAGAGAATAGTATCCATAAGAATTATCCACATTAACAGAAAAATACTTTATGCAAAGAGTCTGCTGACCAATACAGATTTGCAGCTATAGATTCTGTTTATATTTCTAACCTAGTACCCAAAAAATTACAGCATGAAAGAATTCAGGGGGAAAAAAAGGCGTAAATGGTAAGTCAGACAGACATCATAAACTTTTTAATATATCAATGTCTTTTGCTAATGGGTTTTTAGAAATACAGATCAGAAAAATAATTTCTCATTTAGACAAGGTATTATTTAGTTAGGAACTTGAGACTCATTTATTCCTGACACTGCACATTAAAAAGAAATAAATGCATTTTTATATATGTGTGTATGCACACACATCTGTGTATGGCACTGTCTGCATGGGCTGGCAAACAGGATGAGGCCTCAAAATAGATTCCTCTAATCTATTTGACTTCTATTGTTAATGGATAAAATAGCTTACATAATTCATTTTATTAGAAAACAAGCTTGAAAAAAATCTCTTACCTCTTACTAGACAGCATGCATATATTGAGCACACATCATTCGACAGTAAAATATAGCACAGCTAAATACTTAGTAACAATTATGCCTTTTAATTCTGTTTCTGAGTGTTGTGCAACCACACACTTGTTTTGTGCAAGACGTGCTTCACAATTAATGATTATGCCTCTTCCAAAACATGAGAAAAGGATATTTAAAGTCTTCATAATATTACTTTTTTCTATTTTTCCATGTTCTGTTTAAAGAATACATATTTGATTTGTTAGAATACACTTCCACTCTGCTAGGAATACTTTTTCCATGTATATTGGGTATATCTAACATCAGTTTGCAAATAGTCCAAACTGTGTCCAAGAAGATTTAAGGGAGAATGATGTTCCTGTAATCTCAGCTGCTAACCCTTCTGTACTGATGAACACCAGGCAGTCATGCTTATCTAGCACAATGATCTTTCTTCATTTAATGCCCGCAGCTTGAGATAGTCAATCTTGCCAGCATGCGCCTCAAGTATTTCTGATTTTTATTTGTGATTTTTGTGTATGTCCCTACGCTATTCCAGCTACTGTGAGCCAGTAGCTACTTATCTACCCATACAAGGCCATAATCAAAGGCCTTTTTATACCAGTATATGAATGACCGTGTTGCACAGATCCAGGAGCTCAACCACTATGACTGTAAGAGTTTGGTGAAAAACTAAAAATTGAGCTGCTGTATATAGGCTAGCAAAACAATGACAAAATGATAAATCTTTAACCATGAATTCTACTGTAAACCATACATAACAGTGAACTGAGTGAGCTGCTATCACTGCATTAATATCCATCTGATGCTGAAAAAAATACAAAGTCACTTTTGTCTAATGAGCTGAAGTGAGGAAAAATGTTATAAAAAGAAATATAGATTTGCTTGACTATTTAAAGTCCATTGGGTTATAATTCTTTAATATTGCTTTTATCATAAGATAAAAATATAACTAGACTTTACAGTTTGTCAGATGAGTCATAACTAAAAATATTAGATGATTCACATAATAATCAATCACAAAACAGGAAAACAATCTCAGTTAACTTGTTGAAAAATGAAACTATGCTGCTTTAGTATAAACCTGCCATGTAGTTTAAAAGTCCATTGATCACTGAGTACAATATCATTTCTTTTTTTTTTGAAAATCCTATGTATAATAAGGTATCATTTTATTTGAGTCTAGATGATTATTTAAAGAGTCTGGTGATATTTTTTTCTGCATTTCCCGATAACTTAAAAACAATCTGCATGGCATTTTTAGTTTGATGTACAATTAGGGCAAGGAGTATAAATCACACCCTGAGATGTGATAGGAGGCATGCTTGAAAATGTTAGGCTTCACTTGAGGAAGTCCAAATATATATGTATCTTTAATTGGTGTCTGGATAGGTAACCTGGCAGACTTCTAAGAAAAACATTTAGCCCCTATTAGAAATCAGCACCAACGTTAAGGCTGTACGTCTGAGGGAAGACGAGGCAGGCGTTTGGACAGGGCATGCCCAGCGACTCCGGGAGCCAGGGAAAGGTTTGCATCGACTTCAGCAAGCTCTGGAGCCAGCCCCGGGGCTCTGCCATGGCCGGAGGCGGCGCGGTGCTGGCTGAGGATGTGCACTGAAGAAGGGAGATTTCTGCCCCCTTTATATCTATAATGACACCAGCGAGAAACACCGCTTTTCACAATGCACTTGCTGTTTCTTGGCCATTGGTTGCTCCTGGTTATTCGTTCTCATTATTTATTTGGTGATGTTTTTGAGAAAGAACCCAAATCTTCTGTTGATTCAATAGCCGAGATGTGTTACTGTTTGCCATCCATTTTTCAAAATCAGAAGGCAGATTAACACAGACGCTTAAAACATCAAACAATGTCAGTTTTTTCCCAGTGAAATATTGTGGGTGCTAGCAAATCGTAGGAAACATGCTCAGACTATGCCGCCACGCTGCCAAACACAACTAGAAGAAAAACATATTCCACCTTAAAATTCAACACTCCATCCCATTAATTTAAACAATGGCAGAAGAAAACCAGCATAATTAAAAAAGAAACTAGCACAAATTTCCACTTGGACTAGGCCTCCTCAGCCAGCGTTCAGGTTACACAACACAAAAAAATGCTTCACGTAAGCATTTCAGACAATTTAACACATCCAAGTGGCTCAGTCCTAGGAGCATTGGAGAAAATTACAGATGTTCTGAATTTACCAATCTCTTAACCCATGGAAAAAGCCCTCATTTCCATGAAACCTACTCACAGAAAGCCTCATCTTCCTCTGTTTTCCACTGCTGCAGTCTAGGAATGTGGAAGTGGTCCTCACTTAACTGTTCAGCATCTAGATGAACTCATTTCCATGGAAACCAGCAGTTTGCAACCCTCTCCCATGTAGTTACCCTTAAGAGGTACTCTGTGGTTGCTTTCTTGCCTTCCCTTTTTAGGTGCGTAGCTATTAGTCTGACTCTCCTCAGCTTTTCTAAGCATCTTCTTGGAAAGCGGTTGCTTTCCCAGCATTTCAGGAAGAAGCAAGTGTTCTCTCCCATTGCTAGCTACTCTACACTGCACAGCAGGCCCTGAGACATGTCCTGAACCGACCAAGATACTCATCTAAAACTTCAAGAGCATATGCGCAAGATGGTAAAATTAGCCAATAAGTAGATTCCTCAGATTTTAAAGACCCACGATTTCAGTGGAGTTTCATTTGGCCTCCTGCAAGCAAAGTCCTGGCCCTGCCTCCAACAACTTGATTTTTATAGTGCCATACATAAAGTATGTGGTACTATCTCACATCTCCATGCATTTTTTTTTTCTTAGTTTGACAGTGTTTTTCGGCATTGTTTTAAAGTTTTAATTAAATTTCACTGGTTGTGATAGATAATAGTATTTGCAAATTTTGATTCAAGAATATAAAAAACAGAGAATTAAAGAACAGTGTTGATACATAATACCCTTATGTCCCCAAGACACACATTCATAAAAGACTGGACCCATGGACCATGATAGCCTGTTAATTGTAATACTAAAACTGATAGTACTGATGGCTGCAAATGTCCAACAAAACAAAGATCAAAAAATATGCCCAAATGGTTGAAGTTCCTGATTATATGCAGAAAGGAGAGATATTTTTTTCTTTCATTACAGTGATTCAGGCAATTAAATTAATACTCTTCCTTTAACATTTTCTGTATCTGTTCTGTTCAAAATTTTACACACAAATAAACAATATAGGAGAACTGCAGAATGATAGATGAAGCATAGAAGCTAGAAAATGTATCTGTTTAATTATTTATGTAATTATCCTTCAGATCAGGCTCAAATAAACTTAACAAACCTTCTGGCCACTGAAGAAGCAACAGCAAGACTACACAATTCAGAAGCTTTTACACCTGCTATTTCAATGAGCTAAAACATAAAGATGATATGCCAGATTCTGTTCTCATGCCATAAATCCAAAATAACACCATTGGCTTGCTCAGATTTTACACTGACTTCAGGAGAGTTACTTTGAATTTACATCTCTGTGAGATCAGGATCAAACTGCTGAGAGGATATTAAAAGGAGATTAAACATGATCTTAAACAGTGATATCCCAGGAGATCCAAGGATTTTTCAATTTGCAAGATTTTACAACTGTCTGAGAGTTGGATAAATTTCAAATGCAGTTGCTGATAAGAGCATTTGCAGCTGCCAAAAGAACCTGTTTTAAGGACCTGAAAGCTGGCAGACAAACTGAGCATCACAGAGGAGGGTAACAGAGCGACTGAGTCTGCAAGCAGGGAGAAGGGAACTCCAGGAGTATTTCTAAGAGCACACGTATGTGACTAGATACATTTGACCTCAGGTATTGGAAAGGTTTGTGCTATTCTTTTATGCACTCATTCAGTAAAATTTTGAGCTCAGGTTTAAAGCGTAGCTGCGTGTATTTTGATACTAAGGCCCCGGTCCTTGAAAGTGTTTAGCTACCTAATTCCTGCTTACATGAATCACTCTTATTGAAATCAACTCAGTAGACATTTCAGTATCTTGGCCTAAATTATTTTGCTTTTTGCTTGGACAAGACTGGTATTCAGCATTTCCATGTCTGAATATTGATTTAAAGACACACAGAAGGTGCCTCATCTTGCTTTCTTCTATTCATTAAACAATATTCCTACAGAACTTAATGGATCTTTTTTCTGCAAGTCTGGGTTCTTGGATCTTTCTGTTATTTGCAGGATACTCAACAGCAACAGCAAGATGAGTTCAGCTATCTAATCTGTAATTCTTGAGACAGAGGATGATTTTCATTTCATTCAAATTAATTTCTCACCTGGCATAAGAGGACACACAATATCCATCTTTCTGATACTTTGAAAGTCATAGACTCAGTTGATAAATATTCCTGAAAAAATGAGAATCTCAAAGAACTGATTAACAAATAGTGAACTGCATTCTGGTACTGATCTACAGATAAGAGATTTTGATGGAGAGATTAAAATTCAAAAGTTGAATGCTATATTCCCTAGCCATCTGTGCAATTTTTGCATATTGTGCACCCATTTAATTTGTCTATGCACTCATGTACACGATGACTAGACATGAAGCTGACTAGATACATGTATGCTTTCTGAGTACAATGATGATGTCTGTGCAGGCAAAAGTATTGAATAAAACCCACACAAAGTAGACAGATTTTTTTCATCTTTAACCTTGAAAAGCAAGCCCCGTAAATCATCCTCTTCAGGGATGTGCTGCAGTAACTGAAGTATTCAGTTTTTAAAGATACCAAGAGAATAATTTTAAATAATCTAAACTACATATAAATAGGTATGCATTATATCATGGACTAATTTGAAGACGTCTCCAAGTTCCACTGTCCTTAAATTTGGTTGAGAAAAAAGCCTCAGAGCAATGCTTTTGTCTATTCCAGAAGTTATTCTTCAATATTTGGACTACATGATGCAACAGAGCTCTAGTCCCCATTCCATACAATTATGTATCAGATTTTCTGAAAGAAAATGAGATATATATTTTTTAATACAAAGTAAAATAGTTTATTGCTCTCACCCAGAATAATTAAGGCTTGAATCAGATATAAAGGCTGCAGAGGCTGATACAAAAGACAACAAGACAGTAGTCAAATCTTGACACAACTTCATTCTCTAGATACAAAGTTGTCACTGGGAAATATAATACTGATACCTTTTATTAATTACAGTAAAAATCCCCCAAAGTATATACCATGCACTGAAGCATCTCCCACATGATCTCCCTAAGAAATCCATTAAAGAAAATTTATTTTTGCAGTAGAATATGCCTAGTTTGTGTAGCTTAAAGCTACATCTACGGCCTATAATGCATTTCACATCTCTGTCCTAAATCAAATAGCCCTCCTACCATTCAGTCTGTGCTGATTCCCTCCTTGCACACACCTTTCAAAGGATTTAGCATGTCTGCTTTCGTAAAACTCCAATTAAAATCCCAATTAATGAAAAGAATATTTATTTTCAGCACAAAATATTCAGTGCTTTGTCTAATTTGGTATTAATTTGTATGTCTATCTTTTTATCAGCTATGGTTTAGGATGTTCCATTCCATAACAGCTTTACTTGAAGTTTTATGTTATAAATCAAAATATTAAATTTAAGGTTTAACAAAAAACTATTAGTAAATTGACATTAAATCTAGTGAGCAGGTTTAACTGAGAGGAGGTGGGGAAGGAAAACATTTTAGAAAAGTCAAAGCATTGTTTTCATATGTTTAAACAAAATGCATGAAAAAGTTACTTATAAATGAAAAACAGAAGATGAAACTTAGCTAAATTAAAATTTCAAATCTACAAGATTAGAATCTAACTGTAATGCCCTCTTGGGGTAGAATACAGCATTTAATTCAACTGTAAAAATAGTTTGAGAGTTTCATTTGAATGAGAAAAACTGAATGCTTAAACTGTTTAATGATGTACAAAAAATATTCTGCTGAACTTTCACATTATGAAGTTCACTGATTTGATAACAAAGTATTTTTATGACTTTGTTCTTCACGAACTCATGGATTGCTTCTCATGATAATGTATCCAGTATAAATATCTTTTTATATTCCTGGAAAAAAACCTGCCTATCTTTATCGATCTTCATACATATTAGGTATGTAACATGCAATGAAATGTGAAAAGGCAGCAGCTGAAATGTGTGAAAACAAACATTTATAATGATACAATCAAGCCTGAGCACAATTTTCGACTTATTCATGGTGCAAACTACATGACATTTGATGATTGATGAAGATGGTTAAGTGAAGTTCTATTAAAAGCAGTGTGATGTTCAAGATAACAAGGTTACCACACTATTATGCATTTTCTGGATGGAATAGCAGGTAAGCCTCATTGACCATCAAAATACTGTATTGTAATCAAAGTCCTTGAAGGCAGATATTTGAAAACCTGTGTATCTAAATGACAGAGAGAGACAGGACTAGAGAATCCATTGTCAGATATTGTTGCATAACTAGAAAATCATGGAAATGCATAAAAATAAAGAAGAAGGAAAATATACATATTAAGTTTTGCTCATAATTACATAATGGAGTTCTTCCACAGAAAACAAAAGCATTATATTGTTTTGTAGTCTTGATAAGATGCACTCAGAAAAAAACAAAGAGATATGATCCATATATCAAAAATAAACGTTTGCCCTGAATGAAGAAACAGATATGCAAAACACAAGAAAGCCGTTAAATACAGTGGTGGCCTGTGCTATGTGCTACCAGCTCAAACCAGGAAAAAGAGAAAAAATAAAAGAGACTCTGGTGGTGGCTAAGGGCTGGGAAGAAATTTCATTTCAGTGCATTGAATAATTAAACACGGCTACTTTCCAAAGGAGAAGGCCTTGTGTCCAAAACTGTATTTTTTGGAAATATTCTGAAATACGCACAGCATCAGGTGGAAACAAAGCAAGAACTAATACAGATCTAATCACGTTCCTAACCATACTAATCTACAGAGGGATGATCCAGATCAAGAAGAGGAAAGAATAACTCATAACCTAGGTCAAAATGAAACACTGTCTAAGGGATCTGTGGATTTGAAGAGCTATATATTAAAACCCTATATACTGCTTTCTCAACAAACAAAATACCATAACTCCGTTAAAAATAAATGGTAAAAATCTGTCCCCATAACCAAGTTGTTATAACGAAACCCGCCATGCATCTCCTTTACAAAGGTGTTGTGAGGCATGATTCATTAGGTTTATAAAGTGCTTTGAAACCCTGAGATGAAAGATGCCCAAGAAACGCAAAGTATTGTCATTACAAAGCAGTATTATCATTGTCATCAAACAAAGTGCTGTAGGAAAGGACGCTTTTACACATGAATTAATTTGTGATTTTAACAGCTCACATTCCAGTGTAAAGCTGCTCTTACTATTAGACCCAAACCCGGATCCAGGGAGTGAAACTATTCTGAATATATTTGTGCATTCCCAGCTCCCAGATGTCATCGGTAGCCAGAGAACTGCATCCGAATTACAGCTTAGCAAGGCACGGTCGCATTTAGTCTCTGTCTGCCAATGCAGCATCTACCCAGGCAAGTGGCAGCTGCGGGAGCACCTTTCCTGCAGGATGCCGTGCATATTAATAGTCTCTTTTGACTTTATGCAAGCGTTATTCTAGAGCACAGTGTCCCAAAGAAAAATATATGCAGATAAATGAAATAAAAAATGAAAGCATAATTTTTTTAAAAATGGCCCTTTCCCTCTAAATTTTGCCAGGTAAAAGAGATATTTCTCCCGCTTCTCCATCCAAATGAATCATTTTCTGTAAGTAACAGAACTTCACAAATAGCTTGAATCTCCCCAGAATTCCTTCATTATTAGCTGAAAACTGAAATTTTTTTTCCCCCGGTTCTAGCTGGCGGCATGGCTCACATTGAGGAGCGCATCGCGGCACCGCATCAGGGCAGCGATGCCTCGGCGCTCCCGGCCCGGATCCCGCTCAGCGCCACGCGGGGTGGCCGCGGGCTCCCCAGCGCCAGCAAAGCGCCGCCGAGGGCTGCCTCCACCCGCGTCCCTGCCCGCCCAGTACCCACCGGTCTTCTCAAGGTTCAGCTGCACCACTCTGGAAATCTGTCACTTCTGCTCACTCTTCTAAAAGCAAGCAAATGAAATCAAGGTGTAAAAGGTTACATTGTTCATTGATCTTAAAAACAGGCTGTGACAGGTGTGATTTTCATAGGTGTTGGTTTCAGCAACATTCCTCAGGTGAATAGCATTGAAATTAAATTCCTGCTTTGGTTCATTAGAATATGCAGCAGGTTAATACATTTATAAATCATAATTAACTACTCCTTTCGGTTTTACTCCACTCCTGAACTGTTTTGCATTTGTTTGTTACTGTTTAGGGGCAGAGAGTAAATGCGTATATTAAAGATTTTGGACCTAATTATTCCCTCTCCTGGATAAAAGCAACTTCTATTGATTGCAACTGAAGTCATTTGTTCCTGCCGGGGAGGACCAAGCTCCCCTTGTTTTTTCTCCATGTAAATCTAAACAACGTTACTGACTTCAATAGCGCTGTCCAGTCTTCACGTATCGGGCCTGTGACCACTTACACCTATGGCTATTAAATTCTGGTATTAATTCACAAAACTGTATTGAAGTCAATGGAGCTGTGCCAGTTTTCATCTGCAGAATATTCTGCCCATTATTCCTGGCATCACACAATTATAGAAAAGTTCTACCAGACTCCTTGTTTTTATCAAGAAACAGTTTCTTTAAATCAAGTATATTGTATTGTACAACACTTTAGAAAAGGCTTAAAAAACCAAGGGAGTATAAAGAGTAGATTACTGTATTACTTACAATATGGGGGTGGAATAGCTTCATTTTTATGTAAATTCCTCTAAGGAATGATGGGTTCCTTTTGCCTTCATAATGCTCCAGGTAACTGTAATTCTTTGTGGAAACATCGTGTCAGATATACAGAAAAGGTTTCCATTAGAATACACTGGAAACTAACATGTGTGTTACTTTTAATAGCATAATAGACTAGTTTTGGAGCAGTTTCTTTGTTTTCCTTCCTTTTACTGATGGCTTGGGACATAATTATCAGCTTTCTCAGCTCTTCGCACAGAATCGTTTGGGGTAATTAGTTAAAGGACACACATGCCATGTACAAAGGGTGAAGAGCAGACAGCACGGCTGTTATCTCTGACCCCAACCAGGCATCAGACAAGCTGGACATACGTGCTCACCGTTCAGAGGAATGACTAGCACAGTGCTAATCCCGTCTACTAAGTGATTAGCGTAGTGTTAAAGTGCATAGTGAGGAAGGTGAGGATTTTGTTCCTGGGGCAGTTCAGTATGACATCTCCACACCACAGACCTATCTACCACAGCCTGGCCTTGACCGACGCTTGCCTGCCTAAGTCTCTTGTTACAGAACAGTATCTGAGTAATGCTTCCTAAAACATGACTTCCAAAAGAATAAACAAAATTTTAAAAATCTAATAAATAGCAATATATTCTCTCCCTTCCTCATACCAGGACAAATTATTATCCATACTCCATGGCCATACAAACTTAATTCCCCATCTAGAAGAGCAATGTGGAATACATAGGACATACTCCACGGCTCAGGAGGCTCTGACTGAGCAGCCAACTCCGCAAGCGCCAACAGCTCCTGCCTGCCCTAGCAGTGGAGAAGAACCAGCAGCCCACCACTACTTCATGTCTTACAGGGTCTTTAGGGAAAGGTCATAAAGTACACAAGGAAATCAGTGTTGCTTAAAGTACAATTCACTCTCCACAACTTCTTATTTGGATCACTTCTCTGATTTAGAATACAACTTTTCTTTTCATGCTGCTGTTCTTCAGGTCACCACTGCACCCACTTACATTTATGTCATTGCCAAAGAGAGGTATGCTGTTTCTTTATGTTGATCTTTGTCCCTCTGCACTTCACAATGTAGTTATAAAAAATGAAGTGCTGTTTCCTACTAGAAAACTTAGAGAGACATGAAAAACTGTCCAAGAAGTGCACTAAAACAATATAAAATGAAGGAAATGAAAAAGTATGGAAGAAAACCACATATTGCTGTTTCTGTTCAAAGCACAGACTGCCTGAAAGAATCCAGTATGAATGTAACATTGAGGTGACCTACAAAAGTCATAAACACCTGATGTTTGAGCCACAAGATAGAAGAAAACTAGGCAAGACATCAAATGCAGTATAAAGCAGTGAGGATAATAGCTACAAGGCAATGTACAAAGGTGAAAGAAAAGAGATATTACAAGAATCCTAAAATAAAAAGGTGTTAATTGCCATTCTGCTTGAAAGTATGCAATTTTCTAATGCATTCTAACTAGCTATATTATTCGTATTAGTACAGAAGAACATTTCAGGTAGAGGACTTCAAATATAGAGCAAAATAAAATAAAATCTAAATAAGAAAACATGGAATATTCTGAATAAATTGAACTCATCTGACCAGTTTTAGAAAAATAAAGCATGAGATACTAATACGCTGCCTTTAATCATCACATCATCCTTTGTAAGCAATGTCTTAGTGAGCAGGCTAACATGATTATTTGTATCATTTAGCACAACCATCTGGAGACAAATAAAATGTTTTTAGGAGTCTTGGGGCTTATTCCTTTATAATGCTAGTCATAGCTTTGCTTAAACTATCACTTTAAAAATGAAAATGCTTGCTTTCTAACTAACTGTTATATTTACTGTTAAAATAAACACATAAAAATGCATTTTCTTCTTGAGTTTTAGACATCATGTTCCCTTAGTCAACAGAAAATTGCAGGAAAATACATCCTCAGCTGTTCAGGTTCCAGGCAAGGAGATACGGAGCACGTGAAAACTTTGGAGCTCTTCCCATACATTTACAGCCCTAATTCGGCGGCTGAAATCACTTCTTAGTCTCCAAAAAAGCTTATTAGAGTTTAGGAGCTCCCTGAGAAACCTTTTGGGAACAAGTCAGACTCTACACTGCAGTCCCATCACTACAGATTAGGAGTGCCTATACCCAGTATCATTTTCTGAAGTGTTCATACATGTTTTCTGACAGGAGCAGTATCTCTGTTTTCCTCCACTGATGGTTTAAATGTGGTAAGATGCCCATTCAGATAACATTTGAAGTATAATTTTCCAAAAAATCAAGAAAGTAGAATTCATGATCTATATTAGAAAATCCTAACTCAAATAAGGAAGCTATTTTTTCAAAGGTGGTTAAAAATAATATGGTATAGAATGGGGAAATAAAGATGACTTCCATCATTTTCTCTCAATTAGTGTTTCAAAGACTTTGGGATAAAAAGTTATTGTTCTGGATTCTTACGCCATCATTGCTTGTCTTGTTTCTAACCTTTATCATGCTCTCTATTGCACAAAACGAGGGCCACACCTGACTGTCTTGCCTTTTCTAGCCTTACTTACAGTAAATCTTCCTCTTTCAAGGATACTGCAGGGAATCGTCCTCACCTTGAAAAGTCTACCCCATTTCAGCTGAAATATTTATTCTGGCCTTAGTCATTTCTCCACTGTTACAACATTTCTCTTCAACATTTTTCCTAAATCCTTTTGGAATAGACCATACTAGGACCCGAATTACACACAGTCTATGCTGATTAGAAAAGCTGCACCATAACTAATTTCTCCCTCTGAATTTTCTTGCATAAGAATGAATTTCTGATATTAGTATGGGACTAAATAACACATGCTGCACAAGTCGTGATCCTATCATCTTGAGGGCTTTGGTCACACAGGTCTTAGCATTTACACATTTTCTCGGGGGAGCCATAAAAATCCTCAAACTTTGACAGCGCTAAGAGGTTTATATGTACTAATACATTCATCCAAACATACCAAAATACTCAATGAAGAAATATTTTAGACATTTTTATTAAAATCTTCTATTAGTGAAGCTCCATCTGTGACCTGTTCCTATTGACTAGCTCAATGCAATATAGCAGTATCTCCTAATCCAGCCCAAAGAAAGTCTAGATGTTACACATCTTACACTGCTGCTACAGTGAACAGTGCCTCCATCAGGAAAAACCCACTAGGGAAAACAGTAAGGAAATTTTATGAAAAAATGTAGCACTGCCTCTGTTTGAAAAGCATTTTGTTATTCCTTGAATGAAGACTACTACATAAAAATAAATTGGATGCTACATTGTAGATGCCAAACTGTCTAGCTGCTAGAACAGAGAAACAGCTATTGAGTTGGTAGGAGATAATTAGGGATGATGATAGGATAGCTCATAAAATCTCCCAGGAGAAAAAATAATTGATTCCAGACTATTGATAAGATAATTCCAGTCTATCTTCCTATCTCTTCCTCTGCTTCTTTTTTCTTCTTTCTTTCTACATTACTAATACTCTTATTTAAACTTCAGCTAACCTGTTAAGAAACAGCAGTAATAATTGTATTAAATCAATAGTGTGGTATATAATCTCCTTGCTTTTTGCATTAATGTCAGGGTGTTTTATCCATTTTTAACATAACATTCTTCATGGTCCCAGTGTGATAAGAATGTATTTTCTATGTTTGCAGTGCTTTCAATTGTTACTACACGGACACTTACTGATTCCAAAAATTCGAAAAATGCAACAGTGACCAAAATTAAGTTCCTCGGCTTAATTTCTTCATCCTGACTTATTTCAGTCCTGGGCCTTTCTCTAGACCTCTTCATGCCACAGCAACTGCTCAGACCCCAGTATCCTCCAAAATTCAGATCAGAATTATTTAAAATTTCTGAAAAGCCTCACTAACAAGGTGATAGGTAAGTACTAGAATACTGGTGGTGATGTATACCTGGCAATAAGGGGAAGTGGTGCAACGTTAAAGAAAAAAACATAGCATACCTACTTTTCAGTTTTGTTGTAATTCTGAATATCCTATTACACTAGCAGAGATTTTTATGATTTCAGTTCTGCAGAGTATAAATGTCTTCTTAACAGAATTAATAGCTATAAGTATTATGGCTACTAAGAAGGTACTAGCAAAAGTGTTGTAAAGCATTAAAAATATTAACATTAATGTTTAAAACAAACAATGCTTATAAATGAAACTGTGAAATTAAATAAAAATCTTTCTGGTGGCTCTCTATTTTAAGGAAATGTTTGGGTCTTGCTCTCAGAAATGCTGTTAGGAAATTCCTTCAGCGTTTCCTTTATGTGCCTGACTATGCACATAGAAAATGGTGTGGACTCCACAAGATGAGATAATCCTTGGAAGAGAAAAGAGATGGCTTAGAAAACAGGACTTTAGGCAGCCCCGCACAGAAGCCCTGAAACACCCAAGCAAGGCTGGAATTTAACGGCTCCGCTGGTGACTAGAACTGCGCTGGCATATAATTACTCCGTCTCCGTAATGTCAGCGTGACGCTTCCAGTGACAAACGGAGGGCATGCGAGAACAAATGTTACTTTTTACAGAAGAATAGTATTACTTACGTTCTTTGATGAATACAGTTAATAGACAGCAAACTTAGCTGGGGAAACCCTAAACATATGTGACACACAACATGCTGAAAAGAGACAAAGTCAAACCAGGCGCGTATCTGTAACGGGGAACCGGGCATAGCAGTAAACAAGAGCAAGGATGGAGGCTTCGGTGCTTCCTGTCTAGATGCTTTTCTGATTAAAATATTATTGCCACATGCGCATCATGGGGCCCAGTGCAGTAAAGCAAAAGGATAAGATTTATTGCACATAAAAGGTCAAACTAGATAATTTAATGGTTCCACCCAGTCCTGACTTTAAAAACACTTTCTGATTACTTACTCTCTGGTTTCTGTACATGTGCACATCTTTCTAAGTGCCTGCACTATAGAGGAGCAGTGAAAGAATTTCCTTCATCCTGCCCCTTTACTCGCAACTACTACTGTTCTCCACACTGATTTTTCTGTGGAGAAGAAACAGGATGGCAAAAGTCTAGTATCTCTTCTTAATACAGGTTATATAACTAGCCCCCATATGGCTTATATTTTTAACACTAAAATTCCTTACCAGCAAAGGGTATGGGTGCTCTAAAGTATGTACCAGGCAGTCAAAGGCTAAAATAATAATTTGATATATTTGTGTGCCATGCAGATTTCACTACATATTTCAAAATTAGTATTGTTTTTTCAAAGTTATAAAATTTTGGCTCTTCATACTGAAAATACTAGTTCATACTGAAACAATGAATGTTGCTCAAATGAAAATGTTAGTTTAGATTTTTTCATATTTATCTAATGTTCATGTTTCACATTGACTTTGACTTTCATAATCATAAATATTTATCCTTTTTTCTGGGCAAAAGAATGTACAAGGATGCATTCAAGGCATACGTTCAGAAGGAATAAAACTAGGAAACAAGTGCTATCTACAGAAATGGCTATGAAGAGGCTTGACAAGATTAGTTAATATGGCATAACTGTAAATGGAAGAGCCAAATTATATAATTTTGGAAAGACAATGCTGATTTTGAAATATGCAGTGAAATTTGTATGGCACACAAATATATCAAATGATTTACAAGTCCTTTCCATCTCAATTTCTATGATTGGAAAACCTAAAGAGAGTACTACGAAAAACGCAGTTTTCCCTGTGTAAATATATGGAGTAGCTATCCACCAATACTATCTTCACATAACCAAAACTTGAGCTGTTACAATGCATTTCAGTCTTTTCACAGAAGCAGATGTCTATTCAAGCACTTGTTGAAACTAAGCATGTCAATTTGAGGGAAATAAAAATTAGTTTCAGCTTAGAATTGTACATAATGAAGACAGAATTCTAGTCAAAATAAAGCAAAAAACCACATTATTTTCCTGGGTTGAAGCATCAGATATATTGTTTCCCTTTTTTTCTTAACTTATGAATTTGAAAAATGTTTCCTCGTTAGGATATAATCATGAACATGCACCAGAAAGATCTAAACTGAAGATACTCTCTCAGTAAGCAATGAAAGAAACAGATTTTGAGAGGCAGGATTCTGATTTTGTAATGTATATACATAATTGCAGCTATGAAGGAGAAAGCATAAATTGCCACAAACACCTGCAGCCAATCCACTTTAAAAAGTAAATAGAACGGTTCTAAAATTTCATATTTAGCCCCCAATATATTCAAGTCACAATCCAGCAGAGGAAAATAAAACAAACTATATCTACCCAAGTGGCTAAAGATCTAAAAGCTTAAAAAAAAACAGGAAAAAATTCTGCATCAGATCAATGATTTGACAGAGACATTATGTAGAGATCTTAAAATACTTCAGTTTTAAAATTTAATCTGAATGTTTTTCTACAAACAATCTATTTTGTTGTTTTATCTAGAAGACAGTGATGAGAAATCTCCAAAGGTGCACAGACCCAGTCTTTGTGTTGGGTACAACATTCAAATAATCCCTGATATTTTGCTTGGAAAGTCTGGTTTGTGAGTTTCCAGAGAAACCTGTATTGATTTAACACAGATGTCACCTACAGGTAAGACAAATTATCTTCCATACAGCACCAAAATCCTGAGTGGAGCAGGGGAAATGATGCCATGTAAGCAACACAGAGCTAAAATATCTCAAGTTACTGCCACTCATTCACGTACACGCATTAAGTAAGCCATAAGGTATGGCTAAATATCAGGAACCAGAAGCCTTTAGGGGAGTCAGTGGCAGAGCACAGAGATCTGCACAAGCACATGCAGCCTAGCATATATACTCCTCAAAACTTTTCTCCAAGCTCTGAGCTATAACATAAAGAAAGCCACATACTGACCAATCTTCTCCATCCTTAATACATTTATTAGCCATTAGGATAAATAGCTTTAGTCTCCTTTCTTCCATTCATTCTTTCAGAGCAAAAATTTTTTTTTTTTTTGGACAAGCAGAGCAGATGTGAGGAACATGTGGATATCAGGAGAGTTGATTTAACTAACCACATTGAGGACATGATTTTCCACCCCTCAGTTACTTTTTTGGAGGAGAAAGTAGGAGATGCAGCATAAAAACACAATAGGTAGAACTTAAGAAGAAGAAACTTGGCTATGAAGCAGTTGCTGGTAAGAGTGCTGATACTGTGTTTCTCCCCTTGGACCAATTGTTTCTGGAAATTTTCTGAACATGGATACGATTCTATGATGGTGCAATTGGAAGTCAGTAAATCTGAGCTAATTTATTCCAGCAGAACATTTGCCCTTGTAAGACAAACTTCAAAAATCATAAAAACGAACCCGCTATGAAGGATGTACACAATTCCAAATGGAACTTCACTGACTTAAAAACAAACAATAGTCTGTTAGAAACTGGCAGCATTCCCAATAATAATATTTAAACAAGGAAAGACAGAATACAATATGCATAGGCATTCTCTAACTATTTTTAAATGACATATTACTGTATACTTTATGAGAAAAGTTCAACTAGACTTGTCAAATAACTCAAGGTCCAGCTATGTAAATGCTCACAGCATATAAAAAATGCCTGCTTTTTTCAAAAGTTCGATTTCTGTATAGTTACTAAAAATCTCCTTCGAAGCTCCCAGCTGAGAGCTACCATCTTGTGTGCCAGCAAGAACATCACATGGATTTTCCTACACAGTTTCTCGTGACAGAAACTGGTTTTAAAATGACCGATGCAATGGACTGTTATGACCTGACTTATACTCTGAGGGGCTGTGGACAAGCTGCCTCTGGGCTGCCCATCTTCAGATATTTTGCTCTTCAGGGAGCAAATTTTGCTTTCCCTAGAACGCGACGTCTGCTCTGCTGAACCGTCTCCGCCAGTGTTCAAAGACCTTGAAGCTTCTGGGGAAGCTACTGAAGAGTCAGTACAGTTTGTTCCAGCAAAAACTCCACCAGCGCAAAATCCCTTAGATTTAACTGCTTGTCACTGTCTGAGCCCCAACTCATAGCCTAATTGGAAATTTTTACACTGACACATATTTATAGACTCCGTCTCATACTTTAAGATGGACAAGAGTTATGGCTCCACACTGGGCTTTTCAAAGACTTCTTTATCATCAAATAACAAAGTGAAACCCATCAGTACAGACCCGTGGATGAGATTAGATACGTTTTTAGGTCGCAAGCTAAAAGCTTGCTAATGCTTACAGGCATTCCTTGTCTAGGAATGTTTGTTAATTTGAACTCCCCTCCCTTGCTGTGTTTCTTTAATCTCCCAACCAGCTGTCTCCCATAAAAAGATATTTCTGTTTTTAGTTACAAATCTGTTTAGAGATAAAACTTGCTCATAAATACACAACTGCATACATGGTCTTTTTTTGCTGACAGTAGAAAACCAAGTCCAGATGAAAAATATTAAACTTTGTTTAGGAAAAGGAAATGTATTTTACTTGCTCAAAGTATGTCACATGTTTTATAGATGCTGTGGGTTTTAGGTCTAGTGTGACACTGTGGAAGAACTCACTGAAACAGCCATTTTTGTCACCTTTTCAGATTTAGAGCTCATAAGAATGGGATAAATTGAAACTTTCACAGTACATGAAGGTACGTTTTGTGTCTCAGTTCACAGAAGTATTTTTGCCTACCTACATAGCACTTCAACATAGGAAATACTTAGTGCAAACAACAAAGAACTCCCCCAAACCCCACAACTTTCGCTTTTCTAATAACACCAAAACAGCTGTTTTTTCCTAACTTTTTAAACTTTTTCTAACTTTCTAACTTGTTTTCCCTTCCCCTGATTTCTCGTAGATGGCATTAGCCATGATTGTGTTGTAAAGCACAAGGAGGAACCATCCTTCTCTTGGAGCTGAGCAAGAGCAGGATGGGAGTACATGAACCTCTTACTCAAGACACGAAACGTCTTAGCATGGCCCCAGTTATATAGACCAATGTTGGGTGATTCTGTGCAAAAGATTCACCAGTATCCTACCTGCTAAACACAAAAGCATAGCATCTGACCAATACTACAATCTCATTATGGCAGCGACCTATGTGCACCCCTGATGGTGCCATAAACACTGGGTCTTGTCACTGTGGCACCCACAGGAACTTAAAGCTAAAAAAGCCCACCAAAAATTGGGAACTGATGACCAGAAGAAAAAGGAACATCTAGGACCCAGAGAGGACCAATCTCTTCCCCCAGGCATCTCCGCAGCAGGACTGTGTCTAGCCTTGGTTACAACCTAGTTAGACTGCGCTGAATGTCAGAATGATAATTGGCTTCTTCCTTCTTCCATTAGGATAAAATATATCCACTGTGAGGTACCCAGCTTAGTTCCAAAAAGACTTCCTTTACTTGCGTACAACTAGTGCTTCGCTGATGCTTAGGTGGTAGAATCATGGCAATGATAAAATGCCTAAGTAGGTTTTTCAAAGGACACTTCATTATATTCCAGATAAGAGGAGGAGAGCAAGTCTAGGACCTGTAGAGAAATATATTCCCAAAATTTTCAGGAAATCCAGATTTTAACTGAATAAATTATACCAATTTCTTCATTGTATATTCACTACAGTTAATCAAACCAGAGTTCAACATCACTGGGAATGACAGCTTCAAGTATAATTAATGACTGCAAGCCAGGACCCCTGGTTAAAACATACACACGTTTAGATTGTATTTAAGCACTTTTACTAGAACATGTTAAGAGTTCTTTAATTTCCCTCTGCTCATACCAGAGGGCACCACTTTTAAAGTAACCTCTATCTTCTGAATACTTCTGCTTCACACTAAAATGATTTTTGGATATTTTATCAGAGATGAATTGAACTACTTCTTCCTGTAAAGTCAAACTAATGTAAAAGAGCTTTCTGATGCTGAATTTTACTTCTGCAGAAAATACCATTTCAGTGATACCCAAGCAACATTCTGCAAAATGTTTCTGCTCATGCCTACAGGAAAACATATACTGCCCCAAATCTATTATCCCTCCGTTTGTCAGCTGCTAACTGAGGCCCTGGAAACTCACCTCAGTAATACTTCAGAATTTAACCAAGGATATTTTTGCATATGCATAAAACATGTAATGCTCTAGTCTTATGCAATATATCTTCATTATTAAATGATTATTTGAAATGTATTTTCATTAACAGTTACTTTACTCCTGCTGCAGTTCAGCATACAAGTCTGTGGAAAATCAAGTAAAAATAAAGCTGTATAAAATATATGAAAATTAATTCTACCAGCCTCAAAATATAAAGATCTTACGGACAATGTGCCAAAACTGCATGTTATAATGTAGAGTATGAATATTTACAATTGAGTTTACATATTAGTAGTCAAATGTTGTGGGCTGTATTCGTTCTCCCAAGTGAATTCACATCTGAAGAGCCTATACAGTCTGTCAGTTAGTTATGCCATGCAGTTATTTTATCTAAACTGCTTTTCATGGGAGGCCCATGCCATTTAGATTCTGTAGTGATAGGTGCCTTATAAATACCTGCAATAGATAAAGGTGACTGACAGCAGCTAAAAGGAAGCAGCAAACTGCTTCAAGATGGGAAATGCTTCCTTGGTCTTCACCTAAGGAACAGGCAGCTCAGACACAGCAGTGCTTCTGCCAGCGCTTGTTCACCTTGTATATCAGATTTTTTAACACAGCTGTGTTTTCCACTTGTTTGTTTCTGTGTAATGAGTACGCAAATTCAAGGGTCAGAGCCGAGAGCGAGGAACTTCAGCTCTGAAGTAGATGTAAAATTAATTGATCTTGAAAGATTTGGAGCAAACAGCAATCTTCTTGGGGTCCTTCTTCAGACAAGCCTGTGATTCTAGCACCCTTTGAGAAGCCTCTGAAAGTACCTGGCGCTCTTCAGGAAGATAAGCAGAAATTCAGTAAAAAAACCAGAGAAGTTCCACCAGATACCAGTCCATCCGGCCATGCTCTGCTCATGCTTACCCCGATCAGAGCCATATGACTTTCAGTGGTTGCTGCAATATTATACCAAGGCTATTGAGGGCAGAGTACATCCTTCCAATTAAAAAAAAAAAAGACAAAATGAAGACTTATCTAAAACTAACTTTAAAAGTAATGATAATAAGAGTAGTAACAAAATGGAGCTCCTAGGTACCCCATCTGTAAATTAATTAAAGAACTTATTACAGGCAGAATAAATATCACACACAGGCTTGTGTGGCACAGTTGAAAAACGATCTGACAAACATGATGCCTCTGGAGGAATGAACTAGCAGTTAAATGAGACAGGTTAATACCCTGCTTACATCCACAGTGCTCCCTTGTAACTGCTGTGACTTGAGACTAAAAGCTTTAACCAATAAAAACTATTAAACCTAGGCAATAAAACAGTGCCAACCCCAAAAGACCATATGACTATGGATCAATAAGTGGCATTTCCTTTAGCAATAATGACATAGGGTTTTCAGTCTGGAAATATTTTTTCCTGCTTTACAATTGTAGAGAGAAAAATAAAATCTGGTCAGGTCTAAGTTTAAAGAATTAAAAGCACAGGGAACAAGCAGAAGAGACTCATGGGGCAATCACTGCCCACATGATAAAAATGAGACAGGGACAACTCATCACATTTGTTCTCATGGGTCTATCTCTTCAGGGTGAACGCACCCACATACTCACCCAAAGTTACCGTTAGTTTTTAAGAGGAAAGATATATTTTAAATAGCAATCCACCAGATATTCTGCCAAGCTTCTTCAGCTTCTATTGAAAATATAGTAACAAGACTAATATTAATGAGAGTGGTGTCGAGTAATTCACTTCTGGGATTCAGGCACTGCATAGAACCGCTAAGTCAGTTCTGTGCTACTTAGGAAGGCAAAACTTGCTTGCACTTAAGCAAGATTTCCTCTAGGAATCAGGCCCTTAAATGTTAAAGCACTGTCCTCTCAGCTCAAGGGTTAGTAGGGCCGGAGGGAGTCAGGCCAGGGAGATCTGCGTGGTCGCAGGATATGGAACTCCTCTCCCTCCAGACATACAACCAGTTGATTGCAGACTTTTTTATCCTTTACCAGATCTTCATTACTGTGTTTTTGACTCACATGTTTTTCAATGCATAATTTGATGCATTTGTAATATATTGTTTAAATGAATATACTTATGGAGACAATAATATTCTTATGAAACAAAGAGGGAGAAAGAGCTCAAGACAGAAGTCAAAGAATATCGATAGAAGGTAAATAAAGATATTTTCCCAGCATGTTGTGTATCAAAAAAATCTTCCCCTTCTCACCCTTTTGCAATGTTCCTGATAAGAGCAAAGATTCCTAGCTTGACTTCTACATTAGAAGAAAATTGAGGATGAACTAGCCACACAAATGCTCTCTACCAAACTTCATGAGGAGCTCTGAGCTAGCTCCCCAGCTCTGTCAGGCTTCTTTTGTGTTTTCAGCTAAAATTCACACCCTGCATTTCCGTTCTTGTGAATCATTCTGTTGTTCATTTTTGATGATCAAATGTATCCTGTAATGATCAATAAGTATCCTGTAAAATGAGGGTATCCATGCTTACCTCTGAAGGCTGTCACAGAGTTTCATTAATGAAGTCTGACGGGAAGATAACGCAGATCCCTGGATGCTCTGGACTTGTGATCTTCCAGCCCTGCAATCCTTCCTGTCCACCTTACTGCTAGAGGCATGGGGGTGTTGTATCTACACAGCACATTTACCTTACTCACCCGGACACTGAGCCCACCTAAGCAGCACCACATTTCATTTTTTCATGAAAAGGTACAAAAAATGATATAAAACCATGAAGAAATCTTAATTAACTGAATGACCCATTTGACAAAAATTACTCTGATATTACAGTTACTTAGGCCTTAACAGGGTAGCAGCTTTATCTTTCTCAATGTTAAAGGCCTTGGGAAGTTAGACCAGCAATCAGAGCAATACAAAAAGCAATATGGAACATATATAAACCAAGCTGAATATCCTCAAATGTTTTCTCAGCGTGTTGGCTATCACAAGATCAGGCACCTGGATAGTAAATTACTGGAGTTTGATTTGTGTAACAGGTATTTTGTGCGTGGTTAGCAAATTAGCAGAAGCAATTCAAAAACTCCCCATAGTTACTGGCATCCATGTTCCATTTTTGAAACGTCATTACAAGTTTACTTGGGAAGGAGCTTTGAAGGGCACTTTTCCAGAGAAAAACTTAAATACATTTTCATGGGTCAGTTTCTGGAGAGTATTATTGCTTCTGTTCTGAATTTTGACCTTCACATTATGAAAATCAAAGTCCTGCAAAGCCTTTTTTATATAAATTGAAATTAGGAAAATGTCACTTCTTACATTAGTAAGGAAGGCTCAGAAGCATGCATGCATGCATACACGCACATTCTGTATTTCAATTCCTAGATAATTTTCCATTTTTGTAAATGGAGTAAAAGGGAAGATTTCTAATAAGAATAGTTTCCATTTCCTTTTCTATGACTTGATTTTTCTCCCTTTGTCCACATATCAAAGAGAATATGTTCAAGGAGAGAAACAACAGGATAGAAAGTTTAAACTTTATCAGATGTAGGAACAGATCTTTTTGCTCCCCCAAATTTTTTTTTCTCTGTAGATATTATATATTTTTTCTGGTTAGTGAAGCATTCATTTTGGACAAGCAGGCAAAAGTCAGGTGAGAAACTCGAGCTGCTGAGAGAAAGAAAACAAAGCATGGAAGGAAAAATCCTTATCCAAGCTACCTTAGCTCCCTGTAAAATCCGGAAAGATTTTCTTCCTCCATGATTCAAAGTCAATAGACGCAAGACCATATTGACCATTTGACAATAATGAGTAATAAAAGACTTGCATTGCTTTTCCCCATCACTAACAAGTGCCACAAAATCCTCATGTTTTAGTATATTCCTAGTCAGTCTTTCAATTATTTTTTAGAGTGCAACTAAAGTACAAGTAACATAAAGGTTATCTTTATTAAAGACTGCTTTTGTCTATTATTAGTTTTAAAATCTCAAGTCAGCTAACGTACTAAAAAAATTATAGGGCTAGTGGTTGTTCTGGGACTACAGACACAGACGGGTCAAACAAAACGGCAGGGAAGGGGAGGGCGAGAACAGGAAGTTTACTGCCGCAGCCACCGGTGAAGGTAGGAGGTGACTTCCTAATGGCACTAAGACGTCACAGTGGTTATTCTCCTAGAAAAGCTTAAATTCTGCATATATGATGCTTTGTCATTATCACAAGCCAAAGGATGTACATCTGTACACGTCAGTCCTCGGTCTTTTCCAAGACTTCTTGAAAGGTTATTGATTTCTAAAGACGGCACGACTCCTAACTGTCCTGGACTTGGCAAGAGCGGCAAGGTAGTCTGATTCACACTCCAACAGCTGTAATGAGCAGCACACTGTAACACTGAAGTTAAATACCTTGGGAGAGTCTGTGCAACACCCCCACACATTTCTAACTTTTGATTAGTGACGGGGCACAACATCAAACTCGCCAACCCAGAGCCGCACAGTGGCCAGGCGATGACCGCTGGGAAGGGAAGAGCAAATGGCACACCTAGGACGAAGGAACAAAGCATTTCTGCGGCAGAAAAGAGAAAATGGAAAGGAGGAAGGGAAGGAAGAAAAGTTCCTTCTTAAAAAGACGTTTTTATTTCAGTTGTATAGGTTAATGGATGAAGCTCAGATGAAGGAGCTTAAAAGCACTCAAAATGCAAACGCATATACGTTTCCAGGCTGCAAAACTATGAGTGAGAAATGCAGAACATTCCCAACAACTGCTGGTAAGACTTTTGCACCCAGAACCAGCTCATATATTCTGTCAAATAAGTAATTATTGAAAGATTAAAAGGAGTTTTAAAATAGATTATTAGAACTATTTCTGTAGCCTATGCCCATAAGCCCCAGCTCCACAGCGAGTGCCAAGATTGAGAGCTCAGAGGCAGAAAAAAAATCCAACTAATAAATTCAGCTTTGCTTTTGTGCATAAGGCACCCCCTCTCAACCTCATGCTGATAAAACCTTTATGTCACTCCATCACATATTCTCTCTCTCTCCCTCAATTTTAATTTGCGTTTTCCCACGTTGCATGTAGCATACGCAGAATACATGATGGTGCTTGGTATGAAGGTTTCATTAGCACTCATTTGGGATGCAGCATAACTCCCTCATGATTTTGCAACATGGGAGGGAGGGAGCCATTCCAAGTACCTCCTGCTGAAACATTTATAAGGCAACCAGCTCTCACCCACTTTCTCTTTCACTCCACATCCACCCTCCGCCCACACGCTCTGCCTACCCTAGTGCAAGCTCAATTTTGTTTAGTTTCTAAGACTTGAATAAACAGACCAAAGCAGTGTACGTGTGCACCCAGTTACTGTATCCATTTTTATATTAATATAATTTGAAATCCTCAATTGTGTGGTTTTTGGTGATATTTTGGATTTGGGCTTATTTTGGGATATTTTGGATTTTGGACTTAAGTCATAGAATGACTCAAGCTAAAAAACAAATTAAAAAAAATCCTTACTTTAATGTCCTTCCACTCTTTGGCTTTTTCTATAGAAATACTGCTGAGACCTGTTACAAGAATTCAGTTAACATTATACCTTTAAGCACAATATAACTTCTGAGGAATCGATGTATTACAAAGAGTTCCAAAAAAGCTGACGAACGTAACCATGTTAGCAAGATGCAATTGTGGGTATTCCTTTTCCTGCTCATGGAAATTATAAGCGAATGTGTATTTATTTTAGCTAATCATTCAGTAAAAATGCCAATAACATGTCTTTGAATGTATTTGTCATTTTAAAATTAGGTACTATACATAGTCTCTAATTGTACTGGGAAAAACTGTGTTGATATATAAAACTATCAGCAAGAGTAAGAGACTTTTGGGTGGAATGAAGTGTTAATGAGAGCTCATTACCTTACTGCAAATTTTGAGATACTGCATGTTTTTCTTACAGTCCCAGCTCCCTGAGCAGGGTAAATTTTATTTCTCTAAAAAGGTAAAAAAAAGTAAAAATATGGCTTCCATCTGAAAAGTAGAGTAAAAGGATAAATAATTTAGTTCCCCATTATTTGAAACTATCCTTAATTACTCAGAATAGGGCAATTTATGACTTCCAAATAAGTGCAGTTAGCAAAATACAGACTATTTGGTATCTTTCAAAATAGAAAATAGCAGGGGATTGCCCATGAGAGGAAGACGGAGCTGCCCCTCCTGACAGTAGGCATAGCCGCACCAACTAGAGCCACACAGCTCATCTGCGCAGTGCCAGGCTTCCAGCCGTGGCTACTGCAGGAAACATGAGAGCATTACTTCTGCTGATTTCAAGACTAACAGGGATAGAAGAACCTCAAAATATTTATATACTAATAATGATATAAGATGCTTTTATTAGTTTTAGAGGATTTCTTAATGACTTGATTTATAAAGGTTATTTTCAAATGTTAAAAATGCATAGACATGTATATGCAGATACACAGATTCTGCGTAGCTTTTTAGTTACATGTTCTGTAAGAAGATAGGCCTTATATACATATTCAATTACAAGTTGAAGCATCTTTAATAAAGTGTGTGTGTTTTCCTTAAATTTCTTAATGCTTCCAATATTAAATTGCGTTGGAGTACACCAGATTTTCTGTTACATTTAAATGTCTGGCCCAACTTACCATATAATGAAGTGGCAAAAGTGTAAATAGCATAAAAATTCCACTGATAAGAAATTTCCTTGTCTACACTTTTATCTATTGAGCCCCTAGAATAAATAAAATGAAAACAAAACAAAACTGAGAGTTTCTTCTAGGAGACATCTTTAGATCAGACTGCACTTTGTTTCACTTTCAAATATTCATGCCACTTATGTGGGCAATGCTGTATTTCCATAAATTACAGATAATTATGTTTGATTCTTCTTAGAAGGATACACATCCTTTCTGCATCTGCTAGACGACAAAAGGCAATGATCTCATTGTTGCGGCACCAGCATCACAGCGACACCGTTGGGACCGCATCCATTCGGGAAGGCTTCTATTCTCCCTCGCTTTACAGCTGGCCAAAGAAACACCGGCAGGGCTGAATCCCCGTTTACAATGGTATTTCTCTGCCTGTTTGTATCCTTGGACATATTTTACAGATTTTTTCTCAGATAAATTAAAAGTGATTTAGTCCATTTCTTTTGTCCTTCAATACTCAATTTAAGGCATCCTTGTGCGCACAGCTCTAGCGTAAGTTTGATTTAAAAAATTAAATTCAGTACTCTATACATTCCAAATTTAGCTGTTGATACCTAGTAGATAATGTATTACACAGGAAAATTGCAGCACAGATACACATGCACTTCTCTGTTGCACAGCGGTGAACACAACAGCAGAAACAAATACGCATTACGTACGTTTGGATTTCATGAAGGAGGCCACATGTTTTCCTGCATCTCTCTATTGCTTGGTATTCAGCCTGTCTGTGCCATGAGAGTTATTTATCTAAAGGATATACAGCTGAGAAAAAGCTGTATAATTTATTCCAGTTCATATAGGGTCTAACACAAGAGGACTAATTCTAATTGGTCTTTTTGGACACTATCTAAAACCAAACAGAGAATGGTAATAATAGCAAACCGTACTTGTTCCCATCAGCTTTTTCTCCTATCATTTATTTCTTGTGCCCTTCACTGAAAAGATTGAAAAATGCTTTTGTTAGCAAATCAAAGGTTTGGTTTTTATTGCTGGTCTTTAAAAAGGGAACTCTGGTTGACATTTCCTAAATTAAAATTCCCTCATTTTATGGGAGCTGGGCAATGGTATGACCCAGTTTCACCTCTGGATACAGAGGTTTTCCAATTAGTTGCAGGAATTACCAACGCAACTATGAAAATGAAGCCCTCAAATCAAAACTAATGAAAGGCCCCACAAAACGCTTTGAATCAGTGTGATTTCAAAATGTTTAACAAGAATTGCCTCATCGAGTATTGTTCCAGCTTAGAGACCCTCTTTAAAGGGATGTGCCTGGGTCAGCCTGGTGGTGTTTCCATGAATGGCTCCTGCAGGACTTTGGCGGCATCACCAGTTTCATTGCCTGGGCTCCAAATGCAAGGCACACTCCCCTCCAACCTCAACTCAGACCGCTTGTATATACAACAAAACAAATGACAAAAACCCTACCAAAACAAAATGCACCACTGCACACACAACTCTCCCTCAGGGAGAGAATCAGAGAACAAAACAGATGAGACAGATGTAAGTCATGTTGCTTAATATACTCCTGGAAGGCACTCATAAAACGCCTATTTTAAAAATAGAACAATTTCCTCTTTCTGCTCCTTTTTTTCCACACCGTGGCAATAACATCTTATCCTGAAATTGAGAAGAAAGTTTAGTACAATTACCCTAGGCTCACCTCATCTCAGAAAAATGGGAATACAGCGTTTGTCCTAAAATGGGCATAAAAAATTTCAGGTTGACCAGCCCTATGAAAAGCCACAAGAGATGAACAAGGCCCAGTGCTACCAGGAGGAAGCAACCTAAAGCCTCAAATATTTCACACATTATATTCAATTAAAAGGAAGATAAAATAACTTGAAGGAAGTATTTTGATTGCATTTCTGCACAAATATAGCTACATTTCTATTTGCATAGATGCAAGTACCTACCAGCACCAAGTTACTTGAATAAATATTAAGCATTTTTTTAGAACAATCCTGTTTTTCTATTTCTATTTTTTTTCACCAATGAGCAGAGACGATAACAAAAAAGACCATTGGCATAAACAATAAAATACACTGATGTACTGTAGATATTAGCTATAGCTTGACCCATGACAAATACACTTTCTAAATTTCTTATATGTACTTTAGGCAACTGTGAGAGCCATTCACTATTTCTGTTCAGTACAGGAACTTTCTAATTACCACTGTATCTGTTTTTTGTTTTAATTTGGGGATTTGTTTGTTCACAAATAATCAAATTTTATTTTGGAAAAAACACTATAAATTAAAAAATTCTTGGGCCCTTTTTAGACTTACAGTTAGGTGAATAGCACCACAGGCCAGCACGGCTCAGGTTTGAATCCCCTTTCTGTCCATTCCCAACACATCAGTCAAGAAGTCAGTTTTGAGGACATTTAATTGACATGAGATGAAAAACCAGGTGTGAATTGCTGTACTGAACAACTGCAGTGCCTCAATAGTCATACTCTGTCCTCATTCTTGGACACAATTTACCCTGCTTTTAGCTCCCAATCTCTGAATTAATAATCAAGCCTTCCATTAAGAGGCATTTTTAGAGGCACTCCTACATACTGATGCATGTTGCAGATTTTTAGCCTGAAAAGGGAAAGCATGAAGAGAAAGAAAACCAGAATAAAAATACATAAATCGGTGAAGTTTCTGTTGTTAATTTAACTGGTATTGTATGTTACTGTATGCCAAGCTTTGAAACACTGCCCTCAAACATACGTGATTCCTGAAAATATCTTGTGGGACCCAGCCACGGCACAAAGCCAGAAGTTATCACTCACGGCAGCATGTTGGGGGGGAGCAGTCCGCGAGGATCCCTTGTCCTTTACCAGCACTATTAGCATGAACTATTTTTCTAGGGGACGGGTTGCACAATTGCTGAATCTGATCCAGAAAATCATACATTTATTTGGACTGCATTAGTCAATACCAGCTACAGTGAACGTTAACATGCTGCTTAACATGCAAAATAAATGATGTGTTCTACTAGCAGAATACGTATGATTATGCTTTGTGTGTACAAAAAGCTCAGAACACAGAATTTCCTAATTTGTCTCGCATGCAGGGCTAGCATTCTGTTAAACAGTTCTTGACTTAGGAATTAAAAGTCATCTGGACAGGAATGTGGAATGTGGACAGTGCTTTTGCAATACATTCTGTATTTCTAAATACACTAAAATGCTTTTACTTCCTCCAGAAGAGGCCACAGAAATGGGTGTTAAATGTTGGCATGTCTCTGAAAGCATAAACTGACCACACTTCGTAAATGCAGGGTTTTTAAAATGCAGATGACTGTTGCATTGGTATTGCCCAGAGCTTTGTCCTAAACCCATGTTTTAGTTTCCCCATGACTGTCCTCTGAGCAACCTGAGTTTAGTTTTAATCTTTAGACAGATGATTAGGAGGTTGCATCTCTTTCTCTCTCACATATGTCTATTCTGTTCTCAAACTAAGTATGTCAAAAGTGAACTTCTATGTCATATTGTATTCATTAAACAAATAGGATTATTCATGCTGGAACCATGAATTTGCATGCTATTTTTTCCAGGGGAAGATGTAGATTTCTTGGAATATGGGATGACGAGGAAAACATTCAATTCCAGAATACTTCTAAGCTATCTGCTTTCTTATTACCTGTATTATCTATATACCTTTCATTCCTGTCCTCCTCAGGTGATCAACACCCTCAGATTGCTCTTGCCAGAATGCAGCATAGTCTTCTGGCTCGGCTGCCAGGGAGGAAAGTCTCGGGCCATGGAAATGAAAGAAAACATGGAACACACAAACTAAAACATGCATCCAGCAGATCCAAATTAAGGTTTTCAGCAGAAAATAGTCCAGAAAATCCAATTTTCAGTCTGAAAAACAGAATGAAATACAACATCTCATCTGAACATTTTCAGGAAGACTCCACTTTAATTTCACAGATACGAGGAGAACTAGCAAAGCCAGGATTGCTTTGGAGAAGGCTGGGCATTCTCAGCATTTAGCTTTTCGTAAGCTACCACAAGACCTTGCTGAAAACAGGTGCGCAATTTTCTGTTACCACCGTCACTGATCATGTCACCAGCTGAAAGTGTTCATTAGAGCAGCATCAATAAGGTAGAGACATCCTTAATCTGTCAGTTACAATAAAGAAACTATTTCCAGCTGCCGTTCTTAAAATTTGCCAGTCTCTGTCTTACACATAAAGTATTTTAGATTGCGCTAGATATCTAACTAACGCCGAGGCACAAGGCTATTAAGCGTACAGAGTCCCGACCTCAATTACGGCAGACCGTCACAATTTGCATCCAGCGCTGGAAAGGACAGATGCCCTCAGTCCCACGAAACCCCAAGAGAGTCCCAAGCGCGCCCCACCTTGCCTCACCGGGCCACGTGCCGTCCAGACGATCGCTTACCTGAGCAGTAGCTCCATGCCATGCAACTGGATAACGTGCATACCTTTCAAAGGCTATTGCAGGCTCACAAAACTCAACCACCTTAGCAAGCTCTGCCACTGCGTAATTAAAACCATTTTACCAGGCTGAGTTTTTATTTTGGTTTCATAAATGTCTTAAGGGATATAAAAATGTCTTTCACTAGCTAGATAGTCTGTGAATATGCTATGATGGTATATAGTACACCTTGATGCAGCTTAAAATAAAAGGGTTATAACTGGCCTCATGTCCCTATTTAAGGTAAAATAAGTGTCTAGGTTTTAAAAGCGCGGAGCTCAAATCACTCCTAGTGAATTTAGAATGCGCTGAATAATTCTGAAAATGAGGACAAATATTTTTTTCAGCCTAAATATGAATCAGAATCTAACCTGAGGCTGCAGTTCTCCGAAAAACTTACTGCCCTATTTCCTCAAGCCATGACTTTGCCCCTTACAATATTTGTTTTTTTACTTCTTTTGAAAGAGTATTCTCTTTCTGTTTTCCATCCTGCTCTTTTCCAGACTCTCTATAGCAGGAATTGAATATGAGTCAGCTTCCCAAAGCCATGAAGTTCAGTAAATTCATACCGCACAAACCAAGTTCACCCTTTTCTACCTAAAATGCAAATATAATGCTTTTGCAGAAAATGATGTATTAAAAACAGAGTCCTCCTATGAAATACCTACATCCAACATCTATAGCTCAAAGTTTAATTACTTAATATTGCATTGGGAAGCAGAGCCTATCTCACCCTTAGCTCCCGGTCCCCCACGTCTGTTATCTAGTGCTAAAAGAAAAGATTAATATCCCCAGTAAAGAATCAATAATATTACAGCTATTATAATATTATTATTTTCAGTCTGTATTTAAAGCAACGCCATTCACCAAGGAGACCGACGGCCGTGCCAAGTCTTTTGATCCGGGAGTTGGACAAACTCCCCTTCTCAGCTAACAAGTTCAGCTGAACCGGCACACGTGAGAGCTCTGCAGCTTTCTAAACTTGCCTGACTATAATTACTTTATAATTGATAGAAACAAAGATTCATCTACATGGCAGATGAATCTACAGCACTCCTGTCTTTCAGAAACTGCCAACATCTTTTATATAATCTCCTAAGGACCTTTAAATACACAGCTTGAGGGGGAAAAATGCAGCTCTGCAAGCTGTCTGTGTACATAGGAGAGTCACCTCTACCTTCAAACACGAGATACAAAGCAAACCAGAAGCTTCACTCTGTCACTTTGCAGAACAGAAACCGCTTTGTCTTACAGTATTTACCAGAACTGCTCTTAATTATCAATTTCTGCAAAATTTTTTCCACAAACAAAGGAGCAGTTATTCTGTTCTCTTAGATGGAAACAGCATAACTGCATTACACTACTGTCACTGGTCCAGGGCACAGCAGCATTTGGAATAGGCATGACCTTATCCTTCTAATATAGGTTAGACAAGGCATGCTTCCTCACACTAAATCTTGAATTTGCAATCTTATATAACCCCACTACTTTTCTATTTTCTCCAGCATCTGATGTTGCCTCTTAAAAGGCCAGATTTTTATGTTTGTTCACATAAATTTTATGTTCCTATTTAATTTGAATTAAGGATGCAGGAGATTACATATGCACCTTGCCTGCTAGAAATATTTAGGTTCTCCTCTCCTGACACGAGTTTCTTTTCCAGTGCTGAGTAGAAGTAGAACATTAAAAGTTCCCAGGAACTCAATAGGGAGTGGAAATGACACTGCAATGAAGTGAAAGGGCAGCTTAAATGCCAGAATAATTAATCCGAATTATTTCATATCTGAAAATGCAACAACTTAACATCAAACTCACTGGAATTTGGAAGTTCTGTCCCATAGAAAGTCACCATTTTTCAATCCCTCCTGAACTGTGATGAGAAGTTGAAATGCCTAGTAATTACAGAATCCAATATCAATAATGAAATACCGAATCTATCATGGAATCAGATGTTCTAAACACCACTAGCGTAAGGGGCACTCCCTTGAACTCCAGGAGGCAGGACTAGGCTCCAGTTACAGGCCTCTGGATGTATTTTTCCCAACTATGCTTATGTATCACCAAGTATCACTCCGGTAACAAAGTCAGTTAGGCAAGTCATGTGAGTGTCCTGGACAATTATAAATTTTGAAGCGTGAAGAGTTTAAAAAGAAAACACCAATGTTGAACAGCCCTTAAGCAAACTTGTAATTGTACGTTTCTTCAGTACAGCTCAAGATAAGTATAATTACCTTTAAACATTTCTAAATTTAAAGTGATGAGCATTGTTGAACACAGATCAGCAAGCATGAATTACTCTCAAAAAAAAAAATCCTACCATTATAATGAATTGTCCCTAATTACAATAGCAACATTATAGGTACTATGTTTGGAAAATAATTAGAACTATTCAGCCAGCTTTTCCTTGCCACGCAATCAAAAAGGTTATAAAATATTTGATAACATTCCTAATATTTTGAGGTCTTGTAGAAACTAAAGAATAATATAGGATTGTGTTTAATACAGTAATAGAAACACATTTTTTCCCCAGTTCAGGTCTTAGTGTGAAATTAGTGTTTCTAACAAGTTAGGCTTATGTGTAAATCTACATTGATTTCAATGGAATTACTTATATAAATAATATTTAACAACTAAATATTTATGGATTTAAGGTATGGGGTCCAAAATTTTACAGATAAAGACAAGATTCCCAACCAGTCTTCTGAGCTGGGAGATGCCCATGTCTCCCAAATGCTCTCACAGGTCACTAAGGAGCCACATAGAACTGACACCTTGCACGTTTTACTGTTCAATATAGTTGTCAATCTCTACCAGGATCTGCAGACTACAACTCAGAAAACAGTGATCTAATAACTTTTTTATGGAAGTCAGTAAGTCAGATTCAGGTTTAAAATGCCAGCTAGGATTCTGGGGGGGGGGGGGGGGGGATGGAGGGAAGGGAGGAAGGGAAGTGATACAATGACAGGCGATAAAACAATACCCAAGCCAGAGACATGGGAACTTCATCAAGCTCAGAATTTGAATTCAGTTCTGATGAGCATTCAGAAGTCCAGGGGCTTATCAGGGCTTATCAGAAAGAGCCAGATCCTCTCGGTCTGCAAAACTGAGCTGTAAAACTTGCAAGAGATCTTAGTTTCTGGTTGGAAACACTTCACAGACAGCTTATTTCATTGCATTTTAATTATCACTCTGATTGCGACTCAGAAAGCATATGAAAGGGAAAAGAAAAATGAGCATGACATTTTTAGAATTTCCATAAAGATTTCTTAATCTATGTTCAATTTTCAAAAAAAAAAAAATTGGAATTGAATCTGAGATGGAATGGGGGCTTTGTTTGCTTGTTTGAACTTTTTAAACTCCATTTATTATCCAGCTCTAGTCAAACTAATGAACCAGAGAAAAGGATATTAATTTTAGAACTCACCTAGCATTGTTCTGGGATCTGCTGAAAATACCATCAATAATAAAAATATATCCAGCGTGAAGGCAGCTTGCCAACAAGATGACTGAGCCCTGCACTCTTAAATTGGTTATTTTAGTTCTCAGCTCACATAAGATCTTATTGACATGGATATATCTGAAACAATCCCCTCAGACATAGTCATGAGGTCTGGCGAGAACTAAAGCCAAGATAAACTATTGAGCCACATTATTTCCAAAGGTCAATAGTACTTATTTCCTTTGAGAGAGGAGACAGTGATGAGCAGGAACTCGCTGAAATTTGTGTCCTGGATATATTACACAAACTATCTAGTAAGATGGCTTTTTATTCAGCACATAGATATTTTGGTCAGAAATTTCAGTTGCTATTTGCTAGTACTCCAGTAGGTTACTGAAGGGGTTTCTCAAGGGTGAAAATGAAGAGGGTTTGGAAATCACATCACCCTGCTCTTTCTAAGGGAATTGCCTATGAAATCCCCCAGATGTTCTGCTTAGAAAGCCCCCCGGCTGGCCACCCTCCCCACCTCGTCAGACTCCACAGTGGGGCAGGGGAACCAACCTGTCACTGCCTGCCCACACTGCCTGTTGCAAGACTTCTTTTCTGTCAACAGAGACATACTGATACTGCTGAAAGATGCAAACCCTTTCTGTTGCTGTAGCTTGTTGGAAGAACAATAGTGAATAGTGAAGAACTCTATCGCTGTTTCCCTCTTCCAAAATCTCTCCACTGTGCTTTAGTTCACAGTGAACAAGAATACGTAGCTTTTATGCATATCTTGCCTTTCCCCTCCACTGCCCTCTCCCCACAATAAGAAAGTATAAACATTGTGGCTTCACAGAGAAATTTCATTTGGCAGCTGCTTCGATACTCACCAAAGCCAACAAAAGTTCCTGTTGACCTCAGCAGACTTTGATTTTTTTTTTATTCTGCAACATACAAAGTTTTACATGAAAAGTTAGAAGACCATCTTTTTCGTTTATTATTATATTTAAAGACCCAGCAAAGACTGAGGTGTTACTAATAATCAGTAGGTTTGGCATACCTTGTAATCTCTTCGGCAGTCTGGAATCTACAAACAAAAACACAACTGCAAACCTTTATACCTCACCCTAATTCCACTAGCTTTAGCTAGCTTCATGCAGACATTTTCAGATGACTGAACATGTATTATGCTAACTGAATGGATCCCAGGAATTACAGTACCTACCCCCAGCCTTGGATGGTAAAACTCTGGGGGACAGGGATTTGCCTTCTCATAACAGTCTTAATACTCTCATGCAAAAACATTTTTATTCTTACCACCATCTACCAGACCCTTTTGGGATCATACAGATGAAAAGCAAAACTAAAAGAATTTTTTAAATACACAAGTGGAATAAACTTTGAGGGACCAGCACTGCCATGAATGTTTTGGCAGTACCGCATTGACCAAGTCCAAGCTACACAATGCAGACTTGATTTCAGACCACAAAATCCTTGCAGCACCAATTATTACATTCAAAAAGTTCTAACCCTGTCACTTTTGAATACAACAGAAACTGCTGAACTCTCTCTGCATTCATATACAGGTGCTTAAGTATTCCTTATTTCAGTATTTTTCTGCCAATGAACTTTAGCTAGGACTCTGAGGTCATTCTGGCATGTGAAAATAATTCACATAAAATTATCATTACTCATTTGAAGAAAGACAAATGATTATACTGAACTGCACTTTCCATAAGAATCTGAAAGATACAGAATATGTGCTGAAATGTCTAACCCTGAGTTACTTATGGCTAATTCTAGTCAATCTTCAAGACACAAAGGATAAACTAAACTAAAAACCCAAACCAGTGCATTTTGTGCACTGCAATTATGGAGATTTGCAAACAGCATATAGGTATCATCTGTAGATCACTTAAAAAAAAAAAAGTTCTTACAATGATGTTAGAGTGACACTAGACATTTGCTTTCCTAATCATAGCCAAGCAGGGTTTTCCCCATGTGAGCCAATGGAGTGTGTGTGTATATATATTGTGTATTATAAATATATGAATATATATATTTATATGTGTGTGTGTGTGTACATATATATGTGTGTACGTATGTACGTGTGTATATATAGATATGTGCACACAGATATATATGTATAAATAATTTCCCTTAGGAGCACAAGCACTGAAACGTGAAGTTCTCTACTGAAGAGAAGCGAGCCAGGGAGCGCAGGCAGGCACAGTGCTGCCTCCCTCGTAGCATCCAGTAAAGGCTGACCTGTAGACACGCTTCTGTATGAGTGGGAGGTAAATCTGCTTCTATGTTAACTTAATCTTTGGCCTTTCTCAAACAGACACTGTGATTGCTTCACTGTGCTGCATTTTTTTACATTTAATATCTTTGCAGGAAGAATACTGTTCCAGAAGGACCAAGTCTAAACCACCAAATAGATTTCACGCTGGACTGGACCACCGATTAGATGGAAACTCCAGTCTCAGGGGCACAAGTTTAGTGCTTTATTCATTCTTCTATATCTATTATTTATCAGCAAGGAAAGACTGAAGAAGAGATGGAGAGAAAGCAAGATCTTGTAGTTTAATGCAAAGTCTTAATCTTTCAGATATCAGAGATGAAAACAAGCTGAAATGAGTGAGTGAAATGTGATCAGTCATTTCATTACAGCCCTCTCTGGACAGCAGCCTGACATCAGGCCGCCTTTCCCTCCGAGGATCACTTAACCGAAGGAACATGAAAAATGAATTAGCACGTCTCAGTGGAGCAAGGGTTACAAGGACACAGCCCGGATCCATTGAGGAAACAGTATTGGTAAAACAGAACTCTAAAAAACTTGTTAGACAGATAACTAATTTTGTTTTTATTCTGTCTTAACAAAGGTTTTGTGAAAGAATAAGCAGAAAGGGTTTGCTTTAAAAGTCTCCTTGGTCTGAAGGATAAGCAGGTCAGATAGGAAGCAACAGACAGCAAGAAACAACTTTGAAGCAGACAGGTTGGAGGAACCTGAAGAATACAGCCCATGTACAGAACTGATGACGGCCTGCTATTATTAATATTCAAAGCTGTAAGCCCCCTATAAAAAAATCCAGGGTCCCGTCATCTGCATCCATTCCTCTCACTCTGCTACAGAAACAGATGAGTGTTCCACTGACTACAAGTGTGAAATTATATTGCTAGCTGGAGTGAAATTTTCTGCAACAGGTCCCCTGATAACTAATCAATTGAACTCCCATGATGGCCACAAAGTATCCCTCAGATACCCAGGATGCTCATGCTCTTTGTGAACATCCTGAATTATAAATGGAAGCAAATGAAAACACATCACAGTTCTCCAGCTGGTATAGTATATTCACATCAAACTAATACTACCAAACACATTGTCAGCCTTATTTTACACCAAGTGAACTTCAAGTAGATTTCCATGTAGACTGCAGGAAGGTAATTGGACTTGTCCCAACTAAACCATAGATCCTTATGCAGGAGAAAAGATTTAATGGAGGAAATTGTAATTACCTAGCTGCATGCAAATGATAGTACATTTCCCTCCAGGCTACTCTTGCTGGCTATCTAATCTCAGCCACAGGCCTGATCCATAAATTCTGCACTTCCCTAGCCCTTTGAGAGGCATCTAACCTTTTTTTCACTCCCTTAGCACAGATTCTGTTCAGGTGAATCTCGCCCCACAGTTAGACTGCTAGAATTACCACAAACTATGACTTGCAAACTTCTTCAGATCTGAAATTAATTCCAGCTTTCACCCAATGCCTCGCCACCTCCATCCTTTCATCCCCGAAAGAGTTTATTATCCTCCCCAGCCCGGCGCTGAAATAGAAAATGAACGGATTCTTCTCCAAAAAAAGTTTTCAGTAATTTCTCAGCATCATAAGGAATCCTGGACAGATTGAACTTGAAGTCCTTCTGGGTATGGATGACTGAGGAATATTAACTTGTACCCAGAGAGAGACTCACAATATACACTGCCTAACTACCCAGGACCTGCAACCGTATGTTTATGTAATTCTGGCTGAGGTCAATGGGCATGACAGCAGAAACAAGTATTTACCATGTTTCAATATATGTTAATTTATACATTTAATTTTAGGAGACAACTAATTCTGCTTCTATTCTTATTTTGAACATGCAGTTACTCTGCAGCTTACATTTTCCAAAAATTCCTAGGAGATCTTGCTTCTTCATATTAACAGTTGTCCCTACCCCTTAGGTTTCTGTGTTCAACCTTTAAGATTCCATCTTTGGAATAACATCTTCATGTGCAAAAGCCCTGTTCTTTAGCTGCATGGCCACATCTATTGTGTTTCAGTTCTCCTCACATGTGATTTAATCAAAAGCACCCTAAGTTGATCACTTCTAAAAGAATAAACAATTACCACTCCTTTGTCCCACCACCTGTGGGCTTCTACTGCCTCTGAGGTGAAGCATTATGGCAGAAGCTCACAACATGAGAAATCTCTGCAGGAAAACCTCTGCCTTCCACACAGCTCATCATCCGTCACCTCTTCTGAATCCGGTGGCAGCCTTTTAAATCTTCACCTATTAGGCTTATCAGGCTCCTCAGATGACTGACTTCCAGCCTGAGTGAGTGTATAATCCCTTTCGCTTTCTTTAGCCTGGGGACATATAAATAGCCACAGTCTAAATAGCCACAGCTTCTGGAAAAGGAACAGACAGTTTAGTTTTCCCCAAGTTTTGTAAAAGAATATGAGTTAACATCTTCATCAGAATAGATTCACCTAACATATTCCTTGAGCCCTGTGACATCAAGTCAACTAACTAGAGCAGTTTAGCACATAAACATGTAGCTATGAAAGAATACAGTAACTGTCACATATGTGGTCCCCTGGCACTCAAAAAAATTAAATCACAGTTGTTATTACGAATTGCAGCATTGTATTTACTACAGGATATTGATCTCAATTTTCTCTCCTTCACATTGAAATAATGCAATTGCTTACTTCACTATGGGAAATCAGGAGACTCTAAATCCTTTTGAAGCATAGCTGAGAAATCTTCAGTTTTACATAGTATTAATCAGGCCTGAAGTAAAGTGACAGAAAACCAATAGTGGTGTTTTAAAATGAGGTGGCAAAAAATGAAAGTTTTATTATGAAAGTTTTACGTCTGTTGCACTGTTAGTGGTATATTTGGCCTCAGATTCTGGACAAGAGCAAAAAAAAAGCCACTGGGAATGCACACAAATTGAACACTTCTTCCCATGGGCTCCATCTGCACTGGATACATGGGGACGGGAAGGAAAACAGATGCTGTCTACAGCACCACTTACACTGAAAACTAATTTTTCTGCATATAGTCTCATAGGAAATAATACAAATGTATGACCACTCCTCTGCCATCTGAGATCCCACCTGAAAGCAGCAGAAGGAAACCTACCTCAAGAGAAGTGTGGCTGTGTCACCTGCAAGGAAGGCAGGGTGAGAGGATCTCGCTGAATCATGAATCCATGGGGCCTCTTAGATCCCAGCCCTGTATTTCCAACGGAGGCTGTCCCCAGCTTCCCACACCCTGCTCCAGAGCTGCCCAGCTTCCCAGTGCTCAGCGGGCAAGCCCAACCTATAAAGCTGCATAGTTACATTCTTATCACCTAACCCAGTGAGATTTTGTTTCAGTAGGTAGTAAATGCACCAAATTTATGACTGCCATTAGCATTTTCACATTGCATTGGCAAACAAAGCTTGCAAAGAGCAGAAAAGTACACAGAATTCATTAAAACATTCTGGGTTTGGGATACTGGGAAGCAGAAATAACAAATAGATTCTGCAAAGAAAGAAGCAAGAGCTGCTACCTGAGACCCATGAAAATCTGAAACAGGGGGAGCAGGAGGACTGACTGTTTTTTACAGAGGCATTCAGCTCTGCTGAAGATCATCAGCAGCCTTTGACATTTTCAAAACAGCAACAAAACTCCAAGGAATCTTTCCTTATGAAAAGAACCAGGTGCAGTAGAATCTTTACATGCCCCTTAACCAGTTTACTGGGGAAAAGAATGAGCATATGTGCCCTTACAGTGTGGTAGAAGAGCCACAGCACCATCAACATCTGACACTACAGAATAGTTTTCATCATTTATTAAAATTGGTCTGAAAGTCTCCATACTTCCTCTTTTGAAAGCATATTCCATTCTCAGAGATCCAGCTGTGAAGATACTCAAAATATTCAATATACATTCTTCTTTGGTCAACTTCTTCCCACACATCCTTGGACCCATTCCTGCATCTCATCAGTGTTTACAGTCTTCAGATTTTTGCAGATTGTTATCACATCTATTAAGCTATACAATACACAGACCCTCAGGCAAGAAAAACACTGAGCTGACCCTTACAGGGACCAGATATGGTCTCTTGACTGATACAAAACCACAGACAGTCACAGGAGTCAAGAAGTTAAAGGGAAAAGAGTACAGAGAGACAACAATTTAGATAATTGTGAACTTTTTACTGAAAAGAGCCCTGTAAGATAAAGCAACAGAAACATTAATTGCCTGGGTCTGGGGAAAGGGCAGAGAGAATCAGCGATCAAGTCAAGAAGCAAGTACTAGAGTTTATGAATAAGGCATTCATTCTGATTCAAGCACAGCAGCGAAACAACAGGCTTGGTGGATAATTTTGCCTTTTAGCTTTACTTGCTAACTCAGACTAGGTTTACACACCTGAAACTCTCTTAGATTAAAAGAAAATATGATAATAAAACAAAGAAAGAAAACTCTGCAGAGCAGAAATTTCCCACTTATTCTAATGAGAATTTTTGAGCACTTCTTAAAGCTTTGCTGTCCTTCCAGTCCTGCAAGCACAAACGACAGAGATCCTGCTCTGTGGGTAAAACTCTGAGCGCAGCTTTCTCTCTGCAGCATAAAATCACAACAACCAGGGCTTGAAGGGAACTCAATAGTTCAGCTAGTCCATGCCCCTGTCCAAGGCAGGATCAACAACACCTATACTACTCTTGACAGACATTTATCTAATCTTGTTTTGAAAACCTTTAGAGATGAAGGTCACTGGTGATGGAGTATTCCAGTACTTCACCCTCTCTGCCGTTTGGATGTCTTTCCTAACATCTGATCTAATTCTTCCATGCTGCAAGCCATAAATATCCATTGCTTCTTATTCTAATCAAGGCCAGAGCAGCTTCCTCCTTTCTTCACTGCGAGCACTTTTTACAAACGTGAAGGCTGCGGTTGTCCGCTGCACAACCCAGCAGGAGATACTGTACGTCAATACTGATCCAACCTGCTCCCGAGCTGAGAGATCGTGTGTTTGGGGGCAGGCAGAGGGAAGATGCTTCAGCAGAAATGAGGCTGCTACTGAATTCTGTTCTTCCCAAGCGTCAGCAAATGACAGCAAATGCTGCAACAGAATGGACTAACCACTCACCAATTCCCCGGCCTCCCCAAACGCTACGAATTAAACCCAGCGGAAAAGACTTAAAACTTTAAGACAGAATACATAAATAGGGGTACCAGTTATTCCTCCTGTGGATTTGGCCTGTGCTGAGGAAATAGGAAAATGATTTTTGAAATACGAAGTAAGGGGACAGGATTGTGTTTTGGGGAGAAGAGATTTGTTGTGTGTGTGTGTGTAGATATAGTGGACATTTTTCTTCATGATCTATATAACCTGTGTGAACTACAAGTCTCACTATATCAAGTCTGCAGTCTATAGGCCTACCGCTGTCCTGTAATTTCTGTGCCAGGGAGTCTGTTAAGAAATCAGACAGAGATTTTAACAAGTAAGTACCAAGCCCTTCAGTAATCTGTGTTTGTCTCCTTCTTACCTTCAGAGTCCCAGGTAGATGATGCGGATGTGGGTCAGCCTCTAGCAGCATTTTCATTTCATTGTGTACAACCCTTTCATGCAATTTGCAGCACTTCTGTCCCCCCTATTTAATAACCCATGTAATTAAGAAATATTCAGAAAGAGGAGTCTCTTGGGTTGAGCATTAGCAAGAGCTGACTGCTTTATTCATCCGAAAACAAGCTAAAAGCAACTAGGGGAGACCTTCATATAGAAACACTCAGAGGAGCAGCGGGTATAATTCTTTAAAAATAAAACCATACGAGCACTGAAAAAAAGAATTTTCATCATGACTAAAATAACAGGCCTTCAAATTCAGTATGGTGCCTCTATGAGTAGTTAGTTGAACATGAGCATGTTAACTCTCTCGGCACATTCATTCCTTATTTTGGAATCAAATATTTTTCCAAAGCGAACACAGACTCAAGTGCACGATATTCAGTCTAACATCATAATATTACAATCAGATCAATATTTTTACTAAATAAGCCTAATCTTTGAACATTGCTGAAATCCTGGAGGGCCAAGAGAATTTTTCCTCTATCAAGGAAGGGCACTTTAATAGTACAGTCTGCTGTACTTTTTAAATCACTGTGTTCATCATAACACTCTTCTTAGTTTTATTCTCCTGCTTTATACCAAGCTGCAATTTTAACTCATGTTTCCATGAATGAAGGACAGAAAAGCCTTACATTATAAGGTTAATTCCCACTCATCCCAATCAAGAAAGTTGATGGCCCCATTTTCATATTGATCTTGTTTTAAATTGGCTATACACAGCTTTAGCAAAATCTTAACCATGATTTTGATTCCTACTGTAAGCCACATGGCGTCTTTAGGCTCAGAACAAAGACAAAAGCATAAATAAATTGGTTTCTTAAAATATCCACATCCTTCTGCATCCGAATGTGCTGGTAATTTCCAACCACTTTTCAACCTGTAAATGTTATTATAATTGCCGAACAAATCAGGTATGTTAGGGTTAAGCCACATTATGGAAGAAGGAAAGAGGCCCAGCTGTGCAGAGATGACTTGCTCCTCCATTGGATAATTAAAATCAGAAAGTGAGGTGGGACGATCCTCTGCATTTTCCATTTCTCTCTCACCCCTTTGAAAAAGCTTCCAATTATTTATTGAAAAAATTTGGCGGTGTCGACTACAAACTTTTGGACTGTCTCCTGCTTTCTCTGTCTTTAGTCCTGTTCTTTCCAACAAAAGATGTATATTATCCTGCTTCCTCCTCATTTTTTTTCCATTTCCAATCTTAATCTCTTTCTCCTGCCTGCCAAAAAGTATCAGTCCTACTCTGTCCTGATCACCAAACCACATACAGTTTGTTTTTCTCCCAGTTCTTAGACCATGTCCCACCTTGAATCACTAAGAGTCCCTCCAGCTCATGCTATTTATACCTGCACAGGTGTATCCCAGCCTTGCTGCTCCCCACTCCCCTGGTCAGGGAAATCCTCTGCCCTTCCCAATGCCATCCTCCCCTTCTGCCTTTTCCACATTTCACACATCTTTCCCATCGCAATTTAACCAGCCTCCACCATAATTTTTGCATCCATCTAATGGCAGAGTCAGTCCTCATAGAAACGGTAACAGCCAAGTGCAGAAAGCAAAGGAGCAGCTCTACTCTGCAACTGTGCTGCTGCACGCAACGTAGGACCCACTGAAGCCAAGGGTGCTGCATTTCCTCTTCCAAGCTGTGAACTGGAAAAGAGGTAGAAATGAGGATTGGACTGTGCATGCTGTGATTTGCTAACACTGGTACGTGAAAGTCTACCTGGGCCAACAGTTCTCAGCAGCACAGCTGTGAGGAGGAAGGGCTTTACTGAGCAGAGGTGATGCGTACTCAGGAAGACGCAGAAGTTAAAAGGGGAAAGAAGAAAGCATGGACAAGGAGCGGGAACAAACAAGCACCACCTGCTCTCGGAAGCAAATCCAAAGGAACAGTCAGTGCGATATTACACAGGCTGGAGGGAGGAATAACGAGAACTCAGCTGGGTTAGCTACTCCTGGAGCTAGGGCCAGCAGAAGGAGCTGCTGCAGGTGCTAAGGAGAGTTACTTGGAGGGATGGACTTGTGCCACAGGCACAGGAAACATTTGGGGAGAAGAAAAGCCTCATCCCTTACTGTTGCCATGGATTGTATTCATGCTTAACTCTATTACCTGGTCTCAAGGTTTTCAGATTTCACCTTTTAGGATGCATGTCTTCTTAAACTTTACTCTGTACCCATACCACTAAGAGACAGACTTTTAGTTTCAAACGTCATCTCCTGCCTCCAGGACCTGGGGCTTTTAAAGAACACACCTTACATTGCAAGCAATAAAAATCACCCAAGAGAATAATAAAATCATGAGCGCTGGCAGTAGGTCCATACGATATGTTGACAGCACTACAGGGGCAATGCAGAGAACTGCTCTGGAAATTTGTCACTATTCTTGATTACAACTGCCACAAAGTAGTTTCCTTTGGATTTAAGGGCCACTTTGGTTAACTGTATTAAATACCAGCTGCATGACTGGCAGTCATGTGATGTAACTGACTGGCAGTACACGTTCTTGACATGAACCCAGTTCTTCCTATGGAACTGTTTTATTAGCTGCATATTATTTTTGATGGCTGATTCAGCAGCCCTCAACAACACTGATCACAATCATTTTCAACATATCTGAAGATACTATAGCTTGCCCTTGATTTCCTCTCCTTCCCAGATCCATTTGAAAAATGATTGTTTCAGGGATGCTCGGGCCATTACAGATGCCTCCAAGTGAAGTGTCTGGCCTTAACTGTTTTACCTACAGACCTGCCAAACATCGATATCTCTTGCTGTACTGGATGGGACTGAGCAATAACGTATGCTTTGTCTCTGAGTATGATCTGTATGTTAAGCTAAATAAAGGTTTTCACATTACTGCAAGTTCGTGCAAGTTTTCAGCAGTTTCTCCACTGAAGTTGGAATCCCACAGTGTTTGTAAAGTTTCAGTTTTGCTATGAAATGAAAATTGACATTTCAGCACAACATTAAATCCCAACAATTAGGCTTAAATTGAAGTTCTACTGTATTCCCTAGAATTGAGGTTTTCAAAATATAAAAAAAAGCAATATTATGTTAAGTACCAACTTTGTCCTCTCTCCGGCAATGATCAGTCTGTAATCATGCCATTCATTCTAATGGCTTTGCATACATTTCTGGTTAGAATTGTCACATAAAAGGCTTACACTGGAAGCCAAGCAAGTTGGCATTTCTCTCTAATTCTAAAGGTATTCAGCAAAGCTGGAATTAACTGAGATGTATTTTCAGGACTTGATGACACAGTTAATTTCATTACAATTCATCAGAGAATGAAATAACATACATATAAACATAGCATATACACAGAGCTCATTATTAAGGTTACAACATCAAATGCTTAAAAGTTAGGAAATGACATTAAGATTACCATGCAACTTGAATGCCTTTCCATTGTGCCTATATGCATACATATGCATAAAGATATAATTTCCAATTACATGATCTCACCATATTTTCCCCACAAGACCCCTGCCACAGTGCAATGGGCAGCACTTACTTAATGAGCAGCTATTCGATGTTTTGTTTTCTCATCACTGCTCAGTGCATGGCCTAAATCTTATTTACTGCTCTCTGTTCAAACCTTGCTCTGCAGACAATTACTCTTTCATGAGCCTTCCACTGCACATGTCGCCATAGCATTTAGCACCCACTATGGGAAGTCTCAGCCTATGCAGTTAAAATTTTGCCAAAACAATTATTAATGGAAAGCATCAATTGACTTTAACAGTAGCTGTTGTTACTAGGGCAGCTTGCAAAAAATGAACTCTTGAATCACATATATGCACTTTTCCATATCCTTGCACCTCAAAAGCCCAAGGAAAACAAACTGTAAACACATTCAGGTTCTACTATATTTTTGCACTGATTCAACCCCAACAAGATTAGGACAAATTAAATGCTGCTCTATCCTACAAGAACCCGTGACCATGCTATTATGTTTCAAAGAAAAGCAGAAATTGCCATACAAGGATCTGCGCACAACGCTGAAGAATGCAACAGAGAAGAACAAAAGGCGAGACGCGAGAAGGGAGGGAAAGGGGACACAGAGTGTCTGCACATGCTCTAAAACACACAGCGTTTCCTGCAGAGCAGCTCTGCACGCCTGTGCTGGGAGCACTAAGCATCCCAGGAATCTCTTTTGGTCTTGCTTAGTTTTGCAGGCAGACAGCTAATATGTTCTTCATAAACTTAACGAGGTAACTGAGAGACAAGCAACACCCAGTCAACTAGTGTACTAAGCACACTGCTAGCGAACTGCAGCCATCCCATCTCCTCTGAATCAAAAACCAAACCACAACAGTAATATCCACATAAGATCTCGTTAACCCAACTGCAGCACTGGTATTAACACGGTACACAGGCAAGCCATACTATCCACGCCAAAAAAATAATGAAGAAGTCAAACTAGACTCTCACAGCACAAAGCTTCCCTGGCTAGAAAACTTTTATTTTTTTTCCCAAGACAGGTTGGTGCACTTCTCCTTTATTCTAAGTTATATCCAACCTTTTGCAGATCCTATATTCACTCAAGGAAAATTTTTGGACTCCTAGAGAGCTTTAGAGCTTGACATGTCAAAATACTCGTTGCACTTGGACTTCTGGGGGCTAAGGCTGATCCCACAGCTGAGGACACACACTACAAACCCACTAAAGCCTTTACAATGCCTTCGCAGTGCAGAATCCGCTGCAGGAAACTGAAGATAGCTTATGGCAGATCTATTCCATATGCGTGAGCACGTGCATGGATCGACCCATCTGTTCGTCTACATGGACAAGTGTACCACAAGAACTGAGCTGCTGACCTACACTACCACAGAGGTCAGAACTTTTTAAGAACAACAGTAAAAATCACACTGGAAATTGTTTTAGCTACCATGATCACTGATAGGAAATTGGCTGAAGAGTCACACAACAGGAATTACAAATTTTGAAGCAAAAGAAAGGCTTATGAAACTACAGATTAGTTTGTATATTTACCAAACATAATAGCACAAAACTTGAGCCTCTAAAATACTTTAGAACCTCCTATGGCTATATAATCCAACAGAAATAGTCTGATCTAGTTATTGGAAAGGACATTAGCCCACCTTGGAAGCAGTATCTGTAGAAGAATGTGCGGAAACGCATATGGTAAATTAATCCACATGACAGCAGGGATAGGTTGGAGGATGTTTATACAATAAATCTGGGGAGAATTTCCTGTGCTTCCAAGTGGAACTATTAAAACCTAGTTCTATAACCAGCAACGATATTGGAAAGGTAGCACTGGTTACAGCAGCACTGGATTAGCTTTGCAGAAAATTCAGAACTTTCAAAGGGCCAGAAATGGGTTGCATGAAGTGAATTGAGATTCAGTTATCTAGATTTGGACAGCTAGAGGCCAGTGGTGTTTTCATCTAGGCATGTGAAACACCCAGAGGAAGAGCATGAGAGCACAATGTACAGCCCCCCTCTGCTGTTTCTGCATATAACTCTCTTGGAGGATGCAGGGATATTGTATTTATTTTTTCTTACCTTATGCCTTGGGGCAAAAGGTGACACCATCTCTTTTTATTTAGGTACCACATTTATTCTGAGATTTTGTCTCCCTTCTGATGACTCACACAGTAGTTGTCTGACACCTTCTGTCTGTGCTGTTACTTATGTAAGTCGGGAAGAGACTTGCTCTCCTTTGAAAAGTAAGTAAAAGCCAACCACTACTATGGACTGACAATTCATAGCACCTTTCAAGATGTACTTTATATTGGTTAAATATAAATAAATAACAAAAACAAATGATGTAGGAATATATGTCCCCTTTTTCATGTTAATGTACTCAACTAATTTAACATCTGCTCTATAAATACCGCTTCCTCTTTCCATAGCATCTTAATGAAACATCAGTGTTTCCATGATCATGATGAATACTGCTGTAGAGAACTTTGCAAAAAAGGAATTTTTTACATTATAGGATTATTGTGAAACAAAGGGCACTTTATGTTGCAGAGGGCCAACTAAAGAATAGATCTTAAGACTTGTATTCCCCAGCCAGTGGATCTAAGAAGATGGCTTTGTTCAAACTTGGAATTTTTTTTGCATTATGAAGATTTTTATTTTGCCTTTGGAAGGTATATGTCCCTCTGTTCCTCTTAATCCATTTCTCTATCAGTCTGACAAGGAGCAGGGACAGACAAATCGCATGATGCACTAGTTCGCTTCCCTCTCAACTAGATTACAAGGGCTACAGAGGGGGAAATATGAAAATACCGCTGCTAGAACAAAGAAGTAAAGAAAGGGAAATACTTCCAGAATGAAGCTTAAGGGACAAATGCCATAGTAATGGACAAATTAGAAAAAAACAAGGTAGACAAAAAGACAGAGAAGGCAAAGGTCTGCTTCCACAATAAAGTCGTGATGATACAAGCCAGGTTGACAAGACATGATGCAAAAGAAAGCAGCAGATCCAACATGTCCAGGCTCACCCATCAGCAAAAGGCACTCAGCTAATTTCAGCTTTCCTTTGCCCGAATCATTTTCTTTGCAAAGCATACTCATTCTTCTGAGCCTCTAAGTCCTTTTCTCTTCCTGTTGTTAGCTGCCTCTTCAAAAGAAGCTCACATTTTATTTTCACAGCAGTCTGGAAATATTTCCTTGTCCTACAGCAGGGTCCCTGGGTAGACATGTGGCTTGTTTTCCCCCACTCCTGCGCTGAGGAAGGCCCTGAAGCCATGTTCTCATTAAAGCTTTATGGCTTTTTTAAAATAGGAGGTTATTGTTCCACATACCTCCTTAATTATGCACCAATCAAAAAAGTTTAAATGAACAGCTCTGCCCGTGACAGCTAGCAGACAAATGAAAGGAAAGAGAAGGAAGCAGAGGAAAGAAATGCAAGTTGTGAATGACTAGTTAAGTTTTGTCCCTATAACACAGCCTACTTCCACCTATGTAGGCATGAGGATGCCTTAGCACAGGAAGGGCCTAAGGGCTCCTGGGGGAGAAAAGTTCCATTTAAGAATCTATTTTTTGTCAAATTTATATTCTTATTTAGAGCACATCCATGCTGTTATACTTACTGCCTCAAATAGGTTTCGTTGATACTGCTAAAACAAACACATATTCGTAGGCCTGCAGTGAGTAGTGTTACCTGTTAGAAAGCACACACACAGTGCAAAGGTTCACGTGCAATTTTGGAACTGAAATTCTAAAGCAGACACTTTTGAAAAACTGGTCTTTGATTTCAGGTGTCCATTTTGCAATACCTCAAGCTCAAATATCAGAAGTAACTGCCTGCAGAAGTAAAGCAGCTGTAAAACTTTTAAAGAGCTAAATTCTGCTATGGGATATATATATGAATAGCTTTGACTTCAGTGACAGCTAGACAATGCAAAAACCAAGAGAAGAACTTTCTAAAAATAATACCAATAAGATGATCAGGATAACTTCTACATCTACTTCTAAATTATGTTTGCATTGATTCACACATATAGTTTAGAAGCAACAGTACTGCTTGTCATGAGCTTTCCTGAAGAAGCATTTGGACAAATTATCAAAATCTCTAGAAGATAAGCTGTTTCCACCACCTTCCACTGCAGAAGGAGCAAGCACTGCTAGCCGTCCCAGAGTTTCATTTCTGACATCACAGACTGATACTCCAGGAGATGATGTCGCTTCTCCAAGTTCTCAAGCCTACCTGATAAAGATCAAGAAAACAAAACCTCATCCAGTTTTAGATTTGGTGTGGGACTAATATCATGAGGTTAGGTTGAGATTATGTTTTTTCGTTTGAAGTTTGAATAAAGGTTTGTAATAGGAAAAATTTCAGTTTTTCTCTCACAAACTATGAGGCTGCACCACAGTGCGAAGGGAACCAAGCAGCAGCTCCAGGAGGCTCAGGGGTGACATCTGCTTCCGCAGCTCAGGAGCACCAGCCCAGCACTCACTGCGGAGACCTCTGAAACAGCACTGGGGTCCTCTGCAGTTGTATTTAGATCTTATAAAATTGTACTCTGGGGCATGAAATGATGATTACCTTGGGATTAAATGCTTCTCTAAACCCAGATGATATTAAGAATTAACATAATTATTCAGTTACTTTTTCATTAAACCACTAGCATTCACAGTTTCAAATTAATATCATTTTTTGTGCATTTTTACCTATCTAAACAAAGACTGGAGGCACTCTATAAAGGGTTAGCGTTGAGCACAGACACTTGTGGTATGTTTCTGCATAAAAAAGAAGGGAAAACGTGTCCAGCAGTCCTGGATAGGTAGCCAAGCACAGTGAGAGGAAGAACCTCTCTCTGGTTCGGCCGATAATCCCAGACTCCAGCCCTCTCTGCCTTCAGACACACGACTCTTCCAGCAGTCAAACTGACAGATGTTTTGCATGCATAATCCTTCATCCTTCTAATCCCAACTGACTGCCAGAATTGATGGACATTGCGTACATGCAAAAAAAGAACTCAAAAATATGTAAGCTCTGGCTTGAACAAACAGTATTGAATAAACATATTAATAACAATATGGGCTTTACAGTAAGATTAGCTGCTGACACTAATAAAATTTATTTACACTACAAGGAGTGATTCAAAAGAAATAACGTGAAAGTGCACAGACAAGTGTTTTTAAATCAAAAAGGCCTTATACAAAGAAACAAAAAAATGAAAAGAAGATATGACAAAGAAAGTGATGGTGTTTCCTTTTCAGCTGCGTAACAAAAAATTAAACATCTGTAAGGAGCTACAGGTGCAAAGTAGAAAATAGGAAGGATCAAATCAATGTTTCTTTTCAAATATGCACAAGTTACTTTTTCTACCATCAGCTTTGAATAGAGATGGTCACTGTTCTGTTATCCACAATGTCATTGTTTGTAGCTAAGATCAGGTACAATTTCCCCTTGTAGCACAGAATTATCTCTTCAGAAATGTTACAACAGAAAAAATACCTACCTATCTATTCTGTCTATCTGAGCCCATCATGCTTACCTCTGAGCACATTTGCTTAAACTGCACTAAATTCATTGTCTAATATCCAACTAAATATGGTTAATTCAAAGCCAAGGCTTCAGTTACAGTTGGAAGCATCATGCCTGATTTTTGTTCCCTAAGAAGGAAATTATCCAAAGGGACCCTAGTGTCTAATATCTATTACAGTGACTTCTGACTCATAAAAGACACTAAATGTGGCCTCTATCTGAGACTTTTGCTCATAGGCTGCAAAGAAAAAAAAAAAGAAAGAGTAGGTTATGGGTGGACTGGAACAAAGAGTTGGGAAATCGTTGGCACCACATGAGCATAACGCATGATATTAGGTGATGGATACAGAGATGAGACTGGGTGGAAGGGCCTGATGGAGCCATATGTTCTGAGGACCATTTAGCTTTTCTGTCTGAAGCGGAAGAAACTGATGGATTATTTTGACTGTGGGGACTGAACATTGTACAGGTCAGTATTCAAAGATATTAGCATCCCAAAATACACCTTGAATTGCAAAACATGCCATGTTGCCTCATTTAGCAGTGCTCAATGCTGCAACAGCACTGAAAGAAAGCAGTTGGACATCCTTGGCTGGGAAAGGAAAGACAGGAGGATAACAGTTGGAAGTATATATGAAGTTCTATCATTTTTTTGCATTTTCTTTTCCTAATTCTGCTTTAACCAAGCATCTGCCATGCAATACATTCTTCAGATGTGACAGAGATGTAATCCCATGCATTTAAGAGGACCAGTGTAAGTTTTCTGTGTCAGATCTCTAGGCAAAGCTTTTCAGTATTTTGATCACAGTCTGATTCTATGGATGAAACCTGAGTATTGACTCAACAGAAAAGACACATAAGGTTCTTAACTGCTTTTATGGTCCTTCAGCCACATCTTTTTTCCATCTTTTCCCAAGGCAAAGAAGAGACAAAAGAACCAAGCTGTAAAATACCAACTACTCTATCCTTGGCAAACATTATGTTCTGACAAGTCAGGCAGATGATTGAGAGCCAGTGAAATTTCCCAGATTTAATTGAATATTCCAGGCATTCAGCACAAAGGAAGGACTTTTTTCTTTAGTAGTCCCACAAGGAATACTGAAAATGAACTCTGGTTATTGAAGTGGTTGGATATTCTACAAGCAGAGCGGAGAAAGCTTTCTGCCAGATCTAGCCACAGGTCAATGGGAATCTTCTTACTTCCCAAGAAATTGTTTTCATTGGCATATTTGAATTTTTCATTATGGATGAATGTGTTCTCACTGACATATAGGACATTAAATCTGATTTTCCTTAGATAATTTCAGCCAACCCTACACTGGAAACAACTTCCAAGCTATTCATAAACTCTATGTATTTTTAAAAGGGTCAGGCACAGTGTGCTGCTGTCATTTCTTATTTGTGACTTGGTTGTTGTCAGGGAGCTACATAAAACTTGGGAAAGCAGAGCTCAGTTCTCTCCTCTGGCCACAGCTATCCTCCCTGAACTTGGCCATGGCACTTACTACCTCTGTATTTCAAAAAATATAGCTATAAAATGAGAATAAAAGTAATTTTCCACTTCTCAGAGGTACTGTAGGAAGGAGATGTACAATATAAGCTTATCAGACTCTTAGCTCGCAGTGGTGAAGACTACACAATTTGGATTGAAAAGGTTCTGCCATTTTCTGATTTGAGCTTAGTACATGTCTAAATGCATGCACCTATAAAGAAAACAGGGGCATAACCTTCAGTTACCGAGAGCTGAGGGTAAAATAGTTCTCATTCCAGAAACCAAAACCAACCTGCCCTTGAAATGGGGTGGCATAATATGCTTTTTTGTTTGACAATCAGAATTGGGTTCAGCTGCAATCCCTGTTATACACAGAGTGAATTTTTTGTAAGCTACCAAAATCTGTCAGAACAGAACAAACACTTTAGTGCACCCACCACAGCGGGGGGAAAGGACAGTAGACTGGAACCACAGGAAAAAAGTTAAAATACAGTAGTAAAAAACTGTTGAGTTACTGGGGAATGACAAAAAGTGGACTTCTCCTGAAGTATGAACCAGTATCATGATATTTTTCTTGTCAGAAACCAAAATGCAAGGGGTGGTGACTTCGAATTCCAGTGATGTTAAAAAAAAAAAAAATCAGCTGTGTACCGCACTGTACACACCATTTTCCCAAAATATCCATTTATTGCCTCCAAGAACAATGGTAAAAAAAGACAGTGAGATTTTCAGGTTGTGGGTCCGTGAGACAATCTAGTGAGATTTTAACATACAACAGAATAATCTGCTCCTATTTGTAATTAAGTTTAAATTGATAAAGAAGCAAATAGAGCACAACTCTCTTGCCCAGAGATGCCATACAGAGGGGCAGAATCTGCAGAAGTGCAGATTTTTGCAATATTTGCATCCCAAACAGACACATAACATACTACTAAATTACTCTTTCAATGTTTCCCAGGTCCTAGTAGAAGTAGTAAAAAAGCATTTAATGAAAAAGAAACTGAATGCTTTTGTGGAAGGTCTCAGAGTTCAGATCAGTGAATGGCAAAACTCTTCTGATCGGCGGTATGTTGCCTTCCCAGCTCCCATCACCACTGCTCTCTTCGCAGCTGAATACATGGCGAAATGTGAATCGAGGTCCCTAACTAGCTCCGATAACACGCTCCTTAAGATGCTAGCTTTTTGTACAGTTTTTCACTAGCCCTGTACAAAGGTTATAGGCACAGCAACAACAGCAGCACAATACAGCCTACGCTAAATCTAGGATGCTTGATTAACTTCCAGAGACTTTTGAACACAGTTTCCATGGTGTTTTGATTTTTCCTTCAGCGACTTTATTCCTAACCTTCCTTTGTCATCCAACAAGCTCACGACAATCTAAACTTGAGAAACAAGCAGAAGTACAAAACTTCTAAATTAGCCTAATATTTTGTATGGCTAGATTGTCAGGCACAACCTTTACGTAAGCACCTGAAAGTAAACCTTAGAATCTAATTTTTTCCTTATTTATTAGGCAAAAACACCAATGATTTGATTGTGAAACTCTTGTGCATATCAATGAGCTCTTGTATAAGGCCTGATTTTAATTCAAAAACAAGCCCAATCTTACCAAGCTTTCTTACTCCGAGCTATAAATAGGAAGAATTCAGTGGCAAGCAAAACAGTGACACTGTAATCGGTACTGGCTATTGAACTGCGTTCCACTGCTTTAAATACGAGAAGTCTTTTAGAAACCACAAAGAAATATACATTGTCTGCCAAAGAAAAGATAAACAATATTGAGGTAAAAGCGAGAGTTCAAAGGTTACTGAGAAAAAATTTTTCAAAGAAATAGGTTCAATGAAAAGAAGGTCTTCAGAAGACAAGGCAGCAAGCCTTTGCAAGAGTAGGGGAAGGTCAAGAGTGGACTAATACAGATGCTGGGAAGACTTGAGACAAGAGGTTGAAAAGGCTCAGAAAAATGTCCAATAGTGCCATGAGGACGTTCTTCTGTAAGCATGAAGGTTACTAATACAGTTTTGCTCCATGCTTAAATAAGTCATCAGAAGGCAAGAGCTTCATCCCATTGATGAAAAACAGTTTTACCAGTGACTTCACTGGTAAGAGCTATGGCATCATAGATCTCCATGTATTTCAAATTTTGGGTTTCAAAGCAGGTTCCAGTTTTTGCACGTAATTACCAGCTTCTTGATCCCAGAAGAAACATTTTTTCACTTATTTTCTAATGAACAAATTTGAACAAGTATATAAGTGCTTTTTCACAGGGGTTTTTAATGAACAAAGTATGAGAAGTCAAACAGTTCTCTTTTCTTTGAAGTTATAGATCTCAACACTTAAATGAGGCCAAGTTAACAGTACATGTATCATTTCAAGCATTTACCTTTTTATGTTTTGAGAGAGAATTAGAAGAGTTCTATTAGATCTCAAATTATTCAGTCAATCCTGCCAGCAGTCAATAGTAGTAAAGCAAAGTCTAATCTCTTCATAAAGATAAATGAAGGCTCACTATTATCTGTGATTTTAGCTATCTAACTGTCCCACGTTGCAGCTGTTAGCTTTCCCATCATTTATTTGGAAGTGCTGTCAGTGCAAGTATCTGCAAAACTTCCAACTTATCTAATATGCTCAATCAGGTAACAGTTGTGTTACTTCAAAAGATGAAAGCAGCACAAGCACAACCTATTTATTTCACTGTAACCCAGCTCCCTATGTTTACAAAACCTCCTTTCTAATTGCCCCACAGAGCAGACTTGTGACGATATCCTAGGCTGTTAACAACCGTTGCATTGCCTTACAATTTGCTTAGTGTATCACTACAGATGTGATCCTCAACAAGTCTTATATTACTGCTACACATTGATTCACGTTCCAAGTCCAGCAAGTTACTTAAATGACTGCCCAACAGTAGGGACACGAGCACTCCCATTGACGAGTGAAACTGCAATGTATTTTATTTATTTATTTACATTTTCCTCCAAGTCCATCACAGTGATGGTCGATCAGCTCTGATCAATGCTGAGGTGTCAGTTTAGATGTAAACCCTTTGAAAAGCTGCACTTTGGGGCTTAGCAATAATCAGGAGGTCTCCAACCAACGCATTTATTGAGCTCGACAGCATCAGCCTCAGACCAAACCTGCTTGATTGTTCATTCACATCATTGTATCAGAAGCTTAAAAAGCCTTTTGCACTAGGAATACTCCTAAATACCAGAAGTCCAGAAATGCACTCTTTAGTAATTTGGTTGTATTCATCAGCTTTCAAGGTTTATTGTTTCTTTGTGTTACCTAGCAAGTTAGGCTGCTATGGAAACTACAGGGACTATATGGTAACCCCTTCCTCCCCTCAAAAAACAAACCCACAAATACCCATAAAAGGAATTTTTCATAGAGTCCTTCAAGGCACACACACACCTGCAACACTTTATTTCTTTTCTTTTAATTTTCTCTAGAGACTTTAATTAATCACTTATCAGGTCATGAGCCTGGAGAACGTTTCCGAAGAGAAAGTGCTTTCCAGGTGCAGGGGTTTTAGCTGCTCTTTATGCTTTCAGTACAAGCCTTTATTGAAACTACTTTGCCCTAGAGCAGAGCACATTTGATTCTACTTAGGTGAAAAGCTGTCATGTCATAAGCACTGTCCTAGCCTTTCTGAATATTGAGTTTTGGAAAATAACTTTTCTAACTTCACTTTTCTATTTCTTTTAAGATGGAATCACAGACACTCATTTGGTATGATAAGATCTCACTGATATGAAAACACAGAAAAGAGATTGCAAGTGATTACTGAGAACCTCTGCTAGATATCTCCTTTGCGTTACCCCAGTGCCTGCATTACAGAGGATCTGGCCACTGAGTGATGCAGAAATTCTACTCCAAATAAGCGCTAAGTGCATCCCAGCTTTGACAGCATGCAGAGCACATTAGTCATCTAAAAGCTCACGTTTTGGCATGGGGAGAGGTAAAATGTTACACTGATTTCCCAAGTGTCTAAAAAGTAGATCAAGTAACACTAAAATGAAATTGTCAAACTGGAAAATGATTTTCACTGGGATAATCTTCATATTTAGGAAATAAATATTGCAGATGATTTCTAGTACAGTCCAGCTCTGATGTGTAATGCCTCTTTACCAACACTTCCCTGTTGTCATATACTTTTTTTTAATCACTCTTTTTTAAAGCTACTTGCTTGCTATCAGCCCATAAGGTGATATTCATTAGGGTCTGGTGAGGATTTGAGATGGCAAGATTTGTGGGGAGTGGACCAATGAACAGATGCAGAACATTTTGCTCCTGGCTCTCTTTACCTTCTGGATCCTTCCCTGTACACATCATCCTATTCTAAATCAAGATGCCACTGACGCTCATCACGAGCTCTGGGACAGCCTGCTCTGAAATGCACATTCCTCCTATACTCTTTACGATTATTTGCTCCAAGTGGTACAAGAAGTAAAAAGTACTAGAGGGTAGTGTAAAACAAGCCTGATGACTTTATACTTAACTACATTAGAAAGCCTTCTAACTTCCAGGATTGATGTGCTACAAAAAGACAGAAGAGGGCAATTCAACTAACCTTGTCCTTTTCCACGTTTTCTCTGCTTTTTGTCTATTATTCCTTTTTTCTACATTATATCTGAACTCAGGCCGTGAGCCTGGAAGTTTCTTCATTTGGACAAAGGCAGTGCTTGGACACAACCTGCACTGTCAGACATCAGTCCCAGCACACAGACAGCATGTTGTCTGTATGTGAACTCTTGCACTGTAGGGAGCTGCAGGAGGTACCTGTAGCCCACAGATAAGCCCAGTGACACCTCATCTGTCCTTTATGCTCTGCTGGGTATTGAGGACTCTACTGGGGATATAAGCATTTGCTTCACTCTACTGTAGCACTTAGGACACTGCAAAAGAAAGAATATATTTTTCTCCGTATCTCATGATATGATGATACAGCACCAATGCAATATTCTGGAATTTGGCCAGGTGCAAACCTGAATGTCCCACTTGTGGATTTCCATTTCTCTGTGTCTTTCCTGGTACCTGCAAGTTGGGAGATGCAGGTCCCAGAGTGCATGAAAACAGCATTACAATTTCAGAATTAGTGACTGTAACATCTTATTATTAAGAGAATGTGACATTCCTAAAATTATAACATCTGTGCTAAATAAATGCTGGGATCACAGTCTAAAGGTGAGTACTACTGCAGCTGCAAAGCAAGCATATACTAAAAGGGAAACTCTCCCCTTAAGTCTGCAGTCTTTCTCTGTACTCAACTTCTCATAAGATCTCACATGATAATTAGTGACATTTCAGGTTATTGAAGCAGTTCCTCGTTTGCCCATTTGCCACAAGAGGGAATGACAATCTGAATCACAGGATTAGAGAGAAGACATAGAAGAAACAGCTCATCATTTCAACCTTCTTCCGTACACTCCAGGATACAGGCACATGCTGATTTAGAGACTGCACTATTTTATTCTATGTATTACATATTATTCCAACAACAAGAAAATATTTTATAGCATCATAGCCTCTCTGTAGGGAAATTTTCAATGGAACTAAAAAATTTACAGGCTGACCTGTCACTTTTATCCTCTTTCAATTCTTGGCAAGCTGCTTGGGGCAGAGGCTATTTCATTTTTGTGTACTGTACTGCGTGAAATATCTTCCTACTGCTTAAAAGACCAGCTTAGTGTGAACATGCAAAGACTAGTGGAGAACAGTTACATTGGCGCAGATTCTCAACATGGTGCCCACTTTGCCAAGGCCAAGCGTGTCTGTGCGCTTTCCCAGCTCCCTTCTGTTCCCGAGCAGAGCCGGTTGCAGGCCCATCGCCCCTCTATCTCACTGAGCGTGCCTCAGTTCCTCGGGAAAATCAGCCCTTGCATTTCTGTAAGCTGGAAACAATCACGATGGGCATCGCAATACACAGATAAACCCCGCAGGCAGGGCAGCATTTTCAGTATCAGATAGATATTTTTATACTTTGTCTGCTGCAATTTTCCACCTGTGGTGCTCCTGAGTCAGCACTGAAATAAGAGCTACAAGAAGTCAAGGAGCCTCAGTTCCCCAAAACCAACAGATAAAATATAGTTTCCTATTTTTATTTTAAGCCCCCTGTCAGAAAACCCTAGCAGAAGCAGCTGATGAGACCGGACGGGGCTGAAGCAGGGATATGCTGGGGAAGCAGGGATATGCTGGGGAAGGGGAGGGGGACGCTGGAACATGGCCCATGCGTCAGGCTCCGTGGCACCAGTTCAGAAATGCAATTATCAACATTCCTAGCTCCATCCCCCTCAGGAAACGACTTTAGGGATGGGGTCAGGAGACAAGATCCATGCGAAATAATAGATCTCTGATCATATAGAAAAAAATGTTTGTTTGGAAAGTTAAAAAAATTTAGTTAAACTTTTTATATTTCTGGCAAAGGAACATAAGAACTGGGATACAAAGACACCAAAATAGGTAGCTTGTACAAGCGCTTTTCAAACGTAGCTTTTAAAACTAACAAAGACCAAACACAGGTGTTTTGGTGTGGGCCTGAGCCTTGGTGCGTGCCGGGATGCACATGCGGGACAAGCTGGCCCCAAGCCCTTCTTTGTGTTACTGCGCCCTCCCCGGCGCCAAGGCAACGTGCACTTCAGAGCCGCAAGCGAGCCTCTGAAAGAGCCGGTCAAACCCGTGTCAAGAGCGCGGCTGCAGTATCGCCCAGGGAGCCGCTTCCCAATGAAGCGCCAGGGCGACGTCCCGCTGAACCGAGCCGCTCGGGGCACGGCAGCAAACCAGCTGCAGCCTCTTTGCAGTTTACGCGTAGGTAAATTCACTTCAAACGGTACAGCCTGGGGCTCCGTTAATCTATAGTTGACTGTGACCACATCTGTAAAGGACATGATGGCTCCTCATTTTCAAACAATTTCTCTTAATCGCGCATTTAGCATTAGAAATTCAAAAAGCTGCAAAACCATCAATGCGGTATCTTCTGGGGGCCTACTCCGCATTTCCAAAGGGCATTAGGACTTTTGCCGTTCCCTCAGACACCACAGTTATTTCTGTCTGGCCTGGATGAAGGCATAGCTAGTCACAAACTTTCACGCAGACACTAAGCAGAGGTATAAGGAGCGGCGCACAGAGAGCTCCCCCCGCGCAGCAGAAGCCGGCACTTGGGAGAAACGGTGACGACAGTAAGGGGAATGGACCAAGGCAAACGGGACCCCACCAGTGGTGGGGTTTTGGGTGGAGGTGCCAGCACCGTGACCTCTCCTGAGCTAGTCACATCTCCACTGCCACCGGCCACCTCTAGGGAGGCGCAGGCCCGCTGAGGGGGGCTCAGCATGCCGTCCTCTCTCTCCTCATTTTCTTCCCATTTTCATGCAGCCAGTCCCTCTCCTTTATCCCAGGAATCTCCTGTTCTTTCCAGTACAAGCAGAAGTGCAGAAAATTCATCATGACATAACTTGATACTTAGATCAGCTATCCACAAACTCCTACCAAAAATACAGATCCAAAAGAGCAAAGGAGGAAGCAGCACTCAGAGGGACAGATCTTTAAAGGGTCTAAGGACCTAATTCCCACCAAAAGAAACTGTGAATGAGGAATGCAGGCACTTTTGAAGGGCCTCTGACCCTCATTTTCAGCTGCATAAGGGAAAACGCCTTGCCAGTTTACTGGACTGCATCTAAAAGCACTATAAATTCAGTGTCATTTGGTAGCTGAGGATTTTGCAAAAGGCTGATCCTAGTCCCTCAAATATAAACACTGTTCCTCTTTTTAATCTAATATGTATACAAAACTAGGATCAGGACTGAGTATGTGGAGCACACATGAAAGCCATTCAGGAATTTGCAGAGGCTACTGCTGCCTGTGTGGGTGGGGTGGGATGTTCCAGCCAAAGGGAGCCTGCTTTGGAGTACGTGGTTAAGAAAAAAGGAAAAAGCTGAGAACAACTGCAGCTCAGTGAACAGACGCAGACAAGGGAAGAAGATTCAGCTAAAAATCCCAAACCGTTTTGAAAAGAATGTTAAAGTTTCATCAGACAGGGTACACTTTCATGAAATACAGAACAGTAAAACAGAACAAGCAAGAATAAACACATGCATTTTACAGCGTGCTTTTGCTTTTAACTGTAAAACAGAACTTCCGATCTGTCCTCTGCTCTGACACATTTCGAGAACAAGCAAATAAAAGGAGGAAAACGGAAGTCAAAATGAGAAAGAAGGCTGACTTCAGCCGGCAAACTGTGCACTACAAGAGACGGATGTGGTGCGGGCATGAAGTCAAATCGCAGCAGAATAATGAGACAGGATTTTCTTCTGGAAATAAACACTGAAGGAAGAAGTGCAATTTCTCAAACAAACAAACACAAAACCCAACATATTTTACAGAGCAGTCAGACAATGGCTGAGATTACACACTCCTGTGCAAGAAATGTAAAAACCCAAATAGCCTTTTATGCATTTTTAAAGTGAGAGAAAGGCTGCCCAGGGAAGTCCTAGTGTTGCAGACGGAAATACTCATACAGAATGTATGAGTTGTATGTTCTCCCACTATATAGTCTTTAGGGGAATTAACGCATTTCCTATTAAGAAAGACCAAAACAAGACAGTTATTTACCTGAAGGAGTGCACTCATCTCATCAAAGTATCTGAGTAGATCAAAGCCTCCAGATGCTACCAGCGCTAACACCAAAAATGGGGAATGTCTGAAGAAACTCTGTATTCCTATAGGCAGATTAACTGGTAAAAAATTGTCAGGGCATCACTGCCTCTGGCAATGAAATGCTGCAATGCCGACATGGTGGCAATGAATCTGGTCCACAGAATCAGAGTGATACCATTAGAAGAAGCAAATGAACTAAATATTCAAGCCTGAGTCTGTATGTCCTGCTCAAACCTGTATGACACACTGTGCTAAAAAGTACCTGGTACTGCTTGTCACTGTGCTTTCAATCTATTCTAAAGGATTGCACCTGCTTGGAGAACTTCCAGCGGAAAGAGATTCCATAACTGTTTTCCATATACAATTCATAAAAGTTACACACACACACACACACACACATATATATACATTTACACACATATATATACACATATATATATAAACAACATTTTCAAAATTGTCTGGTTTTTCAAGGACTCAGCTTGCAAGTCATGTGAGGACTTGCTGAGACATTACTTTGTGACTTTAACATTATAACCATAAAATTATCTAAATAAACTTAATTTTAAATAAATTTTAAAAATGCCCATAGGCTCTTCTACACAAAATGACTAATCCAGGTTTAGTTTATCCAATTATCTGTGTGTCTGAGAGATTAAAGCACTTATCAATATTGCAAAATACTTATAAGGAACTGCAAGCTAGGAGATTTGACGGTATTGAATGTAACCGGAAGGTACACACTGACTTCTAATATTTAAATATTACTTCAGCTAAATAGGAATAGCAATAGTTAATTAACTTCTCTGATTCCTTAAAATCTGAAAACCCAGGGTTTAAACCTGCAAAGTGCCAAGTACCCCTTTGACATGCTGAGCATCTTTCACTCTGAGCTTATTCACAATGGAGTCCCAGAAGACCATTAGGTAAATTTGAAGTAATCTTATATAATTAATGGAAAAATCCTGTGACTTTTGGACAGCAGGTGGGTTTATGAAAAGAATCTCATAACACCACCAGAAGCCAGTTGAGAGATTGCAAGTGCTATAATCTGATGTAACATCCTGTCTTTAACTCCTGTGGGCTGAAATTCTAACCAGGGAGTAAGATGGAGGTATGTCTTTTAAATTGTCTTTTGATTAAAAGTAAGCAGCTGCATCATCTGACACAATGCTGTGCTCATGCTGGGAAGTCACGAATGTAAACTGTGCTTTATTAAACCAGTTAGAAGCTGTTAAAATGTAGAATGCTGCTGGCACACCCTTTAGAGCAAGTACTAAAATATGCATCATGTGGGCCCCTTTAAATGAGTCATTCTTAAAAAGGTTTATTTTTCAATCATTCTATAAACAAGAATAAATCAAAAACAATTCAGTCTTTCACCCCACTGAGATAAAGTATGTGCAAATGCCGTTTCAAAGTTAATTGGCACGGAAATATTTAAGTCTGGGAAAATCACTTTCAATGTCAAAATTTTGCAAAACATCCATATTTATTTCCATATCTATCATATTCCTTTACAGTTGTAGCTCATGAGGCATAGAAACGTTTTTAATAGGTTAGCACAACTATATGCAAATGCTAGGAAATGTATTATTCCCTATATGAAATCAGGTTAATGTTTGTCCTTATTCTATTGCAGAAATAAAGTGCAGAGACATGAATAAATGTGAAATATAAATGGTATAAATGTGGCTGGTGACAAAAATTAAAGCTTTGATCTACTGCAGCTGAAATGGATTTATCTAGGCTATTTGGTTATGCTCTCGTGTACCGTAGGAGCTAAGTAGCTAAGTATGAACTAATTTGTCACCTCTGAAGCAAATTTTGTAGTACCATTTTTAATCACTCATCTGGATCAAGTCAAACCTTGGTGCCGGACGTGTGGAACACAACGAACGCCTGTGCTGGGCAGAGCCTCCGCTGAGCGCCCCCGCGCGCGCTGAGCGCCCCCGCGCCTGCCAAGCGGCCCCCGCGCCGGCGCAGCGCGACCCGGCACGCTTGCAGCCGGGCGGCCCTGCCGCGGGGGCGAGGGCGAGGGCGAGGGCCACGGCCGCCGGCCTGCGCAGAGCAGTTTGCAGGGCTGCGGCTTGAACGCTCAGCGCTCCGAAAACACTGAAAGCCCCTCGGATGCTTTGCCTGCTTAACAAGAGCAGGCAGCGAAGGGCACAGAAAATCGGGATAATTCTGCTGATACCTTTCTCCGAACTGTGTCACCTGCACCGCCAGGAGCGGCGGACGTTGGCGGCAGCTCTGGCAGGCAGCCGTGGGCCCGGCGTCTCCGGTGGCACGGGCAGGTCTCTGCCCTCCTCCTCACGCTAGCTAGCAGCGGGCACGCTCTGCCGACCGCACGTGAGCGCGTGCAGACTCCGGCTGCGTCCCTCCTATCAACCCAGGCACGCTCTCTTTCTCTCCCTTTTCCCTCCTACCCCTCGTCGCAAGATGCTCGAGGCGAAAGGCGAGAGCACCGTAATGAAATGACATCTCCAGACACAGAGAGCTCTTTCTCCAAGGCCCCTGGCTATCTCAGTCTCATTACATTTCTCAGGAGGGGGCATCACTCCCTGACAACTAACATCTGGCCCAAGAGACCTCCTAATTTAAAACAACAAACTAATTATTATCACCTACTCTTTCCCGTAGCTTTTATCTTTATTTTTTCCAAGAAGAAATATGTCAGCATATTTTTCATTTGAACTGTTAATATTCTGTATTTTTTCCCCCCTTAAATATGCTTAACCTCCTTCTAAGAGGAGGAAACCCGCATTTCATCAATCAGCTTCAATTACCTACTGTATTTCACTCCATGGTGTGGAATTATGAGTTGGAAGAATGTCTTGATTAACGACCCCACAAACATCTAGACATCCGAGTAACCGATCTTCCTGCCTGCATGGCGCATTACGTGCAACACTGCGAACTGACAGGATGTTGGATTTTGTTTATTTTGATTTGTTTCTAAAGGTGAAACTATTGGTCTCTTTGTTAGAACATCGATATAAGCAATAAGGAGCTAGAGGCATTTCTTTAAAGAGGTTTTTGTTTTCTTTGAGAAAGAAAACCTCTTTAAAGAGGTTTCCTTTTCAGGGTGCTGCAGAAGATATTAGAGGCCAGTTTAGTATCTCCTCTGGTCAGGGACAAGCTACCTAGGCCACATTCTACTGGAATAAACACAACATTCATGATTTAGACACAAAAAGCTCTAATCCTTGCCTTGCCGCAAATTTTCCTTGCCTCTTTGGAAAGTTATTTACCAAAATTTGCTCTCCAGCTTTTCCATCTTTAAAATGAGATTCACAGTACTAAACTCACTGGATGGTTCTTCAGTACTTTTTAAAAGTTTTTTACTTAGTATCTATGGTGCCAGGATTTCTTTTTTCACCCAGCATAGAGCCCCAATCTCATGCCAATCTGATTTCTAGACTAGCATGGACACAGCAGCAGTTCATGCTGTTTGGTTGTTGGGTGCATACTGTCTACCAAGAAAACCTCCAAAACCATTTGGCAGCTTGATGGACTCATTCATGAGGGATTATCCATCCAACCCCCAAAACACCAGATGGACAGCTGAACAAAATACTTTAACCAAAACCCAAACCTATTCCCTTCAAGAAAGAAAGGGGAAAAAAAAAAAGATTTGGATCCACAAGAGATGCTCTGCCATTTAATTTAAGGATAACCACTGCCAAAAATGAATTTTCAAAGAAAGTTAGAGAAAAAATATTATTGTTCTTTATGAAAATAAAACACTGATATTGTCTGACAAAAACTGGCAGCTTGGGAGAAGAATGGGGAAAAAGAAGAAAATTAAATACTGGGCTTCTAAACCTGGTGGGAAAACACAAGTGAGGTCGATACAATCTCTCGTGTTGCTGGCTGCTGTCACCAGCAGAGCTCTTGATCAGCTCCGCAGCTACCACTTTGCATAAAGCAGCATGGGAGAAGGAGACGCCGGCAAGCCCCCGGCAGCGCTCCTCCGGCTGCTTTATTTATTTATTATCCCCAAAGTTCCTGCCCTTTGATGCGGCCCAGGGCGGCCTCCCCACACAGATGCTTGGAGGTAGTCAGACCAAGCAAACACCCTGCCTCAGCCTGCCCAGGTGAAGTCACGGTGGAAAGACGCTAAAAGGCTTCCAAGGAAGCAATTGCATTTTTACTATATACGCTAATTCTGTTACACAAAGCAGTCTCAGTTCCCCTGTATTCTTACAACTGAGAATATGAAGTTTTCAGCAGAATGAGGCGATGTTTTTAATCTAGTTGTTCTAAATAAAGGTAAACAAATAAAACGTCTGTTTGCCTCCATATTTTCACACCAGAACAGATAATGAAAGCTCCATGACTAAACGCTCTTTTTTAACCCCTTGCGCTTACTGAGTGTGAGTGAGCTCCTTGCCTTGTGCTGGGCAGCAGAGCAATAAAGGGCTCATTTAACTTTAATCTGAATGTAGGAGTCTTTAAAACTATTAATATTATTCTTCATTATGAAGAGCAATTTTATTACCACATTTTTGTTCTAGTATCAGGAGACATTACCTCAGGTGATTTTACATCCCTCAGTTAGGTTGTTTTCAGTCCCCCCTGCCAGCGGCACAGGGCTGAATTACCTAGCGCAGTCTGGCTTTTATTCTGCGTTTCGACATCCCTCGCGGAGAATGGGCCGTGTGAAGACGCGGGGAGGGGGGCAAAACCCGGCCAGCCCATGCCGCCAGCCATCTGGGGCAGCTGGGGGTGGGGGGCTTCTGAACAGGCTTTGGATGTGATGGGGGAGATAAAGAATGTTATTTTAGACCCAGGAACTTCAGATACTGCAAATTCAACAGGCGTCTGGGGCTGACCGCATGGAAACCAGATGGGAACAATTTAGTTAAGGCTTTCGGGCTCCTTTGACTTCCACTCAGTGCAGCCGGGTGGAAAGGCAGCTACAAGCAGCTAACACGAGGGCTGGCAGTACCTCTGTGTTCACCATGCCACCACCTCTTGTGCTCATTGTAGAGAGTCGATCTTAGCTCGAGTAAGCATAGGAGTTAACGTGGCCTTATTATTATTTATGGTAACACAGCAGCTAGGAACTTCACTGCTCTAAGTACCTTAACAGACCTAGAAAGCCTCTGCCCCAGCCCACAGTTTAAGATCCTCCTTTTTTAACACCCAGTTATGCAGCGACAAGGGCACAACACCCCCTTAGCACCCTTACAACTCTATATAGCTCTTGGAGCCCACGGAGAGGCAGGCTCACACCAGGGAACGATCCAGCACACTACCGTAGGCTCAAACTTGTGATTCGACTGGGTATGACTTCTAAATACGCCAGGGAGTATTTAGGACAAGTGAACCAGATTTCCCTCATGCATATTTGAAGTCTAAGTTGAACTGAAAGGCAAAGTGGAAGAAAAGACATAATGCAGTTGTTTACTTGAGATGTGCTAGTGCAGGAAGTTACTTGATCCTAGATGGTGGGTAACACTGAATTCCCCTGAGCGCCCAGCACCGTTGCCTCACCTTTGGTTTGTGTGATTTGGACATAAGCTAGTTGTCATTTGTAACACACCCAGTTATCTGGCACACACCAAAACGATCTTTGCCATTTTTTTTCTTATAGGGTTTGCTTTTGGCTCCTAACAGGATGACCTTGAACACAGTTCCAACAAATACATCAAAAACACTTAAGGGCATAAGTTTAAATAGATCATGACTATAACTCTATTGCAAGAGTACAATTGAGCATCTACTGTCATTCCTTTTAGAAGCAGAATGGTTACTTGCTCTTTTTGATCAAATGGTTCTGAGCTCTGAAATACGTTGTTTATTTTATCTATATAGTTTAAACATTAAGGGGCCAACAAAAGGAATGATATTTGAAAGAAATAAAAACAGAGAATCTATCCCTATCAGAGCACTCACACTCAAAACTCAGAGATGCCAGTAATGAAATTCAGTAGTGACTGTGTTGCTGCTTAATTTTACATGAAAGGTGCATGGACACTGGAGATACAAGCAGTCCTATGATGCAGGGAGAAAGGATGCAGCAGAAGCTACTGCTCAGTATTCAAAGACTCCCATGTACATTTTTCCTATCATCTCCTGGGTCAGATTCTGCAAGGCGCTCAGCAACCACTCTTTTGGAATCCATGTACTCCTCATTATCAAGCTCAGACCTTTATTAAACAGCTCTAAATAGGAAATAAACAAACAGCATTACCTATTTAATGAACATAGTTGTCTGTAAATATGGTATGGAGGTATCATTAAGTGGCACCCTTATTTTTGCATATGTTTCGAAAGGAGGTGAGAAACACTAGCTGGCATTTGAGATTAGTGTTACTTCCACATTTATGTAGACTAGACGAGAAACAGACCACAGGGAAATCCAAGGAGAAGGCAATAGCAAGAAAATGAGAAAAAAAATCCATAGCATGGAACTCTATCACTTCCTACAGGTCCTCAATCCACACACTCTGGGTTCACTACCATACACTAGATGAGCCTACACAATTGATATCACAGAGTATTAGATAATTGTTTAAGAATATACTAAAAAAAAAGACAGTTGAGAACCACAGGGAGGAAGAGAGATGGGAAATTAAGATATTCATTATCATGGTTCTAAGGCTTTTTTGTGTGTGGTTTAAGATGTTTTCCACAATTATTTTAGAGACATCCATAGCAGGGCCGCATTCACCCAGGGAATGTTAGGAGACCAGAGGAAGAAGGAAATACTGCAGTGTAAGAAGGCGAACAACCCAAAAGGGGCCCCGGGGCTATTAAAGGGGTAGAGTGAAATGATGATCAAAGAACAAAGAGCTGTTTTAGTGGTTTCCCTGCAGACAGGATAGTCGGGGGACATTTTACAAGAAGCAGTGATTTCTGATTCATCACCTTGCTGCACACTCTGACCGCTCATGCCTTACCTATTGAAAACTACCAACACCGCGCTGCATCTCACAACCCCTTACTCACACGAGCAATCTTTACTCTCATGAGTAATCCTGCTGCTCTCAGGAAGTACCGGCTCAGTCCAAAACTTTGCATAGCAGGACCCTAAGTAACTCCGAAATTGCCTGCACAATTTCGGGGACGAGCTCCTTCGCGCTCCGTTCACAGGGCACTGCCCTTGCGGGAGCGCAGCGGCTTGTCCCGCGGCGCTCGGCAAAGCAGCCTCATCTGCGGTAAGGCGTCCCGCAGCGTGTTTAAAAAACCGCCCCTCATTCGCCGCTGAGCTTCCAAGAATAACCTCTTGCGATTGACACGTGGGGAAATTATTTTGAACTGTAGCTCATGTGCAAAAATCAGTGTTTGAAATCGTGTCATTCAAGGGATTATGGTTATTTAGGTATTAGTTTTTACTGGCATAGAGTACCTTAAAGTGAAAGGTGGGAATATGATTGATAATAATCTGTGTTAGGTCCTATGATTCAGAACAACCTGAAAAAGTGGATTATTGGAACCTTTCGCTGTTTCTAAAGTTTCATTTTAATGAATTTTTATACTTCTTTTAAATTTCCACTTGTCTGACAATACAATGGTTGCCATCACAAATTATGATTTAAAGTGGACAGTGGCAGTAGACTGTACATTATATCCTCATCTGAAATTTTTCAGTAGCTTAGGCCTGAGCTCCTATAAGTTGTCCTGATCAGCCCTGTCTTTTTTATTTTTCCTCTCCTGTTTTTCCTCCTTGAATTGCTAATATTTATTTCAGCTCTGGCTGAAAATAGGGAAAGATACTTTTTTTTTTTTAATGTTTCCTATGGGAGACTTTGTGACCACACGGTTTTACAGTCAAAGAATCAAAGGAAAATACTCAAATTGCTGCACTATTCTTATCACTGGACCTGGTAAATGCCACTTTCACAACAGATCATTTAGTGCAACTGGGATTTCCTAAATATTTTTGACTTGGCATTGACATTTACATCCCTGACTGTCTTGCTGTGCCAGCCCCATCACACCCTTACTAAATTTCTAAACACATGCTTTTTGGCTTTCTCCTATTCTGTCCTTTTAGATATCACATCCTTATGCAACTCCCTTCTCTGCTGCACAATCAGTTTTGGCAGGAGATGATTACAGTGAGAGGTCACCGTTTCTTACACTATTTGTTGTCTCTGTTTGCTGGTACTCAGTTGCCTGCCCTCGAATCTCCATCTCAAGTCGTTTCATTTGAGCTTTTAGTGTGGTTATGAACTCCAGGAACTGCCAGGATTTTGTACAGCACTTGACATCATCAAGTCATGGCCCATTTCTTCATGAGCCAAAATTAGCATTCAGATTAGCAAAAAAAAAAAAAAAATCATTCTCTGCATAGGGCTTCTCAGTAACGTTTAGGCGAATTTGTAATCAAATAAAAAAATGTGACAACACGAAATGGTATTAGGTAGTGTAAAACTCCTCCAATTCTCCACCGACCCAAAATGATCTAAACACCTTCTATATGACTCCACTAGAATAGAATAAATAACAAAAAGGGCATTTTTCAGTGCAGGTTCATCCAAATCCCATATGCTTACTTAACCCCATGTTTTCAGAGGTAAAGTTTCTGGAAAGCACAATACCCACATTTTCTGTCACTGAGTTACAGTTGCAAACAGCAAGCCAAATGCTGAGTTTCTTACTTGCTATTTGCAATAGCAAATTGCAATTTGCAAAAGGTTTTTGGTAACATTTGGTGCTAATTGGACTCAAAAACGTTAATCTCTCAAATCACTGTGATCTTAAAGACACATGTAAATTATCTCAGCATGTAAGAGAGCAAAAGCTCAGACTGCATTGAATTTTTCAGGATATAGGGTCTTTCAATGTACTGTTAAAGGATGTCAGGGTGATTTACTATTCTTGATTTCTTTTTCTTGTGTGAAACTTAATAAAGCAAGCATACACTATATTTAACATATATTTCAGAACATAGTTCTAGATGTTAAAAAAAAATACATGTTTTCTAACTAAAACTGTAAAAAATAGGTTAGGGTTCCCTCACTTACCCGCAGAAGGGTAGATACTTCATGGTAAGGTATCTGCCCTCCTTTACGTCATGCAACTTCAGTACAGACATAACCACTAATAAACATTTTAAACACCACACCTTACACGTGATATGGAGAAATCATCAATGACTTGTGAGCATTTTGGGTCGATATTCCCAACAGGAATATGAAATAGACTACAATGTTCAACTGTTTTGTTCATGGACTCCCACCCATTAGGAACTAACCAAGCCTACGTACAACCCAATTAGCACAATTTGGTTGCAGAGAAATAACATGGCATGTTTAATTGTTTGTCTATTATAATAGTTATGAAAAACAGATCAGATTTTTTCTGCTAGAGAGCTGCTTTCTCTCTAGCTTTTTGCTGATCTCTGCACAGGCTTCCATCCTACCAGAATTTTATCCATCTTACCTATTGCTCTCGGTCCATCCAGCTTCATTTCACTAGCTCCTAATCATCTTCCTCATTAAATACAACATATGCGCCATAATTTGGGAGATTCATGTATATTTTTCCATAGTCATCTTCACTGTTTTTCACTGTGCTCAAACGTCTACATTCATTTTCCTGTACTTCACCGCAGTCTTTCTTACCTTAGCTTCTTATTGCTGTTGCCAAATTCCATCTCCTCCTTTTTTGAAGCCAGTCTCAAAAAAGCACATATCTCCAATAGGCCCTACTGCCTGCCTCTAAAACTGCATATGTTAGAACAACCACTAAAATAAAAATAAAAAAAAAAACAACAAAAAAGAAGTTATGTTAAAAAATAAGTTGACCTTAAAAGATGTGCATCAGCAGCACAACTTGTAACCTCCCCCTATCTAACCATACAACCTGTTGTTTATTCTCATCCCTCTTAGGCTTTGCCTGAATACAGATCTTGACTTTGTCAAGCTCATTCACACTGAATAATACTTCACTTTCTGTATAGCTCTGTTAATTTCTACTTGGTGTGCCTGAGGTTATAGAATTGGCCCTTTGCTTTTAAACTTCTTGGGAAAGGTTCACATGATTCAGTCATCTCTGAACCACCATGTCCACTCTAGGTAGTAGGACAGTAGAAGTAATAAAGGTTTTAGGTTTGCAGAAGTAGTTAAAAATACATTACCATTTCAAAATTGGAACCATACAAGACACAGCAATTCAAAAATCACATAGCAGTCATGCACTTATTCCAGCAAGAAATCTTTCTTAAATAATATGTAAAGGGAAGGCTAAAGCCTGCTTTACTCGCAGTAGGTAAGCAAGTACACATGAAAAACGGAAAAGTGGTATAGGATAGTTCTTCTAACAAACATATATAACAACAAAATTTCAAAGTAAAATTAGAAACATACAATAATGTAATGTAAGAAAGAAGTGCAGTTAACCACTGGGACAACTCATGAAGAGTTGTAGTAGATCACTGGAAAGAAATTAGACAAAAATTGGATGTGCTCAAGGAGGATTTGAGTCTTAGCTCAAATTCACAACTTGTGCCATACACAAAGTTGTAACAGATACTCCAGTAGTCTTCTCTGATCCTCAAGTTCATTCAACCCACAGCATACTATGCAGACACATACGTAGATATAAACCGGGATGAGGGAAAGACCTTGTTTATTTAGATTTTCTCACATCAGCTTACATCAGGTTGTCAAATTAAATTTAGATTATCTATCAAAAGTTTTTTTTACAGTGACAATCTGACTGCTACTTCAGAAATTTGATAAAAATAAGCCTATAACATCATATTCAAATGTACTATATTCAACACACATTATTAATTTTGACATAGTAAGCTGCAGTTCAGATATATTGGTTCTAGGACACTGTAAAATCCATATGAAGACAGTGCTATAAAATTATGCATATTATACAATACCATCTGTAGCAGAGGGAGAAGTAAAAAAAAAAAAAAAATTACTTAAATGTGTTGACCAAACTGTGTATGGGCCACATGGAAAAATTAAGCATATTCTACACAGGCAGAAATATATTTTGTGACTTCAGCCATTATTTGAAACAGTTTAAGAAAATAAAACTTGTGATTTTTTTAAGACCTTTGTATCAAAGACAACATACTCACAGAAAACAAAGGAACAGGCAGGCTGCCTACTACTAAAAGCTTGAGTTTTATCTACTAAGAAAAAAATCCAACAGCTATTAAAATGATGCAGTTCTTCCACTATCCCATAGGGCATACTCAGATTTAATGTGGATACCTGACCTAATGTACTGTACACTTATGCCAGGTTTAAATAAAGCAGCTTTCTCTCTTCATAAGATGCTGTACTGGAAGTGGTAATTGAAGGGACCTTGCGCAGAAACCAAGGGGTTCTGAGTAACTGGACAAGAAAAGCACCCTTGATTTGTCATGTCATAAGAAACACTTCTGTGTACACATGTGTATCACAGAAATCCACTACCTATTATGTACTAATAGGCCAAAAACCCGCTAGGACAATACTAGGTTTTATTTGGTAGTGACAAAAATTCAGCCTAGAGGTTGAATCAACATTTTCATTTACTTAAGAAGCTGGGTTTCATGGGTGAATACTGGATGTATGATGTGAACTTTCAGCCACAAATAGCTATTTGAGGTACCAAACTCCAAACTAGAAAAGCAATAACATCAAAACCAGTCACATGTTGTATATTAAACCCATGCCAAAGTACTGGATCAGGCTTTAGAAAAAAAGTCTGAGATTTTCCTAAGTGTGTTCAACCATTACTTGTATAAACAATTATTCCAGTTGTGTGGATCCACTTAATGTAAATGTACTTTCAAGAAGCCAGCTAAATATGTAATTGGTCTTTTGTACATACAATTACTGTGATGTGTACACCAAAGGAGCACTGTAAAAGAGAGACAGTTAATCAAAATTATAGAAGCAAATACTGTGCAGCAGGGTCTAAAAATGCGAATCCCATTTTAGAAATCCAAATCCCAATATGACTGTTCAGATACAAAGCAGGGTTATAACTGTGATGCTCAAGTTTAAAAATTGAGCTCATAGTACTATTTAAAATAAAGCAATAAAACAGCCTTGTAGTCTATCAATATTACTTGTTTTCATTTGTATTCTGCTCATTTGTGCAGCCCCATTTCATGTTTGCTTTCTTTTTCTGCAGCAGAGACCATGCTAATATTTTCATGGATTTGTCTCTAATAACCTTTAAATCCTTTCCTTGTCATTATGCCGCATAGCTGTTCCATTGTATATACACTCTTTACTTCGGTTCATTGCCTACATATTGATTATTTCACATTTGTCTACGTTAAACACTAAATAGTATTTTCCACTTACTAGTCCAGCCATTTAAAAAGATCCGAATCCACCTGAATAAGGTCTGATGCTTTCTTCTTCCTTATTAGTTATACATTTAAGTTTGACAACATTAGCAAAACATCAATCAAAATCAGTCACAGAGAATTTGGTGTTTGTCATCTGTCACAAAACCAACCTCCTGCTTGAATATTACTGTTTTCACCTCTAATATTCGCAAAATGGTAATGCTGGAACTGCTGACCGAGTTCTCTGTGCTGACTTTAGAAGAAGTCTCTCACCTCCTGTAAGAAGTCAGACCGGAGGTATTACTACGAAGTAACAGTACAAGATCGCAGGGCACCAGCTACGCTGCAATAGCTCTGTAGGCAGCTCTTGTCTTACAGGAGTTGAAAGTGCCCAGGAGCTAGCTGTCCCCCTTCCATTCAGGGGCAGAGGGAACTGGATTTTTTTTTTTCAATATTTGACTTTATCTACCATAATACCTTACTAATCTCAGAACTGCAGCAACATGGAACTCCAATAAAATAACAACACACCAAAAATCCCATTGGTCTCCAGTAATTCAGGACAGTGTCTCTGAGAATGGTGGGGCCTGGTGGATTGATTGGCGCGTGGATAAGACCTCTGCTAATCTGTATATCACTTTGCATGCAAATTGAATAATATTGAAATACTGTATCTGAGATGTCTGAGCAAGATACAAAGGTCCAATTGGCTTTTTATCTCCCATAACTTTAATTTGCCTGTAAAAACAAACAGTCTATTTCTAATCTCTCTGGGTTTTTCATAATCCTAAAAGTGATGTGAATAAAGCCTGGTCAGCTCTGTCTATTTTTCAGTAATTGCTGTCATATTTTAGCTGCAACACCTTTTGAAACCAATGAGGTAGTTAGCTTGGGTATAATGTATTAATTACAATTTAAAGACCAAGCTAAATATCTCCCATCTACTTTCTCCCAGTATTAACTGGTTGAATTTCACCTTTCACTGGTGAAGTCAAGGCCACAGTATTTTTATAGTCTTCATTCTCTTTTCCCTTTTGCTATTTCAATTATTAAATGCAAAAGGAAGGGACTATGAGGGAAACCATTTAAAACAATCATAAGATGCCCCCAATAATCTGAATTTCTGTGGTTGACCAAGTTACTTGCTGCAGGTATAAGGCACTTATTAGGAGATGAAGTTCTCTAAGTGTGCTACCCTTAAGTTTTCTAACATACCCGCAAACACCCAAGTTATTGACCAAAAATACCTACTTTGCACACATAATGCACATAAACATATTGCTGCATCCCTAAATGTTGACAGCGTCATCTCAGAACTCCCAGCTCCTTATGTCTGTTCTCAGTCTTATTCCAACATCACCCTGAATTTTGTCACATTTATAATAGTTTTTACTATGTTGTTCCTTCCTATTTTATCTCTGTACTATTAACCAGTAACTCTTCCACCTCAAATAAATAAGAGAAGCTTGATTTAGGCAGTTTTCCATCTCAGCCCATCGCTTCTCTGTTTGAAAGACAAAACTGAGCAAATGCAGTTGTCTTTATCAATTTTTAGAGAACAGATTTTTCTCTTTTCTCCTTTATAAATAAAAATATGTATGAAGTAACATGAAATTAGGTAATATAGCAATTGTAATTCTAAGACGTTAAAAATTTTACTTGTAAATATTGCCTTTGGGATAACAACTTCTGTATGAAACAGCCCAGCACAATTTAGAGTGAAGAGGTTATGGATAAAGCTTTGAAAATTGAGAGTCAGAACTGCTGCTGGAACTGTCACCTTTTAGTAATGGCACTGCCATTACATGAGTTAATTTTGTGCGGTCTACATGACCTAACGTATTTCTAATGCCAGTCTGGGATTTTGGGGCACCGAGGGAACAGAATAAAGTTATTAATAAAAGAAAAAGAACCTTAAAAACAACAACAACAAAAACTTTAAAGATACCAATTCTCTGCCCTCAATGATTTTTTTCTTAATTTTCTTCTCTTCTTCACCCAGTCCTCCTCTATAAACATTCAAGTGAAATGCCCACGTAAAAGAACCACCTGGTATATGTAATACAACCACTGCAAAGTAATGTTTCTGCCTTGGACAGAGTTAGGTGAAAAAATGCAATGAAATTCAGGAATCACTCACACTGGAGCACAGCTAATCATCACTCCCAACCTTAAGCAGTAAGTTATTATAAATGAAGTCACTATGACAGGAATATAGAAAAGCAGAAAAGAGACAAAATATGAGAGGCAGAAGAGTAATGGGAGAATGCCGGCGGATCTGGCATTTATCATTTGCCTTCTGCCGTTTTCTTTGCAGGGCCCTGGCTGCTCTTGCACGGGTCACTGTGCCCCTCGCTCTCCCCTTTACCAGAAACTACACCACTGGCTTTCGCTTTCTGAACGTTCCCTACTGCCACTGCAGCTCTCAGGAAAAGCTAAACCAGCCACACAGCAGCATGCTACGCTCGATACTATTCTTTCTTTGCCTTACTTGAGGCATCCAGTGTGCGCCTCCTCACTCGAGGTCTGAACTAACCGGCACAGGAGACAAGGGAGGATTTCCCCAGACGTCAGCAGTGCTGGAGCCTGACGACCAGTTCATGGCCTTCTAACAAGTAATACATAATTTTAGGATGAGGAAAACCATTATGTTTTTTTTTTTGTTTTCTGGAAGAACACAGCCCACTGCTGAATTAAACCAGAACACATAATTCAGTAATATCCAAGTTTCATTTAAAGACCTCCACAGTGATCAATTCCTTGATCAATTGTTCCAGGGGTTACTTTAACCGGTAATGTTCACCATGTCTTTTTCCCCGTGTTTTTGTAGCTACAGAAATCTACAAAATCTACAAATCCGGTTGCTTGTGGTTTTTAAACACACTTCCCCTTCTCTTCATCAGTATGAGACAGGGAAATTCCAGCTATCCAGGGAAATTCCAGCTTCTGAGTTTTATAAATCAGAGCTGAAACTGAGAGACAGGGAAACTTTCTCAAGATGATATGGGAAGTTTGTCATGGAAAAGAGATACTCCTTTCCTTCCTCTGCGTCTGCACCTCTTCTTTGCCTTTATTCTAACAAAAAGCCTTCTGCTACTGTTAAAATCCTTGCCGTTTAGGTACTTTATCCCTGGGTGAGGGACTGAGCATCATCTAGAGCTTCACCCCTCTTCTTCACGACTTACTGTGATACTGCATGAAAGGATGAAGTTCAAGTTGTCAGATCAACTCAAAGGGACGGGTGGACTAAATTCCACTGTGCTGGCACAGAACGTTGTTTCCAAAGGAAGAATCACTTATATTTTATTTATAGTGCCAGCCAAAATGTTTACTGGGAACAGAGGTTGGAGGAAGGAATATTCTGCCACTGACACAGGAAAATAGCAATTTACATTTTACAGCTGATGAATATTTGTCCCCAGAGGTTATATGACAGTTGGATGAGTTTTCTTTTAGGGAAAAATAAAATCAAAAGAGTGACAATTCTGCAAATGAAAATATATTCCCACTGTGAATTATATTCACCTTGTAATACCCAGGAGAAAGCATTTCATTTTTTCAATTAATCTGACCTTTATCAAGAGCTAGCACAGAAGCAGCACTCTCACAGAGCTGAGCACTTGGAGTCAGGGTGAGAAGCACTGGAGGTCTGTGCACAGTGTACTACGCACACCGATTGTTAGAAGGTTTCACTGCTTACATTGTGGAACTGCTGCTTGTTTACAAGGGTGTAGACAGTCCTTGACCAAGCCGCTCACCACAAGCTTTCTGCCCAGACGCAAAGGGCATGTCTCAGGGAGCCCAGGAGAAGAGCTACGTAAGCCCTCCCCGGGTGAAGCTTGCTGTGGCTCCTCCTGGTCACAGCTCGCTAGGCAGGACACACTTAAGCCTCAGCACCAATTTTTTCTTCCCACTGGTAGGAATCTGAATTACCCCCAAGTTTGCCCAACAGCAGAGCCTGCTCAGTCACACGACAGAGCCTTGGCTGGGGAACAACATGTGCAACCGTTTGCCAAGAAAGCACGTTCCCTCAAAAACCCTACCTTTGACTACGTGGACTAGCCAAAGACTAGTCACGGACTACATGGTCCTCCCTCCTCCCCCAGTTCTAGTTAATAATGACCAGCAGTGAAAAAGGTAAGGGTAAGGCTCCAGGTTGCTCGCTTTCACCAGCTGGAAACGCACTCTCCTGGGACTGCAGGGCGTTGGGGTGAGAGGTGTGAAAATTAAAGGAAGCTCCAGATATAGTAGAAGGAAGGATTACTGGACCATCACTGAATCAGAAGAGCCCCAAGCTAAAAAACAGCCTACAACATGTTCTGAGAGCACACTGATTGCTCTGAGAATAGAGGGACCTGTCTTGAGAAAAGGAAAAAACTAGTTTTTTCAGTAAACGACCCTTCCTTGTGCCGCACAGAACGTTCGGTTATTTTTTACTTAGTCCCTTTCAAGTAAAACTTTTCTTTCTTTTTCTTTCTCCAGTATCACCACCACAACACATTGTTTCTGGCCTGCTGATGTGCAGCAACATGGACATCTACCCCCAAAACCAATCTGTTCTCTTTCTATTTGAAAACCCTGTCCCTTTCTAAAAATGCCATATAAGCTTCTAGTCTGAATTTCCCATAATCCCACTTGTGTTGCACTGATAAAGATAAGAAGGTTGGTTTTAATTATGATGCTTGACTTTACAACTGTTTTCTTAAAAAGGGTGCATATGTTTCAGTTTCAGTCATTCTTTAGGGTTTTTTTATGAACACCAGCTTTCAGTAATAATCATTTTGCTCAATTCTGAGAACAAAAAGTCTACTCACATTCACTGAGGGAGCATGCTCTGAAACAACGTATCTTCTGTCTTCTGATGGGCTGAAATTATCAATCTGAAATTCAATTAAAAAAATGAAATTGGAAAATGAGGAATGCCGCCACAAATTCAGATTTTTTTCACTAATTTTCGACTGCAACCCATATAACTGATTGCAAAAAAAAGAGAGTGCCTAATAGAAGAGCAGACATATATTGGAATCAGGTGTCTGTGTTTGTGAAAAAGCTATTAAGCAAGCTATGCTGCATGCTTTATGCAAGCTTACTGCCTCCCATTCAATCTTACATTAAATTTACTTTACAATAAATTGAGACTACAGGATCCTGCAGGATCAGCCCCTAACAGCAAATGTATGAAAGTATGTGCAAATGCTGTCACTTCCATAGTTGCCAAGTCTTTTTGGCTAGAAAGCCCAAATTGACTCATAAGTACAGCTATTCCCAGCCAAAAGTAAGTGTGTATTGCCTTACATTTTCCTTTCCACATTTCTCAGACATTTACATTTATATCAACACATAATGAGTGGAGGAAACACAAAGACATTCTAACAGAATTTTCTTTAGGTTGTCAAAAATGCCTTTTTCTTCCTTTTTCCTCACATTAACATTAATTGGAGCTGGGCAAAAATCCTCACATCAATAGCAGTAAAAGTAGCACTGGTACATTACATTTAATTAGCATCTAAACTAAGGATCCCGAACACCCTGCAAGCAATTTCCACGCGGGAAACATTTTGCCTGACAAGCGAGCGCAGCCAGTTCAGAGGGGGAGCAGAGCAGCTCTTCCAGAGCAGCAGGACTAGGGGGCAGAGGACACAAATCCAACCCGAGGGGCTCCGAGCAGGTAAGCGGGTCCCACCGAGACTAGCTAGGACAGCAGGGCTCTCCTCATGAAAGCAGGCTTCCCTATGCAAAAAATCCAAACAGCCGTCCAAGATAACTGAAATCATGTTTACTGCATGGATTCATAAACCTGAACTACAGAGCTGCACAGACGCCATTCGATCCTGCTAACATCACAATAAATCAAAAGACCAGTAAGCTGAAAGTCTTTTATGCTTTTAGAATAACCCAAAGACTTATTCACAGCATTTGTTTTTTTCTGACCTCCTTTATTTTTCCCTGTCTTGTAGAATGCGCGTTGCCATCTATATTTAACAGCAAATGCAAAATACAGACAGCCTTACAGATCAGAAAGGCTAAAGTTTCTTTTTGTTCTGCTCCGTTCAGCTCACTCTCATACCTCCACCCCCTCGCTGGCTTCTTGTTTTTCTCATCTACATGCTGTTTCATTTAGCCGCGCTTCCTCCGTCCCTACAGTTCCCCGTTGTTCCTCTTTCTCGTCTTTCAGCTCCACCTCATCTCATTCCAGCTCCTCGTGTTCTGATCTCCTATTTTCAAAAATACCAGACATGAAGGTACTAAAAAGAAAGAAAATCAAAAGCTCTTGGTAAAGCTGCTGTTTTCTGAAGTACCTAACTGGACATTGTGCTACTTTTATTTTAAGATATTTTAGGACAAATCCAAGCAGCTGTACTTTTTCCTCCAATGTGAAGATTTTTAATCTAAAAACTGTGCAAGCATTATTACTCTTTTATCAATATGGAAGTTTACAGCTGTCCTGATAGAAGAAGATTGGCTAATTCAACATATCACGAATTTACCAGTGATTCACCAGCTTTCCAATTAAACTATGCCCATCAGTCTCACCCTTTTTCAATGTTACAAATCTGCTCATTTTGACTCTGGGTCAAAACTGAATAAATGATTTTCCCAGGTTAGAGTTCCAGCCAAATCTCAGGAGAATGATTCCTTAAAATGCATTTCCAATTAATCTATGCCCTTGCTTTGATTTAGCCTTCCATTCTGGTTCTTGTTGAACGGTCTCAGAATCACCTTTTTGGCTCTCTTAGTTAGAAAAGAGGATAGACAGAGTATCACATCATACAGGATTTAAAATGGGTTTAGCACACAGTTGTCTATATGAAATATGAGCACATTTTCATGCCCAGTTTGGAAACGGCACGTGCCAATTAAGAGAATTGGCCACTTCCACACATAATACCCAATTTGTGCATGAAGTCATGGTAACTGGATAGCTAACTTGCTTGAAAAACCTGGCTTAGTTTATACTTCACCTAAAAGCATATCCTTTAAAGCACATCTGAGTATAAAGTTTTAATGATTCTTTTTGAATGGGTTTTAAAGATTTTTTTAAGTGGTTGCCTCCAGGGATGCGTAAACAATTCTGTTCAGTGTCACTGATTAGCATTGCAAAAGTATTACCTTCAACAGCCACGCTAAATCATTGTGATCTGCCTAAAAAACCTTCATTTCCTATCAGGTTATGAGTACCCCAAATAGTGGACACTGAGGCGCTCAAAGTAGCGCAAAGCGGAGTGATGATGGAAGTTGTGCTTAAACAAATTATAATATCCACAGACATGGAGAAAAATCCTAATAGTTTGCCTCAAGCCTTTTACAGAGTTACATATCATAATGTATTTCATATATATCATAACTTATGCAGGTGCAAGAAAGAAAAAAATAAGTAGCAAAATAAGATTTCAGAGTATTTTACAGGCACATTGAGGCTTTCTTAGCTATACTGCACAGAAGAAGGTTTTGGACTGTTTTTTCCTCACCATCCTGAAGTAAAGGTTGGTTTTTCTTGGCGGAGGGGGCAAAAGAAAGCGTGTTAAGGATCATCTACAGCTGTAGCGCTGGCACTACATACTGTAGCTCTGTGTGTACTGTCAGCTCGCTATGACAACTGAGATCCTGGACGAGGATGAACTGTGTTTCTTCACTGACATTGTCAGACAGCAAGGACTGGAGTTTGTGCAGACTTCTGCCACTATTTGAGACTGATAAGATTAACACCGTTGTGATTCTGTTTTGACGAAAGATAGGATACGAGTGTGCTGCACTGTCTGCAGCACAGGGCTGTGTTTCTGCGTATGCTGGGCGAGGAGAGGGGGATGCATTATGATGCAGAGGAGTTATTTTTCTAAGATATAAAATGGAATTCAGAAGCAGTTGAAGAGCTGGGAATAGTACGAGTGCAATAACTTTTAAGGTATGGCATTAGAATTACTTACTGTCCAGTGAAATTTCAAAATAACCAGGTGAATGGCATAACCAGAGGAAGAAAAGCATGGGTAACACAAATATAAATTAGGACGCATATTTGGTTAAAAGAACAAAGCACAGAACATGCGTGTGTAACAAGCAAGGCAAGGTCCTGGTGACCGTACGGAGCAGAGATCCTCCAGCTAGTGCCAGCCTCAGCCAGGAGCAGCAAATACCCCAGCACCATACGAATGTGGTTGTCCTGTTTCTGGACATAATGCAGTACCAGCTGGCTGCCTTTGCATCATGCAGCCCATTAATCCACGGCCTAGGTATCTGCGTGTTGACACTGCATATATATCATTACAGCATACCATATCATACTGAGAGCACAGCCAGCGAATGGGGAAAAGCAAGCGCTAACATTATCTAAGCTCTGGTTAATCTTTCAGCAACAGTTGCACTTGTCTGTTCCCAAAGAGCCAGACCCAAACTTTTGTGAAGTGAAGAGAAGAACAACTCCAGGAGTCCACAAGCCTTTGAATCAATTCATGATTATATATATTGTGAAATAAAGAGCAAGCTTCTTGGGACTGGTAGAACTGGGCTGATTCCTTTTGCTTTAATGTTTCTCATTCTTTTAGCTACAGTGTATGATCTTTCTCTTATTTATCTTTTTCATAATAGAACTATGGGACCGGAGGGGACTTTCTGAATAACCAAGTGTAACCTCCTGCCACCGGTGGGAGCGGTAACAGAGAAACCTTTTTATTCCCACTTCCAGCTCTTCAGGACAGGGACTGGTCCTTCTTTCTCAGGAACCCTGTGCAACTCAAAAATACATAAGAATGCAGAAAAAGTCAGAGTTGATTAAAAAAAAAAAAGTAGGCAAGGGAGAAGGAAGGGGATAAATAATACCGATGGCCCAGATTGTCCATTCTAAACATGTTGTGATGTATGTCACTTGCTTATGGATTACTTCAAATCTCCTGTCTTCATCTTTGAGGCTAATGTCCTGGAATAAAACACACTCATGTTCATGCATAAAGATAACAAGCAATCCTAGATGGAATATTAGTAGTCATGTCTATAGCTTCTCCTCTGGACTTCCCTGTGCTGGTTCTGCAGGTTTTTCTGTTGTTACAAGTGAACCCGCTTGCAGCTGCCTAAGAAACAGCTGCTGTGATTCTGCCCAGCATTGTGGGAGTTCCTCCCAAGCAAAGAGCGATCAGAAAAGCAGTGCAGTATGTCACTCTTGGCTGCTGACCTGAGAAAATAAGTCATTCTACTGAGCAACACATAAGGCTGTCTGAAGCTTCCTTTTGCACTTAATGAGTAAATAACTGATAATTAAATCAGAAGCATGATTGCAGACCTCATATTCACTAAAACCAGGGCATGTGTAACAGGCTGGTTAAATGCCATCTCTCTCTAGAAGCCTATGCATAGAAAGGATAAAAACCATTACTGCTTTCAGTCACAGAAATAATCCCGGTTGCTCCGGTGGCTGTGGTGGAGATGTATGGTTTTGTTCCTACATGTCATAGGTTCTATGGGTAATAATTTATGGCAGGGCTTTTCATGTAGGCATGACACTACTCACTGTGACAGGAGGTGTTCCAGAGACTGCTGCCCCAACTAAGGAGTGTTACGGTGCCAGTAACATTTCTCTATGTAATTTACAGAAATCTTTTGTCTGGTTATTTATTTATTTATTTATTAGCTCACAGTACCACATTGGTGCCTAAGAAAACCAAATCTCCACTGAATCTATATCAGTAGATTGTTTACTTGACAAATGGTCTATAGTTGTTAGAAAAGTATGTGGATTTTTACAGAACTGAGAAATTGGCTCTGGCAAGCTGTGGTAAAAAAAATAGTTTCCTCTGTGTTGATTTTTCAATATTTAGTGTGTATTCAGAATACATCCTCAATGCTATGCTATGCTCTATTGACTTGATATATGATTATACAGCTGTGACTAAGAAATGATGTACGAAATAAAAATCCCTGAACAATGCATTGGGAATACAGACTCTGTAAGCTACCAAATGTGTTAGTAGCTGCTGTGTTTTGCACTCAGAAGTAAGAAGGAAGCCAGTGCATTTTAGTAAGGATCCAAACAGCAACTATATTAAAAACCTTTCAGAATATACAAATGTCCCCCTCACTGTGCATTATGCATTGTAAGATAAGACTGAACAAGGGAGTCATCGGGGATCGTCACTCGCCCTGGGAAGGCAGGATGCTCAGTATCTATGCTAATCCTCCGTAAGCGACCCAGGGCAGCGGGCCCTATGCCAGCAAAGCTCCTGGCCACGCCAAGCCGGTCCCCTCCATCTTGTAGCATCATTTTTGCCCATCTGCAGCTTCTGAGAGTAGTCAAATCAGAGTGGCAATGCTTTACACACATCTAGTGCAAACCTAAAATACAGAGCAATAAGAAATTAATTTCACTGTGACTGCTGGCATGTTACTGCAAATTTTCCAACTTAAACTGTCTGCAAAAATAAAAGAAAACAATTCCTTGCCTCTTGACCCCCACCTTTCCAAAGACTGCAATGAAATGGCATTGCTCTGCCTGCTCCTTATGGTAGGTATCAGAATAGCAGCCTCGCCAGCCAGCATCCATGTTGTTTCCCCCGACCGTAGGGAAGTAAATACTGAGCTTCTAAAATTTTTCATCAGATCTTAGCTGGAATAATCAGATAAGACACAACTGAAGTTGCCTACGCAAATATTTCTTTCTTGAAATGTTCCTGAAAAGTCACCCATATGTGAGCTACATTCCTTCTCCCACATCGTCAGCCAAATGCTGCCCAGGCCTTGGGAGAGCCTTGCTAAACTCTGCCTGGGTTTGTATTATCCAAGCGTTCATTAACAAGTGCAGCAGCAATTTTTATGTCACCCTTCAACCTTAGTTTATAAATTTATTTTTATTTGGAAACTTCTACTTGCTTCTGCATGCCTATAACCACCCGTGGAAAAGGTGGAATATTTTCAGCTATATGAAACAAGCCAAGCACACCCACCTTTCGCTGCGGGCCCTGCAGCGGCCCGGGGGTGCCAGGCGCAAGCGAGGGAGCCGGTCGGGTCTGGGGCTGATCCGGGAAGCCCGAGTGAGGGCTGGGGCCAGCGCCATGATGCTACAGCCGGGGCCCGGCCCATGCCCAAATGGGGCCGTGCAGGACCCCAACCTCTACGGCTGCATCTGTTTTCTCCATCTCAGCAAAGGAAGAGTCACATGCAAGAAAATGCTAAAAACAAGCATCTCCTAATGAGACTAGGAGTGCTAAGACAGACTTTAATTGTGCTATCAACATTGTTTTGATAGACAGGATTCTAAAGTATAAACAAATCTAAAAATTATTGGGTGCGATTACCCTCCAGGTAAGGAATTAATTCTTTCTGAGTGGGGTTGGAGGGGGATGAGATGTACAGAGCGGCCACGCGGGCGTTACACAGCAGTGACTGGAACGAGGTTGGATGTTCTGCAGTGATAAAAATACCAACCATCATTAACAGCTGCTTTTGGGAACAAAGAATTTGTACTTAATTGTTCACAGAGCAGAGTAAAGGAGAGGACCCTGAAAAAGAATTAAATCGGGGTGCCAAAGGCTGTGGATATTAATCCTGATTCTCTAATAATCTGTTGCATACTGCAGAGAGTCGCCTGGGAACCCACCACAATCTTTGACATGGTCCTGCTGGAAGATCACAGCCTTATTCTGTATACCCTCTTCCAGCGAGGGCCACCTACCGGAGATCCTGACCAGCTAAGACAGGGAACATGGGACCTAAATTCGGCTCGTATCAGAAATGCATAGTTTCATTATTATTATTATTATTTTTTTTTTTTTAAATGAGAACTCCACAGGAGGCCATTAACAACTGAAATAACAGAAGCCGACCACACTGCCCTGCCAGCAACTGCGCCCACCGATCCCCACAGAAATGGCCGGCCTGCGTGCCGCACAAATCGTGCTCAGCCCCAGCGCAAGGACAGCCCCGGGGCGAACCGGCCCCTCTGCACCTCCCGCGCCGCTGCCCGACGTGTCCACCAGACCACAGCCCAGGAGAACATCCACATGCTCTCGGAGGCTGAACGGATTCAAGCCGGGGACCCTCCCTCCCTCCCTGCAGACTGCCTTAAAACAAAACTTTTAAAGCTGCCTTGTTGTGTTAACGGCATTCTCTGAGCTCTCCGATGACTCAGAAAACTGCCAAGATCTCAGCCGTCTGTCTCCATAAAAGATTTATTAATCCAAAACCACAGCAGACAATGTACTGATTCTGTGGTGCTGCACAAAGGATTCGGGGAGTCCGGCTCTCCCTTTTCTTCACAGCAAACCTCTGGGCTCTTTTTATTCTTGTGCCACTGTAAGCACAGATCGTCTCGGCTATTCTCTTTACATTTCTGTAAAAGGTTTACATCTTCTGTCTAAACTCTACCCAAATTCCTCACATCCACTTCCTCTCACAGGAAACGCAGCTCGCGCAGGGGCGATATGTGGAATACACTTCTAATTTTGTCTCAGATGAACACTGTTAAGCTGATGAGAACTTCTTAGATGCTGGCAGCTTCCACTGACGTCAACTGGAATTGCAAGTTTGCAGTCAATTTAGTCCACTGCCACCAAAAGCCCCCTTGGGCCACTGATCCCTAACCTTTCTCCCCCAGCTGCTCTCCCTTCTCCAGCTGCACAGCAGCGTTGCCACAGGACACACTAACTCCATACAGTAACACGACTCATGCTGGGCACACAGGGATTGGCAAAATCTGTTTTTAAACACCTCTTGTCCATTGCAAATTGCGACATTATAATTAAAAATTACAAATATTGGCAAAAGGATTCGTAGATGACCAGTCTTCTTTATTTTAGTATTTTAATATCAGAATTATGCTTCCTAATTCTCATGAGCTACAGAATAATAGGTATTAGTTACTCCATCAGGAAGCTATTACTGCATGCTGTTGTTGAATTTTAATTCCCTAAAAGCACTAATACAATGCGGGATGTATGTAGATAGATCAAGGATGTAAAAGAGCAGCACAATATTCAGAAATGCTAAATTAACACACAGTGATGGACACCTATGCTTATGGACATTTCCAGTCAGCTTGCTAGCACAGGAGTTTGCAATGTGAGAAATCAAACACTGAAATCCCTTTTTCTGAGGTATCAAGATACACAACTATATTTGTGTCCTCAAGAGTCCTGAATGAAACAGTCCATTAAAATAAAAGAAAGATTAAAATAATTTGGTGCAGTAAACTTGACTATTTATTCTCTGAGAAAATTGTGCTTACAATACATAGTATACGTAAGAAGCAGGACAACATTCACAATCTAGAAATTATACAGTGAATATATGCCATTGAGAAGGAAATGATAATTCACTAGGAGGTTTGAACAGAAATAGAATGATATATATTTTTAATGAAACTTCATGAAATGGCTTGGCATTAAGACCCCAAATTGGCATTCAGTGGAGTGATAAAGAAATATAAAATAGAGAACTAAATCAAAATATGCTCGGGGTCTGGGAACAGTGCTTTGCGATGGGTATGATGTATGAGTGTCAGCCTCAGGAAAGAAATACCAAAGTAGTAATGGGAGCTGAGGCTTAAGATTTCTCAGTACGTCCATTTTAGTTACAAAAGATTTTTATGCTTCATTTCAGACATTATTTAAACATTGTTATTTCCGCAAACATGCCACACTGAGATAAGGTTTCGTGCTGTACCACATCAAAATGCAGATTGGTGCAGAATGTCTGAAAGTGCCTTTATTGAGGTAACTGTTTATTAAGCAGTAGAGGAATTGAAATTGCAAATTCTTAAAGAAAGGGAGATAGAGGGAAAAGAAGGGGAGAGAAGCAATGTTCTCCTTAATCATGTGATTTGCACAACATCAGTACAGTTATGATCTAAATAAAGTTTCTAGAGTCATCAGATATTATACTGTAGATGCTTCATTTAATCTAATGGTTTCCATTTAGGTAATTTTCATGCATTTTAATCTATTTAATGATCACCTTCCCTTGGCTGATTTACTATCTCTGAAACTATACTGTACTTCATCTGCAAGATTTTGGATTCCAGACAACGATACAGAGAGAAAGACCTAGAAACTTTGGTAAAAGTGCTCTTTTGCATTTTTAACCTCAGTTAATCATGCTATTTTACTAATGCAGAAAAGCTTGCATATAATTTCAACCTGTGGAAAAACAGTCCTCGAGAGATTTACAGAGAATGAACTTGACCTAGATTTCGTGTTATTTTGCTCTGACAAGAATTGACAAAATTTCAGACCCTGACAGCACATGAAAACGAGCAGGAACTAGAAGTCTACATTCAGTATTTGCCAAAACTGAACCCTTGGGAAGCGGCAAGCCCGTCTCCACTGCAGACCATGAGGAAAGCCATTCTCCGCATGTGCTTTGGTTTAGCTGGAGAGGGGAGCGCGTGCCAGCTCTGGTGAGCAGTCGCCCACCGATTACGGGGCCACTGTCAGCACACATCTTCCTCATCAGAGGATGAGGCTGATCATCAGAGATGAGACTCAACCAGAGATGAGTAAACACCTTCCTCAGCAGAGGATGAGGCTGATCATCAGAGATGAGACTCAACCAGAGATGAGTAAACACCTTCCTCAGCAGAGATCCTCCTTCCTCCCCCACTGCCGTATGATTCAGGCTTGTTCCGACCCGGCCGAGCAGCATCCTTTGACCACAAAGCACCAACCAGCCTTGAACTGTTGTGTCACTGTAACGCAGGAAAGAGCTGTTCGAATACACCAAGCAAGGGAATAGCACTGCACCAGGCACTTTAAAACTAATTGGAATGCAGAGCTGCTACAACTGCATGTGCAAATGAGGTAATTACGAATGCAAACAACTAATTACGTTCACCTGCTCGTGCAGTTACCCAGTTCTTGTTGGGCAGCTGAAATAATTGCGTGTGCAAATTAGACACACAGCTGGATGCAGACTTTACACTAGCAATTATGTACTGAAAGTTGGGTGGGGATTCAAGGATTTTTTGCTTTACGGTTTTGTTTTTGTATTTTAAAAATACAACCCTGGATGTGAACACGATGTACTTCCAAAGTAGCGCAGTAATCTGAAGGATCCAAGAAAAGAGTAGATTCACATTTCGTATATACAGTGTGCTTTAGAAAAGAGAACGTTTTGCTAAAATTATGAATGGGAAATAGGGCAAAAACAACACCTAATTTAGGATGTCTGGATGGATTTAGCTATTAGTAGATAATGAGATTGTGAAATTCACACTGTAAAAATGTGCGATAATGAGAGTAAAAACTAAAAATGTCTTAGGTAGGTTTTATAGTCCAAATAACACTATGGTAGGACTGTAGATCTGGATGATATATGGCTAAGATACCTGTAGCATAAAGGTTCAAACATGCTTTGGTGGGTGATTTAGAAGATCAAGAGTAACAGAGAAAATCTTGTCCATCATATGAGTAATGTATAGCCAAAAGCTTTTTTGTTTTTTTCTGTTTCAGGTAAACGTGGGGTGTGTTTTTAGACAGGCAAAGAGGACACTGGATTGAGCAGTAAGCTTTGCCTTTGAAGTGACAGTCTTTCTAGATGCTTGTACGGGCACAGTGCAGTAGTTCCTTCAAAGGCTTCTTCTTTATTCTTAACCCTTTAGAGTTTATAATTCTCAAATGCTAATCTCTGTTTATTTGAAGTCCAGGTAATAATTGAAGTCCATAAATATTTCCAGTACTCTCTAAGACCAAAAACACTTCAAGGCACATGCAAAGTTACTGGTGAGCCTTTGATTACAACTGGAAGTGGCTACACCAATCTGGATCATTTCTGCGTTATTAGACCATAGACCCAGATCATATTTGGGTCTGACAAAACAGATCCCTTATTGAAACAACAAAAATGTTTCCGTTTCCTTTCAGTTCCTACCCAAACCCAAACTGTGACAGCAACAGTAGCTACAGCACATTTACATTTTACTCTCATACATTTCAGAGAAGGAACTTAAAATAAATAAATGGCAAAACAGCGTTAGATCTTTTTCCTTAGGTCAAACCTTAGTCATCAGCACACGGATGACAACGTAAGCCAGAATCTCTTACCATCTCCTCCAGCTTCCTCCCAGCAGGGAAGTCAGCAAAACATCCCGCACTGTACACCCCACCACTGCCTAAATTTAGAGCGAGCAAGCGAGCAGCGACCTGCTGAGAACGGGCCCTCCGGGTGCCTGAACAACTGCCCAAAACGCTGCCCGGGCAGGCAGCCACGGAGCCACTGCTGTCCACGCCATGTCCCGCTGACGGCTCGGCCACGGCTTGCAGTCAACAGCCTCAAATACTGGTCGTTATCTGAGCAGCCTCTTTAAAACTAGTATCTCATTTCTTGATGAAAGAGCTGTACTAGATACACATGTTTAAAAACAGGCTTGCGAGTTGGGATTTTGCTCAGCTCTAAGGTCTGCTTCGTGTTCCCTCTCGCACATGCGCGCCCTCCCTCCAGCCGAAGGCAGCGCCCAGAAGATACGTGGTGCTGCGCAGCGGGTGCCTCCATCGCAGCCGGCTGGCAAAGCACCCGAACCCCGCGACAGCCGGACAGAGCGCGGGGAAGGACCCAGTGATGCCAGATGGGTGCTGGGGGCTCGACACCAGCAGCTCTCTTGCTTCAGCGGCAATACACTACTAGCCCACCTTGCAAGGATGTTTGAGCATTCCTGTCTGGCAAGGAAATTTTTACTTATGTATTCATTTTTACAACTTAATAAAAACACAGACTAAATGGACTTGATTTATTTTGATCTTCATTATAATAGAATGTAACATATTAATGAAATAATGCTGGGCGATTAGCTTTTTTTGTAAGGAAAATTTCTGGAAATTATAATTTTGAAAGAAAAAGATGCAATATTTTGTCTGAAAGGCAATTGTAAGTCTTTGGAAAATAATGCAATTCACTATCACTCACAGAGGCCTGGTCAGCTTGAAAAATTTTGTTTGTCACCAGAACAAATTTATTCTGAATTTAATAGTTCCTAATAAGGCTACTTCTTATAATGATTAATGATAATCAACTTTTTAAAGCTTAATCATTTACCTGCTCATTTCCTGTCTACTAGATGTCATGAGCAAGTTAGGATACTTCTTACAGTAACGGTCTTCTAACTGTCTCAACTGATTACAGCGAAGACATGATAATTAACCTTGAAAATAGATATATACATTTTTTAACCTCACTCTCAAGGGTTAAATGTAAGAGACTGGACAATACCCCCTCATACCCCACATCCTACCAAGCAGCAAGAGTTAAAGGAAATAAAAAGGCAAAGGAAAACGTTCCAAGCCACACACCAAATTTAAAATGGGCCCCCTTGTAAAGCTCTGCAGAAGACGAGGGAACCCACAGCCTATCTGTTTAGGAGGGGAAGCCACGCAGAGCGTCCGCGCCAGGCGCTCGCCCCACTCCTGCACCCGCTGCGTCTGTGCCACGGCCCGAACCGCCCCGGGAGCCGCACGCACGGGGAGGACGAGCGCCCGCTCGGCCACTGGACGTCTTCTGTTCCCACTAATACCAGCGCTCACTTCTGCTCGCAAACAGTGACAGGAAAATTGTTCTCCGTCAGGGGCAAAAAGAACAAAATCCGCAATTCAAAATGAATTTATCACTGGTTCAATTCATTACACTCAGACATTCATCTCTTCTAAATGGACGTAATAATGTGATTAGTACAAATGCTGCCAGGCTAGTTATAGGACATTTAAGACTACAGGACAGTATTTATTTCACCCATTGCAATGTATCTTTGTGTTTTCCTTATCCACATACAGGGCTGTTTTAGCTGCAAAGTTATCTCAAAAATGTGCTCTACAGTCTTCCCCTCCTTCACAAAAGACTACAATTTTTTTTTTTTTTTTTTTTTTTTTACTTTTTTGGGCTGACAGCACATTTTTCTGCGGAGAGGTATGTTTTAATGTGAAACGAGATGTATTCTCATGGAATGCACCCTGTTTTTAGTGCTTTTCTTCACTCAGTTTTTTGAAAGGGCTGGAGAACTATTTGATCTCTGCACTTCTCTGAGTTTCATGGTATATATTTTTCAAACACTGCAAAAGAGATGCAACTAGGAGATGTCATACTTAGAATAAATTATTTTCAAAGACAGCAATTCATAGGCTTACAGTGATAACTCCCAATCCTGAGTGTCTGTTCAGGCAAAATAACAGGAACATACAGTCATGGCTTTCCAAGATCAATTCTAAGATTCTTAATCATACCTATTTCCTTACTATAACTGCTGGACACACATGCTTCTCCTTCACAGCTTGTATACATCAAAATCTATACTGGTAACAGTACAGTATAAGAACTTGAACAGAAAGTTTTGGCAGTCTGGTAGTGTCAGAATAAACAGATGTAGTCAAAGTATTCTGATGGGGGAGTTATCCAAGCTACATGAGAAAAAAACTGAATGCTTGGTTTAGGTCATCAAAAATATGTAGAGGGCTATTTAATACACCAACCCTTTAAAAATGCCAATTACATCTGAAAATGGAAAAATATATCATCCTAAGAGAAAAAAAATCCTTCCTATTTAAAAGATTTCTAATAGAGTAGATGCACTTGAGCTTTTTACTTTTCTGAGAACTGGGCTAATCTTCAGAGCCTCATGTTTCTTAAAACAAAAATTCTTTCAGAATGGTAAAGTGTTTTAATTTTACTCTTAAATTCACTGACAAATGCCAGAAAAGCAAGTCAAAAAAATGTATGTACGAGATTGCCTGCATATATCTCAGAGCAAGAAAGAATTGTTAGTAGTTTCTGCTGCATAATATGACTGCAAAAAAAAAAAAAAGAAAGAAAAAAAAAGAAGAAAACAGATAAGCACCCAAGTGCCCACAATTAAAACTTCTAACCTAAAACTGAATCTCATTTAGCTTAATCTAAAATTTACTGGCAAGATTTTGGTCATGTTTTGGAGCATGTTTTGAGTTGGATACAAATTAATTTAAAAGACAGCATGATCAGGATATCTCCTTTGTCTGAAATAAGGAGAACAGAGGAATTATGTTCTATTTCTTACTCTTAGAAAATGTTAACAGGTAGGTTAGATGATTTAACAAATATTGCTTTAATGAGATATCACTTTACTACTTCCTGCAGCTAAGGTCATATATGTTCTGTGTGTCCACTGCTCCGATTTCTTACCCAATAAGCTTCCTTATCTTTAATGAAGCAGCTACATGAAACTGTTATTCTTTTCTTTCATAATTGTTCTTGACCATGGAAGACCTAAGGTACCTAATGATCTCTACTTAGTATTTTTGGAAGCAAAGAAAAATTTCGTAAACTATGGGACAAATTACATCCTCAAGTACGCTAATGTAAACCAGGAAAAAACCTAATAGAGATTCTGAGGTGTATCAATTTAACCAGATAAAGAAATCTGGTCACACTACTGAATTTAGAAATGACCTACCTTCATCTCACTCAGAGGTGAACCAAAGCAACATCAGGAGCAGGAATAATGCATCCCTGTCAGATTTAACAACCCAGAAATCTCGTGCTGCCCATGCTCGGCATCTACACGTGAGGGATCTCACACATGCAGTCGACCAGGGCTGGCCCTTTACTAAACAAGGACGATGAGACTTGGACTCTAGCGAACTCAGATGGAAAGTACTGGCCTCAGAAAAAGTATCTTCTTGACCTAAGTATAGTTTGGATCAGGTCCAGGCAGGGTAAAGAATGGAAGAATGGCAGAGCGGATGGCACAATAAATTCAGCACAAATTACTCCAGAATCGACTCTTAGAGACTGGCTAGTTCTAATTGCTATGTGAAAATAAGAAACTTGACTGTCTTTCCACATTCCCAGTATTTAAAAGGCTGAGTATAACCCCAGAGACTCTAAGACAGTCGCCACTACTCCAGGATTTTCAAGTCTTACTGTAACAAATGTTATTTAGTAGGATTTGAAGTTGATCCTTTTCAGTATGACATATAGGTATAAAGAACCCTAACCATGCAATCATATGCCAGATGTGGTCTTTTGTAATTTTTCCCTCTCAAATGTTATTTTTAGAAGATTATGCACACAGCATATTTTCAATGTTCAGTGACTTTCCAGGCATTCTATTAAACATCTTTCTCAAAAATGTTCTAAAACTCTCTTCATCATATCAATCCACATTCAAAAGCACCCTTCCCATATCCTAGATGGGTAATTAAAAGCATCCCATCAAGTTTCACTTTTTAGATGCAAACACTCCACCCAACTCTAATTTTCCCACATCTTCCCCAGGAACTGACTCTATGACAAGCAGGAATTTCCTTTTGCTGAAGATCATTTGTCAAAATATAATGATACTCTGCAAAATAGGTAATAAAATTGAAGAATTAAACTAAAAAAATCTATCATCCAAGCTTAAGAAGGAGAAAATGGACCACAAATCACTTTAATATGACTAAAATAGTACTTTAGGTCAAGGGGCTGAACCACCTCCTTACCTCAGACGTCGGGTTCTCTCTTACCCATTTCAACATCATTCCAGTAACATACGGAGCCCTTTAAGAGTATACAAAGAATATACAAATATAAATAAGCATCTTCAGAGACTCACAGAAGCTCGCAATGGCACATTTCTGCCATATTATTATGAATTCACAAGGGTTTAGACCCTCTTGCCCAAAGCCATGCTATTGTACAGCATCACTTTACAGATGCAGCTTTGAGAGGGCTCTTTAATCCCACTTTCTTGGGAAGTAAAGGCACAGGGTACCATAATTCACTGCTAATCTGTTCTGAAAACACAGGCTGATTTTGCCCTTGCTTCATCCCATTGCCATTTACCTTACGCCCCTCCAAACACCCAAGTTAATTTTGAGTCTACCCTGATTTTACGCTTATTGATTCATTTCTTCATATTGATGTCACTTTTTTTTTAAATCGCTTCCTATTCAGCAAAGAGGAGTGTACAAACATGAATTCTTGAGCCTATATATAATGTATAGGCTATAAATAGACATGTTGGAAAGCAGCCTATCCCCTTAACAAGCATAACTGCTGAGCATTTGGAATAAATATGACGTAGACCTGAGTGCTCTTAGAGCTCTACAATTAAACAGTTCTTACCAGGATGAAGCATACATGCTCAATATACATCTGGCTTAAATAACCCCTTTGCTGTTGAAAGGCTGCTCATGTTAGAACATCAGCACAGCTATCTCCAGGCAACATGGCTTGTGTGCAAAGCCTGAAGTAGTTGGCTTTACACTCATGGGAAGCCAATTAATGTATAGCTACAAGTAGATCAGCCGCAGAGTTCTTTACCCAGTTGCTTGCATTGCATTGCATTGTACTGGAAATTTAACTTCCTACAGTGGTGCTTTTATGGCAAGTAACACATTCTTGTAGAATACTATTTAAAGATCCGTTCCCACTACAGCCTGCATGGTCTTGCTTTTCACAATAATCCTTGATACATGGAAGTCCTGAAACAAGGGGTCTGTGACTGTACAAGCTTAAGCAATGTCCTGGATCCTTGCTTGATAACCTTGACATTGCTGTGTCTGACAGGAGGAGCTGCATGGAAATCATCACTATAAATGCTGGAGCACAACTGGGCTCACTGATTGTACCATTGCATTCCTCCTGGTTCTGATCTTCATTAGTAAGGCACCAATTACAAAACAAATAAATCCACTATAATAATGTCTTAAACCATCAAAAAGTCTCTCTTGCTTTTGGGTCATTCAAATTGCCATAGCTGATGTGGTGACATGTTAACATACAGGCTCCGAGCTTCCATAGACCAGGGTAATTGAAATATCTCTCAGCTAATTAGCAAGTCAAATTACTTTTCTGCAAGGTGATCTAATAACACAATCTGCCAAGGCAGCAGTGTATGCCAGCCCAATATTTGGCCCATAATCTAAAGTTGGTAAGACCACTGCCAGGTATCATTGAACTTCCTATGTTGTTCTTCTCACTCTTCCCTTCTTCTTTGTCTAACCTAATATGCCAACAGATATGAAAAGTGTTTAAACATTGTCACAGAACAAAATTTCTAGCTAATGTTTAATTAAAATTACAGTTTATCATAGCTTATCATCAAGGTGCACAGTGTCTTTAAATACTATGATTACTGTGCTGGATGAACTAATCTCAGCTTTTTAGTGTAAACATTATTCTATAGTATGCATGTCTCAAAGATAAAAGCTCTGTACAACCCAAAGTTACATCATCTGAATGAGAACAAGCAATACCCCAAGCTGAAAAATGTGTAACAGTGTTCCCAGGTGCAGGTGAGAATAATGACAAGAAGGAATGCACAAAATAAATAAATAAATAAATAAAATCTAATCTTAACTCTGAGTCAAGAGCTTTTGGGTTTGTTTTGATCTTTTTAAACATGATTCCTTTTAAATAGGATGTCTAATTTATAGTTTTGAAAGCTGCCTTCAGGAACTGAGAAGAATAAACGGATTGATGAAGATTACCAAAAATACTCAAAGTAATCCCAAGAGCCTACTAGACATCCAATAATTTGTGGTACTGCAAGAAGTGCCCATTAACATAACAAAGTACATGCACACATTGATCATCTCTAATTTTCAGAGAAGTATCCTCCCTGAACTGGAGTTCAGAGTACTCTGAACTCGATATATTCTTTGCAGAATATTAACAGGTCTATTTCTAGAAGATATCAAACCAGTTCCTAAGTATAAATAAACAGTACATTCAGACTGTCAGTCTCAACTAAATATTCAAAATTATCACTGTCAGATATGCAGAACCAGCAATAACATAAATGATAAACCCTGTGCTATTCCACACTATTTGCTTGCTCTCCTAACACTTATTTCTATATTTTCCTTCTGAAGAAGATACCAGAATTCTCATCTGAAGAAAGAGTAGATTTATACTGCAGTAATAACACTCTTGGTATACACCTCCCAAATACATTTTAATGACTTAGTGTGATATCTAAGAACTATATTGAACTCCCCATGAAAAAGCCATATTTATGAATCTGTTTTCAATACAGAATATAAAGGGATTTGTCAAGAAAGAGTTGCAAATTCAGTGGTGCAGAAAAACTGCAGCACTATTTGCTGAGCTAGTTCTGTGACCACGTTACAGATAGAGCTACAATTTTTCCACTGCATTGGCTATGGCAGCCTCAAACTTTCCTTTCTCAGCTTCCCCTCAGCACACATATTGTGGCTTTCTTCCTCCTTTGTCTTACTGTTGCTGTTACTGTTTTCATCTGAAAAAAGTGAGAACCAGATGCATGAGCTTCGTAACCTATTTAACAAATCTTAAAGCTGCCCTATGAGGACGTAAGTGCTAAAGGGTTTTTTGAAAGTCTATGTAAAGTATAGAGCCAGATTAGACCATCTGATAGAGATTTAGATCACAGTATACAGCTAGCATCTGTGTTTCAATCTGCACAACACTAATGGAAAAAATTTGACATATTTCATTGTAGAATGCCCTGAACAAACCAGAAGATCCAGCTAAATAAAGATTTAAATCCACTCAGTGCATTCACAGCATACTGATGTCATGCACATTTGAAAGGGCAGAGGCAGGAAAAAATAATATACTGAACTCTTAAAATCGAGGAGTCTATTAATTCATCTTTATAACAAATCCAGTCTCCGGTTCACTGTACCCATATGTTACCCAATATTTTGAGTATTACTGACGGGTCTTGAAGCAAATCTACTATCCACAAACAAGTAAAACTGATTAGTGTTTGCAGCAGCACAAACAGCGCAGCCTTCCCTCATTAGCTGCAGGGAGCGATGTTCCTTTGAGCCTGTCTGCAACTGTCTGGCGAGGCTGAACCTGCGCCTCCGCACGCACACGCACACAGACGGACCGACAGACAGACAGACACATAGCACCACTCCTGCCACCCCACTGATGCAGACATGGTCTGGCTTCATTTCCTTTATCACCAAATACACCTTGACACACAAAACACCTTGACTAAAGTCTGAATTATTAAATAACTCATGGCACGCTGCCGCGTGAAAAGCATGCACAAGCCCTATTCAGCGCTGCCCCGACAAAAGCACTACTGCTGATTTCGATTTCTGTTGGCTAATGCAAAGGTGAGTCACTCTGTCTGTTAACCACTCATGGCTGGTCTCACCTTTTGAAAAGCACTAAAACTTTGGTCTCATTTAAGAGCTGACCATATTGCATTCTGCAGTGCAGTGGAGAAAAACCTAAGCAAACTCTAAAAAAGCTATTTCAGGTACCGGTAGTAGTCCATCTAAGGTAGTGAGAAGAACAGTTTGATTTCTCTGCAGGGAAGCCAACTCGAGTGTCTCCACATTTTAGCCTGAGAGAACTGGGAAGAAGGAGGTGAAAAATAATGAATAAGAAAAAATAAACAGAGAAGAACCAAAAATTAATTTGTCAGTGTAGGAGAGAGAGGAGCCACACTGTAGAAATTCAGAGAAGAGAAACAGAGACTGCAACACAGACGGCAAAGGAGGCAGGATAATACTGAAGGTAATAACAGATTGTGGAATAAAGACAAATGTCTTGAGGGCTTGAGACAATAAAGTAATTCTTGAAGACATTTTATAATGCTACAAAACTTAACATAAGGAAAAATACAGAAGCTATAAAAGCAAGAGAAATTGTAACAGAGAGGATAAAGATGAGACAACATAAAGATCAAAGAACATGATGCTTCAAGCAATAGGCAGCAATGTCAAAGATTTTTTTTCAAGCTCTGAATAAGCAAGAAAAAAGTTAAAGCTTGTCTCTGAACTGACCCATGCTCCTCTGAACAGTATAAACTATTTTACTTCAGATGAGTTTAAAGCTATAGCAAACTGGATAGCAAGATAAAAACCTCTTATGTTTTCCTACAGTTTTCAGGTATGAGTAGTGGAAGGCAGCTCCAAAGCCTCCTGAAATCGTGACTACAGCATGATGTAGTAGTGCAACCCAAAATGAGCGGCTCTCTTGAGCAAATCAGTTGGTGCTGAGTATCCGACTTGGCCACTTGGAATTAGAGCACTCCACTCCAGGTGAAGCAAAGCATCGCAACGGGGCCGCTCAGGTGACTGCTTCAAAATCACACTTCTGCTCTGGGCTGAAATGCTGATGTAGGCACACCCTGCAAGGTTTGCATTCACAGCCTTATGGACCACTGAAGAACCAAAAAAGTCCATTTTATCCAGCTAAGCGTGCTGCACTTTTCCCCTCTACATGTATTGTTTTATTTAATAAAGTACAAAGATGCATGCAGTTACAAATGCATCACTTTAGCTGATTATGTTAATTCATACTGTAAAATAGAGTTTGTTTAGAAAAAGCAAAACTTAAAAATGGATAGGACTCAGGCAGTGACAGAGGTAAATCTACTAATTCAATCAAAGAAAAGTTTTCCCTTAAAGATTTTTGTGTGACACCATCATTCAGAAAAGAGACCTTGTGACCACTCCTCCAAAAGGTTATCAGGACCTTGAATTCTTGTTCAGTTTTATGGAAGGCAACACCTTCGTGCAGAAAGAGACAGGGCCAGATGCAGTGCCCTGGCATTAAGATAAAATCAGTTTGTACAGTAACTGTCTCAGAGAGTTTGTACTTCTGAGAGAATATTTTATTGAATACTATTCCATTCCACTGTACAAACACTGCAACAGTTACAAAACAAAAGGTTAAAGAAGTGAATTAGTATATGCCCAGTAGTTCTTGAACAGTGAGGAGAATGTCTTATTATACACTTCGCTGAACTTCTGTAATAAAATCCCAGTAACTATATGTTGCCATACATAAGTCAACAACAATATCTGGTAATGATCTGGCAACTGTCCAGCTCCTTTAATAGTAGTTTTATATGGCAGAACGAATGCAGACACATCGCATGCAACAATGTCATGGCTGTTACTAAAGGCAATACATACATCAGAAAAAAAGGACCTTGATCAAGAATAATTCATCATTTTTGGATTTATTTTGAATTTCACATATTCATCAGAAAGCCATCACTAGGCAACGCACCAGAGAACAATGCCTTTTCTACAGAATTTTAAGTGAGTCTGTTTTAAACAAGCATGCCTGGAAAGGACCTTCAAAGGAGCTGGAGACTCATTAGCGTCTCAGACCTCCTTCCCTTCTCTTCTTTCACACAGCAAACATGTCTTTGCTAAAAGATTTGTCAACTATCTACAAGATTACACTCCTATAAGAATACATTCTACAGGACTTAAAATTAGACTGCACTCAGAAAAAAAAGGTCCTTTTCTCCCATACACTGAAAAGTTCAGCAGGAATCATCTAATATCCTACAGCTTTTCCAACCCAGTACGTTACCAGGTGGGCTTCTGGGGAACCTTCTCATCAGTCTTCAAGATACCACGTGGTACCCGGCCATAGACGATGTCAGTGTTAGGCCGATGATTAATCACACCTGCGTTAGACTCAATTTCCCTTAAAAGGCAAGCCAAAGACTTTATCAGTTTTAATAACACTGGCAGACACTTTGGACCAGCATAACAAAGCTGTTCTCTCTCTGGTACATGACCTGAATTTGAACGGTTTTCTCTGGAAGAAAGGAACTGAGGCTAAATGTTATGCTTATCAGACCTGCAGTTTAGAATATCTAAAGTCGTCAAAAATTCTTGAAACAGACTTTTGTTTTGATATTGGAGATCTCACATACAGGAACCCTACACAAACAGGGACGCACATACAAGCACTGTGCCCAAACAGGGTCATTATCCTCTGATAAACAGTACTGCTGTTTCTCCAAATTTCAAACTGATATAGCAGTGCTTTTTTTGGACATAGACCGAGCGAACTGGTGGCATCCCAAGATGCTTGTTTTTCTATTGAGTGCCCATTTTCTCCTACATTGATTACTGCATAAACCTCCTCTCCCTCCTAGTATCTACTATCAGTCATGGTATTGTGTTACTAAATTTTAGGCAATAAAAATATCAGTGGGTTGAAATCTTTTAGATCATACATGAGCTGTGATGTCTTGATCAACTAAAACACTAAGTTTTATATGTAAGGGCCTCTCTGGATCAGCAGTTATACTTTTAGCATTCCTCCCCATGCTTTTGTCAAAGTTCTGGACATTTTGCACTGGGAAGAAATCAAACAAAGACATACACAAAATACTCAATTAGACTACAGGAAAGCTATATGAAATCCATACGCTTTATGCAACACTGCATAATTTTGCATATTAAAATTTGTAGTTATCATTATACTTTGATCATTAGAAGAATACCTACTGCTTTGTTATAATTTAATTTTTCATTGCCTTATCTTCTGAAGATATGAGAGATAATTATTTGATTGCATACACAGAAAAATCCATGCAAAATTGTCACAGATAAAGATATCTTGTAAATTAAAAGGTCGGATAAACTACTGACATGTACTGGGCAGACTTGTTAGCATGAATAAAAAGAGGTAAAACAATACTGAGCCTCAGCTACAGCTCTGAAAGTCTGTTTTATAGAAAATTACTTGGAGGCTTGGCATATTCAACTAATATCTTTGTAACATTTCCATCTTTTGCTGCTGCAGAGAACTACATTTTTATTAATATAAATTTGTTTTTTATTAAAAAACCTCAGGACATAGAGTAAGCAAGTATGTTAGTGGTATCAGGGGGTGTCATTTCCAGTTCTGTAAAGGATTTTGGGGCTAATCTGATATGCTTTGTCTCCTCCGTCAGCATCTCTTCTCCGAGTATTTGCAAAAACAGCATGCTTGGAAATCAAAGCTGTGCAAGTTTCCACAGACAATGGAAGGCCCAAGGTTAGTTTTCTTTGTTCTCCCCATTGCCAAGCTATTCAGTGACTGCGCATATTTTATACTCTACAACCTCAGCTTTCTGGAATGTCTTAAAAACCATGTTAATTAAGCTGCTCTCAGCTGATCTTTTGTTTTCAAACCATATTCAGAAATATTTCTTCAAACTACAATAATTCAGAACACTTGAAGTACACAGGTTTTGACTACAAATGTTTGCTTTTCAGCTGTTGGCCTTCTCTCTCATTAAGGAGCAGATTCTGAAAACTTTTTTCTTCAAATACACTAAAATCAATCTTTTGTTGCAAAACTTTACAGCAGTTCTTATGAAAGGTCAAATATTTTTTATTCAATTATTATCTCTGGGTACTGGTATAAGTACTTGATGAGAAACTGTCTTTTTATCAGAAGCAAAACTGCTCACAGGATAATATAAAATTCATGGGGAAGAAGTCTATCAGAATCTGGCCTGCTAGTAGAAGCAGTTGTACTGCTGACGTGATGGAGGGCAATGCCATCGCAGTGGCACTGATTCATTTTAAATGTCATTGCTTTAAAATGCCAGCAGTCGAGAGCCTCTGGACAGACTCTCCGCTAGCGTAAATCAGCTTAGCTTGGTTGACTTCAGGAGAACTACAGTGATCTAAACCAACTGAAAACCTGGGTCTTTGTGCTGAGCCTTCATTCTCAGCAGGGTGGGGGGGGGGGAAAAAGCCAGCACCGCACAGCTCAGTAAGCGTTTCTGCAGCTTCTCTCGCTGCCGATTCCCTCCGAGCGCAGCTCCGCGGCTGCTAGCCACGACAGCAAGGGCAGCACAGGGCAGAGCCAGGACTTCCTCGCGCCATGGCGAAAGCCCCCCTCAAAGAGGGGTTTGATGGCACAGCAGCGAAATCCTGCTGGCTGGTACAGACTGCACCAATTGCTAACTAGCACTAGGGCACCTCCAGTCCTGCTAACAAAAAGCAAAAACCTGCTGGAGAAGACAAGGCCAAAACGGGCCTTTAATGAGGACTGTTGTCAGGCCTCTATTCCTGGAGGCTCCCACGGCACCCAACTCTGTAAAAGATAGCAGAATGAATTTTTGATGTGAAAGCACTGGAGAAGTGGAAGTAGCATTAAAAATATTGCCTCTAACTGCTGGATCCTCCCAGCATCCCATATTGTAACTTTTATTCACAGTACAGCCAAACTATTTCAGTCTGGGACTTTTTAACCTACAGATGCTTTCAACTCCAGGCAATTTAAATAAGACCAGTGGAAAAACTAGATTCGTTTACAACTCAAAATGGCATCAGCTAATTGCAACATGCAAACCAAGAACAATAAAAAAAAAAAATTAAAGCTGGCTCAGAAACTAACAATAGTATGACTGAGAAAATACAATAGTATTTTAACTACAAAGGCATTAAAACCCTTTGGTTCAAAACTTCACTTATCCTACGGAACTCTATTTTTGGCTACTTTATCTGTACAAAGAGAAATCAAAGAGACTGCTATGATATTCCTATCAATTATGGCTCATATTTAACTGCTCAGATAAAGTTCCTTTATTCATCTTTGTATAAATAACATTACTATTGTAAAGCACTTCCTATACAAAAAAGTAAGAAGGGATCTACTTCCCCAAAATCCTATCAGATAGCGTTTCATTTTTTAAAGGTAAAAGTGTCTTGAATTTGTCCTAACATCCATTTTTCTGCACAATTCTGAAGTGTTTTCCAGACTATGGTTCTATATTCAGCAATGATCAAGTATGTTTAAAATGATATGAAGTTGGGGTTTTAAGTCCCTAATCCTGCATGAAGATTCCTAATTTAGATAACCAAATGCCATCAATATTGAACCTAACGATGGATACAGAAATTAAAGTTCTCAAGTACATTAAGCTAAAATACTACATGCATTTCAAATAGATCTAATATATGGCTCACACCATATCACACTGAGCATAATCACAGGATTTAGCTTAGCTTTTCAGTCCTCCCAATACCTCTTTTCCCCAAAAGATAGAAGGGGAACTCATTGTGCCATCCTTCCTCCCACAGACCCAGTGATATTCCAGCCGCTTTTGCTTGTAAAGAGTTGCCTCTGGGGCCTTTTACCTTCACAGAAAACTGGCTGTAACCTATAGTGAACTAAGCTGAATGTGGCATTCTTAATTCCTTTTCCAATTAACCTATTCGCATGTGTTTCAGTAATTATACAGCTTTGCATACTTAACAAGAAGTGCTCCACTGTGCAAGACCAAGAGTCCATACAGCACAGTAATCTGCCTTCAGCAAGCATGTAGGAGATGGTATTTAGGGAGAGCACAGAAACCTGGCCATTAACTGTGGTCCATTCCACTCATACTCCCCCAGCATCCACAGGCTTTGGATGAAGATGACAGGGGGAGCATCACTGCCTATTCCTGATAGCACCTGTTTCAAACCTGCTGTCCATGAATTTGTCTAATCTGCTTTTGAACCCAATGAATCCTTCATCTCCACAACCTCCTATGGAAACAAATTCTACAAGTTCACTACTTGCTGCGGAAAAAAGCACATGGAAACGGATCTCCTACTAGCTTCATGAAGTACTCCCAAATCTCTTCATGTGGAAACTGCTCTTTTTTCTCCTTAGTTTCCACCTTCATGATTTGGGGAAGTATGACTTTGATCATATTCCCCTTCGGCTTTCTTCTCTCAGAAGTCCCAGTCTTTCCAGTGTCTCTTTGTATAACAATAGCTTTCTACCCTTGATCATTTTAGCTGCCCTTCTCTGCACCTTCTCTAACTCCACTCTATCCTTCTTGAGATGCGGAGATCAGAACGGCACACTATTCACAGTGAAGTGCACCAGTGTCTTAAATGCCCCCCCCCCAAAAAAGCCCACTTTCTTGCTCTCAATACCCTCTCTGAAGATGCTTGACGTTTTGTTGGCTTCTTTGGCTGCCACTACACATTGAGCTGATGATTTAAGAAACCTGCCAACAACTCCAAGATCACTTTCCTGAACTGTAACTCTCAGCTACAAATTCAGCATCACATTAGCACAGTCTGGATTATTCTACCATCAGCTACAGTCACCCACACCCACAGCTTCTTTGCCACCTTTTTGTCCAATGACTCAGTTTTATGAGGCCTTTCTGGAGTTCCTCACCATCAGCATAACATTTAACTACCTGAAAGAGCTTAATGCCTTAGAATTTGGAGATTTCACACAGAGGGCACACCTCCCTTCTGGTCATTGATGAAGATGTTGAGTAAACCTGCTCTCAGCACTGCATCCTTGGGAACTGATTCTTCGTTCATGATACCTCCTAAATCGGCAACAGATTACACAGTTTTTCTTTTACAACTGGATGGAGTTTATTCTTTCCCTCAGTCTTCTATCAATCATTGTCTCTCACCCAAGAGACACATGACCAACTGACCTAAAATTGGCCAGCGCACACTTGATCGATGTGTCCGTGTGTCAATAAGGAGACTCCATTAGGACCACACTAGTACTAAAGGCATGTCTATGCTGTGTTTTACATGCTGGCTCAGCTAGCCTGACTAGCAGACACCAGGCACTTGACTGGGAAAACAAGGCATTCACTGAGAGCCAACTATTCCCACCAAGATCCTCAGTAACTTACCTCAGACAGAGTGCTGCGTTGCTGCACCAGGACTGCTTGTTAGACTTGAGATAGCTCATGTACAGTATAGTTAGTCAGAAGACAGTATGAAGAGCAATGACATTCATCCACTTTTATTAGGAACAATGTGCCATTTCCCTACTTCTCATTTTCCAGCCGGAAACGCTAAACCAGAAAGTTTTCTCACTTTTTTTATTGACAAACCACGTGATTTTACTTCCTATTTTAAGTATACCAATATACCAAAGCAGCTATTTCAGATGTATCTACTATACACAGCATATAGTAAGGACACACGCCAAGAGTAGGGAAGTTGAACATTGGGAAATGGTTGAAGAAACGTCTGTGGTACAGATTGGGCTTCAGAGGAATCTTTCACTCCGCCAGCACCCCTGAGCTGCAGCATTTGTCACTTCACAGCTCTGCGTGAAGTGCTGCGCTCCAAAGGGATTTCACCTCCTTCCGCAGAGCCAAAGCCTACAAAAACTGGGAAAAGAGGGTGGGAGGGGAACGAGAGAAAAGCGCAGCAGCAATATGCTGTTCTGGTATAGCTCTGCTGCACTGCAGACTGACTTCAACATGCAAAGACTTCAGACAGACACCCCTTCCCTCCAACACTAGGCAGGGAAGAGACTAAAAGCCTGATGGCTGGCAAGATCACGCTTTATTCCCAAAGCCAGCAATGGAAACCAGAGATTTCCTTATGATGATTCTTGCATCAAATAAAAAATTGCCTTTAATCATTTTCACTCCTATGAATTAACCTCTAGTTTGATTTCATTTCTGACATACTGTTTGCTATATTGTGTGGGATTCCTGATCAAAATTCATAAAACTGATGACTGAAATGCATGACACATGCTATAGTATTTAACATTTAAAACTGATTATTCTAATCCATCTGAAAAAATGATCTGCATGGAAGTCCTTTTCACCTGCCTTATTCTTTACACATCCAAAATTAAACAAAAATAGTAAGAAGCTTAATCTGCTCCCAATAACCATAGTGAAAACAGTCTGGCTTCTTAATTTGGGAAAGCTACATTTCAGTATATTGAAACATAATTAACACTCTGTGGAGATAGCTGCAGTGTATAAGGAGTAGCCAGGCAGAACTTTGGTTTCATTCCTCATTTCTGAAAGTCTAATATTAATAAAAAAAAAGAAATCCTGCTAACAAGGTAGTACTTTGATATGGATATCCTCCCTCCAGTCTGACTGTCCATCAATGTATTGCTTTTATGGCAAGCAAGCTATGCTTTTTAAGACTTTTAGTGATAGCCTGTCACTGCTCGCTCTAATTCTGCAGGGTTATGAATATAGTACTGAGAGCTCCTTCAGGAGGTTACAGGGCACTGAGCTCGGGGCACTCAGCAAGGCAGGACCAAAGCAAGCACCACGACGGCAACACCTTCCGCTCACTACCAACTCTACATCAGTCTGGTTCACGACCCCGATCACGAGACCTTATCCTGCAAGACAGCAACTGTAATAGTGTGTTCACACCTCCACTATTAGGAAGCAAAATACAAAATGGTTGAGTTATAAGTAGTAAGTGGCTAAGCCTCAATGATCTTGCACAGAATGGAGCAACAAAAAATAAGGAGTTGAAGTGGTTAGAAGAAAATACAGACAGGGCAATTAAACATAAAGCACTCAAGGATATGACTAATTTCACAAATCCTAGTTATACAACTGGAAAATATCATAAGCAAAAATATTTAGTGTGAATTTCACTTAGTAGATTCACTGAACATACTCTTAGCACAGCAGCTGAACTAGCTGCACAGCAGCTGAATCAGCTGAGATTTTGATTTTCAGTTTTCAAATTTCTATGCATTTATTTTTTGAATGCTTTGTGAATAAAGGAAAATTCCCAAGCTGTTTTTTTGGTTCAAGATGAAACTGCTCTTGTATTTACTGTAGCCCTGTCCATATTACAGACACGAACTAAGGTTTTAACCAGTGACATGAATGACTGCAAACTTGTTGACTACATAATATGAGAAATTATAATTTAATCTTGCAGATAGAAATCCATATTATTAATCCATATTTTCATACAAGCCTAATAAATTGCACAATAAATTATTGCATAACTCTCCCCATATGACCTGTTAACTCTATTTAACCTAGAGCTTGTCAGAATAGACATCAGGCTTCTAAACAATAATATCCAAAACAGTAATTTAGGAAGTGTAATCTATCCAAAGATTTACTTTAGAATATGTCAAGAATTACTCCTTTTTTTTCTTTATGATGCTACGTCATGGCTTATATCTCCTATTTCCCAGATACCTAGGTATCCTTCATAGTCAGGCTTTCCACAAGTTTTCCTCTTATATAAATCATGCAAGCTTTACATAACATCCCTTCATAAATGTTACACCACACACTACAGGATTAAAACACTCAGTATTCCTGGCGCAAAAACTATGCTAGTGAATTATGGCGCTACGAAGTTTTGTGCCATTCAAAAATACAGAGAAACCTATCAAAAGGTGATTCTTAAGGATCTGTTTGAGCATAGTACAGGGCTGGGCAAACGCTGCTCCCAGCTGTGTTAACTGACTCCAAGCATCTCGAGGCCCAACACGCTTCTTCCCAAAGACACCGATGGGATTTAGCCGTAAGTATCAAGTAGAGACTAGAACACATGGAGAATAAAGGCAAGAAGAAATATTTCTATATGAGTAACATTGCTGGCAATAATGTGGTTGAGGAGATATTAGCAAGCAATTAATATATCTGGTAGCATATGTCAGTGAGACATCACTGAGGAAAATAAAATTTATCATACTAAGTAGCAATACGGCACTCTACAGCATGGTAAATTTAAAATACTTTTTATCATGTGACATCAAGCATATGGTACATTGCTGACTGGTGAATGACACAAACTTTGAAAGGTCATTATTATCCTAATGAGAAAACCTGACATAAAGGAATTAATTAGCTTTTAATTTATTTAGTATTAAGAAATAGAAAATAACACAGACTCCAGATGGTAGTTTGCAAAGTTAAGCAAAAGAGATGGGGGGGGGAAGTCTTCCCTCATTTTTTCTGTGTCTTGGTACTTCATTCCAAGATGGAAAAAAGGAAGAAGTTACACAATTGTTCAAATTTTTATTTGCTATGAGAAAAACTTGCAATAATTCTAATAGATTCAGGATTAGAATTAGAGTATCAGAATCTTAAGGAAAATGAGCTCATTCAATAAAAATTATGCGTGGTTCCCTCCCTTCGGCAGAAGCTTATAAGACTTGAAGAAATGTTACTTTCCAAGCCTTGAGCAGATTTGAGACATGCACAAACCCAGCCACATTGCTGCAAAGGATCAGCCTGCTGAACGACAGGGAACTTGTTTGGGATTTCTTTATGAAATATATACTAGGACTGCGTTGGAAAAATAACAACTTTTGAAACTTTAAAGAACTTGAGCACAAAACATTAATCATAATTATATTAATGTATAGATAGTATTTTGAATATATTCTATATAATCAACATTTACACATAGAACACATCCACGTGCTGGCTCTCCTGACCCCTCTGGAGAGATCACTCGGTATCCGAAATGCAGACAGACTTACCGACACCTTTCAGACACCAGACAGAGAGAACCGGATTAGCTTGCTGAGCAAACTCTCCAACAAAGGATATAGATTAATACAGATTTATCAGAAAAGAGCGTAGCTCTAAAAATAACCACTGTACTTCAAAGCATATAGTAAAGCAGTCTGTTTAAACAGTGAAGAGTGACCGTTCACCCCATCGTCCGATGGGGACAAAGTGCATATGAGGACAGACTAAACTGTCCAATAATGCAAACCACATCAAAGCTACTATTTTCCATGGCACTAAGCTACAGAGAGGCACTCACACAATCAGAAAAGGAAAAAAAAACTTTAAAAACCCTAAATCTTCTCTTGCTACAAGTTTGCAGCCCCAAAATCAATTATGCTTTTAAAGCAAATGGCAAGTACAGTTTTGGAATTGTTTATATCACTTGGAGGTTGAAGGTTAGGTACAAGCTCCCAAAACTTCATTTTGCCATCACAAAGAGCCCAGGTTTGCTTTGGTTCCTTTGCTGACTAAAATGACTCATGACAGGTTTATAGCACTAATTTCTTCTTCTACTGCACTCCTTATGTTTTCTTTACAGCATAAATCACACTCCTAGTAATAGGTAAGTTAAGACCCATATAGATCACTTCACTGGATTTTATATCACAACAGATTATTGTTCTTTATTGTGCATTCGGGATGAGAGGCCTTAATGATCACAGCCATTCTAGTAGGAAAATGATACAGTGATAAAAGATAAAGAACTTTAAACGAAATGATTTCTTAGGACCATATTACTAACAGAGCCACAAGGATTTCTATGGGATATTGCTGGTTTTCAAAAGGTAGTTAATCCTGCTAGTAACATTTGTTTTCTTTCGGTTTTAGTAATCTACTTTCAGACACGTAGATGGGCCTAAGGTGCATCTGTTTTTCAGAATAACTTTATCTCCTGAGCTCTCATATAAAGGAAACCAGTTAGGTGGGGAAAACATTTCTGCAGAGAATCAGTGCCATACCTACAGCTTTCCTCAGCCTGCGCAGTCGATTCAAGGACCTCGACACCAAGTTAGACCATCACTCGTGCTCGCCCTCAGCGTCACCGCCGAAACACGGCTCCCAGCCCGGCAGCCGCGCCAAGGCAGCGCCGGCGCCCGCGGCGAGCCGCGACCAGCACGCGCCCCTGCGGCACGCGGCACCCAGGCGCCCAGCGGCTGCGCAGGGCCGCGGGCCCCCACGGCAGCCGGCACCGCCACTGCGAGGACGCAGCAGCCGGAGTGCTGCCGTCTGCAGGATGCCTCTGCCTCGTGTCTTGCCAACGCCTTCTCCGGCTCGCTGTTTTTTTAACGTGTTTTTCAAAAATGCAGCCTTGTTGCATCGGCCCAAATGCAAAAGTCTAACACACGACCACACAGTGAACTCAAAGCATTTCTTTAGCCAAAAATTATTATTTTTATAATTCTTTCTACTTAAGGAAACACCTGTGAATTTTGGATGAAAACCATGGGACTTGAGGAAAAAAAAGTATGTAAACAGAGACTATGGCTGTACTAACAAGACAGGGCGAATTTTGCCTTTGCACAGAGTGGACCGGTCCCCTCTCAGTGACTTTGGTGTGCCACTTAGGGCCAAAAAGGAAATCATAACGAGGTAGAAAAAAATGGTTTAGCCTGTTCTTTCAGCTCCCTGAAAATACCGAGGAAAAGTCCTCAGTAAAGTATATCTTTTAGTGCTCCACTTGCAAAATTATTGTCATTTCCCCTCCCCCCCCCCCAAATCCTAACAGCTTTCGGAGCTGCAGACCCGATCCCCACCGGCGAGCCCTCACAGAGGTGGGTTGGACGGTCCCCGCAGCGCGAGGCGCCCGCTCCGCGCTCGCTGCCCTGCCAGCGGGGCAGCAAACCGCCCTGCCGTCCGGGCTGCCTCCGGGCTGTTCTTCGACCAGGTCATCAGGAATCCCACGACCAGTAAGGCAAATTACACCACACCTGATCCCCAGGACCCTTTCACGTTTTCCTGGGGTATAAACTGTAAAGCTTGAATCTTCTAGACCCAACTTTCCCACGTGGCCAAGCAAGCTCCATTTATTCAGACTCTCAGAGGCTAAAGCAGGCACATCAGCCCCGGGCTATGAAATGAAAGAAAATAAAATGTTGCATTAAAAAAATAATTTCATTATAGCTCAAAACGCAATTCCTGTTTCAAATCAGACCTATGAAGATAATGTTTACTTTGCATACTGCTCTGCTGAACTGAAAACTTTTATGAATAATGTTTCTGTTTTCTAAAATTATCATAACAGATGGATTTACAGATCTAAAATAGTAACCTAATTCTAATAATGAATTTAATATGTACCTCAACTTAAGGTTAAGGTTCTGACAGGCTAATATCTGCTTTGAAAGCAGCAGTCCCCAAACTAATATGTTTATATCCCAACATAAGTTGCCCATATGTACTCCCTAGCTAGCTGCGCATTGTGCTGTCCTGACAGTTAAACCTGTTCTGCAGATTTTCCTTCCTTACTTTCTTTTGCAAATAAATGCTTAGATTATGAAAGAAATAAGTGATCAAGATGATCTTGGCAAATTTGTGAAAAATAAAATTTTAAAATGTTTTCTGATTCTTTGAAAAAACTTCGGAGCTCTTGAGCTTTTTGCATTCCTGAGACGCAAGTCTTCATTTACATATAAATAAGAATATGCATACACACATATCTATGCATACACACATAAAATACTTATAAGATACCCCACATTTATTCTCCATCAGATTGATCCTTAAGAAATTAAATGTGCCTTTTAATAGCCTTTTAATCTAACTGCATATTCTCAGAATAAAACTGTTTATATAATATTCTGTCCCAAAACAGTTTTTACTCATGTATTTGCCACAGACAACATCACATAGAGTCAGGAAATGACAATATATTGGAAAATACAGCAGTTCAAAACAGATTAGCCAACCAGCTTTGCAAAATTACTTTTCATCGTGAAAATATAACACAATCTTTGTCTGCATTTCCATAAAGCTATAAAGAATATATACTGAAACCCAAAAAGAATTAAACTGTTCAGCGCTCCGGGGCAGAGGGAAAGGACCAAAGCCTGCTCCCCGGCTCCGGGCGGGAGCTCGCCCTCCTGCCCCGCGCTCTCCGCCCGGGGCGGCGTGTGGCATTGCGACCAGGAGCCGGCCCAGAAGGGAAACGCGAGGCTGCTGCAGGCAGCGTCCTCTCCACGACCAGCTAGTGCCGTGGGGAAAAACAGGCAAGCCTGGAGTGCGCAAGCCGTTCCAGTTTCTCCCACGAAAGCGCGCCTCGCTCCGCTCTGAACCCGTCCCGCGCTGAGCTCCCAAGGCCAGCACAGCACGCCAGCACCAGCGCGTGGCACTGCCCAACACCGACCTCCATTTTCAGTGGTATTTTCAATTAGTCACCTGAATTACTGGCAGAGGTTCATTTTAATTTGAAGCAGAGTGCTGCATGCCCCAGAACAGACAGTTACTGCCCCCGAACCTTCCCACGACACACGGAGCAAGACATCATATATAAAAAAGTCTCCCCCCCAAATCTAAAGAGTGTGATTTTTACTGACTTACTTGCCAGCTTTGCAGGCACTTTCTGAGCGAACAAGTAAGTGTGGCCAGGATTCAGTTCTGGCACAGAGAAGCCAATGAAACAGAAATATTTTTAAGGCAATTCAAGCAAAATATATTTTATAATAGGTCTACAACAATCATTTTGTTTCCATCTCATGCTTCTGCTCCTAATGAAAGCTTTCATTAATAAATTTAGCTCCATTTTTAAGTTAATACAAACATGTGGATTTAAAAGATGTGTAGACGTACCTCTTTGCAAGGGCACCTGTCACGGGAGTGCCATTTACATGCCTAACGATCACCAGCAAAGTTAGATTTGCCGTAGTTAGATTTGCACGGGACCTTGGCGCGCTGGCGAAGGGCCCCGAAAGGCCGGGGGCGGCGCTGCCCCGCTCCCCGGCACCGCGTGCGGCGCAGCCCCCCGAACCGCAGCCGCTTTCACCTGTTCCCAGGCCTGGTGCAGCCGCCCCGTCCCGGCAGCGGGGTATGGCCACGAGCAGCCCCGCTGCTCCTCCTTCCGCGGGGGGCGAGCGCGCGGGAGCACGAGCGACGCACGGGGAATCTGAAGTCCGAACCAACACACGTGTGATCGAGCTACGTTCAGCGCTGTCTCAAGGCTTTACAGTATCGTGCGAGTAGCGACGACCTTCAGCCTCTCCATAGTCACGAAACAACGGTAACTCGGTTCTCACCGAGAATAGTTCGACTGATACACACACGCACATAAAATGCAGAAAAAGTCAAATGAATCCAGAATTCCCATTCGTAGGAATATTGATATATTAATTGATAATGGGCTTTAGGGTTTAAAATAATTACTTTTTCTTTAAAAATAAAAAGTTGCCTAAGACCTTATTTTCTGCTATCCTCCTTTAATGTATTTCTGCAGCTAGGCGATTACCACACAAGACACCGTATTATTGATCTCCAATGCTTGGTTGACTTGTAGATTATCATGTACTGCAAAAAATGTCTGCTTTTGAGACAAAAACGTTTCACATGCCAAAAATACTGCTTCACATTTTAATAGACGAGAAATCAGGACTTCTGTTGTTTTTTTTTCTTCTTTGAAGAGACAATGTCCCCTAATAGTACATTTCAGGTGAAAGATACCTTATTTAAGAACTTTAGCTCTTCTTTATCCATTCGTAATACTCCTAAATTTTAACAATCAAAAAACCCAAGCAGGAATTAATTTTCATTTAAGTGGAAAAAACATAAGAGACCAAATTTACTTCATAACCTTCCAAAGGAGTTATTTGAATTCAGAAATACTACAGATCCCATTTTCCAGTAGTCATTACATTTCTTGATTCATGAGGTCACACTTCACAGCCTGGTTGCTACCATAGACAATAACCCTTCCACAGATAAATTACCTGTTTCATTCTACATTTAAATTTCAAAACTTTTCTCTTAGTTAATATTCTACAATAATTCCTGGAAAAGTAGGCATATTTCATCTTATCTCAGTATCAAGAACATATGTACTTGAAAAGTGCTAAAAACCTGCAAATTATTTCACATGCATTGTTTCCTGGATAACAGATTCCTAAACTGTAGAATACATTTTTATAAATATAAAATGGATGGATTAACTTGATTTTAGCTCATGAAGAATTCAAACATTAAAAAACACACAGCTTTCATTATACATAACAAAGTGCAGTGATGAGGAGATAATTAGGAATATATGCAAATCACCATAAATTTGATACACATACATCAACTCAGCCATAGCTGAAGGGCTAATTCTGCTTACATGGCAAGCAAGCCTTTCTCTGCTTAAAGGACTATCAAGTTATGCATATTGCTGAATGAAGCAAGCGATTGCACAACCAGCCAAGTAAACCTTAAATCAGACTCTTAAATCTTGTTCAGACTATAGCCCTGAAGTGTCAATCAGTGGTGCTCTTCATAACAAATCAATACTGAATGCAAGCACAAGAGATACATATGGATTAAATGTTCCGCATGTTTCTCCTTATCTGCACCTAGCTCTGGGTTGTTTTTTTTTTTCTTTTTAAATACAAAACCTCTAAACTACTTTCATGAGTGTGTTTGGTCCCGGTCCCAATAATTCAACTCTGTGCTAATGTAATTCCTTTAAAAAGAGATTTGAGCTTTAAGCGTTTAATGTATTAGTGACACAGCTATAGGAAGAGAATCTGCTCTCTTTCTAAATATTTCTAAAATAATAATATTTCTTTTTTATAATAGACAGTACTCAGTGTCCCAGAATATTCATCTTTAACCTCTGGGAGGTTTTCATTGGGCTGTCAAACCTTACAATGAAATCACTCTGCTTTTAACCATTCATTTTAACCTTTTGTTCTGTAATTTATACTCTGCTATTCTGGCTCATCTTTTTCTGTAGATTAAACAAGGGCGCCTTACATTGCAGCTTTCAAGTTCATTCAGACAGTGAAAAATAAGATTCTGCTATTGGACAAGCCTCTAGTGAAACTTAGGAGACATTCAAGCTGTGCTCAGAGGAGACGTATCATGAATTAAGCTGTACTAGGCAAGGAAGAGGTAGTTACACCAATTCCATTCATCTGTTAATTAGAAAAAATATGTCTGATGATGAATTAGAGCAGTTGTATACTCATTAGGAGCCAGCAGTGAACTGATAGCCCAATGGAAATGAACAGCAAAATTTCAATTAGGTCATGATTTTACCTCAAATCTGTGCACCCTTCACAAATTCTACGTAAACTGGATCCATATCAGGTGAAGGAAGTGAATTCCCAGAGCCTGCCACGAGTAAGGGGGAATAGGGCACTCACGAAACACGAGCCTGGGCTCAATCCTCTGTCCCAAGAGTGTTTCGGGCCCCATCATAGGAGGTGCAGTGATGTGTGGCCATGGTGCCTTGTCTGGGCACCGCGGTCCAGGTGGCCGCAGCCGCCACCTCCGCACGTTGCAGCCACGCGCGAGATTCTGCCTCCGCAATGCAGCTTGCCCATCTCCAGGGACACGGGCTGGTCTCCCAGAGCGGGTCCCCCTTTCGCAGAGATCAGAAGAGCTCTGTACAGCTACGGTCCCACTCAGTCCTTACCTACTTCGTGACTTCTTCACTGTCCCTGTACACAGCGGTGAATGTTAACCATAATGAAAGCTTCCTATGCCAATAACAGAGTAGAAATTATTTAGGGATGTTTCTCCTTCCAAATTATTTCTCATTTAATCTTACTTTAAGATATTGCATTTCACATAGTAAAACAAAATAGTTTTCAGTACAGACGAAAAAAAACCCTGAAAGGTGACGAAAATGTATTTTCTAATAGGTGACAACAAGCAGCAAGGTGCTTCTGAGTAGTGCTGCTTACATTCTCTGCCTTTGAAACTTCACTTGTTTTCTGAGCTCCATACACACTTCAACATTTTTCAGAGAATAAAAGCATAGGCTTTTAACAGTCACATATGCAAAAAGTCCGAGAAAACTTATTCTTATGTGTGTAAAAGCACATGCCAATTAGTCTTAATAGGTAAGTACCAACCTGAACAAATTCAAGGTCTTTCTGTACCTGGCATGGCAGACTTCTTGTGCTAATTCCCTCCTATTCTGTCAGAAGTATGCAGTTATTTTAAAAAATATTTCCCCAAATGTTCCTACTTTTCTCAAAAATGAAAAGCTTCTTTCAAGAATGTAAGCTCAGAATATATTAAAAATATCACATTGAATCTTCCAGCAATAGATATAGTTATCAGTGGTTTGATGTATGCTGTATATTCCTGGGAAGGACTGAGGCGCTTGAAGGACGTTAGAACAGCAATCTACAGCTGGGACTGGACGTCAGAAATACTTAAGGGTTAATCTACATGAAATGCCAGGAGATAACACCTCCAGATTGTAGTCAGCACATGGAAGCTGATTTCATAGGATCACTGTGTTTCATAAGTACTTTAAATGCACCTGGAACTGTAATAATTTTGTAACTTCCTTAAATTTGGGGACAGCTGCTTACAACTGTGTTATTAACCTATAGCACATGGCATGCAGCTATTTGATTTGAACATGCTAAGATGTTTCATAATCATTACTAACTTTTCCCTGTTTGTATTCTTATTCAGCTCCTTACATTGTACTCAAGAAGCATGATGCAAGGAGCTAGATCATCTTACTTTACAGTGCTGGCTCCTGTCCATTTCAATTAATAATGGTCAAATCATATGACGTGACCTGAAGTAAAGGAAACTAGTCAAATTATTCTTTGAGAATTCCATTGCTTTAGCTAAATAAAACAGTTTAAGACATTAGAGGAATTAATTCTCTCTTTTTTAAGCAGTGATATTTTGGAGAAAGGAAAGGCCTACCATCACCACAGCTAAGTGATGGTTATCCGAACAGCCCGACTCGTGCAGTGCCGACGCAGAGAAAGAGGCACAAGGGCAGGGCGGCCTCCCTCCCTGCATGACACTCCTGGTGATGCTGCAGCAGGAGGATCCTGGTCCCGGCAGGCGTGGGAGCACAGGAGCGCAAACAACCCAATGCGCCAGCGAATGGAAAAATGGAGCAGCGCACATCCGCCACCGAACAACTCAGAAATTCAGGAATTGTGACATCTGGCTTCTATATATGCTATTGCTGGGGGGGAAAGAAAATGAAAAGTAAGTGTACATGTGTATTGTGATAATTAAATGCTTTTGTAAATAGACAGAAGCATCTTTTCCCTGTACCACGTGCTAGAAGCTTTTGTTTTGTTGAGTGCCACCAACTGCACTCTGATACAGCAACGCCTCTGCAAAGCATACGCTGCATCTAGAGAGAGCAAGGATGAAATGGTCATGCGGAGACCCACCAAAAAAAAAAAAAAAAACCTCTCCACATTATTAAAAAAAAAAAAAAGAAAAGGCTATCAACCTCACAGTTCACTATCAGCTAAAAAAGACTTCAAAAACGATTCTGGATACACCAGGTAAACTTCTTCTAATCACACTTGCAACTTGTCATAATTCTGCGAGTGTTACATATCCGAAATCGATGTACCTGCCATAATGCATTACAAGCTACATCCACCAAGGAACATCACAACGCTAAGCACCGCGCCACCGAATTCTCCAATGAATCCACAGCATCTGGGGAGACCGTTGTTCGGCTGATGCAAACTATGGGGAGACAGGTATCTCAGACTGGAACCTACACAAGCCATTCATTATCTCTGTGCAGACACAGTAAATATAGCAATACTAAATCTTAAGAAAATACATGTGTCCTAAGCCATGCTCTTTGACAACTTCAAGGTTATTTTAGGGATTCTTTCAACCAGTTACTGCCCTGGTGGTAGTGATACTAATGGCATCACACAGGAATGGAGAAAAATATCTTCCCTCTATTTCCTGTGGGACCAGTCCTGTAAGCAGAATCTGAGGACACTTTCTAGACCAGATAATCAAGGCAATGCTCATTTTGTGGTTCTGAACAGGACTTCGGCACTTACATCTCACTCTGTCAACACTTTGGAAATGCTGGGTATGCACAGTAGCAAAGCTTTTACACCTAGGGAACCTTCTTGGCAAAAGACATACACTCCTCCAAAGCTAGGAGGCAACTTGAAAGACACACAAGGGAAAGAGTTGCTCAGGATGTGTAATTTGCACTTAGGTACCTAAAAGGGAAACTGTACCATGCAATCATGAAAGCTGCAAAAAGAACTGAGCAAATTACACTGAGCTAATCTCCATGCTGGTTCAACTCAACTGTGACCAATACCCAAGTTAGCCAATGTCCAGGTGACTCAGGAATCTCTATTATGCTGTGGCAGCCCTGTAAGCAGCCCCTGAAGGCCCTGCGCTCTCAGAGCCTCACACATGGAGTATGCAGCAGCTACGTTTCTAGGCAAGCTTGTAGCAATGTTATAACCAGATCGTATGCTATATTCATATGATTTAAATACTCCCCTTCAAATTGGTCCTTTAAAATGTCTATAGACCTTCTGAAATAGTTATCTGGATATTCAGCCAGGGTAAGTAGTACTTCAAGAATCCATTGTGTATGCTGTATCAGCAGTTATCTTTGAGAACATCAAGGAATACTAAATTATTGATCCTGAATTAATTCAGCTTGGGGAAGATATGGTACTTAGCTGGATTTTTTTAATTCACTTTCAAAGATGGACTTAAAAAGTACTGAGATGCAGAAAAAAAAAATCATTCATGGGCTTATTTACACATCATATTTGATCAAAAATAGCATGGTAGAAAGCAGTTTTCACAATAATATTCACTGAGCTAGTTACCATGTGAACTAAAGCATCTCTCCTGTTCTCCGAAGTCAAGGAAGTCTGAAAGTTTTCAAACCTTTGGCCTAAACATGACAAGTATTGCAACATTTCTTGCTTCTTGTTCAAGGAAATCTCACTGGAAAATAAACAGTAGAGAAGATAAGCTATTAAGCCGGGCCCCTGAAGCTGCTAGCTCTTTCATCAGGTCTTATATCTGTTAACCTTTCATAAACGTCAGTCTGGAAAGGAGGAGTTTCAACTACATCCCAATGCCAAAAGTTCCCATACTCATTCGGCCACATCACAGGCTTCAGACAACCATATTAACCCTGCAAAGAACCAAGATATGCAAGAATGGTAAGTAGTATTACATTGTAGCTTCATTCCTACAATAAAATCTAGACTGCAAGTCACTTTTTCTTTGCAGATACAATGTCGTAATTGCTGAAATTACGTGAGGAACAAAATTTTCACTTAGGGACAGAATGAAAGTACGTCACTGTAAGTAATAAAAATTAGTTTAATTTTCAACTAAAATCACTGTCATCTTTTACCATGTCCCAAAATTTTCTTATCAGTTTTCATCTATCTTAGCTAGAAGAAACTTAAAAAAACTCATATACTCTAGAAAAGAAGAAAGTCTGCACATATATTGTCATGGACCTACTGCAGTAACTGTCGTTATTTAATTCAGTGTAAGTTATAACTCAAGTAGAAATGCAAACAGTCTAGGAACATTTTTATTAACATATAAAAAGTAAAATATTTTTAAGGAAATATTAGTTCCTTGCCACTTGTTATTGGTTATCTGCTCTCAGAAATACAGTAGTCTACCTCACTCATCATCAATAAAGATTTTTCAGTATCTAAGAACCCCAGTAAAACAACCATCATTTACAACTAAAAGCTTCTATCTGTTCAGCAAAAAAAAGGCAATCTTCTCTTCCCCTTTCAGGAATATCAAAAACTGCTTATGCTAAAGGCCATTCTCAACTACCATGTCTACATCAGTACAGCAAAATGGCATAGGTGACCACTAAACCCCAGTCAGCATATAGATGGGTCCACATGCCCTAATTCATAACTTCATTAACTATAAAGAGAACATCAGACAAAAACACGGCCATTTCACCATAGCAGTATCAGGAATTAGATATACCTTCTATCTTTGAATAATCAACTACTAGAGAATTTAAACATAATTTTTAAATAACAAAAAACAAACCAAGAGAATTTCAGAACTGTAGTGATACCACGTCAACCTTTAATTAGAGCCATCAAAGAGCTGTTTTCAGCTACAGACATAGGAGTTTTTTCCAAGTTATCATACCAACAGTACATGTAAAATACACAATACTAGTATCAGAGTCAACATTGGTTGGCAGTCTTATCAAATGAGAAATAGAACTGAAACCTGAATTTACAACTTGATTTTCTAGAAAGATTAACATCTGGTGATGCAAGAATTCCAGTTCTACTGTGTATTACTGAATGAGCCTGTTCTGGGTTGAAATATAACAAATGAAAGTTAACATTCAGAAAACTTATAGGATTAAAGGAGTACATGCCTGAGGGTCAGCAAGAACTCTTCTCACCCCCTTACTGCACCCCCCCCTTTTTTTCCCCTTTATAAGCCTTTTGAAGGATTGGAATATTAGAAATGGTCTTTTGATTCTGGGGCTCATGCACTGATGTGCTTTAAATTAAAGTCCTTCAGGAGACGACGGTCAACACCAAAGTAACATATTTCTTGGTTAAGAAAAGGATGGAAACCATTTATCTATCACGATGGATTTCTAACATTGCTATTACCTCCTCCCCTGAAACACTGAAGATGTTAGGAAGACAATGTAGGGTACTGCACTGATTTTAAATAGAGCTGTAATACCTAGCTGTTACCCTGGCCTACTACGGAGTTAATAGTAGGTATATATGACTCTGTGTTATTCAGTACCTTAGAGTCGAAATAAAGATGTCTTGAGATTTCCTGAGCTCCAGCTCCTCAGAAGCTCGCAGCTTCCATTGCAATCTGAGGATTTTGTTTATTTCATGCAGGTATCAGCTGCTCCAAGCTGTTCTCAGAAAATAATATCCACCAGGAAATCATTCCTCGGGCAGCAATTTACCTTAATAACATAGTTCTAGTTTGCACATTCTTTCTGCTGATGGTGTTTGGCTGCATTACCCCAGCGCTGCAGTACCACGGCAGCAGAGCTCACCTTGAACGCAGAAGGGTCGGCAATTGATTTTGTTGGTTATTATAACAGTGGCACACACTGACCTCACGTCCCACACTGTGCAGAGGGTAATTCTTGCACACAGTGTCAAATTTGTCCTTGTTATGGGATTCTGCTGCTTGCTAGGAATCAATGACATTTGGAAATGACAGTCCTGCGTTATCACAAGGAGGAGACAGTACGGTTTTATAACACGGAGGTGATAGTATATTACTACTGCTTACGCTGCAAGATCATGTCCTGCAACATTCCTGCCTCCAGGGAGCGACTGGTGACGGTGCCAGCTCAGGGAGTCTTCTACACATGCACACGGGGCAGCTCGTTCCCGAGAAGTCCTGTCGAAGCCACCCGAGCGGCCCGTGTGTCTTCAGGGAACAGGACAGCCTATGCAAGAAAACGAGGCTTCATCAGAGAAAGAGCCAGTATCACTCTTTCTTCCATATAGAAAAGAGCCTGAAAACTGGTCAATTGGTCAAGCAAAACAGAGAAACAATGAAAAAAAAAATCAAGGAGAAAAGTTCTTCTAAAACTGTAAAATTAAAGACTTATATACCCAAAAGGTAATCTCCATCTCATCGCAATGCTTTCCCCTCCGCTAAAATTCATTAAAAAATGTTAATCAAGAAACAAGAACTTTTCTGCTTAACTAAAACATTCTGGGGAAAAACAGATTACTAGCTAGTGCTGAGTATATACCACTGTATACTGCTCTTTCTTGAGCAAAATATCTAGATGAACAATGTGGTTCAGAATGCCTTATTTCCACTTTATCTCAAACATAATTTATTAAGAAGAAATGATTAATGATTAAAATGATTTCTACTCTGTTAACTACTACTAAATACAGTAATAACAATGAGCTCGGTTTAATGTAAGTAGCATCATCTTATGTAGTGCTACTTAATGGTAGTTAGTAACTCCATTTTAATTATTTTTTGTTTAAATATTCATTTTATTGTTTTTTGTAGAAGGGAAAAATATAGGCATTGTTACAACATTCCAAATTTATATCCTTCCCGTGGTACGATTTTAAACATAGAAAATTTGTTTTATTTATGCATATAGAACTGGCCACCGACTAGCCTGAAAAATGCAACAAAAGATCCAATTTTTTTTCCCAAGACTTTAATGCTGAACAGTTTTATGCTTTTGGTTCTGCAGTTATAACTGACGGTGTTAAGAAGTGTGTACTGCTTCCACACCCAGACATCACCACAAAGACTTGGATTAAAGACAGAGGCCACAGCTTTAATCCAGTGAGCTGATACCTGAGGCAGGGCCAGCTACAACCACCCGCGCGCAGCAGGCGCCCCGTGGGGCCCTGCCTGCATCGAACGCAGGTTGCTCGAGACCCAGAGCACGCCGGCGCTTCCAGCAGCCCCCCGTGCCATGCTCTGGGTCAGCCCGAAGTTGCCACCACCTTACCAGGAAAAATCCCTGTTTCCTGGACACAAAGTCGCACATTAATAAATGATATCTCTCTCTAAAAAGTTTACTACTGAAAATTAATTTTTGTAAAAGAAGATGAAGCAAACAGTCTGACAAGCAGGCAAATCGGGAGAGAGGAGATAAGAATAATCTTGATAAGGACAGGTTATGATAAAAGTGAACATGGTGCTTAACTTAGCCCTTCTGAGATGTTTGTAGATAGGCAGACACACAGCAGTCGGAGGCCAAGAGTCTTTTTTCATCAGTGAGATAAATATCCATGACTTGTTCAATATCCCAAATAAATGCAAATGTCAGTAAACACAAGAAACTCTCTATCTCCTCAGAAAAACTAGCAGCTGGCTTTTTATATACCACATACCAGTTGTTCCTGAGGGATAACCAAGGAGAAAGAGGATACACTGACTTTAAGATTTCCTCTAAGATTTATGCAAAGTAGATATTGGGGTGCTAATTGTATCCAATTATCCCCAGAAGATCTAGCAGTTAAGTCTTGAAGGTTTTGTCAAGCTAGACCTTTGCACAGTTATTTTCAGCTGCAGGTATTGCCAGGATTTTGACATGCTTAAAAACCTCCTGGCAAACACAGGCAGAAACAAAATAATTTTAAGCAACCAGAAAAATAACACTTCAGACTTGATATAGCCTTTGCATTTTAGTTCTCTCATCTCAGTTTCAAATAATTTACAAACTGGTACCTAAATAGGAATCGTACTGTTGGTTTTAGATGTGGGTTTCCCTCCTCTCCCCTCGCTCCACAAATACCTATGCGATGCTTCACTTTAAGCAACAAATTTGATACACAGTTATTTAATTAGTAAGTTGCTATTTTCTTCCACATTAGCCATCGGGTAGGCTTCAGACTGAAATACATTTTAATCAAATGATTGGTGAAAATGGCCAAGCAGAATGTTTCTTTTCAGTTCAATGAGCAAAGAAGGGAAAAGACAGGAGGAAAAAGATTTATTAAGTTGGACTTTATGTATGATAATCATCATAATAAATACATGCACCTAGCTAACTGCTGTACTGTTGATTTGTCTTGCTACACAGCTGTCTCCTCCACATCATCCCCCATAATCTGTCCAGGTCTCCTTTGAACCACCTTTATGTTAAGTATGTCTTTTTAATATTACTGGGATTTTACAATGTTGTTATTATTGGATGCCTAAAACTATTGATGAGCGTCCATTTATTGTTATAAAAAGAGAGGAAAGGAGGAAAAGCAGTGCATGAAATAGGCCTGACCGCCACTAGTTAACTCTGGATATTTATGTTTATTATTATGTATTTATGTTTATTTAATACTAGGACTTTACACTGATATTCAGTCTTTGATGAGAGTGATGCCGCGACTAGATGGAGTGAGGAGAGCGGTGCTTCGCCTGCTCTGTCTCTGGACACTAGTTTACTTTAAGAGCCTTTTGAAGCCACTATGCCCCAACGATACACGAGTCCTGCACAACTAATATGATGGGAAGAAGAGTATCAGCTTTGATGGAGAAAACTATGTTTCATTTTTGTAAACTGCAGCTTCTACATAGCTTAGATTAATAGATTTATTTCATTCTTTTCCATTTCAAAGGCACGGAGCTGGCTTTTATTAAGCATTATTATTGGCTTCTCTGGTATAAACACTATGGCAAGGAAAAATGAACACTAAAGAAATTCAGTTGACTTCACATGGTCAGTAAACAATGACATTTCATTTGAATTTACTTGTTGTCCTGTATACACTTCTTTATCCTATCTTGGAATCACTTTTTGTTTCCATTTACCATTTTATTTTCATTTTAAAATTTGCAAGAAAAAACACTTTGCCAGCTAAATGAAAACTGATGAGAAATGCCCTCACCTAGGCTCTATCAAAAAATGTCCTTGAGCGTGTGCTCGACTTGGTGAGTTTGACAATTGCAATGGGATCACCAAGATGTTTACATTTAAGCACAAACATAAATGTATCGCTGAACAGGGACCGTATTTCCTTTCAGACTTTTTAATTGTTCTATTTCTAAAAGTTTTACCACCGCACTGAGAATATCGTTCCTCCCCTTTGTAATGGATTACAAGATTTTATGACTAACCATAACTTTATATTCACTGGCATTGAGACATACAGTGCATCAATTTTCTTTCATTTTTGTTGCTCAAACACTACAGCTAAACACAATGCTATAAATACATGATACAACTAAATGATGAAACAGCAGCTTCCTGCTGAAACTTTAAAGCGAGAGAGACATTGTTTTAGCTGAGGAAGCCATTTAGATACCAGCTGTTCCCGCTGAAAAGATGTGGCAGCCATCAGCAGAAATAAGAAATGCTCTCTCTGTACATATTGAAATGAGTTTTATCTTCCTTTCCATTCTGTTTTGCGTTCCTGCTGGTGAAAAAGACAAAATTCATTTCACTCATATTTCATTGCAAGCACAAATCTTAAACGAGAGGCGTCTATACCTTCGAAGCAATTTGCGCACTCAGGTGAGCCACAGCCGGAGGCGACCAAGCGCAGGGAAAGCCCCTGCTCCGCAGCAGCCGGCATTGCAGCTGGAAGGGGAAACAGGGGCGCATCGCCTCAAATTGCTTTTCCACGTGGGTTTGTTTCTCGTGGGTATTTATATTTTGCATTCTAATTGCGAGAAAACAAGGTAGCACGTGTCAGATACCACTGTGTGTTATCCCAAAACAAACACGGGTATTTTAATAGTGACCACTGAAAATAATCTTTCATTTCCTGGGTTCTTAGAATTAAGATCAATGCTTATCACTCCAGCCATACATTTTAGAAAGCAGAATACAACTACTAAAATGTTACTGTGTAGAAAATATCATAGATTGTATGTCAATAAATTGCATATTGCCATATCTGCTCAGAATACAATTTTCTAATGATCATGACAAAATGCGTGTTGTGTTTTGCATCTAAAGAAGAGGTTATGGAGTTGACAGAACAAACATCTCTCCTTGGGGGTGGTATGAATATCATCAGATCATATTAAAGATTTTGCTTCTTTTGCCATAGGCCATCAATTCCAAAAATTTGATTAAAAAAACACTGCATTAGTGCTGTATTCTCAAGCTGCCTCTTATTAACATTTTATTGTAGCATACTCTAATGACAACCAGTATCAGCTCTCATTATTCTAAATAAAGAGTATAGTCATTTTCTTCTTAATGACTGAAGTGAAATGTGTCCATGGGGACATTTTAGTTTACTCGTTCTTACAACGTAATATTGTCATTATTAATACTTCTTGAAGAGAATTTGTAGACTAAAATTATCTTTGTAGAGTCTCCAGATTTTAATTTTTAAATATGTGTAGTCTCAGTCAAATGCAGAATGTTAGATTCTTTTGAAGACAAATAACATCAGCCATTTAATACAACATACATTTAGTTCCTTGAAATGTTTCAATGCTACAATACAACACACTTCACATTAGGATGCCTGCAACAAAAGACCTTAAGAAAAAGCAACAATTTAATTTCATGCACCTGTGAAGTACATCAGTGCCACAAGACTCGGGTAGAAGAGAGGCTACCTGATTTTTTCCATTGCTATGCTAACCAGCTTAACAAATATAAAAGAAGGAATGTAATAAAAGTTACTCAGAGTGGAAAAGGCAGGAAGACAAGAACATCCCTCTTGCTCAGTTCTTGTGCAGTGCTGAAGACAACGAAATCCCAAAATACAACCAGGATGCCTTTGCTGTACTTCAGTATAAACAAATAGGCAAATACAAATATAGTTCCCATCTTCCTGCGCTTTCAAAGCAATGCAAGAAAAAGCAACCTGTGTCACGTGAGGGTATTGAGCGAGGAGGTGGCTCACAGCATGGTTAAAGCAAGCCGACTGCCCCGCTTCCACCCCCGCCTGAGCTCTTCCCCTCCGCCGCAGGGTTGGCTTCTTGCTCTGAACCAGACATGTCACCTGCACCCTCATGGCTGGAGTTTCAAGTTAACTCAGTGGCCAGCCTTCCTTTCTAAAAGGTGTTTTAGAGCCCAAGGATGCAGGGAGACGCTTGGGGGCACAAGCAAGAGTTTAAATGAAGTTGGCACTAAGCCCAATTGATTTCCAATCTAGACAGGTACCTACCCAATACCTCTGCATCTAAAATAAATCCTGCCAGGTACCTATGTCCAGCGTGGGCATCTGACTAGCACTAAAAATCTCTTCGCTATAAAGTCTCATGAAATCAACGGGTGCTCAGGACTTTGGTAAACATCAGTGAGAAGCACCCATGGGGAGACCTAGAGAGACTGATGAGCCTCTGCCCGGCCTCTGCTGGGGCTGTTCCTGCTGCGCTTTGCTCCCAGCCCCTCGCCGGTGTTGGTGCGAGCAGAGCCGGTCATCCACCCGGTGCAGCCTCTGCATTACCGGTGCAGCCTCCGCTATTCACAAGCGATACCTAAGCAAGGAGAAACAAATAAACAACTACCACAACTATTCCTTGAGCAAACAAGTTTCAATTTGGAGAAAACGCTGGGGAATCTGGGCCTCAAAAACTAAGACATGCTTCCTCACGTCATGTTACCTCGCGACCGTGGGGTAAGCACCCTAGTATGTTCATTACCATTTCATTTACCAGGTTTGTTTACATTTTAAGACTTTTTTAGGGGTAATTATTGCTGCTCCTGTTATACCACTAATTAAATTTTAAAGTCTAGATATAGTTTCATAAAGCCTGACAACATATGAGGTACATCTACTCATACTGAAAAGGAAGCGTAACTGCAGTTATGCACAAGATAAATGAAGACGGTTGAGCTGGAAAGCAAAGTCAAAAGGTAAGGAGTCATAAACTGCAAAAAGCTGCTATAGGAAACAGTATATTATGTTGTCTGATGCCAGATTAAATGTATTTTATTATCAAATATTAGAGCTTTTAAGCATCTAAACCTTAACTAATCTGTGAATCTGTAGCAGAAAGAAAGCTTCTTTAAAGCCCTGAGCCTACAAGATTAATTTTGACACCTGTCAACTAAACAAGTGCATATTCTCATCAATCAGCATATTGCAGCACTGTAAAACACAAACAAAAATTCCCTTTGGGTTTAGAGAAATGTCCATAATTTCAGGGTAGAAATCTGTTGCAACTAACTATAACACTTCACATCACCAAAAATCCCAGACTTGGGGTTTATCCCAAATCAGTGAGACCTGCACTAATTGATACGGAAGCAGTATTAGGCACTGTGTCTTTGCAGAGCAGTAATTTAAATAGCTTTGTGTTTTATGTCAGATTTAAAACTACATCCACTAACTGCCAAGCTGCACACATGAAAATCAGTACGTGTAGCACAAATCATGGTTAGATTCTAAGATTTTGTACTACTTTTACTATGTCTGAAATGAGACTCTAATTTGGTTTTAATAAAAACTAACTGAAAGTAATTTAATACCAATTGATTGTTAAGGGGATACATTTTGCAGTTGTCAAGTCTATAGAAATGCTAAATAATTAACTCAAAACTGCATAGGCAATAATGTAATTATAGCCTTAACAACTTTAAACTTCCAAGTAATGTTTAAACAGTTAATTAAAAATTTAAAAGATAGTGCTATATTACACATCTATAATGTTAATTGCTAAAAAATGCTAATCAATATTTGTTGAGTAATCCAATTAATTGAGTAATCTAATTTCCAGTATATCTGAAGCTAAATAAATACAGCTTCATAAATCTGGCTTACAAGCTAATAGCCAGATATTCATTAAAGATAAATTAATAATCAATTACATATTAAATGATTGTATGTTATTTATTAGTTATGGACTTGGGGCCAACTGGAAAGCGACCAGATTAACGTTTTATTGTTCTATCATTTTTCAACATATTGTACAAATACAAATTTTAGTTAATTGCTCTAACATCCTATTTCTGAGTATGTCAAACTGAAAGGTCTTCTTTTTATTTGCTTTGGTATGGTATGTAGGATGTGCAGGTCCAAATCTCAGAGCACCTCTCACAGAACCTTTTAAAACATATGTTAACTCTGCTGGAGCACAGAGCCAACACTCTTTAAAGCGAACACAGACGGGGACACAACGCGGATGGCAGGGCAAGGCAAGGTGTCCGGCAGCTCTCACTTTGCTTCTGTTTTGGCAATACTCCATCCATTTTGAAGGTCCCATTGCTATTGCTCCCTGCCACCAGAGTACTCCAAGTTACACCTAGGATCCTTCCCAGCACGGCAAAGGGTTGCAGAAGCTGCTTCTGAAATTTCTGCTTCTCTGCTCTGTGCTGTGAAATCTTCACTATGGAAAAGAAACCATACCTTTGTCATTTCTTTGATTGGTATAAAGGTATGTTTGAGATGGTAATTTATGAATGTAAAAAAGCTTTATCCTAAATGACATGTCAACTTGTGTTTGCTAGTAAGCTTTGGTAGCTATTACTGACAGCTATATTTACATACTTCCAATGAACCGTGATTAAATTACTGAACTCTTACTTGTTTTCCCCTTATCGCTAAATTCTGACTTTGTAACACACTGAATGCAGCTAAAATAACCTCTTTATCTGTTACCCCATTAGGCATCGACTCATTAAACCTAGGCCAGCTCCAGATTGAAAACTCACCAGGACAGGGACCATCTCATCAGATACGCTTGCAGTTCTCAGCGTATCATCAATACTTTCAGAGAACTCTGCTTTCTAAATGGCATTGCACAACTCAGTTTTAATGGTTTCACAAAGCAGTACATCAGTGCAAGACTGAGGCAGGGAGCTATTTTCCAGGATCAATTCTTAAATGAATATGCTGTAGAGTAGAAATAAAGAGCATCATGGATTAAGAAAGTAGCACAGTAAGAGATGCCATTCTAATTCAGGATTTTGGTTTTACAGTCTAGCCATCTTCATCATCCACACACTTCTTCTGAGGTTCAGTATTCAAGGATAGACATTGATGCCAGCACAGCCTCTCCATGTTAACAGGAGCCCATACATGCAGATGAGGCTGAAGGGTCAAGGTGGATGTGACAGCAAGGCTTGCAGCCTGGCGAGGAACATCACAGCGTTAGGGCAGCTTGGTGTACAGAAGTCCTGTTTAGCTCTCTATTCAGATCTTACTCTTAAATCTCCAAATGATCTCAGTGGAAGTCAAAGGCGCCCCATTCTTTCCACACTAGTTTTAATTCTAAATTACTTTATATTTTTATATAAAAGAATATAGCAAAAAATGATGTTTTTTCAAACCTGAAAGCTTGTCCCAGAGAGGTAAGAAAGTAAATCAATTACTCTAGCATTTGGGCTTACTGATTTTTTTTTTTTAATTGACCTCCAGTGTCTAAGATGTTCCCCCTGTCTTCCCCTCCCCGAAAAAACAAGAAGGCTGGGAAATAAAAAAATGAAATGAAAAGTGCACCAAGCTACAGCATTTAACGCCGTCCACAGTACAAGACATTTCAAAGTGCTTGTTGTCCACACTGTATCAGAACTATGGCTCTCTCTTTGACAGGCTGTTTTAAAACTGTGTGACAGTTTTAACTGTAAGCAACACTGAAGGACAGGAACTTGAGTCCATCATTTCATGGTTGTCAGCTCCAAAGACAGGAAGGTCTATTTTAGAACCACACAGTTTTCAGCAGCTGCTTTCATGAATAACACACTTCCATCATTAGTCATTTAACCTATATAATGTGACAACAACATTTATTACAGAAGCTTAGAGATTTGTGACAGTACCAAGAATTCAGAATTGTCCTTTTACATAATTTGCATTTGTTGAGTGCTTCAAGGAGAAAATGTATTTGAGTATCAATAATACTTGTCCTACTCCTACCCTGATTTACTAGATAAAGAAGTGCTGAGATATGGTATCTTTTGGAGTCTTCAGAACCTCTACCTTGTGAGAAGCCACCACAGAGTCACTTACCACGCTTTGAAGCTTACAGTTTGGCAGTGACTCATGGGGTCATCTTCTTTAAAAAGAGAAGCTGAAAAGGGCACCTATTCCAGCATTTGACTGAAAAATAATAAGCAACGTCCATGAAAATTTAACTGGTTTAATCTATGACATGGGAACAGCTCTGACGATAAACAACCCATCCCTCATGCCACCTTCAAAAGGTCCAACCTGCAGCAGCCAGCCCTCCCTTACACTGCGAGTGCCTCGCGGTGAGACCTGCCTCACGGCTAGCTCATGTGCAGCAGTGCCTCTTATGATTTCTCCTCCTTTTGCACATTTGTACAGAACAGGAATGATTCAACTCAAAGCACACTGAAATCAAACTGCTTTGCTGAAGTCAATTACATGACACCAAAGCACCAATGAATACGTTGTTTGGATTGAGCTGCAGAATGCTGCAGCTGAAAGAAGTTTTGATGAAGGAAGCCTTGAGTAAGAACTGAATCCTGCAGCATTACAGCAGTAATTAAAGTTTATAGACTTGTCAGTATTTACCTTGCAGCTTTGCAGTGTTCATCATGAGCCTATGACAGCCTGATAAATACAGACCAAGCACTTGCAGATTCTCAGGTTTGACAGTCATCAAATAAAGTAATAGTGAAAGCAAAATTTAATCTGCTTAGATTGCTGGCATTTTCCAGACTACTAGCCCAATAAATGGTAAGAAGATGGTTCAGCATTGCACAGACCTTGAACAGATTCTCAAAAACAGCATCTCCTTTGTGTGTAATGCTTGCACACCGGAAACCTACATCTGTGTCCCTATGTTGGCTGGTTAACCACCTAATTGAAATGATTATATTAAAAAAAAAAAATCAGATCACTTCGAACAAGTCTTACTAATTCACACTGAGGAATATCCTTGAGTCCACTGTGGAAGCCTGATATTCTCTGTTCATATTTCCAAATGGGTAAAGACTTTTAAAGGAATAAAGGATACAGGCTTGATAGGCTTTCTCTGGAAGTCCAACAGAACCTAATCTCGATTGTGCCTGTGAGAATCTGCTCCAAAGCAGATTCTTCCTCAACAGTGGCTGTATAATGAAAATATTTAATGCAATATAAAAACAGCCAATTACTTTCTAAACACTCTTGAAACCAGCTCTAGAGGCATTCTACCTGAAAACAGAGAAAGCTGACACACTTCAGCGAACAAACACAAGGTGCTGGTGCAGGAATCCTCAGTGGTTCACAGAAGTACACAGTCATAATCACTGCACCGTTTGCAACTCTAAAATCCTGTCAAGACTGCTGATATCCAGATTATATACATGACATCCTACCGCAATGTCAAAGTCGCAATCCTGGGTGATTTCTTCCTCATCCAGACTGTAAAGCAAAAGGAGCAATGGCTGATAATGATTTTGTTTCCAAGTTGCAAAACTGCTCCAAAGGGCATGCAAAAAATACCTACACTTTGCACATAAACTGTGAAGAGCTGCTTTTATAGAGAATTTGAGACTCTTTATATAATGTGCAGCATAAAAAAGTTGAACTGACTTTCTAAATTTTTTCTGATTTCTTTAATGGCTTTATGCTGTACAATAATTCCCATCCTAAGTGCTTCATAAAATATGAGATTTCTAGCTAGAGAGCTTCATGAAATGTTACACTGCCACTCAATGACAAAGACCACAAGTTTATATAACAGTATATGTAAAAAGGTCATTTACAATTTGGATTTCACACTTTGTCACCCAGAGCAACATACTTAAAGCACATGATTGAAAACACCTCAGCTGAAATGCCTGGGGAACACGTCACATACAGAACATTGCGCTGCTGTTCAAGAGCACACCTCCCAGGATAAAAAGACAAACGCAGAGGTTATGAAACTTTAACACGTAATATTTCTCCTGCATCTAGCTTGCTTTGGAGCCACATCAGCCACGACTGCAACATAAAGATCTGAGTTAACAGTGACCAAGAAACACATTCCAAGAAGAAGGATATTTTCCCGGTCAGAGCTCCAAACAGCAGTATGCCACTCTGGGCTTCAGTTGTAGGAACATGTTTGACAATTCACTCTCACTCTTTCAGGCCTTCAGCACCCAAGTGGATCTAGATCCCACAGTGGATGTGCTCTCTGTGCTGTCCTAGGAATCCGGCTTCAGTGCCAGGGTCTGAATCTGGGCTCCTAGGCACCAAAATGGTGCATCTTCCCCTTCTAGAGGGTCCCCTTCTGACCTTAGCTGGATTACTTCCAAATGAAGGATGGCAAAACCAGGCTGTATTTCATAACATCATGTGCTATGTGATTTAAAAATAGCTCATTGAAGGTTTTGATGCTTATGACCATCACATTACAAAGTAATTTCAAAAAGGAATTCAAGGTTTAATGACTTACATTCTTTTAAGATGGCATAAGAAGAAGAAACATTACAGAAACAGCTATGTAAATATAGCTCATTCAATAAAAATGTAAATAAGATTCATTAAACAGAGGTAGAAACCTTGAATTTTTTTTTTTATATGAGACGAATTAAGTCTTCAAGATAAGATTTGTTTCTAAACTTGTAAGTCCAGTATTGTAGGGCTGGTGTACTATTATTACTATTATTATTTCTTATTAAAGGGGCAGTTTTTACTAAGCCGAATACTTTAACCTACTTTAGCATGTACTTACTGCTATTTTTTATTTACTTTTAAGGTCTTTTGATTGTTGCCATCCTGGTCTGGATTCATACCAGCAACTTACAGAAGAAATGTTCAATATCTCATTACCAGTGTTTTCCAGCCTTAATCATTTCAACAAATACAGTTGTCGCATTGCATTCATACTTGGCTTGGCTTGATAGCATCTGACAATGAAAACCTGACTGAAGATGAAAATAAAAGGCCAGGTAACCATCACACAGATTTTATTTATTGGAAAAAAGAAAAGTAGAGGTGCAGTTTTAACTTCTTCAACTATAAAACAGACACCAATACTGATCATTTGGGTCCTTGCCCTACTGACAACAAAAGCTCATGTGTTACACCATTAACAAAACTTAAATGGCATATTAACTGTACGTTCAATAACAGATCAAACAGTGGAATTGTATTTGCACACTTTTGTCTATGAAAAGATGGTGCTTTTAAGAAATATACATTGAGTGGGTGAGGTTGTTTTTCTGAATTCATTTTTAATAACGCCATTTAACAGCACCATTTGACATGGAAGTCAACAGCGCTTCTTGCTAAAAGCTTTACCTAAAAAATAGACTGATATTCTATATTATAATTTTAATGATTCATTGAAGATTAAGGAAAAATAAAGGACTGAGAGAATGATTGTAAGAAATAAATCAGATGAACCCTACCCACCAGATAAATGTACTTTGTGAAGATTTCTCAATTAAAACAAAATTTTACTATTTTTGTCCCTCAGAATATATTGTAGATAGATGCAAATAAGCAGTGAGATATAATAATGAGGTATGTATGAACAAATATTCTAGATTTGTAATAATATGTAATTGATGCCAATAAATGTGTATGTGTTTATTAGGATAATGATTTCATTTGTCTTTAGTTTATGACCTTCATTTTTTAAATCTTAGCAACACATTCAGATATGCAACTGTAAAAAACTTTGTATGCAACAAAACCTTAAAATCGATATAACATTTAAAGCAAAGCCATGGTAGCACTGTAAATACAGGAGCAATGTGCTGACGAACTCAAGTTTGGAAATCACTTTTGCAGCACATCTCCACACCAGTTCAAGCCTATTTCTAATAGGAGTGGGTAAGCAAGGAAAGAGAGAATTGCAATCATCAATCCCAGAAAAGAAAAAGACTTGAATCAGAACTTCAGTATCAGCAGGAGACAGAAAATGCTGCAACTGAGAAGCTATGTTTCTGGGATGGTAATGAGAGACCTGAGAGACTTCAGATATGTGAAACTTGAAGGCTGAGTTAAAAATAAGCTGAAGCTTGCTATTAGCTGCATAGTTGTAAACTGCTGGCCATCCAAATCAGGGTTTGTGGGTGGCTTTTCAAAAAAGGTGTGGTACCGAGACCAAATTATCATGACCTTTGAACTGTGCTGCAAATAATTATCCTTTTTACTCCGGATGCAATGCAAGCACCAAGACTGTAGTAGAGAATGCACAAAAGCTTTAAAATAATCATACCAGTACTACTACGTATACATTGCATGATGGTCAAGTTAACGCTATATTTTTAATTTGAAACGGTGGTTTGGAGACGCAGTTACTATCTTCAGGAAATTAAAAGTAATTATGAACAGGTAAAGACAAATTAAATAGAACTTTGAAACCCACAAATAAGTACCCAAAAGCTCTGAACTCCTTCTTGCAGAAGTGAAAACGCAGTGGTTTCAGGAGACAAATGCTGCAGTTAAGTTTTTCTCATAGCCCACCTTTCGGTGACAAAAGGACACCTCAACTCTTCATATGCATTCAGTTCTTAGCTCCCTTGCTCAGAGTATCAAGCAGGCTGCTCATCCATAAAAACACTGATAGAAGTTTGTATCGTGGTGAACTAGGACTAGCTAGCTCAGAGCACTCCTATCTTCTTGTGGCACAAGTAATTCATTCTGGCTCTGTTCAATTCAAAAAATTTTAAACACTATAGAGGAAAACAACACAAAAATAATTTTAAATTCATTCCCTCAGATCTATCTGATAAAATGCTTGTACTTTTAAAATTATTTTTGCACTGAATATAACACCAGGCACAGAGGGAAGAAAGGGCTGGGTTCTCATGCGGGGTAAAGCTGCGCCCTGCTGCCAGCCCGCAGCAGGCCTGGCAGTCTGTACAGCTGAAAAGATGGACCATGCTCCAAGAAAAGTGTAATTCAGATTTATGGAGAAGACATTTTATATCCAATATAATTGATTACCTACTGTAATGCGAACAGAACCTAATTTGTACTAATGAAACCTATGCAAAATACAGCAAAGCATTTAATAGTATGGAGACCACAAAATGCCAAGCCAGATGTCATTTATGGCGATAACAATTTTCCCAGATGGCTATGTTTCCTCTCGCTTTTTGTCGCCTTCAGGTTTGATAAGATGGCATTTAAGTCGGGAGATAGCTCTGATATTCAATGTCTATTAGTTTTGCACCATTGCAGTCTGTGTACTATACCATACACTACCCTATTACAGTTATTGTTATCATATGGAAATGCTTGTCTGCTCTGGCAAATTTTGATAAATGTAACATCAGATTAAAAAGAATATAACCACACAGGAAGATTCTAATCAAGATTGAAGTTAGCACATCTCTCTGGGTTTTTTACAGAGGAAAAAGATGACTTAAATTCTTTAAATTTTAAAAGTTCAGTTGTGGAACTGATGGGGAAATGAAACAGCACAAATGCATTGTACCAATAAAAATGTGCCTTGGTGGGAAAAAAAATGTGCATTTTTTAAGTTGTTCCATTCACTCGATTGATGCACCTTCTACATACTAGGACCAGTGATAAAATTAACAAACCATGGATTCTTTCATGCAAAACAGTAATTAGCATGAGGGCTAACCATGAATTACATACCTTTGTAGTAGGAATACTCCTTTGTATCTTATTTGTTAAAATTACAAAGCCTTTTTCTAAATGTCAGGAGGTACTGTAATAGGACAAAGAACTATTCAAACTGTAAAATGAAAAGCTGAAATTCAGTGTTATTTGCCAGAATGCAAATCTAGATTCAAGTCAGTAAGAGCCTGTAGCACAGATCAGCATGGTTATTTTAGTGGGTTCATTACAAAACACATTTAACTCACAAAATCAATTATTTTTACAGAAGACAGTCTGCACACATTCTTTTCTGTATATGCAATCACTCCTAGTGAAAATTATACAAAATAGGTTGTAAATAGATCTTCTCCTGATTTTGCAGCCTTCGCCAAAGCATAAAACTAAAATGTAAAAGAAAAACCATAGGACTGGGAAGCAGATGAGGCCTTGCTGTTAATGAAGAAGAGACAAGTATTTAAATTGAGAAGGCATCTTGATGCATTCTATGCAAGCTGAATAGGAGAACATAATAGGAAAATAAAACAGCTATCAGACAAGATAAATAGGAATACATCAACAGGGACTGTACAGAATTAGAATGGCACAGCAAGAGAAGTAAAGTCTTTAGAAGAATATACTAAAATTTTTACTTTGCATTATAATGTCATCTTAGAAACAGATGGCAAAATGCCATCAGAACAGGAAGATGTCAAGAAATAATAGTGTCAGCAGCTATATAAAGAGCTAAAAGATGCTCCAGACTACCTTCTATTTGTAAGGCTGTGCTCTACAAAGTCTTAAAATAATTTTATCTATGCCAGCAAAATAAGCAAAGTAACAGCAAACTCTTGCCTAGCCCACCAGCCACCTTCAAAAACAGAATCCGGGTTCAGAATCAACCCAGATTCAGAAATACAGAATGGTGTTTTTAACATATTATAACAAAACAGTACTGTCATAGCTCATTATAAACCATACCTGGCTCAATACATGCTTAGGGTTGTTTATTAAATTAGACTTGACTACTTAGGAATTGCTAGGAAGAGGTAGTAGGAACTGATTTGAGGAAACATGATTTAAATGTGAAGCCCATCATGAGCATCACTAATACATCTGGGTGATCTCTGCAATGAGTGGAAGATGAACTATACTGCAGGCCTGACAGTACATATAAAAGACAATTTATACAGCCCTGTAAGTCTCCAAATGCTAAGATGCTTTCCGTACACTCCTAGGCAAGCCGTGAGTGTTTAATTTGCAAGGAATAGCTCTTAGCGCCATGTGCTGTGGGATTCGTTTACATTAAGGGGGGGGGAAGAAACAAACTGCGGCAAACAAGAAAGGGAAAATGCGAGAGCAAGCAGACAGATACAGTAAAAAGCTGCATTTATTTAGACTAGATTTTGCTGGAGGACAGACTTTGAAAAAAATAGAGACAGGAAAGAGAAGAAAGATGGAGAAATGATGCAGCGAGCTCGCAAAAGCAGACGCGCCTGGCATGCCACGGTCACGCAGGCGGACCCAGCTAGCACGGCAGGCTGGTGCTGCGAGGCTCCGCGGAGAGCTGCCCTGGCTTCCCAGCTCTGCAATCCTACCCAGCACAGGAGAAACGCAGGCAGATATACCCTAAGTTCACGTGTTTTTCTGCTTATCCTTTGTAACTTTGTTTCCAACTCTGTAACCAAGAACCTAAACCTTGGCTTGCTTAGAAATACTCATGTCAAAGTCTAAGCTGTCTTTAAAATTAACAGAATCTTTAGTACGACAAATCTCCAGAATAACTACTTTAAATTAAGATGCACACACACAACAGGTGGCTTAGCTCTCAAGTTTCTCTTGCATTGCTGGAGTGTTATTAATTGGGGCACAACTAGCGAGTGCCAAAAGATGCATCACGGTGGTCAGTGCCGTGGGCTAGGGAAGGCTGCGGATAGATGGCAAAGGGGGAATCCACAGCATCAGCCACAGGCCTCCCTTACAACATACCTCTGGTAGAAAAACAGAGTAGCTGCATTAAAGATAAATGCAGTAACAAAAGAAAAGACAGACTAAAAGCATAACAAATCTATTTTGTTTATTAATATTTTGCAATTCTATTCATTTTATTGTATTTGCATATTTATGTATTTGTATTTAAACCAGCTACAGATAAGTCCTTCCCTGTTGCCTTCAGAAGAATAGATGTGTCAAACTGCCCAGGAATCTGCTAACATTAAGGCAGAAGTGGTATTTTGCTGACTTTAGCAAATAATGTTTTCTTATAAAAGACATATAGCTGAACTCTCTAACTTAACTATTTTTCCACTTATGATATGATGCCTGTAAGATCATTTGGGGAATAAAATACAGATTGTTGACTGGATCAGTTATTTTAAGATGAACAGTAATCTTAGAATACAATACACAGAGAATATACATTTCCATTTCCCAAGAGCTATAAAAGCAGCCATAAAGCAATCAGAAAGCAGGTAAAGAACAACTTTTATAGCAGGATAGATGAATGATAATTAGGCAACGAAACAGGAGGCATAAGCAGCTAGAAAGCTTTGTTTCCCTGGGCCATCAGGTCTTCAGGTTTGAAAATCCTGCTGGCAATACTGATGAGTTAGGGTGAGTAATGGGTTTTGGCAATATGCCATTGCTAATAAATATGTTGTATTTCAGTTATTTGAACCAATCATTACATCCAGCAATGAGTCATCAAGGCAACAAGTGTTGGAGGGGGAAAAAATAAAGTTCTGTCTACCAAAACAGTTCTGATGTCCAAACAGAAAATTCACCTTTTTCTGTATTACAGAAAAATGAAAGCACATAGGCATTGAAATCCTTTAAGTACAATATATAAACATTTTTCTGGTCATCTCTACAAACCACCTGCATCTGTGCTACCCCTTCACTTCTTTCCCTGTCCCTGAAACATTGCCTACATGAGCAGTGAAGCATAGCTCCACGGTACAAGAACGAACCGGGACACCTCTGCAGCCACCCGTATCCACACTCCATTCTCCATCTCTGTAGCCTTGCGCCTGGACCAGTCTATTCCCCAGCCCCTGTGTATTTGCAGAAATGCATGTCTTAAGAACTAGGTACCTATAAGTCATCAACACCAATGAGCTGACATTTCTTCACCCACACTTCCACCTTTTATTTTAGTGTATATACTATGACAAAGCAAAAACAGCTCTTCTGAGTTCTTTTAGTTTAAAGCCAAGTTTCTATAACAGGTAGGCAGTGAGAACACACGACCCTGCAAACAGTCATAAAAAAAAGAAATAAAGTCACTCCTGTAGATATTGACAGTTCAGGCACAAACTTGAGAAAATTCAGTTAGATACTTAGATCCTTTGCACCAGAGCTAAATCTAGAAATTGCCGTATTATATCAAAGTGCTCCAGCAGGGTGGAGTCATCTCCTAATATGTGCACTAAATGTATGTGTAGAGCAGCTATTCCCATCTGCTCTTGTGCTGGCATGATCTGTTGCTTTACCTAGGTCTTTTCTCCTTCCAGCAAGGAGGAGGCAGCAGCACATGCTAGTCTGGCACTGAGCTGAGTCTAAGAGAACAAGGCTTTCAGGAATGATGTAGTTGCCTTGCAGCTGCGTCTGCCCTGAGCTAGACAACTTTTTCCATATTCTCTGGGTTTTCCATAATCCACAGTCTCAGCTCTCCATTATCCCAATTACAATTAATCCAACTTATTCTTCTATGCACAAAACCCACAGACATTTTATTATGTGACTTTCTTTTCTTCAAGATTTCTTCTAAACTTTTGTAAACTACTGTAGTCAGACTAGTTTCAGAGGACAGGCTTACGCTGGATACTACCCTTGCCATTTTGCTGTTTGCCCGTTACGTCCTATTATACTCAACTGGAGAGTTGCACTGAAAGCCTTGCTACTGAAGCAGGCATGGAAGCAAACTTCACCTGCATCAGCTCTTTTGGACAACTTTTTCCACTCAGCAGATTATTCTAGTTCTAGAGTTTCACTGCCTTTTTTTTTTTTTTTTTTTTAAACACCACAATTAATATCATTAAAGCCTAAAGGTGGGGTTTTTTTGAACTCATTGCAGCATTCCTCCTAATTAATTCTTTTTTAAAACACAGATAAACACATTTTAACAGAGCGTTTCTAACAGTCATGCCACAGAGGTGAAAAAAAGCAGAGACTTTTCATTTTTGTTATTCAGCCAAAATGTGGCACAATATATTTAAGGTGCTGGACACAGAGGGCATTCTAGGGACCAGCAGCTTTGAAAAGTAATCTGCCCTGTATTTAACACTACAGTGTGTTTGATACCTTGAACATCACAGAATGTCTTGCACATAATTCCATACGACTCCTCCCTTTTTTGTAAAGGGCAATAATTTCTCTTACAGTCTGCACTGGTTTATTCTGCCTCCAGAGTCTGTGAATCTGTATCAAATGAACCAAATCAGAAATCTTTGCATCCATCAAGACACTGGGCAAACCAACTTTAAAGAACATTCTCCTCAAGATCAGCTCGACCTCTTCCTGCTCTGACATGCAGCCAGACACAGAGTCAGCGCAGCAGGGGAAACTGAGGATTCGGTTTTCTCTACAGAAGGAAAAACAGCGTTATGGGAGTGCTGTCCTGTCTGCATTACGGTGACCCTGTTTTGGCTAAGTACCATCAGCTACCGAGTGACAGATTTGGTGAAGCACGCATGTGAAACTGTTCCACACTGGCATCTCCAGCAGCTCTGCTCACTTACATTTCATTACTGCTAAGGACCACACTAACACCCTACAAAACACACTTCACCCTTCTAGCGTGACCTCTGCATACATGAGTTTTATGAATGACTGACGTACCATTTGGGAGCACCCGAATTTGAAAACTTCCCCTCAGCCCTGGGCAAGACTGTGTGTTACCCAAGGCCTTGCATGGCTTCGCCATCCCAGGTGCCTCGATTTGCACCCCAGAACGCGGTGTCCACACGTTTCCTTCTCCTGCCGAGGCCCTTCAACGCCACACAAGCATTCCAGCTGGGATATCATAACTGCTATTCTCTCAGCTGAGCCCCCTTCAGAAAGCTCTGCCCTCGTGCACGCGCGCAGGCTCGGAGCCGTGCCGCAGAAGTTCCTCCCTTCCCTCCCTTCCCTAGCCCGGACTGCTTAGTCTCTGCGGGCACCGCTCACTTTTCTTGCACGACCACAAAAGTAGGAAGGAAGGATCACAGTTTCTCTAGTTGTGCTCCCAGCTGTGTGTTGTGCCCTCATTTCTGAGAAATGCCACTGACAAAAAAAGTGGGAAAAATGAACTCATATTTTGCCAGAGGTCTAAATGTTTTTTTAAAGACATCTGGCAGCACAAGAGCAGGAACTTGAGCAAAAGAAACAAGTCTTATCTGATAGCCATGGACAAAAGTTAAAAAAGATTTTGTCGTCTTAGGAGAGTGTTGAATAAGTCAAGGAAGGAAAACAGAGCAAACTGAGAAAAGAATCTCAGGGACAGTCAAAAAAAAAAAAAAAACCCAAACCCAAGAGTTTGTTAAATCCATTCCATACAAAGGATAGTACCACTGAACTGCAGAGTTTCCAAACAGATAAAGTGATACTCCGAGGAGCAAATCCTGAAACTATGGAGGTGAGAGATGGAGAAGAAATGTGTCAAGATTATCAAACTGGTATCCAAATATTAAGCTACAAAGAGCTTGCCACACAGGAATGAGAGCAAGAAGTGTGGGGAATAAATCCAGATCAGGAGAGCAGCTCAGGTCACTGAGAAAGGCATTAGGGGAAGGGAAGAAGGATCCATGGGATGAAATCCGAGAGGAAGGGCAGAATAAACTGGTCAGAAATCACAGGTGAGAGCAATACAGGAGACGTGTGGATTTGAACAGAGTGATTCTTAAAAGGAAAAGAAATAGAAAGGGCAGGGGAGAACACATGGATATTTAACAATTCTCCTCTAATATTGATATGGAAATTATAGCTAAGTTGTCCTCCCCTTTACTCTTTTAAGGAATTTATTTTTCATTGCCCTGCCTTAAAAATTTACTCTGTTCATACAGTGAAAACATAAGATTGATCAGTGGAAAGGCTGTGTGCCTAACATATGTTACTTAATCATCTTATCTTTTGACATTGTAAACTTCATTACATCACCATATAATCTCTTCTAGTGTCACTGTGTATTACAGCCTCTCCTCCTGATAAAAGAATCGTCTAATCCAACACTGTGTCAATGCTCTTCATCAATTTATTCTGACTAGCCCCAAAGAGCTACAGGTGCTCCTTGCTTGGCCCTGCACTAACTCATCTTCAGCCTCCTGATGCCTCCAATTTTTCCATGGAGCACACAGACTTTCATGTTTTCCCTGCTCGCTTGGTCTATTCCTTTTTAAATAATAAAAATAATTTTATTTTAATTTTTCAAGTTTTACTGATGGAAGAGATCCTATCTTTTCAGCTCTATTCACATGACAAAAGCACATCCCTGTTAGGAAGGCGAGTTCACAAGAGATTTCATACAGAAACATATTTTTGGAAAAAATTACTGCTTGATGGATGATCTTTGTCACAAAGCAAACTACCCAGTTATCACACAGTTAACATTTACTCAACTGCAATATAATGTAACTTAACACTACAGCAGCTTCTCAGAAAATATCCAAAGCACAGACTCTTTAGAGGACAATACGTACTAGAAGCAACCAGGGAGAGGGACAGCATTTCCCGAACAGCACAACTGCTCCAAACAGTGATGCACTCTCCTCAGCAACCTAGTTTAATGATCTGCGTCAGATTTGTTTTGCACAGTGGATCCACATCTAAGACATTTATTTCTCTTAAAATGTTACATCTACTTGATCTTCTTTGGACAAAATTCTGAGCAACTTGAGCTAACTTTGAAGCTAGCCTTGTTTTGAGCAGCAGGCTGCACTACGTGACATTCAAAGGTACCTTCCCACGAGAAATATTCTATATTATACCAGATAAAATAAATAATAGTCACTATGTTTCCACTTCTATAAATAAAAAAAATCATGAATATGTTAATCTTAAGTTATAATATTAATGTTAATAATGACCTTACAGACTATTTAATCACTGTTGAATTTGCAACTGATGCAACAACATCAAGCCATCTATTTTAATTATCACCGTTGTTATAACTGGTTTCTGAATGAAGTGCATTTTAACTTTTTTGAATTGGAGGACAAGGCTAATTGCCACCATTTTTTCCACTATGCTTATACTCTGCAGAGTACTGAAGGAATATAAGATTTTGGAAACAAAACAGACTCTAGATGTGTTTAATTTACACATATTATTTTCATGTTGTTATGCTAGATGAGTTAGCATTACAACAGAGGTAGGAGAGCTCATGCATGCATGCAATAAGTCACAGGGAATTACTTTTGACTAGCTCACCACTTTCCAAAAGAAAGTAATTCCCAAGTTGAGTTTTTAATCTGCTGCCCATCACCTGTATCCTTGAAGTTTTAACATATCGTAAGAAACAGTGTAATAGGTAATCACTGACTTGTAGCTCCTTCTGTTCCCAACCCTTTATAAATCATTGTGGATAATAAGCAGTGAAAGATATTTAGAAACACACAGATTATGGTATTGATCTTCCCCTCACACTGGCTCACAAATGTCTCTCTCTTCTACCTAGATAATCTTTTGATTTCAAATGTGTTTAAATCTGTTTCTATATATTCCTTTGGTGACTTCACTTAAAGGCCATGAACAAAAACAGAGTAAAAAACATGTTATTTCAGTAATAAATCTGATACTAGATTTTAATACATTTCAAAAATTTGCATTCAATGTCCCCGTTTTACACAAAAAAACAACCAACACCGAAGTCACCTAAATACAACAGTAATGCTCATGTTGCAGCACCCCTGCAATACCAGCTGTCCGATCAGCAAGTGCGAATTACTGCCATTCCTTCCATCTTTCCTCCAAACCTCTTCCCGTTTCGAAAAACCACTTCAAATGAACTGTGAGTACATTGTGACTGGAGAGGAAGGAAAGCATCTGTACTGCTCTGACAAATGACTTACTGTAAAAATACATATACGTGTGTGTATGTGTGTGTCTGGTACTACAATAGTAAGTCATTCCAAGTGCGTAGCACCTGGCATGAGGCCAGATTAATAATGTTCTTCAAAATCTTTTTCTAAAATGAAGTATTAGAGATAAACTGAATGGAAGAAATTGCTAGGTCTGGCTAGTATTTACCTATGAATTCTCAAACGAGACTGCTGAACTACTGACTACAACAGGAAACTTATTTTTTAAGCTATTAACAATGGTAAAGAAATGGTGTTAGACATAACACCAAACAAAAAGAGCCTCCAAGAGCAAATCCCCCTATCAAAGACCTCTAAAAGACCATCTTCCACAGTCAGCAAAATGATAATTAAGTGCAGACTACAAATAAACAGAAATACATACAAAAGATATATGGAAAAGTCAACACTGCTTTGTAAAAAGAAACAGGGCATAAGTAAATGTTTAGGTTTTATCATTAAGGGAAGATGTTGGTGAGATACCCAATAATCTGTACTAGGATCTTTGCTGCTCAACCTATTCGTAATTGATCAGGAGAAGCGTGTATAATCATATGACAGAGCTTGAAAAGAAAGGAATACTCTTGCTTTGTTTATTAAAATTGGGGCATTATTTAAATTTTGTGTATTAGAACTTATTAGAATTAGGACTGTCACCTCATTGAAGAGCCACAGGAAGAAATGTGACTTTACAGTACAATCACAAGTGAAAATTAATGTAGATAAACACAAACTAATTGCTTTGTAAAGAACTAACCTCTAACTTTTTATATAAAGTGACAGACACACATTTTGCAAAAAAGATTCAAGAGTCACCAACTCCCTATTTTAGCGGCTGTCAAAATGGTGCACAATATGTTAGGAATGATTAGGAAAGGAATAGAGAACAAAACACGAAGCATAATTAGGCTCCTAAACATGGTGTGCCCACATCTCAAATATTGCCTATAGCTTAGGTCATCCCCACTCAAAAAGATTACAATGTACAAGAGCATAGTACCAAATGCAGAACAATGAATTTGATCAGAGGAAGGGAACAGCTTTCATAGAAAGAAAACTACATGCAGTAATTTTGGAAAATAAGTGGCTGAGAGGAAATATGATAGAGGTCTATAAAATGATGAGTAGTATGGAGATAGTGAATAGGCAATGATTTTTCATTATTTGCCATTATTCAAGACATAAGTGGTATAAAATGGAATTATGAATAAGTAGTTCAAAACAACCAAAAAGAAGGACTACTTCTTCACAACTCGTAATTAAATCATACAGCTCATTACCCTAGCATGATGCTTCTGCCAAGAGTATAAATTTGTTCAAAAGGAATTAGATAAATTCCTTGAGGGTATGTCCATCCTCAAAGCTCAAGAAGTGACTATGCCATGTATTACTGGAGCTGAGAGTATATAATGAGCAAGCGTAGATATATCTACAGATATACATACCTGCATTTACCTGCCCTCTCCTGTTGTGCACACTGGAGACAGGACGCTGTGTTACACTACAGTTAACCCATTGCCACAGATCTTATGTTCTCTCAAGTTAGCCATTATCACATGGCAGGTCCTCATTGTCTCTTATCTTATAAAAAGAAGGATGGGAAAATTAGGCAAGCCTTATAGTGATGTGATTTCTAGGACTCTCAAACTCTGAGTATTCTGGATACACAGGAAATATGATTTTCACTCAAGAGTTATGCTACCTTTCCAAAAAAATGCAATGCCACCAACCCTGCTGGGACATAGAAGTTTCTTCAATAGATTATGACCTCAAGTTTGCAAGTAATTTGATGATGTAACCTAACATTTTTTAATGGAAATTCTCTTAAATATAATGGAATGTTTGTTTCAGTTTGAATGAAACATTTTATACAACTTCAAAAGGGACTGCAAAGGCAAGCAAAATCACTAAGTTCTCCTGTTATGTCAATGTACATACTCATCAATTTTTCAGCTTGCCTAGCAAAACTGAAAAACTCTTCATTTGTACAGAGTAGCGGATACTTGAGGAAAAAAGTGCTCAAGCACTTGAAAATACTGTGGCTCCATCCTTCATTAGACCATGGAGACAACTCTCTGAAAATGACTCCCTTAGCTTGCAGTGGGACTGTTCCTACTCTGATCCAGACAAAAGAAACAGACTCTCTATGTGCCGATATGAGAAAACTCTACTAATAGGACAAGACTGTAAAATAATCGGCTACAGTCAGAGACCGGAGGCCGGGGATGCAGAGCTATCAATCTCAAGCCAAAGCCAGCGCAGGATGGAATTGATGGATCTATAACTAATAATATTTCACTTGTTTTTAGCTCCTGCTGCCACTGCTGTACTGATAATCTCCTCCCATAACATCAGCCGCAGGAACGCCGCGCATCTAATGAGGCACTATGGAATTACAAGTGTATCAACACAGGCGGAGGCTGACTGGGCGGACAACTTCTGCCATTTGAATGGCTTAAAAAGGGAAAAGAAAGGTGACAGAAAAAGGAAATACAAATGGATCTGCGTTTGCTTTAATGTGGTCTCTGGGTCCATGTAGCACTCTTCTTAAGAGGCTTTTATTCTCATGATCCACTTACAGCAAATCTTGGGAGCTCTAGAAATGCAGATTAATTCTGGGAAATGCCTGCCTCAGATTTCTTGTTCTATTTTCCCTTCCTTTCCCCCACATTTCTAGGCAACAACTTGGTGTTTCCGTCAATGACAAGAAGATTAAAGTAAACTAGAGTGCCTATTTTCCAAACTCACTTTGATTCAAAATGATAGTAACTACTCCCAGAAACAGAAAGCTACTGGATTAATTAATGCACTCGTTCATTAACTGACTGATTGTTCCAACAAAGAAGAGATTTACACTGTCCTCGTGTAGCGATATTCCCTGCAGTTACTCGGCTGTCGAGGGTAGTCACCAAGGTTAGGAAAATATGCATAAAATATAGTTAACAACCACCTAGGAATAAGACAGAGATTAACAACAACAACAACAAAACAGTGAAATTACTGATTCCCAATAGACTCTTTAATCCTTTAGTATCTAAGTCTCCCCCCAAAACACCCTTTAACAGCTTTGTTGCTTCTTCTGTTAGCTTAGCACTAGCAATATATTAAATTCTCATATGTTAACTGCCCTAATGGGGTATTAAGGAAGAAAAGTGCATAGAAAGTCTAATTAGGCATTTTAAAAGTAATTTTATACATGCTTTTATGATCAAACAATGCAGTATAAAACAAATATTTAAAACTTATCTTAAAACTTAGCTATCCTGATAAGCATAATTTGGAAATCTTTAATGAATTCACCTCAATTAGCCTTTAATTAAATAGCTCATTAAAAACTGATTTGAATATTGCTCATGAAGAAATCCTTGTTCAACTGTTATGATAGAAAAGGAAGTCAATGAAGGTAAATTAAAGAAATTTTGGAACAGTCTGAAAGTCATATTGTTGCAAGAGAAAAAAAAACATTGTTGCAGGAGAAAAAGTTGCAGGAGAAAAAGTTATATTGTTGCAGGAGAAAAAAAAATCTTCAAGGCAAGATAAACCAAACACCTGACAAATAAAAGTGCTAAAAATAATTTCTTGTTCATTTTGTTTTAATTCTGTTCAGAAGGAAAACAGAACTACTAATGAACTAATCCATCTTGAATATGTGTCAGCTGTCTTCAAACCTGCTTACCACCAATCCTGTTCTAGACTAGACTTTCAGCACAGCCATTAACTCTAATTTCTTTTGCATGGGAACATTAACTTACAGCTACACATACATACAAATACAGACCCATGCAGACATTCAAAAGAGCAAACACACTCAGGGTGGAAGAGGAATATTGCATAAAACTAACCATGACTCAAGGTGCAGGAGTAGTGCACCTCAGTTTAGTGGAGAGGTAGAATATCTTTCATTGAACTAATCAGTGAAAAAAATTCCCCTGATTTCCTAGATGTTACTTCAGTTGATCTAACAAAAGATCTTACTTTTCCCTATAAATTTTACTCCAAATACAGCTCTAGGCTTTATGCTTTTTCAGGTCAAGTTAATATGAAAATTTTTTTTAGCTTTAGGGGGACAGAATCAAGACCCAGATTGAGGAACACAGAAGAGTAGACCCAGGCTGGAGGGAGCAAAGGTAAAAAGCAAAAACATACTTTTATATGATTGCTTAATAACTGCACAGCATGGAAGCTAATTTTTCTCATTACAAAGGAAAATAAGGCAGGAACTAGGCTCTGTCATGTTAGCATGGCCTTGTGTTAAGAATGATTTTTTTTTTTTCTATTACCTGGAAGAGGTCACTGAACAACAGGACTTGAAATTGCCTAAATCTAAGCCACATTCTGTCATTCATGTATGTTGCAAAGTGTACAGAGCCAGCAAAGTCATTCTCCATCCACAGAAAAATAGCTTTGGAGCAGTTTTTGTCTGTAAGCTCCTGCATAGTGGCTTTAGGCAGGGTCTTTACTTCCCACTGTGCTGTTTTACTCCTACAGAAAGGTCAGGAAGAAACTAGCCTCAAAACAAGAGTTGACAGCAAGTCAAATGCTTCAAGTGCTGCATGAAAAAATAGCATTATTAGCATATAAATCCAATATACTGCAAGAGTAAACACTAATAATATTGTTGCAAATATTAATAATTTAAATCTAATAGAACAAGCATCTCAAGAATGCATGCATATGTTATGAACACTGCTAATTTAGTTGAGTGTAAAAATACATTTTTTAAATATTTTGTTTTGGTCTATCAATGATTAATATATACAGATAGACACTTAAGGTCTTATTCATATGAAAATAAGTGATGACATTCCAGGCCCGCTGGATGATCAACAACTTTTAACCAAGACTTGCACTTTCTTCTCTGTACATCAGAACTCACAAGGGCTCTCACAGGCACTCAGAGACTACAGAAACAAATGCATTAGAGGAATATCAAAGACTGTTAAGCACAAGCATATCACCTCTGACTCAGAAAAATCCATGGATCCTCACAGGCTCGTGGAAGGCACCGGGGAAGCGCCAACGCACACTGGTGTTACTCTCATGCTCCTCTCTACATCTCTACCGAGTCCATACGAAAAGACATCTGTACATAAGGCCACTGCCATTGCACTTCGCCAAGAGCAAGTCAAAAAGCTTTCAGGCTTTTAGCTCCCCTTCTCCCCCGGGCCAAGACCAGCCCAGACAGGGATGACCCTGTTTGCAGGGTTCGCCTGCCCTGGCCTTTCCCTGCTCGCTTCTCGCCGGCCGCAAGTGTGCTGGCCATCAGCACCAGCTCACAGCACCTCAGTCTGCACTCTGCATCAATCTCGCAGCTTTCACGTGTTTTCTTCCGAGGGGTTTGCTAATTTACAATACCTCCTATATAATTTGTATTTTCTTCTTTTAAAGCCTTCAAGATGATGGGTCAGGAATTTACACTGGAAATAGGAAAGGAAGCAGATTGTTAACATTAGAAAATTACCTGTCATCTGGATAGGCTTGACACAGTAAGGATGCAAGGCTCCGACAGCAATTTGCAGCACTTGATCATGAGATTGAGCTCAATCATTCAAACACAGCCACAAATTTCTTTACCTTCTGATCGTTTCACAAATCAAATTACCATAAATTACTGAAATTTCATCAAAAATGAAACACCTTCTGAAAAGTAATACAAAGCACAGCCTGTCACGCTGACTCTAATGAGTATTACTTTTTACAGTAATAAAACCTTTAGATTATATCGTGCCCTTCACTGAGTGTACTTTGGACAGAGGAGGCAGGTGTATGTCTGAAGAACACCCCCATTTTAAACTACTTTTGGCTACAATGAAGATCTTCAGAATTGTGTACATGTTTAATTAGTGATTTTAATCTGTATTTAGTTCTACTTGCAATTTTGAGGAATTGAAATCAGCTGCACTGATGGCAAATTTATTCTGAGGACATTTATTTAAAAAAAAAAAAAGCAAAAAAAAAATCCCACACACTCCTCCCTCCCTCTCACCCCAACAGCAAAACATTAATCAGATTTGGAGAAATATCACAACCTAAAAATGACTTTAAGAAGAAAAACTGAGAGGCAAAGGAATATTCTAGTCTATTATACGCCATAGGACAATATAGAGCAGTCTTATTTTGCAGCCTTAACAGTGAATGAGCCAGATGTCGATCAAAATATATGATAAAGCAGACATAGGCACAGATCAATAAACAGACACCAGGAGGGAATCTATATTAACCTTAGGACCTGAGACAACACCTCCATCTACAGCTCTCCAAACACAATCCAAGGGGAAAAATAGGCAGAAAACACAGCAAGTTTCACCACTCTTAAATCTACCAGATATTTCCATTTCATAATTTTGTAAAATAATTACTAAGTTTTAAAATATTTGGAATCTGTACTTTGTCTAATTTATCATGTTCTTGTCATACAATGCACTCAAGAAAACACATCTGCTGCTCTACTTACAGAGCATAACTATTTTGATTCCACCACCACCCCAGAAAAACATCTTTTTCTGCCATCCAGAGTTTAGTCTATGAGGATTTTGGATATTTCAGGCTTGTATTAAGGTTTTAAAATCCTGAACAGAAGCAGTGGCTCCTGCAAGGGAAGATGGGCTCATGATTACATTTCTCTGCAATGTGTTTTGTGAATGAGCCCATGCCCAGAATAGCAGCCAGCGTGGGGTGGGTGGTGCTTGGCAAGGGAGGGCTGGAGCTGTAAAGGTTGGAGAAAGCAGATGGAAAAACTGGAGAAATGGTTTCTGGCCTCGAAGGCTTCTGGCCAGTGTGGAAATCGGGAAGTCATCACAGCGTGCTAATGGGCTACGCAAGTTGGCACAGAATCGCTGCTCCTCTTGTAATTTCCCTGTTGCTGCTTCTTTTTAGCATCTGAAATATGGAAGCTCTAAAAAACTACAGTGAATTTATTTGCTTAATGTGGCTGCACTGATAGGTTTCTGGATTAATAAACAGCCTATCTCTGTTTAGCCGCATGATTAATGCAGGTCTCAGACACTCCCTTCCTTAGGAACCAGTTCTGCTTCAAAGGGAAAGTGAAGAAGGGGCAGGAAGACAGAGACAGCCTAACTAGGGCTACACTCAATAAAAAGTAGTGAGCCTTCTAGGAGGAGACACACAACTGGACTGGGAACTCGCTAAAGGTTCAGAGTTCTCCAACATACTGCACGTACAGCTCTAGAAGTGACCTAAGTGATACAAAACATAATTTGATGGGAAGAGGGGAACATACAAGAAGTGCACTCCATGGTTTTTACTCTCATGCATAATCTCCCTGTTATCATTACTTTCTCTGCTAAAAAGCAAAGAAACAAAAATACCCCATGAACAACAAAACAAACAAACAAAAAACTCCAACCCAGCAGCCTTCTATTTACATATGCTAAGGAAAGGATTCAAGAAATCTAAGCTTCCTTCTCCCAACACCATTTTTTATATAATTTAAGAAATTTCCTATGTGCTTCTGTTTATGGGACTTATTTTCCAAAACACAGAGAAAAGCTACCTCAATTCTTCAGAACAATTATGAAGAATCATTACCCTGACGCATGCAATTCCTTTAAACGGTTCAGAAACAAATCCAAAGTGCACCTCCACTAGTTTTCTGAGGCAATGTTGAAGAGTCCTTTCCTTTTCCATTTCATTCTCATTTTCCACCTCATCATTTTGGCTCTGAATCTTCATCACACTGAAAAAAAAGGACTACTAAGTTCAGACAGGACTGCTTCAGCGAAGTAGAAGTGTTGAAATTTCCTATTAATGTCCCCTTTTGTAAACACTGCTGGTTCAGTTTTTTGTTTGGTTTGATCTACATGTGATTCAGAAGACACATGAGCAAGCACCCCATGATGATGACTCATGATGACAACCCAAACAAACTAGACCCAGTATTTTTTGTCACACCACATAACTTGAAAATTGAGTTTTCTACTTGTGAGAATTAGTGAAATTTCACTGACATTAGTGAAGCTATGTCCTTACATTCGAGCTTATAATTCGGTCACACATTTTTCAGAGCAGTGCAACTAAAACTGTACTGTTTTTTACGAAGCTTGTATACATGAGGTGGTTGCCATTTTGTGAGGAGAAAAAAAAACCAACAGATTGGAACAAAGGGAGAGTTGCACATTCTCTAGTTACTGAGGTTTTATACCTCTTCTCCTTTCTACTTCTTTTGAAATTGTTCCTACCTGCACCATGATATTCTTCATGACACAAAAAATTACATTCCTTTTCCCTAAAGTTCTGTTTAGTAGTAAACACCTCCAACAGTTCTTCAGTTTTGAAAAAAATACAGTGCCTAACTGACGCTTCTTGGTTAAAATATGTCATGATCAAAGATTAAGTCCTCATCATGAAATGGCAGTTCTTTGTAAGATGCTTAAGAGGATAAAACTTTTTGTGCGACAGATGTCACAATAAAACAAAGTAGGATCCAGGAAAATATAACAGTCTTCTATTCTTCTAGGCAGTGATGATAAATGGGGGGGAGGAAAGGGAAATAACTTATATGCATTTATCTTGACACATCAGTTTTGGTGCATTCAACACTTTAAGCACTCAAAATCAAAAAAAAAAAAATCCTATCAGGCCTGTATCAAATGGATTTGTCAATGCTTAGCTGAATTACATTACAAATTACTGTTGCATATTAATACGTCTCTTGAGATTTACTTGTGCATCTGCAAGCCTCAAGGAATGAAATATTTTACTCTGAAATATCATTCAACTCATGGCATAACAATGCCACTTCTGCTACACTTCACTGTCCTCAACTTTTACTGTCTAACACCGCATTGACACCATTTTTCATGTCAACACAGTAATGCTACTGAGTTTAAAGACAAGGTGAGCTGGTGGAGTGAAGTGGGCAAGTGCAGTTTGCAAAAAACGGGCCACACCTACTGGAAGCATTTCTGACTGTGTGTACTTCATTTCAAAGGCGGCAGGTGATTCCCTAGGGCTTATGACCCGAGTCCTTGCCAAAGGCTCAGCAGGTGCATAGAGGAACTAGTGAACAGCACGGTTTTGTTTTCCCTCCCCAGCCTTCGGCAAGGTTGAAAGCCTGCTTTCTGGATTTACTATAGCCCGACACATCAGCTGTCATCGCTTGCACACAACTTGGAAGGATTCTCCGTTTCTTCTCCCCATCCATCGCCAGCATTCCTGTTTTCCTTTCTTTCCTTCTCCCACCCGCAGCCAGGCCAGGCACTGGGAAGAGTGAGGGAGGCAACGCTTGGCCAGAAGACCTTTTCCATTTTCAAAATCTATCTTGGAAGAGTATTGGGCTGAGTAAGTTTAAAGAGGCAGAAATGAAATGCGTGTCCAGCAGGCAGGCAGATTGCCATGATATGGCCATCAGCCAAACCCCGGACGGGCAGTTTGCCAAACTTCAGGTATGCAGTTCTGCTTTGCTGACATGCAAGTAAAAGCTTTATCACTAAACATAATAATAAACTTACCAAGTCCATTTCTAATGCACAGAGTTGTTGTTATGCAAATACTAGCTATGTTCATACAACTATAGCACCTGTATGCAAGCAGGGAAAAATTATAACCCTCATTTCCTGAAGTATATATTTCAAACCCTGTTTTATACAGTGACTTTAAATATCAGGAAAAAAAAGTTCCAGTACTAGTAATGAAAGCATATGATTTCAGTGCAATACAGTAACAACACTGGTTTCTGCCATTTTGAAGTCTAACTTCTTATATCTTTCACTTTTGCAACATAAATTTTATAGTGTTCTTACCTCTTGGTTCCTGTGATGGAACTTCTGGCTTTCCCTCTCCTTTGCACAAAGATGCAAGATGTTCTCTCATCAGACAAGATATATTTTGAGCTTTCTCATACACACATCATGGTGCAATGTGCTACCTTAAGAATATTCAACACATTTCTTGCCACTCAACCCCTGAGAAGAAAATGCTCTTCATTTGAATACCAAAAAATTACAAATACATCAAGCTTTTGCCCTTATAGCAATGCCCCATGCAGAACCGCTCGAGGCAGAGGAAATAGGTTACCTAATTTTGGCATACAAATCATCAGCTACAACTGAGGAAAGCAGATATGTCCTAGAATACCCCAACCCTAACCCCTGCCCTAGGCATTCTCTGAGCTAACATTTGCATAAACGTGTTTTTGTTTGTTTGTTTGTTTGTTTTACAGACAGCCCACAGTGACCTTAATGTTTTGACTTTTTAAAATAAAAACTACCTGGCACAGATCGGCAACGTTCCTATATTCAACTCACAGCAAACCAGACAGATGCAAAGAAGTATCTTTACTAGGGAAAACTCGAGGAAAACCTCCTCATTCACAAAGAATCATTACATTTTTGTGCCCTGTGCCTAGAGTACGCATAAACCACATTACTAAACAATTCTTATACCAAAGGAATTTTTCCTCCAATCAGATAAACAACCATCAGAGCAACTTACATTATGAAGGCCTACAAAGCCACAGCAAAGGAGAGAAACTAACCCTAACCCTTTAAAATTAAACCAAGATATGGTCTATCGTCACTACAGAAGAAGAGAAATTCCCGTTCACTGTGCATGCATAATTTGATTATGCACTTTTGTATTTCATGACATAAACACAAGGTGACTTTTCCACACACTGAACAGTACCTTTTTGCTTTGTATTCAATAGCTATGTGTGCATAAAAGGATTTCAGTAGGATTATTTAAAGAATAGGAGACAAGACAGAGTGACTAAGGTTGGAGGAGTTTCCCTCCCAGGCATCACATAACGGCTGCATTTCAGACCATTCCAATTACATCCAAAGCCTCTCAGTCTACGGAACATCTACATGTCCTCCAACACCACGGTGAGCTTTAGCTGGAGGTCTACAACGGATCCACGTAAGAAGGCTGAAGGCAATAGGTGACTCAGTTACTAGCGCATCAGTTATTGGTGATCGAATGAAAAATGATGCAGAACAGAAGCTCAGATCTCACAGTGTTTGCACTTTTTCCAATCATCAAAAATGTACTTTTAGGGACAGCTCTGCTAGAAATGAACATATCAAAAATAGACCTACTAGCAAGCAGTAATCGCTGGACATATGCCCTAAAATACCAGGCCTGAAAGCGGGATAGAGGGGTTCTTTGTTCATTTTCAATTCTATTGACTGCAGTGTTGTTTCAGTTCATCTTTCTATGATCAATTGTATGTATTTCTCTTTTGAAGTGCCCTCTCATTCCTAGTCCAAGAAAGTTAATGGTGAACTTGCCAGCAGCAGGGGATACAAGGGAACACATAATTGAGGAGTGTGAATAGCATTTGTTTTCCTGAGACACCTAAAATCTCATCATCCACAGATGGGCAGCATGCAAACAGATCCAAGCACACCTCAGATTTGGGAAAAAATTATCCTGTCTCAAGGCTGTGAGATTCAGCTAGTCAGTTACAGCATGAATATATACCAGCTCCTCTAAACCATGGACAACAATCCACTGATCCACTCCTTAAATGCAGGTACAGGTGTGTTGAAATACAGCCTGTATTTATCTGCAGTTTAGGACAGGAAGAGAAAAATCTGTCTCTCAGTCTGAAGGGCAAATTTTTAAGACATCAGAATTTAACAAGGAGAATACTTCAGTTTCTGCTAAAATTCCTGAGCATAAAAATAAAGAAGCAAGGTTGCCTGTCTTTCAAAAACTCCCTTTTACCTTAATACACAGTTCACCTATAGCTACCTTTTGAATATAAAACAAGCATTTTCCGCTGTTCAACAGTTGCACGGTTTCCTTTTTTCCCCTCCCTGAGCGCTCCCCTGCACATGGAGTGCCTTGCATGCAGCTTTGGTCAACTTCCTATCTTCCGTGCTTCACACACATTTCAGCTCCTGCTGTGCATTACTCCTGGTGCTCACCTGAGCTGAGGCAGGGTGCATCTACAACAGGGCCTCTCTTTTTAAATATTGCTAGTCATTAACTGAAGGATTAGATTTCTGCTTCTGTAACGGCTTCTTTTCTAAAGTCTATTTGAATGTTCAGACTCCACGCTCCGAGCATGGCTTTAACTTGGTAGGAAGCAGATGTGAAAAGAAAACTTTGACAACCCAAGAACTCGACTTTCTTTATTAATATTAATGAAGGATGTGCACAGCAGCTACATTCCTTGGGTATGGCTGAGCTGTATCTTTCAGAGAATTATACAGATCAGAAAACAAAAACAAAACACTACTTTCTGCTCCCAAAACTACAGTCGAAGGTAGAGCAGCCTCAGAGCTCTCTGCGTTTGCCAAGCTGCTGCAAAGCAGGGCTCAGTGGAATATTAAAAGCCTTGTCATTATTACCACTCTTCTGAGTTTATGTCTCACAAATGGGGCCAAGACAGACTCAAGAATTATTCCACCGGCATGGCAATATTTCATTGTCTTGCTGTAGAAACTGTCAGTACATTCGTATTCCGACTACACAAGTGAGGCGTAAAATGGACCACCGCTTGGCCCAGTGTGTGTCTGAGAAATGTGGAAATTAATAGCCTTCATCAGTGCCACAGGCACATCAGAGAATTCATCTGGCATTCAGGATTTTAGAGCGAGTCCTTCTTAGATTTGTATCTCTTTCCAAGAAACAGACAATTTCAACTTAGCAAGAGAAAAATGTCTTCACAAAGTTCATTAAAATAATAAAACACTCATTATCCAGGAATGTGTTTTTCAGCATTCTTACCTTTAACATCACCATTTCCCCAAACTAGGCAAAGCACTTGTTTCCATTCCCCTCAGCAGGCTGCTTCCTCTCCTTTTGTAGGGGATGAAAAGCATACATGCAGCTCCTAGAAAATTTTAGGAGGAAAATACAGTTCAGAGAAATTCTAGTTTATAGCACTTTTTGGCATTCCATAAGAAGAAAGGTCTCCCTCAAATCTGAGACAACGTTACGTGAATCAGGAGAGTTTCCTTGAAATCTGAGCTATGTGAGCTTACATCAGCAGGCAGGATCAGCATTCTGATTTTAAGTATAACTGCTAATGTCCAAAACCGGTTTTGCCATTAGTCTGAAAGCAACAGTCCTCAGGATCTAACTCAGATTTTTTTAACATATCATAATGCAAAATAAACAAGGTTTAGTAAACAACATGCCAATTTTTGAAACAGTGCATGCTTTCCTCACTGAGGAAGACTATTACGTCAGAGATGATCCTGTTTACTCAGTTATGGAATCTTGATGCAAATAACATAAAGCAGCCAATGGACAGGAAAAATATACTTTTCTATATGAAACATATACAAACATACTGTGCTTTGGTGATATAAATAAATAAAAATCAAAAAATCATCCTGGTGAATTATACATACACATACCATATATTACGTGACATGAAAAACATGAGTCAACATTTAATAAGCCTCAGATACCTTTCCACAATACAGCTGATAAACCTGCTCCTCTTGTCCCCTGCCCCAAAAGCATTACGCTTGAAGGTGAGTAAAGTAAAGTATTTCTGGACTCTTGCTGGTTTGATCAAAATCTCCTGAAAGGTTCTCTCTTGTCTCCTCCATTTCCTGTACTTTACATCTCATCCAGCACTACAGAAATAGCTTCTGTTATTTCAGCTGGTAATAATTTAACGGCCTTGCTGTAAATTCTGTGCAAACTTTGACAAACACAAAAAGATGGTTGATGACTGTGGCATGCTAAAAGAACGAATAGTTTCCCAAAGTCTCTATTGTTTCTAATAATAAATAATAATAATAATATTATCATAGTGTCACACAGTTAATGACCAAAATAAATCTGGAGTAAATAACAATCCAGCATACCTTTTATTATATTGAATCCCTAGCCTAGAAGTGCTAGGCACTATGTTACATATAAAATATTGCAATTTTGGGCCCAGTCCGACAGAAAGCATGTCCAGGCTCCTTGACTGTGGAAAGAGAGGAAGGTTGCCTCAAAGCAGGGTCACTGCCATTCAGGGAAAGGCCAGAGTGGCCAAAGGCTGTGGTGCAAATTAGGTACAAAACGGGACAAAATTTATGGAAATTAAGACCTGACTGCCACTCAATGCCAGACGCCAAGCACAAAACGAAACACTGATCCTGCCGGTCCCCAGAGCTCCCAGCAAACAGAAGGGATTATCTTACATACTCATGCCCTTATGGACTTAGGATGCATGACCTAAAATATTTCTTGAATATTTTTGTGCTCTTTTATTCACTTTCATTTTCCCCTTAACCAACAGTCACTCAAAATTTTCAGCTACAGCCATTTAACATTACTACGCATGTTCCCCATTCTCAAATCTATCAGTCTCCTTTTCTTCGACCACACAGCTGGTTTGAGTTGCTGAAGGCATTAGATGAAGGTCAGTTATAGTTTTTTCTTATCTACAAGTGACAAAAAAAATCAAGGAAAGTAAAATATAACATCATTTTTCAGAAACGTATTATAGCCCAATAACCTGCAGAGACGGGAGAAAATGCAATACATTCTCTGTTGGGTAATTTGAGATCTGAAGGGGGAGTGCTGACATAATTCTGATGATACCGTTATCTCTGGGTTTTTAAAAAGGAACGTGGTAAGTACAGGAAAAGTTGCTGTGATGTGACAGAAAGATAGAAGGGCACCAGACCTCATAACCCCCCACCCCAAACAATATTCCACTTCTCTGCTTCTGTATTTCCATTTATCATCTTTAACTGGTCACCCTAGGGAGAGCCTAGACCAATACCTCCAAATAAACTCCTTAGCAAGAAGTGAATAAAATATAACTACTGATAGGAAGATGCTATGTTTTGGAAATCCATTATAATCTCATCAATCCATCAAACAACCATCTAAACTACCAATGATGGGAAGTCAGACATTAGGGGAAAAAAATCCTCGAAATTTTGAATGTCTTCATTTTGTTTAATGCTGTGATTTAAACCAACTGTAGCTAAAGATTTAAAGCCTTCAAGAAATTTTAAATAACCTGATTTATTTACAAGAACGAAGTCTGGGTATATATTCAAAAAAATGCAGAGATTCAAGATTTTCTCTCTCAACATATTAACACCCAAAGTATAAAATAATGCGTAAACACACACTCACGACGAGAGAAAAAGAAAAAAAAACAAAAGTATGCAAGATATTTGAAGGGCATTAAGGGCTGTTCCTGCTAAAGTAATGCATCCTGCAACGTTTCACATCTCTAAGGCTTCACACTTCAGAGAGAAAGAACTGTAACTAATGAAAACGGAGGCACAGGATACGTGGGTACAACGCAAGCAACAAGCAAAAGTACCAACTGAGGGATTACGAACGGGTAAGACGAAACACCTCAGTAGCTTCCCCCTGCGTTACAGCACAGAGGACCGCAGCAAGCTCCTCACCCAGGAGAGCCCTGGTCGGGGCTGGGGAGCAGCCTGGCACGGCCCTGCCGGCACAAGGCCGGGCAGAGGGCTGCAGCCTGGTGCCGCCGGCCGGCCGGCACAGCCACCTTCTGCGGTCATGGCAGGAAAAGGAAAAAGCCGGTGGCTTCTTACAGCTATTTTGACTGCCAGAATTGTCATCTTCTCAGTGTTTAAGGCAGACAGGTCTTCCAAATACAACCAAATGGTGTAATACCTTCTAAAAATTGCCAAGCACAGGAAAATGTCTTTCAGACTAAAATAAGTCAGTAATGACAAACACATGAAGCAAAACTTTGTTGAGTAATACAGTGATTAAATTTGAGTACTGTGCTTAGCTTTCCAGATATCTCTGGTGCCAGACACAGCGTGGCTGGCACCCTTACGACTGTGGGTTTCAGAAACGCTCTCTTGGAAAGGATTTCTGCTCTCCAGCTACCCACCAAGGCGACGCCTTCCCGGCGCTCGCTCCTGGTGTCGCAGGGACTGGCTCATCCCCATCACGGTCCCGCACACTTATACTAACACCTCCTAATTACACAAACACGTTACTTAGCTATAGAACACTATGTGTTTGCAAGAGGCTTTGAAATGGCAGGTGCATTTTTCAAAACACAGTATTAATAGGTCCCTACAAGACGGGTGCCCGAGTTACCCAGCAAAAGAGCGGTATACAGAGATGGCGAAAATGAGCTTCAAGTTCCTGTAAGGGAAGCACAGGGAAATCTGGCAGGTTTGGGGGATACTTTTATTGTCATTTGGCTCTCAAAACCTGTACAGAAAACCTTCCCAGAGCTATGAAACAGAGCTCTCCTCTTTAACTTTTGTGCTTGTTTCTCTGTAGTCTATATTAATATGACCCAGAAGTTGCAGCAGGAAATAACTCAAACAGCCTTTACCTAAGGAGGGTAATAATTGAACACAACTTGAACTTCCCAAGTTTCTGCCAAAACGCCTGGAAGTTCGTATTACAGAACACTGAACCGCAGCGAGTGCTCTCCAAAACACACTTAAATACAAAAGGGATCTTTGCTCATAAAAAAAGGAAAGAGAAACACAGTTCAGCAAAACCTGTCTTTCAGTCCAGGTATTTGTGGTGTGTAGGGATCCTGAGAGACCCTGGAAAGATCATACACGTTCCAACACAGACAAAAATCACTATTTGACTCTTCAAAAGGTTATAGTCTACTTTTTTCTTGACAGCAGCCAATGCTCGTGAACAGGACAGAAGTTACTGAGAGACTAAAGAACCATATTTGATAAAGATTCAAATACTCAGTATGTGCCATTACCTAGGCAATGGCAGAGGAATGAATGGTAATCTAAAAAAGGCACTCTCTTAACAGAATTTGTTAGAGAAATGCTACACTGTTGAAGAAGAGAATACAGAAAATGAAATGGCTGAATTATTTAGGTAAATGAACAGTTAATAAAAGACACACAAAAAGTTAATTAATTTTTAGAAATATTTTAGCAATTTTATTTTTAGGCTAAAGGATTGCTTCTTGTCCAAAGCAAAGACCATTACTTGGTACAAATGAGACTGAACCAGAGTGCACTCTGCAACCCTGAAATCCAGAGTCTGAATTTGGCTGGGTAAATTTCCTCCATTTTTTTCATATTCTTTAATCATTAACTTCTTTGTATGTTTTTCTCTTTTTCTGTGTGTGTGTGTGTGTAAACATATATATAAAAATAAAATCAAATCATAGTAAGTGAACAGAACTCTCTGCACCCTATACACAAGTAATATAGACAGGATCTGGACCAAAAAATGTTGACCTATATCTTACAGATCCATTAACAGAAACCTTTTTCATTAAAGATCAAATCATTTATTATAAGGACAAACAAAATCTGTGCGAGTCTGTGACATGATGTTATTTTAGAAAGAACGTAGCAGAAATCCTGTTGAGCCACTGTATTGAAAAATTCAGCAACTTCAAATGAGTTCTGCTGCGAGATTTGGGATATGCAGGGATTTGAGGTAGTGCAAGAACTATAATCATGGTTAAACAAAAACAGTCCATCATCTGCTGTAGCAATTGTCCTATTTGATGCTATACTGTGTACATACAAATTATGCAAAAGGTTGTTTACTATGCATATATGCTTCAAAAAATGCACAAATTAACTAGACCAAATGTTCTGCTTGTGTAAATTTGTGTAACTTCATGAATCTCCGAAGATACCAATACAATGCATTTTTGTTTCCTTAGTAAATTAGCCCAAAATGTACAGGCTTCAAAGGATATGGATGACTTGCACACTTCTTAGTGAGAGTGAGCAATACACAGTCCCTTGGCTGTAAAAATGAATGATATAGCATCTGTGCATGCGAAATGGTTCTCCATGAAAGGGACTCTTTGTTTTCTGATGATTACATGATTAATGGTCACAGAACTGCGATGCAGATCACTAACAGTGATTCAGGATATGTTTTAAATCAGTAAGAAAGTTGTTCACACTTTTATCACCATAGTGTAAATCAGTTTTTTGTTTTTTAAAGCTCTTTTCTAAGCTAGTGTGTATCGGAACAACCTCTGCAGACCGGCTGGGTTCTTACGTTCTAAGAACAGCTCATACCATTTAGCCCAATAAAAAACAGGGTTACAGTCTATTAGCAGATTTGCATACTACAAAGTAACAGAAATGACTGCAATGTCAGCAGAAATTGTACACAATTTCCTCTGTGAGGGAGCGAAGAGAAGCATCCCCCTTCCATCACCCTTACTTCTACAATGCCAGCTTTGACTTTCTGAGTTTCCCACATTATTACTGCAAGGCAAGACTAAGGTGATTTCTTACGGCAACCTCCGTGTAAGGCTGATTGCCGGACCAGACTTGGCCAGGTCCTTGGCCAGGAGTGCCTCCCTGCTCCTCCACAGTCTCCAGCGGGACGTGCCGCAGGACACGTAAGGGTGGGGCAGGACCTAGAGCAAAGGCCACCAGGGCTCCCACCTTGACAAGAAGGCAAGGAAAACACGGAGCTCTGTTTCAGTCAGTGCCCTTCCACACCTGGATCTTGCACAAGAAATGCCTAAGAGTTCTGCATAGGGCAAAACGTGTAGAAAAGCACCTCTCCATCAGGGTCCTCATGCTCCACTGCAGGAGATGTATCTAGTCCATAGACTAGAGGGCAGGTCTGGAAAGCTGCCTGCCCCATTTCTGGGCAACAGCGCAAAGCAGGGCAGGATGCAGTGAAGTCTTGTGTTTTTGCCCCCGGTCTAGGGCCCCTGTCTAATCACTGAAACGTAGTTTTGCTTCAATAGCCTCAGCTGCAAGTCGAGGCCAGTCATCATCTTCACACATACTACCGCACAGACACAAGGGATGCCCCCCCATGAAAGAAGTCACAGAACAGTTATCTCAGTCTCTGATTACATTAATAACCTACTAGTTGGCTTTGCTCTGAGGAGCATAACTCTTCTTTATTGCCTGTACTTCAGAAAACTCCTTGGCAGAAGTAATCATGGAGTCAGACAACCAGGTTTCTGTCTGGCTCAGCCATATAAAAGCTCCTACCCAGGCTGCTGGTTTTGAATTATAGCTGGTTTACCCCCCTCTCCCTATAGCCTTATGGCCAACTTTGGGAAGGTTGCTTTATTAATTTAAAATAGTCACTGGGTTGCAGATGGTAAAGCACTTTTCTTGCAGTACCTTTTCATGTCCTCCTATTGAGATGTTTCTGAGCTAGGAAATATCATGAAACAAAGGATGAGTCCTGCTGTTGATTAAATAGCTGGGATTTAACTAGTAGGAAGTTTGCACATCTGTTTCTTTGTCTCTGCTTTTGCTGCCTGTACTATTGGAGAGATTAAACACTGTGTGAGTCACATTATAACTTCTAATATTAACAGCCTGATTTCCCACATTTGTTGTTTTTTTCTCTAGAAGTATGAATTACAAAAGATTTCTCCTTCCCCTTCACTTTGGAGGGCAATTAAAACTAAACTATTTAACAAACCAGTAACTGCCAAAAAGTGTTCAAATTAGATCTTTATTTTCATAGCCTTCTTGCTTTTGATTTGGAACAGAACCAATTGGCTTTTGGATCTCTCTTCAAAAAGACACTTCTAAAATTTTAATGTATTGAAAACAGCAAAACAAGAGAACTTCTAATGTTTTATGGTATGGCTTTAACAAGCAGGCAGAATCCCCAAAGATGTATTCCACCACCAGGTATTGTTCGGATTTAATTCAAACGTCATGTTACTAGACTCTAAAAGATAGATGGAGGTTTGCTAATATCATTCTTTCCTCATTATTCAAAATAAATGTTGATGCAGAGCAGAGGCAGCAAAGAAGAGAGAATAGAAGGGGAAAAAAAATAATCACTCGCTCTCTATTTCTTAATAGCCTGGATAAGATGGATTTGTATGTTTTGGCTTTCAGTAGCAGAAATAGGATTGCTATATAAATGTCAGTTGGAGCTGAAAGATCCAACAATTCGCTCCCAGCCCCCCCTCAACTCCGATGCCTGCCAGACGGCGAGGCAGCCCCTTTCCAAACCCTGCCTTCAGAACAGCTTCCTTGTCGGGGAAGGGCGCTCCCTGCACCAATGCAAGCGCTCTTATCTCCCAACAGCTGCTTATAGTTAACTACAGCCATACTTAAAGCCTTTAAAGTCTGCTTCTTGTTTAGTCTTATATGTATGGGAAAGCCTTTGGGGAGATTTAACCTGTTGTTGCCTGTTTGGACAGCACGAAACAGTTGAATCGGGAGTGGAAAAAGATTGCGTATTTGACGTGACAGCGTGCTCTAGCCAAACCCGGAATAAAAATGCCTGTTTTTGTTTGCCTGGCTCGGTAGTTACACTAATGAAAGGTTAAAATTTCTAGAATTTCTAACTCAGCAGAAGCCTATCCAAAACCATGTCCACAAACCTAAAAAAAATATATATATATACGCAACGCAGAGCATTTTGATACCAAAACACAGGAATTGGAGGAAGAAAAAAGAAATAAGAGAATTGTTTGGGGTCATTTTCCTTCTTTCCCAGTAAAATAAAAGATTCCCTTTTCAGGTTTCCATTCCTTTATGATTTTAAACTATTTATTGCAGACAAATAACAATAGCTATTTAGGATTCTTTCAACAAAAGGGTTTTGCGGGGTTTTTGTTTTTTGCAAGCAGTGCTTCTCTCCTGTTGTTTCTTAAAATTGCAAGAAGGAATAATATCACTAGTCAAACCACTCCATGCCGTTTGGCTGAACTGTAAGAACACAGAAAGCAGAGGTGAAGGCTGACTGCAACTACAATGCGTTGCTACTAAGGGGACACAACAAAGCGAAAGAAGAAAAGCTTATATGCAAACTGCTGGGTGTACAAGGCAGCCATAGTTTAACTGACAGTATGAACACTTCAGTACCACCTAATTACCACTAACAAGCTGTTTGTTTTTCAGCAGGGTTGAGCACAGCTAAGGCACTGGATTTTTAAAGGATCCTAATTCAAAAGGCTAGAAAATTCAGTATCCTAATGGTATTTCAAACAGCACAAGTCACTCTGTAAATATTCAGCCTCTAACTTCACTCTCCAGCAGCTTAGGAAAACTTGCAGGAAGACATATGACACTTGATGACTGTGCTTCCAGCATAACCTCTGCAATTACATACAGATGAGAAGGAGCAGGAGATTCTGCATGATCTGGTCGCTCGTGCTACATCATAAGTTACACTTTTCAAATGATGAAATTTTATCAAGGAGACCTTGTGTGGGGGGGATGTGCCTAAGAATTTAGGCACATTCCTGTTAATGCAATAATTTACAAATTATTGCAAGTATACAGTTAAAAACAAACAGCCAGTTACATTTGTTAAGCCTGTAGACTCTTGTACAAGACAAACAAGCAAAAGTCCCCAAATAAGTCTAGCAGTTTTTTTAATTCTTTGAATTAATTATAGTATTCAACTAATTTATAATGTTCTTAAGTACTCCCTCCCTCCTCCCCACTCCAGCTGTCAGATGAAGTGGCACAGACCAGGTTTGACTGAAGGGATTACGCTAAATTGCAAGATTATACTTTCTTCTTTGGCTCTGCTCCCCAGAACAGCATTGTTCGACCATTAGCAAGGTTTCCTAGCCGGGTCCGCTGTTGTTTGGGGCTTCAGAATTACCTTGGTTCCTTTTGCATTGTTTACTCTCCATGGAAGTTACTTAACGTGTCAGTGAATCTCTCTAAACACTTAGAAGTACTCCTTGTCATTTGAAGATTTTCTTTTGCAGCCTGGAATTTGCCAAGAATAGCGTTTTTGGTTTGTAAGATTTTTAGAGTCGGCCAGTCTGCGACCAGCCTGGCTGCATGTGCCACTCACACCGCAATGGCGAGCGCAAACGCATGATTTTAGCTTCTATACAGCAGACCGCTGAGCTAAAGCGAACCATAGCATCCCAGCCATCTGCTCGAGGAGTATGTTATACTTTCTGTTGCCAAAATAATCCTAAGTGGGATATGCCTCTAAAAGAGTCTGATGCAACGGAGCTCTTTTGGTTTCCACCGACTGCTGAGCACATTTTAAGCTCAAATCCCAGATTTCAAAATGAAGTTTCTCCCTGCTTACCCAGTTAACCAATGGAAGCTCTCTACAAACACCAATGCTCAAATTTCAGTGCACCTCTAGGTAGGAAGAGAAGTTCACATTTCTACTCGGAGTTGAAACAATGCACAAAAACTGGCACCGGGCATACAGTGGGGGTGAGCATTAGTGTAGAAAGCCTGCACATAGAAACGTGCGTTAACACATGCAAGCGTGCTTTGCATTCACAAAGTTTTAAAGACTGCTTTTCGAGCTTACAGCTCATCATTAAAATCAGGGCAGAAATGGCATTTCTGTTTAAAGAAAGCTGCAGTCTCTTCAACCCAAAACACAGCTATGACCGAGGAAAAACCGCCTAGGACAGCAACAGTGTTAGGAGCTATGACCTATCTGAAAGGCCTCGCTTTCATCTGCTGTTTTGGGGTTGCCAACTGAGGAGTCAATTTTTGTTCTATTGTCACAGTGTTTTCTTGAGCTGATATCAACTGAAATTCTTCTAGATAAAGGAACTAACTTCTTCAATTCCTGTGCGGCACTGAAGAGAGTGACTTCTGATCTAAGAATCGATACCAACGCGCGTGTAGCCGAGGACAACACAAGTAAGCCAAGAAGATTATGCTAGAATGGGGGCTTTTAAAGCTAACGATGAAAAGTTTGGCAGATTTTTCTGTAAAATAATGATTTAGTTACAGAGATGTGACCTTTTTTCAAGTGCAATGACAAAGATTTGAAGAAGTTTTAGCCTTTAGCGTGATGAAGATCTGACATACATCACATGCCCAGAATACAAGCAATTGAATTGTTCCCAGAAATTTCTTTCTGAAAGATAATACTAGGGTTGCAAGACAGAGGTTTTCCTTTGGTTTTACAGAGTATTTAGATAGATGTCAGGCTGCCCGATCCCACCTGGCAGGCTCAAGTACTAGTTCAGTTTCATAGGGTTTCATACACTATGATTACACATATCAATCAGCTACAGGCCTGAACACCCTCTGAAGTGGATGGAAAGGTACCGCTGACTTCACCGAGTTTTACAGCCGATCCTTCAATTCCATTGCTATCACGTAATGAATGCTGTTTATGAGGCAGGACATACTTCCCATTTATAAAAGTTGTTCTTCTCACAATTACATAGTTCAGTAATACTTACAATAAAAAAAAAAGATGAGCTGGATAAATCACTGCAACTTTTACACAGAAGAAAAAGAACAAGATGGATAAGTCACCAAATGTTCCCCTTACCATGATGTATAATAATTAATATTACATTTCAAACATTACCTTCTTTCTTAGAAAAGATTTTGCACTGTGGTTAATAAAATTCAATTGCAACTTCTTCCCATGTAAATATGCCAAATGAGCATGCGCTGTTTTATTTCATATACACAAATCAGTCCAACCCAACCCAGTTTCTTCAACCTTTACAGAATTGTTATACTTATTAGAAAAGTTATGGTGTTCAAAAGCATTTGATGGCAATGTCCCCAGACAGCACTGGTTACATGCTGTCATCCAGAAAACTGTTCTTTACAGTCCTGGAACACAGGCCTACAGACAGCTTGAAATCAAAATTAAAAAGACTGCCTGAGCCTATGTCAGAAAGAGTTTCACTAAGGCCAGGAGAGTTATCCCACTGTGAAGCCAGCATAGATGAGCAGAGGATCAGAGCTATTAACTAGGCGAGAAAACCTTAAGATTGTTTTTTCTATTTAAGTAACCTAAATCACTCATTTATTGGGAGTTACGTGACAAGAGGCCAAATTTTATTCACTGCTGCATCAGTGAAAAACCAAAGCAGCTCTACTGACATCAACACAGAGTTAAAGCAGATTTATACTAATGTAGCTCTAAGAAGAAAAATAGCTCAAAGTGTTTGCTGATTAACTGCCTTACTACTCACTCACGCATCTTTTTTGTTTCTCTTTAATCACAGAGCGATGTGGGTTGGAAAAATGTAGGTTGCATCATTCTTCACCACACACAAAGAGCTTGGAGAGTCTGAAACATTTTTAAGACACACACAAAAGATTTTTGCAAAGTTTAAAGCAGATGGCATTTGAAACCAGGAAGACAAATTATATCATTTGGAAATAATATATTAATAACTAATTACATTAAAGCCAGGAGTTTTTACCATATTGGTAAAAATGAACGGTAGCATAAGATATCATGACAATCTTCCCTTCTTTCTATATAAGGCATTAGGTGTATTCCTGTAAAACCACTGAGCTGAAGATGGCTTTTTTCAAGTTCAGTACAAAATGTATCAGGGCTATAGACTGCCACAAAATCAAGAGTGCAAAGCATCCTACAATGCTTGTTAAATAATTTGGGGAGCTCTAAAGGAGTCTAACGCACAAAGAAACAGAGTGAGAAATTCTGAGCTAGCCTGCTACCATCCCTATACAGGTATTTTCTATTTGTGGGTAATCTCATAAATTTATTAATTGAGCTCTTTTACAATTCTTCACGAAACGTTTTTACAACAAGGAAAAATATTTGGAATAGATTAAGGAATTGTACTTAGTGAAGAGTGGTACTGAAGCCTAGAAGTTACCCTTGCTTAAGGCGAAGGCATTACGTACGGTAACTACGGCGAGCCTCGACTGTTTTCAGTCGGCCTGTGTGCTCCCTCCCCGGGAGCCCCTGACATTTATCACGGGCTGAAACGATAAGCCTCCCTTGTCTGGGAAAAGTCACGATGCCTTAGAAAGGCTTTCTTTGCTTCTGCCCACACATCCTTCCCAGCTGTAACATCTGCGCAAGCCGCGGGCGTTTGCAGAGCCCTGGCCTGCGCCCGGGCGCTGCCTGCCCACCTCGCGCGCCAAACAAGCCGCTCTGCCCCGCGCCAGCCCCGACTTCGCACAGAACTCATCTAAATCACTGCGTAAAAAGTAATCAGCTTGGTAATAGGTCACTTACAGAAATATGACTTTGCTTTCAGCATCTCTTGGCATTATGCTAATTCCAAACTAAGGTCCATGACATTATTAGACCACACTTTTCATTCCTGTGATGCTGTGCAGCAGGGCATTAAAGAAAGTGTCCGTTAATACTACAGATGTGGTGAAGTTACAAAAATAAAAATGCACCTTTAATAATGTCATAATAATCAAAATGCTGGTCATGCCTATAGACTTCTAAGCAGTAATTAGAGCAGCATCTAGCTGTTCACCAAAGCTTTTCGAAAAAGAAAAAAAAAAAATCCATGAAATTGCTTGCTAAGTTTGTACTGAGCAGAGGAACTGAATTTAGCTATAATACTCTGGGCGTTCAAATTACTAGTAGACAGGCTTCCAGGTCATGTTCCTCATAAAAACAATTAAATTCTTCAATTTTAATTGCTAACAGAAACATAGCCCAATCCCTATTAAAATAAACTATTTGCTTAAAATTCCATTTTATGTCGATTCAACATTGATAAAACAGACTTTTCTGCAAGAACACAGGTCTTCTCATCCAGGGCTGCCTGCGGGATTAGGGGCCTGCATTAGCAACTGCAATACCAGAGTTGCAGTTGTTCAGCCAGTTATATTTGTGTTCTAGTCACTAATCTAAAAACTGAAACACTGGGAAACACCTTCAGCTGAGGAACAAGTCTGCAAACGCCACTAACTTTATTGAAACATCAAAAACCAGGAGATACACTGGTGTAAGAAATGCATGTCTTTTGTATTAAAAATGTCTATTTTCTTCATTATACACACATTTGTGTAATCCTGAAAAATGTGAAAATAACTTCATGAATTATGATGTATTCTTCTGGGATTTAACTATTCAGAAGCAATAAAATATCAATTAATATTTTCAGGGCTGAATGTATGCGCTGGCCCTCTGTTCCCCTCTGCTGGCCTGAGGCAATTTGAAGACAAGAAGAATTTCCCAGATTAGGGAGAGGGATGGAGCATGCTAATAAAAAGGTCAACATTGGAATAGGAAGGAAATATTATGTAGATAGTTTGCAAAAGAAAAATGTTATTTAAGTGTTGGTGTACAGAACAATGCTTCTGGACTGCTTGGATTGGATTACAGAATTTAACTTGTTCCATGTGACGATGAATCAAACAAACACATTTTTAATTTAAGATTTAATTCTCTTAAAAGCAATCAAGAAAGGGAATGTTGCAGCTCGGCCTGTGGCATATCAAGAATTTCTCTTAGATGCAGAAATGCATTTAAACAGAGCAGCAGCAGCCGTATCCTGATGTGACACAAGGCGAGAAACGAAATTTAAAAAATAAACCAATTTCACTAAGACACATCACCTCTACACGAAAACACACTTTTCAGCGTGACTGCAACATTTGCAAAGTTAAGCGGACGCGGGGAGGGGACGCGGCCCGTGGCTACGGGCGGTTTCCCGAGCGAGCCTTCCGAGCACAGCGCACCACGGATCTCGCCTCCCAGCGGAGCCGCCGCCCGCCCGCCCGCCCGCCGCTGCCTCCCCAGCCCCTCCGGCAGCGAGGCCCGTCCGGGCGCAGGCCTCGCCGGCCCGCGAAACCCTCGGCGCTCGCTCCGCCTCGGGTGGTTTAGCGAGGCGAAGCTCTGGGAAGCCGCCGCGCGTCCTACGCGTCCCTACGCCTAACGCGGCCCAGGTGCTCGACGTGCCAACCACCACCCGGCCCGGAGCGGTCGCCCGGCCGCAGCAGGGCAGAAGCACAGGGGAGGGACCACGCGGCACCGTCACCTCCTGCACGCCTACCGCCGCGGCTGATCGTGCCTGCTGCTCCTTCTCCAGCCTGAGAAAGGACCAACTTAAAGAGGGGGGAAAAAACAACCAGCCAAACACACACACCCCCGCCCCACCAAGCCAAACACAGCATGTATCAAAAACAAAATTAAACATAGAGTATGGCCAGGCTTGGCAGTGCTCCATAATTTAAAATTGATATGCTATGTTGTATTTTGAGTATCAGCAGGATCATCAAACCTACGTTTTAGGTTAGTTCTTTAGTTCTTCCTCCTATTTTGACAGATCACACGAATGCTTCAGTAGGGTCTTTTGAAAAATAAAGGTAAATACAAGTATGTTTTGGCCTGGCTTCTGCATCTTCTCAGGAGTGCTCTCCATATTATATCATAAGACACCAGCACTTCCGGACAGGGCATGAAAATTACCTTTTTTTTTCTTGGAATATAACAGTCTCCAGTGAGGACTCATCCAGAAATGAATCTGTTGAACATAAATCCCAGAGGACATGCATACTATCTAGACTATTAAAAATGGATTTTGATTGGCCTCCCTGGATAACTGCTGACATGTCTATCTGATAAATTCTTATTTGCCAATAACATTGAAAAACAATTACAAGCACAACCACTTGTCACGTGTTTCTCCCTGATCCTTTGCAAAGCTGGGTTTTACCACCCCACAAATTTACACAGTGAGTGAGTAGCAGGGACCCAATTTCACTGTTTTTTCGAGAAAGTAAAACCTACTGACATTCCAAATATGCATATTAAAGAATAAATGAAATTACAAAGCTTCAAATAAGTAAAGAAACAGGAGATAAAAATCAGAAACATTGATTTAAATTGAAAGAAAAGGTCTTGCATGCAAGCATTAAAAATTTTCATGGCACTACATTTTCTGAAGAACATAAGGGATTTTATAGGGTTTGTTGTTGGTTTTTTTTTATATGAATTTACTGTTTATAGACATGGCCTGACAGGTTTCTGACAACAAACTTTCAGCTTAATATACAGTCAATAACAATCTATTTTACCAATGAATATTTTATTCTTCTCTTTCCATCCTTCTAGAAATAACTGTCTTCAGATTTTGCTTACACAGTAACTTTTTGTCCTGAAAACTCTGGAAGCTCTCAACTAATTACCATTTACGTAAGTCTCTCTTGTTTCTGTATGTGATTTACAAGATGTGCTCTGATCATTCTTTAATACCTGACATATTACTTTCTACCCAACCATATTTAATGCATTTTAATAAGACATTAAATTATATCACAAGGAATATGACTCAGCTATCAACTGTGTCATGCACTGTAACACTGAAATTTTTGCTCCATTCTGCATTGGTTAATTATAATTTTTTTTCTAATGGTTGCATTTTTGAGTCTAATGAACAGAAAAGATGGATTTCTCATACAGTGTGACAGCAATTATCGTTAGATCTAAAGCAGGCATATAACAAACAGTTTTCAACAACGGGACTATTATTAAAAGTTTATGGGATATGCTTTTTTCAAATCAGTTGTAGCCTCAAATTTAAAAGCTTCCTCACTTCAAAAATATTACAGGCAACCTTCTGAATTCTCATCATTACAAATACACAGATCATTGTGGTCCTGTTTTAAGATAGCATGTAACCTCCTGGCTAACATATGTAGTGAGAGATATTTTGACAGATGTGACCCTTGGAAACAGTGAAGAGCTTAAAAGAAATCATCCCCAAACCAGATGTGATGATTGTGGACAGATGTAAATATCACAGCCACTGTCTTCTAACACTGAGGCAGCAAATTCATCAGAATTAGGCAAACAAAATAGTCACAAAAGCTAAAAAGATACAGAAAAGATAAAAAGATCAAGACAAAAGATAAAAAAAAGAACCCCTATAGACAATCTCTCTTCTAGCATCTTAAAGAAGATAGTAGTTGGTTCATATTCGTATGTACCTTGTATCTATAGCCAAGCTGAAGGTCAAGTGACCCCTGCAAAGAGAACTGAAGAAGATCTTCCTGCTGGAGCCAGCAGTGATGTTGGCACCCCAGGACTTGAAGTCTCCCAAGATGAAGCTTTGGCTGCCAGCATTAGTATGGACAACTGTTCTACAAACACTGTTGTTAGCAGGTCTAAAATCCAGGAGGACATAGGCAGTAGCCAAGTCCTTAGATTAAAAATGGCTGAGCAGAACTTCTTTAAACATTTCAGGTTGGAAAAAATGTGTTTTCAAATATGATTTGATACATTCTAGAATTATGATTATTCAAATTACATTTGCTCCAGATTTGCGGGGAGAACAGTGTTTTATATCCATTGACTAGGTTCTTAAAATCCAAACCAAAACCACACACCATCCTCTCCTGTTTTACCAGCGAGGATGTTTCAGAATTGCATCTATTTACCCGAACCTGAATCTGCCATCAGCACCGCATCACCTCTCCACCAAAAAAAAGCAGTATTCACAGTGAAAAGATTTCTAGATCACAAACCTGTATCATGTTTTATATAACAAAACACAAATGATCTAATAGGCAGACATCCAGGCTTACACATCCAGTATTAGGTCTATACCACTTCACATTTGGTCATTGGTATTTTATAGGTCCAGATCATTTTGGAGAAAACACCCGTGTTTACCTAATTTTTGAAGTGCCATTTAGTACTCTGCATTTATCAAGGATGCCCAGTCTATTTCCCTTCAACTACGATGGAAACAAAGCATCAGCCAGCACAACTTAATTCCATGGGTTATATTACTACAGCGACTCCCACTGCACCTAGAGCGGTAAACATGCAGCTGCAACAACCACTTTCAGTCCGGAATTGCAGGAGGTTCCCCAAGTAGGGCCACGTTAGTGGGAACTGGGGAACAAGACAAACCTCAACGCCTGGAGTCGAAGCTGCTGTACTCCCGGCTGGGAGGCAGCACAGCCCGAGTCCCGCTCCACAGGAGCGGCAGCCGCTCGACCGGAACAGGGGTCAGCAGGAGCAGGTGGCTGCACCATCCTACGTCGCGTTCAGTCGTTTCACCACGCTGCACCGTGGCACAGCTAATGCACATGTACGCCAAGGCAGTACGCCAAGTCAGAGAGATCAGCTCCATTTACACCCCGGGATCCCCCAAACCGTAGACTATCACCCGCAGGAAAATATTAACATCACCCTTTAACACAACAGCATACGTGTTGTTCCCTACATTGCAACCAGTAAGCACTGTATTCTGAAGTTATACCTACAGTCTCAAATACATATTTATGAAGGAAAGTTAAGAAAATAATACATCATCAGTTTCTAAGTGTTTTTATACCAATTATTTATCCCATTAACCTCTGGTAATTTATAACAAGCTGTCATATCATTAACACAATAAGTCAATAATTGCTGTCTGAATATTTTCAACCCTATCCTCATGATGTTCTCAGACTTCAGCAAGAGAGATGATTAATGAAGCTTTTGCATAGACAGCAATACTTACATATACATTTTATCTTTCGGCAAATATTAAGTTTGGTTGATCACCACACACATTAGACTTTCTTTATTTTGGGACTACCCAAGGCTGCATCCACTGCAAAGAGAACCAAGGTGTCTCTATGTGGTAAATTATTTCATTTCATGGTGTAATGGAAAAGGCTAATAAGAATCAAATGCTTGCCAAGATCTTTTTAAATTAGCATTTTCTTCGTATATCTGTTTTCTGTCAAAACAAACCTTCATTCAAAAACGAAACTAGCCCTCTTCACTGCAGAAATAACCTTCACAATGCAAATCAAGTCACTCTTCCAACCTTGCAAGCGCGTGCTTCCAGAAGCGACAGAAACAGCGAGGCTCTTGCTGCCAGCTTTTGTGTGCCTCCAGCGAGCTGGGGGCTCCATCTCCCCCAGCTCCCAGGCGTGGGAAGGGCCCCGCCAGGCCAGCGCAGGGCTTCTGACAGCCAAGGAGGCACCTTCTAGCTCAAATTGCTTCGTGCTTTCCTTTAAATGGAGAGAAAAGTTAAGGAGGAGTCAAGTCTTCTTGTCATTTTAATATCCCATCAAGAAAGGGATTCAGAGAATTTAGAAAAATAAAAAATACTAAATAAATATTCAGCTTTCCTCACTACTGTACTCTCTAGTGCTGTTCTTTTAGTAGCTGGATTTATAACAGAGAATCAACTGAGGCAGTTTAACTGAGAGACAGACTTCTTTTTCACAAAGATGTCATTACTTTTTTTTGGGGGGGAGGCGAGGATTTTATATTCTTATGAAATAGCATTTGCCAGATTCACTGCTCCAATGGAACAATGAACTATTTTTAAATTAAAATGATTATTCTATCATGTTAAATTAATAACCTTGCCATGAACTGACTGATGTCAGTGCTTTAAGCAAAGAAACCTTCCAGAACAAGTACTTAATAGATGAATTTACATATTAGAGTAAATTCAGCATACATCATTACTCTCTGTTCCAAAGGACTTAGGTGCAAAAAAAAGAACCAAATCCATCTATGTTATGAACTACATTGTCAAAGTGAAGAACAGGAAAGGCGTACAAATACATGCTCATATGCTACATTAAATAACTGTCCAGGTTTTTAATGCAACAGGAAGCATCAGCTTGAAAATAATTATAGTTCAATAATTTCTTCTTAGAGTCAAATTGTTAGGATCCTTCTTTAATGGGACATGTAACATTTAAAAATATTTTGTATATGCAACCGTTATATTAAAGGCTCTTATATCCTAACACTCTGAGATTACCTGGAGTAAACTGTTTTTTATAGTCTAACAAGAGCTTTTATTACATAGGTACTGGTTAAATGTATTTTCCCTTTAGATCTTTGAAGGAGAAGAACATCATCTACAAACGTATTTTGTACCTGCTTTGACTGTTCTTTCTGCAGAGACTTTCTACCAAGTTTTCACTCAAACTTGTAAGAGACACTAATCTTAGCTGATATAATAACTTTAAAAAAAAAAGCAGAAGAAAATTACTCAGAATTATTGATTTTAAATACCCGATTAAAAGACCAAATTGTATTAAGAGTGAGATCATCACATAGAGGATCCTTTCCTAAAACATGAAGTATAGTATCTTTTATTTCAGGATTTCTTTCACAGAATTCAAAAATACATCACATTTACATTCTAAAAGTATGTTATTACACCATTCAAAATATCTATGACATTTCTGCAGACGCACATTAATGAAATACTCCAGGGACCCTGCATTATGTTAAACCGATCTCTACAAAGAAAATCTTACACTGATACATAAATATTTTTCCATGCAGAAGAGAGATAAAAAAGCAATGCTTATTAAATGCGGAGTGTTTTATGCATTTGCTTCCAAAGCCACCTTCTGAATGTTTGTATTTATATCAGTAATATTTTATACCCCACTGCAAATAAAATCTGTATGTTATTGTTTATCCGAAGGTAATTTTCACAAACTTTTGCCTGTTCCTCGGGGGCGCCAGGGCAGCCCTCCCGAAGCCTACCGAGGGCGACGGCGACTCCCGGAGACGCCGGGAGGACAGCAGGGTGGCACCGCTTCCCTGCGAGCTTCAAACTCGGCCTCAGACCTTCGTCAAAACCGAGACTCAGCTGTGCCCCCGCACCACAGGCGGGGCGCATCTCCGAGCTTCATGTGACGCTGGAGGCAAACCCTTCGGTAGGAGCGGAGCGGAGCGGCGCCTACGGCTGGTGACCGGCACGCAGAGGGGTGGGGAAGCCCCCCAGGGCGGGCAGCCCGCCGCGAGGCGCCCACGCAGGGTGCTGGCGCTGGCCGGCGAGCCTGGCGTGCCCCGTGCACCCTGCGTGCCCTCCGCTCACCCGGGATCCCCGAGCGGCGCCACGGGGCCCCCCGGCTCCTCGCGCAGATCTGCTTACGGCCCACTTCTGGCCGCGTTTGCTCGTCGCCTCTGGGCCGGGCAGAATAAATACCGTGTCCTCTGGAGAGCACAGAATCACCTGTGCATTTGACTAACGAGTTTGTAGAAAACATTTATGTACGTGCATGCGCCTGTGTGTCTATGTGTATCTGCTTTCTCTCGCTTAACCTTAGGCTAATTAAAAGAAAATGCCGTGATCTTCCAGGTGTTGACTATGGGTTTGTTGAAAGGAAGTGAGCACGTTTTCCTTGATAAAAGGAAGATATTTTAACAGTGCTATATCTTGATTAGCTAGACCATTTTAATTCCCATAGCAACTGATCTCACATGTATATGATAAATGTCTACTTTCACGCAGGAGAGGGAAGTATTTCTATCAGCATTACCTGCACAGGGGCAACTGCATGTTGACTTCCATTTCAAAGCATGTGCCAAGAAGTTAGAAACAATTTTTAAAAAGAAAGTATGCATTCACGATAAAATTTTAATATAAAAAGTAGGCTCTCTAACACATATTTTCATTGTCAATGAGAAGAATAGCACATGACAAATGCAGTAGGTATGAAAGAAATACTGTTCATCTCAAACCATTCCCCTTTCTGTCAGTGCTATTATGCTCCATCCAGTCCGTTTGATAAAGCAAAGGCAGCAGTGAAAGAACTAATGCGAAGGGGAGTGTGTGTGTTAGTTCTAATTAAGTTCTAACATGAAAGAAGCAATTTAAGTAATGATGCTTCAACATTATAAATTCAGTTTCTCTAAACTTTAAAACACAAAAAATCCAGATTTCAAAGTCACTGAAAGACATCTATTGAGCAATACACACACACACACACACACACACACACACACACCAGAAAAGATTTAATGCAGTCATCCCGTAAATCAAAGCAGTAGAAGAGCCCTTTTATTCACTAGAGCACCTATTTAACCCCTCTCCGCTCCCTACCTTCCAGCCTTCTTCTAAGCCTTACAAGATAAATGGCTTTCTGCAGCAAGACTGAAAGTTATTGAATTCAGAGTACTTTGGATGTTTTGGACATTATTGCCCATGGTTCTGAGGCTCTTCCAATGAACGCACTGCTACTGGCTTCTCCCTTTCATAGCTGGGGATATCAAAGCCGAGCCACCCTACTGACAGCGACCTGCCAGCTATGAAAGGAGGATGTAGCACCATTCCTCCAGCACACAGGTGATCACTGCATTCAGTGCTCATTGGAAGCTGAACATATTGTTCATTTCAGGACACTATAAAGTTGGTTCCCCCCATTTTTTGTTATTGTTTTAAATGCCTGCTTTTAGAAATTCTAAGGAAATCAAGGGAATGCCTTAACAAGCTGCCAGACACTCAGGATTAGTATATTCACCTACACGTTGCACCTTACACTGGAAATGCAGCATCATGGCGTGTTTTTTTTTTAGGTTTAAAAAGCAAAATAGCATCAACCTTTGTACCTTCCAATTATTACAGTCCAATATGGAATATCCCTCAAACATTAGCCGTCAATTATTCTCCCCAAAACATCCAGCACAGTAATATTTTTGAACCCACCTCAGAAAACACTATGTTTGTGTGGATGCTTTTTTTATATAATAACCAGAATAACTGCACTTACACAAGAAGAAAGAATTACTTTGCCATGTAGAGGTAAAATAATCATGTCGAAAGTTTGATACAGAGGAGTACCTATTTCTGGCTTTTACACAGGGCATAGCAATAATGAAACCCTACATTTTCTGTGCGAATGAAAGTTTCCTTTAATAGAACCTAACTCTAGTCTTTAATAGGAAATTGTAATAGTTGTTAACCTCTAGGTCATCTTACATACATATAATCCATAAATTGCTTTGTAAAATAATAAGATCATGCTTGAGCAGGATTCGTACTCAACATATGCAATATTAGGATATAAAACAGCTGCTGGCTAAACAGCCTCTCCTCATTTCACTCCACTATTACCTACTTAATAATGGCAGAATATTTAGTATTTCACTTTAGGGCAACAAACCCCCAAACCCTAAGAGATCATTTGAGAGGGACACTGCCTTCCAATTCTTTGGGGGTAAAATCTACTGATTGAATGAGACAGATTTTTTTTTTTTTTTTAAAACAGTCTTTATTTTTTAGCTATCATATGTAAGAGGCTTATGAAAAGTCACAGCATGTGAAGAGAGGCTGCCATCTTGGGTTTATGGAAATAGAATAAATCTCAAGCTTAAATAGACCTAGAGTAACAACGTCCTTTATATTCCTGCAGTTTGCCCTTAACAGCAAACAAATAATCTGAGTGATAACTGAAAATCAAACCGAAATAAGGAGTGTATGTTGCAGTCGTCTTACAGTTGAGAGGCTTATACTGCTCTTTGAAAACATGATTAACTGAGTTGAACAAGTGAGCAAAAAAGCTAGTTCAGTAAGTACAACTTTCCTTCCAGGTAATATTTGCTCTACTAGACTATTTAGACCATGCACTAAAATTGCTGCTTTCATGCCCGCAAGGACTGATGTGACTACAATGCCGTGGTAGCAAAGGCACCCAACTGCAGCACCCACACAGCAAACTCGGGCCTTGGCATCCTTTAATAAATGCCCGCTTCTGTTTAGGGAAAAAACACACCAGGCGCTGTAGAAAGCCTATCCAAAAATGAATCTGAACAGCAGGAACCTTGTTTCCTCGCAGTCAGTGACGGAGCCGCGCGTGGCTTCGGCGGAGTCAGAAGCAACCCAGCCGCTACGGGTCACCTGCACGGGGGCTGTCGCGAGAGCGGGCAGCAAAGTCGGCCCATCCCAGACCCAGGACCATCCCTTCAGGAGCAGCTGCAGCCCTTGAAGGCCTCCCTCCCTCCGTGGCTCGGGGTCTCACTGCTCCTCAAAACAATTAAGAACTTCGGAAGGGGCCAACTACTCTGTGAGCGACAGCAATGCGGATCGGGGTGTCGTGCTGCTTTCCCAGCGGGGACTTGCTACTGCAGTTTAGCAACCGCCAAAGTTACAGTGGTAGTCAAAACAAAGATTTATTCTATTAGGAACAAATCTTTATCACCAGGAAACTAACAGGCTAACTGCATTCAAAAATGGACACAAGACGATGCAGATGTCTGCCGCCCGGGGACATCTCCCCAGCCCTCAGACACGCATCCTGCCCCCGGCACTAGGCACAACAGGGAGAGGGCACAAGTTCTCCAGCCCACGCCCCTTCCGTAGTCCCATTAGCAAGACTTTTGTTCTCCTTAAAGACAGAGTTATTGCTTCTAGAATAAAACTAAATAACGTATCTGTTGCATATATATATATATGCAACATTTTATATAAATGAACTGACAAATAGTTGCTAAATGAACCATATTCAGCATCTCGTAATCCCACATTGAAGGCCTAATAAAAAGTAAACCAAACACCCATCTCAGAGTACTATTTGGTACCACAATCTCCTTCTGATACACATAACTGGTAACCAGTCCCCTGATAACTTAAAAGCTATGCCACCCTCAAGGCATCCTACAGTAACGTGATTGTACAGCACCAATTCTTAGAAATGCCATTTTTAAAACATTTTCAAGTGAACACTTACTCTCACTTTAAAGATTACACATCATGGAAGTGTTCTCACTCAATGATTTCCCATGCACTGAGTGAATTTGCATTGCTTGAGGTGATTTCCTCTTTGAAGAACTTTTAAATCACAGAGGAGCCGTCCCTTACCCAAAGATGTAAAAAATCTTTGTAACTGCTCTCCCTTTGAGAGTTCTCTAGTTATTGTGTAATTCCCCGTTTGAAGATATGCATATTGATGAAGAAGTGCCTTTGAAGATTTTCACATTGTTGAGATGGGAGCAAGCCTTTGAAAAATGCTCACATGATGGAAGAGCTACCTTTCGAATCATTTGTATCAACAGGCTACTCCTCTGCTGAAAAACAGTTTTATTGCTTTCTTAATTTACTGAGATAGCCTGTCCTTTATTAATGTATATAAATCTCCTGCTTTGTAACGCTCTTGGAAAATACATTACAAAAACTTAGTTGTTTTTTTGTCCAGAAGTCCTAACCAGCATTACCATTAAACAGAGAAAGCCGATAAAACATTACAAACATTCACATGCAAATATGAGTAACCTGTCTCATTTATGTAACATTGCAGCGCCAGCTGAGAGGAAATCTCTCATCTGGGAGAGACACAAAGCCAACTAACTTTTGGTGTTACTAGGGCTGCTAACAGGAGCACTTGGGCTCTGATCCTTCAGGAGATGAGCATTAAACTGCTGCACATCAGTTTTGCCTTGCAACAAGCACGTTTTTATTTAGTGATTGGCATTTTACTTAGTCATACCAACTAGTTCTAAAACATCAGGTTGTATCACAGCAAATCCAACAAAATCAGTTTATTTAAATATCCAAATTACATCTGAAGCACTTAAGCCACTACTGCCACATATAAGAGAGGCTACTGCAAGTCCTTAACACCCTGCCAGCACGTGAAAGAGCAGAACACTGAGGCTAGAAAATGCTAAGGAAGTAGAAACCCTCCTGAAACATGTCCCCCAGGAGGATTAAAAAACTTAAAAGACCCCGACTTGCACATGGAAAGCTCTCTGTTCCCTTTCCCCTTCTCAATGTTCTCTAAATTAATCACACAACAGGTTACACTAATGGTTAAACAACAACAAAAACCTGCAAGCTTTAACAACCTACAAGTCCATTATTCTACAAGCAAAGAGACAACAACTTCTTTGCATACTCCTCCAAGATAATATTAGTCCTAAAATTATGCTCAGACCACAAAAACTATTTGATACTATGCTTCTGAACCTTCCTGAAATTACATTTTAATGCTGGAAGAATAGTAATATTTCAGTTTGCATTCATAGGATCACAGGATAATGCGGAGTGGAAGGGACCTCAGAAGGTAAACTTGTCCAATCTCCGCATGACGCTTTCTATTTCCAGTTAAACCAGGGTGTGTACTAGCACTCTTAAAATGAACATCAGCCAGAAGAGCCCTATTTTTCAATACTTTATAATTTAAATAACATTCTATACACAGGAGTTAATCTCCTGACTTGTTTTACACTCAAGTAAATGTTGCACTTAATTACATAAGAAACTTTTAATCATTATTCAGAAATTCTGAAGTGTCTACTTAAAAAAGCACAGTGAAATTCCTAAGAAATTACAAAAAAAAATCCCTTCTCCCCACAATGTACGTGTCAATGCATTACACAAAGTGAAGTCAGGAATGTTTGAAATAATGTAGGTCAAAGAGAGGGACAGGAGAATCAGACAGCATCCTCGCACATCTTGACATCAGAAGAGCACAGTTGATTTCAGAGAGTTGTATTTTCAAAGCCTTCTAAAAAATCTGGAAGTTTTCATTAACAGAAACTAGGTACTTGCAGTCATTAGATGCTGTTCAGTAGTGAGACCCTACAAGCAGTTGATCTATGCCCCTGCACGTCCGGAAGGACCAAGCAGCACTGCAACATAGTAGAAGGAAAACTCATGAGATTTCCTATTGGGCTAATGCCAGGAATTCTTGCTACAAAGACTAATTGTTATATTCTTATTACATCTGCCAAGGCAAAAGAAGTAATAAGAGATAAAATTGTGAACACTAATTTGGAATGAACAAGTGTAAAACTCTGAGATTTACCCAAACACTACTTAAAGTTCTGCCACTGGCTTTGAGAGTGGGGAAAAAAGGTTAGAAGAGTTTAAAAAAAAAAAAAAAAAGTTAGATTGGAGGGGTGGGGGGGCAGCAGAGCAGGGAGGGGGAAAATGCATTAAGTAAAGGAAAGACTGGAAAAGGTTCATCTTTATAAATTCAGTCAGACAACAAGGATCATGATGTCAACTGCGACAAATACCCTGGGCAAGTTTTTCCACAGTGATTTTCCCTTAAATCATCATCAGGTGTGAGTAAATTAATTGCTATGAAAAATAACATTATTGTCATGTAAGTGGCTATGAGATCACTTTGGTACTGTAAGCACAAGCTTTGCAGTCAAGAGCAATTTCCTGAGGGCCTCCAAAGGCTTCCTATTGCAATACAAAGGAAGTCATTCTCACAGAGCACGGGAGGGCAACAGGAGTAAAAGAAATGAGCATTAATGATCTCCATTCATTAGCAGGAAGCTGTTATAAGTTTGTGGTGATTAATCATATTAAGTAACTATTGACCAACCACAATTAAAAAATATTTAGTGTCCTGCTATAGAAAGCTGTAAGTAGGTACTTAATCAGTTCTCAAATAATCCATTTCACTTGTTTTTATGCAGTATATTTGAACATTAGGCCTAGAATAACGACGTTTCAGTATCATCTCCCCATAAGCATATAAATTTACTTAACTACCATTATTTGAAGATTTTTTTTTCCCCCTCAGTCACAATCTCAAAATTTGCTCTTTGAATGTAAAGCCACAGCTATGTGAAGCTTTAGTCTTTTTCCCCCCAGCACCTTGGATTACCAACTCCCACCACTTCTCCTCCAGATATTTCCAAATATCTCAAAATAAAACTCCATTCTCTCATCAGTTTCAACCAATTTCCCACCAAATCGGTGACCGCTACACCATTTCTGACATAAAAAAGAAAAAAGAGCTTGAGTTTGTAATAAAGGAAAAAGCAAGGTAAAACACAGTAACTTCTGGAAATGTTTCACACAACTCTGCTTTTTCTTACTCTGATCCCATCAGTCATTTAGACAGCAGGTTTTTGGTTTTTTTAAACAAGAACTTTTAAACTTCATGATAAAAAACAAAAAACCACCACCTTACTTAAAAGGGTTCTGGGTAGCTCTGGCCCCAGCAGCTGCTTGCGATAGCCAGAAGAGCGTGGTCCTGGCACCCTGCTTCCAGGCACCGTGCCCTGCTGCCCCGGCCCCTCGCCCAAGCAGGGGCCACCGCAGCTCGGGGAGCCCTGTAACAAACCTTATGTAAAAGCAGTGTTCGGGGCACTTCTGTCTCTCACCTCAGACCAAAGCGATCCTTCCAGAAAGGGCTTGCTCTTCCACAAACTTCAGTTGCGTTGCATGTAACGCACTGACCTCTGAGGACAGTGAGCACACCTTGCTTCCCCAGGGGTAAAGCACCACAGCCATTTCCAACATTAAATACTAGGTCCTTAAAAATTTACTAGCTCGTGCTTTAAACATTATTTAGGTCAAGCAGCTCCAGAAGTGAAAGCCCCCTCACAGCAGATCACAAAACCTTACACGTCGTGACTGCCATTAGCCACCCCGTCCTCAAGGCAGAGCGCCCCACGCATCAGGCGCCGCAGAGCTAGCATGTACCGAGCCGGCGCTTCCCTCGCTCCAGTCTTTTGCGCTGATACATCTGTTTTCTAGCTGTAACAGTCTTCTAGTCCCGAGACAGGCACTGCATTTCTAACACATGGGGTCATGGTTTACAGCATCCAGTGCCTGATGCTGCCCCTCGGATGTCACCTGAGCATATAAGAAGTTGTTTCAAAATTAACACCAAGTAAATACTGAGACAGATTTCAACTTCTCAAAGAACTGTCCTTAAAATACCCATTGCATCTGCACTGACAGGAGTCCCTGCTGGAGACAGGTTGTACAGGCTCTTCTGACTGACAGGAGGGTCCTCTGCAGAAAGCAAAAGCAAGTGCTGGCTTTTGTCAGGTTGTCACCTGCCAGCAGTGCAAGGACCCTTCTCACTTAGATCCCACCGGGTCATTTACACTGCAGACTTCCATCTTCTTTTTAAACAATACCACTTCATGATGCCCTTGATGCCTTCAAACATCCTGGAATGCTCTTGTATGACAAGAGATGTTATAGATACATTGGCTATCTGTTTTGGCTGAAGTATTGTGGAAAAAACATTTCAAATGAACGAAGTCCTGGAAACGTTATCATTTGTTATCCTAGATACGTCTGGAAATTTTTCATAACTTTCATAGCTTTCCTCAGATACTGAGCATTGTTTTGACAGAACTAAAACTTTGTGTGCGCTTTTGTTAGTTTTGAGTGAAACATTTTCCAGGAATGCTTCTCGGGGTCACAGGGAAATTTATACAGGGATAAAGGACAGAGATTCACGCCCAGGGAATTGCTCCACTGCTCAGAACACATTTCTGGGAAGCAGAAAAACTGAGGTTTCTGTTTTTTCTGTCCATCCTGGAACAAACTACTGAACTGGGAATATACAGCATCCTGTATTATAACTGGGGATGCCTTACTACTAAATGTTGACAGGCATCTCTGTTTCACATGACAACATTTTCATGAAATTGTAATATTTTTGGCTGTTCTATTTGACTAAAGAAACCCAAACAAACTATAGAAAAGGCTCCAATTCCAATGAATGTTCATCAGAGTGAGGCTGAGGTCAAACAGGAGCACTGCAAGACCTGTCCCTTAAGCTTCCTCCAAAAAAACAAACAAAAAAACCCCAACCAAACAAACAAAAAAAACACACCTCTTTGGTGTGTATATACATCATATCATCACATTTGTTTTCATCCTGCTCTCTTGTCCTTACTCTTAAAAGAAAATAACACAATGCAAGTAATTAAGTATTTACCTACCCACCTCCTCTCCACACAACTACATGAGCAGGATAAAGGAGATTTCCAGGTTTGCTTGCATATTCTCCTTTTACAGAGCCTATATATCAGTAAGAAATTAAAATATTTGAACTTAAATTAGAGAGTGTTGTGCTGCAATTGATATCTAATACGGCACTTCAACTGGAGTTTGTTTGGATGATGAAGAACAGCATTTAACCTTTCAGGTCTCTTATTCTGAGAAAAAATCATCCTGAAAATACAGCCAAGGCAATGAAATTGCCTCTTTCACTGGAAAGAAGGTTATTTATGTTATTTGGGACTGAGGCACAGCTTAACAAACTATTACAGAATAGTATCTTTGATTTTAAATTGAATGTCAAGCATAGTTATACAGTGGTGAAGTACCCTCAGCTGTCCAACAGAAGTGTAGCATATTGCATGCAAAACGCAAGAGGATGGGACAGAAAAAAAACCAACACACCAGAAAACGTTAACTGCAGAATGAACGGCCCCTGAATGGGGACAGACAGGTATTGCTGCCCTAACTTACATTGGTGTCCTGCGGTCATCTGGTCTCTCTGGTCCCTAAAAATTTGCACTAGCGCAAAAAGGAGAAAGCAGGAGTTCACACAAGCATGCACGAGAAAGAAAAATGTACAAATACAAGCAAGAACCTTCCAACTGCATTTGTGTTACAGAACAATTAACTATTAAAAAAAAAAGTTAATTGGCATAAAATTCGCCTGATTTATCTAAGCAGTTTCAGTAACTTGAAATGTTTTGTAGGATATGTGGAGCATTCAGCAAAAGGCAAGAAAAGTTACAAGCGCACTTCTCGGCAGGTTTGAGCACCACGCTTGGAAGACAAAACAAGACGTGTGCCACTGCAGAAGTCACAGCTGGGCTGGGAACGTTGCCACGAGGGTATGCAGCCGCTCAGCGCCTGCTTCGCCCACCGGCCCGCCACTGGGCACGCACGGGTATCCCAATGCAGGTACTTCACCTGAGACACTCAAAACAAGCAGTGGCCACCGTGTCTTGCCAAACACCACAGAAGCTGCAGCTATTTTACTATAGAAAACGCAGTACTCCAGAAGCCACCACTACAGAGCGAGAATTTGCATGCTCTGGTTCTACGGCAGCCAGAGCTTCTGCCCTTTCTTCCTTCCTTTCATATATATGCACCGATAATTCACCAGGAGTTTCAAATAATATTCAATATTACATTCCCATGATGGTCTAGCTCAATAACAGTTTATGATACCTGAAAATGGCAGGTGAAATGTTTTACACAGAGATAGTCTTAATGGCAAGTGACATGAAAAGAAAGGTAAGAATCTAGTGTCATTCTCCCATCTCATTTCAGTGGGTGAAATGGAGGATTTAATCAGCCTACCAAATAAAAACGAAAGTTTCATGCGGTCGTGACTGATCTACGCAAATTTCATAGTCTCAAGAGTCAACAGAGCAGTTTAAGTTTTGAAGTATATGGCTTTTACGGCTTCAGTTAATTTGGGCCTTTTTACTATGAAAACATTTAAAACACCTGTCATTTTTAACTTATGAAATTATTATTGAGTTCAGCTAACAACAGAATATTGCATATTACTGAAATAATTAGTAACCAATTTTCTCAAAAGGCTGAATTTCTTAGGAATGTGACAATGGGTCCTTTAATCTTCATAAACTCTTTCAGGATCCTATACTGACAATCTCATTTCCAAAAGTCACAGATGACAAGTTACTGCACTTGCACCTTTGTTTGACAAATTACTGCTAACGTCATAAGAATGCACATCCAGATGCTGATCTGTTGCTTATTCATCCACTACTGTTTTCTAATTGGAGTCAAGTACTTGTGAATATTTTTATACGCAAGCCTGAGGCAGCTATCCATTTTCTGAAGGAAAACTAATAACAAAGCTAGTAACTCTTAGAGCTCTCCACTTACTCACAGCAAACGGAGAAACACGAGATTACAGCGCTAAGCATGTCTGCATTCAATGGTGTTTCCTGTTCACATCAGAAGGGATTATTCTTGTTTCTATGACTGCATTGCCATTTACTTTATTATAACCACTTCTGATTTACTGTGTTACTTACATTAATACAGAATCTGGACTGTTACTGGTATTTCAGCAGAACGTTTGTCTTACTCTGTTTGGCATATCATTGTTTACATTTGTAGTCATGAATTATAAATTAGACCCCATATAACTTTACTGTATAATATTCTACTTTCATTATATAAACTGCATAAATCAGATTTTAAAGTATATTTCTGGCCCTTACAGAGTATAAAATTGT